>NC_090351.1:12097576-13529956 GCF_035084215.1 Heptranchias perlo
ACACCTTTGTGCATACCCTTCGTGATCACAAAACCTTAGCCTTTCTCTTCCTACTACTTCTATGTGGTGCATCCCGTGGGCTACAGCAGGGGTAGTGGCAGATTGCTAGTGTTCATGCCCGGACTGCTTAGATGCTTTTGGCCTACGCCCTCTGGGTTTTGGAGCCCATGAGGACCCCGCCAAAGAATACTCCAACTGCACCTGTGCAGGGGCAGCATTGCAGGTACTGGTTGAGAGGGGGGCAATGAGTGAGACATGGGAGCGTTTTGAGTGGCATCCCCACTTCCATGTCCCCTTACACCATCATCCCTCTCCTGGGCCAGGCCCACATCACTCCTACCATCCTGCTAGACAACAGTTTTGAGGACGTATATGATGCCTTGGAAGCCTAGTTGTAAAGTTTTTGTCTGCCTGTTTAAGGCAGCAGAATGTTGTTCACCCCAGGTCTGAACGGCCGTTGTCAGGGCCTGAATGGACTCATTTGTGAGCTGTGCTTGAAGCTCAATGGAGGCTAGCCTTCTTTCCATCGTAGACATTCCTGCGCTTACCTGTGCCACCATTCCACTAATGCAGGAGGTGGACTCCTCTATCCTCTCCTCTATCATGCAGAGTGTGCGTGGCATCTATTCCAGTACCTCGCAAATGTCCTGCTGTCCCTCGATCATTCTCCTTTTAAAGGATGGCCCCCGGGGTTCAGCATCTGCGTCCAGCTGAGCAGAGCCTGGAGAGGGGTGCGCCCACTGACGCAGACGCTCCACAGCTGCCCCTGCCACCAGTGTTTGCTCATTCTCACTTGTGTGTGGTGACTCACCAGGTGTCAATCCAACTGACTGACTACTAGGACCCACCAAGGTGATTATCTGCACTAATGGATGGCTAAGATGTGACTGTGCGCCCTCTGAGGAATCGCCCTCTCCCGTTACTGTGGTCATTGAAGGGCCTGGAAGAGAACAGAAGGCAATATTAAGCATCATCACAGATGTGTCATGTTATGATGAGCATACTGAGGTGTTCAACATGCCAATCATTCTTAACATCAATTCATGTTGTGTCACCAGATGTTTGTGGGGTGCCAGTCTCGGCGTCCCCAACGGAAAGGCACTCGAGGGTGCGGCTGATCTTCAGGGCCTCCTCCTCCGCCACTATGAGGACCACTATCTGTTGTGGCCCCCCTCCAGTCCTCACCGTCTCGCGTGCATTTTGCGCTCTTCTCATACAAGGGGAGAAAGTACAGACATGAGTGAGTGAGTGAGGGTGAAGTGGTCAGCCCATGATTGTATTGCTTTGGGTGAGGCTGACCATGGAAGAGATGAATCACAGGGTGATTATCTGACAGAGACATCACATTGGATCAGGATTGGGGTGAGTGGCAGTGGTGGGTTCACAAATGGGGAGGTGAGGAAGTGCTCAGGAAGTGATGGTAAGTTGACGATGAGCCTTAAATTGGTGTGAGGAGTGATGTGATGGAGTAGTCTTGGCAGTGCAGAATGATGTGGGGGTGGGGGTTGATGTGCAACATGGAATGCAGGAAAATCAGTAAGTGTACTCACTTTTACTGACCTAGTTAGGTCATTGAAACGCTTCCTGCATTGGACCCAAGTGCAAGAGATGTTACTCCTGCTGGTGACCTCCTCTGCCACCTCGAGCCAGGCTTTCTTGGTGGCAGAGGCAGGGCGCTTCCTCCTGTCGACCAGGTAAAATTGTTTCCTCCTCCTCCACCTCACCCCGGCCAGTAGCACCTCAAGTGAGAAGTCACTGAATCTTGGAGCTGCCTTGCCCATCTGCTGCTCCATTCTGCATCCTTGCTCCATGCTTCAGCAAAAGCCATCGGTACAATGGCCCTTTAAATCCAGACGCTCCAGCTGACAGCAGGTCATGCGAGTGCGCAATCTGCTCGCTGCGCAGCTTTCGGACGGCAAACCCCGGAAACAAGGTTAATGGCCACCAATTAAGTCAACGATTGTGTGGGGAACGGTACGGTTTTATTACTTGGGTTACCCGTGCACCCACTGACAACCCCCCCCCCCCCCCGCCATCCCACCGGCATTTTAAAGTTATGTCCATGGAGTAGTTGAGGCAAAAAGCATAGATGCATTTAAGGGCAAGCTAGATAAGTACTTGAGGGAGAAAAGAATAGAAGGATATGTTGATAGGGTTAGATGAAGGAAGGTGGAAAGAGGCTCGTGTGGAGCATAAACATTGGCATATACCTGTTGCGTCGAAAGGTCCGTTTCCGTGGTGTAAAATAGTACATGCTATGTAAATAATTTCAAGGCCACAATCTCACTGTGGGGTTCAGGTGATGGATGTAAACAAATAGACTTAACTTCTGACAATTACAGCATCAGCTGAACTCAATTACCATTTTATGAATACTTCCAGATATCTATTATTGTATAAATGAATGCGCACAAATAGTGACTGGTTTCAATATCAAATATAAAAAGAAAACAGCCTTCAAACTTGATATGTTCACTATCAAAAACTGAAATTGAGTATTGTCACCGTTAAAACAGGATAAACCTTCAGTAAAATCAGTTTAAGTTTCTGATACCATTTAAATCCACAACAAGCCATCCTTTTTGCACAAATTTTCTTTGCTAGATGCTCAATCCATAAACGCTTTAAAATATTTCAGATCTTAATTCCAAATTTGATGATTACTTTCATCTATTGCTTTAAGACCTCTTTAAAAAAAAAATGTAAATTCATCCAACTCAAAAAAAATTAAATCAGACTCAGGGGTCAAGCTAAAAGGCAGTCAAATTGGATACTTAAGACAACAGAAAATAAAACATTTCAAATATTCCCTTACATAAAGTGTATTAATAGGAGAGATTTGTTTTCCCTAAAAGGCTGTCCAAATGTGATTTGAAAGTCTCATCTTGCCAATAACATCATAAATATAAAATCTTTACTTACAGATTATAATTTTCCTCATTTGTGAAAGAGATTCAAATATGTTAATTTCAAAACAATTAAAAACCCAGCATATACATTATGTTTTGGAAAAAATGCTGCCTATAATCCACAAACACACAACAGCAAGCTTTTTAAAAAGAATACCTAGTGATAAGTAAAGCATGCTGTTATCAAATCAGTCCTGTTAAGACCATAAATATCTATGTCCTGTTTAGTCACCATTAAAATATTGAAGCTCGACATCTATGCCCAAGACTTGAAACATTTAAATGAAGGGACTGAGTGGCAGGATGAGCTACAACAGTCATTTTCACCTCTGGGATTTCAATTTGAATCCAGTCAACTGATGGGAAAGCTTCTTCATCGATGTGACATCTCTAAAGTTTGTAGGTAAAAATCAATTACCAGTTGCAACTCAGCTCAAAGTCAGTGGAAGGTTACTGTCCATAATTCAGTGCAAATTAGCAATCTCATTCAGAGTGCCCATGTGGATGACTGTTGTGGCAAATAGTGATACCACACTGGTGCAATAGGGTGTGGCTCTCAGAGGTGAAATGAAATCTGGAGCTTAATTCTGCATTTAACCAGTACCTGACCTGACAACACGGTGCTGAAAGTGCCTGGATAGAGTGATAAAATGAAGTGTCTGTTCCCTGTGCCAATAATCCTTAGCATGATGAAAAGAAAAATTTGGCCCCTCTCACTTTGGCAGGGGATGGGGGGGGAGGAAGATACATGGATAATATTTTACTGAGAAATATCAGTAAAACACAGATAAGGTTATTGCAAATGATAATTGCACTAGGTGTTGCTGTGATGACAGTAAGACGACTGCTGGTGGCCACATCACTGCTGATGTATCTAGACTTGAGCTGCAGCTGGCCACCAAGAATTTCTATGTCAAGTACTGCATTTGGTGTAACTTCAATGACATTTCCCTTACTGGAAAAAAAATATTTTGCTCCTGATTTGGAATTTATTCTTTTGAGGGACTTCAATTGTTTGCTTGTTTGGTTTAGTCTGAAATGGAATGATATGGAGTTGAAGGACTCCCACAGAAAGAGGTCAAATTGAGGAGGGGACTTTTGGGCAGAGGTAGCTATTAAATATAATATCCAAGCAGTTTCAAGCATCCTGTATTGTGTGGTGCATTTAACAGTAGCTCTATAGCTGCACAATGACAAAACAGGTTTTCAGGTTTACTCAAAATATGCAAAGCAGCAGATTGTTTTCTCTAGCACCATCACAATTACTTCCACTGATTTGGACTGTGGGAAGAAAGAATCTCAGAATCTCACTGAAGGACCACAAAGCATCTAAATGCTGCAATTGTTTTACAATTAATAAGTCATGTATTAAATTATTTGGCTCCTGCTGTGTAGGGTTTGCCCAGGTTTTGGCCAAACTTTTCTCTTTTGGCTCTCTGTTAAATGTCATAGATTTAAACACAATTGTTCTTTTTTGAACACTTCAAAAAAGTATTATATAGTGTGTTGATTCAAAAGAGATTTCCTAAAATATAGAAGTAGTTAAGAGGTTGTGCATCTATGTACAATTAATTTGAATATGTTGGAAAGTTAGAAATATTTTAGGGAAAATGATTTCACTTTTAAGGAATACAGTAATACAGCCTGACTTAAAACAAAAATTTAAAAAGTTATCACAAGTCTATCACAGTGACCTTTAAAAATTCAAGATGCAGGTCATACTGTTCCATAACAAAATGTCTTAAATGTTATTTTCAACCACCCTTTTTGATAAAAAGAAAACACAAACATAATGCAACTTGGTGGAATATTAGATTAAGTACCATTAAGTTGACTTTGAATTTGGTCACAAAATGTTTTTACATGCCACAGATACATTGCTTTTGCATCAATAGGCATCTCTTTTCCTATCACCTCATCCTCTTTTGAGCAACAGAGATCCAAACAAAATTCAAAAAAATTAAAATTCTAGTTTTCACAATAGTACAAGGATCTACCTCCCAGGCCTTGTATATTTTACTTATTTTCACACCCTAACCTCTATCTAGTGTTTCCCTCAATTAGGGGACAAAATGTTTCATGGTAGGCTTATGGGCAGGAAATGACAAGACTTTTAAAACAAGAAAAAAAGACAAAGCAGAAAATGATTTTTAAACATACATTTCAATTGAAACAGAAAATAAAACTATGCTGAAATTATAAATATATCTAAAACTTGGACATAATTTACAAAATGTTGCATTTTCTTTGCAGATGTGCATACGTATATTTAATTTTCTTCATTTTATTTGGAAATTCAATTCTAAAAGAAAAAAGGTGCATGAAAGAAAGCATTGTACATCGTGACACATTGTATATATAAAACCATGTAACAAGTAAACAGTCAGATGTCTCCTGCAAGGAAAATTAAGTCAACTAATAAATCAGGCCAAGTTGCTCTATCACACTTCGTTGTGGCTGGTTAACTAGGCAGGTAGAGATTGATAAAATGGTGGACTGGGCAAAAATGTGGCAAATGGAATTCATTATCAGTAAATATGAGGTGGTTTCATTTTGGGGTGACGTGGAAGATCAGAGGGATTTGGGGTTCAGGTTCGCAAAACATTAAAAGCAGCACCTCAAGTGGACAAGGCCAGAAAAAAAGCTAATGGAATATTGGGTCTTAAGGCAAGAGGTATAGCAAATAAAAGTTGAGCGCGCTGAATCTATGCAAAACCCAAGTAAAACCGCAGAGTACTGTGTGCTCCACACTATAGGATCTTGAAGTAGTAGAGAGGGAACAGTGCAGATTCACTAGGATGCTGCCTGGTATGAGGACAAAAATTGGGGCTGCTTTTGTTAGAGAAGATTACGGGGTGATTTGGTAACGGTGTTTAAAATAATGAAGCAATGGGAAAGAGAGTGTTTCCAGCGGTTGAGGGGACAAGAATGAGAGGTCATAGATAGAAGGTTAAATGTAAGAGATTTAGAACAGAGAGCAGGAAAAACTTTTTTGCACAGTCGTGAGGCTGTAGAATGCACTACTGGAGTTAGTGATTGAAGCAGGGTCAACATTTAAGGATAGATTAGATAAGAAGTTATAGGACAAAGGAATATGGGAACAGAGCAGGCACATGGGTTTAAGACTACTGCTTGTGTGGAGTGTATGCAGCAACATGGATTGGTTGGACCAAACTACCCGTTTCCTTGTTGTAATTTTTATGTAATTCTATAAAAGTTACCTACTCATCCTCTTGGATAAGGAATGGTATGTGGGATAAGGAATGGTATGTGGGATAAGCAATTTAAGCGTTGGGGGTGAGAGAGGAGAGTAATAAAGGCTTGAAAAACTGGAGAAGATCAAAAGTAGATACACAGCTAAGTGACTCTGGTAATTCTGAGAGATCTGTAATTTTAACTCGTAAAATTTATTTCCCTTTAGTAACCAAATGTCTCTAAGGACAGCAAAATAAGTGGAGATTTTCTTTTAAATGTAACTTGGAAAACAGAAAAGCAGCTCTGTATAAAATAAATAAATCACTAGATGTATTGATTTACCTACAATTTTTCTTCTGCCCAATGAGCTGGCTTATGAATTCCAAAACCATTTTAACTACTACTGAAAAACTTTCATGAAGTAAAAGAAGATTACCTACCTTTGGTATGGACTTGCTTATTCCTTGAACATATCCTCAATTTCCACACAATCTTAAAATGGGATTAATCCAGGGGAAATCATTAGGTCAATATCCCTCCAAACATGTTACACTGCAGCTATTGACCTTCCTTAACATACTACTACACAAAACAACTCTACCCACACATTTGCCCTCAGACATTTTTGATGGAGGCAGCCTTGAAGTTATATGACAAAGGAAAGACAGTCAAAACTAAAGACCCAAACTCTGCAAATCTACTTGAAAGCTTGAGGAATGACTTGAAGCAAACAAACATCAAACCTATAGTTGACAAAGCTTCTTAGCTACTTTTAGGACATTACAAATAAAGGCAACAGTGGTATTTCTTTGTTATGATTTATTTGAACTTTCAAAAAGCCTTTGGCTAAGTCCAACACACATGAAAGACTGCTAATAAAACTTTAAAAAATGGAAACCCAAGGCAGAATATGGTATATGATAAAAAGTTAAAATAATAGGAAACAGAATACTAACGAAAACTGTAGTGTCAGAGTGGACAAAGGTTTGGAGTCAAGTACCGCAAGGGTCAGTGCTCTGTCCCATGTTGTGGAGATGCCGGTGATGGACTGGTGTGGACAAATGTAAGGAGTCTTACAACACCAGGTTATAGTCCAACAGCTTTATTTGAAATCACAAGCTTTCGGAGGCTTCCTCCTTTGTCACCTGACGAAGGAGGAAGCCTCCGAAAGCTTGTGATTTCAAATAAAGCTGTTGGACTATAACCTGGTGTTGTAAGACTCCTTAAATTTGTCCCATGTTTATCTACCTAAGTTACCTGGATGGAGAAAAAAAAACTTAAGCTTATTAAATTTGCAAACAGCAAAATATAGAGACCAGTGGGGACAGAAAATGTTATTAATAATTTGAAGAAGGATTTAGTTCAACTTCCACAATTGGTTAGATAAATGAAATCCAATATTGACAAAAGTATTACATATTGGTTGCAAGGGAACAGAATTAGCACAGCGGGACTTAGAAAGGGACTGGGAGTAAAAGTGGACTCTTCACTTTCAATGTTGAGACTATGTAAAAAAAAAACACAAAAGCATATAAAAATATATAATCAGAAAAGTAGAGTTTAAGTCTACAGTGGCTATGCTGAGACTTTATAATGGATTGCTCAGATCATACAAGAACACTTGAGATGAAAACTTTTTAAAAAAAATCCAATTCTGCTTGCCTTATTGTCCTTTTATTCTCCTTATTTTCTCTTACTTTTTTTCCCCACTTAATCTTACCTGTATTTTTCCCAGCCTTTTAAAGGAAATTCAAGATCACTTACATACCTGGTTTCTTCTTTCTCCTTGCTGTCACCATCTATTTTGGAGATTGAACCAACACTTAAAAAAAAGTTTATCAGTTGAAAATTAGGTTGAAAGTTTTTTTGTTGGTCAATTGGAATCCCAGACACTGAAAATTAACATGGCTGATCAGACATGGCCAGCTCAAAATCTTTGACAAATCTTGATGCATCAAAGCTTGAAAAATATGGAGTAGTGGCTCTAAGAAACTAATAATACCCAGAGAAGTAAGCTTTTTAGAAGGGAGATACTGACAATAGCCTTTAGTAAAATTAGTTGTTGAGATCACCTTATAAATTGAATCTGGAGAGTTATGGAAATTAGTGCACATGGTAGTAATAGTTCATATGGAGTGAGCTTTCATTTTATGTGATGGTCAGATATGTCAGTTGATAATGATACAGGTTCCAAACCCATGCAATATATTAATCAGTAATTGGATCAAGTAAAGATTCAGTCACTAAATCTAGAGCTCCATTGCTGAAATAGGCCAGTGCTTCAAAAGAATTCCACCCAGTGAAATCTGTGTTCGATCACAGTGAAAGAGGTTGGTGGAAGAAATCGGGTCGTTGCGATCTTTTCTGAAAGCTCGTATTCCAAGAATTGGTCGATCCAAATGTTAGAAATATGGAACATAGCCCAAAGGTCACTGCCTTGATATGAAAACCATATTAAGTGCAGGAAATATAAAGTCACAAGAAATCACAGGTTCAAGAGATGCATATATAACATTTATGGAAGCGAGATTAAAATCTGGCAATTATTTTTAGGGTTGATCAACCATGCCCTTTTCTAAGAATCTCAAAACTAGGGGATAATCTCCTGTGGACATCAATGATGAAAAACTGCAACAGCTAAATAAACTTTTAATGGATAATCATGAAAAAACCGTCATCCGGTTGTGGGATCAGCTCTAAAACAACAGATATTTTCCAGGTCTGTTTGTCCTGTAGTTGAGTATCCCTTTCTATTTCAAAGAAAGGGTTAATAAGAATATCAGTAAATCGACCTTTTTGAAATCGCATCAAGGCTTCTGCTGTACTTTACATTAATATATGTTTTGTGGAAGTATATAATAAATGAGATCAAGTCTCCAAGACAGATGCAGTCCGGATAGAACAAGGCCAACAGCATTATATTGTTTCCTTAACCAACTCCCTAAACATCAAGTCTCCAAGGATTTTTGTATGCGAGGTTAGTTCAATATGAAAATGTCTGATTGTTTTATGACTTGTCGGGATGTATACAACTTTTTCATCAACAGTTTGAGCAGTCTTTCTCTATGCTCAATAGACTGAAGTTTGGTGGGTAAATCGTAATACAATTAAGAACTTCTATTTTCCTGGCCCTATAAGGCCCACTTTCCGACTGTACAGAAATGAAACTACCTTTGCAGATGAGGGTTACTTGATAAGAAAAAGACAGATTTGATCCAAAAGAAACAATTTCTTTAAACCACAGAAGCTGTTGAATTTTATCACATCTTAATTTGGACAATATGAGGTGCCACAATGTCAGAGCAATTATCAATATCTGCCCCTTACTGGTGATAAGGCCAGAACCAGAGTTCTAAAGAGTCCAGAACAGCGTGGCTTCTTCCTACTGCCTTCCTATTTTAACTATATTGATAACTATAATGTACACTACCAATAAGGCCACTGCTCTGTTCAACTTAAACAAGTCAATCTTTGGAAAACATTCTATACCCTCTTAACAGGCACTTTCAACTTCTGCTCACAGACATGTTTTTTGTTAATTATAATTTGCACTTGTGGGAAACATTTCACAGTACTTGACAGAGGACAAGGGGAATCAGAGACCAAGCAGGGGTTGAAGACTTATTGGAGGTGACTGAAGGCACAGCAAGAAATAGGTCTGAGGAGATTTTTGAAAATGGGGAGAGATACAGAAAGATGGAAGTGTTTGGGAAGAGAATTCCTGAGTGCAACTCCTTTTACCTCTAATTCCAAGAGTTTATTCCATCTGTTCCCTGCATTACTAAGAAAATATTTAAGCTTATTCTTCAATACCTTATCTTTATTTAATCCTTATGTTTTATTTCCATTTCTTTTTCCTCTGAGCATTACCCAACTGATCAAGACATTGGAGGTAAAGTCCACAGTAAAGCAAGTTGTATATGGCTTGTGGAAGGAACCGGCTTCATGGATCAAATGGCCTGTGGTTTACATTCCATCAAACTTGAACCAGTACTCTTGAAACAGACTGGAGGAAGCTGCTGATACCACTAAACCAGAGGAGACACCTTGCATGCTTTCATATTGGGACTGCAGACCCAATTCCAAAAAATCAATTGCCAAAGAATGGAGATGTGCCAAGTGAAGGCATTCCTGCATTACATATGACACTCCAGTGTTTTCGTCTTCCTCAAAATGCCATTCTGGAGTTCGGTAAAAGCTTTACGTTACACGGAAGGCAACAAAGACACTTAGGGTGACTCTTATTTGTGGAAAAGGAACAAAATGAAGATATAGGAAGCATCTGAAGTTTAGCCCAGGCATCTGCAAGGCATTTTAAGTTGTAAATTTTAACAATGAAACACTTACACCTCAATGTGAAATACATCAAGACCAAAACTTCTGCAATTGAGCAAATGTACTAAAAATACATGTTATAATCAAATGAACCACTCCAAAGAAAAAAAGTGGGAAAGAAATGATACTGCTGATAACAGGAAGAGAAAAAAAGACCCAAGGAGTCATCTACAGAAAAAGCATTTTACCTAGTTGGGCAATGGGCTGATTCTGAAGGCACACTGAGGATAAAAAGTTTTTTTTTTTAAAAAAACTGTATAATTCTTCAATTTTCAAGTGATATTAAAGAAGAGTGAAATAACTTCCTGTAAATAGCTGCTACAGACATTTGAAGATGAACAAAAAAAAACACCATCACAGTTCAGAATTCTGGGACCATTTTCTTCCACAAACAGGACCCAGATAAGCTGTCTGTGTTTGGGCAGAAGATTGCCTGAATGGGAGCAGACTCCCTAGACAACCCCACGCTGGGTAGGCTATCCATAGGCAGATGAGAGATGATTTGAACGCAGGATGGGCTGTTGTTTTGCACAGACCCTTAACAATAACCAATCTATTAGAAATGCCTCACCTTTCAGGAAGGGATCTAGCACGTTTGTGCTGACACATTCATTCAGGGAGTGTTTGGGTATTATCCCAAGTAAAGAGCCAACTAAAGTGGGCTAGCATACGGGTCTTCTTTATTTTTGTAATGGTACACAAATAGAAGACGAACCAAGTGACTTCGCTCACAGTCAGTGCTCTGTATTTTACTTACTGTGGAATAAAGCACCGTACGAACCAAACCAAATGACATCTCACCTAGTGTTAACTCAGTCTGCTTCAGAGATTAAAGGAGCAAACATACTTAAGATACAAAGGTACGGTCCAGATCACAAGGGAGTTTTATTGTTACAATCCCAGATCCCACTACAGCTACTACAGCAATGGGAGGCAACTTCCATAAAAAAGCAGGGAACCAAACCACCTGAGGTAGCTGCTGAAACCACTAAACCAAAAGGAGACACCTGCAGCAGACTTGAATTTATAACAATTGGAGATGACAGATATAATGTACTTGCACTGCTTATAGTAAAATGAAACTTAGCATTTCAGAACATTAAATCCCCCAAAAAACAAATTAATCAATCCAGTTGATGCAAAAATGTAGAATATACTCACTGCTGTGTGCTTTAGTACCATTACACAAATACTAAGTTGGTTTTAAGTGGCTTACAAGAAGGAAGTTTGGCACTATACCAGTTGAACTTTACATAACCAAAATATTACTGGATTGGATTTTCATCAAATGTTAGATATACAATGAAAGGGGGCAAGGTTGGCAGAACTATAAAACAAATGGAGTTAGTGGCATAAAAATTAGAATATGGGTTGAAACATTGTTGGTTCGTGAATATCAGTGGCCAGAGGATCTGTATGATCTCTTCTCTTTCTCCACCCCCCCACACACATACATACACGTTAAAAATGATAGAACACTGTACCTGTGGTCGAGTCAGGCAACGAAATCTTAAATGCAATTCGAGGCTTGCACACAGGGACAACATAAGGCACAAAAGTTAAAATTGATACAAGTTCAGCAACTATAGCCAAGAAGTAAAAAAAGTTATAAAAGTCAGAGGGGTATTTGTTCCCCGTCACTTTAATCACTTACCTTCCTTTGTAGTTACAAGGACCTTCTTAGTGGTCATGTTACTGGATTAATAATCCAGAGGCCTGGACTAATAATCCGGAGTCATGAGTTCAAATCCCATCACGGCAGCTGGAGAATTTAAATTCAATTAATTAAATAAAATCTGGAATTAAAATGCTAGTGTCAGTAATGGTGGCCATGAAACTACCAGATTGTCGTAAAAACCCATCTGGTTCACTAATGTCCTTTAGGGAAGGAAACCTGCAATCCTTACCCAGTCTGGCCTATATGTGACTCCAGACCCACAGCAACGTGGTTGATTCTTAATTGCCCTCAAACGGCCCAGCAAGCCACTCAGTTGTACAATCTCGCTCAAGAAGGTGGCTCGCCACACCTTCTCAAGGGCAATTAGGGATGGGCAATAAATGCTGGCCTCGCCAGCGACGCCCACATCCCATGAACGGATAAAAAAGATTTTATAAATATTGAAAATATAGTGAAACCTCCATCATCCACCATAATGTAGAGATTTCCTCGGCTCTTCCTCCTCCTCCTTCCCACCGCTATCTTCCCTCCATTCCCAGTAGATAAATGGAAATTGTGTGATAATCAAAGAGTCTCCAAATATTGGTCTTGCACATACGGTGGGGCAATATCCTAGATGTGGGAATGAAGACAAGTGCAATACAAACAACATTCAATTTAATCTTTGTTGGCTTGTGAGGTTGATTTAGGACAGACAGGAGGAGCCTAGTGTTAGCAGCTGTGCAATGAGTCAATGACACATGCAAAGTTTTATCCCACGAGAATTCTAACAGCTAACCAAAGCATGGATAATGAAGGATCCACTGCAGCACACTTAGAAAAAATGAGGACACATCATGTTTTAAGAGAATTTCACACAAGATAAACTCAAACGGACAGAATGCCTACAATTCAGTTCTTTCTCTTCCACCCCCAAATGGAGGAAGGAAAAAAAAGTGATTAACTGGATGTCAGGTACTTCCTTTACGAGAAAGATGGTCAAATCTGAGGGCGAGTCAGCCTGCTCTACTCACATTTATTCCAGAAATTGTATCAAGATCAGCATTGGCTGAGATGTGAAAAACAGTCACCTGCTCACCATAACAGGTGAATGATATATGAGATAGCGAATAAGAAACATCTGAACAAAAAGGGGCCAAAAATTGAGTTATTTGGACAAGACTGCTAGCCCTGAAACTCCATTTCATGTAAATATCCATTTTCTTACAAGGTATTTCTGTTCCACAAAAATCTTCCAATCCACTGAAGAATTTATTAGAATAATTGTACTGTTAGAGGAACTATTCCTCAATGAGTTAAACCAAACAGTAGTTCCCAACACTAATCACAAATGATGGTGAAACATTAAAAATTGTCAAACAAAAATTACATCAGCATCTCCTCATTATGGCAATATTTCAGAGAATGGATTTGAAGTTTTGCAGAGATTAGATTTATTTTTTAATGCTTTAGGGAGTGTGCCCAAATAAAACTTCCTTGGAAAACTGTTCGTGACCCAGAATATTCACAGGTTCTAGTTATGCATTTATGAACAGCGCCATAAAGTACAAGAGTAAAAAAGCAATGATAAATTTGTGCAGAACATTGGTTAGACCACAATTAGAGTACTGTGGGTATTTCTGGGCACTCCATTAAAGAAAAAACATTAAAGCCATAGAGAGCTTACAGCATAGAATCACTAAGATGATGCCATGGATGGGAAACTATAGTTACGAGGAGTGACTTGAGATAGTAGGACTATTTCCACTGAAAAAAAGATTTAACACGTAGGGAGTCAGTGATGAGGGGCTATCAATTTAAAAAAATTAAAACTATCACCAGAGAGCGAAGAGTTTAGGAGAAATTCCTTTACACAGCAAGTTGTTGGAGCCTGGAATGCTTTGCTACAGGGAATGGTTGAGGCAAAGACCACTGCATCTTTTAAAGGAAAACTAGATAAATGTTCGAAGCAGAGAAAGATAGACACGATGGGCTAAATGGCTTTGTTCTATGCTGTAAATTTCCTTGGTTCTATAGTTGCAAAGCTGTTGTTGTTATTGTACGTCAGATGTGCAGTTGTTAAAAAGGTGAAAAGTGTTTAGTACTCATCTTCCAAAAGTGTTAAAATATAAGTATGTCTCAAACATGAATATCAAACTTTTTCTAGCTGACCAAATTGTAAATTCCCCTTCTTTGTTATCTGCGTAGATAGATACACATGGTAAGAATATTTAAATTAACAGGGCTAAGTCAACTAAATACTTCAATATAATTAGCTTCCTGAAAAGTTATTAGCACTTTTGTTCTGCATGGGGAGAATCTAGCAGCCACTTGGCACCACGTCCCGTTCGCCAGTCACCCGTACTTGCTGATCTGCATTGGCTCCCTGTCCGGCAACACCTCGATTTTAAAATTCTCATGCTTCTTTTCAAATCCCTCCATGGTTTTGCCCCTGTCTATCTCTGTAACCTCCTCCAGTCATTCACCCATCAGCGATCTCTGCGTACCTCCAAATCTGGCCTCTTGTGCATCCCCAACTTCCTTCACTCCACCACTGGCGGCTGTGCCTTCAGCTGCCTAGGCCCTATGCTCTGAAATTCCCTCCCTAAACCTCTTCACGCCTCTCTCATTTAAGATGCTCCTTAAAACCTACTTCTTTGACCTCACCTGTCCTACTATCCCCTGATGTGGCTCGATGTCAATTTTGTTTGATAATCGCTCCTGTGAAGCGCCTGGTGATGTTTTACTATGTTAAAGGCGCTATATAAATGCAAGTTGGTGTTGTGTGACCATTGTTAATTATGCACCAAACTAACGTATACAATAATAAATACATATTGATTCTATTAATAGTTAGCAGGGAATAGAAAAAGTTGCATCTTCAGGATTCACATGTGGCCTGTGATCATCCATCATGGATACAACACTTATAACAAAAAATTAAGTTTTGCATTAAAAAACATTTCTGTACATACCCACTGTACAATACAATTGCAAAGATATGGTCTACTCTGAACTTAACTGTATGAAACCTTGATCAGACCATAAAATTACTTAAAACATTCAATTACATTTTTACAATCAGCATTTAAATCTTTACAATACTGAATAAAAACACCTAAAATATTTAGTATGGGTAGACAACCTTAAGCTGTATGTAAAATTATTCACACAAGTTATAAATTGACATTTCTTTAATTTCAACCATTTCCAGGTGTTTACGTTTGGATCAGTTCAGTGCAGCAGTTAGCCATGTACATACATACTTCCATTGTCAAACACATTTTCAAAAGTCTACCAATACATACATATTCAATGGATTACACTTACTTCTATTGATGGTGACCAAGAATTAATATCAAGCAGCTGAAAGAGTGCACAGATATTAAAACTCAGCGTCAACAGAAAGCATGTAACCAGGTGTTCAAATATATATTCCATATCATTTTCAACATTTACTGGTGAGTTATTGTGCAGTTTTAATGACAAGTTTGGAGTTTATCTTCAGGTATGCACTGTATTGTACAATTTTGTTCGACTGTTGACCACTGTGGGGTAGGGAGACTGAATTTGCAACTTATTTGTTATTCATATACAACATAGGTTTGGAATAACATTTGGAGGTCTGTATAGTCCTTCATATTTGGCAGACTGAACTGCAACTGTAACAGATTAAAATGCAAATGGTATAATGGTATACCGATGGCCAATGCTGCAAACAATTTACTAACCTGTGGCTTTTGCCATTTTCTGCTGAAACACTTAAAACAGGTTACTCAGGAATCTCACACATGGAGCTGAGCCATGAAAGAATTCATGACCTAGACTGCAAATAAGAGGACTGTATGAAAGATGAGCAGCATATGAAGAGAAGGAAAAACTATTGCATTTGACAAGTTGGTGCAAATATTACGGTTTTACTTGAGTTATGGCTTGCAAATCCATATGTCAAAATCTTCATTTTAAAACAGTCTCTTCAAATATGCAACAGCACAGACCTCCATTTGTCACCACTTTCAACTAATACCTAGCATTTTATCACATTTTTTAAAAATACACATCTAGTCACCACCAATTCATTGATTTAGTATTTTGGACAGTCCAAATGGCTTTGCTCCTAAAAGGGTTACAGACCAGATTAGCTCAGAAGTCTTCAAGATGTACTTGGCTACAGCATGCATCTTCATTAACAGCTGCCCTTACCCTCTGGCTGCAGATATTCACCATGTGAAAAGCAGTTTGATGCAGTGTTCCAGTACCAATTAGGAAAATACCATTAATGCTTCCTTCAACTTGATGTTCCTCAATACAATGCTTTTGGTAATAACTTTACAAAGTAGGAACTGAGACCCAATTACAAGCATTAGCATTGGACAAAACCAGAAAAAGAACCTCAGGAACAGTAATTACTCTGAAAGCTGCAGAAACCATTTCACCTTTACTTTCTGTTCAGAATCTTACCTCTTCCCACTCAGTTCAGCATCCTTGGCCTGCACTTGGCCATTCCTGTTCATACTACGCCCTCTCCTCCCCCCATGTTTTCTTTTCCATGCTATGTCTCACTCAGACATACAAGAAATTAAAACTGTTTAGCAATATTGTGCACAAACTTTGCTTAGCTCCACAATGAAATGCATTTTGCAAGTATGAGGAACAGTGTACTGTGTTTTCAACTTTGGGAACTATCGTGTTCAATGTCCAAGTTACACACATTTTAGGAGGCATACAATGGTTTTTCTAAATCCCAAGCGGTACAATGTACCTTATAAAAACTATCAGCTGCTTCCCCATCATTTTACAATTTTCACCTTGTTAGGTTTCCCCCAAACACCACAGCATTGTTGGAAAGGTGATCTGTTCCTAGCTTTGTAATCAGCCAGTAGGAAGCATACAGAAGCAACCTGAGTGACTCGATTTCTTACTTTTTTTTCCCTGTGGGGGAGCCCTGGCTTTTACTTTGTACCATTAAATGGTCTAGATAGGATCAGGAGCACACAATGTGGAGAATTCCAGGCATAAACATGCCCTACTACTCCTTGAGACAGAAAGTTTCTACACCAAAAATGCTGAACAATCAGTATGTTCACCTAATGTATTCTTATGAACTGGCATCTGCAGCAGGTGCAAAATCACACCATTCTGTATAATTAATATCCACGGAATTACTGGCAAAGTACCATTTGCAGGTGAATATCATTGCACAGCCAGTCCAACGACACAAGCTGGCTCCAAAATAGCACATTATGAGGGTGGCAGTTCTAAGATAATATTAAAAATAGTATTGCTAGTGTAGGGAAGGGAACATTTGCTATGAATAGATAGAACCACTGGCAAAAAATGCCAACATTAGGAAAAATATATTTGAGAACAGGAGAGACATTTTTTCAGGTTAAACAATGTAGTTGACTAGATGGTATTGGATATCTAACAAACTCAAACTGCATGTCGGAGACATCAGTTGTTTCAGCACAAATAAATGAGTAGTTGACATGTGACTTTGGATGCTTTGGTGGACATGAAATCATCGCATTTAACAGATCATCCACACAGCAAAACCCATTAGTGCACATTAATATATTTGAAATCAACTGGAGCCTGGAATAAAATATCTCCAACAAATTGAAAATTTGCCATTAGTTGGCATCAACTGTAATTGAGAATGTGACTTCTAAAATTAGACACAAGTTTGATTAGAGACTTTTCAGTGTTAATTTAATAAACTTCATTTGTACAGCATGGAAAAGTCTCCAATTGATTGTGCTGTCATAGACTGCTCCCATTCTATAGTGAGTTACACTCATCTTGCACACAATCCTACTCCACTCATGCGCTCTCCATGTGGTACTCCGCAGGTTACAGAACAAACTCACACTCGCACAGGGAAAAATTCCAACAATTAAGATGCTTTGAACAAACGAATACAAAATAATTTTTTTTTAACCTTTTGCTTAAACTACAGTCGCTCAGTAGGCAAAATAATTTGAACATGGCTTTGTGTTTAACTACATAATTATTCTGACAATGTCATCTAAAAAATCCATTGTGTTTTTTAAACAATTACAGCACTCTTTAATTTAGCATTCACACATGCATACATTGTTTTGAAACAAACAGCCATCATTTTTCAGTGTTGGGTCAAAGGGGGGGATGGGGCCATAGCAAAATTGCAGAGTGACGCCAAGACCCCAGAGGCTGCTGGACAATGGCAATACCCGTTTTAAGACTGACCAAAAGGATAAGGGCCATGGAAACCCTGAAAAGAAGAAAAAAAAGAGTGAAAATGTGTTTCTTAGCAACTGGAACAGAATTGCGTGGGAGTAGTGTGTTAGTATTTATTTCCACTTAGTTTAAAGTAGGGCTGTAACGAAGCCTCAAGTATTGACATGATCTTAGATCGGTTTGAAAGCAAAATATTAATCTACCAAGCTCTTGTTCTGGCTTCCATTTCTGCCCTCACTTTTTTTTCCTCCCTCTCTCTCTCTCTCTCACTCACTCTCCCTTCTCCTCTCCACTTCCATGCAAAGCCCTTTTCATAATTGAACAGAAGACAGAAGGAAAAGCCAACTGACAAAATGGTGAACAGGATCATCTAATTGAAACAATGTTGGACTCTCAACTAGCAGACTCGAGATCAAGTTCCAGGTTCAAGTGACCTCGAGCTTCATTTTTTTCTAGGGCCAATTTTGGCAGGCTCAGTCACATGACTTTGGGGGGGCCAGGGGAATTCTTCCATTGATTGCTGAATTGGGGATCCTATTGAACAGCATCTGGGTAGAAGAAATTTGAAACAATGACCTCATTGTCCAAAATAGTTGCAAAAAATCCTAAGCATTAATTCAGAAAGCTGATGCTCAAACTGTTTTGAAAAGGCTTCGTTACCGCTCTAGCCTGAAACAGTTACTGCATATCCATGCAACCTTCTGTACTACTAACCAATAGAGTCAGACAAATAAGGTTCTGAATTACATAAGGAAAGTCTATCACTTTATTTCCATCATCACAACAGGAAGTTAGAACAGCCTCTTAGGCTGAAAGGTAAAGAAATATAAAGAGGGTTGTGGACAAGTGGCACAGTGATACAAGCTTGTTGGAGCTCCAAAGCACTGCAGACCAGAATCATGTTGCCACAAGGTAATGTCCTATTCTCAACTGTGCCATCATGGAAAGTGGAGACGAGGTACTTCCTCACAGGGAGGGGTAAAAAATAATTAGGCGGCCAGTTGCCTTGTGCCACTTTGGCATATCATCTAGTAAACAGCAATATGATTAGCGAAGGCCCAGGAGAAGGTCTCCAACCCATCCTCCATGCAGTGTGGGAAGACCTCAAGCGGGGGAAAAATAGGAAGAACAAAGTTACCATTAACTTTCAGGTGTTTATTCTATTCCTAAAACTCAACCATCTACTCTGGACCAGAAAAAACTGGTGTTCTATACCAGTCACATGATGTAAGATTCTTCGGGTTCAAAGTCACTTTCCTGTACATATCTCATCAAGTACCCTTTACAACCTTCACTGCTCAATGGCTAAATAATAAACACACCTGCTAGCAACTCAAAGAAGCTTTATCTATTAAAAGGTGCTTTATATTTACTATAAAGAAAATATGGCTGGCAGAGATACAAGGCAGCAACTGAATTTATGAGTTACTCTGAAAACTGCTGAAGCTTCACTCACAGGTTTATGATATTAGAAACCCTCCATTTGATTTCTGCCTTGTATCTCGCTGCCAGTCATCCATCACCCCATAGAACTGAGGCCATTCCAACTTCCTATTTGGATGTGGTGGCATTTGTGTAATCAACATTTCTCTGTGGCATTCTGTAAAGTCAAGCACACACAAAGTTATGGTTCAAAGACACAAATAAAAATTAAAAATTCTAATAAAAGTCACCTTAAAATAATTTCACAGAAATGAATGCTGGACTAGGAATCTCACAATCCCAACAGCCAGATTTAAAAGTCTTCATTTTATACAATTGACCCTCACAGATGCCTACACAATTTAGTTGTATTAATAGTTCCTACAGCCCAAGCCATCAACCATACACTGTACTTACCCATCCATATTAATCCTTTTCCAAATTCAAGTGCAAAATTTCCATCCAAATATGATTGGCAACTTTATGGAGATCACTAAAAACTCAGATGTCTAAGTAGAACATTATCCTTGAATTGACTATTTTCATCAGTGGGCATTGGTATTTTGTACTGAGTTTTAAGTCATGGGGTGGGGAAACTCAGCAACCAACTATAAGTGAATTGTGGTGAACATCCTTCAAAGTAAAACATTTGGCACAGAATTATAATCTTTATTGCCTAAGTGATAGAAAAATTCCTCTAAATAAAAAAAAATCAAACCAGAACAATGGGACTCCCATCTTACCCAAGATCAAGTGTCTTTGGAGGCCTCCATCTCCTCAAAAAACTCAAAAATGCTGTTGCCTCCCACCATCACAGAATATATGCTTCACGTCACATACTCTGAAAACAAAAGGAGAAGCAGCAACATTGAGCTGCAATGCCCCGTAGTGTGTGACAAGCATGGTATTAGCTTGCTTAATACTCCTTCAGTCTTTAGGGTGCTTTCACAGTTTAGAATTATGTAGGAGTATAAAGAGGTATTCAGTAAATAGTGCTCTCAAAATATTCCATGTTATACACACTACACTTTACCCACACCCCCTTTCAAAGCAATTCAATAAGTGTCATGCTTCTACCAACACATTTGGACGCTTAGGAAAGGAGATACCAGAATCTGTTACATAAAAAACAGATTTCAAACAATACCAGCTTTATGACATTATTCCTGAAGATGGCACAGTTCCTACTGTTCACGCAGTAAGACCATAAGAAATAAGAGCAGGAGTAGGCCATAGGGCTCGTTGAGCCTGCTCTGCCATTCAATAAGGCCATGGCTGATCTTCGACCTCAACTCCACTTTCCCATCCGATCCCCAGGTCCCTTGATGCCCCTAGAGTCTAAAAATCTATCTCTCTCAGTCTTGAATATACTCAACGACTGAGCATCCATAGCCCTCTGGGGTAGAGAATTCCAAAGATTCACCACCCTCTGAGTGAAGAAATTTCTCCTCATCTCGGTCTTAAATTGCCCACCCCTTATCCTTGGACTATTTTCCCTAGTTCTGGACTCTCCAACCAAGGGAACAGCCTCTCCGCACCTACCCTGTCAAGCCCTCTAAGAATTTTATACATTTCAATGAGATCACCTCTTATTCTTTTAAACTTCAGAGAATATAGGTCCATTCTACTCAATCTCTCCTCATAGGACAACCCTCTCATCCCAGGAATCAATCTAGTGAACGTCTGTTGCAGCCCCTCTGATGCAAGTATATCCTTCCTTAGGTAAGGAGACCAAAACTATACACATTATCCAGGTGCGGTCTCACCAAAACCCTGTACAAGACTTCCTTTACTCTTGTACTCCAATCTCCTTGCATTGAAGGCCAACATACTACTTGCCTTCCTAATTGCTTGCGGTACCTGCATGTTAACTTTCTGTGTTTCATGGATAAGGACACCCAAATCTCTCTGAACACCTTAACAAAAGAAATGCTCACAACTGTTCACTGAACTTAGCAATTCTTAACCAACATCATTGAGCGTAGATAACTCCATCAATTACAACTAATTACAGAGCTTCGCAATTTGCAATATGCATCACTGATCACTGTATATGTATAATGTATAAACATTACAGCAGAATTAATAAATCTGTCATTTTTTAGAAAAGGTCTCCCGTAGCTCAGCTGATAAAGGCAGTGTGTAATTGAGCCATTAAGACCAGCTAGAAAGGTACAGCTTTGATTCCTGATCTCTGTAGAGTTAGCCAATCTTAGCCTGGGTGGCAGTAGGGCACAACTGGGAAGGAGAAAATCAAAAGGTTCCTGCTCTCACCAATACCCAATGACCCTGCTGGAAATTGCACGTGTGAGCACAGGATTGGGTTGAGTTGTGATGTCACTATGGTTCAAAAGCCTGCCACCGTAACCATCAGCATTGATTCATGAAGAATGGCATCAAGGCATTAAAGGCATCAAAGAGTATGGGGAGAGAGCAGGAATATGGTATTGAGATAGAGGATCAGCCATGATCATATTGAATGGCGGAGTAGGGTCGAACTGCCGAATGGCCTACTCCTGCTCCTATTTTCTATGTTTCTATGGCCCCCTTGGGTGAAGTATGAGCGCACGACTGGCATCCATGATGTAGCTCAACACCACTTATTCCCTTCAGAGGTGGGGGGGGGTGGGGGGGGTGCGGGAAATCAGCAAAAAAACCTGGGCAAAAAATGAAAGCATCAAATCTCTCAATTTCCACTGCAAAAGCTGTCAGAACAGGCCAGACTATTGGCCAAAAGCATGCCTATTTCAGACAGGAACCCTTCCACCATCGCCCCCCGAACCCCCACATCCCTTTTCAGGGCATCAGGAGAAGGGGGAAGAGAGGGGCAAGAACAGAAGAGAACTTAAATCACAAAAAGGAGCAGCTTTTCAGAGTTTACTAACAAAAATGTTATCATAGGTCAGGATTGCAATTAGTCTTATTCTAGTCATGTTTGCTGATTGTTAATGCCAGATAATATAGTACAGCCTTATGAGACAGTCCAAAATATATTGTTAGGAGCCAGTCCCAGGATGTCTTGTACTTTTAAAAAACTTGTCAAGTATGGTAGAAGATAATTTTCCTTGATATGGACCATAAAGGAACTTTTTTTTCAAATAAAAAGATTTTTTTATAAATTACTATATAAAAATAAGTCTTTGCCCCTGCATCCCAGTACCAATTTAATATAATCTCTGGTCAGTTTACTAAGCCATGAAACCATTTCTCCTACCTCATGTGGGTTGGGTTTAAGTGTACAATAAAAGATGCGCAATTCAACAAAAATATATCAGACCAGATTTCTGAATTTTGCAGAATTCTAACCTTCATTTGCCATTATAAAAAATTAGCTTATTGGAATAGGCTCTTTTCCTTCAGGAAAAAGTTCTGAAAATTCTGTGAACTGTGTG
The DNA here is from genome assembly GCF_035084215.1 of Heptranchias perlo. Lineage (NCBI taxonomy): Eukaryota > Metazoa > Chordata > Chondrichthyes > Hexanchiformes > Hexanchidae > Heptranchias > Heptranchias perlo. The sequence goes on from NC_090351.1 coordinate 12,120,706, forward strand.
CCAATTCAATAGTAAGTGCATTTTCAATGCTTTTAACAGTTGTCTGCAGAGCTCCTGTAAATATTCAGCTCTCTACATAGCTGAAGCACACATCAAATAACATGCTAATAATTTCAACAAACTAGTCTAATGCCATCTCAAAGAGAGGCCTCTGCCCAAGTCTCCTATTTATACTGTCCCTCCATTTTCAGAGGGTTCCAGCTCCAATTCATGCTCTTGCACACATTTTAATGATACCTCTTTGCCACTGTGGCCAGCTGCCAACAGTGTCAGTTGATGTACTAAATTAACAGAATTACAGCTTTATTCAAGCTGGATAGAAATATGAAAAAAAATCACAAAGAGCAGCTCCAGACTTATTCTGCATTAAGGAAAAAATTGCATTTATTTAGCATCTTTCACAACCTCATGGGATGCCAAAGGATTTTACAACCAATGATTATTTTTGAAGTGCAGTCACTGTTTTGTAGGCAAACACAGCAGCTAATTTGCATATAGCAATGTTCCACAAACACCAAGTGAATGAATGATCAGTTAGCTTATTTTTAGTGTTATTGGTTGAGGGAGAAATGTCGGAAGAACTCCCTTCCTCCTCTTCTAATAGTGTCATGGGTTTTTTGTATCCACCTAGGCAGGCAGAGGGGGCCTTGGGCTAAACTTTTATCTGAAAGACAGCACCTGTGACAGTGCAGAACTCCCTCAGCACAGTGGTATGAACAGGTGCTTTTGAAGCAGTACTGGTAACAGTGGTGGCTCATGAGCACCTGCAAGGCTCCTTGGACCTTGATCAACAGGAATACCTGGGAGTAATCAACTCAAAAATATTTTCTTTGCCTCCTTTCCTCAGATGACTTGGCAGCAGTCAAGAATTTCTTTATTTTTCCTGATTTCCAATCAGAAGTATGTAAGTGAGAGAAAAAGTTTTTGTCCTATCAGAAAAACAGATATGCCTTTAAAGCACCAGATTTTTAAAAAAAATAATTGACTGACCATTGAAGAGTGAATAATGATTTCTGTTTGTAAGCCTCATCAGCACTGTATTAGAGTGAGGAGAAATCAGAAGCTTTAATCCGTATTCTGAGAATTCTAATTTATTAATGACAAGCACAGTGACACTGGTGCATTCTTGGAGTTTCATACTTGCATGAACCACTTCAACTTAGGCATCTGAAAAATGTTGCAGAACTCAAGTCCCACCTTCTAAGGGGGCAGGACAAAGACATACCAAAAACAAAAACGACAATGCCATAGACAAGTTTGATCAGATTTGTGTTTGTGTATTTTTTTTGTGTTTATTATGTTACAAATCTTATTTTTAGTACAATGCCCTTGGTTTCTGACAAAATTATATGGCAGCCAAAAGGGACTAAAAAAAAAAATCAGGTTATAGGTTGAAGACCCATTCTAGGACTTGAGCACACGATCTAGGCTGATGCTTCAGTACGATACTGAGGGAGTGCTGCATTGTCAGAAGCGTCTAATGAGAGGTCAAACCGAGGCCCCATCTGTTCAGGTACATATAAAAGATCCTATGATACTATTCAAAGAAAGCAGAGTTTTCTTGGTATCCTGGCCAACTCAACCAACGCTACCAAAATAGATGAACTAGTCATTTCCCTTATTTGCTGTCGACGGGACCTTGCAGCAAGTAAAATGGCTGCTGCAATTGCCTAAATAACAGTAACTACATTTCAGAAGCAATCCACTGGAACATTCTGAAGACATCAAAGATGCAAGTTCTTTCATTAATGTCAAACTGGTAAAATAGCTCCATATGATGCACAGAAAGCTAAAGAGCTGTTTATTAGAGGGCTGGAATAAACCCATTAGGAGCTTCAAAGCTTCGGACATAATCTACAATGAAGGTGCAAAGCCTTGGGTATCTATATTTGTTGAAACTCAGAAGCTGCAGGTTGGGAAACAGAATTAGTGTCAGGAGAACAGGAATTTGATTATTAAGTTTTGAACCCAAACCAAGAGCAGTGGCTCATCGCGTAAATGTGTAGTTTACCACAGAGCCATAGAGATCAGGAAAGTTCCAGCTTCAATCCCTGCTCCATACTTAAGCAGCTGATCCCAGCAAAGTCAGAGATAAGGGACTGGTCTCAGTGTCCTTGGACTTTTTCTTTGGTTGGGGGATTGGGGGGGGGGGGGGGGTGGGTGGAAAGAGAAAAAGGGAAGAAAGAAATCAGCCAGTGTTCCCATTTTTCATTGCTACCCAGTGGCCCCTGCTGAAAAGTGCGTCCATACGGACATAGGACAGATTTGGGTTCGGCCATGGTGCACGTCCCTCATTCATTGATGTCATCAGGCTATACAACGGTCATAGTCTAGGCCTTACACTTAAAAAATTGCCACTTAGATGAGCCACCACTGAACCATACCCCTGCACAATCATCACTTTCAGGACAAAAGGGGAGAAAAGTTGTGTGTTTTTTTTTTTAAAAGCCATGCCATTGAATTAGATTGAAGCACCATCCCATTTTACCTTCACGCAGGAAAGATAATGCCCAATTTTGAACTCATTGTAATTATATTAGCATCTCCGCACAAGAGGCTGGTCAAAGAAATGTTAAAAATCGCTGCTCAAGTTCATCCATTCATTGAAACCTGTAATTGATGGTGTAAAAAAAAACTTTTAAAGACCAAGGAATGAATAAACATGTTGGATAAAATATATAACTATCTTTAAAAATAATTGGTTGACCATACTTCTATATACTAATGACTCCCAACCCAACTATTTGTACTAAAATAGCACTACAAAAAAAAACAACTCCCTCTTTCCAAGTTTATAGGTCCTAAAAGCCTATGTAACAGATGTTACAGTACACAAAATTCCAAAACTTTATTTGATCAAGGCTTACAAAATCAAACATTTTTCACATCATGGCAAGGAAACAAAAAACTGCCAACAGCCCTCAAAGTGAGACATCTCATCAAAAACTTTAGTTTATTACCCTTAAAAGATTATAATTGCCAAAGGATCAGGCTAGAGACTTGTACATATCCACTTATACTCTCACTGCCCAGAACAAACACTCCCAGCTGAAGTGTAGCACACATCAGATACGGGGAACAGTGTTGACCGAGCTTCACCAATAATGTGCCTTAACTTGAAATTTAGAAGAGCACTCCTACTGCACTAGTGTGAACACCACCAATGTCAAGTGCTCTATTTCCCACTGCTGTCTCGGCTACCAGGAATTAGTAATAATTAATGTTTAATTATAGGGAACTTTTGTATAATGGATACGTACCACCCATGAGGTACTGGTTAAAACTCACCAACACATTTAGTCTGGAACTATTACAGTATCTCACATCAAGGAGTAAAGAATTTAAAAATAAAACTGTGTTCAACATTATTAGCATTTGGTTTCTTACCCATAAATTGGGACCACAACTTGCATTTACATAGCACCTTTAATGTAGTAAAACTTCCCAAGGCACTTCACAGAAGCATAATCAGACAAAAATTGACAGCGAACCAAAGAAAGAAAGATTTGAAGGGTGACTAAAAGCTTGGTCAAAGAAGTAGGCTTTAAGAATGGACTTAAAAGGAGATGGAGGTAAAGTGGCACAGAGGATTAAGGAGGGAATTTCAGAGCTTAGGGTCAAGACGGCTCACAGCACGGTGCCAATGGTGGGATGAAGGGAGTGGAGGATGCTCAAGAGGCCAGAGCTGGAAAAGCGCAGGGTTCTCAGAGGCCAAGATTGCAAACAGTCTGACTCGGCTGAGACAGTGGCCGGGCAGGGGTTGGAATCGATGATGAGGGAATTGGGGGGAAAGGGCACGGGCAAAGACAATAATGTTTAATTCAATGTTTAATGGGAAGAAATTGTGACTCATTCAGGACTGGATGTCAGACAACATAGTAGAGGGATCGAGAAAAGTGGTGGTGAGACAGAGCTGCGTGTCATCAGCATTCATATGGAACCTGACATCACGTCTTCGGATAATGTTGCTGAGGGGTAGCATGTAGATGAGGACTAGGAGGGGGCCTAGGATAGATCCTTGGGGGAATCCAGAGGCACCGATGCAGGGGAAGTAAGAGAAGCCACTGCAGGAGATTCTCTGGCTAGGATTGTATAGATAAGATGGAACCAGGCAAGGACAGTCGCACTTAGCTGGACAACGGAGGAGAGGCTTTGGAGGAGGATGGTATGGTCAACCGTATCAAAGGCTGCAGAGCAATTGAAAAGGACGAAGAGGGATAGTGCACTACAATTCACAGTTACAAAGGATATATCATTTGTGACTTTGATTATGGCTACTTTCATGCTGTGGTAGGGTCAAAAACCTGATTTGCAAGATTCAAACTTAGAGCTCCGGAAAAGATGGGGATGAATTTGGAAAGCATTCAAGGACTTGAGGGGAAATGAAGGTTGGAGATGAAGAGAGGGGTCAAGGGTGGGTTTTTTGAGGAGGGAAGTGTTAATGGCAGTTTTGAAAGGGAGGGAGACAGTACCTGAGGAAAGGGAACCGTTCACAATACCAGTTAATATGGGGACCAGGAAGGGTAGTTGAGTGGTCAGCAGTTTAGCAGCAATACAGTTGAGAGAGCAAGAGGTGGGTCTCACGGACAACATGAGCTCAGAGAGGCAATGAGGAGAGAAACTAGAGAAAAATGCAGGGTCAGCGCTAGGGCAGGGAAAAACCTCCAAGAGAACGGGGTGACTGCAAATATGCGTAGGAAAGTTTATATGGAGGGAAGGACAGTGAACTCAGAGGAGAGAGGCCAAGTTAAGAGGGAGGTTGAGATCACCGAGGATGAGGAGTCGCTCAGTGCAGAGGCTGAGGGAGGAAAGGAGTGAGGATATCTTAATGAGGAACTCGGGTTGTCGGGAGAGAATAAGGATTTTAAAAGAAGAGACGAGAGGAGTGGAAAAAGGCAAGTGTTCAAAAGGAGGAGAAGGTACTAGAGGAGTAGAAGAGACCAAGGTGAGATTTGATGATAAGGACCACACCGCCACCATGGCAGTTTGGACAGAGCAAGTGGTGGAAAATATAGCTAAGCTGGGAGACTTCTGTCAGGGCGAGATGTTGTCACCCTTGAGCCAAGTTTGTGTCAATGTCATGATTTCAACGCAATCATCCACAATAAGGCCATGGATGGCAAGGGTCTTGTTTGCAACTGAACGAACATTCTATAGGAAGATGCTGAGATCGGCGGTGATTGTTGATCTGCTGGCACAGTTCAAGGGGTCAGTAGTGAGAGGGATGAGCGGGACAGGAAGAGTGGCAAGATTACACCTCTTGAGGATGAAGGAGTTGGGGTTGCTGCTCGTAAAGAGGCTGTGACGAGTGCCTCGATGGGCCCTTCGGAGAATGATAAGAGAGGGACAGTGTGAAACAATGGGCTTATCAAAGAGGCATTCAAGCTTGGGACGGCAGCAGGATAGTGGGAAGGAGGAAGAATAGTGACGGGTTGGGATAGGAATTTAGGGCGGGGGCGGGCAAAGTACCAGTGAGGGAAGAAATGAACAGTGGCATGACTGGGTGACAGGAAGGGGAGGAGACAAGAGCCCAAGAGGGGCAAAGAGAAGAGGAGGAAAGAAAGGGGAGATAGAACAGGTTCGGGTCTGAGCAGTAGTCAAAATGCACACGAATGTGGACAGAGTAATAAGAAATTTACCAAAATCGGCACAATAATCTTTTCCTCAGATCAGGAACCAATAAATTCCTTCAGTCCTGATAATGGGTTCCTCCCCTCTGAAGGATTCTGGCCTCAGGCCAGTTCAAGGGACCGGACACAGTACGTACCAGCAAGCTTATTCTGAAGAACTTTTAAGTACAACTGCTCTCTGAGTTACCCTTGCTCATTCCCTAGATCTCAGGTGCTTCGCCACAATCCAGCTTCTCTTCCCGTTATGGCTGCAATTAGGAACTGAGCAAGTGAAAATTACAGGCACAATCTCGGGTATTGTCACACTGTGCTCCAACACACAAACCAATATACTATGCCACCTCATGGAACATAAACTAGTATTGAGAGAAACCAATTAGTAGTGATAGATCAGAATTACTCATACCTCAACAAAATTGTAGTTGATCTCTGAATTAAAAATGCTCATGGTTGCCATAAGCAGATTGTTGCAATTTATCATGTACAACTTTTTTCCGTATTTCAGTGACCGCTTTATTAACTGTTCCACAATTAAGCCATCCTAAGCACTGGGGTCTTTTAACTGTTTGGTTTTGAAGTTTATGAAAGTGGCCCAAGACTCAAAGTAAATTTCCTGAGCGTGGGAAGAGAATGCAGAAAGAACATTTTTATAAGAAATGACCTTAAAGGGTTCGACTGTAGCTACTGTCAATTTCAGTACTGAAGCCCAAGATGTTAAACTAATGATATTCTTCTTCTCTTCTCCCCTGCCCTGCAAACATTTGGAGAATCCCTTACGTCTTTCATGCTGATTAGAACGAGACCTTTACGGAGAATTTCTTGTCTTAATAAGGCTGGTTGTTTATCATCAATAGGATTGTGTTCAATTAATTATGCATTCTTACAAACTTGTCACTTCAGGTGTGTTGAACCCAGCCTCTGACAGGATTTGGTCCTGCAATTATAGAGGTAGAAGTTTACCACATTCTCACCAATGCAAGTTGCCTTTATTAAATAGAATATATTAAATTGTTTGTCAAAACACCCATTGGTGTTACTTCCACTACAGCTGTCGAGTGGATATGATTTGCAGCATCCAATGCAAGTTATAATTGCAATATGAGACATCAGCACAATATTTGCTAGTGACTCAAACAAACAGTTATATCATGAATATCCTTATGCTGGAAAAACTAATCTGAAGTCAAAGCGAGACCAATAACCAGGATAGAAAGAGCTGAAAAACACTGGGACTGCTGAGATATGGGAGCTTGACCCATGCAATCACACATTTTCCTAGAGATTGAAATGCTGCCTTGGAAAATTGAAACGATTTCCCTATTATTTTGCCAATCAGCTTCCAAACACATCACAGCAGTGAAGGAGTTAAGGAATATATTGTTATGGAGAAGCAGAATTTGATGAGAAGTCAATCTCACTCTTCAATTTTGGTTCAGTTGGGTTAAAGAAGAAATGTATCTTACACAAAACTGGTATCCTCAAAATAATTTAGACCAAGGACAAACAAAACCATTTAGTGGTGTCATGTTACAAAGAGTCTTTCTTGCAATACACTCACATTGGCAGTTTCCCCATACAAAATATACATTTAACACCAACTAGATGATCAAGAACGTGCACTGGAAATGTAGGCATATTCTCCAACAGTCCACACCAGCATGCCACCTACAGGATAAAATCAAAAACTACAGTACTCCATCCAATATGGTACTTGGGAACTGTAACTCATCTATTAGCAGCTGGGCATTTAAAGTGATTTCAGCTCCCTACATTATAGGGCACTAACTGATAAAGCACCTTACAAAAACAAGGCACAATCCTTGTCTACAATTTTTCCCAATTAAATCAAAGGATATTTCAAGTTGCAGCATATGCTAATCGGGTTAAAATTGTTTTAAACTGTTGCCACTTTCCTGTACCATATCACCTTTAATATTATATGACTTGTCCCCCTTTCAAATAACAGGATCATAAAGATAATCTTTACAAGGGCCTCACTGGAAGATGCTTTTTGTCTCACTCGGACAGCTTCACAGAGTGTTTCCTGTCCTCCACAACTTGAGGCCAGTCTGCTGATGGGTCATTTTACTGCTGCTGCTACAACTAGCAAATATTTCAGCAATGTGCTGCAGTACTTCTTGAATAGTTATTGCTGCTAGCAATATCAAGTAGATGAAAAATCTATTGAAGGATATCCCAAATTATCTTTGTGTGTCACTTGAGCAATGAGTGCCAGAGGGTACTCAAGAGTTGTCTCTGAAAAATATCCTCATGTACACTGCCTCTTTAGACTTCCATTTTTAATCATTTTGGGGGGGGGGGGGCAAGAGTGAAAGAGGGGGCTTTTGTTTCCTTATTCTGCTTGTTGTTTCTTCAAAATTAAAACCAAAAAGCACAATTTGGTGAAGGCCTTATTTCTTAAACTCCCCTTCTTAACACTCCTGTCCTGACTAGCGATGATTCACAATGGGATATGGCTCCATGAGCACCAGCAGTCCCCTGGTACCTCACTCAAAAGTTTATTGTTCATGTGCAAATCAATTCATCTGGGAGCACCATCTTGGCAGAAGGAACCCGAGCCCTTGTCCAGTCTCCCCACTTATACTTGCAGCATGGGTTATTAGACCGTGCTCAGGAACAGGAACCCCCAAGAAACTTTTTCCTTCATACACTGAGAACACAGCTAATAACTGTGGCCCTTCTGACTCACCATTGCCCCAGCTGAAATTGGCTAATAGCACAGACCAGGAATTCAATCTGGGACCTTCCTGCTGTTTTAAAACTGTTTTCTGCAGCCTCTCTCCTGTGCAATGTAACTATGAGGCATTAAGAGTCTGAAGAGAAGGGAAAAACATACTTCTAAATAAAAGTATTTCACATAACAGTGCCATTCTTTTCCATATCTAATGATGGATATGCTGAGTATTTGTATGCTGGTTTGTGAAACTGGCATTTCAGGATTATACTGGTTCTGGGTTTCATACAAAGCAGCAGAATTTTGTACTTCAAAAACAAAATCCCAGCACATTTTAGTGCAGGCCAGGACACTTCAGCAGTGGAAGTCGGAATCCCAGCTTAATGATCACAAGCAAACGACATTCCAACTCACTTGCACCAATTCTGGACCACACCAATAGATGGAGCATCACACTATGCTCTATCATAGGGCAAGGAAAAGACCTGACCTTGGGTGGGTTGTCCAATACTAGACTAATATGAATATCAGAGGCAAAGGATTCAGCTACAGATAGTGTATCACACTCCTGGCTGAGAGAAAGCAGTTGGGACTGGGCAGGTTAAGGAAGAAAATAGATGAGATACCAAACTGGAAAGACAGTTAAGAATCAAAACATTGAAACTTAAAATAAATTATAAAACAAAGTTCAGATTTTTTATTTTATTTAGAGAACACTATTAACATACATTTGTGTTCTTCAGCCTCTGTAAGCATTCAAATACTCTTATGAAGCTACGGATGCAAAACATGGTTCACCTCCCAGTGTCAATAAAACTGTACTCAAAGGATTGTGTGTCAAATTGCAGGTCACAGAAAAGTCAGCTATCTACATTTGTTGTTGTCCAGGGAGGAGAGGAAAGGAGAGGAGAGAGGAGAGGGCTTACCAATACAATGCATCTTTACAGTCCAAGATAAAACAGATGAAATTTTCACCATCACAAATGGTGAGAGTACTTTGGATTGGGTAGTTCAACTCCAGTTTAATGAGTTTACAATACAAGATGAGAAAGGCTACCTTCAAATTTTAACACAACCCCACTAATCCAGCAATCGCTTCTGAAGTTAAGGTTTACTTGCATCAAGAGTAAAAAAAAAGTCAGGCTCCTAATTGCACCTGGCTTGCAGAATGACCTGAGCTAGGGATCTTCAATGGTGCTTCAAGGTACAAAGTGGGAAAAAGTTCTCTCCCAACACTATCATCCCTCAACTTCATGAGCTCACTCACACATGCATATAAAAATAGAAAAAGGGACAAACAAAATAAATCATTCTGTATTTACCTGACTGTAAGTCACCACTGATAAGTTGCTAGAGTGACTGTTAGGGGAGATATTTACAGAGTTCTGCGACAGTCCATTTTGATCTTGTTCATTTTGGTCTTGAGTTGGGCCCCATGCATTTTTACTAATGGGATTTGTACTTTGGCCCCCGGGGTCCTTCACATTGTTGTCTTCAGATTGCCTGTTTTTCTGTGGTGAAGCGAAAGGGTTAAAATTGCCTTCAATCTTGCGACAGGGTTGTGAAGAAAATTCTGTTTCAAATGAAGAAAGCTGCTGCGTAACTCCTAAAAGGCCTCCGATTTCAACACTCAGAATCACCCAAATCACATCTGAGAGTGACACAAAAACATGGAATTATGATTAGCAAAGCAATTATGACTTCTGGAGCTGAAATTGTTGCAGAAAAAGTTTCTAATGCCACAGAATTCAGTGTAATCTACATTTAAATATTTTCCATCTCAAACAATTTTTAAAAAATTATATAGAAATAGAGCATCCAGTTAAGATCATAAATTTTGTATGCATATGAATTGCTTTTTAAAAAAAAAAATCTTTCCTTCTCCAACTTTCTTTCCTGCCCTGGGAAAATAATTGTTTGGGAAGGGGGCAGGAAAAAGGAGGAATAAAAACAGCAAATGCTGCAAATTCTCAGCAAGTCAGGTAGCATCTGTAAAGAAAGGAAAAATGTCTAGAACTATCTAGAAAAGACTATGGCTGAAACGTCAACATTTTTCCTTTCAGATTTCCAAATTCTGCAGTATTTTGCTTTTTAAGTAAGAAATAGGAGCAGGAGCAGGAGTAGGCCATATGGCCCCTCAAGCCTGCTCCGCCATTCAAGAAGATCATGGCTGATCTTATACCTCAACTCCACTTTCCCGCCCTATTCCCATATCCCTTGACTCCCTTAATGTCAAAAATCTATTCATCTCGGTTTTGAATATACTCAACAACTGAGCATCCACAGCCCTGTGAGGTAGAGAATTCCAAAGATTCGCAACCCTGAAGGATAACATTTTTCCTCATCTCAGTCCTAAATGGTCGACCCCTTATCCTGAGATTATGACCAATTATTTTGTTTTAAGAGGAAAATTAAGTGTGTCTGTTTCCCTGTGCTGCCAATTTTCTGCCCTTTCCTTAAGGTAGACTTTGACAGACAACATGCGGGCCTTCCAGGGCCTTTCCAAAGAGGCCATCCTTCCTGATGGCAAGGCAATTTTATTGAGGGAACATCACAGCCAAACCCAATCCTATCTTAATTGGAAGTGACACAACTTTCAGCATGGTGGAGGGGAGGGGGTGCGGTCATTAAACTGTGATCAGTAACTTCAGCTAATTTTTCCCAGGAGCACTTACACCAACTGTGGTGCCTTGCCACCACAGCTGCAATAAGGAAGTCACCACAAACCAGGGATCAAACCAGTTTCCTTCTTGCTCAGTACCAGGTGGTGAACTTACCCACTGAGGCATTAAGCAGACAAGACTTCCTCCTTAAGAGGATTTTCTCTCATCTTCCCATGTCATGTATGATCCCTAACTAAGAATGCCAGGTGGCCTCGAATGTCATTCTGTAACCAGCTAGGAGATGCACAGGCAGAGCCAGATGGCTTTCACCTCAGTGTTTCCTTACTGTGGGGAAGCAATTGAAGTCCAGTCAGCACTAGTTCAAAAGCAACAAGGTCAAGATATGAATTCATCACATGACAAAATCTCAAGCATAAACCATCATCCTAACAATATTATTTTTGGTGTGATGGATATGTAGCCATTTGCAAAATTGTCCACCTTGGCTATATTGGGAACTAAAGGGGAAAAATAGCTGTATTTCCACAGCTGTTGCATCATAGCTCCTCAATAACATCATCATCCAACAGTGATGTTTGCTAGCTTTATTCTTTTAAATGTTCCATTCATCTCAAGTCTGAGAGTTGCTCCTCTGGAAAACTGAAGCAGATTTTAAAATCAATTACTGTAGTAGAGCTCTTTCTATGCTGGCTCACAACAAGTTAAAATACAATATTCTACAATTTGACAATTTCCAAATTAGAGTGGTGAAAAGCTTTTTGAATATAATGCAGAAGAAAATAAACACCCTCCTATATTCAAAAACCTGTCTAAGCCACTTGCACATTGAGTAGTTAACATCTTGCCAAGCATTTCTGGGGGGGGGGGGGGGGGGGGGCGGGGAAGGGGACAGGGACCACAGAAAAAAATAAATAGGAGTGATGCAAGGACACCTTAAGAGAGTGAGCACAGCTGAGATGCACAGATAGCTCATTACACAAAAGCATTGGTAAAAGTCCAGGTACAGGCTTACCTACCACACCATCATCTCAATTAAGGAATAGCACATGGTGAGCTTGACCAAAAAAAGTTATGAACAAGAATTTTACTTTATTCAAGAGAACTAAGTGGAGGGGACAAAACACAGAGGAATACAGCATCCAAGTTTAAAATAATACATAAGCATCTTAAAGCTGAAGTATATAATCCTATTAAAAATGAAAAGCAGGTAAAATTATAGAATGATGAAAGCTGATCAGATTCCTCCTAAAAGCACGTCAAAGCTTTTTCTCTTTGTGAGCTGCATGGGTGCATACCCTAGAGCCACAGGATCAGATATAAATTTTAAACTTAATATTCCAGTTAATTTGCATACATCTCGATTTGCAGATACGAGTAGGTCTTACTGGTCTGATTTAGGATTTATCCAACCATGAGGCAACAATGCCAAGAACAATCCTTTTGCAAAACTTCCAAGCCAATAAAGTTAAAATAGGACAAACAGTTGAGTAAGGAACAGAAGTGCAAAAAGAGTTACCTAGGCTTCATGGACCAGATATGGTTGACAGATTATAGTTTGGACACCCCTGTCCCAGAGTATGCAAAAGATCTGCAGAAATGTTAGACCACCCTCTAATGGCAGAAATTGTGTACAAAAGCATTACAATTTCTTGTTAATTTTTCTCAGGTTCACTGGCCTTGTACAGTACTTATGCTAACCATTTTCTGAAAGTCCAGACTACCAGAAAGCTGATTCTACACCCTTAGACTTGGGGAATTTTCAAACCCTGGAAAAAGATAAATATCAATTTTATTCATTATCACTTGGACAAGAAAATATCAGGGAGAACCATTACTTGCCCTCATTTATTAGGTCGATGGTTCATTTTATCTCATTACCTCCAAAGTAAAGCCCAGTAGCTGTACACATGCGCCACTGTCCCTGGTACATTGCTGGCGTAGTTGGACTTCGCATCTGAACGCTGACATCAGTAACTTCCTGAGGTTCCAGTGATCGGACCATCACCATGTTAACATGCCCAAACTGGTCGCCTCCCACATATTTCAGAGACACACCAGGAGGCCATTGCTCTGTGCCTAAGGAGAGGGGAGAAACAAGGAGACCAGTATTGTATTTTCAGATACACCAACTCAGGAGGTCAGAAATTATTATTTCAAACTGAAAAAAATACTAACTCAATACATTGAAGTAAACATAGCACTTCAAATTAGAAAAAAAAAGCATGGATTTATTCCACAAACCAATTCTGAGATGCAACACTGAAATGGAAAATGTAAGAACATTGAGTAAAAAATAAGCTTCAATTGGCACAAAATAAATCCTTTGACCCATAAAAGGTATAACATGGATGCCAACTCCAGCAAGGACTGAATAAGTTTTAGTTAATTTTTTCCCTAACCTTCCAATAAACAAGAGAAGCGTCAGTTCCAGAAGCTAGGTACGGCAAGCTTACAGTGAGAAGATACTCTCATACAGATACAAAAATAGCAACAAGTGGACTTATTTTACATTGTGGATAAAACTGCATTTAAATCAATTAACTTCCATGTACCATTTATTTCATCATCTCATATTACCAGTACTTCACGGTGATTCAGAAGAAGGCCTGACTATTGTAGATATGCTTAGGACTTAAAATAATAAATTTGTTACAAAATTTACCACCAAGTGACTTTCATGATCAAAGCCACTATATTGTGCTGTGTTCATGACTAACATGTGGGAACATGACCATTTGTCATTGGACCATATTTCAGCTAGCTAAAAATGCTCTCCCCAGACATCCCAAACTCAGGACAAAATCAGTAACTGTACTGCTATGTTTTGACAGTTCAAAGGAACATGGTGTAAAAATTTCACATGCCCATCACTACACTTTATTGAGGTCTCAAGAATATTTAAGAGGATTGAACTGGAAGCTAAACTTTAGATTATCAGGAATAGAAGGGGGCAACATTTAGATAGACAGTAGTGTTTGTTACCTTTTGAGAGGTGGCACAATTCTTAAAGGCCCAACATGTTGCAAGAGAGTAGTGGACATGGGTTTGCACCTGCAATTCCCCAGAGTCATGTAGTATACAGATTTTTGTCCTTCTAAATTTAAGATACCTGAAGAGAGCATTTTGAGCTAACCAGGTTCAAGTACAGGTAGTAACAAGTACTGGCAGTGGTAGGGGCAAATTGAGGTGATGGAACAAACTGGTAAATTGAATTTATTGTTGGAGTACAGTTCAAGTGCCTACCTTGGCCACATAGTCATGAGAAAATATCAGTGGCCAGGAGATTCTTGAAATATGGTGGGTATGAAAAAAAGGTCACTCCAGACCTACCTATTGAAACAGAGGATTAAGTGCACGTTACCTGTTGCCCTTTTTCATCAGGGTAGAAAGAAAAAGAAAAAAGTGCCAGTAAGGTTTTCAGCAGTGGATTCATGCCAAATGTCGATAATAGGTGCATAATGGATTACTTCTGAAAGTGGATGTAATTTGGTTTAGTTTATAATAATTAAATGCTGTGGTGTATTCCTATATTTGTACTGATCTTAAGGACGCAGTAGGGCACTCCAGTTGGCAGTGTCCCCAGGTTTCCCATTCCTTAATAAGAGATGGTGATTCCTGCTGGAAGTTCAGGTGTAAACAATGGATGAGAACATAATCAGGTTCAGCATAATACTCAGCATGGTCAAATAGCTTGCTGACTATACCACTGTCCAAGCTCATACGTTTAAAAATGGTGAAGCAACAGGGCCATCCATCATCTATGAAACCATACTCAACAATAGGCACCACCTTGAGGGCAGAAGGGATAAGAGGAAAAAAAAAAGTAGCCAAACTTACTGATCAGTTAAAGCAATACTCAGGAGATAAGGAAGAATATAGAGCATTCTTTTTAAAAAGCTCCCTGTTAAAAAAGGCAAGTGCTCACAAATAATTTCTTTACCTCTGCCTGACCTCCTGATTTTAAGAGACTATACAGTTCCTATAGCTGATGCTGCGCAGCCTATCTGCTTTTCAGCAGTTTGCATGGGAAATATCTCGCACACAGACGCATCCTGGTTTAAACAGCTTTCAAATCTATGTTTTAGGAATCCAATTTTGAAAAAATTCAGATTAATAAAAATAGACAGCTACTTAAAAAAAACCACAAAAGCACAACCCCAAGCAGCACAGACTGGTAAGTCATAGCTTTCAGGCAGGAATTCCTTGAGCAGTAACTCCCAAGTCTCAGCTATCCTGAACATAGGATAGGTAAACACAAAATGCAGGGGAAGAGGTGGGTGGTGGTGAGAAGAGAATCAATGTCCAATCATCCAAACTGCTCATACACTTCAACCTGCCTTGTTAAAATGAACTTATTTGAACATAATACTCATCTTGCAGATATTAAAAGTTAGGCTTAGCACATTTTTTTAAAATATAAAAAGCTTTGAAAAGCGATCTGGCTGACACACACTCCCATGTAAATTATAAACCAGTAGGGATAACTGGGAGCACCTCACTAATAATGATCATATCCTCACCTCAGTCTCAAACTGTAGAAAATAGCAGCTCCATTCACGTTCACACGGCACAAAATCATACTTCGGTTTACATAGCTCAAGTACAGTTCATTCACAGACTTATAGGATGCAATCAGTAGAAACACAATCATTCCAGGTGTACAGATCTAAGCACCATTAATAATATCCATCCAGGCAGCCACAACAAAGGACAACATGACAAAGGATCGTGGCATATTACTCTAAGAACATGCAGCATACTGCCCTTCAGCATCTACGACAGCCACTGCCGAAAGCAAAACTACGTAATGTGTGAGATGTAATATATATATCACACAATCACATCAAGGTTTAGATAATAATTATGCACTACTCCAACGTCATTTACATTTTTCATATTATCTGAGCCCCTTGATCAGTTTTCTGTTCTCTCAAATAACTTCAAAAAATGTTATAGAAAACATAACTTACAAATCTGATGTCTGTCACAAATTTTAAATTGCTTAATTTGCCTTCTAATTAAAGACACAGGTCTATTTTTGATCACAAGTGTCTCATTTCAATACTTGATTGAGTGATGGAATATTATTAATGGTGCTTAGATCTGCACACCTAGAATAATTGTGTTTCTACTGATTGCATCCGATGAATCTATGACTGAATGAACTGTACTTGAGCTGTGTAAACAGAAATATAATATTGTGCTGTGTGAATGTGAATCTTGTGAAGCTCCAAACCTACATATTTGAATTGAAGTTTTTATATTATCAATTTTAATCTACTTAGGTTTTGCCCAATTGCCTGGTTTCAAATGAATCAAATGCTTAAAAACAATGCACAGAAAAAAGTCCCCCAAGAACTGGTGGTGAACTCAGAATGTTCTCAATCACAAATTGGAGTAGTGAATTATCAAGCACTTAATTTGACAGTGGAAGAATTCAAAGGCTTGCTGTTTATTTACAAAGACTATAATGAAGACTAAAATTAACCCCATATAGACTTCTACTTACAGCTTACATTTGTACTCTCCTGTACTGGCCAGACATTGTGTTTGATATCGCCATTTTCAATTTGTAAATTAATTTATTAGTTTTTGTAGTCTGGCTGAGTGTAAATTCCATCATTTCCAAAGTGAGTGTAACAGCATCGTACGGGATTACATTTAATTCCGTATGCAGATAACTCCATAACAGATCAATGTCAACTCTACATGTCATACAACTCTACACGAGCAGATTACTGAAAAGTTATAGATGTCAGATCTCAGAAGACAAGCTTACTTATGGGTATAAATCAAATATTCTAATAGCTAAGAAAAAACAAAAGAAAACTAGCAAGTTACACTAACTGAAGCCACTTTTGTTCTAATGGACAAATGTTCTTATTTAAGTCAGCAGCTACACAAGTGGAACTCTAAACAACAGCCCCACAGTATGCCATTAATTGGTACTGCAGATGTGAAAAACTCATTGGTGATGCTGCTGGAAATTTCACACCCTGGTGTGGCGGTATTTTTTTGAAGTTTCTGAACATTTTAAAAATTACTGACTTCAATGGACTCCACCAATTTCTAAATCCAGGCTGACCAATGTTCAGCCTAGAATCAACTATTGCTCTTCTAGTTACAGGCACAACATCAGGTGCAATGAAGGCTTCCTGTCTTTGGCTTCGTTGCTGGAGCTATCTCACCACTACAAGCTCAAATCTCTTATCTGTAATGTGAACACTAGGTGGGCCTACAAAAAAAGTAATCAGTAGAGGAGTTAAGGTGATTTCAGCAAATTAAAAGAACAAAGCTTTTGAGTTACATAATGGTATTCTGGAACTGGAGATTTCTGGTATGCATAGCACAATTATCAACCTTCCATAATCTTCATAATTTTCTCCTTTTTCCACATGTACATTCCTTCTTAGCCTAATTTGCTATCTGATCTAGCATGGCAATGCTGCTGTTTTGGAGTTGAATTTCCTGTTCACCAAATTTTGTATAGTGTAATAATATTTCTGTTTTCCCATGGTTTCTTGCATCTGATTGCTGCCTCCTGCAGCCAAAAAACTAAAAACCTGCCTCAATGTGATTGAGAATTTCAAGCTGAGGTAATCAAAGGATTCTTAAAAGGGGCAGTAATCCACATTCTGGTCTTCTGTAAAATGACGGCAATTGCTCATTTATGTGGAGGCTGAGTGAATAAGAATCTAGTCTATCCTCCTCATAAATTGGAACAAGCCCATCATCCATCCAGGACAATCACTCAGACTTATTTCTTTTAGGGTTTTATACTAGAAAGACACGATCAATTCTTGCTTCCTCTCCCACAAGCTGCACAAAATTACCATCCACAGACTAACCTTCAGTTCTATAAAGGAGACAGCCAACTGTGTATTAAAATCATGTCAAAAAAAATTTGTTGGACACTAAACACCCAAAATATTCCAGGTCAGAGTTAGTCACTGTGAAGAAAGGGTGTATGTCAAAAGTACATGGAGGAAAATACATCCAAAGAAATAAAAACCACACTGAAATTATAGCAATTGTATTTGTATTATTTTTCCTCCACAAATCTTAGGACAAGGTCCTAACAATGTGCAAATATTGGGTGCCTATGATTTGACGTTGCAGGTTCTCTTACGGCCTATATAGGGAATCAAGTTTTGGGGGTTTTATGCTAGTTTCTTGCATTCGGTGTCACTGACCACTCCAGTTAGTAGATCTCACATCCCCCACGGCCCAGAGCACGCCTTAACCTACCAAGATCTATGTGAACAATAGCGAGACCCAGAGATCATAACAGAGAATCCTTATCCTGTATACTGGTTGCTGGAATTTACCACACGATTCTCCTCTCGTCAGACAGTGGACTGAATATACACTCTTACCAGACTGAGACTCAGGCTGTAAACCAACAGCTGGTTTTATTTAGGTAAGTGAACAGTATGCAATGTAAAGCTGAATCATACTGTTATTCTCCTGGATATATGAAACAATAAAGATACTACTCATCTTCTCTTCAAATAGATTTTAAAACAGAAGTTTACTTGCAGTAACTTTAATCTGGCCCATCTTAAAAACAGAGCTTTTCTGCTGCTGACTGGAATGCTGAAATTGACTCTCCCAGTAAAACACGCTATCACCAAAAGAAAATTAAGACCCCTTTTGCAGATGCAAAAAGCAATAGACAACTCCATCTCTCAATTATATTATGACAACCAACCACAAAAGATTGCATTTCACTCATCAGTACTGAATGGAAAGCCAACCTTTGACAAGGGCAAGAATATCTGTGATTAAACGTGACTGCTTTGACCTTTTAAACAATTAACATCTTAGCCATTCTGCAGTGCTTGCCCGAGTAACTTGCAGCTAGTGAAGCTTACTGCAGCCAACCTGTCTGAACTAAACCATAAAAGGTTTACAGCATAAAAGCCAGCCATTTGGCCCATCGTGTCAGTGCTGCTTTTTTGTTACGGCAACCCAAAACAAATTCCACTGCCCCGCGCTCTCTTTCCTTCTCTCACCCCCCGCCCACCTCCAAAGCACTGCATCATCCTCTACTTCAAGTATTTATCCAATTTTCCCTTAAAAGATGTAACTGTTTCCATCTCAACCACTTCCTGTGGAAAAGCATTTCTTCCTTCCTCACTGCGTAAAGGAATATCTCCTAACCTCTATTCACATTCCCTTAATTTTAAATTAATGGCCATTCTTCACTGACAGATTAAATAGTCTTTCCTTATTCATTCTATCAAAACCCTTCACCGTTTAAAACAAAATCTCATTGTAGCCTTCTCTGCTCCAGTGGCAAATAGTCCCAGTATCTCGAGACCCTCCACAGAAGTATAGTTTCCACCCCGGCCAATATTCCCTCTAATTTTTTTCGGCCGTGTGCGGAATGAATTTGGGTTTGTGCACCACCGTAAAAAAAAAATCACAACTTTGAATAGAACATCTTTTTAGAAAACATTATTCAGGGCATATAACAAACAGCACAAATGTACAAAATAATGGATAATTGTAACAATTTAATTTTATATTGGCTGATAAATTTATATAATTTATGAAATGGGTTTCTTAAGTTGCACTAGGATTGAGCAGATCAATCTTGTTATGTTTTATTAAAAATTATCTGATGGGAATGATACTAATCTGCTTTTTGTTGAATCAGCTTAATGACTGATTCAAACAGAAATAAATTGTGTGCATTCAGAGTTTTTAAATTGAGTGAGAAACATGAAACAGCTGTCAAATCAGTCGGTGTGAATTTGGGGATTTTTTAAAACCCCACCCCATTGAATCCTCAGCGTGGTTTAAAAAAATATTGCATTATAATTGTACATCTTGCAGGTCTCATTAGTTTTGGCTGCCTCTATGTAAGGCAGAGAGCAGTTTGGTCATCGTGAACCTGATCTGAGGGAGGCAACGGACAAAGATAAAAAGAGACAATCCTGAGGGCAACTGAGGGCTTTTGGATAGCAGTTGTATAAAACAATTTAAATCAACTTAATTGTTTCAATTACAATATACCAATGTGATTGGAAAGTATATTTTAGCTCAACTGTAGAAGGATCTTTAATAACAGTATTACACATGAGGGTTCATTTGCAGTTTACTTCAGAAGCTAACGTTGAATAGGATGGTGACAAAAAAACTGTTAATTGCACTAATCGTAGACTTCCTCCATTGTTATTTGCTACCAATGCCTTAAATATGTTTGTCTTTAAGCTAAAGTAACTATTCTCCACAATTCACACTAGGGGTGAAAAGCTTTCATTTAATTGAATGCATCGCCTCACGCTTTACTGAATCCTCATGTGTGTGTATATATCACAAATATATAAACGTTTAACATATATAAACTTACACATTATTTCTTCAACATATATTAGATATATAAAAACCGTTACACACACACACACTTACCATCGGACAGTATACTATTTGTGGTCTCTAAGCAGCTGTACCACTGACCCGCACTAGACGCCAACAGTACAATGCTCCCGTCCAACCTTGACACTATTTTCCCAACGGTCCCTTCCAACCTAACTTTTAACTCCCGCCCTTGCCGCAAAGCGATTAGTAGCTGACGTCACCTCAGCAGCGTCTCCAGAGAGCACTGGTTTGGTGCGCGGATAGAATGATTACGTGCGCGGCACACAACAAACTGCTGAGCAGTTTAAAGGGAACAGTGCCCCGAGCACCATCTTGCTGAACCTATGCCGTACAATCTCTACAGCTTTAATGTCCTTCATGTAATGGAATACCCCAAATTGTAAGCAGTACTTCAACTGTGGCCAAACCAAAGTTCTGTACAAATTTTATTTTTTTTAAAACTTCTTTGCTCTTGTACTCTATGCCCCAGTTTAAAAAACCCCAAACTCTTGGCTTTTTTATGGCTTTATCTGCCTGCACTTGCAAGGAATTATATATTTGAACCCTCAGGTCTCTATTCGTCCACATCTTTCAGCACTTTTGCAATGAGCACATATTCTCATTCCTGCTTTTTCCTTCCAAAATTCATTACCTTACACTTATCCACATTAAATTGCATCTGCCACCAACCTGTCCATTCCACTGACCTGTCTTGTTAAAAGTCTTCTACAGTCCACCTCGCTGCTTGACAAACTCCATACTTGTGTGTCATCAGCAAATTTTGAGACTGTGCTCCCTGTGCCCAAGTCCAAATCATTTATATAAACACACGGAGAACAGAAAAGAACAGCACTGACCTTGGCATACACCACTTCCAACTCTTCTCCAATCAGAGCAACACCCATTTACCCAAACTATTTCCTATCTGTCAACCAACTTTCTAACCATGCTGCTGCGACATTTCCTTCTGTATCATATGCCTGAATATTTCTGACAAACCTACTGTGGGATAAGTTACCAAATATGTTCTAAAAATCCATGTACACTACATCTGTTGCATCTCCTTTCCCTAACCAGTCACTTCTTACAAAAAAATGTATTAAATTTGTCACATGACTTGCCATTAACAAATCTGTGCTGGCTGTCCTTGATTATCCATGCATTTCTAAATGCTCACTAATTTTATCCATAGTTATGGATTCTAAGAGCTGGTCCACAACTGACATTCGACTAACTGGTCCAAAGTTGTCTGATTTATCCTGCTCTCCCTTCCTGAAAAAGGTATTACATTAAATCATTCAATACTCATCAGTCCCAAAGCACAATTTATATATATTAAAAAAAAGTGAACTGAAAAATTGTAGTCAGGGCCTTTAATATCTCCTCTCTGATTTCTTTCAATAGCTTAGTGTGTATGCCATGAGAACCCAGTGACTTATTTTCCTTGAGTTCTGCTCATTTTTTCAGATCCAATTCCTTTTCTACAGATACTGTTCCATATCCTCCATTAGTACAATTATAGTATCACTTCCACCGTCATTTGTAAAAAAAATGCAAAATCTTTATTTAGTATCTCTGCCGCAACTCCATCCTCCAAAATTAGACACCCACTTCATCCCTTAGCTTAGTGGTATAAACTGGGCGACATGGACATGTTGGGCCGAAGGGCCTGTTTCCATGTTGTAAACTTCTAAACTTCAGTCCCACTTGCTAACATACTTATAAAAGCACTTGGTATTTCCTTTTATATTATCTGCTAGCTTTCTTTTCATATTCCCTTTTAGCCTTTTTCACCCTTCCAATAAATTTGGTGTAACAACTTTATTATTAGTCCTAATATCATGTGTCCTGTTTAAATTTCAGTTTAGTTTTAATCTCTTTGATGCTGCCCCCACCCCCCCTTTTTATCCAATCTATATTATCTAAATATTAACATCCTGTCCATATTTACCCATTAGAAATTCCTATGTCCACACTTAGAATGTGAACTCACAACGCTATAATTGCAAACTCCTGCCATTAGAGATGCTGTGATGCACTGCTGGTGGGAGGGTGTAATTACAGTGTGACAAGTTTACACATGTGCACTTTTCATTCTAAATTTGAATTTCCACATGTATAATGGAAAACACACACACGACAGAATTTATGACTTTAAAATGTGGGCTTAGTATCATTTGCAGGCCCTGGCCCAATTATCCCCCATC
The DNA here is from genome assembly GCF_035084215.1 of Heptranchias perlo. Classification (NCBI taxonomy): domain Eukaryota; kingdom Metazoa; phylum Chordata; class Chondrichthyes; order Hexanchiformes; family Hexanchidae; genus Heptranchias; species Heptranchias perlo. The sequence continues at coordinate 12,143,228 of NC_090351.1, forward strand.
ATCCAACTCTGCTTTGCCGGAAGAGTACACTTTGTTTAATCGGCTCCACTAACGTAACGCAACGCTATGGGAAATCAACTAGCAGGAATGTATTTATTTTGTACTCTCTCCATCTCATATTTGAAGATTCTCCATTGCTGATCCACTAACCTGTTAACAAACCTTTCTGCCCAGTTAATTCTGGACAGATCTCTTATTTCACTGAACTTCACCCTATTCCAATCCAGCACCCTTATCTTCAACTATTATCCTTCTTTATTTTTACATTGACCCTAACTAAATTGTGGGTCACTATTTCCCCAACTGTCCCCCTACTCTCATCAGTTATTTGCATCAATTCATTTCCCAGAACTAAATTGAGCAATCTTTCTTTCGTTGTGTGACGAGTAACATAGTTTCTCATCTACATGCTGTCCCTCGGGGACAGCAGACATTGGGGCAGCTTGCACATGCATGCCGACAACATCTAGCTCCACATCTCCGCCACCTGTCTCAACCATTCACTGCCTATGTTGTCAGAGTGTTTGTCCCACGTCCAGTGTTGGATGAGCCACAATTTCATCCAGGTGAACTTTAGGAAAACTGAACCCATCATTTTCCGGCCCCATCACAACCTCTGTACACTTGCCATCAATTCCATCCCCCTCGCCAGCCACTGTCTCAAGTTGAACCAATCTGTTCCGAACCTGTGTCCAATTCAACTCCAAGCTGAGCTTCTGACCCCAAATCCTGTCCACCACAAAGACATTCCTGCTTCCACCTCCATTAATATCTCCTGCCTTAGCCCATCTGCTGCTCCCATCTTCCACCCTCCATCAAATTCAGCCCATCCAAAACTCTGCTGCCTGTATTCCATCCCACACCAAGTCCCGCTCACCCATCACTCCTTCCTGACCGAAATTGGCTCCCAGTATCACTCTTCAATCCTATAACCCCCTCCCAGAAGAGTGTTCCTCCAACTGTGGCCTCTTGTGCACCCCCCTCCTTTCCCCCAACCATTGGCGGCCGTGCCTTCAGCTGCGTAGGCCCTCTGATCATGGTATTCCCTCTCTAAACCTCCATTTTCATCTCCTCCTTTAAGGCCCATCTTAAAACCCACCAATATGACCAAGCTTTCAGTCACCCCTCCTAATATCTCTTTTCACTCAGGGTCCATTTTTATCTGACTACATTTCTGTGAAGTGCATTGGGGCGTTTTTCAGCATTAAAGGCGCTATATAAATGCAAGTTGTTGTAGTATGAGTATTGTGTTGCTTTGTCAACTGCCAAAACATTCTAATCCTCAGAAAGCTTGGGATAGGCCCCAAGACTACATGGAAATACAAGACTAGGCATAGATTTTGTGACCTTTTAGATGGTATTACCAAACCAATGCTAAACAGTGTGCCCATTTGTGCACAGTATTTCCAACACTCTGCTGACAGAAAGGGTTAAAACTGGAGTCCATGGGGCGTACGGTATATTCTGCGTGCAAGTCTGAGTTGCTCCGTAGCTTCCTGTTTCCATGCTTCTCACCGCCCGCCCCTCACTTATTTGTCAGCATAGGTCTTGTCTGCAAAATCTTTCACCTGTGTAATTGTAATCCAGATGATGCAGCACCTTCAGAACATGCGTAAGAAGGTCTGAAATTCACACAAGATATCCCCCTATTCTGGCACAACAATGAGACCTCAGAAGCATTCACAGGATAGATTCAGATTTCAGGCACAAAAATAGGATCATCAATATGGGCCTGATCATCCAAGCCCACCAAATGATTTCTTGTGAACAGTCAATTAATTCCATCTTATATATGCTCTGCTCAGTTTGGTTTCTGCCAGGACCACTCGGTTCCAGATCTCATTACAGCCTTGGTCCAAAAATGGACAAAAGAGCTGAATTCCAGAGGCAAGGTCAGAGTGACTGCCCTTGACATCAAGGCAGCATTTGACCGAGTGTGGCACCAAGGAGCCCTAGTAAAATTGAAGTCAATGGGAATCAGGGGGAAAACTCTCCAGTGGCTGCAGTCATACCTAGCACAAAGGAAGATGGTAGTGGTTGTTGGAGGCCAATCATCTCAGCCCCAGGGCATTGCTCCAGGAGTTCCTCAGGGCAGTGTCCTAGGCCCAACCATCTTCAGCTGCTTCATCAATGACCTTCCCTCCATCATAAGGTCAGAAATGGGGATGTTCGCTGATGATTGCACAGTGGTCAGTTCCGTTCGCAACCCCTCAGGTAATGAAGCAGTCCGTGCCCGCATGCAGCAAGTCCTGGACAACATCCAGGCTTGGGCTGATAAGTGGCAAGTAACATTCGCGACAGACAAGTGCCAGGCAATGACCATCTCCAACAAGAGAGTCGAACCACCTCCCCATAACATTCAACGGCATTACCATCGCCGAATCCCCCGCCATCAACATCCTGGGGGTCACCATTGAACAGAAACTTAACTGGACAAGCCACATAAATACTGTGGCTATAAGAGCAGGTCAGAGGCTGGAGCGAGTGACTCACCTCCTGACTCCCCAAAGCCTTTCCACCATCTACAAGGCACAAGTCAGGAGTGTGATAGAATATTCTCCACTTGCCTGGATGAGTGCAGCTCCAACAACACTCAAGAAGCTCGACACTATCCAGGTCAAAGCAGCCAGTTTGATTGGCACCCCATCCACCAACGCCACACTGTGGCTGCAGTATGTACCATCTACAGGATGCACTGCAGCAACTCACCAAGGCTTCTTCGACAGCACCTCCCAAACCCGTGACCTCTACCACCTAGAAGGACAAGTGCAGCAGGCACATGGGAACAACACCACCTGCACTTCCCCTCCAAATCACACACCATCCTGACTTGGAAATATATCACCGTTCCTTCATAGTCACTGGGTCAAAATCTGGGAACTCCCTACCTAACAGCACTGTGGGAGAACCTTCACCACACGGACTGCAGCGGTTCAAGAAGGCGGCTCACCACCACCTTCTCAAGGGCAATTAGGGATGGGCAATAAATGCTGGCCTTGCCAGCGATGCCCACATCCCATGAACGAATAAAAAAAAAGTCAAACCTTTTTCACTACTTTCAAACTGAGCTTTTATGACCAGTTGTGTGCCACAAAATTCAATTCAAACCAATTTCTTTAGAATTGTGCTTCCACAAATAAAAATAATTTGAAGTATCAGGTTTGATACTTAGGGTCTATGATCAATTGCTAACATGCAACCATCCTTATCCGCAGTCCTAAGTACCCTCTAAATTTTAACCACCTCACATTCTAGAACCAATGTGAAGTAGAAAAATACCATAAATCCACTTCACATCTCTAATTGATCTTTCTCCTTTTTAAATATTCCAGGACAGCTTGGGCTAGAGATACAGCTAATTTCTGAACCAACAAACTGTACAAGCATGACACGATTTCAGATCCCTAATACTCAGTGATTCACATATCAGTTAAGTGATTTTGAGGAAAAGTGGGACATATTGATGGCCTGAGCTCCCTACAAAAAAGTAAAGAACATCTGGCACAACATAATCCTGCCCCACAATACCCGACTCTAAAACGGTCTCCTAATGGATAGTGACAAACAAATAGGCTTTGAAAACAGGTCCCTTGCTAGGGGAATGTTACATCAGTGATCTTAAAGCAAACGACCAAAAAGGGAAAGGGAAAAACCACACAGCTGACTGCAAATGGTACTGTATTCATTTCTGACAAAAGCTGTACCTAGGATAGAAAAGTCTATGCAGAATATGTTAGAATGTTTACGAGTTTTACAGTAAGCAAATCTCCCATGGCATTGCTCACAGTAATTCAGATGATATGCTTCTTATAACAGGAATTTTTAAAGAAATATTTATATTATTTATTGTTTTAGTTGGTGCTACAGCAGATTACCTTCACTAGCTTAAGTCACACAGTGTCCTTGATCTGTGGATTCCCAAGAGATTTGTAGGATAGGTTCAATGCTGTAATTTGTAGAAGTTTTCTTAATGTAAATGTAAGTTCACATTTATCGAATCCTGGAGTCTTGTCTGTAGTTTCTTCCCCTCTTCCCCAAAAGAAAAAAGCCTTAGTGATCAACATCACAACACAAGACATGCATGCAATAACTAATGAAATGCGATGGCCTAGATGGATATCCTTCCATTTGTCCTTGGTTCTATATGGTAAGCATCAATACGCTTGCATGTTTGCTGGTTTTACAGCAATGCTCAACCCTTCCAAAGCTCGCACTCTAGCAATTACCTGTGTTCTGTATCCTCCATGTTTTGGTGAACTGGGTGTCAGGTGGAACGGACTCCCCCTCTCCTATTGTAACATCTTCTACAAATGACATAGAAGGTGCGTTTATATTTGGACTCTCAAAGTCATAGTAAGCACCAATGGCAGCCTGCAAATTCCTGAAAAACAAAAAAAAAATCAATTATCTGAAATAGACAAATATTTAAAGTTTTTTTGAAGCAACATACTGGACGACCTGCATACAAGTATCCAGAAAACTGAATTCAAAAAGTATTACTGGAAAAAAAGTTTGTCTATGGAACAAGGACAAGAACTTTATTTTACTTGTAACAAAGAACAGATAGCACACAAACAGACAACAAAACAAAGCATAAAATACAAAAACAATAATATCCATTTATATATTGCATTTAATATAGAAAAATCCCCCATGACATTTCAGTGAGCAGGTGTAAGCCTTTCTGAGAGGGTTAGGATAGGTGACTGAATGTTTGGTAGAAGAGATGTATTTTGAGTAGGCTTTTATGGAGGGTGGAGATCGGGACTCCAGCAAGTAAGAAATTGGAAAAGTCGGGTCTAGAGATGATAAAGGTATGCATAAGGGTTTTGGCAGTAGCGGGAATAAGACAGGGGCAGAGGTGGAGGTAAACAGTCTTGGTAGTGGATATGAGGTTTGAAGCTCAGCTCTGGGTTTACCTGGACTTCAAGGATGCGAGCAGTCTGGTTCAACATGAGCAACCAGCCAGGGAAGGTGATGGAATCAATGGCTTCGACCAACCTGATTTTCAATTGTAGGAAATCCTGGCTCACCCACAACATAATAACATAGGAAGAGGAGAAGGCCATTCAGCCCCTCAAGCCTGTTTCACCATTCAATTTGATCATGGATGATCTATACCTCAAGTCCATTTACCTGCCTTTGATCCATATCCCTTGATAACCGTACCTTATAAAAATGTCAATCTTAGTCTTGAAAATCTCAATTAACCCAGCATTTGCAGCTTTTGGGGGGAGAGAATTCCATATTTTCATTACCCTTTGAGTGAAAAAGGGCTTTCTGATTTCACTCCTGAATGACCTAAATCTAATTTTAAGATTGTGCCCCCTTGGCCTGGATTCCGAGAGGTGTTAGCTACTCTTTCGTGTCATTTTAAACACCTCAATTAGATCACCCCTCAACCTTCTAAACTCAAGGGAATACAAGCCAAGTTCATACAAGCTGTCCTCATAATTTAACCCTGTATAATTCTGGTAAATCTTTGCTGTACCCCCTCTAAGACCAGTCCTGAGGTGCTGTGCAATGCCCAAAACTGAACTCTGTAATCCAGATGGAGTATGACCCGGCTCTGTACAACTGAATCATAACTTCTTTCCCTTTGTTTCCACTCCCCATGAGATAAAGGCCAACATTCCACCAGTCATTTTAATTACTTTCTGTCCCTGTGCACTAGCCTTTAGTAGTGTGTGTGCCTGGACACACAAATCCCTTTGCTCCTCCATAGTCCCGATTCACTCGCCATTAAGAACATATTCCGATTTGTCTTTCTTGGATCCAAAGTGGATGACCTCACACTTCCCCATCTGCCCACTCACTTAAACCATGTCCCTTCATAACTTTCTGCTCCCATCTACACAACTTACTGAGCTCCTAATTTAATGTCACCTGCAAACTTGGATGTGCAACTCTTTATTCCTTCAACCAAGTCATTGACATATATGGTGAAAAGTTGAGGTCCCAATACAGATCCCTGAGGAACACATTCCACCAATTGACGTACATTCCCTTTGTCCTGACCCTCTGTCTCCCATTTCCCAACAAATAATCAATTTGCAGGCAGTCTGACAGCATAGACATGGTTGTGGGGTCAAGGGCAGGGGTGGAGAATTACAGCTGAGTGTCTTCAGCAATATGGGAGCTCACCCTCTGAAAACAGATATTGGAGGGACAGCATATAGATGAGGAAGAGGAGGGAACCTAGAATGGATCCTTGGGGAACTCTGAAAGTGGCCATCCAGAAACTGGAAATGTGGGACTGGTTGGAGTGGACAATATTGAAGCAAGGTGTCATATAGTGGCAGCAAGAGTTCCCAAACATGGCCACGCTTTCAGGAAGCCACCAAATGAAGCCTAGGCTCTAGGGAAAGGGTAAAAAGCAATTCAACATTCAAATTTGCACAAGAGTAACAAAGGCGAGGGAGTACTTTTGGGAGAGCCCGTCTTATCTTTCCTCTTTAAAATGTCTAAGTGAGCCACTTTCATTATTCTGTAATTTGTTCTAGATTTTATAGAAGTGTAGCGGAAAGACTAAGCAGCACACAAAGAGCCAAAGACTATTATACTGTATGTAATTATTGCATTTATTCATCCTCTATTTACTTTTCTCCTGCAACTATGTTTCAGTTTTTCCTCCCTCTGTTCCTCAAAAAGTTGATTCCTTCCTGAGGCCAACAGACATAGACACAGGTCACCCTTTAGTATCACACCCAACTGGCCACTCTTTGTGCATATGGCTTGACGGTAAATGTCAGGTAGCTATTCCATCACAGCCACAACCGATCCTGTCCTCACCAGGCCAACGTATATCACTGAATTATGACCAGAAGCTAGAGCTTGTATTATTTTCCATCTGTCTCTCCCCCCTTAATTCGGGGAATGTTGAGGCCAATTTTAGGGCCTCTATCATAACTCCACCCCTCAGCTGGGATCAAAAATGCAGCATAGACCAGGGATCAAACCTTGGACCTTCCTGATCTGTATGGCTCAGCTAATGACTAAATAGACACTAAGTGATTGGGGAGCCTTGGATCAGCTATTTAAACAGAAACAAATGACAATCAAACTAAACATTTACACCGCTATTTTTCCTTTTTTAATTAGACTGGGAAAGGTGGTACCAGGTCCGCCAGTGTCACCGGACAAAATCAATTCCACATGTGCCCCCTTTTAAAAGGGCACCACTAAAAATTATCTAACCAGGTCTAATCAAACTAAAAGATATAATGAAATACTGATTTAAGTTAAATCGCTGTCAATTATGCAATGAACATCCTGCAATGCCCACCTACCACAGAAGGTCTCGAGTGAACCAGCAGACACCGCAAGTTCCCTCTCCAGGACCGCCTGGGCGCAAACAAGACTGCAGCAGAGAGGCAGGCAGCCAGATCAACCCTCCCCGCAGGATCGTGCTCACCCTGGACCTGTGAATGGCTGTCTTTGCCAGGCCCGGAAGCAGAGCCTCGAGAAGGTCCTCTGGCCAGCCCACCCCCTCTCTACCAGGTGGCCAAAGATCAGAAATGTGGGGCTGAAGTTAAATCAAATTGAGCAGCAGCCTATTTAAATATTAAAATAGAGGCTGCAACCTCTCACACCCCACATACACGTTTAACACAGTTCCCTTCAAGCTACAGGAGTTACACACTGATAACTGATAAGCTGATGTCTGTGAAGTGGCTCAGCACCATGTTTGACACCACTGCTCTGTGCAACATCCCACCCCAGATCCCCAACGGTGCAGGGAAAGATCCCTGCACAGAGAGCCTTCCATTAGGAACCCACCTCCGCCAGATGGCAAGTCGGGAAGTGTCCGGGCGGAAGACAAGAGCAAGAAAGTGGAAAATGTACACGAGCAGTCCGTAGAGGAAATAGCTCCATGCAGAATGGACTATTTTGGAGGATTATCAAATCTGAAACATTTTCTTTTCCAGATTATGTAGCTAGTGAATCATTTCTTGAAAGCTAAGACTGTCCTAATTATTCCTAGAATGTGTACCCCAATGTGAAATTATTCTATGTACAGCAATCCAACTTTAACAAGTGTGACAATAAACTTGTGCATTCATAATATGGGCATGAAGATAAACTGATAAGATAAACACTGCCCATAAACTCATGGATTCCTTAACAGCAACATAAAATATCAGAAGCCAACATTCTTCTTCTGTTCCTCCTTGTGCATTTCTGCTTATTTTTGGAAGATATAAAGATTATCAACACTGCAGACTGCAATTAATTTTTCCTTCAGGCCCATTTAAAAGGAAATGCTATCCTTGTAAGTCGCATCTTAAAAGCATTTGACATCTTACCTGGTCTCTGGATTTAACAGTTTAAAGATCCCTAATAAAAGTGATAATTTTCTATTGCTGGTCTAATGCTCCACTAACTGGACAGATGTACCATCTCCCAAATTAACTGGAAGAAGATGCAACAATGAGCTTCTCGATCAGTCACTATACTACATCCTACCTGGGAAACCAGGTTGGGCTGCAGATGGCCTGAAAGCTGCCATCTGCTCAATCCACCCATATTTAAACTGACAGCACTGCTGGTGCAGCAGGAGGGCAGCTCCGTTTGTTTTGATTAAACATTTTTAATTAGAAGAAAGCTAATTTTGCCTATTCATTGAACACCAAATTCTAAAAATTTTTAGTATATTTTATAAAGTAAAATTCAAATAATGTAGTTGGTTGTGAGCAGATCACAGTAGGTACAGCACAGGAGGAGGCCATTCGGCCCATCGTGCTTGTGCCGGCTCTTTGCAAGAGCTATCCATTTAGTCCCATTCCCCTGCTCTTTCCCCGTAGCCCTATAAGTTTTTCCCCTTCAAGTATTTATCCAATTCCCTTAGGTAAGTTACTATTGAATCTGTTTCCACCACCCTTTCAGGCAGTGCATTCCAGATCATAACAACTCGCTGCGTAAAAAAATGTTTCCTCATGTCGCCTCCGGCTCTTTTCCCAATCACCTTAAATCTATGTCCTCTGGTTGCCAACCCTTCTGCCACTGGAAATAGTTTCTCCTTATTTACCCTGTCAAAGCCTTCATGATTGGTGATCACATGGTGTTCACAATCACATGGCACACTAAAATTTAACTGCTGTCTCAAAGGATGCCCAAATTCTACAACATTAGTCTGCATGTCATCTTCAAAATCACATTGCTCCTCTCTATGTACCAACCACCTTGATAAGGGTGCAGGATTCGGATTTTTTTTGGGTTTGCAAAATTATTCAATTCAGTTTCTTCAAGCATATCCATCACCAACAGCAAATATCGTAATAGTTATCTTTGGATCTAGTGAAATTGTGCAGCTTGTCATTTTGATTATTCCCCTTTTATCTCTACACAGAACACCCCACTATCCAAGACCATACAGCTCAGATGATGGTTGACAAGAGCTAAGTTTCAAGGGACCCCCGAACTTAACCAACTAAAACTGCACAGCATACCAGCACGAAGCATTGGAATGCTTTTTGCTGAATGTCCAACCGTGAGCACCCTACCAGCTAAGGCTCAATGGGTAACTCGTACACGAGAAGAACAGCCAAAATTTCCATGGATTCACTGCACTAGCAGGAGCTGCTAATACTGGTGCTCATGATGTCCGACAATAGGGTTCATCTTATTCAAGACTTTAAAATGGCATGTGTCATAACCAGGAATTCAAAGTCAAAGTTTTAAAATCCCTAATTAAAAATAAGAATTCTATAGTTTAAAGACTTTTGCAGCTCAAACCTTTTAAAATACCTCCACAATTTATGCATGCACCAAGACACATTTCCAAAGCATCAGTGAGCCAGGAGTTGGAATGGTTGAATTTCAGCTGCTGAATCGCATATTTTGTGGTCCGGTCTCAAGTTTCTCTCGGTTCTATAATGAGCTGACTGCTAGGATGTGACCAACAGCATTCCATCAGCCATCCTCCCTTTAATGCTTACTGTTCAAAATAAGCTCCTATTCCTTGAATATAGTGTACTAGATTTGAGGTATAATTTTGCATGTACAATACTGCTGCCATAAATGTCCCCAATTAGGACAGTTTTACAAAGAAGCTAGAAAGAAATAAATCTTCTGATTACCATGCTAACTTTCAACACACTGGAAGGACTAGTTTCTTTTAACGAAAATAATCAACTGCACAAACTTTAAATCATCTTTGTGTGATACTTACTATCTGTCGCTTTACCTCCTCGAATCCATTTACTACCAAGTGCAATCTCCCACACTGGATTTAGTTATGGTTAAAGTTACCACTAGTTCTAACTGTGTATTGTAGAGTTAATATGAAGGTACTTGAAAAAGTATGACCACACTTTCAAAGATTCAGTACCTGAAACTGAAGTGGTGACAGCACAGCAACTCATGAATTTGAGATCTCCCTTACATCCCATGTCATGCACAATTCCTCAACTCAGGAGGCAGACAGGTGATCTCACTGTGAAATCTTTTCCAAAACTATTTTCCGAGTCAGCATCCAGCACACAATTTGGTAAATTATTGGAGTGCAAGTTTGCCTTTGTGTAACAAAAATGCCTCAGCCTTTGCTCTGCACCCTGCTGTAGTGGTCCAGCCAAGATCAAGATCTCAGGTATGCAGAAAAATCAGACATAACTCATGCAATCCACGCCTTCATCCAATGTGCTGTTGTCATTGGACCTTTAAACAGAGTAATTTTAGAATACATTTGTTAAAAGCTTCATTTGCACAAAAGTTTGTTCCGTCATCTTTAGCACAATTCTGAAATGAACCGTATCAATAAATGATCCAAATTTTGATCCAGTCCGAGATTGGTAAGTCTCCCATCAGCAGTAATATACAAACACAGAGCTCAACAAGCACACACGCCAGAACACTCGTGTTGTTTAAAGTACAGAGCAGCATTGCACTTTACTCTATGGTACAAATTCCAGTGAATACTTGGCTCAGATATAATGTAACAATTTGGAGGTATTTAATTGTCCTCATGCTAAAAACGCTGGTAATCAGACACAGTGATATTTCGAAGTACATTCAACTACTTTTATTGGATGATTTCCCCTCCATTCCAAATATGTCCAAAATTTTCGGGAGGAGGGGGGGGGCGGCGGCCGCCAAGAGAATGCAAGCTGATCACTTTGAGCTATGATATGACTTTCAATCAACAACGCAAATGCTTTTAAGAACTTACATGACATCTATTAATTTAAAAAAACAACTCATTTTACCCCTCGAAATCATCCTCAATTCAGTACATCCAAAACTGCTGCCCAAATCCTAACTCGCACCAAGTCCCATTCACCCATCACCTCTGTGCTCACTGACCTACACTGGCTCCCTGTGCAGCAAGGTCTCAAATTTAAAATTCTCATGTGTTCAAATCCCTTTTTATGGCCTCGCCCCTCCATCCTCCAAGATCTCTGCGTTCCTCCAATTCTGGCCTCTTGTATATCACCGATTTCCATCGCCCTACAATTGGCAGAGGTGCCTTCAACTGTAAAGGCCTTAAGCTCTGGAATTCCTTCCCTAAACCACTACACATCTCTCTCCTCTAAGACATTCCTTAAAACCTACCTCTTGGACCAAGCTTTTGGTCACCTGTCCTGATATCTCCTTAAGTGGCTCAGTGTCAAATTTTGTCTGATAATGCTCCTGGGGATGTTTTGCTACATTAAAGATGCTACATAAATGCAAGTTGTTGTTGTTATGGTTAAATTTGTCTCTGGTGTTGCCAAGACAATAATGGTTCTTGAGCTCTGCATCATTTGAATTAAAAATATAAATGCAAGCTGTTGTTGAAATACGTGGAGCAGTAATCCACCCTTTCCGCAAAATACTGTTTAAAAATCAGAAAAATTACCTAATTATGTGATCAAAACTGAGAAAATGCTTCCTACAAAATTTGATAACTGTATCATCATACTGGGGGCATTCAGGAAGGCCAAGTTTGCAACCACTGGTCATAAATCACTCAATTCACACTAAACCTATCAATACCACCATTGCATAATTCTGATTCTAAGCTTCACATTTCAATAAGCATTAGATCTACAAGTTAACTTACTGAATCATTATATTTTTAGAATATTAAATAATCCAATATAGATTATTGTCTATGGTGATCAAAACCCATCTCCACTCACTCCTGAAGCAACTTGTGGTTTAAGGTTAAGTGGTCACTTAACAGGCTCCCATTCTGTACGACTACTGTCTATTTGCGGGGGTGGGGGGGTGGGGGGAGATGAAAGAACAGAGAAAGGATCTAATAACATTTATGATAGCTGAACTACCACAGAATGCACTAACAGCACCTTAATTTTAACAGCCCAAAGTCATCTATTGACATTCATGGCCTCACTCGCTCTTCTGATATAAAATGGAATTCCCACAGTTCTTCCATTGCTGAAGTTGTCTCAATTTTTCCTTTGTGCCACATTTGTTTTCCATTGAACAGCTCTTGATTCTATATAAAGCCGAAGTTTGGCTAAGACTTCAATACTCCAACCACTCCACCAATCCCACCCCCCAACAGATTTAGGGAAGCTCCCCAATTCCTGGGTATGATCTAAGAAAAAGTTGTTTGTTTAATAAGCATTCTTTTATTGTGACAATTTTCAAATTTCATACCTATATCTCTTCCAACCCCCTTCCTCCCTCTCATCATCACAATCTTTATTTTGATCAATACAACTTTGATTATTTCTCTCTGAACTCTCGTTCTCTTAAGCTTCAAATAAGCCATCCTACACACACATCCTCCTCATGTTGAAATCAAGACTCTCTGCATTGTTTCTTACTCTCTCCTTGAACTTACTGACCTGTTTCAAAGAAATTATTGGTCAGAAGAGCATATGTAGCCCACTAAATGGGATGATTCAGTGTTCTTTGCTATTGTCTGTGTTACGACAAGTGTTACAAAAAAGGTTAGAATTTACTGTAAATATCTGTTCATTTACATATAATTGTAAAATAAATCAGCTTCTGTGGTTTATAATGGCCTTGTTGCGCTGGAGTTTTGGAGCCAGTTCACATAACAAGAGGTTTTCATCGTTACAACTCCAGGTCTTGCTATCATATGACAAGACATTGGACAGTTAAGGTAAACTTCCAATCAAAAGAAATGCAGGATCCGCTTATGGTAGTGACATTGAACGCGAAAGAATATCTACAAAATTTGTAACCGAGGTCTTCCACAAGGAACTGTAATCTGGTACATTTTTGAATATAACCTCAGATGCTTTTGAAGAATTCAAACATCTTTTATTTACATCCAATTATCTTCAGTTAATGTTTCTTTAAACAGCAAATATTGATGTCAGGTCCTCAACACTTATTATGGAGATATTAGATCAATGAAGTAAAATTAAGATCGATCAACTACAAAAGTTAATTCCAGCTCATCAGTTTCATCTTCAATAACCTAAGTCACCATGACATCAACAGCACTGTACAAACCAACATTCAAAAAGCATGCATGTGCTCGCCTGATAGCTCAATGAGTTTATCGAGTGAATAGCTGAACGATACAAACCAGGAAGATCCCAGATTCAATCCCTGAGCTCAGCTGGGACAGCAGTAGGAATGCTCCAACCAGCTTCAGCACTCCTTTATTTGGAGGGGGGGAAAAAGGAAAACAGCTATGACACTCACTCCCAATCAATTATGCAGCAACCCCTGCTGAAAGTGCATAATCCCATCCTGCATTCAAAAATCTCAAACCTCTCTTCAAAAGGTCCTTTCAACCCCTGCAATCCCCACTCTAACCTATTTTCACAGAGGGTTAGGATTTGGAATGCACTACCTGAAAGAGTGATGGAAGTAGATTCCATAGGAACTTTCAAAAGGCAATTGGACGTGTGCTCGAAGAGGACTAATTTGCAGGGTTATGGGAAAAAGCTGGGAAATGGGTCTAAATTTGACACTCTTTCAAGGAGCTGGCACAGGCACGATGGGCCGAATGGCCTCCTTATGTGCTGTAAGATTCTATATATGAGACTGCATCCTAATTGCTGGATAGCCCTTCACCCTAGGGCAAGGGTAGCAGGTAAGCAGGTTGTGAGCAAGGGGACAAAGCCTATTGTTTTAATCAAAGACTGTAGTTATACTCCAGTCATCCCAGACTGGTATCTGCCACCTATGGTATGCAGTTGACAGACCGTTGTTATATTGACTGGCACTGAGGTGCAGAGACAGCGAAGATCTGCACATGTGTGCTTCGACATATGCGCAGAGCTCTGTCCCCCAGCAGCTCGTTTTTAATTTTGAGAACACAGAGGAGAGCATTAGCTTTGTCGTAACGTTGAAGATTCATTGCAAAAGTTTTTTTAAAATTCAGGGATTTCTAAAATGCAAGTTATATCGTAGCTTGTGTGAACTCAGACCAACGTGAGATGACTGTGCGTTGGGGTTTCCACATTACATTGAATATACAGCACCGAAATGGGCCATTCGACCCAACCATTCCATGCCAATTTTTATGCTCCACATGAGCCTCCTCCCACACCTCTTCATCTAACCCAAAAGCATAACCTTCTATTCCTTTCTCCCTCGTGTGTTTATCTAGCTTCCCCTTAAATGCTTCACTTAGCCTAGTGAACGCAGGGGTCAGAGTGAGACCTGACAGCGCAGCTATACTGCTTTTGGCATCATTGTACTGCTGAAACTGGTTTGCATTGACACAAAAGTAGTATTACTGCTTCAAAATTCAACCAAATTGGCAGTTTGCTCTTAAATGCAGTCTAATGCTAATGAGCTGTTGCAAAGTTATCAAAAACATATGGAAGCCCTATTTTGTTTCCTTTCCTGTTTTTCTCTTAGTTCAGAATGCTAAGGCCAGTTGTAGAGCCCTGCTGCCATCTTGGCTGAGATTAGCTAACTTGGCACAGGCTGGGGATCGAACCTGGGACCTTAATGATTTTGTATGGCTCAGTTCCACATTGGGTAATGTGTTTACAAACGAGCTACTAGCAGATTAATAAAAATGTTTTTGTATGTTAACAAGCAGAATTTTCCTCCTTTTTTGTTATGGGGTGAGATGCCTGTTTAACGCAGTTGAGGGTTTGGTATTATATGTACTTGTGATTCCGTGTTGCACCAGACCATCTGTTGAATTTAAATTTGCTTTGGATGATCTAATTCAATCAGTAGTGCCATCGGAATAAATTTAACATATGATTTTCCTACCTTAAAGGTACTTATGAATGATTGCTTTTTCTACCTGGCTCTTCTGCTGGAAAGATCACTACCAATAAATGTAAATAAACACACACTACCACTAGTACATTTGGTAGTATTCCAGTCGTAGCTGAGCTCCCAAATCCTTTTGTATGTTTTCCATTTCCAAAACAATAGAATAGGAAAAGGATGTTAATTGTGTTTAGCCATCTTATTCCAACAGACTGTGTATGTTTGGGCTACTGTGGAATGCCCCAAACATCTTGTGTCCTAGTCATACATAGATTTCACCTTAAACCCAGCACTTTCCTAACATCTCCTGCCCAATTGTTTTATATTTTAGTACAAAGTTATCTCCTCGCCATCTTGAGCTTTTCAAAGATAATAATATAGTTCCTCAGAACTAGTGCAAGGTGAGTTGGGCACAAGGCTTCAATGTGAGCCTAGAAATTAAACTATTTATATATGCCCTGAAATCCATGGAGTAAGTGGTTAGGGGGGGGGGGGGAGGGGGGAAGTCTTACCATCAAACTTTTTTTTTTAAAATGAAGCCATCATTATGCATGGTATCATTTGATTTACATGTGTATGCTTTTTTTTTGCTATATCTCTCCTCCATTCCCCTCTAGGTGTTAGCTCCTTGCTAGGGTATGGTTCCACTCGTGCCGTGTGCCCTCTGGTATCTTGCAAGAGTGGCTTGGTTATTGATAACTGAGCCTTGACCGTAAGTGTGCCAGGCGATTTGACTGTGGGTGGAGGAGGTAGGGAGCAATTGAAATCACCGTGTAGCCATATTTGGCTTTCTCTAATCACCCCACACAATTCCAAAAGCAACTTGGATTTCAAAAGCTCTTCATGTAGAAGAAAATGTCTTGAAGTGGTTTACATTGAGAAGGTGAAACAGTGGGTGCCGACACAAGCTACGATATAACTTGCATTTTAGAAATCCCTGAATTTTTAAAAAACTTTTGCAATGAATCTTCAACGTTACGACAAAGCTAATGCTCTCCTCTGTGTTCTCAAAATTAAAAACGAGCTGCTGGGGGACAGAGCTCTGCGCATATGTCGAAGCACACATGTACAGATCTTCGCTGTCTCTGCACCTCAGTGCCAGTCAATATAACAACGGTCTGTCAACTGCATACCATAGGTGGCAGATACCAGTCTGGGATGACTGGAGTATAACTACAGTCTTTGATTAAAACAATAGGCTTTGTCCCCTTGCTCACAACCTGCTTACCTGCTACCCTTGCCCTAGGGTGAAGGGCTATCCAGCAATTAGGATGCAGTCTCATATATAGAATCTTACAGCACATAAGGAGGCCATTCGGCCCATCGTGCCTGTGCCAGCTCCTTGAAAGAGTGTCAAATTTAGACCCATTTCCCAGCTTTTTCCCATAACCCTGCAAATTAGTCCTCTTCGAGCACACGTCCAATTGCCTTTTGAAAGTTCCTATGGAATCTACTTCCATCACTCTTTCAGGTAGTGCATTCCAAATCCTAACCCTCTGAAAAAATGTCTCCTAATTTCCCCTCTAGTTCTTTTGCCAATTATTTGAAATCTGTGACCTCTGGTTACTGACCCACTTGTCAGAGGGAACAGTTTCTCCCTACTTGCTCTCTCAAAACCCCTCATAATTTTGAATAACTCTATTAGGTCTCCCTTAATCATCTCTGCTGCAAGGAGAACAATTGCAGCTTCTCCAATCTCTCCACATAACTGAAGTCCCTCATCCCTGGTATCATCCTGCTAAACCTACTCTGTGACCCCTCCAAGGCCTTGACATCCTTCCTAAAGTGCAGTGCCCGAATTGTACACAATACTCCAGCTGAGCCCTAACCAGTGTTTTGTAAAGGTTTAGCATAACATCCTTGTTTTTGTATTAAATGCCCCTATTTACAAATTGAAGAGTAGTGACAATTTATAAAGTAACCATTTATGATGCAAGAAATTGCACAATTCTGCGTATTATACATTCAAATTAAAAGATGCTTAATTTCATTCAATGCCCAGTTTTAGTCATCCCACTTGAGAGGCAGATTACCAAAGTACCAAAGTGGCAGAGCATTTATTCTCACATGTAAGCAAGCTGCCCAGTTTACTCCCATGCTCACAACACCAGTCATCTGTCCAATTCATCAGTCAGCATCGTCATACCAGAGTTTACCTTTCCCTCTAACCCTGTGCAAAAGCCTAAGCTTCCCATTTTTTCAGATCTCAAATATTCACTTGTTGTCTAATTGGTTTTAAAGGGTGTGGGGGAAAAGGTGGAGTGGGACTACTCTTGCAATGGGCCAAATGGCTTCCTTCTAAACTGTGAAATTTTAGGATCAATCTTCACCGAGGCACTTATTTCATAGTGTGAAAAAATGCTGTGCTAGATCAGCTCAAAACAAGGAGGCTTGATGACTTGTGAAGACAAATGCCACACTGTGAGCAAGTTTTCACTCACGTTTAGAGATTTCCAACTGACATCTAAAGAAGTATTCACTGCCTCACAAAGTATTATTCTGTTTTGACCTCCTCACCTCAGCTTTTGATAAGACAGTCATTTCAGTGACTGTCCATTTGGTGTTTGTTCCTTCCCACAGTACTACGCACGAGACTCACTCATCCATGCAAAAGAAAACAGGAGCTGGATTGGTGCTGAAAAGCAGCACAAGTCCTTGGAAAGAACTTGCATTTATATAGCGCCTTTCATGACCTCAGGACGTCCCAAAGCACTTGATAGCCAACTTTCGAAGTGTAGTCACTGTTGTAACGTAGGAAATTCAACAACCAATTTGCACACAGTAAGATCCCACAAACAATGTGGTAATGACCAGATAATCTGTTTTGGTAATGTTGGTTGAGGTATATATATTGGCCAGGTCACTGGGGAGAATGCACCTGCTCTTCTTCGAAATAGGTGGACATAAAAGCAGGGCACTGAGAGGGCAGACAGGGTTTCAGCTTAACGTCTCATCCGATAGACAGCCCTCCAACACTGCAGCTCTCCCTCAGTACTGCACTGAAGTGTCAACATAGATTTTGTTCTCGATTCTCTGCAGTGAGACTTGAACAACAAAGCCCACAACTCATATACAATCATTCTTCCTATCCATTCTCAGGTGGAGATATTTTAGCTGGTTTTGTTCTTGATCTTAGTTAATTCTCTGATTTAATAGCAGGGAAAGGTGATTTTTTTTTCTCCTCCCACCAACAATTTCAATTACACCATATTGGCACACAACAGGCTACAACTGGAGAAGGAAATTACTCGTCACATACAGCTATAGTGACATGTAGCAGTCAGATACTTCTATAAAGCAAAACATATTGATCTTTGGCCTGCTGACAACTAGGGTTGGTATAGCAGTGGAGTTAACTTCACATTATTGATCTATGATTAACTTGATACATATGGAGACTGGAAACGTGACATAAGTGTTTCTTCGGTGGGGGAAATGGGACATTATACAAAAAAACCTTACCACCGTCACTTTCAGAAACTTTACAATGCACATCATACTTTATGTAGTAAAAAAAATGACATCCCAGTAATAAACACAAGACATAGTATCAAAAAAAGTTGATTTTAAGTGCAAATAGAATGATGGCACAATCCTTGAAAGTGGAGACTATAGACACTTTTACCCTAATGAAGGCAGCCCAGGAAAGCAACATTAAACCTCTTTGCACCACACTCCCCAATTTATATTGTGACCTGCCACCACTGCTCCTGTTGGAGACTAATGTGTAAACTGGGAAACTGCAACCATACCCTCGTCATGATGTACTGTTGACATACCATTCAAGAAGGGTTTATTCTGAAAGGTTAACTTGATTCCATTTATTAAAAAATTTCAGCTTAGGACACTTGAAGTTGCGTGAGGGATAAAAATGTTCCTTCTGGTGTGATGTCTGACTACCTTAGGTGATGAGTCTAGGACTCAATTTCAGGATATTGATTGTACTGCTACAATTCCTGGTCCACTGCAACTACACCAATTCTTCAGTAATTGTCAACTATAAAACTTTGTGGAATTTCCAGTAATCCTTGGATTTTCCCAAATATTATTACACACCAGCACATATGGCTCATTTACTTTTGGGATAAGTGGGGAAGAGAGAAAGAAAACAGCCTTCACCAGAGTTCTGGCCAGCATTTATCGCTCAACCAATGCCACATATATTTTTAAAAACTGCCTATTATTTCAATGCTGTTCATGGAACCTTGTGTACAAGTTGGCTGCAGCATTTGCCTACATAACAGAAATTACAGAAAGTAATTTGTTAGCCGTGAAGCACTTTGGGATGTCTTAAAGACATAAAAGGCACGATCAACTGCAAGTTCTTTCTTTCTGATAAGGTAGCTATCACATTCTAATTTGTATAAAAATGTTGTATATGTGAAAATAAAATAGATTTGATTATATCATACAGAACATGAAAAGATTAAATGCGTTTAGGGCTTGTTTTGTGAAGCTCGTCAGAAAATACAGGTAACTAAAGACAAAGAGGATCAACTATGTCACATCTCATCCCCACGAAGATCCAAAACCTCACTGAAAAACTAGTGCTTCAAGGTTATAAACTGTACTCAATGTGTGTACGTGGACATGCAGCCTTCTATGTTAAGTATAAAACACCTCAAAGACTTTTGTCAAAAACAGTTCAGAATATGCAAAGTAAAGCAGATGAACATCCCCTTTAGTATGCGTAACAATTTTGGGGGGCAAAGGGAAGAAAATGAGGTTGACAAGTCGGTTTTTAATATTAATCTTACCTAAAACAGATTTCTAGAATTTATCTGCATTGAAAACTCAATAGAAATTAGTTGGAAATTCTTACTACAGTATCGTATTCAAATAAAACTTTGGAAGTACTGCAAACTACGTGGAACTTTCTAGAAGCCTACCGAAATCAAAACGTATGTTCATAACCTTCCATATTAACGTATTCAAGATAATAAAATACAGACAATTCCCAGCAACTCTTACCAACCACGAGTGTGCAATCAGAGATAAGTAATCTGTCTGAACACAACCCAGAAACAGTAAATAAATTGACGGCTAGAAAACACTGTCCAGCCGCACATCACCAAGTCTCACAACTTTTCAGCTACGCTGCAAAATGACTCGACAGAAAAGGACCGGGCGGCCAGTTTACCAAGTCGCGGTGCTGCTGAAAGTGCATTTTAGTAGAGAGCCGGGACAGAGGCCCCTCCCCGAATCTCCAGCAATCACCCCTTCGGTAACGGAGGTGGGAGGTGGATGGTAGCGTCCCCCCTCCCCCTGGTGCCGCTTATGTAATCCGCGGAAAGACGCACAACAACAAGGCCCGGAATCAGCACTATCGGCCTATCAAAGGGAGAGAGAGGAGGGAGGAAGGAAGGGCCTGGAGAGGCCTGCGACTTACCAATTGGTCATGTCCAGGAAGAACGCACAGCCGGCCGGGTTGAGCTGGAAGCCCAGCAGCCTCTGAAACTCGGAGATAAGCACATCCTTGTCGGTGGTTCCCATGCAGCTGAATTTCTGCATCAGGTCCTGATCTAAATCCATATCCACGTCCATTGCTTTTCTTTCGCGGTCTCTCTTTCTCTCGTCCCTTTAAGTGCCGCCGGGCCGGCTGTCGGTGGGGGCCCCCGCTCAGCTTGCTGTATACGGGTGCGCTGTGACGTGTAACTCTAGGCCGGGGCCTACCCCTTCAACATTGTCGCTACCTCGTTTCGATGGCGTCCGCTTCAATAACACGGTCCCCCCTCTCCCAGGCCATGCGCATGCGCACCCAACCAAACCTGCCCTCCCCGCCGCGAGTCACACTGACTCGCCTCGCGTCACCCTGCTCTGACGTCACACTCGCTCGTGACGTCATTGAGCCGCTGAAGATGGTGGCTCCCACATCAAACAGTTAAAAGGACAAATAATGATGCCGGGGGCCTTGGGCTGTCATTAATTGAGATAGGTACAAGAGGAATTTAATATGATGCATTGTGTATTGGGTGACGTGTGTGTTGGTGTTTAAAACTCCAAAAAGGGTATCCTCTTACATAGCAACAGCTAAAGGGACAGAAAAGCAAAAGAAACTGCAGATGCTGAAAATCAGGAACAAAAGCAGAAAACGCAAGAAACTGAGCAAGTAAGAAGGCATCTGTGAAGTGAACAAAGGAGTTAATGTTTCAGGTGTGGCCTCCTCCATAAAATTGAAGGATATTGCATGCAACAGCTTTTTAAAAAAAAGTAGGAGGAGGGAAAAAAAACACATGCATTGAGAAGGCCTCTTTAATGTGGAAAAACATCTCAGAGGTGTTTTCAAAATAATGTAAGCCAAGCCAAGGAAGAAGATAGTTGGAGAGCTGACCAAAAGCTTGGTTAAAGAGCTGATTTTAAGGAGGGTCTTAAAGGAGGTGAGAGTGGCGGGGAATTCCAGAGCACTGGAATACTTAGGCGACTGAGGCACGGCCACCAATAGTGCACAAAAAAAGTGTCCTGCGAAGTGCTTAGGTGGAAAACGCGATGGTTAAAAGACAGAAGTGAAATTAGCAGGAGCTAATAGGATGCATAATAAGAGAATTAAAGATATTTACAAGACACAGAGAACACGTCAGTAGCCATAGGAGGTGAGACAACTGGAAATGGAAGTATGAAAAATTGGAAATGTGGAGTAGACTCCAGGAGCCTGGGAGAACAAAAAAGCAGATTGACACCAATAGTGCAGACCGCCCCACCACCACGGTGTTCCGACAGACGGTCCCCACCTGAGGAATCAAGTCATCTCCTCCCCTAACCCCCTGGAAAAGCTGCAACACCCATCCCACGTTGCTGGCACTTCCTGCCCAAGAGAAAGTGGGAACTAAAGTTAAGGTTTTAAATTATTAAAGTGAATATGAAGACTAAATGGCTGCCAAGCGCCTAATAGAAAAATAACTTGCTGTTCCTTGAGCTGCTTTGAGTAGTGGGACAGGATGTGTTTTAACACCAGATCCAGAGAACTTTGGTATGATAAATACTTAAGTTAGCAATTTTCCTGGTTAGATACTGTCGAGTGAAGAACTGTCTGGTATTAAACTTGTTGCTGTTTCCACTTTATTCTTTGATCAAGGGCTGTTTTGTTAAAAGAAATAGCCAGAAGGGAGAAAAAAAATCAAAAACTAGATCCAGCTAAATACACAGCTTTGCACACTGATGTGTGGGCTGCTCTCACAGTTTCAATAAAATAGTCCAAAGTATCATCATTTAAAATTAAAGGTAGATTATGCAATATTACATGTGTGAGTAGAAAGCTTTATATTACTGCTGTTTAATTTTTTGTAGTAGCCAATAAATGAACTGTGGAATACAGTTTGACTGGTAAAGTTCTCAAAACATAAAACAGCAACATGAGGACTTAATCTCTCAATTACACTTTGTGGGTTGAAAAAGAGGTCAGGATTGAGTCACTATGCACAATTAATCTCTCAAATTTATTCTTGTAGCTTCCCAGCTCCATATTAGCTTATCAGCTGTCTAGGATATAAGATAAAGTCTGTTAACATTGTAAACACAAATTCATATTTTTGTCAACCCACACATTTATGCTTGAAGTAGACATTTTATGATAGTTAACATGACTTTGTTACTAATTTTGTGACTGACCTGCAACAAGCCACTCTTTCATATGCACATTAGAATAGTGAACCAGCTCACAGCTTATTAACATCAACCACCTGCTGAGCACATTAGGAATATGCAAGGCTACCTCAGCAAGTTTTTTACTGTTTTACCCTTTTTCACTTCAGCACCAATTTGATGGGAAGTGCACTACTTTAGCACAAATTAATAGGATTATATGTCCCCCTGCCCCAGAAGGAGAACACCTAACTGGTACGGGGTGATATTGGGATGAATGGGAAATAATAAGTTAATGTAACAAAGATAGGTATAGTGGCACAGACATTGTACTTCCAATATGGAATCATAGAAAGATTACAGTGCGGAAGGAGGCCATTTGGCCCATCGAGTCCGTGCCGGCTCTGCAAGAGCAATCCAGCTAGTTCCACTCCCCCGCCCTATTCCCGTAGCCCTGCAATTTTTTTCTTTCAAGTATTTATCCAGTTCCTATTTGAAGGCCAAGATTGAATCTGCCTCAAGCACACCCTCTGGCAGTGCATTCCAGATCATAATCACTTGCTGCGTAAAAAAGTTTTCCCTCATGTCACCTATGGCTCTTTTGCCAATCACCTTAAATCTGTGTCCTCTGGTTCTTGACCCTTCTGCCATTGGGAACAGTTTCTACTCTGTCTAGACCCTTCGTGATTTTGATTACTTCTATCAAATCTCCTCTCATCCTTCCCTGTTCCAAGGAGAACAACTCTAGCTTCTCCAATCTATCCCCATAACTAAAGTCCCTCATCCCTGGAATCATTCTAGTAAATCTCTTCTGCACCCTGTCTAAAAGTGTGGTGCCCAGAACTGGACACAATATTCCAGTTGTGTATCCAGGTTACACCACAAGTTTGAGTTTGATGATCACCAAAACACTAAAGATATTTTAAAGAGGGACACATGTAATGTCTATAGCTTTTCAGAAGATGTTTGATAAGGCGTCGAACAGAGGCTTAAAAAAAAAACAGATATGTCGTATAAAAGTAAATTTAGTGGCATAGATAGAAAGTTGGTTAATAGGTGTTTGGATTGGAGACGGGTTGGAAGTGGTGTACTCCAGGGATCTGTGCATAGTTCACTTTTCTCCTTAATGTATATAGCTGATTTGGACTTGGGCATAGGATGCATGTTATTGAAATTTGATGATAATGCAAGTAGAGAGTTTGATAAACAGCAAGGCAGACTGTAAAATACTTCAGGACACAGAAAAGTTAGCAGAGTGCGCAGACAGGTGGCAAATGCAATTTAATGCAGAAAAGTGTGCTGTGATGCATTATGATAGGAAAAACAACGAAAAGGAATTATACACTTAATGGAATATTACAAGACACTTACGAATGAGGAAGGCCATTCAACTCACCTTAATTCACCCATTCAGAAATACCCCATCGTCCCCCCATAGTTGCATCTAATTGTTTCTTAAATGATTGAAGGATTTTCACCTCTACTACTCTATCCAGGAGTCTATTTCAAGTGTTATTCACTCTTCATGTGAAGAAAAACTTGCTAGTATCAATTCTAAATTTACCTTTTATCAGTTTAAACCTCTGTTCCCTTGTCCTACTCTCACTGTATAATTTAAAGTAGCATTCCAGGCTTACCTTTTCCATTCCCGTAGAAGTGTGAAGTGATGTATTTTGGAAGGAAGAATGAAGAAAAGCAATATAAACTAAATGGTACAATTTTAAAGGGGGTGCAGGAATAGAGAGACCTGGGGATTTACATACAAAAGTCTTAGAAGGTGGCAGGACAAGTTGATAAGGCTGCTAAAAAAGCATATTAGATCCTTGGCTTAAAAATAGAGGCATAAAGTACAAAAACAAGGAAGTTATGCTAAACCTTTATAAATCACTGAATAGGCCTCAGCTGGAGTATTGTGTCCAATTCTGGGCACCACACTTTAGGAAGGATGTCAAGGCCTTGGAGATGGTGCAGAGGAGATTTACCAGAATGATATCAGGGATGAGGGACTTCAGTTATGTGGAGTGACTGGAGAAGCTGGGATTGTTCTCCTTAGAGCAGAGAAGATTAAGGGGAGATTTAATAGAGATGTTCAAAATTATGAGGGGTTTTGATAGAGTAAGTAGAGACAAACTGTTTCCACTGGCAGGAGGGTTGGTAACCAGAGGACACAGATTTAAGGTAATTGGCAAAAGATCCAGACGGGAGATGAGGAGACTTTTTTTATGCAGCAAGTTGTTATGATCTGGAATGCACTGCCTGAGAGGGCGGTGGAAGCAGATTCAACAGCAACTTTCAAAAGGGAATTCGATAAATACTTGAAGGGGAAAAAAGAGCAGGGGAGCGGGACTAACTGGATAGCTCTTTCAAAGAGCCAGCACAGGCACGATGGGCCGAATGGCCTCCTTCTGATCTGTACGATTCTATGAACCATCTTATTTACATCTATAATATCCCCTGTCAGACATCTCCTTTCCAGGTTGAGAGATCCGTTTCTCTATTCTTTCATCGTAACTCAGATTCCTATGTTAAATCCCAGTGCTACCTTATTGGCCCTTAAAAAAGTCTCATATTCCTGGCACATGGGATCAGTCTCGTGGTTTTCCCTGCACTGCCTCTAGCACTTGAATATCTGCCTTGCTTCTCGGCAACCAGACCTGGAAACAGTACTCATGGTGCCATTTTATCATGACTTCCTCTGACTTGTATTCTGCTGCTTTGGCTGTGGAGTTCATAGTTCTATTGATTTTATTGATTCTGCTGTGCATTAGTTGGGCACGTTTAGTGTTGAGACTACTATATTTCCCATCTCTACTTTTTCACTAAAATTAGCGAACACAGGAAAGTGTAGCTCCATATAACTAAGTCCAATGCACTATGTGTTTGGCTATTTGTTTTACTGTTTAGTGTCTGTCAAAAAGAAAAAAAATACAGTCAGTAATGTAAAATCAGGATTTGGAAGAAAGGTCACATCAAAATATTTACCTGTCTTTTCTCTTTACAGGTGCTGACTGATCTGCTGTATATTTCCAGCATTTTCTGTGTTAAATCAATCTTTATGTCTGATATTATAAGGAAAACCCAATGGCGAGTTTCATCCAGGGTCCAGGATAGCTTGGATTGGTACTGATTGTGGAATATCTAGAACTTGCTTTGTTTCTTCCCAAAATTCAAAAAATGCTACACGGCGCTAAATAGAAAGACTTGAATTTATATAGCCCCTTTCACGACCTCAGGACATCCAAAAGCACCTTACAACTAATGAAATACTTTTGATATGTTGTTACTGTTGCCACTTTGTGCACAGCAAGGTCCCATAAACAGCAATGTGATAATGACCAGACAATTTGTTTTAAAGGTGTTGGTTGAGGGATAAAGATTGGGTGGGACACCGGGGAGAACTCCTCTGCTCCTCTTCAAATAGTGCCATGGGATCATTTACGTCCACCTGAGAGAGCAGACGGAGCCTCGGTTTAATGTCTCACCCAAAAGATGGCACCTCCGACAGAGCAGCACTCCCTCAGTACTGCACTGGAGTGTCAGTCTAGATTATGTGCTCAAGTCTCTGGAGTGGGACTTGAACCCACAATCTTCTGACTCGGAGCTAAGAGTGCAACCACTGAGCCACAGCTGACACGGTGTGTTAGTGTGTTCCAAGATTTCTATACATTCTTGTTTTCTTCGACCCAATTCAACCTCTGAAATTTTGGAGCACCTCTTGTGTTACTTTTAACATTTGGTTCTGTACATCATCCAAAATTTTTAAATAATGACTGTAACCAGGCTAGTTGTACACTTACCATCTGTTACATTGTGTCCTCTGAGACTTGTCCCAACATGACCCTGCTCGTGTTTCACTGCACCAATCTGTTTCTATCTTCATTTCAGCTCGTGTGTGTTGTATTATATTTGTGTTGTGGATTCATGCCACTGAGTTCAGAATCTGTCCAGAACTCACAATGAAATGTGCCAAATACAGAGCTGCCAACCTCAGGGAAATATATATAAACGGTGATACAGCCTGTAAATCCATTTACATGTTTTCACTCCATGTACATACGGACTGTGATTAAATTTCAAGATGAGATACAGCAAAATAGGTTCCACTTTTAAATTAGAATGAATCTTCCTTTAGTTCTGAAAGGTCTGAGTTAGTATGGTAAAGTAGGCTTTTGGTAAGTGGTGAAAGATGGGCTGTCTTGCACCTCATGTGATTGAAACATCTGATAAAAGTGTGACTTGCTGAACTGGATCAGAAAGTAATTTTGGTAAGCAATATAAAAATAACAATGACAAAAACACAACCAGGCTTTGGATGGAGTACAAAGACAAGAAACAAAGTTGATAAATGGGATTGGACACCTCAACTATGAGGATGCACTGCAGCAACTCGCCAAGGCTTCTTTGACAGCACCTCCCAAACCCGCGACCTCTACCACCTAGAAGGACAAGAGCAGCAGACACATGGGAACAACACCACCTGCACGTTCCCCTCCAAGCCACACGCCATCCCAACTTGGAAATATATCACCGTTCCTTCATCGTCACTGGGTCAAAATCATGGAACTCCCTTCCTAACAGCACTGTGGGAGAACCTTCACCACATGGACTGCAGTGGTTCAAGAAGGCGGCTCACCACCACCTTCTCAAGGGCAATTAGGAATGGGCAATAAATGCTGGCCTCGCCAGTGGCACCCACATCCCATGAACGAATAAAAAAAAAAGTAAGGGCACTAGAGACGGTTAAATTGGAAAAAAGGCAGTTTAGAGGTGATATTTTGAGCTTTTAAAATCTTTGAGGGAATCACAAATTGTCCTCAGGATCTAGCATGAAAAGGTTAACTCATTCACTCATTAGTGCACTGTATCCTGGGGGGAGGAGAGTAGTTTGGTTTAACTGTAAATAAGCTTAGAGCTGATTAATATAACTTAACTCAGAAGAGTCAAAGCAGTTCCCACTATTTGCAAAAGTTTAACTCTGAATTGTTATACTGTGATCTGTTGGTACTTTGGCATGGCGAATACATTGTTTGTTACTGATGGTAAACAGGCTATGAAATTCTAGAAAGTTTGAAATTGCTTGCATGAAAGGCAAAGTTATAAATTACCTGCGCAGAGTCAGTTACATAACTATTCTTTTATAAGTGCCCTCAGGGCTGGTACATGTTACTTGTTATATGCCCTATTATATTTGTGCATCTTTGAACTTCAGAAAAATAGCAACTCTGAAGCCTGCTTGTAGCTATATTTGCTACTGCTCAGAACAAGTGGCAATTTACTGGACTGTTAGCTTTAAACTTTAGTTTGGTCCAGGACAAATCTTTGAGTCGTCATGATTTTTATAGCAGAGCAGGTGGCCAGTTGGCCCATCATATCTATGCTGTCTCTTTGCTGGAGTAATTCAAGATTAATTCTACTCCCTGCTTTTCAACACAATAAACAGGATTGAGACAGTCCAAACTCATTTCACATAGGACCCTTATAGCCTGCACAAGAGACTTTTATCCCACTTATCTGACTGGATTTGAACCTTGAGGCTCGAGTTCTTTAATTTTCAATTCAAATGATGCAGAACTCAGCAGCTATTATTGTCTTGGTAACACTAGATACAAATATAACCAGAACAAAATCAGTTGTGTTTTTTTTCAAGTTAGTAGAAGTGTCTTATTTATTCTCATAATTTATAAACCTTGTCGGCATGCTGCAGGTTATATATTATCCTGCAGTTAATGCTCCGATCATCTTATGATGTATTCCTGCCTAGATTAATTGTATTTTTAAGGGGTACGTTTAACACCGATGAGTTTGTGCAGCCGTCTGCTAGGAAAACTCTCTGCGGTGGACACAAATGTGGGACTAGTGTATGGAAGAGTAAACTCAAACACTCATTGATAAAACTAGTAAGAATGTAAAAGTATCTGCACCTGGCAAAATTGAGATTAAAAAGGAACTTTCAATGTCAGGACTTCAAAAAGAAATATTAAACCATGCAAAGAGTTCTGCTTAAACCCAGTTTGTTCTTTTGTTTGAACAGCTAGTGACATCATCAGGAGTACCAGCTTGAATAAATTACTGAAGCTCACAGTGTCGATGAAATAAAATCTAACCTCAGTAGAAGCTGCTGTTCATAGTATTTTTCTCAGTGATGTAAAAGTTACAGATATAGAGCCACCAAATGTTGTTTTATTTTGGCTGCACTACCTGCAGCCAAGGTAATGAATGGTCCTCTGGGGTGAAACAATTTCAGGAGCACCAGTTACTCTACAAGGTAGCTGTAAATGATAGCCACCCCTGGAATTTGAACACAGGATCTCTTATTTAATCGACAGGTGCTTTGGCCAGTTAAGCCACAACACCAACACTGGCTCCAGGATAACAGCTGGAGCAGACACAAAGCCCCAGAATCCAATGCATGTGATGACACATGTTGAAACCGGTTTTCAAGTTTCTTGTTGGTGTAAGTCCAGCCCAAGTTCAAAGCAACCTGTAGTCAATTGATGTTGAGTGTTCTGATTTGAAATTCAAGAGTTTTCAAAACTCTTACCATTGAAATTTAAGTTTTTTACATTAATATTTTATTAAAAATCAGTTTGGTCAGACTAACCCTTTTCTAACAATTAGTGGTGCTCACCCTGCAAGGGGAGACACTTGATCAATGTGTCCCTGTAGGTTTGGGTTTTTACCCAATTCTGGTATTCATTGGGTAAATAGAACCACAGTGTAGTTGCATGTACTGTGTCACTCTGAGCTTGGAAGAGGCTAGAGTACCTGAAAGTTTATGTGTATTATCACCTGCCTAGTATAACAGAGACAACATTATTTAATGCACTGCACTTGTGTCGGCCAGATTCATATAAGAAAGGTGTTAGGTAGCTTTTAATATAACTGTGCTTCAGCAGTGACACTACCATGCTAATTAATCAATATTGTCAGTCTCCATAACTATTTAAAGCCAAGGTCTCTAATGTCGTCAGCACTCACTGTTCAAACAAAAAAAAAATCAATAGTGACCACAGACTCCACTCTGAAAACAGCCACTGACCCCTGTCACACAAAACTCAGTGGTAAAACCTCAAAGGGATGAACTCCTGGGCACTGAAGCTTCATAAGCGGGTGGTCCAATCCTTATGAAGCAGTCATTACCACCTCCACCACGCCACAGATTGCCACACATTGCACAGAGGTTTCACGACTTCACAAGATTGGCTCAGGTAGGTGAAGGCACTATTCCCCATGCACATTTTGTAACAATGGTAGAGGCATGACTCTCCTTCCCCTATCTATTATGCTCTCTCTATGTAATGAACTGGGTGAAAGAAAACCTGCACTACTCACCAGAACCTCTGGAATCAATATGCACCTTGTTAACTCCACACCACTGTCTAAACTCACATTTCCTGCCATTAGGTGGCTGTGCTCGTCCAGGGAAGTGGTGATTAAAGGGAGCCTGTACCTGCAAACATTATAATCATGGCATAGATCAGACACCTGGGTGAAAATACCATCATCATTGCGTTTTCTCCTTACAACAGAAAAGGTTGCACACACCAACAACAGAGAAATGCAATTGGAAGAAGAAAATCCAGTTTCTGATGTTTGAATACACATAAGGAGCAGACTTTGCAGCCCACAGGAAGGCAAATGTAAGGAATCTTACAACACCAGGTTATAGTCCAACAATTTTATTTTAAAATCACAAGCTTTCGGAGATTGTCTCCTTCGTCAGGTGAGTGAGTGAATAAGAGGTTCTCAAATCGCATATCTTATATTAGGCTGGGACACCATCACACCAATCAAAGGTGTCGTTGGTGTTCAGACAGGTTAGCCACGGAAAACAGTAGATCCCAGTATGCTGAATACACATTGTGTCAAATTACACAGACAGAGAGAAAGAGACCCGAAAGGCAGAGAGAGAATATTAAAAACAGATAACTTTTTTTTCCCCCTTGCTGGTGGGGTTACGTGTAGCGTGACATGAACCCAAGATCCCGGTTGAGGCCGTCCTCATGGGTGCGGAACTTGGCTATCAATTTCTGCTCGACGATTTTGCGTTGTGTGTCTCGAAGGCCGCCTTGGAGAACGCTTACCCGAAGATCGGTGGCTGAATGTCCTTGACTGCTGAAGTGTTCCCTGACTTGGAGGGAACCCTCCTGTCTGGCGATTGTTGCGTGGTGTCCGTTCATCCGTTGTCGCAGTGTCTGCATGTTCTCGCCAATGTACCATGCTCCGGGGCATCCTTTCCTGCAACGTATGAGGTAGACAACGTTGGCCGAGTCACAGGAGTATGAACCATGTACCTGGTGGGTGGTGTCCTCTCGTGTGATGGTGGTATCCGTGTCGATGATCTGGCATGTCTTGCAGAGGTTGCCGTGGCAGGGTTGTGTGGTGTCGTGGACGCTGTTCTCCTGAAAGCTGGGTAATTTGCTGCGAACGATGGTCTGTTTGAGGTTGGGTGGCTGTTTGAAGGCGAGTAGTGGAGGCATGGGGATGGCCTTAGCGAGGTGTTCGTCGTCATTGATGACATGTTGAAGGCTGCGGAGAACATGCCGTAGTTTCTCCGCTCCGGGGAAGTACTGGACGACGAAGGGTACTCTGTTGGTTGCGTCCCGTGTTTGTCTTCTGAGGAGGTCTATGCAATTCTTCGCTGTGGCCCGTCGGAACTGTCGATCGACGAGTCGAGCGTCATATCCCGTTCTTATGAGGGCGTCTTTCCGCGTCTGTAGGTGTCCATCGCGTTCCACCTCGTCTGAGCAGATCCTGTGTATTCGTAGGGCCTGTCCATAGGGGATGGCCTCTTTGACGTGGTTAGGGTGGAAGCTGGAAAAGTGGAGCATCATGTGGTTGTCCGTGGGCTTGCGATAGAGTGAGGTGCTGAGGTGCCCGTCTTTGATGGAGATTTGTGTGTCTAAGAAAGAAACCGATTCTGAGGAGTAGTCCATGGTGAGTTTGATGATGGGATGGAACTTGTTGATGTTATCGTGTAGTCTCTTCAGTGATTCTTCGCCGTGGGTCCATAGGAAGAAAATGTCGAGACCATGCAGACACTGCGACAACGGATGAACGGACACCGTGCAACAATCACCAGACAGGAGGGTTCCCTCCCAGTCGGGGAACACTTTAGCAGTCAAGGACATTCAGCCACCGATCTTCGGGTAATCGTTCTCCAAGGCGGCCTTCGAGACACACGACAACGCAAAATCGTCGAGCAGAAATTGATAGCCAAGTTCCGCACCCATGAGGACGGCCTCAACCGGGATCTTGGGTTCATGTCACGCTACACGTAACCCCACCAGCAAGGGGAAAAAAAGTTATCTGTTTTTAATATTCTCTCTCTCTCTCTCTCTCTGCCTTTCGGGTCTCTTTCTCTCTGTCTGTGTAATTTGACACAATGTGTATTCAGCATACTGGGACCTAATGTTTTCCGTGGCTAACCTGTCTGAACACCAACGACACCTTTGATTGGTGTGATGGTGTCCCAGCCTAATATAAGATATGCGATTTGAGAACCTCTCATTCACTCACTCACCTGACGAAGGAGATAATCTCCGAAAGCTTGTGATTTTAAAATAAAATTGTTGGACTACAACCTGGTGTTGTAAGATTCCTTACATTTGTCCACCCCAGTCCATCACCGGCATCTCCACATCACAGGAAGGCATACAGCAGAGGCTGTGGGAGATGGGGAAATAGGAGATATATGCCAAGAGTAGGTTGGTAAATGTAAGGACTTGCACAACACCAGATTATAGTCCAACAGTTTTATTTTCAATCACAAGCTTTCGGAGCTTACCTCCTTCGTCAGCTCACCTGTTCCTCCACAGAGAGTGGCGAAATGCCCACCCTCAACTGAAGAGCTTAGGGACCTGAATCTCAGGAACAGGGTCTTAAAAAGAACGATGATTTTGGAGCAGTGATCTCCTGTGCAAACAGTGGGGACAATTTCTATGCATATGGTTGAGATGATGGAGAAGTGGGAGGAATGCATTAGATTCATCTATAACACAATGAAGGAAATTTGTGATGCCATGGGCGGGCGGGGTGGGGTGCCTTAAGGAAGTCAATTCATTGTAACTCTCATGAGAGACAGTGACAGCTGTTACTTTTTGCAGCCCACAGGTGCTGAGTACAGACTCAGCACTGGTACTGGTTGGTATGAGAATAGACCATGTAGTCTCAGTTAAGTTTTGTAAGTCCTGCGCTATTGTCCTATTGAAGCCGACCCTCAAAGCATCTGTTGAGGCAGTGCTAGCTGCCACTCCAAAAGCACCAAAATCCTTAAGATCTTCTCCTGGTGCCTTAGGAACATAGCAACATAGGAACAGGAGGAGGCCATTCAGCCCCTCGAGCCTGATCTGTCATTCAATG
This sequence comes from Heptranchias perlo, assembly GCF_035084215.1. Classification (NCBI taxonomy): domain Eukaryota; kingdom Metazoa; phylum Chordata; class Chondrichthyes; order Hexanchiformes; family Hexanchidae; genus Heptranchias; species Heptranchias perlo. The sequence continues at coordinate 12,176,330 of NC_090351.1, forward strand.
TGATCATGACTGATCTGTATCCTAACTCCATCCACCCGCCTTGGCTGCATGTCCCTCAATATCCATGGCTAGCAAAAATCTATTGATCTCAGATTTAAAATTATTAATTGAGCTAGCATCTACTGCTTTTTGAGGGAGAGAATTCCACACTTCTACCACCCTTTGCATGAAGAAGTGTTTCCTAACTTCTCTCCAGAATGGTCCGGCTGTGATTTTAAGATTATGTCCTGTTGACTTACATTCCTCCACCAGTGGAAAAAGTTTCTCGCTCCCTATCAATTACTTTCAAAATCCTAAAAACCTCAATCAAATTACCCCTTAAACTTCTATATTCCAAGGAATAGAAGCCTAGTTTATGTAATCTCTCCTCATAATCTAACCCTTGGAGCCCTGGTAACATTCTGGTGAATCTGCACTGCACTCCTTCCAAGGTCAATATATCCTTTCTAAGGTGCGGTGCCCAGAACTGTGCACAGTGCTCCAGACGCGGTCTAACCAGAGCTTTGTATAACAATAACAAAACTTCCTCCCCATTATATTCCAGCCCTCTGGTTATGAAGGCTAACATTCCATTATCCTTCTTGATTATTTTTTGTACCTGACCACTACATTTTAGCGATCTGTGTACATGGACCCCTAAATCTCTTTGGACCTCCACTGTTCTTAACTTTTTACCATTTAAAAAATACTCGGATCTATCCTTTTTTGGTCCAAAATGGATGACCTCACACTTACCTGGGTTAAAATCCATCTGTCACAGTTTTGCGCACTCACTTAATTTATCACGCCTCTTTGTAATTTTATGCTCCTGTTTACATTACTTATTATGCCACCAATCTTTATGTCATGGGCAAACTTGGATATATGGTTCTTTATTGTGTTATCCAAGTCATTAATAAATGTAGTAAATAGTTGAGGCCCCAGTACAGATCCTTGTGGGACACCACTAGTCACTTCCTTCCAATTTGAGTACATACCCATTATCCTTACTCTCTGTCTTCCACGCCTAACCAGGTCAATAATTTGCCTTCAATACCATGAGCTTCAATTTTAGCCAACAGTCTTTTATGTGGAACCTTATCAAATGCCTTCTGGAAGTCCATATAAACTACATCCATAGACATTCCCGTCCACTGATTTAGTTACTTCCTCAAAAAATTCAATTAGATTCATGAGGCATGACCTACCCATTACAAATCCATGTTGGTTCTCTCTAATCAGCTCAAATTTCTCTAAGTGTTCAATCACTCATTCCTTAATTACAGATTTGCAGAGTTGCTGCAGAGATCTCCTGGACTTCAGAATGGGCCTGATACCCCTTGCCAGTGCAAGATAATGGAGGTAGGTGCTTCAGGGAAAGCAGCTTCACTGAGATGAGAGTCATCGCAGTCCTCAAAGGCTCCAAGGAACCTTCCCAGCCAACCACCCCTCAACCTCATCACTCAGGGAGCAAAGAAGTAGGAGAATAAAAGCTGGAGTAAGTAAGTTAACTGACACAATGGGTTGACATGGTGGTATGAAGTAGCTGTAAATAGTTTCTGAAATAACTGGAATAACTTGGAAAATACTATACTGGAAAGTAAAAATTGATTGACCACATAGACTTCATAGTTCATTTTTCTAAATGCACGCACCTTAGTGGATCCTTAGTGATGAAATGTGAGAATATGAGATTTCTATTACTGAGGGAAAGTACAAATGTCCTCGGGAATGCAGATCTTAATGAGCACTTGGGAATGAGGCAGGTAAACCAGTCACAAGGGAAGGATTCTTATTTGCCATCTCAACTTTTTTTATTGAAATCAATCAATAATAAGCTGCTGCCTCCTTTCTCTGGCTACATGCTGATGGATCTCTTTGTCTATCTCCTTTCCCTACTGTGCAATCTCCACTGATGAGCAGCATCTCCCTCTTCTTCATCATCTGCTTCAGCTTCAGAAAGAAGTAATCCTTTCTGCATAGTGACATTATACGGACAGCAAGGTACAATAATTCTAGACACTCTTGCTGGGCTGTACTGTAGGGCTCCAGATTGCACAGACTCCTAAAATGAGACTTCAGAATGCCAGTGATTAGCTCTATCACAGTTCTTGTAGCTCCATGGGCATCATTATATTTGTATTCCACTTAGGCTAAAAATTGATAAAGAAGAGGTAGCTGTACTTGAAGTAGATAAGTCACCCTGTCCGGATGGGATGCATCCTAAGTTGCTGAGGGAATTAAAGGTGGAAATTGCGGAGCTACTGGCCATAATCTTGTAAACATCCTTAGGTATGGGCATGGTGCCAGAGGACTGGAGAATTGTTCAAAAAAGGTGTAAGGATAAACCCAGCAACTACAGACCAGTCAGTTTAACGTCGGTGGTGGGGAAACTTTTAGAAACAATAATCTGGGACAGAATTAGCAGCCACTTGGACAAGTGTGGATTGATTAGGGAAAGCCAGCATGGATTTGTTAAAGGCAAATCATGTTTTACTAACTTGATAGAATTTTTGACGAGGTAACAGAGAGGGTCGATGAGGGCAATGCAGTTGATGTGGTGTATATGGACTTCCAAAAGGCGTTTGATAAAGTGCTGCATAATAGGCTTGTCATCAAGATTAAAGCTCAGGGGATAAAGGGGACAGTAGCAGCATGGATACAGAATTGGCTAAGTAACAGGAAACAGAGGGTAGTAGTGAACGGTTGTTTTTCGGACTGGAAGGAGGTCTACAGTGGTGTTCCCCACGGGTCAGTGTTGGGACCACTGCTTTTCTTGATATATATTAATGACTTGGACTTGGGTGTACAGGGCACAATTTCCAAATTTGCAGATGACACAAATTTGGAAGTGTAGTGAACAGTGAGGAGGATGGTGATAGACTTCAAGAGGATATAGACAGGCTGGTGGCATAGGCGGACACGCGACAGATGAAATTTAACACAGAAAAATGTGAAGTGATACATTTCAGTAGGAAGAATGAGGAGAGGCAATATAAATTAAAGGGCACAATTCTAAAAGGGGCACAGGGAACAGAGAGATCTGGGGTTATATGTGCACAAATCGTTGAAAGCGGTAGGGCAGGTTGAGAAAGCATTTAAAAAAGCATATGGGATCCTGGGCTTTGTAAACAGAGGCATAGAGTACAAAAGCAAGGCAGTCATGATGAACCTTTATAAAACACTGGTTTGGCCACAACTGGAGTATTGTGTCCAGTTCTGGGGACCACAATTTAGGAAAGATGTGAAGGCCTTAGAGAGGGTGCAGATGATGTTTACTTGAATGCTTCCAGGATGAGGGACTTTAGTTACGTGGATAGACTGGAGAAGCTGGGGTTGTTCTCCTTGGAACAGAGAAGGTTGAAAGGAGATTTGATAGAGTTATTCAAAATCATGAAGGGTCTGGAGAGAGTAGATATAGAGAAACTGTTCCCATTGGTGGAAGGTTCAAGAATCAGAGGACATAGATTGAAGATGATTGACAAAAGAACCAAAGGTGATATGAGGAAAAACTTTTTCACACAGCGAGTGGTTGGGATCTGGAATGCACTGCCCGAGCGGGTGGTGGAGGCAGATTCAATCATGGCTTTCAAAAGGGAACTGGATAAGTACTAGATCCTCCATGATTTTGAATACCTCTATCAAATCTCCTCCCAACCATCTCTGTTCCAAGGAGAACAACTCCAGCTTCTCCAGTATGTCCACGTAACTAAAGTCCCTCATCCCTGCAATCATTCCAGTAAATCTCTTCTGCCCAGAACTGGACACAATACTCCAGTTGTGGCCGAATCAGTGTTTTATAAAGGTTCAGCATGACTTCCATACTTTTGTACTCTATGCCTCTATTTTTAAAGCCCAGGATCCTGTATGCTTTTTCAACCGCTTTCTCAACCTGCCCTACCACCTTCAACGATTTGTGCAATATACCCCCAGATCGCTCTGTTCCTGTACCCCTTTTAGAATTGTGCCCTTTAGTTTATATTGGCTCTCCTCATTCTTCCTACTGAAATGTAACACTTCGCATTTTTCTGCATTAAATTTCATCCGCTACAAGTCCGCCCATGCCACCAGCCTGTCTATATCCTCTTGAAATCTATCACTATCCTCCTAGTTTACTACCCTTCCAAGTTTTGTGTCATCTGCAAATTTGGAAATTGTGCCCTCTACACCCAAGTCCAAGTCATTAATATATATCAAGAAAGGCAGTGGTCCCAGCACCGACCCCTGGGGAACACCACTGTAGACCTCCCTCCAGCCCGAAAAACAACCATTCACGACTACTCTCTGTTTCCTGTTTCTTAGCCAATTCTGTATCCATGTTGCTACTGTCTCCTTTATTCCATGACTCGCAATCTTGATGATAAGCCTACCATGCGGCACTTTATCAAACGCCTTTTGAAAGTCCATATACACCACATCACTGCATTGCTCTCATCTACCCTCTCCGTTAGCTCATCAAAAAACTCTATCAGGTTAGTTAAATAGGATTTGCCTTTATCAAATCTGGGCCTCCTCCCGATATCCCCACCATCACAGAAGCCAGTCTTCAGCCAATTCAATTCACTCCACGTGATATCAAGAAACTTGTGCACTGGATACAGCAAAGGCTATGGGCCCCGACAACATCCCAGCTGTAGTACTGAAGACTTGTGCTCCAGAACTAGCTGCGCCTCTAGCCAAGCTGTTCCAGTACAGCTACAACACTGGCATCTACCCGACAATGTGGAAAATTGCCCAGGTATGTCCTGTCCACAAAAAGCAGGACAAATCCAATCCGGCCAATTACCACCCCATCAATCTACTCTCAATCATCAGCAAAGTGATGGAAGGTGTCATCGGCAGTGCTATCAAGCAGCACTTACTCACCAATAACCTGCTCACCGATGCTCAGTTTGGATTCCGCCAGGACCACTCGGCTCCAGACTTCATTACAGCCTTGGTCCAAACATGGACAAAGGAGCTGAATTCCAGAGGTGAGGTGAGGGTGACTGCCCTTGACATCAAGGCAGCATTTGACAGAGTGTGGCACCAAGGAGCCCTAGTAAAATTGAAGTCAATGGGAATCGGGGGAAAACTCTACAGTGGCTGGAGTCATACCTAGCACAAAGGAAGATGGTAATGTTTGTTAGAGGCCAATCATCTCAGCCCCAGGACATTGCTGCAGGAGTTCCTCAGGGCAGTGTCCTAGGCCCAACCATCTTCAGCTGCTTCATCAATGACCTTCCCTCCATCATAAGGTCAGAAATGGGAATGTTCGCTGATGATTGCACAGTGTTCAGTTCCATTCTCAACCCATCAAATAATGAAGCAGTCCGAGCCCGCATGCAGCAAGACCTGGACAACATCCAGGCTTGGGCTCATAAGTGGCAAGTAACATTCGCGCCAGACAAGTGCCAGGCAATGACCATCTCCAACAAGAGAGAGTCTAACCACCTCCCCTTGACATTCAACTGCATTACCACTGCTGAATCCCCCACCATCAACATCCTGGGGGTCACCATTGATCAAAAACTTAACTGGACCAGCCATATAAATACTGTGGCTACAAGAGCAGATCAGAGGCTGGGTATTCTGTGGCGAGTGACTCACCTCCTGATTCCCCAAAGCCTTTCCACCATCTACAAGGCACAAGTCAGGAGTGTGATGGAATACTCTCCACTTGCCGAGATGAGTGCAGCTCCAACAACACTCAAGAAGCTCGACACCATCCTGTACAAAGCAGCCTGCTTGATTGGCACCCCATCCATCACCCTGAACATTCACTCCCTTCACCACCGGCACACTGTGGCTGTAGTACCATCCACAGGATGCACTGCAGCAACTCGCCAAGGCTTCTTCGACAGCACCTCCCAAACCCACGACCTCTACCACCTAGAAGGACAAGAGCAGCAGGCACATGGGAACAATACCACCTGCACGTTCCCCTCCAACTCACGCACCATCCCGACTTGGAAATATATCGCCGTTCCTTCATCGTCGCTGGGTCAAAATCCTGGAACTCCCTACCTAACAACACTGTGGGAGAACCTTCACCACACGGACTGCAGCGGGTCAAGAAGACGGCTCACCACCACCTTCTCAAGGACAATTAGGGATGGGCAATAAATGCTGGCCTCACCAGCGACGCCCACATCCCATGAACGAATATATAAAAAAAAAATCCATGCTGGCTTTCCCTAATCAATCCACACTTGACCAGTGACTGTTAATTCTGTCCCGGATTATCGTTTCTAAAAGTTTCCCCACCACTGATGTTCAACTGACCGCCCTATTTCAAAGTAGAACGAGAGAAATAAAAATGTGTTCCTCTCCTGAATCGAGAGCACCACCACACTAAGCAACACACGCCATTCTCCAGTCAAGTGAGTAGCCAGCCAGGTAACCTGCTCTCAGACCTCTGCCAATGCAATCCATAAATGGCACTGTTTTTTGTAGTTTTTTCCCGTTTCTTTCTTCTTCTCTCCTGTCGGCTATGACTGATGCTGGGGTACAGCCATGGGCGATTATCAATCTCCAGTGCCTCACCCAAGTGACCATTTTTCATATGTGAGCCTAGACATTGAAGCCTGGATTTTCCAATTTGGTATGAGCCTGAGCTGGCAGAGCATGAATCGTGCCCATCCAACATCATGACAGCTGACCCTGCTGGACTTTCTGGGCGATACCTTATTGTAACATTTTGGACAAGCTCTAGGTGGCAGAATGTGTCTGATTGCCCATTGGGAGCAAGAAATAGTTTCTGGCTGCAGCAGTTAAAGGCTTGCAGCAACTTAAAAGGGCAAGCGTTATCATCATTGTTTTTGCTGATACAAAGTTTAAATAAGATGTCTGGCAGGTCTGCAGGAGGGCGGAGAGTCCCCAGGTTTGCAGATAAAGCAGTAGAGGTGCTGTTGCAGGAAGTGAGGCAGACAAGGGAGAGTCGCTTTGGTGCAGAACACCACAGGGCTCCAAGGAGAGTTGCCCAGGAGTATAGAAGGAGGTGACTAGGGCAGTCATTGCCAATTTAACCACCCAAAAACAGGTAGTGCAGAAAGAATTTTAATGACCGTACCAGGTCAGACAAAGTAAGAAAAGCCAGCCGTACCGTCCAATAATGTATTGTGCTAAGCATATCTGCCACTTACACTGATCCACCCCACACACTGTGCTAAAGCACTTGCTTACCCTCAATGCCCATGAGGCAATGTTGTGCCAATGACACTCCCAGCCGTCATCCTTGCATGCATTCATCCCACAAAAAGTCTCAAATGGAATGTAATTGCTTGGTGCAGGCCCCTGTCATCACACCATTATATGGGCAGCATGCTGACACCTGGTTTTTACTGCATAATATGGTAAAGAAAGGTAATCTTCATTTTTTGTATTTTTCTCAAGGACTAGATAGCCATTAACAGTCAAAAGAAAGCTCCCCCCCAAGCCTCCAACCCTCCGCCCTCTAAAAGGAAGAGGCTCTTCAAATCCTGGGGAAGAAGATCATGCAGAACGTGTCAGTTGATGATCGTGATGAAGTTCTGCTTCTCTGCTTCCTCATCCTATTGTACCCCACATTACCTGTCAGCAAACCATTATCATGAAACCCTCATGTTACTTCTTCCAATGAAATTCCATGAGAACTCTGTTCATCAGGACACCGTTGAAATCTCTCTTCCTTTTTTCCTTCTATAAATGTACTGGAGGAAGAACCTGAAGTCCCTGGTACATCTGGCCCTGGGAATGCTTCACTCACTCACTCCTTCCCAAGTGGCACTTCAAGCATGTCTACTCTGGGGAGTTAGAGAGTGAACCAGAGGGGAGTGCACAAATGAGCAGCAGGAACCGTTATTGGCATGTGAGGATCAAGACATTGTTGGCCAAAGATTCAGGTCGTGTAACCCATCAGCTAAAGAGCTTTGGATCTGGATCTTCCAGGTGGTCCTGTGATGCAAAAGCCGTGAGATGAGGTCTACCTCAGTGCCAAAAGGCTAATGATACCCCAACAGAGCCAAGCACTTGGCTTTTTGGCTTTCAGGTTTGATCTCGTCACAGCGGCAGGATAGATTTAAGGACAGCGCAAGATAGTAACAAGTGAACACACACTCTTTTTAAAAAGCAATTATATATTTGCTTGATAAAAAGGAATATTACAGGTTGTGGGGAACAAGCATGAGGTGGCTCGTGGAAAAAAGACACAAGCACAAACTCAAATGGACCAAATAGCCTGTTTCTGTGCTGTAACATTCTAAGATTCTTTCTATAATTCTACTGCAGTGCAGCACAGTGATGGGTGGGCTGTAGGTCCTCTTGTAGCATGCAGTAAAGCTCTGTAGTTCTCCGTTACTAAAGCAAAGCCTCCAGAGACAGTGCTTCTCTAAGAAATGCAGTTATGTGCACCTCTTTGTTTATTCTGCTGTGGAGATACTGGTGGGTAGGTATTGTGTGCCTCTGCTGCTGCTGCACCAGCCTGGCCTCCCTCTATTGCTCCTCCCTTTCTTGCTCTGCATTGAGTGATCCTCACCTTTGGAGATTTCAAACCCCATCGCAGCTCCCTTGCCCTCTCTCACCTGAATTCACTGCCCTCCTGTCCATCCTAAACCTCTTCATCCATATAGACCTTCCTACCCATATTCATGGCTACCCCTTCGACCTTGCCATCTCCCATGGCCTCTCTACTTTCATGGTCTCAATCACCGACAAGGCCATCTCTGTCCACTTCTTTGTATTCCTTCACCACCCACATGCCCGTCCTGCCCCCACTTCTTTCTGCATCCAACCCTGGAAAAACCTGGCCCACAAGCCACTTGCACCTGCAACTTTCTCCCAACTGCCTAGCCTTTGGCTCTCCATTTTGCAAGATACTTCTGCAGCTCAACCACTCCCCCACCTTCACTTTTGATATCTTTGTGCCCAGCAAAACCTTTACTCTCTCCCAGCTCAGTCATCCTCCCTAGTTTGGCCCCTATCTTTGCTTGCTCAAGTCCAAGCAGCTCAGACTTGAGCATATCGGTCTACAACTGGTTTAGCCGTCCATCACCACATCAAGCCCTATCATAATACAATTGTAATACAATCATAATACAATTGTAATACAATCCACATCATAATACAATTGCACAGGGAAAGATATATTAAACTTAGAGCCTTATAGGATACATTTCAATTCTCTATGGAGTTACATTGTTAAAGGTATAAAACCTATTGAAAGAGAAATAGGAAACTAGCGACAAAAAGATATTAATTTGTCGGTACAGTTGAGTTACTACCGTGACATTGCAGGGGAGTTATGTATGCATGACGCAACCAACAGGCCTGGTCCGAATCGAAATATAGAAAGTCGCTTTATCCTACCCTCCATGTGAAATACTGACTCAATTATCTAGGCCTGCAGGCGTTTCTGCAATGCACACTGAAGGAGACAAGGAACAAGTCTCTCAGGAAAAGCAGTACTTTATAAGTATTATTACAAATCTCAATATTTCTTTTGATTTGTTAACGGATTGTTGAGAGCATATTGTCTTGTGACTGTTCCCCGCTACTGCTCTCCTGGGTACCAGTACCTCCTGTGCCCTAGACGGTCAGTGACTAACTCAAAGCCTCCACCAATGGTGTTTTTTAGTCCAAAAATAGTTAAATCACTAAAAGCAGCCTATCTTTCCCTCCATTTTTCCTTTCTCCACTTGTGCAGACGTTCCTGGTCTCCCTCAGTGCCACCACACACTGAGGTCAGGAATTCAGTGGCAGGAACAGTGAACCCACTTTGTGGAGCTGCACAAAAGTGCAGTGCTTGGTTAGCTGATCTCTGCTGGGTTGATGGTAGGTAGACAGCTTATCTAAGCTAGGGAGAGGAAAATTAGCCATGGTTCCTGATTCTGAGTACTATCTCATGACTCCAACTTGAAGTGTGTACAACTGGACATTCAGTGAGGGCATGGTCAAGGTTCACCCTCTTCCCTCAGCTGGTTCGACAGCCTGCTGATACTTATTGTCTAGGGTCACACATGAAGAATGGTACTTGGGTGAGACACTGGCGGGGAGCCAATGCCTTTAGAACAATGATGTGGAGATGCCGGTGATGGACTGGGGTGGACAAACGTAAGGAATCTTACAACACCAGGTTATAGTCCAACAATTTTTTTTTTAAATCACAAGCTTTCGGAGATTATCTTCTTCGTCAGGTGAGTGAGTGAATGAGAGGTTCTCAAATCGCATATCTTATTTAATACAACTGGAAATTCTCTCTCTCTCTGTCTGCCTTTCGGGTCTCTTTCTCTCTGTCTGTGTAATTTGACCCATTGTGTATTCGGTATACTGGGACCTACTGTTTTCCGTGGCTAACCTGTCTGAACACCAACGATACCTTTGATTGGTGTGATGGTGTCCCAGTCTAATATAAGATATGCGATTTGAGAACCTCTCATTCACTCACTCACCTGACGAAGGAGATAATCTCCGAAAGCTTGTGATTTTAAAATAAAATTGTTGGACTACAACCTGGTGTTGTAAGATTCCTTACATTTAGAACAATGTGCAGAGAAAGAGCCATGACCTTCAGGACAGAAGATTGAAGGGGAGAAATTAAAATATTTTTTTAAAGAAAGCAAAAATGCATCAATAACATTAAACTGTGCCAAACATCCTGTGCATGAGCCCAGGTACAGAAGTTTTATTTTAGGAAACCGTTGTGCTTTATTCTTGGGGCCCTGGCCACCAGGCGGCGCTTTGTTTCGGGCGCTGGCCACCAGGTGGCGCAGTGCTGTTCTCCGCCCCCGCGCTGCACCGCCCAACCATCTTGCCCGGAATGGGCGGTCTCGGCGGATTGAGGGAAGGCGGCGGAGGCGCCACTGGTTGACAGCTGGGGAACCCAACGGGCGCCGAGGGGTCATGTCTGGAGAGAGGTGGCAGGCGGCGGGGACTAACTGAAGGCCTGAGCGGCCGCCCAGTGGGCAAGGGGAGGGGGCTGAAGGCTCGGAGCCGAGTACAGCATGGCCGGTCTCATCAAGAAGCAAATCCTCAAACACCTGTCCAGGTAAGAGGCGGAGGGGAGAGGAGGGTCGGGTCAGTGCGGGGGGTCGGAGGGTGAGAGGGAGGCCCGGTCAGTGCGGGGGGTCGGAGGGTGAGAGGGAGGCCCGGTCAGTGCGGGGGGTCGGAGGGCGGGCCCGGTCAGTGCGGGGGGTCGGAGGGGGAGCCCGGTCAGTGCGGGGGGTCGGAGGGTGAGAGGGAGGCCCGGTCAGTGCGGGGGGTCGGAGTGGGGGCCCGGTCAGTGCGGGGGGTCGGAGGGGGAGCCCGGTCAGTGCGGGGGGTCGGAGGGGGAGCCCGGTCAGTGCGGGGGGTCGGAGGGGGAGCCCGGTCAGTGCGGGGGGTCGGAGTGGGGGCCCGGTCAGTGCGGGGGGTCGGAGGGGGAGCCCGGTCAGTGCGGGGGGTCGGAGGGGGAGCCCGGTCAGTGCGGGGGGTCGGAGGGGGAGCCCGGTCAGTGCGGGGGGTCGGAGGGGGAGCCCGGTCAGTGCGGGGGGTCGGAGGGGGAGCCCGGTCAGTGCGGGGGGTCGGAGGGGGAGCCCGGTCAGTGCGGGGGGTCGGAGGGGGAGCCCGGTCAGTGCGGGGGGTCGGAGGGGGAGCCCGGTCAGTGCGGGGGGTCGGAGGGGGAGCCCGGTCAGTGCGGGGGGTCGGAGGGGGAGCCCGGTCAGTGCGGGGGGTCGGAGGGGGAGCCCGGTCAGTGCGGGGGGTCGGAGGGGGAGCCCGGTCAGTGCGGGGGGTCGGAGGCGGAGCCCGGTCAGTGCGGGGGGTCGGAGGCGGAGCCCGGTCAGTGCGGGGGGTCGGAGGGTGAGAGGGAGGCCCGGTCAGTGCGGGGGGTCGGAGGGTGAGAGGGAGGCCCGGTCAGTGCGGGGGGTCGGAGGGGGGGCCCGGTCAGTGCGGGGGGTCGGAGGGTCGGAGGGGGGGCCCGGTCAGTGCGGGGGGTCGGAGGGGGGGCCCGGTCAGTGCGGGGGGTCGGAGGGGGGGCCCGGTCAGTGCGGGGGGTCGGAGGGGGAGCCCGGTCAGTGCGGGGGGTCGGAGGGGTGAGCCCGGTCAGTGCGGGGGGTCGGAGGGGTGAGCCCGGTCAGTGCGGGGGGTCGGAGGGGGAGCCCGGTCAGTCCGGGGGGTCGGAGGGGGAGCCCGGTCAGTGCGGGGGGTCGGAGGGGGAGAGGGAGGCCCGGTCAGTGCGGGGGGTCGGAGGGGGAGTGGGGGGGGGTCGGGTCAGTGTGGGGGGTTGGAGAGGGGGGCGAGTGCGGCTGGTGTTGAGCGGGCTTCTGTCCAGTACCTAGAAACGGGGAATAGCGGTACGGTTAGTGGAGTCACCGTAAGCTACTTTATGTGAATGTAACTCAGTTTTATACAGTTATTGTACATTTATTGATTCAAACGGGTTTTCTATAAATGTGTTGTAATTGCTGCCAATGATAAACTTAAAACCCATTTACCAGTTTTAAAAGGCTGAGTAAAGAGGGGACGGGGTGTGAATGTCTGCGATGTTTGTCGATGATAAATGTTAAGACTTGTCCGTTTCATGAGCAATCCTTTTAATCAGTCACATGGTCTGTTCTGTTGGTTTTACAAACAACATCGCTGAGATAAACTGGCCTCTTACTCCAGTCTGGTCTGCATCGAGAAAGAAAGATTTGCATTTATATAACACCTTTTACAACCTCAGGATGTCCCAAAGTACTATACAGCCAATGGTGTACTTTTTGAAGTGTAATCACTGTTGTAATGTAAGAAATGCAGCAGCTAATTTGTGCACGGCAAGGTCCCGCAAACAGCAATGTGATAAACGACCAATTTTAGGTGTTGGTTGTGGGATAAAAAATTTCCAGGACACTGGAAAGAATTCCCCTGTTCTTTTTTGAAGTAGTGCCATGAGATCTTTTGTATCCACCCTGAGAGAGCAAACTCTGTTTAACATAACATAACTCTGCCTAAAGACCGCACCTCTGACTGTGTCAGTCTACATCTTGTGTTTGAGTCTCTGGAGCGGGGCTTGAACCCACAACGTTCTGACTCAGAGGCGAGAGTGCTACTACTGAGCCAAGGCTTAGAAATGTGTGTGGTTTTTGTTAATCTTAATGGTCATTGTGACAGAGCTTTAATTGTTGCAAAGGCTTTCTCATAGTGTCTCGGTAGCACAGAATAGTTAATCTGTTAAAGGTGCCACATTTTAAATGTGCACAGAGCTTAAGGCCGTGATTAGGCAGATATGCCCGGGATGCAGATGGCGGTTTTACCCAGACCATGGCATTGGAGTGGTAGGAGGCAAGTTTGCCGAAGAATTGAATTTCTCATCTCTGTTGGACCATCTGGGCGGCGGTAGGAATGACCTTGCCCCTCCCCTCCCTATCTCTGTAACCTCCTATGACCCTCCGAGAACTCTTCATTCCTCCACCTCTGGCCTCTCACACATCCCCACTTCCTTTGCCCCACCAATGGCAGCCGTGCCTTCACCCATCTGGGCCTTAGGTTCTGGAATTCTCTGACTGAGAGCGAGAAGTTTTTAGAAGCCTTTTGAAGAAGGGAGAGAGATCATTCGGGTGGGGGCAACATTTCCAAGAGTATGGGACTATTATCTGAAATATTCTGCAGTTATTACATGTCATTTGTTCTGTTATTTTTAAGGTGTGTTTCTCTTCAACACCTGCCTCTCCCCCAATCTTCAGTTGAGGTGCCCTGACCAAGCGGTGAGGTGGGAAACTTGCTCCCAGGCCCTTGCTGGTGCTGGTCAATGCCCAGTAAGATTGCATGGGGATAGCTTGGATGATCTCTCTTCCCCCGCCAGCCCCCCCTCCCCCCCCCCCCCCCCCCCCCCAATCTTGTCCTTGTGGTGAAACCGCAATCTTCTGTTTAGTATCACAGTGACATAGTGATTCGGAATTCAACATATTTGGATGGGGGGGTGGTGAGCGTGGTGGAATGTAGAGTATACAGTGAGCGGCATGGAGCCAGCACACACATTATGACCTTTGCATGGCACACAGAAGCTGCAGAGGAAATTTTATGGTCTCATTCAGGTCAACCTGAAGGATGCACCATTTCTTTTGCCAGTAGGATAGACAAGCACTATGCTTTGATACTCAAGATCATCCAGATCTCTTCTTCAAATTGGAGCCTTCTAACTTCCCGCACTACTCTTTCCATCTGAATTAAAACACTATTCATGTGCAATATCTTGTCCAAAAGCTGAACAGGCTTAGAGACGCTAATAAAGGAAGGATACAGTTGTGAACAGAGTCCTATTATTCACTCTGGTGCTTTTAATTCTTCACCTTTAATCCTCCCAAATTCTTAGTGTTATAGGTTGCGATTAATAGCTGCACAGGCATTTAAGAATAACATAAAGGAAACTGAGACATGATCTTTCATTATTTCCTTTGCTTTGCGTTAACATGCTGAGCAGAAACAATGTAAATAGTATTTGTGAGCAGCACAATGTCCAACCACACTGGTAATTTGCAATTTATTCTAACAGACATTTTAAGAAGAAAATTTTATTTGAACCTACTACAAAATATTTCTAATAACCAAAAAAAAAGAAAAAGATGCTCACCAATAATACTTTGTGCAGTTAGCAAAAATAGTGTAGAATGTTCATGTCCGGACTTTTATTTTCATTATTTGTGCATCATATTAGAATCTGCTGAATTAAGTATTACGGGTTTCCTTGATTTTAACTTTTACCATGTTTGATTCATGGTGTTTTCAGTGAATCTTTGCACTCAATTTATTTTTAAAAAGACAGATTAAGGATCAGGAATTTCTCAATATGAATACTTTAGTAGCAACAGATTAAGTATTCCCAATAGTTTAGTTGGTAAATGGATGAAGGACTGAGCCATACAGATGAGAACATAGGAACAGGAGTAGGCCATTCAGCCCCTCGTGCCTGCTCTGCCATTTGATAAGATCATGGCTGATCTGTGATCTAACTCCATATACCTGCCTTTGGCCCATATCCCTTAATACCTTTGGTTGCCAAAAAGCTATCTATCTCACATTTAAATTTAGCAATTGAGCTAGTATCAATTGCCGTTTGCGGAAGAGAGTTCCAAACTTCTACCACCCTTTGTGTGTAGAAATGTTTTCTAATCTCGCTCCTGAAAGGTCTGGCTCTAATTTTTAGACTGTGCCCCCTACTCCTAAAATCCCCAACCAGTGGAAATAGTTTCTCTCTATCCACCCTATCTGTTCCCCTTAATATCTTATAAACTTCGATCAGAATACCCCTTAACCTTCTAAACTCTGGAGAATACAACCCCAATTTGTGTAATCTCTCCTCGTAACTTAATCCTTGAAGTCCGGGTATCATTCTAGTAATCTACGCTGCACTCCCTCCACGACCAATATGTTCTTCCGAAAGTGCGGTGCCCAGAACTGCGCTCAGTACTCCAGAAAGATCATGAGCTTGATCACCAGTCTGTGCTGAGCAGACTGATCACAGCCAGAGAGTAGATTTGGTCTAGGGAGGAGCGTATTCACCAGAGTGTTGACCTGATCACTGTCCCGTGACACCTGGAAAATATATGTGCAGATATCAGATGAGGGCAAAATTGCGTTTGGCTGTGGTGCCCTATTTGGTCAAATAGCCTGCTGAGGTCATTCTAGGATCACGTGTTATGCCTTCTGAAGAAAAGGTGCGAAAATTGAAATGGGGGGAGTGGGCAAGGAGAGACAGTGGTTGCTGTTTTTTTTTGTTCTCCAAGTATTGCCCGTTTGTTTTCCATTATGTCCTAATGCAGAAACAAATCCAAGAGTGTTCTGTGCTGGAGTGTGATTCAGTGTGTCATGCTGTTGTAATTCTGTGTTGCTACTTAATCTTTTTTTGTGCCTTGAAACCATTGGCTGTGCATCAAGGGACTGGATTGGAATCAGTGGTACTTAATAATGTTAACTGTATGGCTGCTCATGATGGAGGATTGCCGTGCTCTTAATGTGGACTTCTGGGTGTTCAGATAGATGATCTCAGCTTATCCTGAGATGCCTGTGTGAAAATGGTTGCCATACAGCAAAGAGTATGAATTGTAAACCTAATTGTGCACTTAAGTGATGTACAGGCTTATTTTACTGAAATACTCCTATGTGACTTTTAAAAAATATGAAGATTCATAAAGACAGTCAGTTGTAATATACAGAGAAACTCATCTGTAATAGAAAATATTGGAATCCAAATGTCTGTATTGACTTCATGAATCACATTCTGGCCTACAGCATGAATAACAATTCAACTCAATGAATTCATTTAGTTTTTACTGAACAGAAATCAGACTTTATGACCTTAAAAGGACAAGGGACAAAGCTTCTCCTAAGCAGAATAATGCCTTGTGCATTACATAGTACAGTATTCCTGACCTTAGAAACCTGTATGATCTGACTTATTGTCAGCTGTGACATGGGTGATCCGCTGATGGGAGTCCTCCATGCTTTTAGTATATCTAGCATGCCCAGTTGTTAGGTTCCAGATGCCACACATGTAAAACAATTTTAAAATATTAAACAGCCTGAAACTAATAAATCACATTTCAATTTGCAGTTTTCTGACCATGCAACAATTACATTTTGATCTACGTTGGTGTTGATTTAACAATTGGGTTTTGTTGCCTTGAAGGCACACAGCTTCGTTTTAACAGAATAATACATTGTGCATTACTTTGTATGACATGACTCACTACCAAATAACATACAAGCAATGCTAAGGGAGAGCTGTTGGTATTAATATATTAAAAAGTCTTGGATATAACATGTCCTTCCTTTAAGCATCCTGGCATACTTCAGGTATCATACTTGAGCATATCCTCTGATTCACTGTGAGCAATGCTGTCCGAGTTTTCCGTATATGTGCACTTTTTATATAAATTCATTCTGTTACAACTTTTTCTATTGCACTCAATTTTTCTGTTTGCTGTTTGTCATGCTAATGTTTTTCTATTGATGACTTCTCCATGCTTGGTCAACAAGGTAATGGCATTGTTGCCTGGCCTCAAGATCTCGATTGTCCATTTCTAGCTGAGGTGGCACTGTAAGGGGTTTCAGGCTTTTAAAGCCTACAAGTAGGTATATTTAAGTTTTAATCGTTTTGTATATTTTAAAACATGTTTTCCTGCACTGCACTGCCATCCCTTAGACCTCACTGGTTTCTGCCAATGCGTAGTTTCTACCCGTTCCTTTGCCTCTTGCTCTTCTCCTGGTGGTTTCCACTACATTGCCAGTTCATTCCTTTGTCTCCTACTGCCTGGTTTTGGGGACATCCACTGGCCTGCATTCCAATCAAGCCTTTGCCTGCTGTGCCACAGCCCCTTTTTCCTCCCTCCCCCCAGGCCAGAGTTATATGATTTTCCTAGCCAGAAAAGCAGTTCATGATGTTGAAAAGCAGTCAGCAAATATGCTGCAAGCACTATTAAGCAATTTCAAGAACTGATTATCTGATTAATGTAGAGAAGCAGGCTTCGGGCTATGGTTAGCTAGGAGGGAATGGGATGAAGTTTCGAGGGGGGTAAAGCAAAAGGAAGGTTTGAATTTGAGGGGACGGGGTGTGTGGTTGGAGGGGGTAAAGGAACATGGAAGCGAATAGGATGGATTGGGAAGGGCTGAGGGCAATCAAGGGAGTGGGGCTTGGGGAGAATGAAGGAAAAATGTTTCCTGTTCAACACCCCTCTGCCAAACCTCTGCCAGTCTCATCTTTCCACCCACCACCCCAGCCTCCCCTCTTCCATCATTCTCCCTCCATCATTATCCTCCTATGGCTCTTCCTAGCACTGGCTGTTTACCTGCTTATTGGGCAGCACATCAGACCTCCTGCTCCTGCAGTAAATCTAAGGGAAGGAATTGGGAACTTGAGTCTGTAATGATGGGTTGCAAGCCAACATTCGGGTGGGGGTGGCGGGGGGGGGATACGTGGATCCGGGGTGGTGTAGTGTTTATCTGCCTGGCTGTTCTGTGTTGGCACACCCAAGGACCACCCCTTTGGTGCTGTCAGACTGTGGGACGTCATTTCTCCACTTTGCCTCGCCTCGCCACTAATGCTGCTTTATTTCAAGAAGTCCTCTGCTGGCAAATGCCATGACCCTTGGAATGTTGAGTTTGTTTCCCTGGAGGGTTGCTGAAGTCTAGCAGCACTGAGTGAGGTCCTGGGACCTGGCAGTACAAAAAGGGGCCCCAGTATCTGGAAGCATAATCAGGGTTGGGGTCCAGGACTCGAGCAGTGCTGAGAAGGCAATCCTGGGATCTGTTCGTATGGACCAGCCAGGGACCCACATCCTGGGGCTGCCCCAATATTCTTTGTCACCCAAGCAACATTTCACGGTCCCCATTGGGCTTTCAGTAATGTCACATCTGAAAACTCCCTCCTCTTCCCAAATCATAAAATCACCTTCACTATGCCTAAATGCCACAACTTCAGTTCTGCTTCTCCCTCATCCTTGCACGACTGCCATACCCTCGTACCCCCCACACACAACTCCCAGAAGTTGTGACAATGCTCCTACTACATGCAGACCCTAAGCCCAATCCTTCTCTTAACCCAAAAATACATCCTTTATCTCACGCCGATGAATCCCCTTCTAGATTCTCTCGTGCACACGTTGAAATGCGCTCTACGTAGTCGACAGATAATTCAAAGTTTTTTTGAGTTTTAAAAGAAACTGAATTATCCAATAATTTGAATTAAGCAATGTACATAACACAGTAAAGTGGGAATTTAGTGGTTTAAAAAGTTGACTTGCAATTAAGCTGCTTGGAATTAAGAGTAGACTGTGTTTCCAAACGCCAAGTCTCTTTTCCAGCCTGTGTATCTGCATGTCTTGTGTATATATTATGTGTAATTTTTTCATTCCCCTCCATGCCTTTCCTTCGTTTTCATAAATCCCTCCCAACTCTCCTCTTTCCGCTTGCACCTCACCTCACCAATATCTTTTACACTCGCTACCAAACTCCCTGCGCCCCCTGAACTTTCATTGCTCCCCATCATTCAATGAAACTCCCATTCATCACCACCAACTTTTCTGTAACTGCATTCTTCCCTGATCTTTTCTCCCCAAATGTTTAATACTTCCCCACCATTCCACCCAAACTCCCAACCTTCCCCCTCCATGCATCACACATTAAAGGTACATCGAGTTACATTGAATCGACAGCAAAGAAACAGGTCATTCGACCCAAGTGGTCTATGTCGGCATTTATGCTCCACACGACCCTTTTCATCTAGCCCTGTCAGCATATCCTTCTATTCCTTTCTCCCTCGTGATTATCTAGCTTCCTCTTAAATGCATCCATACTATTTGCCTCAACTACTCCTTGTGGTAGCGAGTTCCACATTCTAACCACTCTCTGGGTAAAGAAGTTTCTCCTGAATTCCTTATTGGATTTATTAACGACTAACTTATATTTTTGAGCTCTAATTTTGGACTCCCCACAAGTGGAAACATTTCGCTGCTTTGCGATTTGTGTATCTGTACCCCGAGATCCCTTTGCTGCTCTACCGCATTTGGACTTACTCTCCAAGCAGTATGTGGCCTCTTCATTCTTCCTACCAAAATGTGCCACCTCACACTTATCTATATTGAAATTCATTTGCCAGTTACACGCCCATTCTGCAAGTTTATTAATGTTGTTTTGTATTTTGTCACATTCTTCCTTTGTGTTAACTACACGCCCCAATTTGGTGTCATCCGCAAAGTTTGAAATTGTACTTTTGATTCACGAGACCAAATCGTTAATGTCAATTGTGAACAACCGTGGTCCCAACACCGATCCCTGTGGAGCACCACTTCCCACCTTTTGCCAGTCTGAGTAGCTACTCTTAACCACTACTCTTTCCTGTTTTGTAGCCAACTTGCTATCCATTCTGATCCCTGTCCCCACATGCTGTGACCTTAGTCATGAGTTTACTTCGCGATACCTTATTGAAGGCCTTTTGAAAATCCAAATCTACTGCATTATCCTTGTTACTTCTTCAAAGAATTTAATAACGTTGGTCAAGCATGACTTTTGAAATCTGTGCTAACAACTCTTGATTATATTTTCGGTTTCTAGATGTTTTTCAATTACATCTTTGAGTAAAGATTCCATTATCTTTTCTACAACCGATGTTAAGTTATTGGGTCTATAGTTCCCTGGATTTATTCTATCTCCTTTTTTAAATATAGGAATAACATTAGTTGTCTGCCAGTCCTCTGGCACTGTTCCCTTTTCTAATGAATTTTTATATATATGTAATAGTGCCTCTGCTTTCTCTTCCATAACTTCTTATGCGTGGATGCAATCCATTCGGACAAGGGGTTTTATCCTCTCTAAATTTGCTTAGTTTATCAAGTATCTTCCCCCCCCCCCCCCCTTCCTATCTTAATGTCGTCTTATCATTTTTGTCCTCTTCTAATGTTAAGCCCACCTCGTTAGTCTCCCTGGTAAATACTGAGGCAAAGTAACTATTAAATATTTCGGTCATTTCACTGTCATTACCTGTGAGTTTATCTTGTGCATGCCCTCGTAGTTCCTGTTTGCTTTCTTAACTTTTTTTTACTTCTTTCCTAACCGCTTCGTGTTGCCTTTTGTCATCCTCCTTTATTTTCTGTGTACTTAGAGTGTGCCTTTTTCTTGAGTTTCAATTTTACTTGTATCTCATTGTCCATCCATGGTATTTCATTATTGGCTAGTTTATTTTTTTGGAGGAATATATTTCTCCTGAACACTTCTGATCACCGTTTTAAATATTTCACACTGCTGTTCTATCTTTGTCTGTCATTTTTTTTCCAGTTAACTTTCCCTAGTTCCATTCTCATCCTCTCAAAATTAGCTTTTTTCCAATCTACTACTTTGGATTTTGTCTTACTTATGTCTTTCTCAATCATTATTTTACTCTTTATTATGTTATCGCTTTTGTCTAGATGTTCCCCTACGTTTACTTCTCTTATGTGGTCTGGTTCATTTCCTATTACTAGATCCAGCAGTGATTGCTGTGTTGTTGGACTTCTTACGTACTGGGTAAGAAAGGAGTCCTGTACACACTGTAAAAACTCCATTCCTTTTCCCCTTTCCCCACCTCTTGCCAGTTTATTTGGGGGTAGTTGAAATCTCCCATGATTATTATTCAATGTTTTTTTTTTACTCATTTTATAGATTTGCCTACATATTTCTTCCTCCACTTCCCTGGTGCTATTAGGTGGTCTGTAGAATACCCCAATTAATATGATTGATCCCTTATCCTTTGTCTCAATCCATATGGATTCTGTTTCTATCTTAATGTTCTTATAACCCTTTTTTCTGCTGCCATTATGTTGTCTCTACTTAGTACAGCTACCCCACCCCCCTCTTTCCTTCCCTATCCTTTATAAATACGTTGTATCCTGCAATATTTAACTGCCAATCCTGTTCTTTATTAATCCATGTTTCAGTTATCCCTACTACATCTGGCTCCTCACTACGAATTATTGCCTCCAGTCCCCCCGTTTTGTTTCGTATGCTGTGCACATTGCTGTACAGACAATTTAATTTGTTTTTATTGATTGTTCTTTATTTTTATGTCATTTTATACTTAAGTTCTATAATTGTATTTGTTCTCTGACCGTTTGTTACCCTTATTCTTTTCCTTGTTCTGACCTTTACTCTTGTCTCCTATTTCTTTAATCTTCAGACTTGTGCTATTTTCACCAGATCCCTATTTATCCTTTCCGCTTGGACGCTGGTCCCATTCTGGTTCAGGTAGAGCCCATCCCAGCAGTATAGCTCCTTCCTGTCCCAGTACTGGTGCCAGTGTCCCATGAAATGGAAGCCCTCCTTCCCACACCAGTCTTTGAGCCACACATTCACATTGCTGATCTTGCTATACCAATTAGCACGTAGCTTGGGTAGTAATCCCGAAGTCACCAACCATGATGTCCTTTTTTTGAAATTTAGTTCCTAACTTCTGACATTCCCATCTCAGGACCTCTTCCCTTTTCTTCCCTATGTCTTTTGTCCCAACATGGACCACGTCAACTGGATATTCCCCCTCCCTTTCCAAGTTGCTCTCCAGTTGCTCCGAGAGGACAAGGGCAGCAGGCCCTTGGGAACACCACCACCTGCACGTTCTCCTCCAACTCACACACCATCCTGATTTGGAAATATATCACCGTTCCTTCATGGTCACTGGGTTAAAATCCTGGAACTCCATACCTAACAGCACTGTACAAGTACCTTCACCACACGGACTGCAGCGGTTCAAGATGGCGGGTCACCACCACCTTCACAAGGGCAATTAAGGATGGGCAATCAAATGCTGGCCTTGCCAGCGAATTCCATATCTCATGAACGAATTTTTAAAAAATCCTTTACCTTCCCACCAGGTAGGCAACACACCCTCCTGGACACTCGGTCGTGACTGCAGAGGACGCTATCTATCCCCCAATTATCAAATCCCCTATAACTACAACCTTTCTATTCTGCGCCTTCCCCCTGGACTGCCTCCTACTCCATGGTGCCATGGTTAGCATTCTGGCTGTCCTCCCTGCAGCCTTCATTCTTATCCTCACAGGAAGCAAGTACATTGTACCTATTGGATAGGACCAGTGTCTATGGAACCTCCTTCTCGACTTCCCCTTGGTTCCCCTTACCCTGCTGACTTGTGACCACTCTCCTCTTCCTGCACCTGTGCTTTCCTCTGAGGTGTGACTGTACTCTTGAGAAAACTATCCAGATAATTCCTCCCCCTCCTTTGTGTCAGAGTGTCTCTAACTCGCACTTCAGCTCAACGACTCTGAGCTGGAGTGCCTCAAGGTATGGCAATCGGGACTGTCTCGTTGGTCACCAACGTCGACATATCACGCTTCCGAATAGGCTGCACTGCCTCAATCAATCAATCAATCAATTTTTCTGTCCACTAATTTATATCTAGAACTAATAGAATCACTTGAGGTCTATTAATTAGCTGATTAATTTAATGTCATTAATTACTCTGATTATTTATTATTTATGTATAGCCAATACTTATTTAATGCAATTTGGATCCCCTCTAATGTTGGTTTCCTCGACTTAGTTTATTTTGTCCCCTTGGATCTATTTAGGCTATTTAGCCACGTGGGTCTATTTGTTTACTGAAAGGCTATTATGCTCTTAAATTATAAATTAAGCACTAAGTATTATCTTAAGCTCTAATTGCTCGGGTCCACCGCTTCTCATTCTGTGCTGGCTATGACATCACTTTTTGAATTTTCCCACTGTTTGTCTAGTATCCGTCGCTCTGAGTCTCCCGATACGCCAAGCTGCTCAAATGTGTCGCTCTGAGTCTCCCGATATGCTATGCTGCTGCTCCTCTCACACACTGTTTAAATGTATCACTCTGGGCCTCTGGATACGTTCTCAATGATGAGTTCAGACTCATATAAACAAACTCCAATATAACCCATACCCTTTGAAAAGAATTTATTTAAACAAAGGCAGATTATATGATGTAGCACTCCCAATACTAAGTTTGATGTAACGGGAGTGCTAATTGGATTAACGGGCATCCAAAATTGTTGGTACACCCAACTTTTTATTTCCTGTGAAGTGTTGTACTCCTTTTTTTGCACCCAGTGTTCCGAACATAAAACCTGCTCCTGTGTTCTAATGGATCCACTGTTGGACACTCCACAGTAAACACAGCTTGCTGTCCTTTTCCATAAGCACAACCTTCCCTTCTCCACAAACTGACACTAAAATAAATATAAAATTCCATAAATACTATATTTTATCAATATACATTATGCAAATTGAATACACATTATATAGAAATATTTACTCAACACATGACATACATTGTGTGTATGTACATGTGTGTATAATCTATATCTATCTATAATCTATATGTATCTATCTATATATATATATATATATATATATATATATATATGTATTATACACAAACACTGTATTCCGAAATGCATTTTATTTTAACTCATTCCCTTTTCATAAATCTCTACACTTATATTAAACCTCCAAAACACAATTTCATCTTTTTCAATTTTTGTTTGAGGTTCTTAATTTCTCCCCATAATTTACTGTTACATTTTTGAACCAACTTTCCTGAACCCCCCCCAGCAATCAATTGTTAAAATATATTAGCGCAATTATGCATCCTCTGCATTATGTAATCATCCTCATTAAACAATGCATAATGTGCAAATATGCAGACAGTCTTGCAATTTGAATCTCCCTTCCCCCAACTTAAAAGCAGGAAATGATTACCTCATTAGACCTTTTATTAGGATGTTCTTGGAAAGATGGAGCTTGTTAAGATACCACTTTATTACATCACTCAGAATATCTGTGTTTCATAGCCTAAAAATTGTTTTGAAGTGAAACCACTGTTATATAGGTGAATGTGATTGACTTTTTTCACACAGCGAAGTCCCACAAGTAGCAAAGAAACTGATGACCATTGTTCTGTTTTTGATGGTTGATGGAGGAATACCAATGATGCCAGGGGTTTTGTGATAAAAATGGGGCATTTTTATCCATACTTGTGAGTTTGCTTTCTCCTGCCTTTATTAGCTCAAGCACAGGTTCTTTTCAGAAAGATCTGACTTTCAAAATGGCTTCTACAACTGCATGTTGGCAATTTGGCTTTGAATGAAATATGTCTTGGGCCAGTCAAGTCAATACTGTTGATTTGTTTTCCCAATAAGCGTATGTATTTTGGTAATTACCAACCATACTTAAGTGCTGGGAAAAATTGTGTATTAATTTGGTGATTAAGTAACATAATCTAATCAGGATTGCCTTGGCTTAGATAGCATTTGTCAGAAATGTTGGAGTATGCTTATCTTTGTGTATGTGTCATGAAGCTTGCTGTTCTTTATCTCCCAGATTGACTTCTGAAAGATATGTGACTG
Source organism: Heptranchias perlo (assembly GCF_035084215.1). Taxonomy (NCBI): domain Eukaryota; kingdom Metazoa; phylum Chordata; class Chondrichthyes; order Hexanchiformes; family Hexanchidae; genus Heptranchias; species Heptranchias perlo. Next base: position 12,201,145 of record NC_090351.1, read on the forward strand.
TATTTCAAAGGGTTTTATGGGTATAAGAATTGGACCATTGATCTACAAGTGACATAAGATTTTGACATAGCTGCAACAAAAATGGAGGAAAGATCTGACACCTTGGAAGAAAAACCTACAGTTCAATACTGGTTGGGATTGGCAACTGCTCCCTTTTGAGAAGTGTTTATTGGTTGCAGGGAAAGCCATTTAAAAGGACTCCACTGACTAGTTTGTCCATTTAATCATAACGTGAAGAGATTCAAAACTGCTGTATTATTGGAAGTAACTTCAAATTGCAGTTATTCGCTGCTGTAAATGAAATCTGCCTGAATAAATCTGGTAGTTTAGTCTGCTACAAAAACGTCTGGTGTTACTATCTTCTGAAGTGACGTGGACACAGTGAAATTTTGGATGTAATCCAATGACAGGAAACCGATCTGTTTGCATTCTATCCCAGATTATTTTGTGCATAAGGTGTTGCTTAGGTTCATAGGAAGCATGGGTTTTTCTGTGCAAGCTGACTTTTGTATTGGTCATCAGGTTAAAAAGTACCTGGAGAAGCCCAAATTCTAACAGTCCACTTGAATGAGGCAGGTAGCAACTACGTTTAATGTCTCCTCTGAAAGACAGCACCTCTACTAATGCAGCTGTCCTTCAATTCTGCACTGAATGGTCACCTGAGATTATGTACTCAAATCTTGGAGTGGGGCTTTAACCACTGAGCCCAGCTGACACTTAATTCTACCTTTCTAGTTTTAATTTTTGTAAACAATTTTACAACACCAAGTTATAGTCCAGCAATTTTATTTTAAATTCACAAGCTTTCGGAGACTTCCTCCTTCCTCAGGTAAATGTTCAGGAGCTCCTCGAAGCCTACGCATTTATACATATAGAACAATACATGGTGTTTACAGAATGCCCCTGCAACTGCCCGTTGCCAAGGCAATCACCGTGTTCAGACAGAGAGGTGTCACCTGCAGAACCCCCGAATACACATTCAACAAAAAAACAAACAGGAAAAAAAACAGAGAGAGGCAGAAACATCCGGAAGGCAGAGAAAGCCAGCAAATGACCCATTATATTAAAAACAGATAACATTTGTTCGCTGGTGGGGTAACGTGTAGCGTGACATGAACCCAAGATCCCGGTTGAGGCCGTCCTCATGGGTGCGGAACTTGGCTATCAATTTCTGCTCGACGATTTTGCGTTGTCGTGTGTCTCGAAGGCCGCCTTGGAGTACGCTTACCCGAAGGTCGGTGGATGAATGTCCATGACTGCTGAAGTGTTCCCCGACTGGGAGGGAACCCTCCTGTTTGGCGATTGTTGCGCGGTGTCCGTTCATCCGTTGTCGCAGCGTCTGCATGGTCTCGCCAATGTACCATGCTCCGGGGCATCCTTTCCTGCAACGTATGAGGTAGACAACGTTGGCCGAGTCACAGGAGTATGAACCATGCACCTGGTGGGTGGTGTCCTCTCGTGTGATGGTGGTATCTGTGTCGATGATCTGGCATGTCTTGCAGAGGTTACCGTGGCAGGGTTGTGTGGTGTCGTGGACGCTGTTCTCTTGAAAGCTAGGTAATTTGCTGCGAACGATGGTCTGTTTGAGGTTGGGTGGCTGTTTAAAGGCGAGTAGTGGAGGTGTGGGGATGGCCATAGCGAGGTGTTTGTCCTCATTGATGACATGTTGAAGGCTGCGGAGAACATGGCGTAGTTTCTCCGCTCCGGGGAAGTACTGGACGACAAAGGGTACTCTGTTGGTTGCGTCCCGTGTTAGTCTCCTGAGGAGGTCTATGCGATTTTTTGCTGTGGCCCGTCGGAACTGTCGATCGATGAGTCGAGCGTCATATCCCGTTCTTACTAGGGCGTCTTTCAGCGTCTGTAGGTGTCCATCGCGTTCCTCCTCGTCTGAGCAGACCCTGTGTATTCGCAGGGCCTGTCCATAGGGGATGGCCTCTTTGACGTGGTTAGGGTGGAAGCTGGAAAAGTGGAGCATCGTGAGGTTGTCCGTGGGCTTGCGGTAGAGTGAGGTGCTGAGGTGCCCGTCTCTGCCTTCCGGATGTTTCTGCCTCTCTCTGTTTTTTTTCCTGTTTGTTTTTTTGTTGAATGTGTATTCGGGGGTTCTGCAGGTGACACCTCTCTGTCTGAACACGGTGATTGCCTTGGCAACGGGCAGTTGCAGGGGCATTCTGTGAACACCATGTATTGTTCTATATGTATAAATGCGTAGGCTTCGAGGAGCTCCTGAACATTTACCTGAGGAAGGAGGAAGTCTCCGAAAGCTTGGCAGTTTTAATTTTGGCAATGTGGGGAGGAAATTACTACAGAAAATTTTCAGGACTGTGTTATTGTCACTGTGATATACTTGTGTGGTAGTTAGATTTTTTTTTGTGTTTTTTTGTGAGTTTTATGTTAATTTACCAGTTGTGCATCATCTCAGAGTAATATTTTGTGTCCTTGAGAGAATTAAACTGTGGTGCTCCATTGTGTCTATTATTTAAATCTGGAAGCCATTGTGCCACATACCCAAAGTACAATTTTCCTGTAATCAGCTAATTCTTTTACTGTATGTCAGTAAACCTGAGGTATAATATTTTAAACAGTCTTGAGTGCCAGTCTTCCACAAACACTGAAGTACTAATAGAATTCTCAAAGTATCATGCTGGAGGAAATGAAAACGAAATCACAGTCGTTTGTGAAGTGGAACATATCTTAAAGCAAACTGCCAACACTGGACCGCGCGGGCAGCTGTGCTGTTGTGGTACAACTGTAAAGAACTCTCAAAACATTAATGTGCATTTATATATTTTTTTAAAAAGATACCGAACAGTCTGACATAATTTGAATGCACTCCTTAGCAGTTGACTAATCATAATCTTCTGGATTAATATAACTTTCTATTTCCTCCCCCCCACCCCCCCCCCCCCAACCATTCCACCAAGACAGAAGTATCAGCCCCCCTCCTCTCTTCCCCACCATTCACCCCCCCCCCCACCCCCTACCAGACACTCTCTGCTGCTGTTACGGGCATTGGGAGGCATGAGAATCAATAGCCTAGGTTGTGTGAGGATATTGTTTCCCCCATTTGTTCTTTCCTGCAGCAAAATGCCTGTGATAGCACAGCTGAGATCTGCAACCTGCTGCATGAGGAATTGTTGATATGTACTTGCACCCTCCATATCATGTTGGGCATGCCATCTCCTTTCGAAAAAAAGAGTTCGTACTCAATTAAATAGGTTCACTCACGTCCTCAGGACATCGCAAAGTACTTCACAGCCAAAGAAATCAAGTCTAGTCACTTGTTACATAAAGAAACACCACAACGAATAATTTGTATCTGTCGTCACAGTAGAAGACACAAAAAGCATACCAAAAATAGTGGGGAACCAAGAGGTAAATGAGAGTGAGGGACTTAAAATAATTAATATCACTAGAGAAAAAGTACTGGACAAATTAATGGGACTAAAAGCCGACAAATCCCTGGACCTGATGGGCCTACATCCGAGGGTTCTAAAAGAGGTGGCTGCAGAGATAGTGGATGCATTGGTTATGATCTTCCAAAATTCTCTAGATTCTGGAATGGTCCCAGTGGATTGGAAGGTAGTAAATGTTACCCTGCTATTCAAGAAGGGAGGGAGAGAGAAAACAGGGAACTACAGGCTAGTTAGCCTGACATCGATCGTTGGGAAAATCCTGGAATCCATTATCAAGGAAGTGGTAATAGGGCACTTAGAAAATCATAATATGATTAGGTGGAGTCAACATGGTTTTAAGAAAGGGAAATCATGTTTGACAAATTTGAGAGTTTTTTTGAAGATGTAACTAGCAGGGTAGACAAAGGAGAACCAGTGGATGTAGTATACTTGGATTTTCAAAAGGCATTCGATAAGTTGCCACATAAAAGGTGGTTATACAAGGTAAGGGCTCATGGAGTTGGGAATAATATATTAGCATGGATAGAGGATTGGTTAAAGGACAGAAAACAGACAGTAGGGATAAACGGGTCATTCTCAGGTTGGTAGGCTGTAACTAGTGGGGTGCCGCAAGGATCAGTGATTGGACCTCAGCTATTTACAATCTATGTTAATCACTTAGAAGAAGGGACTGAGTGTAATGTATCTAAGTTTGCCGACGATACAAAGCTAGGTGGGAAAGTAAGCTGTGAGGAGGATGCAGAAGAGTCTGCAAAGGGATATAGATCCCAACAAAAGAGAGTCTCAACCACCTCCCCATGACATTCAACGGCATTACCATCGCCAAATCCCCCACCATTAACATCCTGGGGATCACCATTGACCAGAAACTTAACTGGACCAGCCATATAAATACTGTGGCTACAAGAGTAGGTCAGAGGCTGGGTATTCTGTGGCGAGTGACTCACCACCTGACTCCCCAAAGCCTTTCCACCATCTACAAGGCACAAGTCAGGAGTGTGATGGAATACTCTCCACTTGCCTGGATGAGTGCAGCTCCAACAACACTCGAAGCTCGACACCATCCAGGACAAAGCAGCCCGCTTGATTGGCACCCCATCCACCACCCGAAACATTCACTCCCTTCACCACCAGCGCACCGTGGCTGCAGTGTGTGCCATCTACAGGATGCACTGCAGCAACTCACCAAGGCTTCTTTGACAGCACCTCCCAAACCTGCGACCTCTACCACCTAGAAGGATAAGAGCAGCAGGCACATGGGAACATCATCACCTGCACCTTCCCCTCCAAGTCACACACCATCCCGACTTGAAAATACATCTCCGTTCCTTCGTCATCGCTGGTTCAAAGTCCTGGAACTCCCTACCTAACAGCACTGTGGGAGAACCTTCACCGCACTGCAGCGGTTCAAGAAGGTGGCTTACCACCACCTTCTCGAGGACATTTAGGGATGGGCAACAAATGCTGGCCTTGCCAGCGACGTCCACATCCCATGAACGAATAATACAAAAATATATATTTGCCTTAGAGGCAGTGCAGTGAAGGTTCACTAGATTAATTCCTGGGATGGGAGGGTTGTCCTTTGAAGAGAGGTTGAGTAGAATGGGCCTATACTCTCTGGAATTTAGAAGAATGAGAGGTGATCTCATTGAAATATATAAGATTACGAGAGGGCTTGACAGGGAAGATGCTGAGATTGTTTCCCCTTTCTAGAGAGTCTCGAACTAGGAGGCATTATCACAGGATACGGGGTTGGCCATTCAAGACTGAGATGAGGAGGAATTTCTTCACACAGAGGGTTGTGAATCTCTGGAAATCTCTACCCCAGAAGGCTGTAGATGCTGAGTTGTTGAATATATTCAGATGTAAGGAATCTTACAACACCAGGTTATAGTCCAACTGTTTTATTTGAAAATCACAAGCTTTCGGAGGCTTTCTCCTTCGTCAGGTGAGTGAGTGTGGGATTCCATGAAAGGTTACCGCATTTATATTCAGAGAACAATACCTGGTGATTACAGATAATCTTTCCAACTGCCCGTTGTCAAGGCAATCAAAGTGTTCAGACAGAGTGATGTTACCTACAGGACCACCGAATACACAAACGGCCAGAACACAAAACAGAGAGAGAGAGAGAGAAACATCCGAAAGAGAGAGAATGACCCGTTGTGTTAAAAACAGATAACTTTTTTTCGCTGGTGGTTTTTCTCTCTGTTTTGTGTTCTGGCCGTTTGTGTATTCGGTGGTCCTGTAGGTAACATCACTCTGTCTGAACACTTTGATTGCCTTGACAACGGGCAGTATGTCAGACATCCAGGTCATTTCCCCTCCCCGCATTGAAATGGTGGGGTGCGGGGAGTAGGTGTAAAAATCTCCATCATTCCATTTTGTTAATACAACCTGCTGAGTTTCTGTTGGCTAAAAGTATGCATTACTTGATTTTTAAATTGCAGTCTTTTCAGTACTGTGGTTCCTTTGGAAAAATCGACGGTGGCCTTTGTGTTTCAATCCCGCTCTACGGTTTGACAGATTTGGTATTGATCCGGTCTGAACATTCAAATCTTTGGAGATTTGAGCCAGCGGTCTAAGTTGGTCATGCTTCATTTTGCTCTGCTCCGTCATTTGGATAAGTTAAAATTCTCAAGAGCTTCTGCCAAACTGAATTGATTGCATTTAACATCTGCTTGAAGTAGTGTGATGCTCTTTGTACTTTGAAGAAACCTGTTTAAAGCTGAAGAAAAGGCATACTGTCTGAACTGCTTGCCTATACCTATTAAAAATGAAACAAAATTTTACCCTCCCTCAACACAGCTGGTTCATCTGAAAGTTCACTGCTGTTTTTGCTACAAGCTGCCATTTCTGTTGATGGTGGACCCAAGAGCATTTGTGCAATGTCGGGGGTGGGGGAAGAGAGAAGTAAAAATGTAACTATGAAACTAGCACTCATGGGGATACGAAGTGCTGCCTTCTTTCAAGCTTCTGCCATATCGGTTCTTTTTTATCTGCATTTAAGTAGGTCCAAGGCAGCAATTTTACTGGTTTAAAAAATGTACTAAATACTAAACAGGACAGAATCTATTTGGTTAGCGTTAAGAAACAGTAGAGGTGCCATTACACTATTAAGTATTGTATAGGCCACCAACTAATGGGAAGGATATAGAGGAGCAAATTTGCAGGGAAATTACAGAGGTGCAAGAACTATAGGGTAGTGATAATGGGGGACTTTAACTATCCTAATATAGACTGGGATAGTAATAGTGTAAAGGGCAAAGAGGGGGAGGAATTTCTGAAGTGTGTTCAGGAGAACTTTCTTGATCAGTATGTTTCCAGCCCAACGAGGAAGGAGGCATTGCTGGATCTGGTTCTGGGGAATGAGGTGTGTCAAGTCGAGCCAGTGTCAGTGGGGGAACAGTGATCATAGTACCATAAGGTTTAGATTAGTTATGGAAAAGAACAAGGAGCAATCTGGAGTAAAAATACTTAATTGGTGGAGGGCCAATTTCATTGGGTTGAGAGCGGATCTGGCCCGGGTAAATTGGAATCGAAGATTGGCAGGCAAAACTGTAATCGAACAATGGGCAGCCTTCAAACAGGAGATGGTTCAGGTACAATCTGGATACATTTGCATGCGGGGGAAAGGTAGGGCAACCTAAGCCAGAACTCCTTGGGTGACGAAAAAGATAGAGTAAGATGAAGCAGAAAAAGGGAGCATATGACAGATGTCAGATTGATAATACAAGTGAGAACCAGGCTGAATATAGAAAGTACAGAGGAGAAGTGAAAAAGGAAATAAGAGGGGCAAAGAGAGAGTATGAGAATAGACTGGCTGCTAACATAGAAGAAAATCCAAAAGTCTTCAATAGACATATAAATAGTAAACGGGTAGTAAGAGGAGCATTGGGGCCAATTAGGGACCAAAAAGATCATCTACACATGGAGGCAGAGGGCATGGCTGAGGAACTTTGCATCTGTCTTTGCCAAGGAAGAAGTTACTGCTGAGGTGACAGTAAAAGGGGAGGTAGTTGAGACACTGGATGGGGTGAAAATTGATAGAGGAGGTACTAGAAAGGCTGGCCATGCTTAAAGTAGATAAGTCACCCGGTCCGGATGGTATGCATCCTAGGGTGCTGAAGGAAGTACGGGTGGAAATTGCAGAGTTGCTAGCCATAAACTTCCAATCCTCCTGAGATATGGAGATGGCTTCAGAGGACTGGAGAATTGCAAATGTTACACCCTTGTTCAAAAAAGGGTGTAAGGATAAACCCGGCAACTACAGGCTAGTCAATTTAACCGCTGTGATGGGGAAGCTTTTAGAAATGATAATCCGGGACAAAATTATGGACTTTCAAAAAGCTTTGATAAAGTGCCATATAATAGGCTTGTGAACAAAATTGAAACATCTGGAATAAAAAGGGCAGTAACAGCATGGATATGAAATTGGCTAAGTGACAGGAAACAGAGAGTAGTGGTGAATGGTTGTTTTCCAGACTGGAGGAAGGAATACAGTGTTCCCCAGAGGGCAGTACTAAGACTGCTGCTTTTTTTCGATATATATTAATGACTTGGACTTGGGTGTACAGGGCATAATTTCAAAATTTGCAGATGACCCAAAACTTGGAAGGGTAGTAAACAGTGAGGAGTATAGTGATAGACTTCAAGATGTCATAGACGGGCTGGTGGAATTGGCAGATGAAATTTACTGCAGAGAAGTGTGAAGTGATACATTTTGGCAGGAAGAATGGGGAGAGGAAATATAAACTAAATGGTACAATTCTAAAGGGGGTGCAGGAACAAAGAGACCTGGGGGTATATGTGCCCAAATCTTTGAAGGTGGCAAGATACTTTGAGAAAGCGGTTTAAAAAAGCATACGAGATCCTGGGCTTTATAAATAGAGGCATAGGGTATAAAAGCAAGCACCTTTATAAAATGCTAGTTTGACCACAACTGGAGGATTGTGTCCAATTCTGGGCACCGCACTTTAGGAAGAATGTGAAGGCCTTGGAGAGGGTGCAGAAAAGATTTACTAGAATGATTCCAGGGATGAGGGACTTCAGTTACGTGGATAGACTGGAGAATCTGGGGTCGTTCTCCTTAGATCAAAGAAGGTTATGAGGAGATTTGATGGAAGTGTTCAAAATCATGACCAGTTTAGATAGAGTAGATGAAGAGAAACTTCCCATTGGTGGAAGGGTCGAGAACCAGAGGACACAGATTTAAGGTGATTGGTGAAAGAACCAAAGGCGACGTGAGGAAAATCTTTTATACGCAGTGAGCAGTTATGATGTGGAATGTGCTGCCTGAAAGGATGGTGGATGCAGATTCACTTGTGGCTTTCAAAATGGAATTGGATAAATATTTGAAGGGAAAAAATTTGCAGGGCTACGGGGAAGGAGTGGGGGAATGGGACTGACTGGATTGCTCTTACAAAGAGGCTCGATGGGCCGAATGGCCTCCTTCTGTGCTGTAACCATTCTGTGATTCCAAGTAGGTTTTGGACATGAAAACCCAAATAAATTTCCATTTGAAATAAACAGTCGAGTTACTAAGGGAGGAAGAATTGTTTGTAGAACACATCACAGGTGAAAGGTGCTTTCACCAGTTTTGACACCAAGTAGTTTTATTAAAATAGGCAAAAGTCCCTCATTACATTTCCAGTCCAGATGCCCTAATAGTAATTCCAAACCAGCTGGAATTTTAAGCTGGCTGTGTGCAGTAATATTACAACGGAGGGTTTTAGTTTTCTGATGCCTTGGTAACAAGTCAAAAGCAAAATATCGTGGATGCTGGAAATCTGAAATAAAGACAGAAAATGCAGGAAAAGCTCAGCAAGTGAGGCAGCGTCTGTGGATAAAGAAACAGACTACCATTTGAGGTCGAAGACCTTTCGTCAGAACTGAAGATGTTAGAGTTCAAGTTTTTATGCAAGTACAGAGCCAGGGAAAGGGTGGAGGGAGGGAAGGAAAGAAAATAACAAAAGGGAAGGTCTGTGATAGGGTGGAGGGCAAGAGTGATTAAATGACAAAAGGGGTGATAGTGCAAGGGAAGGAGGGTGGTCATGGGATAAGTTAAGAAACAAAAGATCGGTCCAGAGGAGCTGTAAATGGCAACAGCAGAACCATTACCAGCAGCTGCAGTCCAACAAAAAGGGGAAAAAATGGGAGCATTGGTTATGGTCTGAAGTTATTGAAATCAGTGTTGAGTCCGGAAGGTTGTAAAGTGCCTCAATGAAAGATGAGGTACTGTTTCTCAAGCTTACGTTGAGCTTCATTGGAACAGTGTAAGAGGTTGAGAACAGAGAGGTCAGAGTGGGAGTGGGACGGGGAATTAAAACGGCAAGGGACCGGCAGCTCAGGGTCACGCTTGCGGACTGAGCGGAGGTGTTCGGCAAAGTGACCACCCAACCTGCGTTTGGTCTCCCCAGTGTAGAGGAGACTGCATTGTGAGCAGTGAATACAGTATACTAAATTGAAAGTACAACAAGTAAATCACTGTTTCACCTGGGAGGAGTGTTTGGAGCCCTGGATGGTGTGAAGGGAGGAGGTGAAAGGGCAGGTGTTGCATCTCTTGTGCTCGCAGGGGAAGGTGCCGTGGGGAGGAGGGCAGGTGTTGGCGGTGATGGAAAAGTCGATCAGGATGTTGCGGAGGGAGCAGTCCCTTTGGAATGCTGAAGTGGGGGGAGGGGAAGATGTGTTTGGTGGTGGGATCGCGCTGGAGGTGGCGTAAATGGCAAAGGATGATACATTGAATGTGGAGGCTGGTGGGGTGGAAAGTGAGGACAAGGGAGGACCCTGTCACGGTTCTGGGAGGGAGGGGAAGGGAAGGTGTGAGGGCAGAAGTACGGGAAATAGGATGGACAAGGTTGAGGGCCCCATCAATTACAGTGGAGGGGAATCCTCAGTTGAGGAAAAAGGAAGGCATATCGGAAGCAGTGGTGTGGAAGGTGGCATCGTCAGAACAGATGCGACGGAGACAGAGGAACTGAGAGAAGGGAATAGAGTCCTTGTAACAAGTACGCTGTTATTAAGGTGACCGTTATATTTGGTTGTGTAAGGCGGTAAAGGGATCCCCCACCCTTCCCAAATTGTTTGCTGCAACATTTAACTTGTGTTTCCACTTAACTAGGTGTTATTTGAAGAAAAGAAGCTGGAGAAATTCATTGTAGAAGTTGTGAAACATTTTTTTTGTGTCTCTGAATTTTCATCCAAGTTTGAGGATTCTGTGATTTCACCACTATATGGAGAATTCTGAAATTATAAGAGATTGATTTCAAATCATTTTAGGTTTTTAATAACTTCAGTTTGGTGAAGAAAATACTATGCATATCACCTATCATTCCTTATGTTCCCTCCCCACCCCTACTATTAATGATTTGATTCTTGAGCTGAAACATTGCTTCTGGGCTGTGTGCTTTTAATTTTTTTAAAATTCGTTCATGGGATGTGGGCATCGCTGGCGAGGCTGGCATTTATTGCCCATCCCTAATTGCCCTTGAGAAGGTGGTGGTGAGCCTTGAACCTCTGCAGTCTGTGTGGTGAAGGTTCTCCCAATTGGAGGTTTCTAAAAGTTATTGGGAAAAGCTATTTGATAATTAAAGATGGTCTGAAGTGCCTGATTGCTGTCTTGGCTTCTCTTCCACTCGGGTGCAGTTACCTCTCATGTCCCACCAACAATTTTTCCTTGGTGCCCTCTTCATCATCTACATGCTGCTCCTTTGTAACATCATTGGGTCAGCTTCCACACATACGCTGACAACACCCAGCTCTACCTCTCCTCTCTGAATCCCTATTCACTGCCCATGTTGTCAGATTGCTTGTCCAGTCTGGGATGACCTGTAATTTCCCCTAGTGAAGAATTGGGCACATCGAAGCCTCCGTCTTGAGCCCCCACCACAGTTTCCATACCTGTGCCACAGATTCCATCCCTGCCCTTCCACTCTTGGGCTGCACCACCTTGTTGGGAACCTTGCCATCCTATTTGATCCTGAGCTGTGCTTCTAACCCCACATCCTTTCTATCACAAAAACTGCCTACTTCCAGCTATGTAACATCACCCGTCTCTACGCCTACCTTTGCCTATTGCTGCTAAAACCCTCATCCATGCCTCTGTCCACTCCCAACTTGACTCTTCCAATGCTCTGCTGGCCGGCATCCCATCCTCTATAAACCTCAGTCCCAAATCAAGTCTGGCTCATCCATCACTGCTGTCCTCATTGGCCCACATTGGCTTGTGGTCCTCCAAAGCTTCAAATTTAAAATTCTTAACCTCATATTTAAATCCCTTCATGATCTTACCCCTCCCTATCTCTAAGTTTGTCCAGCTCTACAACCCACTTGAACTTGCCATTCATGTAATTTTGGGCTCTTGAAAATTCCCCCCTCCTTATGTCCCACCATTGGCGACTGTGCCTTCGGCTGCATATGCCCCATACTGTGAATCTCTGCCCCTAAACTCAACCTCCCTCTCCTCCTTAAAGCTCCCCCTCCTTAACTAAGCTTTTGGTCACCCTTCCAAATATCTGCTTTTTTGGCTTGGCATTCATTTTTTGATTATACCTCTGTGGAGGACTTTGGGATGTTTTTCTGCATTTAAAGATGCTTTATAAATGCATGTTCTCACAACTAGTACTGTTACTTGGCATCATAGTTATGTGATGTCTACAGCACAGAAACAGGCCGTTCGGCCCAATTGGTCTATATCGGTGTTTATGCTCCACATGAGCCTCCTCCCATCCCTCTTCATCTAACTCCATCAGCATATCCTTCTATTCCTTGCTCCCATACGTGCTTATCTAGCTTCCCCTTAAATGCATCTATGCTGTTTGCCTGAACTATGCTTTGTGGTAGTATGTTCCACATTCTTATCCACTCTTTAGGTTAAAAAAAAGTTTCTCCTGGATTCCCTACTGGATTTATTAGTCACTCTTTTATATTATTTGTGACCGCTAGTTTTGGACTCCCCTCAAGTGGATACATTTTCTCCATGTCTGCCCTATCAATCCCTTTCATAATCTTCAAGGCCTTTATCAGGTCATCCCTTGGCCTTCTCTTTTCTTGAGAAAAGAGCCTCAGCCTTTCCTGATAACCAGAACTGAGAGGATATACTTATCATCCTTGTGAATCTTCTTTGTACCTTCTCCAGTGCCTCTACATCCTTCTTATGATATGGAGACCAGAACAGTGCACAGTGCACCGTGTGGTCTAACCAAGGTTCTGTACAAGTTTAACATAACTTCTCTGCTTTTCAGTTCTATCCCTTTAGAAATGAATCCCAGTGCTTGGTTTGTTTTATTTATTGCCTTACTAACTTGCGTCACTACTTTGTGATTTGCGTATTTGTACCTCCAGATCCCTTTGCTTCTCTGCCCCATTTAGACTCTCATTATCCAGGCAGTATGTGGCCTCCTTATTCTTCCTACCAAAATGCACCACCCCACACTTATCCATATTGAAATTCATTTGCCAATTACACCCATTCTGCACGTTTATTAATGTCTTGTATTTTGTTGCATTCTTCCTCAGTGTTAACTATATCCCCCCCAATTTGGTGTCATCTGCAAATTTTGAAATTGTACTTCCAATTCCTGAGTCCAAATCGTTAATGTAAATTGTGAATAACAGTGTCCCAGCATCGATCCTTGTGGAACATCACTTTCCACCTTTTGCCAGTCTGAGTAGCTACCCTTAACCTTTACTCTGTTTTCTGTTTCATAGCCAGCTTGCTATCCATTCTGCTACCTGCCCCCTGACTCCACATGCTGTCACCTTAGTCATGAGTCTACTATGCAGTATCTTATCAAAGGCCTTTTGAAAATCCAAATATATTACATCTACTGCATTACTCTTGTCTACTCTCTCTGTTGCTACTTCAAAGAATTCAATAATGTTGGTCAAGCATGACGTCCCCTTTTGAAATCTGTACTGACTATTCTTTATTATATTTTCGGTTTCTAGATGTTTTTCTATTACATCTTTGAGTATAGATTATGTTTCCTACCATCGACGTTAAGCTAACTGGTCTATTGCTCCCTGGACTTGTTCTATCTCCCTTTCTAAATATAGGAATAACATGAGCTCAACTTGTGTTCAAAATCTAGACAAAGTAAATGAAGAAAATCTGTTCCCACTGGCATAAGGGGCATGAACCAGAGGACATAGGTTTAAAGTGATTGGCAACAGAATCAAAAGTGACGTAAGGAAAAGCTTTTTTACGCAGGGAGTGTTAGGATCTGGAATGCACTGCCTGAAAGGGTGGTGGAAGCAGGGTCAATTGTGGCTTTCAAAAAGGAATTAGCTCGGTACCTGAAGGAGAAAAATTTGCAGGGCTACGGGGAAAGAGCCAGGGAGTGAGTCGAGCTGGATTGCTCTTGCAGAGAGCCGGCGTTGGTTCGATGGGCTGAATGGCCTCCTTCTGTGCCTTAACCATTCTATGATTCTATGAGCTGTCCCCCAGTCCTCTGACACTATTCCCTTTTCTAATGAATTTTTATACATATTAATAATGCCTCTGCTATCTCTTCCCTAACTTTCTTTTAATGCGTGGATGCAATCCATCTGGACAAGGGATTTTATCTTCTCAAGCTTGATCAGTTTATCAGTTATCTCCCCCCCCCTTAAATGTAGTTATATCTTTTTTGATCTCTTCTTCTAATGTCATGTCCACCCTGTTAGTCTCTTTGGTAAATACTGAAGCAAAGTAGCTATTAAATACTTCTGCCATTTCGCTGTCATTACCTATGAGTTCATCTTGTGCATCCCTTAGAGGCCCTATCCCTGTCCTGGTTTTTCTTCTGTTGCTTCTTACATTCCTTGATGATTTAATTTCCTCTTTGACTTCTTTCCTAACCTCTTGGTATTCCCTTTTCGTCATTCACTCTTTTACTGTCTATGTACTTTTTTTTTGCCTTTTTCTTCAGTTTCAATTTTACCCCTATCGCTCTCTCTATCCATGGTGTTTCATTATTGGCTAGATTGTTCTTGCTGTTTAGAGGAATATATTTACCCTGAATTCTTTTGATCGCTGTTTTAAATATTTCCCACTGCTGTTCTATCTCTGTCAACATTTTTTTCCAGTTTACCTTCCCTCGTTCCATTCCTATCTGCATAAAATTAGCTTTTTTCCAATCTGCCACTTTGGTCTTTGTCTTACTTCCGTCTTTCTCAGCCATTATTTTAAACTGTATTATATCGTGATCGCTATCACTTAGGTGTTCCCTTACGCTTACTTGTCTTACCTGCTGTAATTCATTTCCCATTACTAGATCCTGCAGCGATTTGCTCTCTTGGGCTTCTTACGTACTTGGTCAAAAAGGAGTCCTGAACACACTGTAAAAACTTAATTCCCTTTTCCTGTACATACATGTTCTTGCCAGTTTATTTGGGGGTAGTTGAAATCTCCCATAATTATTATTCTATGTCTTTTACTCATTTCATAGATTTGCTTAAATATTTTGTCCTCTACTTCCCTTCCACTATTAGGTGGTCTGTGGAATACTGCTATTAGCGTGATTGATCCCTTATCTTTCATCTCAATCCATGTGGATTCTGTTTCTATCTTAATGTTAATTATATCCCTTTTTTTCAACTGCCATTGTTATCTCTAGTTAGCACAGCTATCCCAGCCCTCTTCTTCCTTCCCTATCCTTTCTAAGTACATTATATCCTGCAATATTTAACTGCCAGTCCTGTTCGTTCTTACGCCATGTTTCAGTTATCCCTACTACATCTGGCTCCTCACTATGGATTATTGCCTCCAATTTCCCACTTTTGTTTTGGATGCTGTTCACATTGCTGTACAAGCAATTTAATTTTTTTTTCTAATTGTTCCATCACTTTATTTTTAAGTCATTTTATACTTATGTTCCATAACTGTATTTGTTCCCTGACCGTTGATTACCTTTATTCCTTACTTTGGTCTGACCTTTACTCTCATCTGTTTTTATCTTCAGACTTGTTATTTTCACTAGATCCTCCCCCCCCTGGTCTTACTAGTTTAAAGTCTTGTCCACAGCCCGATTTATCCTTTCCGCTAGGACTCTGGTCCCATTCTGGTTCAGGTGGATTCCCGTTCCAGCGGTACAGCTCCTGCCTGTGCCAGTGTCCCATGAAATGGAACCCCTCCTTCCCACACCACTCTTTCAGCCTCGCATTCACCTTCCTGATCTGTCTATCCCTGTGCCAATTACTACATGGCTTAGGTAGTAATCCTGAAATTACCATCTGTGAGGTCCTGTTTTTTTAATTTAGTTCCTAGCTTCTGATGTTCTCCAGCAGGACCTCATTTCTTTAGCAGGGCCATAGTAGTCTGTATTGGAACTAAAGAAATTCTTACTTGGAAAGGAACAGGGCCACAGAGAGATGATGAATAGCAGACAGTAACTGGATCAAGAAATTCAGGTAACTTCCATCAGATGAAAAAATGCAATGATTTAGAAGCTTCATCTGGACTCCAATATGAAATTACTGACTGGAAGTTTTTTTTAAGAATGTATACAGTGGAGGTAGGGGTAGATTTCTTTAAGGCTGGTAGGTGTTGTCAGGCGTTACAGACGGTTTCATGCTGTTGGACATAATGTCCTCGCTGCAGGATTAATGATTGAGGTATAATAACTGCAAGTTGATGAAATTATGTATTGTCACTTCTTTGCAGAAAAAAATCAATCTGGTGTCCTGTTATATACATATAGATACATCAGTTTGCTGTGTTTTTTCTTTTTATCCCCTGCTCCCTTGGAAAAGCAATCCAATCTCAATAAAAACTGGTCAAGGAACAGAGGAGACGAGGTGGATTATTCAAAGGCAGTCCTCCTCTGGAAGGCCGAGGTTCAGGTCCATATCCGCCCCCCCCCCCCCCCAATCTATTTAATATTCATATTTTGCTAAAAGGATAAAGCGTTCCTACTGCAGTTGGTTTGGCAGCCAGCACCGAAATGAACCATTTGGACTTGCAGCTCCATCACCATAAATGCCAAGCAGCTTTGTGTCAGAGGTGGTCAGAAAACATAGCTTTTTTTTTTATTCGTTCACGGGATGTGGGCGTCGCTGGCAAGGCCGGCATTTATTGCCCATCCCTAATTGCCCTTGAGAAGGTGGTGGTGAGCCGCCTTCTTGAACCGCTGCAGTCCGTGTGGTGACGGTTCTCCCACAATGTATATAACAGGACACCAGGAAGGGAGTTCCAGGATTTTGACCCAGCGACAATGAAGGAACGGCGATATATTTCCAAGTCGGGATGGTGTGTGACTTGGAGGGGAACGTGCAGGTGGTGTTGTTCCCATGCGCCTGCTGCCCTTGTCCTTCTAGGTGGTAGAGGTCGTGGGTTTGGGAGGTGCTGTCGAAGAAGCCTTGGCGAGTTGCTGCAGTGCATCCTGTGGATGGTGCACACTGCAGCCACAGTGCGCCGGTGGTGAAGGGAGTGAATGTTTAGGGTGGTGGATGGGGTGCCAATCAAGCGGGCTGCTTTATCTTGGATGGTGTCGAGCTTCTTGAGTGTTGTTGGAGCTGCACTCATCCAGGCAAGTGGAGAGTATTCCATCACACTCCTGACTTGTGCCTTGTCGATGGTGGAAAGGCTTTGGGGAGTCAGGAGGTGAGTCACTCGCCGCAGAATACCCAGTCTCTGACCTGCTCTTGTAGCCACAGTATTTATATGGCTGGTCCAGTTAAGTTTCTGGTCAATGGTGACCCCCAGGATGTTGATGGTGGGGGATTCGGCGATGGTAATGCCGTTGAATGTCAAGGGGAGTTGGTTAGACTCTCTCTTGTTGGAGATGGTCATTGCCTGGCACTTATCTGGCGCGAATGTTACTTGCCACTTATCAGCCCAAGCCTGGATGTTGTCCAGGTCTTGCTGCATGCAGGCTCGGACTGCTTCATTATCTGAGGAGTTGCGAATGGAACTGAACACTGTGCAGTCATCAGCGAACATCCCCATTTCTGACCTTATGATGGAGGGAAGGTCATTGATGAAGCAGCTGAAGATGGTTGGGCCGAGGACACGGCCCTGGGATGCTTCAGCTGCTCTCAGACTGAGCAGCTGAAGCATCCCATACCATCTCTGCAGGCCAGTGATGGCATTTTGCTTTTGCTGTCATGGGCAGATGATTTTTCAGGTATTGGTGAATGTACTAGTACCAATGGAAAAAGTTTGAATTTAGGACTTTTCAAATAACTACAAGTATAGATGTTTCTGAATTGATCGGGCTACCCTGCAGCGTAAATGGTTTCTACAATACTTCTGAACTATAGACCTGATTCAAGGAGCAATTTCCCAATATAAAGATAGATAAGAATGATAGAAGCTGGAAAGCTGCTCCACAGAAATGGAGGGGTAGGTGTGAAGTGCTTTGCATTCATTCAGGTAAATACTGAGCAAGTTTGACAATTAAATTGGGAGTAAAGTTTGATTTCTGTGGGGAAAATAATGGTGTTGCAACTGTTGGTGATGCCCAACTCATGTTAGCTGTTGCGTTAGGGTGCGCATGTTTTGATGGTTGATGAGTGCAATATGGATGTGTTTGAGGTCATGCATACAAAGAAATGAAAAAGAACATAGCTGTGTGTGAGAAATGCATACGGCATGTAGAGGGTTATACATATATTGCAGTTAACACTGCATTTACCAACTCGGGCAGCAGAATACTGACGGTAGCTAGGTCTGATCATGTGACTGAGAATACTGGTTCATGGAGAACACTGACCGCATCAATTAAAATGTATATTTTTAAAAATACTTGTTTAAAGAAATCATGCAATGAGGATGGTGAAGACCTCAATTCGTAAATTAAAAGTACATTTTTAGTGTCCCTTTTTTGCGCATCTGTTATACACTTGGTTTATGAACTGGTTGTAATATGAAACTTCAGTACAATTTAATAATTCCTTGATGTAGAAGCATTGTCTTTTGTTCAGGGGTCAGGGGGAAATTTTGGAGTCTCTCCTCCTTTTGAGGATTGGATGAGGAAGAGTCCATGAACATTACCAATTGCACAAAAGAGCTGACTCGGTGAATCGAATGTCCCTTTTAAGTTAATTTGTAAGATCTGTTTCTTTGAATATTTTTGTTTAAACCATGAGTACAGATGATCTCAACAGCTGATTTGACTGGGTGTAGTTGGCTAATCCCACACATTTGCATTGTCAAACTAACTGCAGCTGTCATGTGATCGCTGAATAATTCTTGTACCCTCGTGCTCACATTTAGGTTCAGTATCTCCGCCAGGCAATTTCTTTTTCTTCATTTTAAATATTGAATGGTTCACATCTTTAACTTTTTTTTATCTGAAGTGGCTTAAAAGCAATATAAAGGAAAAGCCATGCTCTCTTTTGTGGCCATTCCACAGGGTAAATTCAGTGGAATCCTTTACTGTGAGTTGCACCACAGTCTAAATAATGCATTGTTCCTCTACCGCTCTGACCCTCACAGAAAAGGACTCTAGTACTACAGAATTGCAGGCTGCCCAGTAACTTCAGTTGCTAAATCTATCCCGAAGTGCTGTTTAAAATTGTACGTACTTTGTTCTTCCTGCCACCCCTTCCAATGCATTGTCTTAACCTTTTTACACTCTGTGTTGGGTAGTGTTTTATTTCACAGAATATATTTCACTGGTAGAGTGATAACTCATTGAAGAAAAATAATTTGCACACACATATTGTCACTTGACAGTTTACTTGAAATGAATTTTGCTGCTGTATATGCTTCGTGCATTTGATGAACCACATCTGATGATGTGAAATGATGCATCAGATTCTGTGTTCGAAAGAGTTGCAGTTGACATGGTGGTCATAAGAGAGTCACTGCGCATTGGAGCCTTTCATTCTTCTGAAGAGTATCAGCAACCTTTTGTTCTGTATCGAACCCCAATAATCCTGGGGGCTAAGTCCTTGCAGCAGAAACCTGGTTGTGTACAAGGCAAATTGTTTTACGTTCATTTATTGGATTGGACTTAATAAAAGAAGAGTTGATCGCTCGGTGATGCTTCACAGACAAAGTTTTCAAAAAAATTCTCCCTTTTTTGCTCTCCCATATATGTCTCTCTATCTCTGATGCTTATTATTTCTCTACCTCTTTCTGAAAGCAAAATGGGCTGATGTGTTTTTTAAAAAACACACCACCTTTGTGTTCTGATTAGTTGCTATAGCATTGGTTGTGTGTTGCTGTGAAGAGTTCTTTGGCAAATATGTACACAAATCCACATATTTTACCTAATTTAATTCCTGGATATTTTCTCTACCTGTTCTGTTGTGAAGTCAGCGACCAACTGATCTGTCAATGATCTTGTATTTTCCTGTTTGTTTTTTGTTTTCATATGGGAAAGCCGTGTCTTGAGACATGGGCCAAGGGACGATGATTGTTTGAGTTGGTGAACAAAATGGACTTTGTGAACCACTCCATTTTCCCAATCTTTCAGCACTTGTAGGGGCCGAACAAGGGCTGCATATAGTGACACCAAGTTCCAGCAAGAATGGAGATGATTGGGCAATTCCCCTGTCAATTACGTCAGAAGACTGCAGTGCTGTAAGTGACTGGGATTGATTTCATGCACATAAGTATTATGTAACTGTCCTCCACTCACTGCATTTTGCTGGAGAAATAATCCTGCTGTACTCGGGAGACTCAGTTTGCTGTAGTTTTGGTCATGAGTTCGGAGATGCTAAACTAAAACCATAAATCCCGCCCCGCCTCTAACTCATTGGCTGATGCAGTGGTGTCATTATTCACTTCGCTGAACAAGAGCAATTTTTTTTCTGGTTGTCACTTTATTTGAAAATATTTGGACTATTTCAAAGATCACAACCACTAATTGAGGCATCTTTGTCTTGCCACACTGCATCTCACCTGGTTACTGTATCCAGTACTTTGGTGATCTTGTTACTTTCAGTGGTTAGTGGTGTAACTGAAACTGCACCCACTTCCTTTCAACCTGCAGTTTTTATTGTTTCACGCTGATAATGTGATGCTTTCTACAAGCTGTTCCCAGACTACAGCAGCTGAGAGGTTCTAGTTCTGTGGATTATGGATTTCAGACTAAGTGACAATGGAGATATGTAATGTCCGACGTGTGGGATGACCCGCATAGCTTCATTTTCCAGTGGCATCATTATTTGCAAGTTTGTCACATTGTGATGGTGAACAGGAACTGCGGTCTTGCCTCATATTTTTATATTTCCTCCCACTGGCTGAATGCAAAACATTGTCTGTATGATGGGGCATTTGGTTGTCCCCACTGTCATGCTAGCTGCCATGGTTGTTCCACAATATTTTCCTTTACCGTTGTATGCTATGTTCGTTCTTTGTTTCTCTCATAGTTCTAAACTCATCTTGCAGTTTGGAGATTCATCGTCTAACGTGAATCCACAAGCCAGAATGGTGTGTTGCCTCACTATGTCACACCTGCAGGTCCAGGTCGATCCTTTCAGGGTACAGCACTCCATATCTAGTGCGATCCATGTACCATTGCTCTTTATCAAATGTCGTGAATACTCCTCGTATTGCTTATGTACCGGCCCAATTCTCGGATCCTCCATTACTCCGATCAATTGTACCTGGTTCACCTTCCAGGGTTGGCTTCCATTCTTCTCCAGTAAGGGCAAGGCCAGTACCATCGGGATTATATTCTTTTAGCCCTCTCTTCGGTGGGCCAAGAATGCCATCCCCATTTGACGCATCATGTCTTAATCAAACTCCCCAGTCCCTTTGAACCACTTCCTTAATTGTCCTTTATGGATAAACGATGGAATCCAGTTGCTCTCTGTCGTCAAGGTCTTTCTGGACCAAATGCTGCGTACAGGCTGCACGTGATACCTTGAGTAAGATTCTGGTTTTTATTCGGCTCATTATTCACCTGTATTAATTCCTTTATTGCATCTTGGATCTCCCCCAAGATTCCTCAACAATAAAAACTTAAGAATATAAGAAATAGGAGCAGGAGTAGGCCATACGGCCCCTCAAGCCTGCTCCACCATTCAATGAGATCATGGCTGATCTTCGACCTCAACTGCACTTTCCTGCCCAATCCCCATATCCCTTAATTCCCTGAGAGTCCAAAAATCTATCCATCTCAGTCTTGAATATACTCAATGACTGAGCATCCACAACCCTCTGGGGTAGAGAATTCCAAAGATTCACAACCCTCTGAGTGAAGAAATTTCTCTGTCACATCAGTCCTAAATGGCTGACCCCTGATCCTGAACCTATGACTCCTATTTCTAGACTTTCCAGCCAGGGGCAACCACCTCTCAGCATCTACCCTGTCAAGACCTCTTAGAATCTTATGTTTCAATGAGATACCTCTCATTCTTCTAAACTTCTGAGTGTATAGGCCCATTCTACTCAATCTCTCCTCATTGGACAAACTCTCATCCCAGGAATCAATCTAGTGAACCTTTGTTGTCCCGCCTCTAAGGCAAGTATATCCTTCCTGAGGTCAGCAAATTTGGATACATTACACTCAGTCTCTTCATCTAAGTCATTAATATAGTTTGTAAATAGCTGAGGCTCCAGCACTGATCCTTGCGATACCCCACTAGTAACAGCCTGCTAACCTGAAAATGACCCGTTTATTCCTATTCTGTTTTCTGCCTTTTAACCAATCCTCTATCCATGCTAGTATGTTACCCCCAACCACATGAGCCCTTATCTTGTATAGCAACCTCTTGCGTGGCACTTTATTGAATGCCTTTTGAAAGTCCAAATATACTACGTACATTTTTTTTTCTTTCTTATGACGTGGCGTCGCTGGCAAGGCCAGCATTTGTTGCCCCATCCCTAATTGCCCTTGAGAAGGTGGTGGTGAGCCACCGCTGCAGTCCATGTGGTGAAGGTTCTTCCACAGTGCTGTTAGGTAGGGAGTTCCAGGACATTGACCCAGTGACGATGAAGGAACGGCGATATATTTCCAAGACAGGATGATGTGTGACTTGGAGGGGAACATGCAGGTGATGTTATTCCCATGTGCTTGCTGCCCTTGTCCTTCTAGGTGGTAGAGGTGGCGGGTTTGGGAGGTGCTGTCGAAGAAGCCTTGGCGAGTTGCTGCAATGCATCCTGTAGATGGTACACACTGCGGCCACTGTGCGCCGGTGGCGAAGGGAGTGAATGTTTAGGGTGGTGGATGGGGTGCCAATCAAGTGGCCTGTCTTATCCTGGATGGTGTCGAGCTTCTTGAGTGTTGTTAGAGCTGCACTCATCCAGGCAAGTGGAGAGTATTCCATCACACTCCTGACTTGTGCCTTGTAGATGGTGGAAAGGCTTTGGGGAGTCAGGAGGTGTGTCACTCGCTGCAGAATACCCAGCCTCTGACCTCTTGTAGCCACAGTATTTGTGTGGCTGATCCAGTTAAGTTTCTGGTCAATGGTGACCCCCAGGATGTTGATGATGGGGGGGATTCGGTGATGGTAATGCCATTGAATGTCAAGGGGAGGTGGTTGGCGCGAGTGTTACGTGTTACTTGCCACTTATTAGTCCAAGCCTGGATGTTGTCCAGGTCTTGCTGCATGTGGGCATGGTCTGCTTCATTATCTGCATGGTTGCGAATGGAACTGTACACTGTGCAATCATCATTTCTGACCTTATGATGGAGGGAAGGTCATTGATGAAGCAGCTGAAGATGGTTGTGCCTAGGACACTGCCCTGAGGAACTCCTGCAGCAATGTCCTGGGGCTGAGATGATTGACCTCCAACAACCACTACCATCTTCCTTTGTCCTAAGTATGACTCCAGCCACTGGAGAATTTTCCCCCTGATTCCCATTGACTTCAATTTTACTAGGGCTCCTTTGTGCCACACTCGGTCAAATGCTACCTTGATGTCAAGGGTAGTCACTCTCGCCTCATCTCTGGAATTCAGCACTTTTGTCCATGTTGAGACCAAAGCTGTAATGAGGTCTGGAGCCGAGTGGTCCTGGCGGAACCCAACTGAGCATCGGTGAGCAGGTTATTGGTGAGTAAGTGCTGCTTGATAGCACTGTCAACGACACATTCCATCACTTTGCTGATGATTGAGAGTGAACCGATGGGGCGGTAATTGGCCGGCTTGGATTTGTCCTGCATTTTGTGGACAGGACGTACCTGGGCAATTTTCCACATTGTCGGGTAGATGCCAGTGTTGTAGCTGTACTGGAACAGTTTGGCTAGAGGCACGGCTAGTTCTGGAGCACAAGTCTTCAGCACTACAGCCGGGATGTTGTCGAGGCCCATAGCCTTTGTTGTGTCCAGTGCACTCAGCTGTTTCTTGATATCAAGTGGAGTGAAACGAATTGGCTGAAGACTGGCTTCTGTGATGGTGGGGATATCAGGAGGAGACCGAAATGGATCATCCACTCGGCACTTCTGGCTGAAGATGGTTGCAAACGCTTCAGCCTTGTCTTCTGCACTCACGTGCTGGACTCCACCATCATTGAGGGTGGGGATGTTTACAGAGCCGCCTCTTCCCGTTGTTTAATTGTCCACCACCATTCACGACTGGATGTGGCAGGACTGCAGAGCTTTGATCTGATCCGTTGGTTGTGGAATCGCTTAGCTCTGTCGATAGCATGTTGCTTCCGCTGTTCAGCATGCATGTAGTCCTGAGTTGTAGCTTCACCAGGTTGGCACCTCATTTTTAGGTATGCCTGGTGGTGCTCCTGGCATGCTCTTCTACACTCCTCATTGAACCAGGGTTGATCCCCTGGCTTGTTGGTAATGGTAGATTGAGGAATATGCCAGGCCATGAGGTTACAGATTGTGGTGGAATACAATTCTGCTGCTGCTGATGGCCCACGGTGCCTCATGGATGCCCAGTTTTGAGCTGCTAGATCTGTTCTGAATCTATCCCCTTCAACAAGGTGGTAGTGCCATACGGCATGTTGGATGGCGTCCTCAGTGTGAAGACGGGACTTCGTCTCCACAGGGTTCCCCCTTATCGAGCCTGCTAGTTACATCCTCAAAAAACTCTAATAGATTTGTCAAACACTATTTCCGTCTCATAAAACCATGGTGATTCTGCCTGATCATATTATGATTTTCTAAATGCCCCATTACCACATCCTTAGGAATGGATTCCAGCATTTTCCCAATGTCTGATGTCAGGCCAACTGGTCTGTAGTTCCCTGTTTCCTTTCTTCTCTCCTTTCTTGAATTGCAGTGTTACATTTGCTACCTTCCAATCTACTGGGACCATTCTAGAATTTTGGACGATCACAACCAATGCATCCACTATCTCTGCACCACCTCTTTTAGAACCCGACAGTGTCGGTCATCAGATCCCGGGGATTTGTCGGCCTTTAGTCGCATTAATTTCTCTAGTACTTTTTCTTTACTAATATGAATTACTTTAAGTTCCTCACTCTCATTAGACCCTTGGTTCCCCACTATTCCTGGTATGCTTTTTGTGTCTTCTACTGTGATACAAAATATTTGTTTAACGTTCTCTTCCATTTCCTTATTCTCCATTATAATTTCTCCTGTCTCAGCCTCTAAGGGATCCACGTTTACTTTGTCTACTCTCTTCCTTTTTATATATTTGTAGAAGCTCTTACAACCTTTTTATATTTCTTGCTAGTTTACTCTCATTCTGTTTTCTCCCTCTATCAATTTTTTGGTTATCCTTTGCTGATTTCTAAAACTCTTCCAATCCTCAGGCTTACTACTCTTGGCAACATCATAAGTCTCTTTTGATCTAATACTATCCTTAATTTCTTTAGTTCGCCACAGATGGATCACTTTTCCTGTAGAGTTTTTATTTCTGAATGGACTGTGTGTTCGTTGAGAATTATGAAATATTTCTTTAAATGTTTGCCGTTGCTTATCTACCATCATACCTTTTAATCTAATTTCCCAATCTATCTGAGCCAACTTGCCCCTCATACCTATGTAGTTGACTTTATTTAAGTTTAATACTCTTGTTTCGGACTTAAGTATGTCACACTCAAACTCAATGTAAAATTCTGTCATAAGATGATCACTCTTCCCCAGAGGATCCCTTATTATGAGATTACTAATTAACCCATTACATTGATTACCTTGGTCACCTTGCAACCACGCCTCTGTAATGACTATTAGATCAAACCCATTTATCTCTATTTGTGCCATTAATTCGCCTATCTTGTTAAGAATGCTTCGTGCATTCAGACAAAGTGCCTTCAATTTTAACATTTTACCATTTTTCGCTGATTTGACCTTATTCATTGATGCACTATTACCATTAAACTTTCTGTCCCTCCCTGTCACACTCTTCTTACCTTTACCCAAATCGCTACTGTTAGATTCAAATTTTTGGAGCAAAACCAGACGGAGACGGAACTGCTGACCAAGTTCAAGTTTATTAAAAAACCTTGTGCACAAAGGGAGAGTGGCAAGCTTCCTCAAGCTCGTGACTAACTCTCAAAGGAACATCAGCACTACAAGCATGTTTATACCTTTCAATAAGCAACGCCCACCTGCTGTGGAAGGTGGTACAGGTCTACGTAACTACAGTGGGTTTCATTGGGTGGTATAGCCTGCCACTCACTTGTCAGGGCTACCTTGGGTCGTCCCATGACATTAAACATCTCTCATTCCTGAGGAGAACCCTTATCAATAAACACAAGTCCCAGACATTGAAACTACACAAAGTGTCTTCACAAAGTCCTGAGCAGCTGCTCCTATCTGACTCCCTTTTGAGCTGGGGTGACCTTGGAGACATACACCGCTCCTCCTTTAATCATCCGAAGTGAGCTGGTTAGGATAAACAATGTCGGCTTCGGCCTTGGATAAACTTTCCCTTGTGTGTTCTGGAGATAAGCGAGGTGGTAGCCACAAATCCAACAAACCTGCCTTTGTCAGCTTTTACAGTGTGGGTTACAAGCTGCTCCCATAATGATCAAGTATCCCATCATGCTTTGCTGCTACCTAAATGCTACATGTGCGATTTAACTACTTGTGTGTGAGGATAAGAGTGGCTAATCATTCTTTAATAAATATATATATATATATATATATATATATATATATGGACAGACAGACACTGCTCTATGGCCTTGACTTTTCGCTTTAGATTTACAAATTTCCCCTCACCTGACCCCTCTTTGCCCCCCCACCCCTTTTAGTTTAAAGCCCGAGCTACAGTCCTAGTTATTCCATTCATCAGGACACTGGTCCCAGCCTGGTTTAAGTGGAACAGCTCCCTCTTTCCCCAGTACTGGTGCCAGTGCCCCATGAATCGATACCCCTGTCTCCCACATCACTGTTTGAGTCATGCCTGGCAAGGCTGTGACCCAATCTGTACTAGTCTTGACCAAATTGTCCATTCCTTTCATAATAGCTTTTTTTAAGTCCCGCTTTCAGTATGCGGTTGAACCGTTCTCCCATCCCACTGGACTCTGGGTGGCAAGGGATATGTATTGGGATTGCAGTCTAGGACTGCTTAGGAGGACCTCCTGCTCTACTACTTTGTTCCCAGTTCTGAAAGATTCGAGTTGACACCAATTGGTTACAGTAGCAAGTACTTTATTGCAAGAACAGTTTAATACACTCTGTATTTAAGCAGCAGTTTACAGAATGGAAACTGGAGATATATTACTTGCTTCCACGCTGGGTTGAGCTCGTGCCTTGGCCTCTTGCGGTCCTGTTGGCCTTCACCTTCTTTGATCCTGCGGATCCTGCGTTCTGCAGACTTCTTCCGACTACACAGGTGTTAGGCTCCTGCGAGCATTTACGTCCGCCCAGACAAATCTAGTCTGCACCCTCTGGGGGTTCCTCTATCCTGAGCCTTTGAGTTGTATCTTTATACACTGTTAGCTGAAGATCATGTGATATGACTTAACACCATCAAAATTGATGAGGCCAGATTTAGCCTAGTCAGTTTGCTGAAAAGACCCTGGCCGACGGCACCGACTTGATATTATCAATTTGCTGAGGAGGCCAGACTTAGCCTCATCAATTTTGATGAGGAGATTAGGCCGATAACAGTAACGTGCCTTAGACAATGGCAAGATACTTAATCTCAACAATTTTATTGAGATTAGGCTGGTAACAGTAACGTGTTAATAGACAATGGCAAGGCACATACTGTTCCCCTTATCTCTTTTGGGGAATGTAGCTTGCCTTTTTTCAGACATGCCACATTCTTCTATGTCTACAAAACTCAAACAAAGTGTGAACTGTGGGATTTAAATACACATCGTCCAAGCTAACTACTTTAATATACTGAATAAATGTGGTTACCTAAAATAAATGTGGTTAATACAAACCGTTTGTATTAATGTTTGGTTATATATTAAATGCATTTTATGATTATGTACATTGTGTAAAACAATTCTTTGATGCTTGTTACATTTTTAGTACACAATGGCATAGTCTAACATGTGGAAATGTTGTTCCACTCTAACAGCACAGATGTGTTATCACATCTGCTGTGAAATGTGATCCATTATCATTCTCTTATCTCTGGAAAATCCCATCGGGTAAAAATTTGTTCCCACAGAATCTTAGCCGTGCTGGCGACATTTTTCTGGGCGGGAGCACCTCTATCCATCTGGTGAACATTTCGATAAGCACCAAGATGTACGTGTACCCCCTCTCTGGCTCTGGGTAATGGTCCAGTATTATCAATCTGCAATGTTTCCCAAGGACCATTGTTTAAGTGGGAGGTTCCCATTGGGACCTTTTGCCTTACAGGGGCCGGGTTCATCTGAGCACAGATGAGACACAGGCTGAAGTGATGTTACACATTCGGGCGCATTTTCAGCCACCAAAGCAACTGTGCAACATCTCTGTCAGCTGTGATGCAGAGGCATGTCCTCCAATTTGGTGCTGATAAAATATCAATTTTTTCCTCAAACACAGGGATGTGACCCACGTCAGGTGTTGGTCATTCTCATAATACAGGACCTCTCCGTTTAGGTCGAGTGAATCTTTGCTTGGTGCAAAGGAAGGTGGAAGGTCATTAGCCTGCTGGACGGCACGCTTGGCCATTACAATGTTGTGGTCTGTGGCCTGCTAGGTCTTCATGTCTAATACTATCTGAGTCCTTTTGGCTGTGGCCACCGGCTTCCCTTCTGGAGGAACCCATGGATCTCCAACCAAAGAGGCATCTCTAGCCAATTGGTCAGCTAAATTAACACAGAAAATGCTGGAAATACTCAGCAAGTCAGACAGCATCTGTGGAGAAAGAAACAGTGTTAACATTTCAGGTTGAAGAATTTTCATTAGAACTGGAAGAAGTTGAAGATTAAACCTTTTTTAAGCAAGTACAGAGCCAGGGAAAGAGGGAGGGGAGGAAAGAATAAAAGGGAAGGCCACTGATAGGGTGGAGGGCAGGAGTGATTAAATGTCAAAAGCAATGATGATGCAAGGTAAGGAATGTCGTAATGGGACAAGTAAAGAAACAAAAAATGGGTCTAGAGGAGCTGTAAATAATAACATAAGAAATAGCAGTAGGCTATATGGCCCCTCGAGCCTGCCCCGCCATTCAATCAAATCATGGCTGATCTTCGACCCCAATTCCACTTTCCCGCCCAATCCCCATAATCCCTTGTTTCCCCTAGAGTCCAAAAATCTATCCCTCTCAGCCTTGAATATATTCAATGACTCAACATCCACAGCCCTCTGGGGTAGAGAATTCCAAAGATTCTGCATGAAGAAATTCCTCCTCATCTCAGTCCTAAATGGCCGACCCCGTATCCTGGAATTATGCCCCCTTGTTCTGGACTCCCTCTAGCCAGGGGAAACAATCTCACAGCATCTACCCTGTCTAGCCCCCTCAGAATCTCTTATGTTTCAATGAGATCACCTCATTCTTCTAAATTCCAGAGAGTATAGGCCCATTCTGCTTAAGCTCTCTTCATAGGACAACCCTCTCATCCCAGGAATTAATCTTGTGAACCTTCATTATACTGCCTCTAAGGCAAGTATATCCTTCCTTAGATAAGGAGACCAAAACTGTACGCAGTACTGCAGGTGAGGCCTCACCAATGCCCTGTGCAACTGTAGTAAGACTTCCTTACTCTTGTACTCCAATCCCCTTGTAGTAAAGGCCGACATGCCATTTGCCTTCCTGATTGCTTGCTGTACCTGCATACTAACTTTTTGTGTTTCTTGTACAAGGACACCCAAGTCTCTATGAACACGAACATTTGATAGTTTCTCACCATTTAAAAAATATTCTGATTTTCTATTCTTCCTACCAAAGTGAATAATCTCACATTTCCCCACATTATACTCCATCTGCCACCTTCTTGCCCACTCACTTAACCTGTGCATATCCCTTTGCAGACTCTGTGTCCTCCTCACAGCTTACTTTCCAACCTAGCTTTGTATTGTCAACAAACTTAGATACATTATACTCAGTCCCTTCTTCTAAGTCATTAATATAGATTGTGAATAGCTGAGGCCCAAGCACCGATCCTTGTGGCACCCCACTAGTTACAGCCTGCCATCTGAGAATGACCCATTTATCCCTATTCTCTGTTTTCTGTCATTTAACCAATCCTCTATGCTAATATATTATTCCCAACCCCATGAGCCCTTACCTTGTGTAACAACCTTTTATGTGGCACCTTATCAAATGCCTGTAAATAGCAATATCAGAACCATTACTGGTACCTGCTATCTGAAAAGAATGGGAACAGTTGATATGATCTGAAGTTATTGAAATCAGTGTTGAGTCCAGAACGTTGTGAAGTGCCTAATCGAAAGATGAGGTGCTGTTCCTTGAGCTTTGGTTGAGCTACATTGGAACAGTGTAAGAGGCCGAGGTCAGAGTGGGAGTGGGACCTCCGTCCGTGACTCTTCCGATGCCCTCCGCCACTTTCACAGTTTCCAGTTCCCCGGCCCTAACCGTCTCTCTCTATATTAATGAATTAGATGAAGGGACCAAGTGTAATGTATCCAAGTTTGCTGACGAAACAAAGCTAGGTGGGAAAGTAAGCTGTGAGGAGGACGCAAAGAGTCTGCAAAGGGATATAGACAGGTTAAGTGGGCAAGAAGGTGGAGTATAATGTGGGGAAATATGAGGTGGGAAGAATGGAAAAACTGAATTTTTTTAAATGGTGAGATTATTAAATGTTGGTGTTCAGAGGGATTTGGGTGTCCTTGTACACGAAACATAGAAAATTAACATGCAGGTACAGCAAGCAATTAGGAAGGCAAATGGTATGTTGGCCTTTATTGCAAGGGGCTTGGAGTACAAGAGAAAGGAAGTCTTGCTGCAATTGTACGGGGCTTTGGTGAGACCACACCTGGAGTACTGTGTACAGTTTTGGTCTCCTTACCGAAGGAAGGATATACTGGCCTTGGCGGTGCAACAAAGGTTCACTGGATTGATTCCTGGGATGAGAAGGTTATCCTATGAGGAGAGATTGAACAGAATGGGCCTCTACTCTCTGGAGTTTAGAAGGATGAGAGGTGATCTCATTGAAACATAAGATTCTAAGAGGGCTTGATAGGGTAGATGCTGAGAGGATGTTTCCCCAGCTGGAGCATTAAGAACTAGAGGACATAGTCTCAAGATAGGGAGTCGGCCATTTACGACTCATGAGGAGGAATTTCTTCACTCAGAGGGTTGTGAATCTTTGGAATTCTCTAACCCAGAGGGCTGTGGATGCTGAGTCATTGAGTATATTCAAGACTGAGAGATAGATTTTTGGACTCTAGGGGAATCGAGGGATATGGGGATCAGGCAGGAAAGTGGAGATGAGGTCGAAGATTAGCCATGATATTAAGTGGTGGAGCAGGCCCAAGGGGCCGTATGGCCTATTCCTGCTCCTATTTCTTATGTTCATTTCACCATGGACATCTAGTCCCTCTTCATTTCCATCACCTATCAGGATGGCCTGTTGGCTCTCCGCTTCTTCCTTGAACAGAGGCCCAACCAGTCCCCATCCCAACTTCCCCATGTAATTATTTTTTTGTTCCAACATTGCGAATAGTGATACACCGAGCCCGTGCCAGTGCATGACACTGTAATTGGTTCACGTTGTGCAAAGAATACTTAAACACCATTTAAAAGTAAAATCTCAAGCACACAGACAGAATGAAATAAAATCTAAAATGACATGTCAGCTAACCTTAGAATTCACAGATCAGTTCTCTCCTACTTATATTAAACTGGGAAGGACAATTGGTTTGGGGTACAGTCCTCCTTGCAAGTAGACACCCCATATTACTCATACTTACCTTCTTGAGCTGATAATACAATGGACAAGAAAGCTAAAATATTCAGCCACACTGCAGCCAACCTTTTTCTCAACTCGTGCACTGGCTGTCTAAGTGTAAAATGTGAACTGCAATAATTAACCACAATTTGTGAAGAGATTTGACATGTCACCTCATGGTGCACAACTGATTGGGACTGATCCTGGTTTTGTACATTTAACTTTATATTAAAAAAAATGGAACTTCTTTTTAAGCTCTGAAATCTCATGAGAATGGACTGTTTACTACTGGTGTCTTGTGAAATAAATAGTGCTGTCTTACTGTGACCAAGTGTCGGTTTCCCTTTTACAAAAATCTTCAACTGGAGCACTAAAAGACACCACCTAGAAGGACAAGGGCAGCAGGTGCATGGTAACACCATCACCTTCAAGCTCTTCTCCAAGTCAGACACCATCACGACTTGGTCACATATTGTCGTTCCTTCTGGTCACTGAGTCAAAATCTTGGAACCCCCATTTAACAGCACTGTGGCCGTTCCTTCACCACATGGACTGCAATGGTTCAAGAAGAAAGCTCACCACCACCACCTCAAGAGTGTGGGCAATAAATGCTGGCCTTGCTCGTGACGCCCATATCCTCAGAATGAATTAAACAAAATTCTGATTTGTTTAAACCTACTTTTGTAACTACATTATTACAATGGAGGTTTGAATACTGGACTTTGGAGGGTAGTTTGAAAACTTGTAATTGCATTTAAAACCATGGTGGTATGATAAGATGGGATGTATGATGAGGAATGTCTGTATTAGGACCACAGCTCTTTTTGATAAATATTAATGACCTGGAGTTGGTTATAGGAGGCATAATTTCAAAGTTTGCGGATGACTCAAAACTTGGAAATGTAGTAAACAGTGAGGAGGATACCAGCAGACTTCAGGAGGGCATAGACGGACTGGTAAAATGGGCAGAAACATGCCAGGTAAAATTTCATGCAGGGAAGTGTGAAGTGCTGCATTTTGGTAGGAAGAATGAGGAGAGGCAATATAAACTAAATGGTACAATTTTAAAGGGGGTGCAGAAACAGAGACCTGCAGTTATTTTTTTTATTCGTTCATGGGATGTGGGTGTTGCTGGCAAGGCCAGCATTTATTGCCCATCCCTAATTGCCCTTGAGAAGGTGGTGGTGAGCCGCCTTCACGTAGACAAATCTTTGAAGGTGACAGGACAAGTTGATATGGCTGAATTCTGGGGAAAAAAAAGCATATGGGATCCTTGGCTTTATAAATAGAGGCATAGTGTACAAAAGCGTGGAAGTTATGCTATACCTTTATAAATCACTGGTTAGGCCTCAGCTGGAGTATTGTGTTCAATTCTGGGCACCACATTTTAGGAAGGATGTCAAAGCCTTGGAGAAGGTGCAGTGGAGATTAACTGGAATGGTACCAGAAATGAGGGCATTCAGTTTTGTGGAGAGACTAGAGAAGTTGGGGTTGTTCTCCTTCGAACAGAGAAGATTATGGGGAGATTTAATCAAGGTGTTCAAAATTATGACTGGTTTTGATACTGTTTCCACTGGCAAGAGGGTCGATAACCAGAGGATACAGATTTAAGATAATTGGCAAAAGAATCAGGGGGGAGATGAGAATTTTTTTTACACAGTGAGTTGTTATGATCTGGAATGCACTGCCTGAAAAGGTGGTGGAAGTAGATTCAATGGTAACTTTCAAAAGAGAATTGGATAAATACTTGAAGGGGAAAAATTTGCAGGTCTATGGGAAAAGAGCAAGGGAGTGGGACTAATTGAATAGCTCTTTCAAAGAGCCGGCACAGGTGCAATGGGCCAAATGGCTGGCTTCTGTGCTGTAAGATTCTATGATACTATGAATTTGATTTATATGTCATTCTAACCTGACCATGAGTAATTGCCATTGTTTTGAAAAGTTAATATTTTCCATACCCATTTCTCTATGTAACAACTTCTGCATAATCTCCGCTACAATAAGTCATGTGCAGTTTGCGACATGGCCTGTTTTATCTTAAATGTTTCAATTTGCTCTCGATATAGTGGATGTATTTTTTTTCCTGTCAGCAAAGTATCTGACAGAGTTGAAAGTCTCCAAGACAAACTATTGACCAATACACTTGAGCATATTGCTGGATATTGAGTGTTTCTGTCTCCGTGTTCCTCC
The DNA here is from genome assembly GCF_035084215.1 of Heptranchias perlo. Classification (NCBI taxonomy): domain Eukaryota; kingdom Metazoa; phylum Chordata; class Chondrichthyes; order Hexanchiformes; family Hexanchidae; genus Heptranchias; species Heptranchias perlo. The sequence goes on from NC_090351.1 coordinate 12,234,848, forward strand.
TTGGATCTTTGCTCCCCTCATTCTCAGCTATTCCTTGTTCTTGGTCCTCTGCTCGACCAGTGGCAGTCGCTCTTTCAGCATCAAGTCCCTGCCTCCTGGAAGTCATCGCAAAATCCCTCCACCTTGCCTCCAACATCCCTGCTTTCAAAAACCTACTGAAGATGTTTCTCCAACTGCCCTTTTGGGCCCATCCTTTAACTCCATACTGCTTGTTGTTTTCCCTCCCATTTTGTTCTGTAATCTATAAAACTCCTCTTTCCAAAATGAGTGGTATATCAATGTAAATTGTTGTGCAGTGTTTGAAGATATTTCTGCAAGTCTTGATTAAGACATCATGAATCTAAGTCTGTCTTTCTGTCAGAACACATCCCACTTACCTAAACGAAGTGAAATTGGATATAAGTTGACAAGGGCATTTGCAGAATCATAGAATTTCACTGCACAGGAGTCAGCCACTTGGCCCATCATCATCAGCTATCCATCTTGCCCTTCTCCCAAATCCTTTAATTTTTTTTCTCTCAAGTATCTATCCACTTCCTCTTTAAAAGCTATTATGGATTCTACTTCCATGGCTGATGCAGCTACCATTTAAATACCAGCTGCTTATGGTGTCCTTTTTGTGTGTGTGTGTGCTTGTAGTTAACCTCTTTTGTCTTTTTCCCCCCTCCTCCTTTCATTTTCCTGGGTCATTAAACCTGCCAATATGAGACATATTAGAGGCTGACGAAAAGCTCACACGTGCCATACCATTTGCAGGAGGAGTTTTCTCCAGCAAAGTTGCGCAGCAAACAGGAATACAGCATTCTCTGGTCTGTACCACTGCAAGTAAGTGTCACAAAATATGTGGCATAAACAGTTAAACACTGCATGAATAGGGATGTAAAGCTAATGTCCATTATGCTTGGATGCAAGCCACTATCAAAATGTCCTTCACTCATGAAGGACAAATGTAATGAAATGTAAATGAATCATAAAGGAAGCCACTCAGAATATTGAGAATGCTGTTATGAGGTTTTTCATGCTTGCTTTGAAAGATTTACGAAGCTGGGAATATCTGATCCCCAAATTTCACTTTGTTTATAGGGAGAGCCAATTCCACAGCATGATCATTTTGAAAGATGTGAGGTCTTTCTCCTAATTGTTCTGTTCTATTCTCTTTCCCGCACCCCGCCCGCCCCAATCCAGCCTCACTTGAGATCAGAAGTGGCCCTTCACCTTGTGTAGCGTTATTACTAACATTGAAATAAAATTGGTTCCAGTACAATTTTACAGCATCCCATCTTGTGTGCATTGACCCATCTCAAATTCAGGTATGTGTTTTGCAAATAGTCATGCAGTCTCTTTTTGGTCAACATTAAGTTAGTAAAGGAGTCCACTGGGCTCATTCAGTTTCTGAATCCATTTTTTGCCATTTGAAAATTCAGATGTTCTGTAGGTGAGAATTCTAGGGCAAACTAGGGTGGTGTTCCTGTCTTGTACTGACACAGAAATAGCGTGTGTCCCCATACTTGAGCCTCACCTCACTCCAAAAGGAAAAAAAATCAAATGTAGGCTGCACCTTCAATATCAATCTTTTTTTCTCAATGCAGTGTGTATGTTAGTTAATGCCGTACTGTACCTCTCGTAGGCTTCAGCTTCATAGCCATGATGTATGTCTAACTTCAGCTTTACCGTGGAGACACAGGACTACTTCCACCAAGGGAGGGTGAGCTCAAACTTTGGTGTAGCTCCTAGTTGCACCCAGGAAGGGTATTAACACCTTCAGGAGTTTTTGCCTTCTGTCCAAGAAAGTTTTGTATTTCTTCCTGAAAGACAAATCATAGGATTTGTTTCTGTGATAAATAGGGGAGCTATCACAATGTAAGTCATGAAGGTTATATTTTTATCATCTATTTGAGATGTGATGGTAAATTTTAAATTTGGTTATTGCTAACTTGTTTCTCTGGGAGGGAGAGAATGTGCTTCACTGTTATGCTAAATGTCACTTCCTAATCATATCTATATTGATTGAAAAGCAAGTAGAAATCATGGAACGCAGACTGCTTGGTTTGTCCTGAAATTTATCAAATTAAATAAATGTTTGGTCGTGTGCAAATGGACTGAGTTTTGTAATGGAGCGGGTGGGTTGGAATGGGAGTTCAGGAAGCTATTGTGTTAATTCAAAAAGCTGGATCCAACTACAAAAGCATCTTTTTCTGTTTTTCTAAATCCCACTTTTCAAATTGGAAGAATATAAGCGGGTTATCCCTGGCAGCATGCAGCTAGTTGGACAGTTCTATCTGGTATCTGTGTAGTGCAGCTTATATGGCGGTACTTCTCATGGAGCTCTGTGGGCCAATGCAAATCTCCTTCTTTGAGTTACAATGCGAATACTAGTCCAAGTTTAATATCATGAATAGAGTTAGTTAAATGTTGCACCTTTTCTTATTTTGTACCTGAGGAGGGAGAGCAAGTTAAGAATGCTTGAAAAGTGTTATAAATTGCTGCATTGTCTTTTGCTACGGCTGTCACTTTTTAATAAACCTGTTCCATTAGTTTATAGCCTATATGACAATCCAGTGTTTTTTCTTCTGCTTTTTGAACTCCAGGAGATCACGAGGACTAATGTCCTCATCAGTAACTAGGATTTCCATCCAACTTGTAGGCAGCACAACAATAAGATATTGTGCATGTATGATCACTGTGGTTTATAGGAGCAAGGGTTCACTTACAGGAATGGACCAATGTCAGGCCTCAAAGGATTAGGTGGCAACCCTAATAAATAGGACAGGGAGCATCTTTTAAGATAAAGAAGGTTATTTGCTTTTCTTTAAAACAAAAAGTGTATTTATAAAAAATGTGCAGATATTTGATGTGCTATATTGATCTGTTGCAGCTGAATATTTGAAGTTTTTTTTATGGCAGACTTGTCTTCCTCTATGCTCTGTTTCTGAATGTTCAAAAGGCATCTAGGGAGGAGCTCGTTTATAACAATGTTGGTATTAATCCTAACTTTGATTAGTCCAATGAGCGTTGAGGCTATTTATTCTAATGACATTTCAAGGGTGATTTATACTGTACTTAAAATTACTGATAAAGTGCATATCAGTACAAGTAATGAGAAGAGCAGGAATTGCATCAACAGAAAATGACCACTATTTGTATAGCAACAAAAATTAAATGAGGCATATTCACAATTCCTGACTTGTTTAGGATGGAGGTCATTAATTGTGTTGTTTTGGTATTGTGGATCATTAGTTTAAAGGGGAAACTATTGGTATTCAGTGTCTAAAAGCACCAGTGAACAGGTGGTTACAATTCATCCTGTCTCAAGTTTGAGTGTGGCACCTGTCGCACATATCCACTTCAGTTGGCCAGGCTGCACATCCATGTTGTATCGTTGACATGAAGTGGCCTTGTGTGGAATGATTGAGATCTCTCTCCTGCATCCTGTCACTCTGAGGCAGTACATTTTGCAACGTGACTGGCAAATGCTTCCCCCCTCACCCTCCCCACCCCGCCCCGGTCTACGTTGTAACAGCTTTGCTTTCTCCTTGTGATCTGTTTTTGAATAATCCTGTTATATCTTGCAGGGGATTTTTGGTCTGCTTTTACTTTTTCATTAACTTCCATTTATGTTCTTTGACCCTAGCTCTTGTCTCTCTTGAAATACCAAACTTAAAAGAACCCTGTATGTATAATGAGGATGTTAATTCATTTCATACAGTAAAAATTTGGAAAGACTATAAATAGAACATATCAGTGAGTTATGCAGCACAGAAGGAGGCCATTCGACCCATCATGCTTGTGCCAGCTCTTAGAGCTATCCAATTAGTCGCACTACCCTGCTCTTTTCCCCGGCCGTTTCTCATCCCCCATGAGAAGTCAGGGTTGAGAAAAGGCCATTTAGCTGTCCAAGCCAATGGCCTCTCCTGTTCCAACTCTCATAGCGTCGAACTGTATTTTGAATAACCCCAATGTTTTCTGCATCTATTAAATTACTTGACAGGTTATTCCAAACCTTTTTCACTGAGAAGGTTCTTCTGGGTTATATGATGTGTTAAATTTTACTTTTTCCATTAACTTCCATTTATGTCCCTTGGTCCTATTTTTCTTGGGTTTATACCACCTTCACGCACAGGTGAGATAGGATGTGCAAAGAATTGTCGCCTTTGTCTGTATCTTGTGAAAGCATTAAAAACTTCGAGTGACGGCAACAAACCGCTTTTTGCCATGGATAAATCATGTTATTTTCAGGCGTGAATGATGTCTCCACACGTTTACAAAATGCAGGGCAAAGAAGGTGAAGAAACTCACTGGATAATAATTTACAGCAATTAAGATGCCCTTCATTTTAATGGTGATTGTGAGGCAAAGTCATTTAGTTCTAAACATTAATATTGGATTGACAAGCTGGAGATGGAGCAGCACAAAAGAATTGGCCTATTTTAATTTTCAGTAAGGTCAATCTTTTAATATATTGGGAAAAAATGATTTTGTTTTAAACTGCATAAACTTGAAAGCTATTGATTTTAACCGAAAGAGGGCTGCATCTTTGAAATATTCAACTTGTTTAACTGTCAATATTTGTTTAAACATTTGCAAGTAAAATTGCAACCTCGTGGCAATAACTTGTTCATAATTGTTAAAAAAAAAATAAAGTTCACACAATTATGGAGTCTGACAATTACAGTTTAAATACAGGCTCTGTTATAATGAGGTGACATTTGTAATTATAATGTGGAGATGCCGGTGATGGACTGGGGTTGACAATTGTAAACAATTTTACAACACCAAGTTATAGTCCAGCAATTTTATTTTAAATTCACAAGCTTTCGGAGGCTTCCTCCTTCGTCAGGTGAACGATGTGAAAATGAAATCCTCGAAATGAAATCGCATTTATAATTCACAGAACAATGCTTGGTGAGTACAGACAGTTTTTTCAACTGCCCGTTGCCAAGGCAATCAGTGTGCAGACAGACAGGTGTACCTGCCAGGTCTCTCAGAATATACAAATCACCAAAAAAAAACAACAAACAAAAAAAAAACAGAGATAGAGAGATAGAGAGGTAGAAACATAGAAAAGACAGCAACTGACCCGTTATATTAAAAACAGATAACATTTGTTCGCTGGTGGGGTAACGTGTAGCGTGACATGAACCCAAGATCCCGGTTGAGGCCGTCCTCATGGGTGCGGAACTTGGCTATCAATTTCTGCTCGACGATTTTGCGTTGTCGTGTGTCTCGAAGGCCGCCTTGGAGTACGCTTACCCGAAGGTCGGTGGATGAATGTCCATGACTGCTGAAGTGTTCCCCGACTGGGAGGGAACCCTCCTGTTTGGCGATTGTTGCGCGGTGTCCGTTCATCCGTTGTCGCAGCGTCTGCATGGTCTCGCCAATGTACCATGCTCTGGGGCATCCTGGACAACCAGGAACACTACAGACGGTTACCCGCAGATCCGACCAAAGAACACACCCACCAGCTCAACAAACTGATCAAGACCTTCGATCCAGACCTTCAAAACATCCTACGCACTCTCATCCCACGTACTCCCCGCGTGGGAGACTTCTACTGCCTCCCAAAGATACACAAAGCCAACACACCCGGACGTCCTATCGTATCAGGCAACGGAACCCTGTGTGAGAACCTCTCTGGATACATCGAGGGCATCCTGAAACCCATCGTACAGGGAACCCCCAGCTTCTGTCGCGACACTACAGACTTCCTACAAAAACTCAGTACCCACGGACCAGTTGAACCAGGAACACTTCTCACCACGATGGACGTCTCGGCACTATACACCAGTATCCCCCACGATGACTGCATCGCTGCGACAGCATCAATACTCAACACCAACAACAGCCAATCTCCGGACGCCATCCGACAACTCATCCGCTTCATCCTGGATCACAATGTCTTCACCTTCGATAACCAGTTCTTTACCCAAACACACGGAACAGCCATGGGGACCAAATTCGCACCCCAATACGCCAACATTTTCATGCACAAGTTCGAGCAGGACTTCTTCACTGCACAAGACCTCCAACCAACACTATACACCAGATACATCGACGACATTTTCTTTCTATGGACCCACGGCAAGGAATCACTAAAGAGACTACACGATAACATCAACAAGTTCCATCCCACCATCAAGCTCACCATGGACTACTCCTCAGAATCAGTTTCTTTCTTGGACACACGAATCTCCATCAAAGACGGGCACCTCAGCACCTCACTCTACCGCAAGCCCACAGACAACCTCACGATGCTCCACTTTTCCAGCTTCCACCCTAACCACGTCAAAGAGGCCATCCCCTATGGACAGGGTCTGCTCAGACGAGGAGGAACGCGATGGACACCTACAGACGCTGAAAGACGCCCTAGTAAGAACGGGATATGACGCTCGACTCATCGATCGACAGTTCCGACGGGCCACAGCAAAAAATCGCATAGACCTCCTCAGGAGACTAACACGGGACGCAACCAACAGAGTACCCTTTGTCGTCCAGTACTTCCCCGGAGCGGAGAAACTACGCCATGTTCTCCGCAGCCTTCAACATGTCATCAATGAGGACAAACACCTCGCTATGGCCATCCCCACACCTCCACTACTCGCCTTTAAACAGCCACCCAACCTCAAACAGACCATCGTTCGCAGCAAATTACCTAGCTTTCAAGAGAACAGCGTCCACGACACCACACAACCCTGCCACGGTAACCTCTGCAAGACATGCCAGATCATCGACACAGATACCACCATCACACGAGAGGACACCACCCACCAGGTGCATGGTTCATACTCCTGTGACTCGGCTAACGTTGTCTACCTCATACGTTGCAGGAAAGGATGCCCCGGAGCATGGTACATTGGCGAGACCATGCAGACGCTGCGACAACGGATGAACGGACACCGCGCAACAATCGCCAAACAGGAGGGTTCCCTCCCAGTCGGGGAACACTTCAGCAGTCATGGACATTCATCCACCGACCTTCGGGTAAGCGTACTCCAAGGCAGCCTTCGAGACACACGACAACGCAAAATCGTCGAGCAGAAATTGATAGCCAAGTTCCGCACCCATGAGGACGGCCTCAACCGGGATCTTGGGTTCATGTCACGCTACACGTTACCCCACCAGCGAACAAATGTTATCTGTTTTTAATATAACGGGTCAGTTGCTGTCTTTTCTATGTTTCTACCTCTCTATCTCTTTTTTTGTTTGTTGTTTTTTTTTGGTGATTTGTATATTCTGTGAGACCTGGCAGGTAACACCTGTCTGTCTGCACACTGATTGCCTTGGCAACGGGCAGTTGAAAAAACTGTCTGTACTCACCAAGCATTGTTCTGTGAATTATAAATGCGATTTCATTTCGAGGATTTCATTTTCACATCGTTCACCTGACGAAGGAGGAAGCCTCCGAAAGCTTGTGAATTTAAAATAAAATTGCTGGACTATAACTTGTGTTGTAAAATTGTTTACAATTGTCAACCCCAGTCCATCACCGGCATCTCCACATCATGACTGTTTACGTAGGCAAACACAAGTCAATTTGCATGCAGCCAAGTCTCCCGAACAGCGAATGAATGACAAGAAACTGTGTTTTATAGTGATGGTGGCAGTGGTTGAGGGAGGATTGTTGGCCAGAACGTCAGGAGAGCTCCCTGCTCCTGTTTGAATAGTGCCATGGGATCTTTTACGTCCTACTGAGCAGGCGGACAGGGCCTCAATTTTAACATGTCATCTGAAAGACCGCACTTTCGACAATGCAGCAGACACAAAGTGTCAGTCTTCTGACTCAGAGATCAGAGTGCTACCAGTTGACACTTGGTATTATTGTATAAGATGTTTAAAGTGTAAGATTTGAAAATGAAGCAGTTTCATTTAAAAAGAAATACCACGAGATTAGATTATGGTTGTCATATATCTAAAGTAAAAGGGATGCTGTAATCCTAGTAACCGGGGAAAATATGGAGAGAATTGAAGAACATGATGGTAACAGGAAACCCAGATGGGGATTAAGAGGATTGTCTGAGCTTTTGAAAGTAATAGTTTAGTATACTCTAAGAGAATTTGAGCCGTAGATTTTTTTTTAATATATATATTAAACTTGCAAAAGCAAATGGGTATAATATATTTAATTTATGGAACTGCATCATATGTGCTGTTCAGATAAATATTCAGGGTCATTTGAAAGGTAAAATGTTTTACGTTTTCAGAAATACTGTAAACTTTTGGCTTGATTTAGTGTTTGCTAGCTGAAAGGGGCAATGATGTCTAGCTGAATATCTATATATCAATTGCACATGTTGCTTTGGGAGCCAGCTGTTCCAGGAGTGATTCTGAATTGCTTTTACTTCTAAGTTGGAAGAAATTATTTTTTTTCCCACAACTGGCTCTGCTGTGGGAATATGGGGTGGAGCAAATGTGAAATATAGCTAATTGGGAATGGGTGTTTCACCAAAGAAAGTCACTTTTGCAATTTTCTCTCCCCAGCTCAAGATTCAGTTGTTGAATTTGTATACATTTTCAAATCTTGACCATGTAAACAAACAGATCAGTTAATTTTATAGACTGCATATTTCATGGATTGTATTATTAAGCCACATCTGAATGACGGTCAGTTTGTGTGCATGTATCACTGTCTCTAATGGGCTGGTAATTGTAATATATTTATATGGATGACATTCAGTGAAGTGCTTAATAGAAATTCAGAGCTGCTTTCCTTGGTCATTAGTGTCACAGCCAAGAACATTTAAGATGGAGGGAATTGATTATCTTTGCTTAGCAACACTAAATAACCTGGTCCTATTTCCGCCTGTTGATAGTTCCTGGAATCGTTCGTCGGTTCCTGCAATGGAAATAATCAATTTTTTTCTCTTCCATTCTTTCCTAAAGGCAGTGTTTCACATTGACGAGCCTTTACCCAAGTGGCCATTCTACCTGCATGAACCCAAACTGAGTGTTTCGCCAGTTAGTAATCTGTAGGGGACATCATAACTAGATTTGATCTTGTTCTTATGCATCTTTTCCCCTCCTGGCTCAGGGACACCAAAGCCAATTGCAGTGCCCACTGCTGCCTTGGTGTTATCCATTACCTATCTTGGTAGGCCTTGCTGGTCTGTATGATTCGACAACACTGCCAATGCATTTACCCACACGGCTGCTCAGCATTTGCTGTTTCAATCCAAAACCACTTCACTTCAATTCCATTTCTTTCTGGGGGAAAAAAACCTGACAGCCAAAGTTAATTTTGAATTTCTTTAAATGTACATTGTTGGTGCCTTTTTAAAAAAAAACTCCAGCAGAAGCCCTACATAGTATTGTGCAATCTTTAGCTTAACACGAGGTCTTGCAGTACATTGGAACATGTTACGTAGAATTTTACAGCACAGTAACTGGCCATTCGGCCCAACTGGTCTATACCGGTGTTTATGTTCCCCACGAGCCTCCTCCCACCTTACTTCATCTCACCCTGTTACATATCCTTCTATTCCTTTCTCCCTCAGGTAGTTATCTAACTTCCCCTTAAATGTGTTAACCACTCCATGTGGTAGCGAGTTCCACATTCTCATCACTCCCTGGGTAAAAATATTTCTCCTGAATTCCTTATTGGATTTATTAGTGACTAATTAGCATTGCTGGCTGGCTTGACTGCACCAATGGACACTCAAGCCTCAATTGTGCCAGTAGCTAAAAATCTGGCCCTTTCAATTATTAAAGTCAAAGGGGTGTATTGGATGGCCTGAATCTCTTATACTCCGATATTCAGTCACAAGCTTTTATTGTGCCAATGTGTCACAATTTAGTTACATTACTCGCATTTCACATTGTGCCTTATCTGAATTTTTATTTAATTGATCATGACTTGCATGCATTGTGAAGTGCTGTACGTCTAAGGAAATATTAAGGAATCTCGCTGTAGGCTATGGGCTTTGCAGGAGTTAAAAAAAACTGCCTTTGCGAATAGTGTAGTTTTAATTCCAAATAGTTGCTGAACTGATGTCAACCTGACATTATAGCTTCAGCTGTCTCTTGTGCCACATTAACAGTCATACCACAGAGGGCATAAATGTCAGATCACCAAAAGGACGAAGAGAGGTGAGGAGGATTTTTTTACACACACAATTGTTAGAACATGGGATACCCTACCAGAAAGAGTGGTGGGAGCAGAATCTAATATCTCAAAAGAAAGGTGGATAAATATTTGCAGAAAAATTTAAAGGGGTAGCGGGAAAAGGCAGGGGAATAGGACTACGTAGACAGCTTTTTCAGAGAACTGGTGCAAGCACAATGGACCAAATGGCTTCCTTCTGTGCTGTAAAATTCTAAAATAAGGTGCTGCAGGGCTGTGCCAATAAAGGAAATAGAAGGTGGGGGGGACTTCCTCATTTACCATGCCAAGGCGCTGTGAGGTCAATGCATTGTGGCAGAGAGGGGAAAAAAAGAAGCCATACGATTGGCAAAATTTAAGGAAAAAATCAACACAGATTTTAAAATGCTTGGTTGGACGGAAGATGATTTTGGGCAGTAATGTTAGTTTGTTATCAGGTGAACCTCTTAAGGGGTTAATGATACCTGTTCCCACCTATTCTAGTATCATCTGTATGTCCTATTTCAGAATTTGGTGAGAGGGTTTTTAGGAAAGCTTCAAAGATGTATTCCAAGCCTGCTGTTATCCCATTATTACTACTGTTGCTCAGCATTCTAAGCGTTAATGAAGACCATTGGGTTCAAAAATAAAAGTTTATTCTGTAAAGAACTATAGATGTTTCTAGATCAATAATAACTTGCATTTATATAGTGACTTTAACAAAGAACATCATCCCAAGGTGCTTTAGAGATATAAGGAAAAAATGGATGCTGAGCCAAAGGAGGAGATATTGGGAGGGTGAGCAACTGCTTCTTCGAAGAGGTGGATTTGAAGGAGATTGTTAAAGAAAGGGAAGGCGATGGAGAGGTTGGATGGTTGGGGAGAGAATTTGAGTGCAAGACCTAGGTGCCTGAAGTCAGAGGAATGGAGAATTTGGTGGGGGGGGGTGGTGGGGGAGTTGTATGGTTGGAGGAGGTTACAAAGGTGGGCAGGGGTGAGGCCTTTTAGGAATTTAAGTAAGCGAAAGAGAATTTTCATTATGTTTAGGGACTGGGAGCAGGTTAGCAAGGATGGGGGTGGCGGTGAGCAGGACTTTGTGTGGGATAGGATATGGGCAGCAGAGTTTTGGATGAGCTAAAGTTCATAGAGAATGGGAGGATAGCCAGGAGAGTATTGGAGTAATTGAGTCTGGAAGTGGAAAAGGCTTAAATGAAGATTTCAGCAGAGCAGGGGTAGAGGTGGCCGATAGTACAGAAGTGGAAGTCGATGGTCTTTGTGATAGAAAGGATACGGGTTAGTAAACTCTGCCCAACATTGAACAGGACAGCGAGGTTGTGAAAAGTCTGGTTCAAGAGGAGATAGTGGCCAGAGCAGGGTATTGAATTGGTGGCACGGTTATGGAGTTTGTGGCAGGAGCCGAAGATGATGGTTTTAATCTACCCATGTTCTCTCAAGCTGCCAAGTGATTTCCACTATTTCCTTCCTCTCTCAAATTTTTGTGCCATTGCTACCCAACTGTGCACCAATCCCCTCCACAGGTCCCTTCAGTGTGGTTTCAAAACCACTAACTATGTCTTCTGTAATGACAATTGTGGCTACCTACCTCTTTTTGCAGTCTTTAACGTGGACAATTTCATCCTTCTCCCTGGCTCTTGATATTCCCCTGGTAGCACAGTTCCTCTGGCTCCATTCCTACCTGTCCCAACACAGTATTTATACATCTCCGAGAATGGCTTCTCCTGCTGTCCTCATATATCTGGTGTGGATTGGTTAGGGCTGGGTAAGATGCATTTCTGTGGCAGCAGCAGGCCTGATGTTGACAAATAGATTAATTTATCCAAACCTTTCCATTTACTTTCATCAGTATTTCACTTGTGTGGAGGTGAGATTTTGCTATGGTAAAATGACTGTGTCGAGCCATGTAATCATTTGTGCAGATGACAACCCTGACTAGTCAGAGTCAGTCAGTATCTGGAATCTTTTGTTGGTGCCCATATTTAAAGGATTTTTTTAAAAATCTGCTTGAAAGTGTGGCTACCACACCAGATTTTCAAATTCATTTAACAACTAGAGTTGACTACAGTGCTCCTTGTAAATGTTCAAGAGCTAATGTCAGCAAACTAATAATGGCTTGTTGTATTATGTGAAGGGAGTAGTAGAACTGGTCTATTGGTAACATAGCCAATTGATGATGAGGATTTTCCAGAGGTAGCTATGATGTTTTTGTAATAAAAACATACTTGGGTTTGTCCAACACTTGATGTCTGTGTTTTGTAGTTTACTTTAGGAGCATACTGATCTCTTTGGTAGACAGGGCTATGTGTAAAAGAAATAACGTGCATTTCTATAACACCTTTCGTGACCTCGAGAGTCTTTACAGCCAATGGTTGCACATTTGTGAATCAAAACTTGGAAATTAGCAGTTGGCCAGATTTGCTCTATGTAATGTGTTCCTCTCAGCAATTTGAATTTTGTGTTGGCAAATTTTGACTACCCTTTTATAAACCCTGTTTACAGAAGACTTTTGGGTTCCCTTTTATGTTAGCTGCCAGTCTAATCTCATACTCTCCCTTGGTCCCTTTTATTCCATTTTTTAGATCACCTCTGTACTTCCTATATTCAGCTTGGTTCTCTCCTGTATTATGAACCTTGCATTTATCATAAGCCTCCTTTTTTCTGTTTCATTTTAATCTCTATCTTTAGTCATCCAGGGAGCTCAAGCTTTGGAGTCCCTTTCTTTCCCCCTCGATGGAGTGTGTCTGCTCTGTACCCAAACCATCTCTTTAAAGGCCTTCCATTGTCCAATTACTGTTCTGCCTACCAATTTTTGATTCCAATCCACCTGGGCAAGATCCCGTTTAACTCACTGAAATTAGCCTTCCTCCAGTTAAGTATTTTTACGCTTGACTGTTCCTTGTCCTTTTCCATAACTATTCTAAACCTGATATTATGATCACTGTTCCCCAAGTGCTTCCCCACTGAAACATGCTCCACTTGCCTCACTTCATTCCCAGAACTAGATGTAGCACTGCTTCCTTCCTCGTTGGGCTGGAAACACACTGATCGAGAAAGTTCTCTTCTACACATTTCACGAATTCCTCCCCCTCTTTGCACTTCATACTATTACTATTCCAGTCTTTATTAGGATAATTGAAGCCCCCTGTTATCAGTACTCTACAGTTCTTACATCTTTCTATAATTTGCTTCTTTATTTCCTTCCCGCTATTTGTTGGCCCATAGTATACACTCAATAGCATAATGGCTCCTCTGTTCCTTAATTCCAGCCAAATAGATTCTGTCTTTGGCCCCCCTCAACTACATCATCCCTTCTCAGTGCTACAATAGTTTCTTTGATCAGTACTGCCACCCTTTTTTTTTCCCTTCCCTATCTTTCCTGAATACCTTGTAGCCAGGAATATTAAGTGGCCAATCCTCCACTTCTTTGAGCCAGATCTAGGTTATTGCCACCATCATAGTCCCATGTGGCAATTTGTGCCTGCAGCTCACCAACCTTATTTACCATGCTGTATGCATTTACGCACATGCACTCCAAACCCATCTTAGACTGCCTCCCATTTTCCCCCTGTCTGATCCCTCCTATTTCTGAACTATTCCTTACTTGAGTGCTATTTGTCTCTTCCAGTCCTCTGTGCACTTTGTTTCTTCCTGTTTCATCCTGGTGCCCGCCCCCCTGCCAAATTAGTTTAAATCCTCCCCCACAGCTCTAGTTAGCCTCCCTGCAAGGACATTGGTCCCAGCTCTGTTGAGGTGCAACCTGACCATCTTGAACAGGTCCCTCCTTCCCAAAGAATCTGAAGTACTCCCTCCTGCACCATTTCTCCAACTGCATGTTAACCTGTTTTATCCTACTATTCCTATACTCACTACCGCATGGCATTGGGAGTAAACCAGAGATTGCTACCTTTTGAGGTCCTGCTTTTTAACTTCCTGCCTAGCTCCTGAAACTCTGACTGCAGAACCTCAACCCTTTTCCTTCTTGTGTCATTGTTTCCCACATGGACCATGACTTCTGGCTGTTCCCCCTCCCCCCCCCCCCCCAAAATGCCCTCTACCCTCTGTGATGCCCTCTACCCTCTGTGATGCCCTCTACCCTCTGTGATGCCCTCTACCCTCTGTGATGCCCTCTACCCTCTGTGATGCCCTCTACCCTCTGTGATGCCCTCTACCCTCTGTGATGCCCTCTACCCTCTGTGATGCCCTCTACCCTCTGTGATGCCCTCTACCCTCTGTGATGCCCTCTACCCTCTGTGATGCCCTCTACCCTCTGTGATGCCCTCTACCCTCTGTGATGCCCTCTACCCTCTGTGATGCCCTCTACCCTCTGTGATGCCCTCTACCCTCTGTGATGCCCTCTACCCTCTGTGATGCCCTCTACCCTCTGTGATGCCCTCTACCCTCTGTGATGCCCTCTACCCTCTGTGATGCCCTCTACCCTCTGTGATGCCCTCTACCCTCTGTGATGCCCTCTACCCTCGTATCAGGGAGGCAACACACCATGTGGGACTCAAGTCAGTGGTTGCCGAAATGCTTGGCTGTCCCCCTGACTACTAAAATCCCTATAACCACTGCATTCTGACACTTCACTCTGCTCCCCTGTACAGTCCTTTGTCCCACATTGCCACGCTCCGGACTGCACTCCTTCGAGGTGTCGTCACCCTCATCAGTGAATTGAATGAAGGTATCCATAGCTTTATGATGCAATGGAGTCTGACTAGAACCAACTGTTCAGTAATTAAGTATTTGCAGCATCTGTTTGAAATTAAGGTGGTTACTGGACAAATTGGTGACAAACACCCAAGGAACCAAATGTTTACAGTTCACAAAAGCCTTTTGATTCTTTGAAAATGTTGTACTGGGTACAGAGTAAACAAAATGTATTCTTCTGGAACAATTAGCATACTAATAGCATTAGCATCTTGGAATGTAGGAACTTTATTGTGTGGAATGTAGGAACTTTATTGTGTAAAATGTTTAATGCTGCAAAAATTCTCAAACCCAGCTGAATCATCATTGATATATTAAAAACTCTAGTTTCTAAAAGAAATCAAGATTCTAAACTTTTATAATCTGCATAGTGTGTTTGGATTGTTTTAGTTCATCAGTTACACTGAACAATCTACTAATTGTGATGTCTTGAAGATTATGGGTTGAACATAGTGATTAGCTGTCAAATGATTGCCCGGGCGTGCTGCAGGGAACAAACATACTTTTGTCAAAATTGGTAACAATGCTCAACTCAAATTCAACGATGTGGTTTATATACAATAGGTTCCAATAGCATTTCAAGTTATTTTTATTCAGCCACTGAGAAGTTGTCTTTTTCTCTTTTGGAAATGATTTTTTTTTTGCAGTTTTGCAAATGATCGGGGACCAAAAGGCACCAAATGCTAATCTGCAAAAAGATGAAAATTGAGACAATTGCCTGATTTGCATAGTGTAACCAGTTTTATCCAGAACACACTAATTTTTTGTCTTTTTTGGGTCAGTGTTCTTTGCAGCTAGTGTGACACCAAAATTCTTCAAAATCCCTCTGCAACCTACTATTGCAGCCTTTGGTCCTTTTTTTCTCTTCCTCCCGTTTCCCCCCCCCCCCCCCCCAACCAATCCTTGCCCCACAATTAGGAGCAGAGCCTTCAGCAAACTGGGCAAAGGTGGCTCTACTATAAGCCCACCAACTCCAACAGCTACCTTGATTACACTTCCTCCCACCCTGCTTTCTATAAGGGCTCTATTCCCTTCTCCCAGCTTTCAATTTAGTGTACGGTATTCACTGCTCACGATGCGGTCTCCTCTACATCGGGGAAACTAAATGCAGATTGGGTGATCGCTTTGCTGAACACCTCCGCTCGGTCCGCAAGCGTGACCCTGAGCTTCCTGTCGCTTGCCATTTTGGTTCTCCGTCCCACTCCCACTCTGACCTCTCTGTCCTCAGCCTCTTACACTGTTCCAATGAAGCTCAACGTAAGCTCAAGGAACAGCACCTCATCTTTCGATTAGGCACTTTACAACCTTCCGGACTCAACATTGATTTCAATAACTTCAGATCATAACCACTGCTCCCATTTTTTCGGAAAGGAGGTGCTGAAAATGGTTCTACCGTTGCCATTTACACCTCTAGACCCATCTTTTGTTTCTTTACTTGTCCCATTACCACCATCATCCCTTTTGTCATTTAATCACCCTTGCCCTCCACCCTATCACAGACCTTCCCTTTTGTTCTTCCCCCACCCCCCACACACTTTCCCTGGCTCTGTACTTGCTTAAAAACTGCTTAACCTTCAACTTCTTCCAGTTCTGATGGAACTTCATCGACCTGAAACATTAACTCTTTCTTTTTCCACACATGCTGCCTGACTTGTTAAGTATTTCCAGCATTTTCTGTTTTTATTTCAGATTTCCAGCATCTGCAGTATTTTGCTTTTGGCAAATGTGGCTGGAGTTTTATTCCCTCTGTCTCTTGGCTTCTCTCTCCACTTCTTTAAAAATATTCTCAAAACTCATTTTTGTGGCCAAACTTTCAATAATCTCTCCTAACTGTTTCACCATGCCTGGGCATTTATTCCTTCATTTTCCTTCACTATATCACCCCCCCCCCCTCCGCCCCAAACCTAGAGTACAGTGTCTTAAGATGTTTTCTACAGAAATGGTGCTATATAAATCTTGTTGACAATGTTATTTTGGAAATGGAGATTTTAAATAATAGACTGGAATATTTAGGGTTCCCAGTGCTATTAAGTGATGGACTTGACGCTTATATTTATTGAAATTCATATTTCAGGTTTACGAAGAATCTCTCGCCTGACAAAATCAATCTAAGTACACTTAAAGGGGAGGGTCAGCTGACTAATCTGGAACTGGATGAGGAAGTGCTGCAAAATGTGCTGGATCTGCCCACTTGGCTGGCTATAACCAGGGTATACTGCAACAAGGCAGCCATCAGGGTAAGTGGTGTATATTCAGGCCTTTATCTGTCTCGATGTGGTGATGCAGGTGATGGACTGGGGTGGACAAACGTAAGGAGTCGCACAACACCAGGTTATAGTCCAACAGCTTTATTTGAAATCACAACTTTCGGAGCTTTGCTCCTTCGTCAGGTGAAGTGAAGAGTTGCATCAAGGAACAGCATATATAGCAAGAGAACAATGCCTGGTGATTGCAGATAATCTTTCTTAACTGCCCTTTATCACACCTCGGCAGAGAGATAATCACAGCAATCAAAGGAGTGAATGGTGTTCAAACAGGTTAGTCAGGGAAACATTACATCCAAGAATACTGAGGTGGGATCACAAGGGGTCAAATGTAGCAGATGCTGGGGTTTGTATTAAAAACAGATAACTTTTTTTTGCTGAAAATCGCAGCAGGTCCGGCCGCATCTGTGCATGGAGAACAAGCCAACTACGACTTGAGTCTGGATGACTCAAGTTCTGCACCCATGAGGACGGCCTCAACCAGGATCTTGGGTTCATGTCACGCTACATGAAACCCCACCTGACGTAGAGTCATCCAGACTCAAGTCGTAGTTGGCTTGTTCTCCATACACCGATGCGGCCGGACATGCTGCGATTTCCAGCAAAAAAAAGTTATCTGTCTTTAATACAAACCCCAGCATCTGCTACATTTGACCCCTTGTGACCCCACCTCCATATTCTTGGATGTAATGTTTCCCTGACTAACCTGTTTGAACACCATTCACTCCTTTGATTGCTGTGATTATCTCTCTGCCGAGGTGTGATAAAGGGCAGTTAGAAAGATTATCTGCAATCACCAGGCATTGTTCTCTTGCTATATATGCTGTTCCTTGATGCAACTCTTCACTTCACCTGACGAAGGAGCAAAGCTCCGAAAGTTGTGATGTCAAATAAAGCTGTTGGACTATAACCTGGTGTCGTGCGACTCCTTACATTTATCTGTCTCTGTATGAGTACAGTCATGAGACAACAATTTGAGTGCTGCAAACCAAGTGCTCCAGCAAGAAGTTTTTTCTGTTCTCACCAGATGGGAATGGCTGGGTATAAATGATGTTCTTCTTGACTATGGTATTTTGACGACAACTTTGTTGGGGGGGAGGAAATCTTCAAATTGATATCGTTGTAAAAAAAATCTTTACCCATTCCAGCTGTACTGCAAAAATGGGTTTCTCTGAGCACTATCCAATGCTTTGGGATTGACTTTTGGTTTGATGTGGACCTAAGACTGTTCTGGAGTTACTGGGCTGTACTCCAGACCACTGATCTGAACACTGTAGCCAAGCTTACAGTATTACCTGCTGCAAGAAGATCTGGGTGTACTGTAATGGTTATGGCGTAAGTGATCCTCTAGCATTTCACCATCTGGATTCTCCACTTTTATTGTAATAGCTTATCTCTTGCGGTAGGTGCCATTGGATGGAATAGACTGACGTTCACCTTTTGCTGCAGTTGTTTGTATGGCCATTGATGGGAGTACCCTACAATCAGAAATCAGCAGAAGTGTGAAGTATATGTTATGGTAAAAGCAAAGTGGCCTGTGGGAAAAAAAGGGCTCTTATGGCAACAACCAGAGGTCATTTGAACAAAGAAATTTTATCAGCGCTTTTAAAATAATGAAGCTTTGGAAACTTATATAGCTGATCAGCAATACTTATCTAGTGTGACAAGTTATCCCATATTGACCTAATTATGCAGAATACCAGTCATTAGTCTTTGATTTATTGTGTATTCCTCCTCTTAAATGATAAAAGAATCATAGAACGTTATAGTACAGAACAAGGGATGAATATTAATATGCTGTAAATTCCAAGTTTCCTTGCAACAAAGTATTAGTATGACTTAAAATAACCTGTATCTATCTTAACAGTTATAGCAACAAGACAGTTGAATAGACTAATCCCTTTGGCTTGTAAGTCATGCATCAGATTTTGTTTGCACCAGCTGAACAGGTGTGATTGGTACTTCAATGTTTTGTTTCAGGGCATAATTTTGCCTTTCTTGTGGAAGCATTGTAAAATATCACTCTTTGAAGAAATGGACAATAACTTGAACAGTAAATTGAAATTGTGCTTCATGTAATGAACATCATGCTGGTTTTGATAGCAAAAACAGCTAGCAGATTGCTCATTGTGATTTGTTTTAACAAACAATTGTTGGGCATTATTCTTTTCTTCAGATACAATGGACTAAGCTCAAGACCCATCCCATTTGTCTGGTAAGATGGATTTCTAAAAGTTTGTCCAGCTTTAATTTATTTATCTCAGGTCTGCATAATTGACTAAATGCTGTACTATTTTTCCTAACCAGAAATCTGTTCAGCTTTCTATTATAAGTTTCGGGTTGGATTTGATTGGCATTATCGCATATATTGTCATCCATGTATTTGTTTGAGTTGCTCTCCCCCTCCGCCCTTGTTCTTTGTATTGGAGACCATTTATTGTAAGAGTAGCAGTGGTTGTTTTTTAAAGCAATATACAGGTATGTTGAGCATAGTAGAGGCAGTGTGATATGGGTGAAACAAAATCAGGATAAGGTAAACAGGGTTATTTACATCGTAATGCCAGCGTCTTCAATTCCTGTAACTTGGTGAAGTACTACTGATTACTAAAAAATGACCTAAATGATATGAAAATAGATGGCCAAGTGTAATAAACTGTTAGATTAAGAAATTTTTCCCAGAGTGAGAGGGACAGAAAATTACAATAGCAAGCATCTGATTTTCCGAACTGAAATTTATCATCAGTTCTGTCGATCTTGCTCAGGAGAGAGAGATGCAATGGTGGGATGAAATATTCATACAGTGATCCACTTGGCTACAGGAGAGGAAAAATGCTGTTTCTGGGTCATAAGTTTCAATTACTTGGAATCAGTAACCCAAGAAAATGTAATGTTTGACCCTTGTGTATACTGTCGGTCAAAATAAAATCTGTAGATTAGTTTAGTTTAGAGTTTTAGCTCTAACAAGTGTTCTTGTAGACTTTGAGGATGAAAGTTGCACTTGCAGCTGTTCACTTGCAATTTAATATTTTCAAGAGTACTTTTTCCCCTCTTATTTTTTTCCCTAGTTCCTAGACAAAGTGGAAGTGGAGATGAGAACCTGTGAGGAACCTCGACCTCCAAATGGGCCATCTCCAATTGCCATTACAGCAGGTCAAAGGTCAGTCTGTTATATTGGTGGTACTTTTATAACTGGATTCTCATTTACTGTTAAGAGTTTTAAAAAATATTGCACCATTTTTATATATTGAATACGTATAGGTGAACAATAAGCATGAGGCAAAATAAATAGTCTGGCTACATAATTGAATGCAGGGAAAACAGCAAATGTTTTAACCACAAATATTGTGGCTAACAATTTTTATGATGCACTTATTCTTATTTTAGATCAGAGTATGTTTGTGTGAGAGTCTAAAGATCAACTGTCTGGAAAAAGACAGACTTGCATTTACATAGCGCCTCATCACATCTCCAACACCTCAGAGTACTAAACGTACAATGAGTAACTTTGAAGTACGCTGATTATTATGTAGGCCAACTCAAAGCCATGTTGTGCACAGTGAGTTCCAACGAAGAGCAATGATCAGTTAATCTATATTATTGCATTGGTTAAATGAGCTATGTTGGCTGGGACACCGGGAGTGTGCTTTTTTACTTTTCAAATAGTGCCTTGGTTCTGTAACATTCACCAGAATAAATTGTTTAGCATCTCATCCAAGAGATGGCAGCTCTGACAATGAAGCACTCCCCCAGTATTGCAAAGGTTTGTCAACCTAGGCTATCTGTTCACATCTTAAGGTGGGGTTTGAGAATGCTACTGCCTGAGCAAAGCTGACAGATACAATATATACCAATCACAGTTAAATTCCAAGAAGTGGAAAGTAATAAAAACAGAAAATGCTGGAAACACTCAGCAGGTCAGACAGCATCTAGGTGGAAAGTAAGGAATGGTTGTGTGTGTGGAAGCTTTGCAGCTTATTTTAAAATTAAGGGTAAAATCATGAACACCCAGCTTAGTACAATGGCTCAGTTTGTAAGTACACTGCTTGGAGTGGAACTGACCTTTACATATCAATACAGAATCAAATTTGACCCTTGATGTGTGCTGAATTAGCTGATTTCAGCCAGAGTATAAGTAAGTGCACTTCACTTGGCCTCAGCACCTCTGCGTGGGGAGGGGAGGGGAGGGGACGGGACAGGAATTGGTCAGGGTTTTTGGTGACCCCTGACTGTGTTAAGAGATTTGACTTTGCTGTGATGCCCTGTCCCCACATTGAATAGTCTGCCCACACTCAAGGTAAAGACTCAAAAATGAGTATTACTGATGCTCGTAGAACTAAATGAAAATTAGCATATTCAGAACAGAGGCGAGACCAAAAAAAAATTGATTTCTGCAAATATTTGTGATTTTTGCTGAATTAAGTTGAAAGTAAGAAAATCTATTTCTTTATCTGTAATGGGAAAATCTTTTATTTCACATTGCAGAACAGTTGAGGCAAATAGGTAAATTAATCTTCTGGAATAATACTGATGCCATATGCTTGATCCCAGCCTTAAGCAGTATGTGGAATGAGTTGTACAAGGCTTTGGGTGTGGTTGTTGGAGGAAATGTTGCATCCTGCCAGTATGTGCTTCAATTCTACATTGGCATACAATTTTCTGAAAGGTCTGGCATTCCAGTATTGTAAAAAAGGGAGTATCAACATACCAACATTTTATTAAACATTAATGAACTTGATCTATTATTAGAACAATCTTAGACTGGCTTATTGTGACATGCATTGTTTAGAGCTGCATTGTATAGCTCTGAGGCATTCCACACACACTCATTGTGTTGGTCCTCATAGATATGAGCAAATGGGTCTAACTGAACAATAAAGAAGTGACTAAATATCTCAGTGGGAACTTGGTCTGCTTTCTGTTATGCCCTGGTGCAAACAGTAAGAATATTCAGCTTAAGACAGTTCTCAAGTAGGGAATAAAAATGCAGTCACCTTAGACTGAGTCATGTCTCAAAATTGTGAGGAAACTGGTTCTGTAGTGTTCGTGCAGTAACAACTATGACTATTGCCAGTTGGTTAGTTTCGGTCACCTGTTTGTCGGTGGCAGTATGGCTTCTAAGTGAACCATTTGTTAAACTAGGGATTTTTTTTGCAGCATGTGGCTGAAATGCAGGATGGTTGACTGTTCTATGAAGATTTATTAAAAAGAAAACTTCAAAAATTCCCCGAAAATCACTTTTATGTTCATTGTGATGGGTGAAGCAGGCAGCCCCCAGTATTATATATTTGTTGTAACTGATTTTATATTGATGCACACAGCTATCCTCTGGTGCACTGTAATTTGGCCATCTGAACCTGAGCATTTAGAGGGAGAGAAGAAAAACTCGTACAAGTCACCCTAGATATTGTGGTGCAACTCTGAGCAGCACAACAAGGGCCATCTTCCCAGCTGCCTTTTCCTTCCTGTGCTCCCTCTTTATTTCCTCCTCTCTCCTCTTCCCCCTCCCCCAAGGTCAGGGACTGTGGACACAGATCTGTAGATATTTGATGTATTTTAATTGCACATTTAAACCTCTCAAGTCTTGATCTGATATTTTGTAAAACCTTTCCTGATAAGTTCCTTAGAAATTCGAACTTCTTTTGCAACCAGTTGCCCCAGTAATAAGCTTTTATTAAAAAAAATGTTTTCCATGATCTAAAACATCTCTATTTTCATTGGCTGCACTGACACGCTGCTGCTTATTAATCTGATTTACCGAAATAGTTGGCACACAGGAGCACCCACATGCAGTAGTGGGGGATGGGTCTGACCTCTCCTCTCCCCCTCCCCCCACCCCCCCAACCCACCCTCAACTTCCCCACAACCAGGTTAACATTATAGCAGTTTCAGAAATGAATCCTTTCAGTAAAGTCAGGTTCAGTTCATTTTTCTTTTGTTCAACTGTGCTCTTGCCAAACGGAAACTGAGCTCAATTTCACCCAGACAGTCCCTTTTAAAAACACTTGCAACTTGTCTCCCCTTTTAAAACCTAATAATTGTGGCAGATAATTCCCCTCTGAAATGCAAGTATTTGAAGTAATCATCATGCTGAGAGCCACAATATCAGCATACTAATGCGTGCAAAATATTGCACCCCTGCGATTACTGTAATTATACCTGACCTTTGTTATTTCATGACTTGTGAACCAATCGTCACATTAATTATAGAGAAAAGCCCATGATCAAAGGCAACAATGAACTTCATCCAAACTTGGTCTTGATTCTGTAGCTTAGAATAAGACAATGGTTTTAAAATGTTGAGGCATGCACTTACTCTGTTTAAAATTATTAGTGAATTCTATTGTTGTCTTCATAAGCAATTAGATAGGAGAAAAGGATATGTGGGCCAGCTTTGATCATTTCTTGTAACTCCCCCTGCCCGCCAAACAGTATTTTATCTCCCTAATGCTTTGGTACCAAGAGCAGATTTATAGGTTTCTTTTAAATTATAAATCTGTAATTTTGCTTTGAGTGTATCAATTAACAACAACTAATACATGGATTTATAGAATGCCTTCAACATATTTTTTTTAAAAACGAGCGTTTTGAAGTTGGTACATTGGGGACAGCGTCATTGAAAGTTGATTAGGACAAGGATCATTGACAAGTGGAGCTTCTTGTGAGACATGATGTAGGTGATTTTTTTCCCCCTGAAAAATGGACAATAGGATGCAAGACGTATTGGGCCAAAAAAAAGTCAAATATTTACACTTTTTTAAAAAAAAGAGAAATCATATTGGTTCACATGGCTTTCTCTGAGAGTACACTGAATACATGTCTGGTAGCCTTGTATACTTCTATCGTGGTGGCTACAAGGGAGAATAGATATGGATGCATAAGACCTACCTTTCTGGAGTTGTCCTTGGGTTGGGTCACTTTTTCATGTACAGCTGCAAGGAGTTATGTTCCTATTTTCTATCTTGCAGCAGAATGCCCTTTTCTCCAAGGTTGCGTGTTGGAGTTGGTGAAGGGAGTACTTGAGTTGGATTCAAGGAAGGTGATCTAGTTCTAGGCTGAGGTTGTAAATCAAGTCCTCTGACAGGCATTTGTCCCACAGGTTCTTAATCAACATGATTATGGTGGGAGGGATCGGGCTGCTCTATGTTGGAGGGTGCATCTTCTTGCAGAGAGCAGTAAGTGTTGTGCTAATCTGTATGTTTTGGGCAGCCCTTGTTCCCCTAGTGTCTGGGGATGAGAGTAGATCTGACTGGATCTCCATGCTTGTCATGGCCTTCTGTGACTTCCCGGACCACTGTTCAGTTTGTACATGGACATTATTTTCCTATATGAGGAACCTGCTATCCCTGCCCTGTCTGGGCTACATGTGACAAGTACAGACTGTTAATGGCTTCTGAAGTGGGCTAACAAGCCACTCAAGTATACAAACAATTACTGTGCATCTAAGCATGGGCAGTAATTGCGGCCTTGCCAGCATCTTCCACAGCTGGATCCGCTTGCTTCCTGACTCCCTGAAAAAATCTTGGCGATAAAGGTAGTGCAATACTTTCATGCATTTAGAAGAAATAAGGGCTTAGAATTTTTCAACATTTCAATAATATTTGGTGCAATCAATTCATTGCTAAATCACTATTTATTATTAATGTGACACATTGCTGCCCCAGATTTATACATTTACTTCAAACGAACTATGGTTGAACTCTTGCAATGAATCGGGTCCATAAAATTACTTAATTATTGCCATTTGAAATTTAAAAAAATAAAAATTAAGATAATGTTTTCTTTAGAAATGGCCCCAGCAGGCAGAAACACTGCATTGACATCCAGCAGGGTACTTGTATCCAATGGGAGTAGAGTGGCAACCCTTCCCACCCCCATCACGTTTAGCCAGTTCTCCTGTTTGGCAGTTGTGAGTCAGGCAAGCAGCTTGGATGTAAAGCAGTAGAAGAAATGGCTTGCCTCATATGCCACCAGGCATGGGAGAAAAAATGATATTAGAAGTGAGTTAGAAGTAAAGGTACATTAACAAAATGGGGGAGGGAAAATGGGGTGCACAAAACTGAAGTTTTTATTTTGTTTGGTTAACTTCAACCTGAAGCTACTAAAGTTATAGCTTCTGATGAAACTACTTCTGATACGAGTAACTTAGCATACTTTTAGGGTTTATTTCAACATCAGTGCAGAGTCTGAAAACTTTTTTTGGTTTTTAAAAGAAAAAGGCTGCTTGAGAATAAGTATCAGCTTGTCTCAATGGTAACGCTTTCTTCTGAGTCATAAGGTTGTGGGTATAAGCCGCACTCCTGGACATGAGCGCACAGTCTACGTTGAAGATTCAGTGAGGAACTTGGGAAGTGCCACTTTGTCAGAGATGAGATGTTAAACCAAGGCTGTATCTGTATTTTCAGGTAGATGTCGAAGATCCCATTGCACTATTTGAATGAGAGCAGGGGAGTTTTCCCAACATTTATTCCTCAACCAACGCCACCAAAAACAGACTAACTAGACTTTAGTCTTTATTTGTGGAACCTTGCTGTGCACAAATTGGTTGCCGTGTTTGCTTATGTAACAACAGGAATTACACTTCAAAAGTAATAAATTAGCTGTGAAGTTCTTTAGGACTACCTGAGGACATGAAAGCACTATATAAATCAATTATTCAATCCTTCCTTTGATTCATCTGCCAGTACCTAGGGGTTAATGAACTTTTTTTCCAGTTTGTGAGTTATTCACTTCCTACTTCATCGACTGGGTTTTCCCCCTTTTCTTGCCTCAAGTATTTTTTCATTTATATTTTCTAATAGAGACTGGGGAAAAAAAGAATAAAGGGCAAGGAGGGTGAAGAGTTCCTACAATGTGTAGCTTTGTTAAACAGTATGCTTCTAGCCCAACGAGGAAGGACGCAATGCTGGATCTAGTTCTGGGGAATGAAGTAGGGCAAGTGGAGTGTGTTTCAGAGGGGAAAAATCACCTGGGTAACAGTGATCATGATATAATTAGGTTTAAAGTAATTATGGAAAAGGACAAGGAAAAATCAAAGGTAAAAATACCCAACTGTAAGAGAGCCAATTTCAGTGATTTGAGAAGGGATGCAGCACAGGTGGACTGGAAACAAAGATTGGCCAGGAAAACAGTAAATGAGCAATGGCAGGCCTTCAAGGTGGTGATTGTTCGGGTACCATTCAAGCTTTTTCCCATAAGGAGGAAAGATGGGGCATCTGAAGCTCGAGTTCCCTGGATGACAAAATAGAGGTTAAAATAAAACAAAAAAAGGAGGTTTATGACACATGGCAGGGACAGAATACAGTCGAAAACCATAGAAACATAGAAAATAGGATCAGTAATAGGCCATTCGGCCCTTCGAGCCTGCTCCGCCATTCAATATGATCATGGCTGATCCTCTATCTCAATACCATATTCCCGCTCTCTCCTCATACCCCTTGATGCCTTTTGTGTCGAGAAATCTATCCAACTCCTTCTTAAATATATTCAGTGACTTGGCCTCCACAGCCTTCTGTGGTAGAGAATTTCATAGGTTCACCACCCTCTGAGTGAAGAAATTTCTCCTCATCTCAGTCCTAAATGTCCTACCCTGTATCCTGAGAATATGACCCCTTGTCCTGGACCGCCCCCCCCCCCAAGCCAGGGGAAACATCCTCCATGCATCCAATCTGTCTAGCCCTGTCAGAATTTTATATATTTCAATAAGATCCCCTCTTATTCTTCGAAACTCGAGTGAATACAGGCCACGTCGACCCAATCTCTCCTCATTCGACAGTCCTGCCATCCCAGGAATCAGTCTGGTGAACCTTTGCTGCACTTCCTCTATAGCAAGTATATCCTTTCTTAGGTAAAGAGACCAAAACTGCACACAATGCTCCAGGTGGTGTCTCACCAAGGCCATGTATAACTGCAGTAAGACATCCTTGTTCCTGTACTCATATCCTCTTGCAATGAAGGCCAACATATCATTTGCCTTCCTAACTGATTGCTGTACCTGCATGTTTACTTTCAGTGACTGGTGTACAAGGACTCTCAGGCCCCTTTGTACATCAACATTCCCCAATCTATCACCATTTAAATAATACTCTGCCTTTCTGTTTTTCCTTCCGAAGTGGATAACTTCACATTTATCCACATTATACTGCACGTGCCATGTATTTGTCCACTCTCTCAACTTGTCTAAATCGCCTTGAAGCCTCTTTGCATCCTCCTCACAACTCACGATCCCACCTCGTTTTGTGTCTTCAGCAAACTTGGAAATACTACATTTGGTTCCCTCATCCAAATCATTGATATATATTGTGACTAGCTGGGGCCCAAGCACTGATCCCTGCGGTACCCCATTAGTCACTGCCTGCCACCCTGAAAAAGACCCATTTATTCCTGCTCTCTGTTTCCTGTCTGTTAACCAATTTTTAATCCATGCAGTATATTACCATCAATCCCATGTGCTTCAATTTTGCCCACTAACCTCTTATGTGGGACTTTATCAAAGGCCTTCTGAAAATCCAAATAAACCACATCCACTGGTTCTCCCTTATCTATTCTACCAGTTACATCCTCAAAAAACTCCAGTTGGTTTATCAAACATGATTTCCCTTTCATAAATCCATGTTGACTTTGTCTAATCCCGTTGATATTTTCTAAGTGTCATGTTGTCACATCCTTTATAATAGACTCTAGCATTTTCCCTACTACTGATGTCAGGCTAACCAGTCTGTAGTTCCCTGTTTTCTCTCTCCCTCCCTCTTTTTTTAAATAGTGGGGTTACATTTGCCACCCTCCAATCTGCAGGAATTGTTCCACAATCTGTAGAATTTTGGAAGATGACAACTAATGTATCCACTATTTCCATCGCTACCTCTTTTAGTACTCTGGGATGCAGATTATCAGGCCCTGGGGATTTATCAGCTTTCAGCCCCATTAATTTCTCCAGCACTTTTTTTTTACTAATTCTAATTTCCTTTAATTCCTCCTTCTCACTCGTCCCTTGGTTCCGAAGCATTTCTGGGAAGTTATTTGTGTCCTCTTCCGTGAAGACAGAACCAACGTATTTGTTTAATTGCTCTACCATTTCCTTGTTCCCCATTATAAATTCTCCCGTTTCTGACTCTAGGGGACCTACATTTGTCTTCACTATTCTTTTTGTTTTTACATACTTGTAGAAGCTTTTACAGTCCACTTTTATGTTCCTTGCAAGTTTACTCTCGTACTCTTTTTTTTTTCCCCCTCTTAATCAATCTCTTGGTCCTTTTTTGCTGAATTCTAAACTGCTCCCAATCCTCAGGCTTGCTACTTTTTCTGGCAACTTTATATGACTCCTCTTTGGATCTAATACTATCCTTAATTTCTTTTGTTAGCCATGGTTGGACCGCTTTTCTTTGTGTTTTTGCACCAGAAAGGAATGTATAATTGTTGCAATTCATGCATTCGTACCTTAAATGTTAGCCATTGCCTATCCACCGTCATGCCTTTTAATGAAGCTTCCCAATCTGAGCCAACTCACTCCTCATACCTTCGTAGTTTCCTTTGTTTAGATTTAGGACCCTAGTTTTGGATTGGACTACTTCACTTTCCATCTTAATGAAGTATTCCAACCAGGCAGAATACAAAGTGCAGGGAGAAATTGAGAAAGGATATAAGAGCAAAGAGAGAGTATGAGAAAAGATTAGCGGGTAACAAAGAAGGGAACCCTAAAATCTTTTATTAAAGAAATGTAAAAAGTAAGACGATAGTTAAAGGGATGGTGGGGCCGATTAGGGTCAAAAAAGGAAATCTTATGGAGGCAGAGGGCGTGACTGAGGTACTAAATGAGTACTTTGCATCTGTCTTCACAAAAGAAGAGGATGGATGAAGTTAATGTCGCAGTAGAGGATGGGGAAGTAGAGATATTGGATAGGATTAAAAAGGAGGTGCTAAATAGGTTGGCATCACTCAAAGTTAACAAGTCACCCGGCCCTGATGAGAAGCATCCAAGGTTGCTGAGGGAAGCTAGGGTGAAGGTAGCATAAGCTCTGACCACAATCTTTCAATCATCTTTGGATATGGGAGTGGTGCCAGAGGACTGGAGGATTGCAAATGTTACACCCCTGTTCAAAAAAGGGGAGAGGGATAAATCTGGTAACTACAGGCCAATCAGTCCAACGACATTGGTGGAAAAACTACTGGAGGCCACTATCAAGGACAAAATTGATTCTCACTTGGAGAAGCATGGATTAATAAAGGACAGCCAACACAGATTTGTTAAAGGCAAATCGTATGTGACTAACCTGATTGAGTCGTTGATGAAGTAACAGGGTTGATGAAGATAGTGCAGTAGATGTATATATGGACTTTCAAAAGGTATTTGACAAAGTACCACATAACCAACTTATTCAAAAAATAGGAACACATGGGATTAAAGGGACAGTAGTAACTTGGGTATGTATTGGCTAAGGGACAGGAGGCAGAGAGTAGTGGTGAATGGATGTTTTTCTGGCTGGAGAGAAGTGCGTAGTGGGGTCCCCTGGGGTCAGTATTAGGACCATTGCTTTTCTTATGTATAAATGACCTGGACTTGGGTGCAGGGAGTACAGTTTCAAAGTTTGCGGATGATACAAAACTTGGCAACATAGTAAATAGTGAGCAGGACAGTAGCAGAGTTCAGGAGGACATAGACTGATGAAATGGGCAGACACATGGCAGATCCAATTTAATGTGGATATGTGTCCAGTGATGCACTTTGGGAGGAACAACATGGAGAGGCAATATAATCGAAATGGTACTATTTTAAGTGGGTGCAAGAGCAAAGGACCTGGGGCTGCATTTTCACAAATCTTTGAAGGTGGCAGGGCAAGTTGATAAGGCGGTTAAGAAAGCATATGGAATACTTGGCTTTGTAAATAGGGGCATTGAATACAAAAACAAGGAAGTCATGCTAAACTGTTACAAATCACTGATTAGGCTTCATCTGGAGTATTGTGTACAATTCTGGGCACCACACTTTAGGAAGGATGTCAAGGCCTTGGAGAGGGTACAGAGGAGATTTACCAGGATTATACCAAGAATGAGGGACTTCAGTTGTGTGGAGAGATCGGAGAAGCTGGGATCGTTCTCAGAGCAGAGAAGGTTAAGGGGAGACCTAATAGAGCTATTCAAATTTGAGAGGTTCTGATAGAGCAAGTAGGGAGAAACTGTTTCCTCTGGCTGGTCGGTAACCAGCGGTCATGGATTTAAAATAATTGGCCAAAGAACTAGAGGGGAAATGAGAAATTTTTTCACACATAGTGTTGTTAAGATCTGAAACACACTACCTGAAAGGGTGGTGGAATCAGATTCGATAGGAACTTTCAAAGGGAAATTGGTCATGTACTGAAAAAGGACTAATTTTCAGGGTATGGGGGATAAAGCTAGGGTGTGGGACTAAATTGGACAGCTCATTCAAAGAGCCGGCATGGCACGATGGGCCGAATGGCCTCCTTCTGTGCTTTGAGATTCTATGATTCTATGATGGTGTTTAAATTGCTTCTATTATAGGGTGTGGTATTTTTCTGAAGAATAGATGTCAAAGTGAAAGATCTAGACTTCCCTGGGTCATACATGTGTTTTTCTTCTTAAAAGATTAGCAATTTTCTAATCTTCTGAAACCATTTCTGTGTTCAGTGAGCTATGTGAGGTTTTTGTCACAATGCCCACTATTTCTGCCCCAAACCAAGTGTTTTTGGATGTATTCCATTTGTTCCTGATCCCTTTATGAATAATCAAATTATCCCTTTTTGAAGATTGAATTTGCTCACCATTGTTTTCTGTCTCAAATTAGACCAGCTACTGCAATGGGATTGCAACCAGTTTTGTCAGTGGTTTAATAACTGGTGTGTAAATATCACATTGCTGTATGCTTTACCTCACCATATTTACTTGCCTTCAATTATGGGGCTTGTCTACCACAAACAAGTCTCTCTCCATTGTCCATTTACAGCTTTCTTTCCATTTTTTTTGTTCTCATTTTTTGTATTTCCCAGCTTTTCTGAATCATTTTAAAATGTTTCAACCAAGAAAACAGGTTAAAGGTGATCTTTGCAAAGTTAAGAGCAATTCAAGAGCATGTTTGGAGATGCTTGTTAAACTGACCAGACAAACCATTTCATGCCTGTGAACCTTTGGGTGTGTCTTTTGCAGTCATGATGCAATGTATACACTGTTTCACAATTTTTGTTTTGTCTATGTTTTGAAATCCAAGTTACTGAGTTTATTAAGCTGCAGCATTCAGTTACATGATGGCAAAATAATTGTTTTGTTCTTGGTCTCCCCAGTGAATATGGCTTTGCTGAAAAGGTGGTGGAAGGAATGTCTATTGTGGTGAATTCCATTGTCGTTAAAATTGAAGCAAAAGCATTCAATACTTCCTTTGAGCTGTGGCAACTTCAAGGCTATAGTGTGAATCCTAAGTGGCAGCAGAGTGATCTCCGCTTCACAAGAATTACAGATCCAGAGCGAGGGGAGGTAAGAGTTCATAGCACTTGTGTCAATTTCCAGCTACTGACTTCACACCCCTACCAAGTAGATGCAACAATTTGAACTGGGCTACTATGCAGTGTGACCTCCAGTTAACGGACTGACCACCATAACAGACAAAATCTATATCTTCCACTAAGGAAGTCTATTAAATGGGGCCTACAGGGGATCCAATCCCAGGGCCTCGGTGTATATAATGGCAGTATTTTTAGTGCAAAGAATGGAAGCAGATGAACGGCCATCAACCTGAAACGTTAACTCTGTTTCTTTCTCCACAGATGCTGCCTGACTTGCTGAGCATTTCCAGCACTTTCTGTTTTTATTGAAGCTAATCCGTTGTGCTTATATAATAAACAGCATTTTTCAAGTTTAAGTAATTGCAATCTTAAAATAAAAACATTCTTACGGAAATCCCTTTATTGAAATGGTTCAAAAGCTTTCTTATTAACAGATGGTTATGCACGACCCCGACGGATGTGAACATTTTTGGTTTGCAAGCCAAATGATCTAACTATTGACAGTTTAACAAGTGTGCATATGTGTACATGATCAGGAATGAAAGTTATAGTGTTCTTCTCCATAAATAGAATTTGATGATAAACAAGCTACCAGGTGTCTGGCCAGTCACATGGTGACATGGCATAAAAATACTTAATCTTTTCCTATTCCTGTCTGATTGAGCTGTATTGTACTTGTCGAGGAAATGTAAAATGTTCTAGAAATGCACAACAGTAAACTTCATGTATAAAAGGTCTGTCAAAAGGAAGGGAAATTCTGGTGGTATTTTTGTCAGCACTCCATCACACCGATTAAAATCATGTAGCTGAGACAAACTGTTAACACCAATGAGCATAAATAATGCACAGCTTGTTTGGTCATCAATTGAATAATAATTCTTGAATGCCTCAGCTTCTGAATTATATTTTTGTTTGCAGTCTCATTTTATATGGTGTGTTTATTATAAACTACATGCTTGGTAACTAACCCTTTTTCCCCTTTGAGTAGGCCAAAAGCTCTTAAGAAATGTGAAGTTGTATTATTTTTACATTTGCAACATCTGTGATTTTATTAGCAGAGAAAGCTGGCGAACTAAACAGAAACTGCACTCTGCTGCATAGTAAGATTCCTTTATGAGATCAGTATACAGCCAGCATTAAGTAAGACAACTTCCAAATTCCATTGCGAGTACAGTGAGCCTTTCTTGAGCTGCTGACATTTAGCATTATACATATTTTCTGGAATAGTATTTTAAAAAAATCATGACAACTTTTTACTTCGACTGAAAAAGATGGTTACCCAACGTTGTAATAAAAGCTTTAAAACATTGTACTTTTTTCTATTGCATCAGCCTTTTTTTTTAAAAGAGTAATCAATTTTATTCATTTATACTAGCATGGCAATGCTCATACTGAGTCAGAAGGTTAGAAGAACAGAGGTGTTATGCAAAGTAATATCACCAGAGACACTGAATTAGTAGCCTTGGGGCTGGCCGTGGGAACCAGCAACAATGGAATGAGGTTTCTGGTTTAAATGACAATGACCAGGGTCTGGGAACATTGGAGAGGGAGGTTTTAGGAACACTTGAGCAGGCCCTTAAGTTGCTGGTAGAGACTTCAATGAGATTTGGGGGCATTGAGGAGAGAGTTCTCAAGGTGTGAGAATATTGGAGGTGGTTGTGTGATTGGGGACCACTAGGAATGCAATATAGAAGTTTGAAAGCAGTGAAGGGGGGTGGGGGGGGGGGGGTCATAGGATCTAGGGGTGGAGAGTCCAGCAGGACCGAAGAGCGGGTTTTGGAGTAATGGGGGTTGCTGGGATCTGGTAGTATTGGGGGAGGGAGCCCAGAAGAATGGGATCCAAACAGCAGTTGGCCCTTTTCGAACTATCAGTCTTCCCACATTTCAGCATGTTAGGAATCACAATCACTACCCCATTGTAAGTCCGTTCTTAGCTTTATATTGTGTTATATCATTTATGTGTAAATTTTCTGTTTGTTGAAATTAATGAATGCAAAATCATGGGCTGGGGGTGCACAATTTCTTTGATGTGTGCTCCTGGCATACGCCTGGAGCATATTTAACTCAGTTTGCAATTATAGTCCATGCATAAATTTCCATAAACAGATTACCTAATAAAATGCTCAAAAGTTCATTGCTTATGCAGTTTCCAAATATATTTTTATGGTATATGTAAAAATTCAAACTTTGAAAATAGTTCAGGAGACATTTTTGATTGAATAGATACGAAAAGCAATAGTTGACTTAAAAGTTCAATTCTTTGTTAATTAATTTTTTCCTACCAAGAGTCCCCAAGAATACATTGGTGTTTGCACAGCTGTTTCTGTCTTCCTGTGATGAGTTCCTAATATAAAAATATCAATTGTAATATTGATATAAATTCATCACTTGTCTGAAATAAAAGCTTTGAGCAATCAATCGCCTAGTTTCTTTCAAAATCTTTTGGAAAAAGTAAAGAAACGCTCAAATCCTGAGGATCAGAGGACACACATTTCCACCCTATAACTCCAGATTCCATGCTCCAAACTGCACAAGCTTAGAATCTACAGGTGTGATTTGAAAAATCCTCAGTGTTGGGAGGTAAAAATATCCCATTGAAGCCCAGACTCTTGGGAGAGGCTGAGGCCTTAGAGTTAAAACTTTATTGAAGGCATTAAAAGGTACAAACTAACAATTCAATTGATGCATTTAGTTGGTACCATGAAATATACAATATTCTGATTTTTTTTTTGTTTGATACCTTGTCTAGGAAATTAGAAATTTCAATTCTTGAGGAAAAATGGATGAAAAAAATTTTAGGGAACAATTTCGTACAAACATGGTGGTCAGATTGCAGAATCAGAGTGATGAGTTTGCATCAGCAAAACCCATTATACATCTGGATACAGGAATTTATAATTGGGTGGGGGGGGGGGGTGGCATTGATGCACCGTGACAAAAAAATGGCAACAGGAAGTCAACTTGTGCAGACATGACTTTTAATACGCCATGGATATTTATGCTTTTCAAGGAGAGGGTTGCTGCATAGGCGAATGAAATGCAGCGTCTATATTGAACCTTTCCAGATCGTGCTTTGCTCCAACAGTTTTTAATTGACTTAAATCGCAGAAAGACACTCTGCTGCACCAGTGTGATTTATTTTTTTCCAATCCCTACCCCAATCTCCACAAGGCCTCTCTCTAAGAGTATGTCCATTTATACCATATTACAGGCAATTTTATGCTGTGGGCTTATCCACAGTAGGAACTGAAATAAGAGTGCCCAATATAATTTCATGGTCATGTAATGGTTATGTACTGTAATAACAACTTGCATTTATATAGCACCTTTAACATAGTAAAACGTCCCAACAGGAGCGTTATCAAACAAAATTTGATACCGAGTCACAAGGAGATATTGGGACAGGTGACCAAAAGCTTAGTCAAAGAGGTAGGTTTAAAGGAGGAGAGAGGGGTGGAGAGGTTTAGGGAGGGAATTCCAAAGATTTGGTCTTCCCCATATTTAGTTGGAGGAAATTTTTGCTCCTCCAGTACTGGATGTCGGACAAACAGTGTGACAAATCAGACATTGGAAGGGTCGATGGAGGTGGTGGTGAGGTAGAGCTGGGTGTCGTCAATGTACATGTGGAACTTGACGTGTTTTCAGATGATGTCGCCAAGGGGCAGCATGTAGATGAGAAACTTGAGGGGGGCAGGGATAGATCTTTGGGGGACTCCAGAGGTAACGGTGCGGGAGCAGGAAGAGAAGCCGTTGCACATGATTCTTTGGCTACGACGGGATAGATAAGAATGGAACCAGGTGAGCACAGTCCCACCCAGCTGGATGATGGAGAGACGTGGGAGGATGGTGTGGTCAACCAAGTTAAAGACTGCAAGCAGGTCGAGAAAGCTGAGGAGGGATAGTTTGCCACAGTCACAAAGGATGTCATTTATCACCTTGATAAGGGCTGTTTCAGTACTGTGGCAGGGGCAGAAACCTGAATGGAGGGATTTAAACATGGAGTTGCAGGAAAGATGGGCATGGATTTGGGAGGCAAGTTCAAGGACTTTGGAGAGGAAAGGAAGGTTGGAGATGGGGTGGTAGTTTGCAAGGACAGAGGGGTTAAGGGTGACTTTTTTTGAGGAAGTGGGTGATAATGGCAAATTTGATGGGGAGGGGACAGTACATAAGGAGAGGGAACCGTTAACAATATCAGCCAACATGGCCAGGAAGGGAAGTTGGGTCGTCATTTTGGTCGGAATAGGGTCGAGGAAACAGGAGGTGGGTCTTGTGGTCAGATGAGCTCGAAGCAAGCATGAGGGGAGATAGGAGAGAAACTGGAGAAAAATGTGAGTTCAGGGCAAGGGCAGGGGAGAACCATAGGGGAAGTTTGCCTTGGTGAGCAAGGAGAAGGCAGGGAGGTGGCAGAAGTAGCTGAATGGATGGTCTCAATCTTAGTGACAAAGTGGTCCATGAGCACTTGTTGGAGGTGAGGGTGGAGGAGGCAGGGGTCCGGGGTTTAAGAAGACAGTTTGCAGTGGAGAAGAGAAGCTGGGGGTTATCTTTGGATTAGTGAGCAGTTTTGGCAAAGGAGAGTACTGGCAACCCAGTGTAATTTGTGGGCTACTGCCAGAAAAATAACCATGACAACAGCAGATTGCGAGTCATTATGATCTGGAATGCACTGCCCGAAAGGGTGGTAGAAGCAGATTCAAAAATAAGGGAAAGGGAATTGAATAAATACTTGAAGGGGAAAAATTTGCATGGGTGTGGGACTAATTGGATAGTTTTTCCAAAGAGGGATGGGCAGATCCACAGGCAGATGAGTCCAATGGCCACCTTCTGTGCTGAATCATTCTATGTGACACAACTGGTTCACTAACGTCCTTCAACGAAAGGAGTCAGCCACCCTAATCCAGTCTGACCGATGCACGATTCTAATCCCACACTACAGAGTGAACGGTGTTATCCTCTAATGCAGCCTAGTAAGTCACTCAGTTCAAAAATAAGGAAAAATCAGATGGACCTTACAGCAACAACTTGGGCATCTTTGGACAAGCCTTGGGCAATCTCAGCCCATTTGACCCTGTAGAGTCCTTCTCACTAACATCTAGGAACTGGTGTCCAAGTTGAGAGAATTGTACTGGAGACTAGTCAATCAACAGCTTAACATAGTTGTACTCTCAGAATCATATCTTTAAGCAAATGTTCCAGACTTCCCCCTTCACCCATCCCTCTATATGTTGTGCCCCACGGGCAGGATAGACTTGCCAGAGGCGGGGGCAGAGTAGTATGCATGCAGATGGCTCAGCCTGGAAGCCCTTAACATTGACCAGACTTCAGGTCAAGGAAACCTGTGCTGATCATGACCTACCATTCTCCCCTCAACTGATGAATCAGTACTCCACCTGCAATCTTTCTTCTGTGGCTAAGTACCCTCCTCCACCACCCCCCCCCCCCCCCCACACACCCACACAACTCAAAATGATGCATTTACTCACTGAACAGTGGGGAGGGAAAAACCCTGCACTAAAACCAATTAAACCAAATAACTTAATATTAAGCAAAAACATTTAATCTTATTTCTTGATGCTATATTCATATAAGGCAAAAGAAATTAAAAATTTTGTTTGGATTATTTGGTAATTTGATTTCAGGTTTTTCTTTCTTCTTCCCATCCATCTCCCATCTCTCCAGTGGTTTCCCCAAGTTATGACTTTAGGCTGGATTCTGTTCCATGTCTCAACAGCATAACCAAGTACTTGCTATATGCAAAGCTTTTTTTCTGTTCCCTTGCCCCCAACATAATACAAACTTTGGTTTACTGAATATCTGTGTCTGCATCATTGTATCAGTACATTTTGTGCTTGTTTTGACAAGCCAGTTGTGCGCACAGTAAGTTTCATTGTTCATGTCGCAAATAGAAAAAAAAGTAAAGGTGACTAACTCCAATGAATTGGTGTTTTTTTTAGTTTAAGAGCTTTATAATTTGAATTCTGCAACGTATTTTTAACAGGTTTTGACTTTTAAGGAAATAAACTGGCAGACACTCCGTATTGAAGCTGATGCCATCCCAGGTGATCAGAACATTATCAGTACGCCTCTAAGGCTGATCACCAACCAGTCAAAAATCAAACTTATACTTAAGAGAAGGGTAAGTACAGACCACCAACCTTGGACACTTTAATTGGTTATGCCATTCATACATAGATAGTCATTAAAGATGAAGGTATTCCACTGAATTGTGCCTAGTGTTAAGTATTACAAAAGGAGATGCCCTTGTCTTAAGTTTTCCAAATGCTGGTTGCAGGCAGCCATGGAGCAGGCATTTTGTGCAGAATTCCTCTTTAGCGAAGCAATCAATTGAGTGTCCTGCTTCATGATGATATGGAGGGCACTTTTACATAGTGTCTGGCAGCACAAAGACATAAAACTAAGGGAATAAGTTTGAACTGAACAAACATCAGAATTTCTCGCCCTTCAGTTTGGGCTCCATTTGAATCCAGGGCCCAGCAGTGAAAGGCCACTGCACCACTGAGTTCCCCACCTATAATACTTGATTATGTAGAAAGTCAGTAAAATATACTTGTCATTTAACTATTTGGCATCACCAACAACAATGAAATACTGAAAGTAAATGGAAGGATGAATTGGAATGATATTTGAAGCTGACATTCAAACCTATGACCCTCCGGTTGGTATTACACAGCTTTCAATAAACCTGCTAGGTCAGCTACATTTAATCAGTGCTTACCTTGACTGTAAATATGATGACAGCAGGTAAGGAGATCAAGAACGAGTTGTCAATTAAACTGGAAAAACATATTTTCAGTTAGTCTCTACGGTGCTCCACAGTTTGTCAGCTCGTCCACACAACATTTCACTAAATCTATGGAAGAGTCTTGTTCTATACAATCTTGCTATAAATAGATGAGGATAAAATTATATTATCACTGACCAGTCAAGTCCAATTTGCTATACATGTTCTGTTGCATTTTGGCTGCATGCTTGGTGTGTGCAAATCTCTAACCAGATTGAGAAGCGGTAGTCTTGATGTACACACATTCAACTTTGGGTAGATCGACCCTGACTGGCTTATCAATTCAGTTGTATAGATTGTGTTACTGACCATTTAGCATGTTAATTTGATCATGTGATGGAGTTCACCAGGTAATGGACTTAGCAGGCCACCGAAGGGACGTCAGCAATTAAGTAAAGAGAGTTCGGTCATCTCGGTCATTTAGATCATCTGCTGGGCAGAAGTGCACTTCTTTGCTAATTGGCAGTGAATTGCAGCAGTCCAGAAAAATATAGGAATAGGAGTAGGCCATTTAGCCATTCAATAAGATCATGGCTGACCTGTGACCTAACTCCAGAAACTCGCCTGAACCTCATATCCATAAATACGTTTTGTTAACAAAAGTCTATCTCTCAGATTTAAAGTTAGCAATTGAGCCAGCATCAACTGACATTTGTGGAAGAGAATTCCAAACTTCTACCACCCTTTGCATGTAGAAGTGTTTCCTAACTTCACTCCTGAAAGTCCTGGTTCTAATTTTTAGGCTACGTTCCCTAGTCCTCAACTCCCCAACCAGCAGAAATAGTTTCTCTCTATCTACCCTATCAGTTCCCTTTAATATCTTGAAAACTTCAATCAAATCATCCCTAATCTTCTAAATTCCAGGGAATACAACCCGAGTTTGTGTAATATCGCCTCGTAATTTAACCCTTAGAGTCCAGGTGGTATTCTAGTAAATCTACGCTGCATTCCCTCCAAGGCCAATATATCCTTCCAGAACTGAACAGAGTACTCCAGGTGCGGTCTAATCAGGATTTTGTATAGCTGTAACATAACTTCTACCCCCTTGCATTCTAGTCCCCTAGCATTATATTTGTATGATTACACTTGCTAATGCTAATTATATAGCATTATATTTGTATGATTGCTCTTGCTCTTGGAAAAATTAACTTTTGTTTTATACCAGGTGAAAGACTGCAATGTGGTGGGCTCAAAGCTAATGTTCCTGTTGGATGATTTGCTGTGGGTTCTAACTGATTCCCAATTGAAAGCAATGATTGAATATGCACAGTCACTCAGCGAGGCCATGGAGAATTCAGCCAAGCAGCGGAAGAGAATGGCTCCAGACACTACAGGGGTTAGTGCAAATGAGATTCAGCAGATTGATCAGTTTAATTTTACAAGTACCAACTGATGCAGGCTCTTCAGTTGCAGTAAATCCAGATTTTTTCAATATGTTGTTTTCTTTTATGGTTTAAAATTGGGTGTCAGCTTTTTTTTTTCTCTTCCGTCCCCATCAATTCTTGATTCCGTGTGTAATTTAAACAGTGTTGATGGAAGTCATTCTTTGTCTTCCAGGCTGCTTTTCCTGTTAAGGAGGTTTGATTAGGGATCCTTGTTTTGAGACTGAAACATTGTGATACACTCTTGGATTGACCATTGCCATACATGTTCCTACAGATCTGAAGGATTTGGTTTGACCTTGAGTTGGCTTCACTAAAGCTGAATTGACTTATTTATTCAGTTTGATTACTCGGTGTAAGCACAGGACAGCTGATAACTCAGTCTGGCTCTGACAATTCAACTGAAGTCATTTGTGAGCTGGTTTGAACTCTCTGGAATATAATTGTGTGTGTGACTATTTGAATAGCTTATTAAAACTGCTACTTTCATGCATGCATTTTAGAGTATCCTCGAAGTGAAATGTTAATATGGTCTCATCAAAGTGTACACCTCAAACGTGAACGAGGTTGGATTGCAATACCCAAATGCTTCAGGCTATGCTATCACTGGACCATCTGTACAGGATATTACTCTGGATAACCTGTAAATAGAACTGCAGTAAAGATGACATGTTAACGTGCCTTGTAGTGAATTGCAGAATGTGTTTCAGATGGTGTTCAGCATTGTAGCCTTTAATATTTCAGAGTTGAACTAGTCGATGAGTAATGTAACTTTTTGTAGTCAGGCTGTCAAAAATTTGGAATTGCCCAAGATCCATTCTTGGGTTCAGTGTCTGAACACTTTACTCTGGACATTGACTCTCACTGCCTAAACTCTGCTTGCACAATTATTTAACCTGGGAATGTAGCAGTAGTGACCTCTTTTGACCCAAAACCATAGTTTTAGGTCTTTTGCACGTGTACTACTTCAACCTCTCTGAAAGCAAATGGAGTGAACATTTAGTGAGACAAGACCAGCTGCGAATCGTTAGATTGCTTTATTTTACAACACTTGAAAATATGGAAAATTGATTGTAATCAAACCTCACTTATTCCACTGGCTTTTAGTTCACTTCCTGTACATAAAGAAAATACTGAACTGATCACACTATTCCACATTATTTCTCCACAACTACTGGCTATATAAAAAAAAAACTGAGCCCCAGCATTTTGGCCTTCAGCCCAAAGCAGAGCCTGACTCCAATGTCAGCTTTTATACTCACCCAAGAGTAGAATCCACCAGCCTAACATGGCAATGATCCCACTGAGTTCTTGTGAATCTAGTTGTCGCAGCAGCAATAACAACTTGCATTTATATAACGCCTTTAAAGTAGTAAAACATCCCAAGGCACTTCACAGGAGCGTTATTGAACAAAATTTGACATTGAGCCACGTAAAGAGATATTAGGACAGGTGACCAAAAGCTTGGTCAAAGTGGTAGGTTTAAAGGAGCGTCTTAAAGGAGGAGAGAAAGGCAGAAAGGTTTAGGGAAGGAATTACAGAGCAGAGTGCTTCTGCAGCTAAAGACATGACCACCAATGGCGGAACAATTAACATCGGGGATGCGCAAGAGACATGAATTGCATGAGCGCAGAAATCTCATAGGGTTGTAGGGCCGGAGATGTTTACAAGATAGGGAGGGGCGAGGCCATGGGGGGATTTGAAAACAAGGATGAGAATTTTAAAATTGAAGCGTTGCCAGACCGGGAGCCAATGTAGGTCAGCGAGCACTGGGGTGATGGGTGAACGGGACTTGGTGCAAGTTAGGATACGGGCAGTAGAGTGTGACCGATTATTGGATGCAAAACTACCTTTTGTTGTCACCCCGTCTAAATACTAGTCGACACAGTCCTCTGAATTTAATGCTCCAATTGCATTTCTTTACAATTGTCACTGAAACACAGCTTAAATTTTAACTTTTTTTAAATCTTTCTTCCCCTCTTTCACTCCCTAAAATGTTTTTGATCCGCATACCACCTGTAAATATGAGTGGCCTTCAAAGTTCATACTAATCCCACTGTTCAGCCAGCTGCTGGGGACATGTACAGAAGTGGCCAGTGGTGATTTTCCTTCTGACATGAGTGTGTGTGTGTGTGCGCGTATCCCAGACTTGAATTCGACCTCTGCTTTTGATTGACATTCCCACTTTGACTTTCTCTCGAGGGCCAGGTTTGCTAGTTTGAGCTACTGTGAGAATTTGTTTTTGGGAGCGGGGGGTAGGGGTCATGGGAAGCACATGAAGAAAATATAATTGAAGCATATCGTGTATTTGTAGGAACCCACGGTGATGAGTTTACATAGGCAAACCCTAATATAACGGCATTTATAACGGAGGAAAAAGTTGGTGTGACACAACGTGACACTAGGAAAACAACTTGTGCATACAGGAAGTGTGCATGCACCTAAATCTTTTAATGTAGACAGTTTTTTTGAGTATGTATGTGTGTATTGTGTTAAAGGAAATGTTTGACTAAGCTGTCATGATGAACCAAGTGCACTTTATTAGTAATGTATATTTTTACATACATAGAAAACATATCCCAATGTTTAAGATGTTTTGAGGTGTATTTTATGTTTTTTTTATTGAGTTGACTTGTTCAGGATCCAGACTGGTCTGATCACAACTGTGCTTGATGCCCAACGCTCAAGATAAATCAGAGCGGTGTATAGCCTAAAATCAATCAACTACGTCTCGCAGAATCTAAGGGAGTTTCCTGAAGGCGTCTGGAGTAGATTTAATCTGGAAATCTGGGTCTATAATTGATGTCTTCAAAATATGTCAAACTGAGCACCTCCAGCATATATTAGAAGTAAATGTGTGCAGGCAAACTCAGAAGGAAATTTTCACATGGCGAGGTCCCTCAAATATCAAATCAAATAAATGACCAGTTAATCTGTTTTGATGATGTTGGTTGAGGGATGAATGTTGGCCAGGACACAGGAGAACTTGCCTGCTCTTCAAATGGTACCATGGGAATTTTTTTTGATATCCACCTGAAAAGGCAAATAATGTAACCCCTCCTCTGAAAGACCCCATCTCTGACAATGCAGCACACTGTTGCACTGAATCGTGCTGGAGTCCTGAATCCACACTTTTCTGGTTGAGGCTAGACTTACCACTGAGCCAAGCTGACACTTGTTCCAGTGATACATTTTCAATGGTTAAAGTGCATTAATGTAATGGTGTGGTAAGATTTTGAGTTGACCCTCCTGTAGTTGATTACCCGTAGCTGTAATGAAGGGAGCAAAA
Source organism: Heptranchias perlo (assembly GCF_035084215.1). Taxonomy (NCBI): domain Eukaryota; kingdom Metazoa; phylum Chordata; class Chondrichthyes; order Hexanchiformes; family Hexanchidae; genus Heptranchias; species Heptranchias perlo. The sequence goes on from NC_090351.1 coordinate 12,277,886, forward strand.
TAATCTCAGGCTTCCACACTGTGTTAAAATCTCCATTCGATGGCCAGAGCTTGTTGACATCAGAATTACGTACAAGAGATAACTGAGTTTTTCTGATGGAGTGAAGGAAAACGTCCTTTATTTCCACAGTTTTTGAAGTTCCCACAAGTTTAATTGTTGAACGTCTCAAAATTTACAATAGTTAAGTCTGAGAAATTTTCAGAACCACCATGGTTTCTACTTGCTGTTTGTGTAAATGATACTAGTAAATATGTGTTTCCCATAAGCAGCAATACACAGGACAGTAGTTAAGAAGTGGGATAATGTGTATATACATGAAAAAAATGGAGAGGGAGAAAAAATGTATTCAATGTGATCCTAGATTTCACTGGGTTTTATAATAGGTCTGACTAAAAGCAGTTGAGTCACTACCATTAGGCTGTTGTACAGCCTGACTATACTTGAGTTTCACTGGCATTTGCCTATAGCTTGACTTCACCTTTGTAAATGACCCTTGTTGTGAATGCCATCTTTTGTAGACAAGTGGACCAATGCCGACTACCCATCAGGCACGAACACAACCAGCTTCATCAAGCAGCAGTTCTAACAGCATTAGCCAGTACTTTGAAATGTACGATGTGAAAGAATCATCCTATCACAGTCTTATTTCACGCCTGGACTTGCACATTTGTGATGATGGTTTCTCAAAGGAAGAAGGTACTAGTGATGCACGATGTCTGCAACTGCTCCAAGCTTGTAATTCCGTACAATTTGTACATACGAAAGGTTATTCTGAGAATGAGTGTGAAATCATATAGCTAGTTACTGGGATTGAGGTTTGGCAGGGCAGAGCAGGTTTTCATCCAAGATTGTGAAACACTACAAGTACATCTATAGTGTTTGTTACTGTTACATAAGTGCTATGAAATTTCACATTTAGGAGGATGGGGGGTGAATGCTTAATTTTTTAAAAATCGCCTGTTTTGGCCAAAGATATTTTGCAATTCCTGACAGCTACTTTAGTCTGGCAAAGGGATATGGGGTTGTAAACAAATGTATGAGATAAAAAGGAAAAACTGCAAATGCTGGAAATACAAGGCACCTCCCAGATCCGTGCCCATCTTTCCCGCTACTCCTTATTTCAATCTCTCCAATCAGATTAACACCCGTGCCACGGCACTGAAACAGTCCTCTGCAAAGTAACACGATATCTCTGTGACCGTGCATTATCCCACTTTGACCTCTCTGTAGCCTTTGGCACAGTTCACCTCACCATCCTTCACCTCTCCTCTGTTATCCAGCTCAGTGGGACCACCCTAATTTGGTTCCACTCTTAACTATTCAATTGTAGCCCGAGCATCTCCAGCAATGGCTTTTCTTCCTGTCTCTGCAGAGATCCTTGGAGGAACTCCAGAAGTAACTATCATTGGCCCCCTCTTCTTCCTCTGCCCCTTGCCGCCATCATCCCAAGATGTGATTGACTTCCACGTGTGCACCCACAACACCCAGCTTTATCTCTCCACCACCTCTCTCGACCAATGCACTCCCTCTATGTTGCTAGCATGCTTATTTGACTTGGTCTCGAATGAGCTGCAATTTCCTCCATTTTAAACAGTTCAACACTGAAGCCATCATCGTTGACACCTGCCACAATCTCAGTGCCCTTGCCATTGATTCCATCCCCCTCGCTTCTCAGGCTGAAACAGACTGCTCACAACCTCAGCATCCCATTCGACCCCAAACTGTGCTTCTAATTCCATATCTCTTACATCATCGTTGCTGACTTCTACCTCTTGCCTCAGCCCTTACCTCAGCTCAAGTGCTGCTGAAACCTTCATCCCACACTTTTGTCATGACCAGACTCAACTATTCCCATGCTCTCCTGGCCGGTCTTCCATCCCCCACCCTCCATAAACTTCTGCTTATTCAAAACTCTGCTGCCTGTATCCTATCCCGCATGAGTCCAGTTCACCCGTTGCACATATGTTGACCTACATTGGCTCACGGTCCCCAAAAGCCTCATTTAAAATTCTCATCTTTTCTGTTTAAATTACTTGATGGCCTTGATCCTCCCATTTCTGTAACTTTGTCCAGTCTATAACCACCGCCCCCCATCCTGAGTTCTCCATTCCTCTGACTCTGGCCTCTTGTGCAACCCCCCTTCACCCCACCATCGGTGGCCATGCATTCAACTGCCTAAACACCACGCCATCACGCTCTGGAATTCTCTCCCTAAAGCCCTTCACCTCTCCACCTCGCTCTATAAGACCCTCTGTAAAATCCAGATCTGACCAAGCTTTGATTCACCCCTCGTCCATAACTCCTCCTTCGGCTCAAAATTCACTTTTTTGATTACACTTCTGTTGGACACTTTGCGACATTTTTCTTTTAAAGACACTATATACATGGAGGTGGTAGTAGCAGCTTTAAAGGTTGCAGACCGTTGGTCCAAAATGTGAGGAGCTAGGGCTCTACGTTATTAGTGGAAACTGGATATAAGGTAAGGTATTACCTATAAGGTAATGAGCAAATGTTTATAATATCTAGTAATGTCTTCAGAAATTATTTTTCTATTTTTGGATTCACAGGTCTAATGAGGGTAATCTAAAATTATTCTGCCGCCTTTTCCCCCCAGCCGCCAATAATGAGAAACGTCAGAGCTCGTGATTTTCACTACCAGCATTTAGGATACCAGAGTGTGCTGGAAAATTTTTTGAGTTCTGTCTGTAATGTGTTTCCTTAATTTTTTATGTAGGAGGATCCAAACATCGAGTAGCTGGTGGAGCTATACAGTTAACATTTAAAAATTTGAGTCTGGATTACTACCCCTTCCACTGGGCAAGTAAGTGAGTTCTGCTAACCAAAAGAACTAGACTAATAATGGAAATTGTTAGATATTTCACAATCAGCCTCTTGAGCTGGAAGCTCTTCATCCAGGAATAGTGACAGGGTATTAGGAGAAAACCTCAAAAATGGGGAGAAAAATTAAGAAACTTTGAATAAATTGGTATTGAAGTCTTGGCTTTGTTCTTCATACTGTTTAAGGTAGGAAGTGGCCAAGCTTTTTGTTTTTATGGGCGGCATGGCCACTCTAGGAGGGATGGGGCACATATAAAGCTTATATTAATATTGCCATTAGTTTGCATATATCCCAGGTTGTTGATACGAACACATTGGGCCCGATTTTACCAGGCCTGCGGGTTTCGGGAGCGTGGGTTGCCCGCGCAATCGTAGCAGGCAACACACTAATGGGATCCAATTACCTGCTCCTCCGGGCTCCGCGCTGCTGGTCTGCGCGTCGGGCGGGCTGCGCATGCGCAGTACGATCTGTCAGCTGGAGGCTCTCTAGTTAAAGGGGCAGTCCTCCACTGACGGATGCTGCAACCAATAGAACACATTACAGCATAGAGCAGCCCAGGGGGAAGGCTGCTCCCAGTTTAATGATGCCTCACCCCAGATGGGGTGAGGAGGAGGGGGAGGACAGAGCTCTTCCACCCGGCGGGCGGGAGAAAGCGGCCTGCCTCTGCCACCAAGAAGGCCTGGCTCGAGGTGGCAGAGGAGGTCACCTGCACCACCAGCATATCGCCCACCTGCATACAGTGCAGGAGGCGCTCCAATGACCGCAGTAGGTCAGCCACAGTGAGAACACGTAGTCTTTCCCCTACACTCCGTCTGCCACAACACTGCCCCCACCCCACATCTCCTTCGGCACCGCCAACACCACTCTGTCACATCACCCCTCATACCCACTCAAACCCCATCCTCATCTTACCTGCACCTACTCACCTCGCGAGTACTCACCCCGCCACTAACACGCAACCCAATCCTCATATAATCTCATGGCTCTATCCCATATGCACCCTCTCATGCATCTCCCTCACGGCCAGCCTCATTCAACCTGCCACCACCTGTGCTTCAGCCACAGGGCATGCATCACATATGTGCAGTAGGCAGCGTAAGGCAAACTTGTCGTGAGCATGAAGGGGATGCACAAGGGTGTTTGAGGGTTTGTCATGGGTGTTACCTATATTGAATTTCAGAACAACTCACATCACACATTATATTGGCACCACTACTGCCATGTCTCCGCGAATCCTGTCTGTTTTGTGCAATAATGCCCGCTCCTGGGTATCACTATGAGGACCCACCACTGATGCCACCCATTGTGGCACTGCAGAGTAGGTGCAGGTGTATTTGCAGGGCTCTTCCGCGCAGACGACTGAGAGACATCGGCGGTGTACCCGGCTGCACCCTGGAAGGATGCGGTGGAGAAGTTGTGGAGGGCAGTGGTGACTTTGGCAGCGACAGGTAAGCAGATGGTGCTGGGGCCAGCCAGGAGCAGCTCGGCATGAAAGAGGCTGCAGATGTCCACGACGACATGTCGAGTGAATCTGCGCCTCCATGTGCACTGCTGCTCAGAGAGGTCCGGGGAGCTGCGCCTCGGTCTGTGGACCCTGTGGCGAGGGTAGTGCCCTCTGCGACGCGTCTCTCTCTGCGGTAGCCCTCCCTCCTGCTGTACAGGTGGATGTGTCACAGCACTCTGTTGTGGAGCTCCACGTATCAGAGGTGGATGGTGAGGCTGGTGATGCTGTTCGCCCTCCGAGGAGGTCATGACTGCAGCTACGGCGGCCCCCATCCGCAATATGTACATCTGAGGGGGTCCGCAAGGTAGGCACATGTCTCCGGACCCCGGGGTGAGTGTGCAGGTTGGTGACTGACCGTCAGGAGGGGGGTGGTGGAGGCCACACTTTGTCCCAAGTGACAGAGCGGCCTCCTGCAATGGGTGAGGGTCTTTCCCCCCCCCCCCCCCCCCCCCTGTCAAATGGACCTTTGCAGCTGCCACAGGCTGATGGCTGCAACACGTCCAGTTCAACTAGGACTGTTTCCCCCAATGTGTGAAACAGTCCCATGTTTCTCCAAAATCACACACAGTCCCTTAATCAGGTCAGTTAATGACCTGAACAAGCAAAATAAATACACTCAAGTGGCATCCCGCTGGCTTTAATTGCCTGCGGGATTCCCACCAGCGGGGGCTACGCACGCACCCCCGCACGTCATCGGGGAACCCGGAAGTGGGCGGGATCGTGGCGCGATCCGGTCACGTGCCTGGATATCGGGATTTTCGGGGCCCCCCCCACTGGCAACGCGCACGAAACCCGCCGGTAAAATCGAGCCCATCATCTTGTTCTGATGTAGCATTTATCCACCAGTGAGTCAACCACGCTAAGGTCATACCTTCCCAAGCCCTCAGACCGAAAAAATTAGAACTGGACAAACCAGACAATGAGAAATATTAGCGCGCATACAACCGAGTTGCCTCGGCTTTGAGGACCAGATTGCCAGAGCCAAGTGGCCCACATATGGCCCTTCGGCTCAGTTTGGCCACCCACGGTTCAAGGAGTTTCAGTATCAAAGCTGGTTTAGTTACAGCACTGATTGTAGATGGGGTTTCCAGCGATGGTCAGCTTCTTTACTGCAGTTGATGGCAGTCCAAGATGATGCCATGGGATTAGGTTGTGATATGTTGGGAGCTGCCCAAAGAGCTTTAGACTTCATCTCTTCTGTATTAAGTATCGTTAATTAATGAAGCTCTGCATGACTGTTCTTGCAGATGATAGCTGCAAACACTGGGTTAGACACTGTGAAGCAATGGAAGCCAGAACACGCTGGGCCCAAGACCTGCTGCAAGAGTTTCAGTCCAAAGTACAAACAATAATAGATCATCATGAGGCCACAACAATTGTAAAATCTCCAACAAAAGAATCTCCTGGTAAAAGAAAAGGTGTGTGTTTGTGCAACTAGATTTCTTAATGGGGCTTCCAAAATGGGCTGAACTAAGTTTTCTGGATGAAAAATGTTGTATCCTAAACATGCAAAATATACAAAAGCAAAGATTAGCATAGAAGTTCTGAAACATACTTTTTCAGGTTTTATAAATCCACATTGCTTTCCTCTACGATTTATTAGCGAGGGGAGGGGTGTAGAGAAATCTAAGGTTTTGATCTGGGTTTCAAAGCCCCATTTTAGTCCTATGATATCTCCCTCTCAGTGCCTACTCCTCATGGCTTACCTGACCACTTTTTTGACTCTCATGATTCCACGGAAAAGTGGGTTCAAATTTAGTGAAAACAAAACATGCTCCCCACACAGTATAGGTGCAAGTTGAACTAAGAAAATATTTATGCAAATCTACAAGTGTGTTCAGCAACCTTATCCAGAAACTGGAAGTTTAAAGATTGTTTAGTGGATGAGAGCTCATTTCTTTTCAGTGCTATATGAAATTTTTTAATAGGTTATTTTATGCATACATTATCATGAAACAGTCATAAGCTGTTTTAGGGTGCTGAGCATTCTAATCAAAAATGACTTTGTTGCTGACCATAATATGTACAAGTTATAATTATTTTTTCCAGGATATTATTCTGATGTATTTGTTTATTTTCTAATAAAATAAGCAAATACATCAGAATAATTATTATTATTCTGTGTTTTACATACCACACTGTATTCTTTCCATAATAAGATTCTGAAGTAAGTAACAATGCAATGGTTATCGAATTTCACTTCGAGGCAAAACGGATAATGAGGTCCCTTCTCTGAATCTTTCTAATTCAAATTTTTCTTCCTTGCTGGATTTTGAGGCATCATTTTCCCTCCTTCCTGTAGCCTGTAAGATAGAACTTTATTGTGCATGGGCTGCCTAATGGCTGCAACCAGGCTGATCCTTGACCAGTCAATAGAATTGTCATTTGAGTGAGAGTGAATCTGATGCTGTGTTTGTTTCTTAGTCTGTAACATCTGTTTGCTGTTCTCATCTTTCAGAAGTTGATGGTTGATATTTGAGTATTTAAATTGCTACATCTAAAGGAGATATAGACTTGTAAAATCCATATCTAAGATGCATTTCCTACTGATTGCACAAAAGGATTCCACAATTCAGTTTCATTCCATTGTACCCAGCTTTGTGCTCATCACTAAATAGGAAATGTGGAAAAAAAAACCTCCACTTCAGCACCATTCATCTTTACTTGATGAACGGTATAAATTAAGGTAATTGAGTAACCTGTGAATAATAAGTTACATTTCAAACTGATCATAGTATGTCTTTCACTGTTGCATATTGAATACAAGATTGGCAACTGAACAATTGAGTTGCACAAATATCAAGAGGGAATTTGCATTGCAAACTGGATTTCAAATCATGCTTTAGTTGTATCTTGGTGATTAAAGTTATGGAGGAAGCTGAAATGCATATTAGAAGTACTCTTAGCATTTTTGTAATTTTTTTTTTTGAAGTGCAGTGATTATGTAAATAACCACAGCAACCATTCTGTGCCAGCAAGGTCCCACAAATAAGATAACCGGTGAAGTCTGTTTTTAGCGAGTATTGGTTGAAGAAGCAATTTTATCCAGAAGACTGAGTGAATTCCCTGCTCTTCTGTGAATGATGCCTTGGGACTGTCAATATCCACGCGCAGCACTGGAACAGGCAGACAGGACTACAGTTTAATGTCTCCTCTGATGGACACCACCTCTGGTGCAGTACTCCTTCGGGTCTACACTGGAGTTAGTTTAGATGATGTACTTAAGCTGTAGTGTGGGGCTTGAACCAATAACCTGACCTAAAGGCAAAAGTTGTACCAAGTTAGGTTGGTACCAGGGAAGAGTATATAGTACATAAAAACTGCATTACAAGATGGGATTTCATCTAGATGGCAAATTGCAAGTACTCTTGTACATTATCACAGTAGTTGTGAAATTGTGGAGTCCTGGGCTCCCAGTCTTTGTAATTTGAACTCTCCATTCTGCTGTTTTGCCAGTTCTTGTCTGGGTTACGAGATTTACCACTGTGTTCCTTTTACGCAGAAATACTTGGAGAATTTGCACTGAGTAGCAGTAACAAGTCAGAGCTTTCAAATGGCTTAATACATGTTCTAATGGCCCTTCTAGGAAGTGATGGCTAATTTTGTATTTGAACTTTTCCATACAAAGAAGAGAATTACAGGCTATACCACTGGCTGAAAGGGAGCTGTACAGGTACAAACTGTATGTGAACTGATGTTGCTGGCATTCTAGTTTTTGGGTTGATTAAAACAGGTTGAGGTGCAGGTGCTACTAGGTCCCATATGTTTCATAAATGTTAAATCTAAGATGTGACAAGAATCTTGTGTGGTGCTGCTAGATCCCGATGTTACAGACTGACAACCCAGCCATAGTTCTCAAAAGCTGCAGAAGATTGATTCTTATTCAGTAAATTGGTCTGCAAGACTCTGAACTGTGTTGAGTTCAGGGGCAAGAGGTGGAATTTATTTCTTGGATAAATGAGGCTACAGAAAAAAATAACTTCCGTTTATACACCACCTACTCCGAATTCAAAGACATCTAATTCAAATGCTCTGATTCAAATTCTTTAAGCATTAAATTCCTACTTTCCTGTTATTAGATTGCTTATTTCAATTGACTGAATAATTCAATTTTTTTTTAAAGCATTAAACAACTTAAAATTATCCAGCGTAGTCTGTAGTGCCTTTCATGTTCTCGGGACCTCCTGAAGCATTTCACAATGAATCACTGTTATGTCGGAGAACGTCGCAGCCAATTTATGCATAACATTGCCCCACAAACAGCAAATTACATAAATGATGAATTAATCTGTTTGGATTATGGGAGGATGAATATTAGCCAGGATACTGGGAGAATGCCATTAAAATAGTGTCATAAGATCTTTTGCGACTAATTGAACAGGCCAGGATACTGAATAAAAGCCCCAGCTTAATGCCTCATCTGAAAGTCACCATCTTCAACAATTCAGCACTCCCTTAATACTGCACTTGATGTCAGTCTTCAGTATTTGATCTGAGAAGATGTATCTTCAATGTCTATGAAAGCTGCTAACTGACAATTGGGCTGAAGCTATTCTGTAAATTTTCAGTCTTTTGTCAATTCCTATAGATGTCATTTCCAGTGTTTGACTGACGTGAGCTCGTGTTACCAAAGCAAGGAACTGAGCTTTTTTTGTAACTGAACAAAGCTTAATACCTTTGCAGAGGAAAGGTAAATAAACATTCAGTCTGAACATTGTTACTGATAATTTTGTTTTCTGTGCTGTCCAGTTCTATTTCTGCCTGCAGTTATGTGATTGTATCTTTTTCAGATAGGACAATAACCACTTTTAGAGGGTGATATCAGTGAAACAAACATCTGTTCATCGTGACCCAGGGTTTGCATTCTCAGAGGAAGTCACTTATCCATGTAGGCCGCAAGAGGCCGGATTCTCAGTGAGGCAAGGAGGCCATAACTTAAGAGGCTCTAGAATTGTGGGTTAATGGGTTTGACTTTGTGCTGGAAAATTGACCTTGAGATTGGAAGTGTCACGGGTCTGAAATCAAATTGGCAACCAAACAAGTTTTTATTACTACTGTTGCAACAGCTTCTTGCTTGCTCTGGTTTTCATAAACTTTGGCACATTTAACAAGAAGTTTGTGAAACCCCTGGATCTCGCTATTGTATAATTGCTCTCACTCCTCTCTAAGATGTGTAGATTCCATACAGGAGTGACCAGCACTGCTGTGCCTGAAAATATCTAAGGCAGACCCAAAACTTGTAACAATTGTATTAATGTCCAACTTTGAGTTAGTGTGACACTAATGCCACTTCTTTAAAATTCGGATGAACATCTGATAGTTGAGTCAAATAATGGATGGTCTATGGAGGACCAAGGCAGCTTGTAGTAATGTTTATTGTATTTTCTGGGATAGTTTAGGAGACCTTTGTTATAAGAGTTCCTTAGAAATACACATCAATTCTGTTGTTCAGTAGGTTGGATGTTATGTGCTTTTCTGGGTTTTATGTTTCTTTTTGTGGTTTGGCCATTTTTGCAGTAACCCAGAAATTAAAACCATGTCTTGAAAGAATTCTCCAGACTCAGTCTGGGAGAATACTCATTTTGTTTTTCAGACTGAGCTAGCTCCTTTAGTAATTTGATTCATATTGACTAAAGGGGGATTTTCCACCTCCTGAGAAAAGGAGAAAAACTAGATAATTGCCTGTATTTAGGATTTACTAGGGTTATTAGGGGGTGCTGTAGGAAATACTGTATTGGATCTAGGTCAATGCTACAAGTATCGATGTTACTCGGCATGGGGAAGGAAGGTGTAATATCTTGTATTGCTTAAAACCCACCTTGCCAGTTGGATTAGTTTTGAGTCAGATTGTTCTGCTTTGATCCCACCAGCACTCATCCAAGGTTCCAGGATTCCTCTTGTGCAGGTTGGGTGGGTTGCAGTATAGAGTTTCTTAATCTGTCCCAGCTGCTCACCGCTATCCAGCAACCCTTACTGGAAATACATGAGTGGACATCAGGTGAAAACATGCTACGGCCTGGTGTCTGCATTTGAACTGCTTGCCGGCATTCCGTATAGATGTATAACTATTCGCCACTTTTACGAGTTTCCAGAGGGCCTGTTGAACTGAACCCTGCAAAGGAGTCCATGGCATCAGGTGAGGGGAAGGCTAGAAAACTGATTGAAAACTGATTGAAAAGGGATGGAATGTGCCTGAAATATATAAGAAAAATGACAGTGAGGTAAGTGCCTTATTCAGCACCTGGTTTTCAATAGCTGATCTCCAAAGCCCATGGACACTTTGCCTGAAGTATTGTGCATTACATCTTAAATCTTGGTCGTGCAGCAGAATAATACACAAGGTACCATTCACGTGAAACTTGTACACAGGACAGCTTTGATAGTGGGCCTCCATGAAATATAGAAATTTGTAACTTGGCATAAAGCCATTGGCGAGCATCTTGTTTACAGAAGATGCTTCAAAGCAGCGACTTTGTGCTTTGTTCAGCACTGGGAGAGTACCGGTTATTGAAATTTTCACTCTTGTTTTCTTTGCAGTGGGGTCACCGACTCGGAAAGTAAGTGGCGCTGGCAAAAGACGTGCAAGTGATCAGTCGGCAACTGCTATCTCACCTGATTCTCGGCAGCCACTCTGGAGCAGGCTGCGTTCCAGCTGTGTGGTCGTCCGTGTTGATGACTTGGATGTTTATCAGGTAGGGAGGTGGTATTGGACATTCATTCTCGGTGTACAATGCTGCTGGTTCTTCACAGCTTTTGTTGGTTGAATATGCTTGGGCTTCGCAACATAAATCTTTCCAATTAAGAAAACATTTCCTTCAGTTACCAAGCTTCTGGTAGTAGAAAAAATCTTAACTTTTAATAGCCTTGTCACGGTGTCATGAAGACCTAACATTCTGGATGTGACTTTCACTGAAGAGCCATTAGTCTGAAGCATACTTCTTGAACCGAGCTGCCAACTTGGAGCCAACAGTGATTGTAAAATTCAGTACCAACCCAGCACATAGTTGCCAAGCTGGTTGACCTGTTTGATGCCCTCTACTTTTTTTTATTATTCGTTCATGGGATGTGGGCGTCACTGGCGAGGCCGGCATTTATTGCCCATCCCTAATTGCCCTTGAGAAGGTGGTGGTGAGCCACCTTCTTGAACCGCTGCAGTCCGTGTGGTGAAGGTTCTCCCACAGTGCTGTTAGGAAGGGAGTTCCAGGATTTTGACCCAGCGACGATGAAGGAACGGCGATATATTTCCAAGTCAGGAAGGTGTGTGACTTGGAGGGGAACGTGCAGGTGGTGGTGTTCCCATGGACCTGCTGCTCTTGTCCTTCGAGGTGGTAGAGGTCACGGGTTTGGGAAGAGCTGTCGAAGAAGCCTTGGCGAGTTGCTGCAGTGCATCCTGCGGATGGTACACACTTTAGCCACGGTGCGCCGGTGGTGAAGGGAGTGAATGTTTAGGGTGGTGGATGGGGTGCCAATCAAGCAGGCTGCTTTGTCCTGGATGGTGTCGAGCTTTGAGTGTTGTTGGAGCTGCACTCATCCAGACAAGTGGAGAGTATTCCATCACACTCCTGACTTGTGCCTTGTCGATTGTGGAAAGGCTTTGGCGAGTCAGGAGGTGAGTCACTCGCCACAGAATACCCAGCCTCTGACCTGCTCTTGTAGCCACAGTATTTATATGGCTGGTCCAGTTAAGTTTCTGGTCAATGGTGACTCCCAGGATGTTGATGGTGGGGGATTCGGTGATGGTAATACCATTGAATGTCAAGGGGAGGTGGTTAGACTCTCTTTTGTTGGAGATGGTCATTGCCTGGCACTTGTCTTGCGCAAATGTTACTTGCCACTTATCAGCCCAAGCCTGGATGTTGTCCAGGTCTTGCTGCATGTGGGCTCGGACTACTTCATTATCTGAGGGGTTGCGAATGGAACTGAACACTGTGCAATCATCAGCGATCATCCCCATTTCTGACCTTATGATGGAGGAATGGTCATTGATGAAGCAGCTGAAGATGGTTGGGCCTAGGACACTGCCCTGAGGAACTGCTGCAGCAATGCCCTGGGGCTGAGATGATTGGCCTCCAACAACCACTACCATCTTCCTTTGCGCTAGGTATGACTCCAGCCACTGGAGAGTTTTCCCCCTGATTCCCATTGACTTCAATTTTCCTAGGGCTCCTTGATGCCACACTCGGTCAAATGCTGCCTTGATCTCAAGGGCAGTCACTCTCATCTCACCTCTGGAATTCAGCTCTTTTGTCCATGTTTGGACCAAGGCTGTAATGAGGTCTGGAGCAGAGTGGTCCTGGCGGAACCCAAACTGAGCATCGGTGAGCAGGTTATTGGTGAGTAAGTGCCACTTGATAGCCCTGTCGACGACACCTTCCATCACTTTGTTGCTGATTGAGAGTAGACTGATGGGGCGGTAATTGGCCGGATTGGATTTGTCCTGCATTTTGTGGACAGGACGTACCTGGGCAATTTTCCACATTGTTGGGTAGATGCCAGTGTTGTAGCTGTACTGGAACAGCTTGGCTAGAGGCACGGCTAGTTCTGGAGCACAAGTCTTCAGCACTACAGTCGGGATGTTGTCGGGGCCCATAGCATTTGCTGTATCCAGTGCACTCGGCCGTTTCTTGATATCATGTGGAGTGAATCGAATTGGCTGAAGACTGGCTTCTGTGATGGTGGGAATATCGGGAGGCGGCCGAGATGGATCGTCTACTTGGCACTTCTGGCTGAAGACGGTTGCAAACGCTTCAGCCGTTTTTGCACTCACATGCTGGACTCCGCCATCGTTGAGGATGGGCATGTTTACAGAGCCTCCTCCTCCCGTTAGTTGTTTAATTGTCCACCACCATTCACGACTGGATGTGGCAGGACTGCAGAGCTTTGATCTGATCTCACTTCAAAACCAGCAGTGAACAAGTACGTAAAGTGGCACACAAATTGCTGTCCTTTTGGTGTAAACTTTGTTTTCTACCTTCCATTATGGGGTAGTGTTTCCACCAAGTAACGCAGACAAAATTGAGAAGTTGCCATATTGGGAACCTTGGGTGCAGCCTAACATGGTGAGTTGATAAGTTAATGTGTTGTGGCACTGTGCCCTGGTTAGTTTATATTTAACTGATTATCAGTGTAGCCCTTGAGATTCTTTCTTTATACTACAGCTATGTTCCAGGCTAGGAATGCTTCCTAATATTTTTCCTAACATAACTTTGAAGTGAAATGATAGGTTCAATAAATGAAACCTACAGTTACAGCAAATTGCATTTCTTGAGGGTGCAGGGGGAAAACCTCCAGCATTAGATGCTGTACTGTCACTGTCATCTTCCACATTATTACCACACCTGATGTCTTTGGAGTAATATAAACCTTTTAACTCTTCCAGCATTTGACTGAGAAAAGCATGTACAATTTCTCCATATAATGTATTTTGATTCGTTGTCCCCTCGAGCTTCAGTATAGAATGCTTCTGGCCATAACATTTGCTGCCACTTGCAAATTCATGGTAGCCTAAAGTAAAAATAATCTTGAGGTATTGCTGTGCATCGTGCATCTTGGATTGTTGCTTAGGTTTATAATGTATTCATCAGATTGGTATCCAGTAATTTCTTTGATCATTGGCAGGCATACTAGTCCAGAAGTGTAACTAATCCAGCAGGAAACAAATGTCAGAAATACTAAGAACAAAATTGGAAGACTTATGCATAAAATCTATTTCCACTTGCCAAGACTAAAGTACAGACTAGGATTTAAAAGTAAAAATATTATGTACACGTGAGTGGTTCTATTGGAGATCATCTTTCACACTCACTTCTGCTTCAAAAGAAGTGATTTCTTTCTCATTTCAGTCTTCACAAATGGATGAATAATCTGGCTTTCCACATGGTGAAAAACATTGTTAAGCAACTTTTGTCTTCCTCATTCTTCTTTATCCTTTTTTTTTACATACATAGCCTCATTCTGAGCCATTCCTTGATTGATTCTTGTATCCTGTTGACCGCCATCATTGTAGTTGTCTCTGCAAAATGAAAGTCTGGCTTTTGTTTGTGAATTTGAGTTTTACCCTTAAATGGAGACTTTTTCCTTTTGCCTTTGTGAGGCTTTAATCTATTGAAGTGCTTGTTGCTCACCAACCGCGACATGCTCTTTTTCCTTGTGCTTAGATCATCCCTTCTTGAGTTATCTTGCTCTGGTCAATGCCAGTGCATGATTTGAAGACCTGCATTGAATGTTACAGACTTATCTGGATGACTGACACCCACTCGTCTACGAATGTTGAATGATTCTCTGTGTGTTGTCTGCTCCAAACTTAGTAAAAAGGACCCCATCATAACTGCTGGGGAGTTTGATTTGATGGAGGGCAATAGTACCTGTGAGGGTCCAGTCTCTATCCTTATGTGGAGCTCATTCAAGGCTCCTGGGCATAGGAGCCAGCCTTGGTAAATCCTTCTGCCAAAGCAGCTTCTGTAAGCAGAAGGAAAAGGATTCTGCTCGAAGTGTATCCTTCAAAACATAAAAGGATTGCTTCAGAAACTAGTTCATAAATTATGATAAGCCTGAGCATATCGTACGTTCATACAGGTTGCAAAGACTATGCTTTTTTTGAGACTGGCACCAGTAGACCTATTATCCCATTATTTGAAATCCCTTTTCTTTCACATTGGGTGAATCTGAGCAAGTGAAATCTATCTGGAACAAATTCCACACCTCTCAGAGAAGGAGGACGACATTATGTAATTCAGTAGTTCATGTTGTTTGGCATGTCGGCTGAGCAGTTGTAAGAGCACTTTTTTTAACCTAAAGTGATATTCAAGTCCTACTGATCTGTGCACATACACAGAATTACAAACTGTCCTCCTCCTTTTCTGAGAGGTCTGGAATTTGTTCTAGATAGATTTCACTTGCACAAATTCACGCAATGTGAAAGAAACGGGATTTCAAATAATGTGCAGTATGGTGACTGTATGTAGGTAAAGCAACTGATGTGCACATATCAAGACAGTTAGAGTCTTAGAGATTTGCAAATTAGTTGCAGAGTGTTCATCTTTGTGTTACTCCCTTGCTGGTCAGGAGCTGGTGGGTGAAGTTGCAGCTGCTCCAGCTTGTGACATGGCTATGTCATAAGGCCAATTTGGAGAATGTTTCTCCACATTGTCTGCAAGGCTTCAGCACAGCAGAAGTGAAATTGTAAACCTAGTGAAGAAAAGATTGAACCTATTTGTCATACATTCTATGGTTCATTTTGAGCTCAAATGCCCTGTGGCACCTGACTTGATCTTTCACAATGTCAAAACAGTATGATGTAACAGGAAGTAATGTCCTCAGTAATTTACTGTAAGTAGTGTTTTGGCACTGTTGAATTCGAGGACCCTGGTTCTAAATGTATTATCATAGAAGTTTACAACATGGAAACAGGCCCTTCGGCCCAACATGTCCATGTCGCCCAGTTTATACCACTAAGCTAGTCCCAATTGCCTGCACTTGGCCCATATCCCCCTCTATACCCATCTTACCCATGTAACTGTCCAAATGTATTCTTTATGGTTTTGATCTTCTCTCTTGGAATTTATGTTCCAGGTTTTGAATATATGTTGTATAATTTGTAAAAGTGTGGTGTGACTTTTGCCTCATGTAAGTTTCTGGACGATTTAACTGATCTTTTTACTACCCTCCTCTCCTACTGATATTGATATTCACATGTGGCTTTGATCATTTAAAGCTGTATTGTGGTAAAAGGAGCAGTGAAGCAAGCTTCAGAGTGTTACTATATTTTTGGGCAGTGGTAACTATCCCACTCTAAATGTGTTTCTGAATGCAGCCAGTGATGTGCTCCTGGATCTCCCAAGTGTAACTCCTTGGAGGGGTGGGGGTAACTGAGGAAATGCATCTTGCATCTCCCAAGATGGCTTGGGCTGTGATGAGGTGAATTTCATTTTCAACCCAGATCTGTCATTCCATGGTGCTCTGCATCCATTAACCTCGAATGCCTGTCTCTGAAATATTTCACATTCGACAATGCTGAATCTGGCAAAATGCCATAAGTTTATATTGTAGACTATAATGATTATACATTACCTGTGTCACTGACTATTGATATATCTGATGGCCATCTTGGCCAGGTTTGTGTAATTAAATGGTAGAAAGCTTGCTCGTACTTGAGTTATAAAAATAAATTAATTGAAGCTCTTGGAGGTGATGGTTAATATAATATTAATGCTTCATTTTATTTAAGGTCTCAGCAGCAGGTCAGCATGGTAAGAAGCCCACAACCTTACTTTCCTGCAACAGGACATCATACCATCTTCCAGCTGGCATGTCAGCAATTCACATCGAATTCACTGAATACTATTTTCCTGACAGTAAAGAATTTCCTGGTAAGATTTTGATAAATAAGTAACTTTTCAAAATGCATGGTAAATGTGGCAAGCTTGTGAGTTATTGTTAGATGATCGTTTTAATCTGTGTTGTAGTGAACAACATGTCCTGTTTCATTATTACACTGCACATTGTATGGCTAAAATTCATCACCTTTTGGGTTTGTATGACTCCTGTACACCCACACTACAGACATGGTAGCAAATGTTGTAGCAAAGGTTTGTTAGCCTTTATTGCAAGGGGGTTGGAGTACAAGAGTCAGGAAGTCTTGCAGCAATTTTAAAAAGAGCTCTGGTGCGACCACACCTGGAGTACTGTGTACAGTTTTGTCTCCTTACCTAACTAAGAGTATACTTGCCTTAGACGGGGTGCAGCAAAGGTTCACTAGATGGTTCCTGGGATGAAAGGGTTGTTCTACGAGGAGAGAGTGTGTAGAATGGGCCTATATTCTCTTGGAGTTTAGAAGAATGAGAGGTGATCTTATTGAAACATATAAAATTCTTCAAGGGCTTGATAGGGTGGATGCTGAGAGGCTGTTTCCCCTGGCTGGAGAATCTCGAACTAGGGGTCATAGCCTCAAGATAAGGGGTCAGCCATCTAGGACTGAGATGAGGAAAAATTTCTTCACTTAGAGGGTTGTGCATCTTTGGAGTTCTCTACCCCAGAGGGCTGTGGATGCTCAGTCAGTGAGTATATTCAAGACTGAGATCGATGAATATTTGGACACTAAGGGAATCCAGGGATATGGGGATAGGGCGGGAAAGTGGAGTTGAGGTTGAAGATCAGCCATGATCTTGCTGAATAACAGAGCAGGCTCGAGGGGCCTACTCCTGCTCCTATTTCTTATGTTTTAATGTTATGGTAAGTTATCTGCCCATTATAGAAGAGAAGCTGATATTTGAGTGAATGACCAGCTTTGATACTGATGAAACAAACCTGTATTTATTTGTATAGCAGATGTGATAGGCACAGGGATCATGTAATTGTGTGCTTTTTTTATACAAATGGAGTGCAGCTTCTATGCAAGTGTTCACTTCAATTTGGTGTATATTGTGAGACTTGTGAGTGGTATGTTTAACGCATCTCTGACTTCATCTGCAGGCTGTAGAATATTGTTAACGGCCATAGAATAATTTTACTTCCTTGGCATTTTTCTGACTAGTCTAAAGCTAATGCAATGTGTCCAAGCAATGCAGTTCTTGTAGGTAATTCCCTTTTTATGAGCCAATGCAGTTCATAACAAAATAAAATCTCATGAGGATGGAAATATTCCATTGAAATAACTTGGGTTTAAGGGTGAGTGAACATAATTTATCAACTGTTGATCAATTATTTTATTTTGTCAATTGTTTTGACTAGCCAGCTCTTAAGAATGTTCTCTGTCTTCTGTACCACTGCTTGATTTTTAATTCTTGTTATGGCCTCATTTGTTTGCACAGTTGTAGTAGGGACTGCAGTGGGAACAGCGCCAACTTCTCTTTGAATTAATTTTAAAACATTTTCCATTGGATAAGGACTAATTCAAATGCTGACCCTATTGTGACAAAAGGTAGAATTGCAACAAAAAAAACCCTCTTCCAGTCACTCCTATTATGTAGGATTCCTAATTCAACCACACTATTGATATTTGTGATCCAAATATAAAATGTTCCTCAACTCTTGTCTTAGTGTAAGTGCATTAACAACCACTTGTGAAAGATTGGTTTCCTATAAAGGTTTTCATGAGGCTAATCGGGCATAAGCCACCAGGTTTCGTGCAGCAATAGAAGACAGAATGGTAATTTAAATTCAGGCTATCCTTTTCTGTGGGGGGGTTCCCCCCTGAACTCTTGGCAATTTTTATGTTTTTTTATAATATATAAAATTGAAATATGGGTTGCTGATCATAGGATTTAATTCTCTGCAATCACTCTAGGAAGCATGGGACTGTTAATTAGGAGTTGTGCTATGAGGGCTGGCATGGTCCCAACCAATGTACCAACCAAACTGGGACCATACACACTAGAAGCTGGGATAGCACTGCCTCTTTATTGCACTCATTATTTTCTCTGCTTAAGGGGAAATGGAACTGCAATGAATTCTAATGTCGGTAATTGTCAAAGAGAGTTGGCCAGGGAATGGAACAGCGACACACGGGGTGGGATAGACGGGATGGCAAATCGATTCACGGGGTCAGCTTCTTCCCATTTGCTATCCCCATCCCAACAATTTTTTTCTCTGGTAAAGGGTGCAAGTGAAATGTACCGAGTTCAAGGAAATGTAAGGAAAAGGAGAAATGATTGTCAGACTTGTAATTTTGTATTGAAAAACAATAAAATCATTATCAGTTAGGCGCCTTTAGCTTTTTAATGTGTACTAGCGGCAAGACTAGAGAGATCATATTAGATACTGGATCCATATAAAATACACGATCAAATGTGAAACTAATGCGTCTCCTAATTCAGGGGACTTAATGAGGACAAGTTGGTTAGTTTTTGGGTAAAAATCTAAAAGGATTGGGTGAAGGACATTAGCTGCTCCTTCAGGAGCGGAGAGAAAATTGAAGGAAAGTAATATGGATCAAATGAGCTTATGGTCGAATTTTGCATTCTTTATAGTGAGGTTAGCCAGCCAACTGCCTTAATACTTTATGGCTTCTCAGGTAATCTCTTGGCACAATGTAAATTTCCTTTTTTATTGCAAATGTTTCATGAACATTTAAGACTTTAGTTTTTTCTTTCCTGCCTGCATTTTGGCCACCACCATTCCCCCAAAACAATATTCCTCTACGGAAAGCTCGGTGCTTGTCTCCACTCTGATCTGGAATTCACTTGCTGTGGTGGGGGTGGGGTAAATCGAGGGGATGCTATTGATATCCCGTCATAGGGGTGTCAACCTGTGCCCAGTCTGGTCCTCAACCTTGGCATTCAGTCCTATTTGTGCTTGTAATACTTAGTTGGGGATTTGTTGTAGAGTTTGGAGGGCCCAGAGGTTTAGAAAGGGCTGTTTTTAGCTTTGTTGCCTCATGGATAAATAATTCCTAAATCGGAACACTGCGTCAGGTAGTATCAGCAATACGTGATATATGGAAATGAAGGGCGACATTGATTTTATACTTTATGGTCTCCAAGGCTCCACGGTGCATACCTAACTGGCCCACAAAGGCAAAGGTTGGGCACCCCGATCCAACCACATTTGATCACTTCAGTGTACTACTTGTATACTACCTTACTGGGCCACCTTTTACACTCTAGCCATTCTGATGCAATAAGTACCAAGCAAATTTTCCATTGATCAGGAAGTGGCTGTTTTCAGTAGAATTTAACTGTTCGTTCAATTAACTATAAATGAACTTGTATGTTTGTAAATATGCCAGTTTCAAACAAAATGTTTCATTCTTCGCTGCTTCATTTTACTTTTTTCCCCATCAACAGTGCCTTGCCCTAATCTTTATGTAAAGCTCAATGCCCTGCAATTTACACTGGATCCGATCAGCATGCTATGGATGAACTCATTCTCTTTGGACCTGTATCAGACACTACAGCAGTTTAAAGCCATTTATAAATTGAATAATTCTGTGAAAGCAGATGAACATGTTGACTTTTGTATGAATGGACTCATGTTGAAGGTTAGTCACTGCCTAAGGTTATATTTAATAATGGAATTATGTATTCAAGCTTTATAGAGTATGTGGCGTGCAGATCTGCAGCGATATGATTTGTGTTCCACAAGGGGACTGATGACCACTTTTGAGAGTGTTAGTTCTCATGTGGCCAGCTCCACCATTTGTATCTACAAATTTTCACTATGTATTTGATATATCTATAATATATTACAAGACTTGCATAAAGCGAAACCTTCATGTAATGCGTTCCATTTCTGTCATACTTGAACTTATCTATTGATTTATACTTGAATCCTCCCAATATATATATATTAAAAAAAATTAAGTTTTAATGAGCATTATACCAGGTTTTTATCTCGTGTTGATATTTTTCTGAGTTGACTAATATTTGTACTTCAAAAATTTGATGCACATGTACAAGGAAGCAGTTGCATTATTAGACAATTAGTAAGCGGATAGCATATGGCAACATGCAGAATCCATTGCTTTCCAATTGCAACTTAAAAGAGGTTCCAATAATGTACTGTTGTACGGATCTGTCCCTATGCCAAGGGTTTTAATCCAGGACAAGTATTTAATCTGCAGTCATTTGACAGTAGATGCCTTTTTCTTATTAACTTTCACTGTTCAAATGCAGAGCAACTGAAGCAAAGGAAATGTCTTTGAATTGTTACATGATGCTATAGATTGTAAAGTGGGGTGTCTGCAAACTTATTAGTTTATCTTGGTTCTCCTTCCTCATTAGGTGTATGCACCTCAGGATGAACTCCATCTTTTAGGCCCCAGGTTCAGTCCCTCTGTCCTGTGCTGAGGTAGCTGATTTCAGCCTAGTGAACACTGGGGTTGTTTAAATTTGTAGTGTCCCAGTGCTCAGGAGGGGGAACATCAGCCCCAGGGCTCAGGAGGGGGAAAATCAGCCGAGGTTCCTGTTCCTTATCGCAGTCCAGTGACCCTACCAGGATTCTGTCTGTGGGCACCAAGTAAGAACAGAATAGGGCTTATATTTGATAGTTAAACAGTGCTGGATCTCCCAATTCTTTTGTGTACCCCAGTATGAGACGCCACCTTCAGTAAAGGAGGTGTAAGGAGCAAAGATGGAAATCTAATTATATGATTTCATGACTCAGTCCTGAAGTATTGTAGTCTAAGTACAGTCTTATTTTTTTGCTGACAATGATCTAATATAACTGCTAGCAACTGTGCACTATAAAAAGCTGCACAGGATCAGTGATTGGAAACTGAGTCATCCAGATCTTGAAAACATGCACACTGTTGCTTCATGACACTAAAGATTTAAAGGCAGCTTGTCCCTAAGGATATGTACTTTTTGTCCTGATGTCGGTTTCATTTTAAAAAAAATTAGATGGTGGGAGAAGAGTTTTGTGCTTACTTTGTTACGAGCGTCAGTGCTGCAGAACAGGGCTCTTTGAGCTTTGTTCAGTCCAGGTATGGGACAGAACATGTGTAGAGTAAACATTTGCTTCTATATCTGTGTGGCCGGGTTGTGCCATACGAGCAGTTTTGTGCTATTGATCCACCCCCCAGTAAGAACTGGATTGAGATTCTCAAAATCTCTGCCAACCGAGAGAGAATGTTTTCGTCCCATCAGTCTGTTCCAAGGTTGAAAGGCCGGTGTCTTAAGCTGCTGAGGCACTGCGCCTTTGTAGCAAAGTTATTTTCAGTGGATTAAATAAAGGGCAGCTCAATTGTGCGGTACATTGGTGTACTAAAACACTGCAGCGTGGATTGGTAGGATAGGGGCCAGTGTTTGTGGTTTCCTAACACCGCTAGTCTATCAAAGGTATGCAGGAAGGGGGAAATAAGAGGAACTGTATTCTGGCTGTTGCTGCACACAGCATACGAAAAAGCTGATTACCAATGGTGCATAGTAATTGGAGATCTAAAGGGGAGGGTTTTTTTTTAAAAGAAGTACGCTTACGTGTTTATGGATTTTCATTGTCAAATTTTTTTTAAAATACTTTTTTTGATCAGCTGGATGTCCAGTATGCATCACCATCTCCAAACCACCCTCCTGAGCAATCCACACCGGCAGCATTCTCTTTCCCTGATATATAGCCCACAATTGTACCTGCAGGGACACTTCCATAAGCCCATTGGCAAGAAGGCTTAGGGACCCTAAAGTATACGCCAAAGGATATCGCTGGAATTTAACCAGCTCAACAAAATAGTCATAACATTGTCACTTATTTTGTCAAAGTAAGTGATCACGGTTTTGGCAAGTTAAGATTTGAGTTTTGTGACAATACCCTGATCACCAGTGAGGTGAATATAAAATGCCAATCCAAGATTTTCTCCAGTGTTTCACTTCACATTGTTGGAACATTTGCATTTATTATGCTAGCTTCAAAATTGGTGAATGCAGTTTGGAGCTCCGGTGTAAAAGAAAGACTTTCCACCCTTTTGGACAGATTTAGAGGCAGTGCTTAGAATTTTTTTGCAGGGGTTGTTGGTGGTGGGGGGGGGGGGGTGGGGTTTGCAGAGAGAGGGAATAAAATTGTCAATTTTCCGTATTGTAGTGCAGTGGTATTTGTACTGTGGATTTTTGTGTTGCTTTGACACACTTGCTCAGATTTTGATTGGTTTCATAGTTTGACCCATAAAACAGTTCTAAATATTAGATTTTTTTTCTCTTTACCTTGCAGTTCGTTATCCCAGTGGAGAAGAAAGTGATGGCTCATCCGGAAAGGCCTCAGTCCCTCACCATTCAGACTTCAGACATTGTGGCTACAAACACACGACACTCCCTAAACTGCACACACTCCGATCTCCAAATGGTGCTAAAAGCTTTCAAAGACTCTGAATTCTTTCATGTGTCGTATAAGGAGTTCCCTAAATCTGCAGACAGTTTTGATGTGCTGCAAAATGTCTTCTTCCATCATGCTTATGAGCAACAAATCATTTTGGACAGAATACACGCACAGAAGAATCTTACCTATGATGTATTAAAGGCATCGTCGGCTGCAGATATTTGGTCAGTCCATTTTTGTCAGCTCTGGTTGGACTTTGAGGGCATGGAGAGTTCGAAAGGCAAGCCTTTCAGCTTTGTGGATGCATTTCCCCTCTCCCTTTGGGTGTCCCAACCTACTAAGTTTCAACAATCCAAGGTACCATCCAGTCATCCAGCTTCTGAATATTCTGCTGATTTAGATGATTCCAACAGTAGTTTGGGCGATAAATTGAATATGTTCAGCTGCACAGAACCCCTGGGAAATGGGTTGCAGGCTAATGCAAGGCAGGATTTCATGGACTCGGAGACACTGAGATCTTCCAAAGAGAAGGATGCACAACTGAACACTCAACAGGCAAGAGTGAAAGAATCCAGCATAAAGGATGAGTCTGAGGCAGATATACATGTTCTTGCATACAGCACTGCCCATGTAAAAGTACACATGAACCACTACCATTACCTTGTACTACTGAGGCTGAAGGAGTGTCTCGCTCAGCTACAGGAAGACCTGGCTCAGGATATGGAAAGATTGACTAAAAATCCAGTTAAATCTGGCAGTGCTTGCATAGGGCTGTTGATCAAGAGTGCAGAAATTGCTTTACTGCTCCATCCTGTACCAACCACAGGTTGTGATGCCAAATCCCAGGACTCTGAAAGCACAAGCCTCGCTGAGTCAGAACTTTCACCTTGTGAAAGTAGAGAGAGCTTGGCCATGGAGGACAAGCCTTTGAACAGAGCAACAACTGATCAGCTGGACAATACGATCAGCTCTATGGATGACAGCGGGATTCACAACGGAGATTTGAGTATGGGGACGTCATTAGATCATGGTGTTTTATCACAAGATGGCACAGTTGTGAGCAGTACTCCTATTTCTAATGCTGAAGAGATGGCGAATCAATCACTTGAAAAAGGGCTTGTGGAAGAAGCATGTGAAGCCGTGGAGTCACTGGAGGCCGAGGTTCCCGAGGAGACCATCGATTGTGCCACCTTCAATCCCATTTTAGCTACAAGCATGTCTTTGATTTTGGACCCACAGAGGAGGAGCAGAACATCTGACGGCAATGTGCAGACTGATCTCCCTCCTTTTGGGGATGTTGAGGTAGATTCGGCTCCATTGAGTGTAACAAAGGATGTTGCAAAAGAAGCTCTGCTCATAACTGTGGATTTAACAAAAGAAGCTGTTTCTCTCACAAAAGATGCTTTCAGTCTCAGCAAGGAGAAGATGGCTAACACAATGCAAAAGATGCTTTCTCTGTCATCCTCTAGGTAAGTTGAAAGGTTTCTGTAGGCAGTGATTATTTTCTCTTTATGGTTTCATTAAATTTTATCTCCAGAGGCTGCATAGAGAGTAAAAACTAAGCAAGCTATTTAGTGCTTTTCTTGTTTGCAAAAGACTTATCTTTCCCCTCCTCAACCCACACCACTAGTCAAGGAAGCAAGCAATTGCCATGCTTCCAAGCCTCTAGCAATGCTGTGAAACTATAGAGATGACAGTATTACCTTTGGTGCCTTGCCCAGTGTATATTTGTTCCCTTTCCACTTGCTCTGGGCAAAGTGTTGCAAAGTGGGGAACAGCTTGTTACACACACATGCTCTGTGACATCTTGCAAAACTTAAGCTGTTTTTTAACATTTCATTTTATATTTGCCCCCCCCCACCACCACCACACCACAAAACCCCGAGAAGGCAGGCAACATGTGACTCTTTATTAACAGTCGCTTGTGACCTGCTTGAGTAGTATGGATTGATTCATCTACAACTTTTCTTAATGTCTGATTGCCATTTAGGGAAACCTGGCCGGAGTGCAGATAATTGCCTCCCCGCCCCATTCTGAAATAAAGTTACTAAGAGCAATTGCTTTCACATGAATTGACCTAAAACTTAGTGTAGAACTAGGTTTTCACTACTAGTGAAGTAAAAATTAATTCAGTATTTAATCCTGCAGACAGAGACCTGTTCCCAGGCCTTGACTGACTCCACTTGAAGTCAACTGCAAGGAGGCGCTCAGCAACGGTCTGGGGACAATGCTGAGTATGTGTGTATGTTCCCTCCCACCACCACACTCATACATAGTTTGTTGGCGAGGGCATTTGGCTGAGCACTGTCCTATAGGGGCCTGGCTGAGATCTGGCAATGAGCAACTAGGGGGTTTGAGCAGGTGTTTTTCACTGGTAGATACTAACACTAGGTTTACAGAAAAATGTTGCAGTGGGCAAGTGAAATTTTCTTTTGTCCACTTGAACTGTCAAAAACACCTAGCAGCACAACTCGATTCTACTCTAAAAGTTGGTTTCCCTTGGGGAGAGTATTTCAAGTTATGTAACACTGGGGAGAGAGCTGGTGGTCGCATGTGGTCGTGTGGGTAGTGGTAGAATGAAGGAATTCAATAAAGCCAGCAGACCGACACTGGCTCCCTGTCCCTCAACACGTTTAAAATCCAAAACCATGTTTTCAAATCCCTCCGTGGCCTCATTCCACCCTATCCTTGTAATCCCCTCCAGACCTACTCTCCCTCCTCCAACATTAAGTCTTCTGATTCTGGCCTCCTTTATGTTCCACCTTTCCTCTGCCCCAACATTGATGATAAAACTTGCCGTTGCCTCGACCCTGCTCTCAGGAATTCTGTATGAGACCCCTCCACACGTGCATGTGTGTATAATTTATCTATCTCCTCACTCAGGATTGTGCATCTTTGGAATTCTCTACCCCAGAGGGCTGTGGATGCTGAGCCGTTGAGTATATTCAAGGCTGATAGATTTTTGGACTCTCGGGGAATCAAGGGATATGGAGATTGGGCGGGAAAGTGGAGTTGAGGTTGAAGATCAGCCAAGGTCTCATTGAATGGCGGAGCAGGCTCGAGGGACCGTGTGGCCTACTCCTCCTATTTCTTATGTTCTCTTTCTCCCCTGAATAAACCTAGTCAAAACCCATCTTTTCTCCCAAGCTGTTCCTTTTCCTCCTACTCTTGCAAAGTGCCTTTGAACATCTTGTATGGTCAAAGGCACTATATAAGTGTTATTGTTATTGTGTTGCATGAGAAGCATAAGGTTAAAATGTATTGACTTGTTTGAGTTTTGCACCAACCCAGCACATTGTTACCAATACACTAACTATGCTTTGTGACAAGTGACACATAACTGCGCTGTTATTCAAACGCAGTTTCACCGCTATCATCATCGCATTGATAATTGTGCTGTTCTTGATCACTGTGGACAATTTCCTTACTATGTAGGGACAGTGCAAAGGGAGCTTTACCCTCTCCGATACAAGTGCTTAATGCTGACACCACAAGTTCAAAAAAAATGGGATAAATGCTCAATCACTAGCACATTCACTTCCCAATAATAATCTCAAGATTCTTCTACCACCAGTTCAACCACATTTTAATAGAAAAGATTTATTCTGCGATCTGTATTTTTAATAAAAAGCAACTTTTTGAATGCTTCATTAATTAGTAATAAAATAGGCAATTTTAAAAGTTTTTTGCAATGTGCAAGCCTTGCAGATCAGACTGTCTGGAACAAAGTGAACTTCATACCTATCACTGAGAGCACATTGGGCTACTGTGTAATACAAACAGAAAGCTAGCAATTTGTATCTATAATTGGTTGATTAATTGGTAAATCTGTTTTGAAATGGGGCCATTTGCTTTAAGGCCTGATTCCGTACACTGTGAAACGGAAAAAGAAAGGATGCATTTCACGATGTCCTGAAGCGCTTTACAGTCAATTAAGTACTTTTGAAGTTTAGCCACTATTATGTAGGAAACGCGGCAGCCAATTTGCACGTAGCAAGGTCCCACAAACAGCAATGAGATAATGACCGGATAATCTGTTTTAATGATTTTGGTTGAAGAATAAATATTTCTGGCCAGGACACGGGGGGGTAAAGTCCCTTGCTCATCATGAAATAGTGCCATGGGATCTTTTACATCCACCTGAGAGAACAGATGGGTCCTCGGTTTAACATCTCAACCGAAAGACGGCACCTTCAACAGTGCAGCACTGCCTTAACACTGCAGTGAAGTAGACAATAGAATGTAGTGGGATATAATTAAAGAGTTTTTAAATTTAGGATTTTCTTGGAAAGATCTGTTCATTGGTGCATTTAACGCTGACTAATTCCAATTGCCCAAACTGCCACAGATGAATTTTTGGCAATTGGAATAATTTTAGTTTTTTCATCTCGATAAACAGAGGCACAGTGACTTTTGCTCAGCCTTATTTAGTGGAGTTTAGCCAGCAGTTATCCATATAGAATATTTGGGAACTGAAAAGGGAGTCTCATTCATATTCATGATGTCATGAGCAGAAGTTCATGATGTCACTTAATGATTTGAGCTCTCTTCCAATACTTTCTACTTATGCCAAACACACAACTCTGCTTCCATAGGCAAGCCTTCATTGCTTATAAAGTGAAATATGACCTTGTGTGCCCAGTATTGAGGACGAAGTATGTCCAAGGTGAACAATGAACCCCATTTATCGTTTGTATGTATACTGGAAACAATATTGGATAACTCCTGAACTCTCCTTAATTGGCAGAAAATAACACTGACAGACCATAAAATTTGGCCTGAAAGTCAGGAATTAGAGAGACCGGAAAAACACACAGAAGCAAAATAAGGACAGTAACAATACTTGATTCCTCACCAGTAGTTTAAAACTGTTTAAGACTATAATCTAGAAGCTTCAGAGTTTCTCTTTAGTAATTCATGCAGTGAGTGATGGACTTTGTACAGGAGTCTCTTGTTAACCTTTAGCCCATACACTGAGAATGGAGCGAGGCAGCAGCAATGCCAGTCCCAATTATATCTCTCTTCCCTTTGATTTGGGCTAATGGAAAGTTGATCTTTCACAATCTATAAAAGGTAACCCCCTGTGAAGCACTGGCAGTGAAAGAATCCTCAATCAAGTTAGGTTTTCACAGGTAACCAAGCAGTCTCTTGGATATCAAACTCTCAGCTCCTCACTTGAGTCTGGTAAACAGGGCCCCCTTTGGGACCACTGTCCCAGATATTGGCTCTGACTCCTCATCAGAGTAGCCAACTCGTATCATGTCTGGGAAAACAATGAAACCATTTGTCCTGACAGGAGATTGCTTACGAGGTTATCTGCAAACACGCCAGGGATACAGATTCCTCCATCTTCCATCAATGCAGAGGAACCAAGATAGCGATCAGACTTTCCCAGAATATAGTTGCAAACACCAGTTGCCACTGCATTGGCAAGCTGTTAATTCCTTCACAATTATATATTGTGGAGTTTCTTATGACCCAAAACAAGACTCAGCTCTGATCTCACAATCGCAACAGGGGAATTCTACACACAAATCCAGTTCTGACTCTGCCTCAAAGCAGCAGTTGTAAAGCATCATGCAGGGTGAATATGAAACTTTGTGTATAGACACATTTGGGAAATGAGCAGTTGGGTGAAATATACTTCTCTTAATGGGGAATAGAGCTGTAGCAGGAAGTGTTTCCCCACATTATTTCCTGCATTTAGATTATAAGTTTCAAACGCCAGCTTCAACAGTCCATTAAATTTTGCATGCCTAATAGCTGTGTTTCATTATTCATGGTTGGTCCGCTAGAGGAAATGCCTGAACTACTGCTCTGCAGAATGCATTTTGTTGCGCAATGTGGAGGGTCTATTGATAATTGCTATGTAAATATTTGATGCCCTGTTTGATTTTCTCCAGTTCTTCGGTGTCTTAGTATGACTTACCTTACCCTGACCAAAAGAAGAAGTTGGTGACTTGCTCCCATGCACCTACCAGTGCTGCTGGGAGGTGCACGAGAGCAACACAGGGTGACTTGCCTGCCCTTCCCTCCTCTTGGGGAAGCATCTGGCTTATGCTCAGCAGCTCCCTCACCGCATTGTACTGAATGCTACCACTTGGTTCCACAGCTCAATGACGTACCATTTTGAAAATGACTTTGAATCTGAAATCATGCACTTTTTAAAGATGCTTGAATGCATCACCATTTCATTTGATTGAATAATTAATAAACAGTTGGTTATAACAGCTCTATTACAGTAAGCATCACACCCCATCCCCCAACCCTGATAAGAGGATGTGCAGACTGGCTGCTTGGACGCTGCACACTTCAGTTTTGTCACCATGGCAGCGCCACCATGTGGTCAATACTGAATTGTGATCACTTTCACCCAAAGATACAAATGGGCGAATTGCAGAGGTGCTATACCACTCTTTAGAATTTGAATAAACTCAAGCAGTCTTCTGTACTAGTCCAGCTGATTCAAGTGAAAGCTGGAGATTCTAAATTATTTTTAAACTGGGTATAAATTGAATTAAAAGAGAAGCTAGATAAGTACATGAGAGAGAAAGGAATAGAAGGATATGTTGATCGGGTTAGATGAAGTAAATAATGGGAGGAGGCTCTTGTGGAGCATGGCCTGTTTGTGTGCTGTAAATTCTATGTAATATCAAGGAATGATTTGCAAAAGTGTTAGGTCCTGATTATATGCAGTTCTTCAGTGTTGCATTTTACTAGTATTGAACCAGTTCTTTTATATATTTTGTGTCACCTAGCGTCAAGCAATCCCAGGTCGGTTGCATCTCTGTTTTGATGCAGAATAAAGCTCCCTCTACTCTGCCCCAAAAATATGGTGTAACTCCAATCACAGAAAAACACCCATATTGCTTCAGTGTGACTAACCACTTTCCAAACTGGCCAAACTTATTGCTTTTCTGAATAGCTCTGTTAATTTTGTATTGTGGCTCCATGCCCACTAAAGAATTAGATTGAGCCAACCCAAACTTATTTCTCTTTGGACCTTTGCAACTGGTAAAAGAGACTTCCATCCCATCAATTCGGCTGGATCTGAACTTTGGGCAATGTACTACACATTTCCCACATCTTGTTCTGCTGAACACAATTTGGATGACCTCCAAAAGCAAAGGGGTAGAATTCTGGGTGTTTATTTCTTTTTTGCTAATAGAACATATACGTCATTCAATTTTTAGAAAAACTCCAAATTGGCCAGCCATAGATAGTTCATCTTGGTAATGAATGATTTTCCAAATCCCACCAATAGTTTCCACTTGATTACAAGTCTCTGCAATCATGTAAGAAAATTGCTGCTGATAAAGGGTACCAATTTATCAGTTAGGCAGGAAAGCCTTTAAAACAAAACTTTGCTGCAGGTTTGTACAGGCCCAAAAAACATTCAATTTAAGGAATGCTGTAAGGACATATGAAAAAGGACAGCAAAAGATGAGTTGGTCCTTCGAGCCTGTCCCGTCCCTCATAGATCAAACTGGCCTTAGAA
Source organism: Heptranchias perlo (assembly GCF_035084215.1). Classification (NCBI taxonomy): domain Eukaryota; kingdom Metazoa; phylum Chordata; class Chondrichthyes; order Hexanchiformes; family Hexanchidae; genus Heptranchias; species Heptranchias perlo. The sequence goes on from NC_090351.1 coordinate 12,308,468, forward strand.
TTAGCATAGCTCTCCCCCCTCTTCTCCTTTCCTCCCCCACCCCCCCCCCCCCAGCAGCCACATTAAATCTCCTGGGAGAGGCATCAAAATGTGACTGACAGTTATCTTACAACACTGAACTCCGAGAGGTGGAGAGTTCCTGTAAGTTACTCTGGTTTTATTTTCTGTGGTTTTTTTTTAAATGTGAAGAGGTGGGTTTTTCACAAATTGAACAGTTGAGGTCGTTTCCTCCTTCAAACCTCTGGTTCAGCATTACGTTGCCACTAGGGAAATTTTCTTCAAAATTATAGTCCCTCAACTTTGAGTTTTTTTCAAATCTATGGGTGCTTTTGGTATTTTCAGCACTGACGGGGGAGATTTTTATTTTAAAACTTCCCCCACTTCCTTTTTTTGGGGCCTCTGCATCTTTTGCTTTCCTACCAAACCCAAAATGTGGGCATGCTGCTGTATGACTGATTACATAAAATGTACAGCACAGAAACAGGCTATTCAGCCCAACTGGTCCATGCTGGTGTTTATGCTCCACATGAGCCTCCTTCCACTGCTCTACATCTAACCCCATCAGCATTACCTTCTATTCCTTTCTCACTTGTGCTTATCTAGCTTCCCCTTAAGTCCACCAAGCTACTCGCCTCAACTACTCCTTGTGATAGCAAGTTCCACATTCTAACCACTCTCTGGATAGAGAAGTTTCTCCTGAATTCCCTATTAGATTTATTAGTGACCATCTTATATGGATGGTCCTTAGTTTTGGTCTCCTCCACAAGTGGAAACTTCTTCTGAACGTCTATCCTATCAATTCATAATCTTAAAGACCTCTATCAGGTCACCCTTCAGCCTTCTCTTTTTAGAGAAAAGAGCTCCCGCCTGTTCAATCTTTCCTACTAGGTACAACCTCTCAGTTCTGGTATCTTGTAAATCTTTTCTGTTCCTCTATATCCTATTTATAATATGGAGACCAGACCTGTGCGCAGTACTCCAAGTGTGGTCTAACCAAGGTTCTATACAAGTTTAACATAACTTCTCTGCTTTTCAATTCTATCCCTCTAGAAATGAGCCCCAGTACTTTATTTGCTTTTTTGTTAGGGCTTTATTAACTTGCGTAGCTACTTTTAATGATTTGTGTATCAAAAGTGGGGCAGGTGGAGCATGTTTCAGTGGGGGAGCTTTTGGAGAGCAGTGATCATTTAATTAGGTTTAGAATAGTTATGAAAAAGAACAAGGAACAATCAATAATGAAAATGTTTAACTGGAGGAGTGAGTTAAAAAGGGATCTTGCCCAGGTGGATTGGAATCAAAAATTGGTAGGCAAAACAGTAATTGAACAATGGGAGGCCTTCAAGAAGGAATTGGTTTGGGTACAGAATAGACACATCCCTACAAGGTGGAACGGAAGGCCATCCAAAGGTAGAGCTCCCTGGATGACTGAAGATATAGAGATTAAAATGAGGCAGAAAAAGGAGGCATATGACAAATGTAACGTTCATAATACAGTAGAGAACCAGGCCGAATACAAAAAGTACAGAGATCTAAAAAAGGGAATAAAAAGGGCAAAGAGAGACTATGAGAATAGATTAGCATAAAAGGGAACCCAAAAGTCTTCTATAAACATATAACTAGTAAAAGGGTGGGACAAAATAGGAGATCATCTTGTGGAGGCAGAGGGCATGGCTGAGGCTCTAAATGAATACTTCGCATCAGTCTTCACTAGAGAAGCAGATGCTACCATTGTAGCAGTAAAGGAGCAGGTAGTAGCGATATTGACTAGGATAAAAATAGATAAAGAGGAGGTACTTAAAAGATTGGCAGTACTCAAAATAGAAAAGTCACCCAGTCCAGATCGGAAGCATCCTAGGTTATTGAGGGAAGTAAAGGTGGAAATTGCAAAAGCTCTGGCCACAATCTTCCAGTCCTCCTTAGACATGGGGACGGTGCCAGAGGACTGGAGGATTGCAAATGTTACACCCCTGTTCAAAAAAGGGGCGAGGGATAAACCTGGCAATTACAGGCCAGTCAGCCTAACGTCGGTGGTGGGGAAACTCTGAGACAATAATCCAGGACAAAATTAATTGACACTTGGGAAAAGTACGGGCTAATAAATGAAAGTCAGCACGGATTTTTTAAAGGAAAATAGTGTTTGACTAACTTGATTGAGTTCTTGGATTAAATAATGGAGAGGGTTGTTGAGGGTAGTGCGGTTGATGTTGTGTATATGGACTTTCAAAAGGCATTTAATAAAGTACCACATAATACACTTGTTTGCAAAATTAAAGCCTGTGGGACTAAAGGGATAGAGGCAGCGTGGATACAAATTGGCTAAGAGACAGAAAGCAGGGAGTAGTGGTGAACGGTTGTTTTTCAGGCTGGACAGAAGTATACAATTGTGTTCCCCGGGAGTCAGTGTTAGGACCATTGCTCTTTTTGATCTATATTAATGACTTGGACTTGGGTATGGAGGGTATAATTTCCAAGTTTGCAGATGACACGAAACTCAGAAATGTAGTCAATCTTACAACACCAGGTTATAGTCCAACAATTTTATTTGAAAATCACAAGCTTTCGGAGGCTTCCTCCTTCGTCAGGTGAATGTCAGGAAATCCTTGAACGTTTCGCATTTATATTCAGAGAACAATACCTGGTGATTACAGATCATCTTTCCAACTGCCCGTTGTCAAGGCAATCAAAGTGTTCAGACAGAGAGGTGTTACCTACAGGACCACCGAATATACAAACGGCCAGAACACAAAACAGAGAGAGAGAGGGAGAAACATCCAAAAGGAAGAGAAAGACAGAAAATGACCAATTGAATTAAAAACAGATAACTTTTATTCGCTGATGGGGTTACGTGTAGCGCGACATGAACCCAAGATCCCGGTTGAGGCCGTCCTCATGGGTGCGGAACTTGGCTATCAATTTCTGCTCGACGATTTTGCGTTGTCGTGTGTCTCGAAGGCCGCCTTGGAGTACGCTTACCCGAAGATCGGTGGCTGAATGTCCTTGACTGCTGAAGTGTTCCCCGACTGGGAGGGAACCCTCCTGTCTGGCGATTGTTGCGCGGTGTCCGTTCATCCGTTGTCGCAGTGTCTGCATGGTCTCGCCAATGTACCATGTTCCGGGGCATCCTTTCCTGCAACGTATGAGGTAGACAACGTTGGCCGAGTCACAGGAGTATGAACCATGTACCTGGTGGGTGGTGTCCTCTCGTGTGATGGTGGTATCTGTGTCGATGATCTGGCATGTCTTGCAGAGGTTGCCCTGGCAGGGTTGTGTGGTGTCGTGGACGCTGTTCTCCTGAAAGCTGGGTAATTTGCTGCGAACGATGGTCTGTTTGAGGTTGGGTGGCTGTTTAAAGGCGAGTAGTGGAGGTGTGGGGATGGCCTTAGCGAGGTGTTCGTCGTCATCGATGACATGTTGAAGGCTGCGGAGAACATGGCGTAGTTTCTCCGCTCCGGGGAAGTACTGGACCACGAAGGGTACTCTGTTGGTTGCGTCCCGTGTTAGTCTTCTGAGGAGGTCTACGCGATTTTTCGCTGTGGCCCGTCGGAACTGTCGATCGACGAGTCGAGCGTCATATCCCGTTCTTACGAGGGCGTCTTTCAGCGTCTGTAGGTGTCCATCGTGTTCCTCCTCGTCTGAGCAGATCCTGTGTATTCGCAGGGCCTTCAGCAGTCAAGGACATTCAGCCACCGATCTTCGGTTAAGCGTACTCCAAGGCAGCCTTCGAGACACACGACATCGCAAAATCATCGAGCAGAAATTGATAGCCAAGTTCCGCACCCATGAGGACGGCCTCAACCGGGATCTTGGGTTCATGTCACGCTACACGTAACCCCATCAGCGAATAAAAGTTATCTGTTTTTAATTCAACGGGTCATTTTCTGTCGTTCTCTTCCTTTTGGATGTTTCTCCCTCTCTCTCTCTGTTTTGTGTTCTGGCCGTTTGTATATTCGGTGGTCCTGTAGGTAACACCTCTCTGTCTGAACACTTTGATTGCCTTGACAACGGGCAGTTGGAAAGATGATCTGTAATCACCAGGTATTGTTCTCTGAATATAAATGCGAAACGTTCAAGGATTTCCTGACATTCACCTGACGAAGGAGGAAGCCTCCGAAAGCTTGTGATTTTCAAATAAAATTGTTGGACTATAACCTGGTGTTGTAAGATTGTTTACATTTGTCAACCCCAGTCCATCATCGGCATCTCCACATCAGAAATGTAGTAGCCGACTTCAGGAGGATATCGACAGACTGGTGAAATGGGACAACGTTTGGCAGATGAAATTTAATGCAGAGAAGTGTGAGGTGATGCATTTTGGTAGGAAGAATTAGGAGAGGCAATATAAACTAAATGGTACAATTTTAAAGGGGGTGCAGGAACAGAGAGACCTGGGGCTGTATGTACACAAATCTTTGAAGGTGGCAGGACAAGTTGAGAAGGCTGTTAAAAATGCATATGGGATCCTGGGCTTCACTAGTAGAGGCATAGAGTACAAAAGCAAGGAAGTTATGCGAAACCTTTATAAAATGCTGGTTAGGCTGTAGTTCGAATAGTGTGTTCAATTCTGAGCACCACACTTTAGGAAGGATGTGGAGGCCTTAGAGAGGGTGCAGAAGAGATTTACTAGAATGGTACCAGGGATGAGGGACTTGAGTTATGTGGAGAGATTGGAGAAGCTGGGGTTGTTCTCCTTTGAACAGAGAAGGTTAAGGGGAGATCTGATAGAGGTGTTCAAAATCATGAACGGTTTTGATAGAGTAATTAAGGAGAAACTGTTTCCAGTGGCAGAAGTGTTGGTAACCAGAGGACAGATCTAAGGTGATCAGCAAAAGAGGCGACACGAGGAAACATTTTTTTACACAGTGAGTTGTAATACTCTGGAATGCACTGCCTGAAAGGGTGGTGGAAGCAGATTCAATAGTAATTTTCAAAAGGTAATTGGATAAATACTTGAAGGGAAAAAATTTACAGGGCTGTGGTGAAGGAAAAGGGGAATTGGACTAATTGGATAGCTCTTTCAAAGTGCCAGCACGGGCACGATGGGCCGAATGGCCGCCTCCTGTGATGTACCTATTATGATACCGGTAGATCCCTTTATTCCTCGACCCCATTTAGCCTCTTATTTTCCAAGGATTATGTGGCCTCCATATTCTTCCTACCAAAATGCACCACATCACACTTCTCGGCATTGAAATTCATTTGCAGAGTACACACCCATTCTGCAAGTTTATTAATATCTTTTATTTTGTCACAGTCTTCCTCTGTATTAACTATACCCCCCCAATTTGTGTCATCTGCAAATTTTGAAGTTATACTCCTGATTCCTGAGTCCAAATCGTTTATGTAAATGGTAAACAACAGTGGTCCCCAGCACCGATCCTTGTGGAACACCACTTCCCACCTTCCGCCAGTCTGAGTAACTACCCTTAACCCCTACTCTCTGTTTTCTGTTTTGTATCCAGCTTGCTATCCATTCTGCTACTTGTCCCCTGACTCCACGTGCTCTGACCTTAGTCATGAGTCTGCTATGCGGTACCTTATCAAAGGCTGTTTGAAAATCCAAATATATTACATTAGGAGGATGTGTATAAAAGTGGGATCAGGGTTATTCCTTTTTTACTGCTGCAGAGTGTTTTGCTTTTAATTTCAAATCCAGCCTAAACCAGTGGAAAATTAGTGAATAATCTACAGCTGAGATTTTTTTTTAAAAAAACATTTAAAAAAAAATTAAGCATGGCTATAAAATAGAGTATCTCGAAGCGAAATGTGCAATGAATGAGTTGCAAGTCTCCTGACAACTTGCAAAAGGAAAAGCATTGTCCATGGCAGTAAGTGCATAATGTATGCTGGTGTGAGATATTGCAATAATTCTAAACCTCAGGCAAGCAGGTTTCTACGTTACTGAGCTGCCTCATGTGTTGCAGTTGCTCTTTCAGTCTTGATTCCTTTACCCATCACTTGTACAAGTGTCAGTTTGGCTCAGTGGGTGTGGTGGAGAAGGAGATGGCTTTCCGGCTGTATGGTGGGGAGGAGAAATGTAGTTCTGGTCAGGGGAGAGGGGGGGGGCGCAGGGAGGGAAGAGAAACATGCATGAATGTTTTCGAAAGTAGTGTGTCTCCTTGAATAGAGCCTGTTTAATGATGTAAATCCATTTGGTGAAGTTGCTTTTATATTTTCCTGTTTGCCACTGTAATCTGTTTTTTATTGCGATGGATGGGCGTTCCGTTGATTCTTTTGGTTCCACTCCTAACTATCTGACTGTAGCCAGAGCATCTCCAGCAATGGCTTCTTTTCTCACCTTTGCACCGTTACTTCTAGATTTCCCCATCCGCAGATGTTGGGTCAGTTTCTACATGTGTGCTGGTAACACTCAGCTCTATCTCTCCACTGCCACTCTCAACCCCTCCACAGCCTCCATGTTCTCAGACTTTTTGTCTTACATCCAGTCTTGATGTGCTGTTACTTCCTCCAGTTAAACATTGGGAAGACCAAAGCCCCGTCCACATACCCTCACCACTGATTCCATCCCCCTCCCCGGCTACTGTCTTGGGCTGAACCAGACTGTTTGCAACCTCAGTATCCTATTTGATCCCATGCTGAGCTCCGAATTCATGTCCTCTCCATCAGAGTCCCCATTTCACCTTTATTTCAGTCCATCTGCTGCTGAAACCCTCATCCATGCTTTTATTACCTCCAGATTTGACTGTTCCTGTTCTAGCTGGCTTCCCATTCTCTAATCTTCAGCTCATCCTAAACCCTGTTGCCCATATCCTACCCTGCGCCAAGCAGCACTCACCCACCACCCCTGTCCTTGTAAACCTACATTAGCTCCTGGTCCCCCGCCTCGATTTTAAAATTCTCATTCTCACATTTAAATCCCTTCATGACCTTGTCGATCCCGAGCTTTGTACCTCCTTCAGCCCCACAGCCACCCCCACCAAACTCTCCATTCCTCCGATTATGGCATCTTGTGCATCTCCCCACCATTGTTAGTGCTTTCAGTCATGTAGGCCCCACTCTCTGGAATTTCCTCCCTAAACTCCTCTGCCGCTCCAGCTCCCTCTCTTTCTTTTAAGATGCTCCATAAAATCTCTGTCTTTGACCAAGCTTTTTAGTGAACCTTCGTAATATGTCCCTTCTTCAGCTTGACATCCAGTTTCTTTATGATTACACCTCCTTGAAGCGTCAAGATAAGCTTCCCTGAGCTTTACTTCAGTCATTTGTGTCCTAATCACTTTCTGCTGGCTTTTCTATTTTAAAACTTGATTGCTATCGCTTGTGTATACCATGTGTGTGGGGCAGCTGTTTTTTTTCTTGAAAGGGTAAATAGGCAATTCTTACGGTTCACTAAGGGCGGTCACGTAATGTTGGGCGCTGTCCCATTTTCCTTAAGTCACGATTATGTTCACAGTGCTGTTTGGAATCTTGAGAACACTCCAATTTTTATATGGCATTAGGAAACACCTAACCATTGAATATTGCAGCACAGAAGGAAGGCAATCAGCCCATTGTGTCCATGTCAGCTCTTTCAGATCAGTTCAAACTTAATCCCACTGTCTCCGCATAGTCAAATATTTATCCAATTTTTATTTAAAAAGTGCAATGGTACTTGTCTCAACCACTCCCTGTGGCAAAGCATTCCATGTTCCAACAGCCCTCTGAATAAATTGACGGACTTAAACCTAGTTTGATCAAACCATATTCCAAAGCGCATAATAAATACTCTGGAGAATAGGAAATTCGAGCCTTGTTCCTGGTTGCGGTAGAGTTTTGGGCGTGGGGCTGAGTCAGGTAAGTGATAGCAGAACTGTGATTAGTTGGGCTGAGAAAATGCTAAAGATTTACTAAGCATGTACGATGCTTTCCAGATATTTTTTGCTGTAGTGGCTCTATAACTAGTTTTCATTTACACACAGCTTAGACACAATGAAGCACTATTCCATATTGAGCGATGTTGGAATACTACTCTGCCCTTTTAAATGGTGCTTTTAGGAGTCCCTGAAGGAAAACATGGGGACTCTGTCATAGCACATCCACATTTTGCCACTGCTCCTGACTAAGCCAAGTTTCCTTTCTTTCTGAAGAGAGCAGCTGACTAAAGGTGAAGACAGTTTATCCTCCTCCTTATCCAGCACCAAACTGCGGTTTTTAAACATGAAACGTACCTCCTCGCAGCATTCCCTGGATACTACATCACTTGATGGTAGTCTGACAGAAGATCGAATATCTGTGGACAGTGACAGCAGTGAGAAGTATGTTATCCTCCTGGAAGCAGGTACATACTGTGTTTGAACAGAATCATAGTCATTTAGCAAATTGAGAGAGAAATTAAAGTCCAGCTTTACCATCAATCACATTGTATTTATTTCAGGACCAACTGACTGGAATGGAAAGCCTGAGTGGAACTAACTTGTAGCATTGTTAGATTAATACCTTAAGGTTTTACTGTGTTAACCCAGATGGAAGCAGGTGTCTGGAAAGTGTTTCTGGCCAGAAGCTGACAAATGTTTTTAACACCACTCTTCGTACTTTATAGACCAAATGTTTCAGATGCATGCAAAGATCATGAATGGGCAGCCTATGTTGAGGTGCAGTGAGTTATCACAGTTTTATTTTGTCTCGCATATAATGTCCCCAGTATGACACTACAAATAATGGCGATCTCAACTCCGCCATAAATAATGGTCTCAATTCAGACATCATGTCATAGGTTTAAATTTGTTTCAGTAAAGTTGATCCAAATCTCCGTGATTTTTAGTGGGCAGGTTTGCACGGATCTTGCTAATGCTCCATTTCACTCTGCATGACGCACCTCTCAGCTGATTTCCATACCAAGTGTACAACCTCTGAGCACCAACTGCAGGTCCCCCCCACCCCTCCACTCACTGAAGGCAACAACTCATACTGGCAGCCCTCCCCTCTTGGACCAACTGACTGACTGCCTCTTGGCAGTACCACACACAAGTGCCCATTCCTCGTGTGAGCCTAGATAGTGATTCTCAACAGGTTCTTCAGCCATGCTGAGCATTCCACTGAGCCTGGTACTGTTGTATGACTTCCATAAGCACTTGCCATCATGAATCACTGGGTAGAAATTAGGAGTGGATGTTGTGGCTGATTTGTTTTGTATCCTTTTAGCCCAGGGTGCTGAGGTCAATTATAGTGCCCCCAGCTGCTGTCACTACTGAAATCCATTAACTATGTACAGATCAGAGGTGCAACCTGGCACCTATTGAGCCTGATGGTGATGCCTTTTACCCACCAGCCCATCTCAATCATTCTTATTGTCATGCTCCTTTAGAATATAACTGAACAATAGTCTAGGGCATCAAAACCTCTAAGCTATCCCATGGGTCCAAGATTACCAAATGCCTGGGGCCTCTCCACTCATGGGACTAGACTAGGCGCAATAGTGAAAAAATTTTCCCAGGATCTGGATTTTTTGGTGTGTAATAGCTTCTTCACCTTGGCTTTCCAGCTGGATAAACCTCTGTACAAGTCTGGGGGACTTATGAGTAGATTGCATTGGGGGGAGTTCTGCTAATACCTTTTTTTAAAAAAAACAATTAGTTTCATGAATTCGATGTGATAATTTGGAATTTTTCAGATATTTCAATAGGGCACCAGCTTTCATCCCTTTTGGGAGTGGAGTTGCTCTATTAGGAAACTTGAGCATAAACCGGTTAATTGAATTCAGTTAATCTGTTCAAATTGAAAAGATGGCGACCCCTTCTTACTAGGGGTCACTCGCCATTCCTTTGTAACTTTGGTTCCATGATAAAACAGTACAGCTTTTCAATCATTTTCTTGATGAATTGCACTCTTTATTTACATTCAAAGTGTTATAAATATATTAAATAATCACTTCGGGTAACTTTGTATAGTGTTGATTCTTGCACTTCTAATTCTTAGAATCTGGACAGGAATCTCTTCCCCCCGACACCAGCTTACATCTGGCACCTGGAATGGGCAGCAATCAGAGTCTACCAGAAAGTGTAGATGGAGGGCATCGATCAGAGGGTTTTCACAAACCTTCTACAATCACTAGCTCATCAACTCACAGTGAGGATGATTCTAATGCTGAACTGGTGAGGGTCTGTTTTACTTCACTTGTAACTTTCCTGATTGGTGTTTCTTCTTGATGTAAGTTTTGTTCTTATTAGCCTAATGAGCTGATTTAAACTCTTCCCATTGACTGGAATGCAAGATGGAGATGCTGGAAAGTGAAAATGGATGTTGGTCTCACTTGTCTCTCTAATTTCATGCCTTCTACCAGCCATCCATGTATGTAAAGTAGTGTGGAGAACTGATTACAAACATCTTCCCAGCTAAAGAATCTGTGTGGGGCAAAATAACTGGAGGTCAGTAACTAATTAAATAGTTGATTGTTTTTGTAGTTAGAGGTGGTCCATCCATAATATGGAAACATTTGTAAGATTATGGGGGAAGAGCAGGGGAGTGGGATTAATTGGATAGCTCTTTCAAAGATGGGCCAAATGGTGGCCTCCTGTGCTGTATGATTCTATGCTACTAGCTCTGTGGCAGAATATTTAGCACCTTTTGACAGTGAAATGAATATAGAATTTTTTATGCTGTCAAAAGGATTTTTGATGTATATTTTTAAATGTTGAAATTTAAGTTGCTGCTTTGTTTCCCAGGCATCAGTCTTGTTGCTGAAGATATTTGACGTGAATTGTGGGATTGACATAGGTGATAACCTGTCTGTCAGTGTTCAGGCAAAGGAAGTGATTCTTGATCAGCTGGGCAACATGGGAGTGCAGCAGTTTCTAAGCAGCCATACGACTGGTGAGACACACAATGCAAGATCCTTATTGACAATGCAATCATTGGTATAAGTGCAACTTGTGGAAGAGACAGTTCTTTTCATGATTTGGTTAGAGCTCCTTCCTTGAAGTTACAATAACATCCATGGGCCAAACCAGAAAAATAAACGCTATGGGTTTCTTGGTGGGTCAGTTGTTCATCTATTGACCCTCCAGGGCCATTCAACATTGTAGCTGTCATGAGAGGAAGTAAACCCAAGGAAGGATATTCCCATCGTTCTTGTACATTTCGAATTTGAGCTGATGAAGTGACCAGTTGACTCATGAATACTCCTGTGAACTAAAATGTTTGCTTTTTAGCCTGTGACATGATTCATAATGAAGCTTTAGGTCAAAAAAATCCTATTTAGATTTTTATGCCAGCAACAACTGAACCAGAATGAGAGAAAAGCGTAAGAGAATGTGGTATTCCTGGATCGTACCCATGCAAAGTAAAAGCTAATGAAGGAATGTTCAACTTTGTATTAAAAGGAATGGAGTTGGTGTAGGTGGGGAAGGAGAAAAAGAATCTTAACATTGCCTCCCCACGGTTCACCCAAAAGAAGACAAACTCAATTTATTAAAAAGGGAATAATGGTTTCATGAGAGCAACTACTTGGTAGTGATCTTACCAGATGCACATGTCATGATGTTATGGATTCAGACAGGGAAGCCTGCTGGCTATAGCAATATGAGTGCTTTGAGTTGGAATGTGCTCTTTGTTTATTCTAGATGCAGTTCACAGAGTAGAGAGGCTGATGAAATTGAGAATGAAGAGACTCGATAGTAATCTCATCAAGGAGTACAGATGGCATCATAAATCGTGAGAGCAATGCTGGAGTGGCTTTTAACCACTACCTGAAACCCTTGATTAGTTTGCTAGCTAGAATCACTTCCTGGTATTGACTGTTCCTTCTTTGTAACAAGTGATGGAGTTGAGGGCAGTGTTATTTCCTACAGTCACTGCACCACAAAAAGAATTGATGTGTGAAGTGCTTTGAGATATTCTGATGTGATAAGGTGCTAAATAAATGCTAGTATTTTTCTTTTCTACCAGCAGCTGACCATTCAAGAACCACACTCTACAGTTGTTGTGTTGAACATCCTTGCTGAAAGATTAATGTTGTCACATAACATAACATAGCATTGCAAGTTTATCTGATGACAGTCTGCACTTAAATGCCAGGATTACCAAATTATCCATTTTCTGATGATTTGGAGCTTCTTGTCCATCGATTTCTGCCCTGGTACCTGCTGTTTGGCTTTTTTTAAAAAAAAAATTTGTCCCATCAACTCCAAAAAATCATAAATGAGCAATTGAGTATCCTGCACTTCAATATCACTACCTGGTTGTCACTCGCAGCTATTATTGGCTCCAGTATGTCTGATTTTTGGACAAACCTTGGGAGGCATCGATGAGCTTTTTCCCCTCTCCCCGCCTCTCTTCTTACCCCCAACTCTGACAACAAAGCAAGAAAAAAAAACTTACTTCATACAATCCAATTTATTAATTTTCTTGGGGGATTTCAGCATGTGGCTAAATGTCAGTGATAATTTCAATTTGAAATAACTTTTCTTCAAGTTGGTTTATGACTGAATTATTTTTTAATAAATAACCATATTGTGTACACAAATAAATGAAGGGGACCATTTTCCAGCAGTATTTTAACCATGATTTTGATTATCTCCTGTGTTTATAATAGCTCAATTTAGCTATCAGGGAACATTTTTCAGGTCAACTAGCTGTCACTACTGTAACTTAAACTTTAAACTATTAATAAAAAAACCCAGCTGTCCAAGAGGGCTTCTGGCACATCTAATAATTCAGCAACAGTCTGTGCCTTCAGAGAGATGGGGAGCACTTTTAAATAGCTGAAAAGTATACAGATATATACAATACATCAGTATTATTGGGTTAATTTACTGAGGTCAATTTTAATAGGTTTTATTCGAGTTAAAACCTGATCGCAATGTCAGAATTTGATAGAATTGTAATTGCAGTTAATAGATGAATTGATGAATTTGTCCCTTTGTCACACCCTCCTGTTGACACAAACTATTTGTTGCCTGTTAAAGTGGCTGTAAACTGAAGAGACTTTGCTGATCTCACTGTAATTCAGCAAAAGGCTTCAGATTAAATGGTTGCAAAATTGATGGTAATTGAACAATTTTTCTAGTGTAGCTGTTTTGGACTTTGTAACCCCCAGAACAAAAACAAAGAATAAAGCCTTACTCCATGCACTGTCGAAGTTGGTTGAGGTGCTTGTTATTCTGATCACAAGCTCTCTGCTCCACAAGGACTATAATGGTTATATTGTTTGTTTATGCCTCCGAAAAAATTGCACTTAAAGATTTAACAAAACAGAATTTTTGAAGCATTTTTGAAGGGATAGTTTTTTTTAATGTTTAATGTTTCTTTTGCAATTGGGACTCAGGTTTTCAGAAGCCCTGTTCACTGGAGTCAAACAGAACCCAGCCTGCAGTGTGTTTGAGATTCGAATCAGGACCGAGCTCAGCTGTTCATTCTCCACTTGCTGTTAAGAATGGATTTCTGCAGTTCCACATCAACAATTACAATGCAGAGCTGCTGATGTCATCACTCACGCACCTGGGCCCATTCTTGGAGGATGAGATGATTCCAGAAGTAATTCCAATGAAGATAGAACTTTTTCACTGTAGAATTACTCTGAAGGTATTGGACATTAATTGGTCTGGATCCTGATATAGTTTTCCCTTTTTATATTTAAAAAGAAGCTGGAGAAATTCTGCAGGAAGATAGAACAAGTAAAGTGACCCAGTTAGATGTTTGTGCCAGAGAGCAATCTCTGTTCATCCAGCAATACAACATTTCAAAATGATTTGATGAATATTGAGAATGGGGAGACCTGCTTGGATTCATACCCCTCCCCTCCCAGGTCTTCTGACACCTTATCGCACCCTGACTGCTGCTGCCTCCTTCCACCCCCCCCCCCCTTCCCCCACCCATTAAAATCAACTAAATAAGCACAGACCAGGAAAGGAGCCTGAGGTCTTCCTGGTCTTCCTGGTCTTTCTGGCTCAGTATCAGTCCACACTTTGCACTTAACCAGTGAGCCATCTGGGAGTGATTGTAGCAGAGTCAATGTGCCTAGTGCTGTTGTGTAAATTTAAACTGTTGAGGGCTATTGATACATGAAATATTTATTTGTATTAAATTCTTGTTACTTAAAGGATGATGGTCCACGATTATATCCTACATCTCCTGGTCCTGTACCTATAAGCCTTGATGTTGATCACCTCATTGTTCAGCGGATTGATGACGGGACATTTTGTATAAGGAGTAAGTAGATAATTTTTGTGAAGAAACTGTCAAAGCAGTGGGATCTCTATTATATCCATCCCCATTATCCATACTTTGGATTAGCTACAGGAATGTCCAAGGGAGTTAGGACATAGTTTTGTATACATATGCTAAAATGTAATTGAGTGCTAATGTTATTCTCACAACTTGTACTTATGTAGCACCATTAACATAGAAAAATGAAGGAGGTTAGAGATGGTGAGGGGATTTAAACATTAAGCAGTTAGAGAAATTTAAATTTGAGGTGTTGGGCAGCCAATGTAAGTCAACGAGGACAGGGGTGATGGGCAACTGAGGCTCGGTGCGAGATAGGATACAAGAGCAGAGTTTTGGAAAAATTGAAGTTTACGAAGGGTGGAAGACTGGCCAGGAGAACATTGAAACAAGTAAAGTCTGGAGGTGACAAAGGAATGGATGAAGGGCTTTAGCAGCTGATGGGTTGAGTTAGAGCCAGAAGCGGGCGATGTTATGGAGGTAATAGTAGGCGACCTTAGTGATGGACAGAATAAGGGTGGGAAGTTCCGCTCGAGTTGGAATAGGATGCCAACGTTGCAAACAGCATGATTCAGCCTGAGATAGTGGCCTAGAAGAGGGGTGGAATCAGTAGGAAAGGTACACAGTTTCTGGTGGGGATTGAAAGCGATGGCTTTGGTCTTCCCAATGTTTAATGAGGGAATTGACTCATCCAAGACTGGATGTTGGACAAGTAGTCTGCCTGTGGAAGGATTGAGAGGTAGATCTGGGTGTCATCAGTATACATATGGAAGCATGTCTGCAGACTATGTCGCCAAGAGGCAGCATGGGGGGAATCCAGGGTTAGGGGTGCAGGGATGGGAAGAGAAGCTGTTTTGCTATGATCGGATAGGCAAGAGTGAAACCAAGCGAGGGCAGTCTCGTCAAGCTGGTGTGGTCAACAGTGATAGAGGCTGCAGAGTGGATGAGGAGGGATAATGCACCAGAGTCACAGAAAATGTTGTTTGTGACTTTGGTTGGGGTCAGTTTGGTGCTGTGGCAGGGGCAGAAGCCTAATTGAAGTGATTCAAACGGAGTTGCAGGAAAGATGGGTATGGATCTGGGAGGCGACAACTTGCTGAAGAACTTTGGAGAGGAAAGGGAGGCTGGAGATGTGGCAATAGTTTGCAAGGACAGTGGGATCGAGGGTGGGTTTTTTGAGGGGGGGTGATGAATGTGGTTTAGAAAGGGAGAAAGGCAGTACCTGAGGAGAAAAAACTATTCACAGACTGAAAGTTCTTGATCCAGTACCGAGTGGAATTTACTATTCATGCAGCAGATACTTAGTTTGGAGACCAGCAGGAATCAGGACTTCAGTTCCAGGAGACCAAGAGTTGGGCTACTGGCATTTTTTGTTTCAGGGATATTTCATTTCTAAAATGGAAAATGTGGATCTTATTTGTACATGATGGGAACTTGATTAGTGTAAATAGACTAATCAGAAACTTAAAAACTTAGTCACCCTATGTGTAAGGGGAGGTCTAATTATTCACCAATTTCCACCATCCTTCAGTATGATAGTGGAAATTGGTGAATAATTGAGATCCTTCATAATTAAGACTCTGCTACATATTGCAAATGTAAGTACCATTAGCGCTGTGCCTTCTCTTGACATCTTGTACGTGTCTTTAAAATGAATTAACCAACATTCTTCCCTCTTTCCACTCTCCCCCGCTCCTGCTTTTCCCCCATCCAAAGAAAAATGGTTGGTTATTAGAGAAGTGGGCATGTGATAAAGTAGACAAGAACCTGGTTTTGTTAAATTTGTGTTGTAGTTTTTGTTTCAGTCGTTCTGACTTATTTGGTTTCTGTATTAGGCTTGCAGTCAGGTCAAAATGAAGCAATAGTGGGAAAAATGGAGAATCATTTGGTCACGCCGAGATCACATCAAATCAAACTTGGATTAATCAAAACTGCAGGAATGCAGTCACTGTCAGAGGGTCAGAGTTCATCCGATCTGGGCGGCGCCACTAGCCAGGATATGGTATGTGTGCAAATTTAGATTGCGTTTCTAATAACCTTTTGTGAAATTGCTGCGATTACTTTGAGCTGAACCTTAATTGATTAGTTTATTCAAGATTAACGCACTAAGATTTTCGTGCTATCCAGAGATGCAGTATCTGCATGGCTATAAATACCATTAAAGGTGCATTATTTGCCACTGCATTCCTACGTGGTCACTAGAGTGGTGAAATGTGGATTTGTGCCCACTGATGTCACTCTGGCTCATTTTATAAAATAGATTTACAACCAAAAACATTTTATAGCACAGAAAGAGGTCATTCTGCAAATTGTGTGCTGGCTTTTTCAAAGCTAATCCCACTGCTCCACTATCTCCCCATAACCCTGTTCCCTCCACTGCTTCAAATGTGTATCTACTCTTCGCTTAAAAGATTTAATTGACTGTGCCAAAACTACTCTCTGTGACAAAGCATTTGCATTTGTTTTTAATGGACATTAAATGAGAAAGTGTGACTCCTTTGTGGGGTTATTGCACCAGAAATTCTTTTTGGTGCAAGACAAAACTGAATGCTAGAAAAACCATGGCAGATGTGTACCTGCTCAGTTATTGCAGCCATTAGATAGTGTATTCAATAATTCATCAGTAAAATCAACGCTAATTCAAACTGTGTAAACCTCTAACTAGAAGGAAATGGTTTTCAAATGAAGCTTAAACTTGTAGCGATAACCAGTTGCCTCAGCAGCAGGTGTACTTTTCTGAGGGAGAGTAATAGAGCTTTTACACTGCTGTGAAAACATGCTTTGTTTCATTGATCCAACAAGGTTTCAACACTTGGGTGACATATTAAAATCCTCTTATTGCTCTGACCCTTTACTGAGGAGATTATGATACTCATTACTTTTTCTTTCAGTGTTTCAAGCAGAATGAGCTCCTTAGCCAGGAACTTGCCAGCATGAAGCAAGCTTTAACGAAGGCAAACCAAGATAGAGAGAGATTGCTGCAAGAAGTAAAAAAACTGAATCCTGAATTTAAACTTTGATGGTTACTACAGCCCAGCACATTGTTGCCACTGCCAACAGCCAAGACAATGTCCAATTAGAACAAACCTTACTTAGTGATTGGCTACGGGAAAGAGCAGATCAGCATTAGTCTTGAGTCACCAAGTGCACCCAGCAACAACAGGCACAAGAGTGAGGTCTTCGAATCTGCACAGAAGAGACCTTACTTGTGTACCAACAATGTTTTTCATTCATTTGTGTCAAGATGACAATAACTTCGTTGTTGCACATTGAACTTTTCAAGTGTGATTGTGCCGATTATAAAAATGCAAAGAGTTAAGTTGGTAACCAGCCTGGAGACTAGCTTGCAAGCTTTATGGCAGGAGGCTTCCGGCAGCAGCAGTTAGGTTGGTGCATTTGGGTGAAAAATGAGGAGGGATGTTACATGAGTACTGTGTATATGACAAACAACTGGGAGCATCGGTTTACTGGGATATAAACAACAGAATAACATTGGGCGTAATAACCGATGAGCAGCATTAACTGCAACTAAATTACAGGTGCATCTTTGTAACCTCGTGCTTCCCTAATATTTACTGTTCTACTGTGTGTACACATTGAACAGATTTAACAGATAATTTAAAGCCACTTGCTATCTTTGACAGCTGTCGTGTGAGTATGGTTTTCGGAGATCCTGAGAAGTGGTTCACTGTGCAATTGGGACTGTTGCTGCAAGTTCTGTGGGCAAAATAGAAACCAGCCAACGGTAATAGATTGAAACATGATATAAAAAATTACAAACACTCGTGACAAAATTAAACTAAATTTTGCTGGAAGTATCCTGAAGACCACATGAATGTTGCAGTCTTCCCAGTTCTGAGTGACTGTTGCTGTAGGTATCTTGCCAAACAAATCTGATACGTTGGTGAGAATTCCTTCCAGACTGGAAAGCTGCAGGTTCAAGTTCTTGACCAATCTGTCGCTTAAGTTAGTTTGCACTGATTGGTAGCAAGTTTTTACCCTGTTTTCAGCCAGACTATCAAATAAATCATCTAGTTTGTGATCATTAGATGCTCCACCTCGAGAGGGAGGGAGGAAAAACTTGGTAAATCAACTCATTTAGAGTGAGGCTTGTTGCACAATAACATTGATCAGGTTTCCAGACTAGTCCACAGCTCGCACTTCTATTTTCTTGTTTCTCTCCTCTTTCCCTTTTTCACCCCTTCTCCATGAAGGAGTCTATGTGCAGATGAGAGAGTTTGTCTGTATTTTCTTAAAAGTTGTCAAATCACATACTCTCAGTGAAACACCATGTTCTCTTACCATAAATGGGGAGTTAGAATTAGTTGTGGCATCTATAAAATAAGACCAGCCAAATGGTGTTCATGATGTGATTTTAACCTTACTGCACTGAATAGTCTTTGTGCTTACGATCTGATACATAGGCCACACCTTTGTCCAAATTTTAATGTCTTCTGTGCACAGGGAGCAACTTATACACTTGTAAAATGGTAAAATAAGGAGTGGCTTATGCACAGGTATAATGTACACACTGGATTCTTGTGGTATGTGTTAGTCAGTTAATCTCAGCCTATATTATGGCACATTTTGCTAACACTATTTCTGGATGTTAAATTATAATTTCTTTGCCATTACCCAAATTCTCTCCATGGAGGCGAGTTGTTTTACCTGCTATTGCCCATTAGAAATTCACTAGTCAATAGATAAATTGTGGTAACAAGTTCTGAACTTAGTGTAATTCTCTGAATCTTCCAGTTAGAGTCACACAAGTCTCAATTATATCAGAGACTTCATTCAGGGGTAAATGCTGTGCAAACTCCTGTCATTGATTTTATTTTTATTTTTGTTGACATCCACAGTTCTGTCCAAAATAAGTAGTCTTCTAAAATTGTGATTCTGCTTTTGTTTCAGTAACCTTAAACTCAGTTCAGCAAGTTCTGTTTTAATAAGATCGCTCTTTGTTTCTGTGTGGTGTCTCAGTGCACTGCATGTTGGAATCCCGACCAATCTGTTTCAAAACGAAGTAAAAGCTTACACCTTTTGTAGATTTGTTCTTTGCCTTATGTGGCCAGGTGGTCATGTATCTCAAATCTCCAGCATTAATTACTGTCCAAACAAAACCAATAGCACTCAACTTCCCCGGAGAGCTGTCGGGTTTGTGCCTGTTTCCAAAATGCTGCAAGTCAAAACAGTCCTGGTTAAATCTGAGAATAAATGGTGCAGGATCCAATTTCTTGCAGGCATTGCAGACTTACTGCAGCTATTGCATCCATACACCCCGTGCAGTAAATCAGAACACCAGGGTCTCCCACACTTAAATATAGCTGAAGCATTGATCTGGTTATCCAAGCTGCCCCCATAGTGAGTGCAGAGTAAACGGGGCTGTTCAAGCTCTTGCATGCGCAGTACTCAGATTAAAAACAAGACTAAAATGTATTGGGAGTTGCCAGAGAATGGCCCCCTTTTTTTTTAAACCTGAGCCTAACTCTTTGGGTTAATGGAGACTTGATGCTTGGTTTCTAACGTGTCAGATGTTGCCCTCAGCTGTAATAGATGTCTGTTCGTTGCTTACAGATACTTGGGAGCATCAGGTCTTCATATTTCCAGTGGGTTTGGAACAGCAGACTTTCCTGCTACTGTAGCTAATGACATTGTGTGTGTTTGATATTGTCAGGTTTATTATATGCACAGCTTAGTTGAAACTGGCCAGCAGTTTTATAACAATAGGCACTAAATTATTTTGTATTTTGCCTGACTTAGAGCATTGACAAACTGATTTTGATCAATTGTCCACCGATGAACCATAGAATAGGTGGTGGTCATATTAACCATTATAATGGGCTTTGGGTTATAAGGGACAGTGACTATTTTTGCTTACTAAGGATGAATTTGTAAAGTATAGGTCAAAAATCAGCCAGCAATACGATTGTAACAATACACTTTCTATGTCATTGCAAGTTAATACTTGTTATGCCATAATAAGTGGTGGGGGAGGAAGTATTTTTAATGTTTAAAATGGAATGAGTTGGAGAATTTGTGACCCAAACTGAGCTAGCAAATCTCAGCTGGGTGACAGGAGGGATATTGGACTTAGCTTCACACCTTTCAGTAAAAAGAGAAAAAAAATCAGCTTTAGTTCCTGCTCCTTACCATAGTGACCCCCTGCTGGAAGTGCATGTGTATGAATGTTGGGGGAGATCAGGCTCCACTGTGATGCCCTCTACAGTAGAATGATCCGTCGACAGTTACTGTCTTGGCTCACACATAAAGACTGGCCCCGTGGGTAGGCACTGGAGGGATGTGGTGCCCGTGGGTAGGCACTGGAGGGATGTGGTGCCCGTGGGTAGGCACTGGAGGGACGTGGTGCCCGTGGGTAGGCACTGGAGGGACGTGGTGCCCGTGGGTAGGCACTGGAGGGACGT
The DNA here is from genome assembly GCF_035084215.1 of Heptranchias perlo. NCBI lineage: Eukaryota > Metazoa > Chordata > Chondrichthyes > Hexanchiformes > Hexanchidae > Heptranchias > Heptranchias perlo. The sequence goes on from NC_090351.1 coordinate 12,329,044, forward strand.
GGTGCCCGTGGGTAGGCACTGGAGGGACGTGGTGCCCGTGGGTAGGCACTGGAGGGACGTGGTGCCCGTGGGTAGGCACTGGAGGGACGTGGTGCCCGTGGGTAGGCACTGGAGGGACGTGGTGCCCGTGGGTAGGCACTGGAGGGACGTGGTGCCCGTGGGTAGGCACTGGAGGGACGTGGTGCCCGTGGGTAGGCACTGGAGGGACGTGGTGCCCGTGGGTAGGCACTGGAGGGACGTGGTGCCCGTGGGTAGGCACTGGAGGGACATGGTGCCTGTGGAACTTTATCCTGGGCATGATTATGTGTGCAGACTCCCATTTTTTTCCCTGTTGTAAAGTAGCTGCCCTAGATTTCAAGTTTTGTTCTTGTTTTTGTCACTGTTTGCAGATAGCCCATATTAAGCTTAATATCTCCCTTTCCCTTCCCAAATGCATCACTATGTTGGTCTTGGCAACTACTGAGCAAAACATCATTTTGAAACTCTTTAAATAAAATAAATATTTTGTTATTGTTTCCTTGTTACTGCTCTCCACCTTCCATTTTTCTGTTGGGCAATGGGTATATCCTTGACTGCCATTTCTTACCACTGTGACTAGCAGTGGGGCAGTTCAGGTTGGCCACATTGAGTACAAGACTGTTTTATCCTTCCTCTGGAGATGCAATACTCTTCCATAAAGCTCAGCTTTCTGTCTCATAGCTGAGGTACGAGTAATCTTGGCCACCAACTGATTTTGGTGTTTCAGAATTGAACGCTCACTACTCAAAAGTGCTAAGCTCCCTCCACTGCGACAATGCAATGAAAGATTTAAAAAACATTTTTTTTTGCATGTCAGTTTAGACTAGAGGGGGTAGCCTGTTGTCATGTTCTTGATAACTTTCAGACTTGAATTTGCTCCCTGACCCCATGTTGCCTTTTCTCAACTGGATATTGGGCTGGGCAAACCACAATTCTCTCCACCACCCTGTTATTTGCTAACGATAGTGTCACTTTCACCCCCTAAGCTGAATCTGTGACCTTGGACGGCCTGATTACTTAATAAATAGGTTTATCATTTTGTTACATATTGTCCCCTCCTTTGTGGAGGTTTACTTTATCATATGAGTTATCCTAAATCTGATAACGTGGATATTGTTGCCTCCCAAGAGTTAAGGAATCAGTGTAGGAATTGAGGGAAGGAGGAAGAGCTAACTTTAGGAATTGCACTTGCAGTGTTTGAGTGTTGGAATAACCAACTAATCTAATGGTAGTATTGGCTACACTAACTTACAGCCTGTGGAGTTCAGCTATTAGGAACTTCCCTGGTTTGAACAAGTAAAATTGAAATGGTTTTGTGTTTAATAACACACTGAACAAATTTCCAGAATGTTTTCAGTTGCTTTATATTGTGCCTAATGGCTTATCTGACATTGTCTGTGTTTCCAATCTTGAAGGTTAAGTGACATAATGGTCTTGATGAGTTTGATCATTTATATACCCAACCATCCTTGGTTTTGTTACACAGATTAACTTGAAGTGGAATGCAACTGCTGTCACTTTATTTTTGAAATTCATCTCTTTGAACACATTAATCTTTTGGCTGTGACTTTTTGTTGTTAAACAGATGTTTACCTATTTCCAGTTTTATCCACTTCCAACTGCAACAGACCCGTATGAACTTTGAACAAGTAATTACTGTTTTAAGCAACTTTTAAAGTTAATACATATTCATATTAGTCAACTATAGTTGCTCCAGAATGCTGATCCCAACTTATTGTGTGACACCTTTTTTTTGTTTTCATTTCAAGAGCATCAATAAGTGCTTGAGGGAAAAATATGATTCAAATCTTACTTTATTTGGAAGTTAAGAGCTTAAAATGTAATTGTTATGGTGACTGTCTTTCCTGTCTACAGTGAAAGTGCCTAACTTTACATCAAATACTTCAGGAAGACTTGATTTTGAGAGAAAAATACTTCTGTGTTGAAGGACCTCTTATTAATCATCGACTCAGTGTGTGGTGTGAAGTGAGACATTCTTACCTTTTGGCCAGGAATGATTAAATCTACCCTTTAAAACACTATTTTAAGATATCGTTCATATTTTTTTCCAGTAACTTATTTTTTCTGAGATTTTGTAGCTAGCAATAGACTTCTGTATAGTATGTGTCTGGAGATTTTTCACCAGAATCAAATTTTGTATGAGTCTTTGGATTCAAATGATTACAGTATCTTCCTGAAAGCCTAACTACTTTGATTTAAAAACCAATAGCCCAGAAACTCCCTTTGTTCTCTCCTCTCCCTCCCATTCCCCCCCCCCCCCTCACATCTTGCAATCTGTCCTCAACAGACAATGTAATGACTGCTGGAGTGAGACTTTTCCTTTTGTTGGCATGACGAGATTTTTTTTTACTTTTATTTCTTTCCCTCATAAAAAGCAACACTTCCCCATGGGAACTCGGCAATGAAGGCTTGTGAATACAACCCCTGCACCATCACACTTTGCCATTGTACATTGATGTTCTAACACTCTGCACTGCCCTAATTTCTTCATGGTATATGGATTATTATGGTAATTCACTGGCATTCAGAATTCTTCTAATCACCTTCAACACCAGTACTGAGCCAGCCCACTACTTAGTGAAGTATTTTATATGTGTGCACGTATTAAAATCTACCAGAATCTTCCTAAATACTGCCACTCTTTTGTTATCAAATGCTGTATAGGTGGTGTAATGATCTCCATATGTATACAAAAGCACAATTGATTTAGTAAACCTGAACTGTTAAATTCTGACTGATTTCCCTTCTCTACTGCACCTTACGAATTACTCTATGCTCCTGTTAATCCTTTTTGTAATGCATACAATGTGCAATGCTTTGTTTCATATGAGTACAATTATTGCCCTGCACTGTGTTGGTTTCAAGCTAGCACTTCACTGGAATATTGCAGAATGCACAAACATTAAACCCCTCTCAAAGCACCTCTGCGGAAATACTGATCGGCTGAATATGTGCAAACATTTTGACGAGTTTAACGTCTCACTGAAAGGCTATAATCTTTTCGAAGACTTTAAATCAGGGAAATAGAGCCAACTCTTATCATTCTTTTTTCCATCAAAATTCATTTTGTGCAAATGTCCTCCAAAAATAGAGCCTCCAACACAGTACCCCCTGTGCTTAATTTGTGCTTATCTAAGAGTAAGAGGGAAAAAAAAGCTAATTTAAACCAGAAAGAGGGACTTCAAATTGCCCTAGTCACTGAATTTATTATTTTCTATTTCTGATCAAAGCTTTGCAATGTTAAAATTAACATTCTTATACTGTATTTTTGCAAAGGTGCAGACAGAACGGATATCCTCATTCTTACAGCTGCCCCATTGAGCGTTCTAGTGCACCTTTTTTTACAGTTGTGGAAAGGATGATCAGCCTGATCAAATTGTATTTTGATGACCCTCTCATCAAAATATCAAGCCAGCATTTCTCCAATTATTGTAATACTGAATTTAACAAGTGGAGCAGTCCAGCAAAAGTCAACTGTAGTAATACAAAAACTTGAAAAAAAAATCCATTCCAGGTTACATTTGTGTAATTTGTTAAAACTGAGGTGCGGATGTGTTTAGAAGTCACAACTACTGGTACATTTTGTGTAACATAAGCAGCTGAAAATTGACTAAGCTGGTTGTTTGTGAGTAAAGGCACATCCAGCTTTTTGCTCATAATACTTTTTAGTACTGTACAATTAAGAATGCATGAGCATTGCAACACAGTGGTAAAACTGCAAGTTAAGAAGTGGTTTAAAATGTGTTTGAGGCATTCATGTTGAAATTCTGTGTGGTATTTTCACAGTTCCACATTGTTTTGTTTAGAGCCACTCCTGTACAGGTTGCTGACTGGTTCTGTGAACCAGTATTATGTTAAATATTTTTTGAAATAAATTTACATCATCTAAAATTTTGAGTCTCTGGTATATTGCTGCTTAAACAATGTGCCTCTTTATCACTTAAGTATTCAAATTGGTGTCAATAGATGCAACTTAATTGACATTAAATTTTATCTGCTGTGATGCTTGAGGTGTCTTGGTAAACTGTAGTTACGTCAACAGAGTCAAACAACCAGCCCGTTGCCTTTTACTTATAGTTTCTTAAAACTGACAGTACTTTGTGTTGCTAAATGAAAGTTGAACTAAATTCAACAGGATCAGGAGAAACGCTGCTACACTGCACTTGCTAGGGAGCTGGTTACAGAGTGGCATTGTCCAAGGCCTGAGTTCACCGTTCCAGCCCATCTACTCACCTGGAAATACACAACCTCGAATGACTTTTTAGGATGAACAACTTTTATATAATCCTTAAAGTTTGACCTGCAGCTGGTATTACTCAAGGTCCTGCTATGAAAGAAGCTTTCATCCATCGTGTCACTTAATTATTTATAACTTCAGTAAAACAGGTATACAGCAATAGTTGCAGAAAGTGGAGGGTAAGATATAAAATATTACACTGTATAAAGTAAACCATTATATTACTTTGAAGTATGGGGTTAGTAGGACCACAGTACTTAAGTACATTTTGAAAACTAACAAGTATTAATTTCTTTCCTCATGTTTAAAATAATCATCAGTTCTGATAGAGACAGACATTAATAGGCATTCAAAATGCAACTGGATTCTAGGATAATGATACAAGAATGAATTTTGATGGACTGACTGGCTTTTTCTCATCTTTCACTGTTCCTTGTATGGAAGGCATTAATGAGCTTTTCCTTTCAGATCCATTATTCATAATATCACAGCACAGGAGGCTATTCAGCCCATCATGCATGTGCTAGCTTTGAAAGATATCCAATTAGTCCTATACCCCTGTTCTTTCCCATAGCCCTGTAAATTTTTTCCCTTCAAATATTTATCCAGTTCCCTTTTGAAAGTTACCAGTGAATCTGCTTCCACCTCCCTTTCAGGCAGTGCATTCCAACTCACTGCATAAAAAATAATTTCATGTCACCTCTGGCTCTTTTGTTGATCACCTTAAATCTGTCTCCTCGAGTTACTGACCCTTCTGCCACTGGAAACAGTAAATAAGGAGAAACTATCAAAACCCTTCATGATTTTGAACACCTCTATCAAATCTCTCCTTAACTTTCAATTCTTAGGAGAAATAACCCCAGCTTCTCCAGTCTCTCCTCAGAACTGAAGTGCCTCCTCCCTGGTATCATTCTAGTAAATCTCTTCTGCACCCTCTCTAAGGCCATGACATCCTTCCTAAAGTGTGGTACCCAAGATTGAACACACAATTCCAACTGTGGCCTAACCAGTATTTTATAAAGGTTTAGTATAACTTCCTTACTTTTATACTGTCTCTATTAATAAAGCCCAAGATCCCATATATTTTAACAGCCATCTCAACTTGTCTTGCCACCTTCAAAGATTTGTGTACATACACCCCAAGTCTAATTGTACCATTTAATTTATATTGCCTCTCCTCATTCTTCCTACCAAAATGTATCACTTTACACTTCTGCTTTAAATTTCATCTGCCATGTGTCTGCCCATTTCACCAGTCTGTATGTCCTCCTGACATCTGTCACTATCTTCCACATTGTTTACTACATTTGAGTTTTGTCTCATCTGCAAACTTTGAAATTATAGCCTCTATACCCAAGTCCAGGTCATTAATATTTTTTTTATTCATTCATGGGATGTGGGCGAGGCCGGCATTTATTGCCCATCCCTAATTGCCCTTGAAGGTGGTGGTGAGCCGCCTTCTTGAACCGCTGCAGTCTGTGGGGTGACTGTTCTTCCACGGTGCTGTTAGGAAGGGAGTTCCAGGATTTTGACCCAGTGACTATGAAGGAACAGCGATATATTTCCAAGTCGGGATGGTGTGTGACTTGGAGGGGAATGTGCAGGTGGTGGTGTTCCCATGTTCCTGCTGCTCTTGTCCTTCTAGGTGGTAAAGGTCGCGGGTTTGGGAGGTGCTGTCGAAGAAGCCTTGGCGAGTTGCTGCAGTGCATCCTGTGGATGGTACACAGTGCACGGATGGTGGATGGGGTGCCAATCAAGCAGGCTGCTTTGTCCTGGATATAGATCAATAAGAGCAGTGGTCCTAATACCAACCCCTGGGGAACACCACTATATACTTCACTCCAGTTTGAAAAACAACCATTTACGACTACTCTCTGCTTTCTGTCCCTTAGTCAATTTTGTATCCATGCTGCCAGTCCCTGTAATCCCATGGACTTCAATTTTGTTAACTAGTCCATTATGTGGCACTTTATTAAATGCCTTTTTAAAGTCCATATACACATCATCAACCCTTTCTGTTATTTCAAAGAACTATCAAGTTAGTCAAACACTTTATTAGCCTATACTTTTCCAAATGTCAATTAATTTTGTCCTGGAAAATCCCCCCCCCAATCCCTTAGAACCATTTATAACACACTCACCCATTCACCCACAAAAGATGGACAACCAATGTTATTCCCACACTGGTGCCCTTTCCTGACATGACTTAATGCAAAGTTATCTGAAACAGCTGATTTTTTTTTTAAAGAACTTTATTAAGAAGGTTCTTCCTCTTACAATATTCTGTACAGTGTCTTTACAAGTTTGCATTTCATTCTGAACAATGAAATACTCTACATATGAGTTGCAGGTTAAATTACAAATTAATCAACTTGTTAATGTTACTTTCCATATTTATGCAACATTGAAGCACTCAACTAATCTCGTTCAAAGTACATTAACATACCTGCTATACCACCAATCTGAACAATCTACAGTTTTTATTTACAAATCTTGAGCAGGGAGTTAAGCAGCCTGCTAATTGTAAAAATATCTCCTGCAGCTGACTCTTATTGCAATGTAGTGGGTGTACTAATACCCTATGCCCAAGAGAGGCAGAACATTGGTGACTGGAAATAAAACCTCCACCACAAGTGTCTGGGGAAAGGGGAAGGAAGAGAAAATAAAAATGTGGATCTTATTTGATAATTTACTAAACTCAGTCTCCCTGGACATTATACAGGATTAAAACATCTACTCCAGAAAACTAAGTGCCCTCTCAGAAGTTAGCTTTGGTTCAATTTCAATTAGTACAAATACCTTTAAAATAAAATATTGAAAACCTGTTTGTTTAACTTCAGTTACTGGGACTCCAGTCTAGAAGGAAAAATGGCTGACATCTCTGCTCAGGCCCCACGACACATAAAAACATACAGCATCTCAGCTGGTCTCCTGTTAATGGAATGAAACTTTCTTGTACTTTGTGTTTGGGATTTGTCCACGCAGTTTAAGTCTTCTCACTGCCTCCCGCATGTGCTTTGGCTGCAAGGGTGGAGTTTCTCCCCATTTATCGGAGACATCCAGAGCTAATATCAAAAAGTTAAGAAAAGGTCAGTAAAATTTGATTTTTAAAAAAAAAACAAGTTCTGCTCAGTTGGACCTCCAGCATACCAGCAGGAACCCAGACAGGTAATTAAAGCCACCAGTCAACTAGCATAATGTACAAACATCAATTCATTACTTATTAATCCAATGCTTGGTAAACCAGAAATCACACCTCAAAAAATTGGTGTTCATCAGATTTCCTAATTCTCAGTCCCTGTTTCCAATTAAATTTTATAGGAACTAGTTTACCTCCTGTGGCAGTGGCCATGGGCAAAAAAAACTCAATTTCTGCATGTGTCCTCCATTGTTTTATCTCCCTCTGCATCAGATAATATCTCAATCTTCCTCAATTCTCCCTTCTTTATATTTCCTAGCATCTCTAATGGCACTCACACATATTCCTTTACTGATGCACTCAATTTCTATGACTTGCCCTTGTTGAAGGTCAGGGTATGTGATAAGATGGCAGCCAATACACAGATCTGATGAAGACAGGCTATCCAAATGCTGGTGCAACACGTACTGGTGAGAGAAAGAGAGGAGGGCTAGGGAATGGAATTGGTGCATAGGAGGAAATAGTGGACTTGGTATTGGTAGAGGTGGTTAACTATTTGCAGCACTGGGGGAGACTTGGGCTTAGGGATGAGCGGAGAGAAATTCCCTGAGGGCTCAAAACAGCAGGCACAGCTTTTTAAAAAAAATAAAATGCCCAGCAATTGTTGTAATAGAGGTCTGCATATGCATTGTTGTGAAGGGGCTCCTTGTAACTGTACTGCCACAATTTCTAGGGGCATGGACTCCTTTATAACAGATGCACAGCAAGAGTAGATCTGTCTGCGGATAGGGCTGAGAAGGGCACTTTTAATTTCTCATCTTAATATCAAGTTGGCAACATTTTTTAAAAAAAAAGTTTACACCTTTTCTCAGGACATGGTTTGACAGAGTACATGGTATTAGATTCCACAATAGTGGCAAGTACAATACATAGTCATTTTAAGTTACACAATCCAAATAGACTGGCAGGGGGTTGCTCTATACCAGGGCTAGGGGCTGGTGGGAGCATGTGATGTGTTAAACTAGGGTTGAGGAGGGCACTGAGGTCTCTGTCGCAATCAGCCCTAACGTTGGTCCAGTTTTGGGGTCGTGGGGGTGGATGGGAGGTTGGCTTACAGGAAGGGTTCATAACTCCTGGTGTTTTCCCAGCTCTATGTGCAGACCGTAATTATCTACTCTTACTGGCAGATATCCCACAGGTAGTTTGTTGTTGGTGCTGGGTTATGCCACAGCAAAAAGAATGCATCACTGTGTTGCCAGGAGTGAGTTTTGTGTGCATTTGAAGGTTCCTTCCCTCCTGTGCCCAGAAATGCTGTCCCGAGAATTGATTGAGCAGCATCTGAAGATGGCTAGTGCATCCACCTTCTGGTAGTCATTCCCCCCAGCAGTTAGATAGGCAGGCTGTTATACCTGTTCAAGTTGGCACAGAAAAAGAAAGAAGGTGTATGTTTTTTTTAGTAAAAGGCTGGCCGTTTGAAATGTAACCAGTAACTGAATTCGGTTAAGCAGGAAGCTGGTAGCCAGCATTCCCACATCTCAGCCTTGCAATCTTAAAAAATTAGTACAAGGTCATAACTTAAGTCAGTCATAAGACAGTCATTAAGGCTACAAATGCTACCAAGAGATAAGTTTACATTAGGAAATTAATTTCAGTGGTGAAGCTCACATGAGTTTTGTTTCACTTTCACTGAAAAATCCCTATAAATGCTCAGGAAACGAAATCAACTTCTCGAATGTTCAGTTAACTGGTGCAGATGGCTGTCACATTTTTTCTGACAGATTACACTCCAACCTTAAATCAACTGCCAGACAAGCAAGGAGGAACCCTAAGCTTGATACAGTATCTGAAGCAAGCAGTCGCAGCTGCGACAGCCAACATCTTTCACTTTCGACAGTGACTTTCAGTCTTCGACGTTAGATATCTTTTTTTAAAAACACATTCAAAATGGTTTTCTGTATTCTGATGTCATCAGTAAAACATCTCTCACTTCAATAATTATAGCTGAGTAAATAAATGCATTATTCTTACTAGGTTCAGCAGCAGAGTATAATTAACATAAAATTAAGTGACCTAAATCTCTTACCCCAATGTTCTGACACGAACTATCAGGCACTCAAACTTCTAAAAACCATTTAATCCTCCAAAATGTGTAATTTTGGCATTCGGTCTTCCCACTTCTGCTTCTGTTAATTAGCAGATTTAAAACCTTTACTGTTTGAACTCACCTTCTTCCATCACTTCACCCACAAAGACTTTGGAAATACCAGACATGGCAATCACGACATTCTGAGATACTGAGCAGCCTGTGATTGACTGGATCAGCTGGAAGAGAGAGCAGGGCAAAATCACAAATACTGGACTAGAGTATATGAAGTATACATAAATATAGCTAATGTTTTTCTTAGTGTACTTGCCTGGTAACTAAGAATAGCCAATGTGAAGATACAAACCCCAATTTGTATTACAACTAAGGACAATGCTTTGCGCATAGTTAATTTAATTGTGAATTAGCCTATGGCCATTGTGTCTTGTAGATAGATAATGCAACTAAAACATCCTGTTTTGATAGCCTTCCAAAATATTAAACCCTTGTAATTTGATTTATACATGATTATCAATAATGTGCAAGCACAAAATGGCAAAGAATTGTTGTGAAATGAAGGCTCACTAGCCTAGGCCTTTTGTTTTGAAAAACTTAAAAATGCAGTTTTCAGTTGTGCAAACTGGAGAAAACATTTTGCATAATGAAAAAGGGCTTTTCAATTTACCTGTCAGGTGGGAATAAATAGGAGTAAGTAACATTTTCTTCTCCGTTAGTTATTTCTCATACATATTATTCCAATCAGACAGGTACATGGTCTGTTCCCTGGCCCCTGGAAATAATCTAGCCGACAGCTAAGAGGTGCGGGAGAATAGATGGATTGTCTCTCTAACATTCTCTCCTCATGGCTTCTAACAATACGTTCACACTCCACACATTTAGCATTGGTGTGAACTCAAATCCGTTTTGCACTGACGTTAAAATTGGTGTGTAAATCAGATGTTACAGCTTAAACTGACTCCAAAGCAAAGCCCTGACCCTGGATTCCAACTTTACCCTATATATGTCGCATCTGTGCAAAGCAAAACCACTTTACACAAATGTTGCAGTTGTCGTGTAAATGCACCAAGTGACATTGCCATGAATGTGCCAAATAATCGTACTGTGGAGCCTGGATTGAGATTACCCTAAATTAATTTTGTGTAAGTCCTTCGCAGTCAGGAGGGATAAGACACATTTATCACGAGAGTCTGGGCTGGATCTGAATCCATGTACCAGATGAAAGGACTGTGTTCTTACCCACTGTACTAGCAAGTCCAAAACTTGCCAATCAATTCTGCTGAACACAAGTGCACCTTCTCGTGGCCAATTATCCAGTCTGGAGAAATGTGCATCCCAGACTCTCTACATCGCTGAACAGCAGTGACACAGCGTATGGAGGAAAGAGAATATCAGTAACAACCCAGGGCAGGGTCATTAAAAATCATTTTTACATGAATTGGGTGAGCAAATAAAATCACTTTGGGGGATTTTTGCAATACTTTACTACAGATACTTTAATGCTGGGATTTCACGGTTGATTGATTGCAAAACACATGCCAGTTACAATCTAAAAAAATTCTAAAACTAAACTTTGGTTTCTGTTGTTGGTTTCCCCAATTTAAAAAAAATTGGAATTGAAAGAACTAATATCAGATTAATTTGAATGGATTTTTAAAAAAAACAAAACTTTTATTGACAGCAAACCCTGCAATCTTAGACTGACTGAAGCATGACTAACCCTTTTAATGGCAGCTTTGGGAAAAGCAGAGCGACGATACATCTCATAGCGGTTCAACTGCTCCTCTGAAAAGGATGAAACCAGGATCCTGGGAAAACAAAATAGTTCCTTTAAATATACAATTGTCATCTTCGGTGAACTCTTTGAGTTGTCTTTAAATTAACTGAATTACCAGAGTTCTGTTGAGTGTGGGTAGTTTAGTTCCCACTTCCATCTGAAGCAAGTTTGGGAAACTGACAAATCTCCAGTCTTGTGATCAAAATTTGAAGCCTTCAGAAGCAATATTTAACTACACCAAACAATGCCATCTAGTGAAACCAGCAGATGCAACATGTTGTGAGGTTGGGTAAGGGAATGAGGTTTCAAGGATATGTATAGATTGAGATGATCAAATATTGACAGTTTCTGCAATGCTGGGTAGTTTACCAGGCCTGTACAACAGATGTGAAGATGGATAAATATTCTGCAGTAAAGCAAGAGATTTAGGCAAGAGACCAGGGAATTTTTTTTTTTAAAGACGAGGGTTGTGAGGCTGTGGAATGCATCAGCACAGTTAGTGATTGAAGCAGAGACCTGGTCAACATTTAAGAATAGGTTAGATAGGTGGTTGAAGGAAAGGGTTGATAAAAGGGATGTGGGTACAGGGCAGAAACATGGGATTAGGATTGCTGCCCGTGTGGAGGAGAAACATGGATTGGTTGGGTCAAAGAGGCTGTTCCCATGTTGTAATTTCTACGTTATATGATGTAAATCCACACTCCTGTGTCTCCCCATATTATTTAACATTCCTTTTTTTCAAGCAGCTAATTCCACTTTAAAAAGATTTATGGACTCTGCTTCAAGTTTCTATGCACTCCTTTTAATACACGTGCCACAGAGTTTGTGTACAAGATTCCCTAAAGTTGAATTCAGGATCTCTGTTGTGCTGCTTCACTTTTTCAGGACAAAACATCAACAGCGAGCTAACAGTTGAAAGACATTCAATTTCAGTTACAGGAACCTTCAGCTCCATCAATCAACACCAATACAAACTACATCGTGTTCAAGTTCTGGCAGCTGGTTCGAAACCAGACCCAAAACTGAAACACGTAAGCAAAAAAAAAATCCTTTGACTGTTTCATGTTGCTAAACTAGAACAAATAACATTTCTAAGTGGGAACATACTTTCCACTTAATATACAGACCACTCCTCAAATATACCGTTCCCAAAAGTGACATGATCAGGCAATTGGTTGCTCATCTCTCTAAAAGTAAATGGCTGCTCATAGTAAGGAGAACAAAAATTTAAATCTTGTTTTTACAGATTAGATGAAATGATAAATGTAGAATTATTGATGAGAAGTGAAGCTAAAGGATAATAAAACCCACTACACTGAAGCTCAACTTGTTAATGGATGTCATTTGAAACTGAAGTTACAACCTTATTAAGACTATGTACCATTAAAAGCTTTTTTATTCTACTGTGGTTAAGAATTGGGGCTATTTTTATGTTATTACTAATAGTCACTAGAGGCTTTCTCTCTTTTTAATTCTGTTGGTATTAGATCCATTAGAGTTCTCCAAAATTATATTGATGGAGTCAATACTACCAACACTATCTGTGCTGCAGTGCAAGGACATAACATGCAGTTACACTGACTGCTCACACCACCAGCAGAAGGAAGCAGTAAAAGTGCTTCACAGCACCCACTTGTACGAGAGGGATAGGAAGGGGAATATCAGCAAAGTTCCTGCAGGCATAGCTTGAGCACAGAATTGTGTTTGGCTTTGATATGCCAGCTGATCTCTAACCCTCTTCCCCCACCCCAGACAGCTTATAGGAGTCTTCAAATGACTTGGCGCAGGCCGACTGGCAAAGTTCAAGTAGGATTCTGCAGGAGCTGTACACTGTTGCTGAATTATCTCCCTCCCCAAAGTATAAATAGGGTAGAGTCAGCAGCAAATGGTCCTAAAATATAAATGGGCATGAAAGAAAGGGAGGGTAAAGCTTAGGATGGGACTGCAGGTTCTGGTGAAGGTTTGTCCCTGAAACATTAATAGAAATATAGACAATAGGAGCAAGAGTAGGCCATTCAGCCCTTCGGGCCTGCTCCGCCATTCAAAATGATCATGGCTGATCATCTAACTCAGTACCCTGTTCCTGCTTTTTCCCCATATCCCTTGATCCCTTTAGCATTAATAAATATATTTACCTCCTTCTTGAATACATCTAATGACTTAGCCTCCACTGCCTTCTGTGGTAGAGAATTCCACTGAGTGAAGAAATTTCTCCTCATCTCGGTTCCAAATGGCACACCCCATATCCTGAGACTGTGACCCCTGGTTCTGGGCTCCCCAGCCATCGGAAACATCCTCCCTGCATCTAATCTAACTCATTAGGGGTGAGCACAGTATAAAGGGAGACCGAGAGCGGGAGGAGAGTCTGAGAGTCTAAGGCAAGTCATGGCAGCACAGCTCGCACCCGTGATATGCTCCTCCTGCACTATGTGGGAAGTCATGGACACTACCAGTGTCTCTGGCGACCATGTGTGCAGGAAGCGTGTCCAGCTGCAGCTGCTGGCTAACCGTCTTTCGGAGCTGGAGTTGCGGGTGGATTCACTGTGGAGCATCCGCGATGCTGAGACTATCATGGATAGCACGTTCAGTGAGGTGGTCACACCGCAGGTAAAGATTACGCAGGCAGAAAGGAAATGGGTGACCGCCAGGCAGAGTAAAAGGACTAGGCAGGTAGAGCAGGAGTCCCCTGGGGCCATCTCCCTCTCAAACAGATATTCTGCTTTGGATGCTGTTGGGGGAGATGGCTTATCAGGGGAATGCAGCAAGAGCCAGGTTCGGGGCACCACAGGTGGCTCTGCTGCACAGGAGGGGAGGAAGAGGAGTGGCAGGGCTATAGTGACAGGGGATTCAATTGTAAGGGGAACAGATAGGCGTTTCTGCGGCCGCAAACGTGACTCCAGGATGGTATGTTGCCTCCCTGGTGCTAGGGTCAAGGATGTCACGGAGCGGCTACAGGGCATTCTGGAGGGGGAGGGTGAAAAGCCAGTAGTCGTGGTCCATATTGGAACCAACGACATAGGTAAAAAAAGGGATGAGGTCCTGCAAGGTGAATTTAAGGAGTCATAGAGTCAGAGTTATACAGCACGGATAGAGGCCCTTCGGCCCATCGTGTCCGCGCCGGCCATCAAGCCCTGTCTACTCTAATCCCATATTCCAGCATTTGGTCCGTAGCCTTGTATGCTATGGCATTTCAAGTGCTCATCCAAATGCTTCTTGAATGTTGTGAGGGTTCCTGCCTCCACAACCCTTTCAGGCAGTGAGTTCCAGACTCCAAAAACCCTCTGGGTGAAAAAGTTCTTTCTCAAATCCCCTCTAAACCTCCCGCCTTTTACCTTAAATCTATGTCCCCTTGTTATAGAACCCTCAATGAAGGGAAAAAGCTCCTTAGTATCCATCCTATCTGTGCCCCTCATAATTTTGTACACCTCAATCATGTCCCCCCTCAGCCTCCTCTGCTCCAAGGAAAACAAACCCAATCTTCCCAGTCTCTCTTCATAGCTGAAGCGCTCCAGCCCTGGTAACATCCTGGTGAATCTCCTCTGCACCCTCTCCAAAGCGATCACATCCTTCCTGTAGTGTGGCGACCAGAACTGCACACAGTACTCCAGCTGTGGCCTAACCAGTGTTTTATACAGCTCCATCATAACCTCCTTGCTCTTATATTCTATGCCTCAGCTAATAAAGGCAAGTATCCCATATGCCTTCTTTACCACCTTATCTACCTGTTCCGCCGCCTTCAGGGATCTGTGAACTTGCACACCAAGATCCCTCTGACCCTCTGTCTTGCCGAGGGTCCTCCCATTCATTGTGTATTCCCTTGCCTTGTTAGTCCCTCCAAAGTGCATCACCTCGCACTTTTCCGGGTTAAATTCCATTTGCCACTGTTCCGCCCATCTGACCAACCCATCTATATCGTCCTGCAGACTGAGGCTATCCTCCTCGCTATTTACCACCCTACCAATTTTTGTATCATCAGCAAACTTACTGATCATACCTTTTACATTCATATCCAAGTCATTAATGTAGACCACAAACAGCAAGGGACCCAGCACCGATCCCTGTGGTACCCCACTGGCCACAGGCTTCCAGTCACAAAAACAACCTTCGACCATCACCCTCTGCCTTCTGCCACTAAGCCAGTTTTGTATCCAAAGTGCCAAGGCACCCTGGATTCCATGGGCTCGTACCTTCTTGACCAGTCTCCTGTGGGGGACTTTATCGAAGGCCTTACTGAAATCCATGTATACCACATCCACTGCGTTACCCTCATCCACACGCCTAGTCACCCCCTCAAAAAATTCAATCAAATTAGTCAGACATGATCTTCCCTTGACAAAGCCATGTTGACTATCCCTGATTAATCCTTGCTTCTCCAAGTGGAGACTAATTTTGTCCTTCAGAATTTTTTCCAATAATTTTCCTACCACTGACGTTAGGCTCACTGGCCTGTAGTTCCCCGGTTTTTCCCTACTCCCCTTCTTGAATAATGGTACTACATTAGCGGTTCTCCAGTCCTCTGGCACATCCCCTGTGGCCAGAGAGGTTCTGAATATGTGTGTTAGAGCCCCCGCAATCTCCTCCTTTGCCTCACACAGTAGCCTGGGATACATTTCGTCCGGGCCTGGGGATTTATCCATTTTTAGGCCTGCTAAAACCGCCAATACCTCCTCCCGCTCGATGTTCATATGTTCGAGTATATCACAGTCCCCCTGCCATATTTCTATGTCTACATCGTCCTTCTCCATAGTGAAAACATCATTTAGAACCCCTCCTACATCTGCTGGCTCCACACACAGATTGCCATTTTTGTCCCTAATGGGCCCTATTTTTTCCCTAGTCATCCTCTTACCCTTAATATACTTATAAAACATCTTAGGATTTTCCTTTATTTTGCTCGCCAGTGTTATTTCATGGCCCCTCCTTGATCTCCTAATTTCTTTTTTAAGTATCCCCCTGCACTTTTTGTACTCCTCTAGGGCTTCCTCCGTCTTTAGCCTTTTGTATCTGCCAAAAGCCCTCCTTTTTTTCCTAATCCATTCTCGTATATCCCCTGACATCCAAGGTACTGACACTGACTGGCCTGCTGTGCACACGCTGCCTTTCAATATTTCAGATTAGTCGAGTTTGCAACATTTCCTCATCACCAATGTCACACAGGAACAGGAGTAGGCCATTCAGCCCCTTGAGCCTGTTCCACAATTCAATGAGATCACAGCTGGTCTGTGACCAAACTCCATCCACCCACTTTGGCTCCATAACCCTTAATGAGCAAAAATCTATCACTCTCAGATTTAAAATTATCAACTGAGCTAGCATCTACTGGGGGCAATTAAATTTTAAACCACAGATGAAAATGGTTAATCCACTCAAATCTTCACCAGGTCTAGGAGAGAAGCCTCTGGGGTGGGGCCCGGCTGGTTGCTAGGACACCGGTTGCTAGGGACCTGGTTACTATGGCCTCGCCCGCGCACTCACTGCATTTTCTGGATTTCGTCCTCATCCACTTTCTGCTTCTTGTCCTTTTTGTCTCTGACCGGCTCCACCCGCAGCTTCTTGGCCTGTTGGCCGGCATCTCCCTCTTCATCCTCCTCTTCCTCCGCGCCGCCTTCCCTCGGCTCCGCCGGCTTCTCCCCTTGGGCCTGGCTCCCGCCGGCCGCGGTGACGCTGGGCCCCGGCTGCTCGGACCCACCCTCAGCTTCTCCTGATGAAGGAGCCGGAGTGACCGCCGCGTCACCGGCCTTCGGCGGCTCGGCGGGTGCTGTTGCTGCCGCCGTCACAGCGGGCTTAAACTTCGGCTCTTCTTCCAGATCCATGGGCGCTCGTCTCAGGCCCCGGCAGACGGGACCGGGGGAGGGACAAACCGCGCGGTAATCTCAAATTCAAAATACACCGCTGATCTCAAACTTCCGCGGCCTGGTCTGCTCATCTTTAACACTGATGACACAGTAGGTAAATGCACCATCTGTGACTTGGTCACTAAGGCCAAGTTTGGGTCGTTGATCTCAGGATGCTTTTTTAAGCCCATGAAGGGGATGGGGGTTATGTGTGAACGTGTCCTATTTTTTCTGATAACACTGGGCCCACCCATGTCATCCCAACAGGTCAATTGAAAGATCTAAATTAAATCATAATCATTTTTCATGCTGCTTCAATTTGCCTCAGCACCCAAGGCCACTTTTTTTGTGTGTTTTTAGGCCCCCCCTTTTATAAGAAGGGGGGGTTCAGCGTGTGTTTATGTACAGAAAAAAACCAAAACAAGTATCAAATCAAAATTTTACTATTCCGGTCCAGGATGCACTCCAGCCCCTGCGGTGCCCACCGGTCGTGAAAAGCCTCAAGCGTTCCGGCAGACACCGCGTGCTTCATCTCCAGGGCCACCCGGGCGCGGAGAATTCCGCGGAAGGGAGGCAGACAGTTCGAGCGACCGCCCCCACGGGCCACGTCCAACCTGGACCTGTGGATAGCCACATTGGACAGGCCCAGGAGCAGGCCCACGAGGACATCCACCGACCTGCCCGCCCCCCTCTAAGGCCACTTTTAAGGCACCTGTGCTTCGGACCCTGCAGCGACACCTGTACGTTGAGGATCCTCTGAGATAGTGTGCGCTGGCAACGTATTTCTTCCGCCAGCTGCCTCAAGCGTACCGACAGTCACAACGTGCTCCTCCTCCAAGGCCATTTGGGCGTGGAGATTGCCACGGAAGAGAGGCAGACAGTCGGAGCGAGTGGCCCCAGGAGCCACGTCTAGCCTGGAGCTATACGTGGTCACCTTGGTCAGGCCCACAAGGAGATCCTCCAACTTGCCCACCCTCACGGTGGCCAAAGATCAGGAGCGTGGGACTGAAGTGCAACCAAAACTTGGGGAGCAGCCCCTTTCAATAGTGAAACAGGACCTGCAACCTCTCACACTCAGTGTAAACATGGGAAAGGGACTCATCCAGGCTGCAGAAATTGCAAGCAGCCTGCTCTGGCGTCATGTCTGGTACGCAGCCGAAGCCATCCAGACGCTAAAAGTTGCGCTCGGCCCTGACTCCACTAGTGTTGAGGAGGCTCAAGTGTGTGGAGTGATCCCAGTGCCAGGCCCCGAAACCTCCCTCGGGAGCCTGTGCCTCACAACATGAGCCGTCTCTCAGAAATTCCCTCCGTGCCACTCCACTCTCCACGGAAGGGTTTCCTGTACTGGCTGCTCCTGCACAATCTCCACTTCATTGCCCTCATCTCCCATCTGCTGTCTATGGAGGCAGGGGTCCCCTATGGAGGGCTCTCTATGCAGCAGTGCTCCCCTGCACCATTCGGGATATGGGGTGGAGAGTGTTGCACAGAGCAGTGCCCACAGAGGCTGCTTAGCCACTTTATGGACTCACTGACTGCTTGCAATTTCTGCAGCCTGGATGAGTCCCGTTTCCCATATTTATACTGAGTGCGAGAGGTTGCAGCCCTTGTTTCACTATTTAAAGGGACTGCTCCTCAAATTTTGGTTGCACTTCAGTCCCGTGCTCCTGATCTTTGGCCACCCGGTGAGGAGTGGGGCGGGCAAGTCTGAGGATCTCCTCTTGGATCTGCTCCTGGTCCTGACCAAGGTAACCATCTACAGGTCCAGGCTAGACACAGCCCCTGGGGGTGTTCACTACGACTGTCTGCCTCTTTTCCGCGGCATTCTCCACGCCCAGGTGGCCCTGGAGAAGAAGCACGCTGTGACTGCCAGACGCTTGAGGCCTTCCACGACCGGTGACATGGGTGGCCCAGTGTCATCAAAAAAAGGGACACGTTTACACTGAACAGCCCCGCCACTTTTTTTAAGGGGCTTACATTTTTTTTTAAAAAGGCACCTGCGATCATGTGCGGCCTTAACTCCTGACAGTGTGAGTGTATGTGGGGTAGGGGAGTATGGAGAATAATTTCAAATTAGTTTGAATCCTTAAAGTAATCTGAGTAAGCTTTGCCTGGGGCAGTGGTCAGTTTCATCAATGTTTTAAGAAAGAACGTAACAACAACTTGCATTTATATAGCACCTTTAACATAGTAAAACGTCCCAAGGTGCTTCACTGGAGCGTTATCAAACAAAATTTGACACAAAGCCACATAAAAAGATATTAGGACAGGTGACCAAAAGCTTTGTCAAAGAGATGGGTTTTAAGGAGCATCTTAAAGGAGGAGAGGGAGGTAGAGAGATGGAGAGATTCAGGGAGGGAATTCTAGTTCTTGGGCTGAGACAGCTGAAGACACAGTCGCCAATGATGGAGCGAAGGAAATCAGGGATGCACAACAGGCCAGAATTCTCGGAGGGTTGTAGTGCTGCGGGAGGTTACAGAAATAGGGAGAGCCGAGGCCATGGAGGAATTTGAACACAAGGATGAGAATTTTAAATTTGTGGTTGCTGGACTGGGAGCCAATGTAGGTCAGCGAGCACAGGGGTGATGGGAGAATGAGACTTGGTGCGAGTTAGGATACGGACAGCAGAGTTTTGGATGAGCTTAAATTTACAGAGGGTAGAAGATGGGAGGCTGGCCAAGAGAGCATTGGAATAGTTGAATCTGGAGGTAACAAAGGCATGGATGAGGGTTTCAGCAGCAGATGGGCTGAGGCAGAGGCGGAGACGGCCGATATTACAGAGATGGAAGTAAGCGGTCTTGGTGATGGAGAGGATATGGGGGCGGAAGCTCAACTCAGGGTCAATTGGATGCCGAAATTGCGAACTGTCTGGTTCGGCCTCAGACAGTAGCCAGGGTATATAGCACCTTTACTGCCTATCCCTAGTTGTCCTGAGAAGGGGGTGGTGGACCTTCTCCTTGAACCATTGCAGTCCTTGTGGTGATGGTGCTCCCACGATGGCGTTAGGTAAGGAATTCCAGAATCTTGACCTTGCTGTGGGCAAATTAGCTGCGCATTTCTCTACATTACAACTGTTAATACACTTTGAAAGTACTTAATTGGCCATGACGTGCTTCGGAACATCCTGAAGTTGTAAATAGACCATAAGACCAAAAGAGAGAGGAGCAGGAGTAGGCCATTCGGCCCCTCGAGCCTGCTCCGCCATTCAATGAGATCATGGCTGATCTGATTTTTACCTCAACTCCACTTTCCCGCCTTTTCCCCATATCCTTTGACTCCCTTGCTGATCAAAAATTTGTCTAACTCAGCCTTGAATGTATTCAATGACTCGTCTTCCACAGCTTTTTGGGGTAAAGAATTCCAAAGATTCATGACCCTCTGAGAGAAGAAATTCCTCCTCATTTCCGTCCTAAACAGGCGACCCCTTATTCTGAGACTATGCCCCCTAGTTTTAGATTTCCCCCATGAGGGGTAACATCCTCTCAGCATCTACCCTATCAAGTCCCCTCAGAATCTTGTATGTTTCATTAAGATCTCCTCTCATTCTTCTAAACTCCAAAGAGTATAGACCCAACCTGTTCAATCTTTCCTCATAAGACAACCCTTCCATACCCTGAATCAACCAAGTGAACCTTCTCTGAACTGTCTCCAATGCCAGTATGTCCTTCCTTAAATAAGGGCACCAGAACTGTACGCAGTACTCCAGGTGTGGTCTCACCAGCACCCTGTACAGTTGTAGCATGACTTCCCTGCTTTTATACTCCATCCTTCTTGAAATAAAGGCCAATATTCCGTTTGCCTTCCAGATTACCTGCTGCACCTGTATGTTGACTTTTTGTATTTCATGTATGAGGACACCCAGATCCCTCTGTACCGCAGCATTTTGTAGTATTTCTCCATTCAAATAACATTTTGCTTTTTTATTTTTCCTCCCAAAGTGGATGACTTCACATTTTCCCACATTATATTCCATCTGTCAAATTTTTGCCCATTCGCTTAACCTGTCAATATCCCTTTACAGACACTTTGTGTCCTCATCGCAACTTGCTTTTCCACCTATCATTGTATCATCGGTAAATTTAGCCACAAAACACTCTGTTACATCATCCAAAGTCATTGATATACATTGTAAATAGTTGAGGCGCCAGCACTGAGCTCTGCGGCACCCCACTAGTTACAGATTGCCCTTTTATCCCGACTCTTTGTTTTCTGTTAGTTAGCTAATCCTCTATCCATGCCAGTATATTACCCCAACCATGAGCTCTTATCTTGTGCAGTAGTCTTTTATGTGGCACCTTATCGAATGCCTTTTGGAAATCCAAATATACTGCATCTGTTAGTTCCCCTTTATCCACCCTGCCTGTTACTTCCTCAAAGAACTCGAATAAATTTGTCAGACACGATTTCCCCTTCATAAAATCATGTTGACTCTCCTTGATTGTATTATGAGTCTCTAAATGTCCTGCTACTACTTCCTTAATAATGGATTCTAGCATTTTCCCAGTGACAGACGTGAGGCTAACTGGTCTATAGTTACCTGCTTTCTGTCTCACTCCCTTCTTGAATAGGGGTATTATGTTTGCGGTTTTCCAATCCGCTGGGACCTTTCCGGAATCTAGTGAATTCTGGAAGATTACAACCAATGCATCCACTATCTCTGTAGCCACTTCCTTTAAGACCCTCGATGCAAACCATCAAGTCCAGGGGACTTGTCAGGGGACTTGTAAAAGGCATTATATAAATGCAAGTTCTTTTTTTCTTTCAGTGACGATGTAGGAATGATGTATGTTTGTCAGGATGGTGTGTGACTGGAAGGGGAACTTAGAGATGATTGTGTTCCCATGATACGGCTGCTTTTGTCCTTGGTGGTAGAGGTCATGGGTTGTGCTGCGAAAGTACATGCAAGCGATGTAATTAAGTGTTTCAACTTGATTTTCGTCAGTGTGTTCTTTGCTTGTAATCATAAAACGATTTGCCCAACATGTTTTTGCAAAAAATGTATAGTTTACAAATTAAGAGTGTGCTATTTTACCTTTTTGGGTTCGATCAAAAGAATCTACAGTTCAGAAGAAGTGGTAGACATTCTTGAATCAGATTTAAGCTGTTGCTAGGCTCAATAATCAGTGTGCAAATGCCTCACAAGCCCTCTCTAACTGCATATTTTTGAGTTGCATAGCGGCACTTGTTTCTAGACTAGCTGTCTGCAATGAACATACACTTATTATTAAGGCTTATCCCATTTTTACATCTGTCCTGCAGATCTGGCAAGCATTTTTGTAAATAATCTAAAACATAATGGGCCAGAATTTGCTGTCAAAATAACGGTGAGGATAATGGCACTCACTGTTATTTGTGCGCAAATTGCCCAGCAACTTCAGGCAAGGGGCGGATGTGTAGTTAAACACGAAAATCCAAAAGTTGCTGTCCGAGATGCGTCACTCCCCTGTTAGCTTCGTGGAAACGACATCTCGCCGTCTGACTCACCAATGAAATACAGTGAATGGCGTGAAGTTCCTGTACTTGGATAGTAGACACAAACTAAACTCGCCACAGAAAGTTAGGGCTTGTCCATTTCAGTCAAAGTACCCTTTTTAATGGCGTGATAAGTCTAAATTACTGCCAAACAACCTCTCTGGCACTGAAAATTAACTATTACAAGTGCAGAAGGCAGCAGAGGCCAAGTCATTAGATGTATTCAAGAAGGAGATAGATATATTTCTTAATGCTAAAGGGATCAAGGGATATGGGGAAAAAGCGGGTACAGGATACTGACTTAGACGATCTGCCATGATCATTTTGAATGGCGGAGCAGGCCCAAAGGGCCAAATGGCCTACTCTTGCTCCTATGTTCTATGTTTCTATGTTTCTAGAGTCTCATTCCTTCAGGTTTTAATTGTTGGAGATTTTTTTTTAAAAGTGTAAATTAAAATGTATTTTTTTTACTTTTTCTTTCTTTTTCTCTCTCTCTCTTAATCCAATCTTTCTTTCCCTCTCTTTATTTCTCTTCCTGTTCCTGATATGACATTGAATTCACTATTCTAACTCACACTTCCTTGTTCAGACCTTATAAGCAGTTCATTTCACAATCCTTCAATCTGATTGGTTAAGGAGATACACAGTTGCTTGCCCTGTTCACTCAGATCCCAGATGCCCTGTAGAGGGCGCTGCATCATTTCTATCTCCCTCTTACTGCAACTTCCAGTGCAAGATCTCATAGAAATTAAACGGGCAAGGGCAAGTCTAACTAACAGCCGTTCGTTCACTGGCTGCAGCAGGTGCTGGGCCAGTGTAATACTCACATTTGCATTTATATAGTGCCAGATCACTTCAAAACATCTCAAAGTATTTCACACACATTTGAAGTGCAATGGCTACTATTATATGGGCATTTTCATATTTTGATACCTCCAGATCCTACACTTTCTTTCCACCCTAGAAACTGTGTATCAGGTTTTCAGACAGCTGTCAAGTCTGGGGTCATTTTAGATTAGTAAGGTTGAAGAGGATGGATTGATTTCACAACCCTGTTCCATCTTGATCTCTAAGCACACGGTGAATCTGTTTTGCTTACAAGAGACATGGGAAGCTGGTCTCAATTGTACATTAAGAATATGATGTACGATGAGAAATGGAGGCTATTTAGTCAGCACTTAATAGGCTATCGAGTAGCAACCAATATGGGAGGGACAACTGAAAATGATTTTGTACCTACTGTGTGCCAGTGTGGCTCTATTACTGGAGGCCTCTAATTACAGGTCAGTGTTGAGGAGAGGGCAGAGGGTTGGTTCCCACTTTGCATTTCATCTAAACGTGGCCCTTCAGTCATATTGGGTCATGATATTACAGAAGGTCAAGTTCACCACAGCTGTCTCTGTTTCATCCAACCCACCACATTCTGTATTGGAATTTCCTGTGGTGGTCCCATTGGGCTTAGGAATGAAAAAATTTATTGACCTGTTGTTCGCAGCACACCTGAGCCTTCCAGTTCTCTGGAGACGGGCACGATGCCATTTTGCTTAGCATCAAAGGTGGACCAATGGGAGAGAATTATTGTCTATCTCAGGCTAAATGGATTCGTTTATCCTATTTTGAATTATTGTGCAAAAGGAGAGGGCGGGCTGCACTCATCTCAGAGTTCTCAGTTGACTGTTGGGCCTGCTCCAGGATTGGACTAAGTGGTACTGGGGTTTGAGAAGCTCCATATTTCTCCACCACCAATCAATCTCGTTGAATGGGGGCCAATGGTGAGCCCCAAACACTGGCCCTACTGCACCTGTTGTTTCCCCTCCCAAATTCTGACATGCCTATTTTCTCTGATTCTTGTCATCCGATCAAGTTCATGTCCAAAATTCCCTAGATTCTAGAATGGTCCCAGCGGATTGGAAGGTAGCAAATGTAACCCCAGTATTCAAGGAAGGAGGGAGAGAGAAAACAGGGAACTACAGGCCAGTTAGCCTGACATCAGTCGTCGGGAAAATGCTGGAATCCATTATTAAGGAAGTGGTAACAGGGCACTTAGAAAATCATAATATGATTAGGCAGATTCAACATGGTTTTATGAAAGGGAAATCATGTTGACAAATTTATTAGAGTTTTTTGAGGATGCAACTAGCAGGGTAGATAAAGGGGAACCAGTGGATGTAGTATATTTGGACTTTCAAAAGGCATTCGATAAGGTGCCACATAAAAGGTTGTTACTCAAGATAAGGGCTCATGGAGTTGGGAGTAATATATTAGCATGGATAGAGGATTGGTTAACGGACAGAAAATGGATTGTAGGGATAAAGGGGTCATTTTCAGGTTGGCAGGCTGTAATTAGTGGGGTACCGCAAGAATCAGTGCTTGGGCCTCAGCTATTTACAATCTATATCAATGACTTAATGAAGGGACCGAGTGTTATGTATCCAAGTTTGCTGACAATACAAAACTAGGTGGGAAAGTAATCTGTGAGGTGGGCACAAAGTGTCTGCAAAGGGATATAGACAGGTTAAGTGAGTGGGCAAGAAGGTGGCAGATGGAGTATAATGTGGGGAAATGTGAGATTATTCACTTTGGTAGGAAGAATAGAAAAACAGAATATTTTTTAAATGGTGAGAAACTATTAAATGTTGGTGTTCAGAGAGACTTGGCTGTCCTTGTACAAGAAACACAAAAAGTTAGCTTGCGGGTACAGGAAGCAATTAGGAAGGCAAATGTCATGTTGGCCTTTATTGCAAGGGGGTTGGAGTACAAGAGTAAGGAAGTCTTACTACAGTTCTACAGGGCTTTGGTGAGACTTCATCTGGAGTACTGTGTACAGTTTTGGTCTCCTTATCTAAGGAAGGATATACTTCCCTTGGAGGCGGTGCAACGAAGGTTCACTATATTGATTCCTGGGATGAGAGGGTTGTCCTATGAGGAGAAATTGAATAGAATGGGCCTATATTCTCTGGGGTTTAGAATGAGAAGTGATCTCATTGAAACATATAAGATTCTGAGGGGGCTTGACAGGGTAAATGCTGTGAGGTTGTTTCCCCTGACTGGAGAGTCTAGAACTAGGGGGCATAGTCTCAGGATAAGGGCCATTTAAGACTGAGATGAGGAGGAATTTCTTGACTCAGATAATTGTGAATCTTTGGAATTGTCTACCCCAGAGGGCTGTGACTGCTGAGTCGTTGAATTTGTTCTAGGATGAGATAGATAGATTTTTGGACTCTCGTGGAATCAAGGGATAGAAACATAGAAAATTTACAGCACAGAAGGAGGCCATTCAGCTCATCGTGTCTGTTCCATTCAAAATAGAGCTACCCAGCCTAATCCTACTTTCCAGCACTTGGCCTGTAGCCTTGTTAGTTATGGCACTTCAGGTGCATATCCAAGTACTTTTTAAATGCGATGAGGGTTTCTGCCTCTACCACCCTTTCAGGTAGTGAGTCCAGGCCCCCCACCCTCCGGGTGAAAACATTTTTCCTCAGCTCCCCTCTAATCCTTCCACCAATTACTTTAAATCTATGCCCACTGGTTATTGACCTCTCTGCTAAGGGAAATAGGTCCTTCCTGTCCACTCTATCTAGGCCCCTCATAATTTTATACACCATGATCTTATTGAATGGCGGAGCAGGCTCAAGGAGCCGTATGGCCTACTCGTGCTCCTATTTCTTATGTTCTTATGTTCTGCTTGACCAGCTTGGATACGTGTTCACCCACGTTGGTGTGATCCTTTGGAGCCCTGATATTACACAAGACAGTTTCTTGGAGTCAGCGTCACAGGCCACTTCCATAAGCGGACCTCACCTCCCCTACAATGTGGAGTACACCTTCTGACCAACATCCAGGTAAGTAATAGAATGACCAGCGGATTGTAAAGGAGAACCCTTACTCTGTACATTGAATACTGGAATGTATCACATGCTGCTACATGAGTTCTCCTCTCTCTCCAAATGGTGGACAGGATACACACTCAGCAATTTGAGACCTAGGGCATAATTTTAGCTCGGAGCCAGGAAGGGGGCGGGAGTGGTCGAATTGCAGACGTGAAACCCGGAAATATGATTTTGACGTAAGGACATCATTTTTTTTTGACGGTTTCCCACCCGACTGATTGACAGGTTGGCTCTCAATTGGACGGGAGAAGAGGAAGAGGTAAGTGTTCAGGTAAGTGCTAGATTGGATGGATGGGTGGGGGGCATGGGGGCATTGGCTTGGCATGGGAGCATTGGGAGGAGTTAGTCATCGGGGGGAGGGGTCAGTTATCAGGGTGGTCAGTTATCAGGAGGGGGTCAGTCATCAGGGGGGGATCGGGGGTCAGTCATTGAAGGGCGGATTGGGATCAGGGGTCATCGCGGGGGTCGCGATCGTTGTGGGGGGTCGCAATCGTTGGAGGAGCATCAGCGATCTTTGTGGGTGTTCACTGCAGTTAGGTTGTTGGGCCTGGGGGAAACACTCCTGCTCCTCCAGGCCCACAAGCAGTGCTATAAAGGCACTTACCTGCAGTTTCGGGCCTTCTCACCTCCTCCCACTTGGAGTGAAGGAGAAGGCCTGGGAATCCCAGCCCCCAGAGGCTAAAATCACAAAACCTGTAAAAATGGAGACCTGCACCCTCCTTAAAAAGTTTTAGTGACCAACCCGCCTCCTGAGAGCAGGTTGGTTGACCGCCCTTCATCCCGCCCCTGTGAAAACCAGAAATGAGCGGGTTGGGGGCAGGTTTTATATTGTTGCAATTTTTAATGCCTCCGTGCCCCCAATCCACCCATTTTTCGAGGCTAAAATCATGCCCATAGACGTTGAACCAATAAGTGGTTTTATTTACATAAGATATATGTAGACAATTTAATACATGAGATATATATTTCCCCACACCCCTCCATATATAACACAACAAAGACACAACTTTCTTCTCTCTAAACATTAATTTCAAACAGCAGACTAGTTACTGCAAACCTCCTCTAGCTTTACTCTCCCTGGCAAAGCTGGCTCAGGCTTCTAAAATACGGCCAACCTTTTGGCTGTTGGCTGTGAGTTTCAAAAACTGACTGCTCTCTCTGATTCTAGACTGACTGTGAGCTGCCGATCTAATTCTGTGAGTTGTCAGTCATTGACAATACCCCAGTCTGTGGCCTATCCTTGAAACTGTGAACAGGGGGGCTTTCATAGTTTGGCTGGCTTTGTGCCACACTGGGCAAATTGAATAGTACAATAAGGTGTCTTAAACTACTTCTGTGGAACAATGTGGGCCATCTCTGACAACAGTGGAAGACATTGAGGATTACAGATACCCTCCCTGCCCCTCGAATGATTGACCAGTTAACATGTTTAGATTACCAGTGTAGGCCCAAACAAAACCTTACATCTTGAGGAGTCCTTTCCCAGACAACTGTCTCTTATGAGTTGATAGCTTTCTGCTGACAAGACTATTTTGTGTGACCTTGGGTGTTAACCTCTTAAATGCTGTGGTACAAAGTAAGTAAGTTTACAAAATTGAATTTGGACCAAGAAATACATTTTTATTACACCTTTCCGAGTATAAATTCCATGTTTTCTTCCCTTGATCCCAACAACTCTGCCAATATGGGGCTTGAACAGGCTCCTTATGCATCTTCTCAGCTTAGTCCTTGTCTAGACAACAATATCTCTTGCCTTAGTTTATGTTATCTTTTAATGTTACTGTCGATTGGCTCAGCCTTGTCTCAGATGTCTGGCTATTCTGACCATGTACTTCAATTTATTATTGTTGGAATAGTGCTCTCCTGCTATATATAATGTGATGTTGGCCTCTTTTTTAATTTATTTTTCTTTCTCCATTTTTATTTTTACTCAGTTTTTTCCCTTGTGTGTTATATTAATTGCTGAGTAATTCCAAATTCCAAAAATAAAACGTTAAAAATAGTGAACTACTTTTGTAGCCACCTCCAGCTCAACTCCTGCTTCTCTTTAGACCATGATATGCAGCAGTTACAGTCTCCACTGCAAGTCTTCAGAGTTACAGGGAGAAAACAAAAAGTTGAAAAGTTTTGTTTTTAAACTGTTAAGTATGCAACTTTTAAAGAAAGTAAGAATTTGCATTTATATAGCACCTTTCATGACCTCAGGACTCAAAATGTCAAAATGCTCTTTCAGCCAATTAAGTACTTTTGAAGCGCAGACATTGTTGTAATGTAGGGAAACACAGCAGCCAATTTGCACACAGCAAGGTCCCACACTCGGCAATAAAATGTTGATCGGATCATTTTTTTTTAGTGATTTTGATTGAGAAATAAATGTTGGCTAGGACTCGAGGAGAATTCTCCTGCTCTTTGAATAGTGCCAAGGGATCTTTTATATCTATCCAAGAGGGCAAAGGTTGGTTTAACAGCTCATCCAAAGACAGCACCTCCAACAGTGCAGCACTCCCTCAATACTGCACTAAAGTGTCAGATTAGATTATGTGCTCAGATCTCTGGAGTGGGACTTGAACTAGAGTGTTACTGCTGAGCCAAGGCCGGCAGCTTTTAAAATATCATTTTCCCCGAAAAATGTTTGAAAAAAATTACCTGAGCCACGAGCAAATTGGCACAGGGTAAATCAGATCAGAGAGATGAATGCGTGGCTCAATGATTGGTGTGGGAGAAGTGGGTTTCGATTCATGGGGCACTGGCACCAGTACAGGAGAAAGAGGGAGCTGTTCCATTGGGACGGGCTTCACCTGAACCATGCTGGGACCAGTGTTCTGGCAAACCGAATAACTAGGGCGGTAGAGAAAGCTTTAAACTAAATAGAGGGGGGAGGGCTCAGGTGGGGCGAAGTTTAGATTGATAAAGAGAAAAGTCAAGGAAGTAGTACAGGAAAGTGATGGGGGTAATGATAAACAGAGTGTGTCAGGAAGGGACAGAGTGTACAAACATAAGAGTGCACGAGCAAATGGGGCCGGGGTAGGAAAGAATGGTAAAAAGACAAAATTAAAGGTTCTTTATCTGAAAGCACACAGCATTTGCAATAAGATAGATGAATTGACGGCACAAATAGAAACAAATGGGTATGATCTGGTGGCCATTACAGAGACATGGTTGCAAGGGGACCAAGGTTGGGAGCTAAATATTCAGGGTTATTTAACATTTTGGAAGGATAGGAAAAAAGGTAAAGGTGATGGGGTAGCTCTGTTAATAAAGGATGAAATTGGTATAATAGTGAGAAATGATCTTGGCTCAGAAGATCAGGATGTCGAATCAATTTGGATGGAGGTAAGAAATAACAAGGGAAAGAAATCACTGGTGAGAGTAATATATAGGCCCCCTAACAGTAGCTACACTGTAGGGCAAAATATTAATCAGGAAATAAGGGGGGCTTGTAAAAAAGGTAATGCAATAATCATGAGCGATTTTAACTTTCACATAGATTGGACAAATCAAATTCGCAAAAATAGCCCTGAGGAGGAGTTTATAGAGTGGATTAGGGACTGTTTCTTAGACAAATACGTCAGGGAATCAACCAGGTAACAGGCCATTTTGGATCTGGTAATGGGTAACAAAACAGGATTAATTAATGATCTCAAAGTAAAGGATCCCTTGGGAAGCAGTGATCATAACATGATAGAATTTCACATCCAGTTTGAGAGTGAGGATCTTAGGTCTGAAACTACTGTATTAAACTTAAATAAGGGCAATTATAAAGGAATGAGGGCAGAATTGGCTAAAGTGGACTGGGTAAACAGATTAGATGGTATGATGGTGGATAAGCAGTGGCAAACATTAAAAAAGATATTTTATGACTCGCAACAAAAATATATCCCTGTGAGGAGGAAAGAGTCCGCAAAAAGGGTGAACCAACCACAGCTAACTAAGGAAGTCAAGGATGGTATCAGGTTAAAAGAAAAAGCATACAACATGGCAAAGATTACTGGTAAGCCCGAAGATTGGGAGAACTTTAAAAACCAGCAAAGGATGACAAAAAGAATAATAAAGAGGGAGAAAATAAATTGAGAGTAAACTAGCAAGAAATATAAAAACTGACAGTAAAAGCTTCTACAAGTATATAAAAAGGAAGAGGGTAGCTAAAGTAAACATTGGTCCCTTAGAGGATGAGACTGGGGAAATGTTAGGCCCATATCCCTTAATACTTCTCCTTTCAAGGCAAAACAAAGAGGCGTGATTGAGTGATGGTTGCATAGTGACCCGCTGCATGCATTGGTGTGGGTGGGGTGACCGTGAGGGAGATGCATGGGAGGGTGTGTGTGAGACATAGCCGTGAGATTGTATGAGGATTGGGTTGCGTGGTCGTGTTCGAATGGGAACTAGGGCAGTGAGTAAGTGCAGGCAAGGTGAGGATGATGGTTGAGTGGATGTGAGGAGTGATGCGAGAGCGTTGTGGTGGCAGTGCAGAAGGAGTTGTGTGGTGGTGGAGGTGATGTGGAAGACGGAATGTGGGAGAATGCGTAAGTATACTCATTTTGGCTGACCTGATTAGGTCATTAAAGCGCTTTCTGCACTGGACCCAGGTTCGGGAGATGTTACTGCTGCTGCTGACCTCCTCTGCCACCTCGAGCCAGACCTTCTTGGTGGCAGAGGGAGGCCACTTCCTCCCGTCCGCTGGGAAAAACGTTTCCCTCCTCCTCCTGACCCCATCGAGCAGCACCTGGAGTGAGGAGTCTGAGAACCTTGGCGCAGCCCTGCCTCTGGGCTGATCCATGCTGCCAATTTGGTTCGTTGCTGCAGGAGGAGTATTGGAGGACGGCCCCTTTAAATAGGGCTCTTCCTGCTGACAACCTGTGATGTGAGTGCGCAGTGCGCCCGCTGCGCAGGTCTGCAACGGGAAACCCGGAAGCACGCATAAGTACCTTCAATTAGGCTGCGATCGCGTGCGGCGCACACGGATTTCACTGGGTGCATTACCCACCAGTGCCAACCTGCATCCCTCCTAATATCGGGCCCACAGTCTGAGTTTGGACTTTTCAATGCATTCAGAGATGGAATGATGCGATCCACTCACCGATTTTAATATATGATAGATGCATCGATTATAAA
Organism: Heptranchias perlo; assembly: GCF_035084215.1. Lineage (NCBI taxonomy): Eukaryota > Metazoa > Chordata > Chondrichthyes > Hexanchiformes > Hexanchidae > Heptranchias > Heptranchias perlo. The sequence continues at coordinate 12,360,642 of NC_090351.1, forward strand.
GATGTCATCCCATTTTTTTTATTTGGATTTGTTTAACTGTCACTTTTTCTCTCATCAGTTTTGGAAACAGATGAAAAGAGGGAGACTTGGAAATACGTGGTTACTAATATTTAAAAGAGGTTGGTAATTTATTGGAACCAAGCCTAAAGGTTATCATTTTGCTTTTATTTGCTCAAGTTATTCTCCTTTGCAATTTATTTTAAAGTATGTTATATTTTAATTGATCTCAACTTATGTTCTCTGCTTTGTTTAGCAAAAATGAAATCTTTCATTAAAAGAAATGCCTAATAAATATCTATGTCTGTGTACCAATGATAGTGCAGTCGAAGTATATCTACACGTTGATGGCAGTGTGAAGCCGGAGTATATGTGTGCTGATTCCAGTATGAAATTGGAGTATGCACTCATAGTGTGAGAGTAGAGTCTGTACGTACTTAAGGGATGTGAGGTTAGAGTCCATGCGCACCAATGCAGTGTGAGGTTGAAGTGACTATATACTCATAGCAATTTTGTGCTGTTGCCCAATGCCCACTTTGTACTGGATTGAGACTGCCCAAACTCATTTTACATGGGAGCCTGATAGCCAGCAGACAGCATTCTGAACTGCATTTCAACATGGGTCCCAGAGGTGAAAAGCCAGTGTCTAACCCACTGCACCTTTCAGTTCCCTGGGATACCCACTCCTGATTACTATTAAGTGACTCCTACTGGAAAGTGCAAGCGTGTGTTGACAGGATCCAACTCAGCTATAATTTCCCGCCCTAGCCCAAATCAAACAGCCTGGAGACTCTGACTCGGTTCACATGTGAAGAGCAGCCACTTGACCAAGGTACTGAAGGCTGGCACCTCTGGAATTATACCCCAGCAAAGAAAAAATAAAGAAAAATAAACTGGTATTGCCAAATGCAGTGACCTCTTATCATTCTTGATTTTAACACTGTGCCCTCCTCTATGGGTAAAAAAGAAGTGTCCTACAAGACTTTGCCAGCATGACAAAGCATAATTTTAAAATAATATTTGATCATTTAAAAGAGATTGCACTTGATTCTGTTTTGTTTTGTAAAAACAAATAAACCCCTCCGGTATTGTACTCAGTTTGGCTGCCTTGCTGTGTCTACAGACCTGCCAAAACCAATTTATAATGCACTGCACAATTTTGGGCTGAAAATGCAGTGTTTCTCCATGGCTTGCATGCTAAAAAATAAACAAATGTCTATATATTTTGAAATGAACTTTATTCTAGGTCATTCATTGTGCTGATCAAGTCTAAAATTGTCCTCCATTGCGATATGTACTTGCTCCATCTCCTCCAATTTGTCAAGTTTCAAGAATGAGTTTTAGTAATATCCAATTTATAGATCCGAGGAATTTTTGAAAGCAGCTGTCCATTCCAGCCTTTGCAATCGTGCTGATAATACAACTTATTTATTGCAATGGAAAGAGAGCAGCAGCCAAATTGCATGGCTATTACCAGCTTGACTATCCAAGGCCACCCTGCTCCTCTCTGTACTGGTAGATGCAACGATTTTACCAACATTTCCTAGCATGGGGCCATCTTCATAAGACCATAAGAGATAGGAGCAGGAGTAGGCCATTCGGCCCCTCGAGCCTTCTCCACCATTCAATGAGATCATGGCTGATCTGATTTTTACCTCAACTCCACTCTCCTGCCTTTTCCCCATATCCTTTGACTCCTTTGCTGATCAAAAATTTGTCTAACTCAGCCTTGAATGTATTCAATAACTCATCCTCCACAGCTTTTTGGGGTAAAGAATTCCAAAGATTTATGACCCTCTGGGAGAAGAAATTCTTCCTCATTTCCGTCTTAAACGAGCGACCCCTTATTCTGAAACTATGCCCCTAGTTTTAGTTCCCCCATGAGGGGTAACATCCTCTCAGCATCTACCCTATCGAGTCCCCTCAGAATCTTGTATGGGCAGGGAAATGGAGTTAGATCACAGATCAGCCATGATCTTATCAAATGGCGGAGCAGGCACGAGGGGCTGAATGGCCTATTCCTGTTCCTATGTTCCTAAATGCCAGAAGGCCCAGGAGAGGGATGATGGTGAAGGGGAACATGGAAGTGGGGATGCCACTCAAAGCGCTCCCACGTCTCACCCGTTGCCCCTCTCTCAACCAGTACCCGCAATGCTGCCTCCTCTCCAGGTGGCCGAGTCTGCCCCTGCACAGGTGCAGGTGGAACAGTCTTTGGAGGGGCCCTAACGGGCACCGAAACCCAGAGGTCGTCCGCGCAATGCATCTCAACGGTCAGGGCATGGACAAGAGCAACCTGCCATTACCTCTGCTGAAGCCACAGGGGTAGCATCACGTAGGGGTTCCCGTAAATGTAAGGCTAACGTTTTGTGAGCACAAAAGGGATGCACAAAGGTGTATGACAGAATGTCATGTTTTTCATTTAGTTTTGTTTGTTTTGCCAAGCACATTAAAATTTGTTATCACCACTACTGCCACGTCTTTGCAAATCTTTTCTGGCTTGTGCAATAATTCCCTTTCCTGAGGATCACCATGAAGATCCACACCTGATGCCACCCATTGGGTCACTGCAGAGTGGGTGTAAGTGTATTTGGAGGGCTCTTTTGTGCACACTGGAGTTGAGGTTCCAAGTTTGTGAATTTTTGTGTTAGGAGGAAGGTGGTGGAGGCCAAACTTTGTCCCAAGTGACAGAGTGGCCTCCTGCAATGAGTGAGGGTCTCCCCCCCCCCAACCTGGTGGCTGCAACACATCTGTTTCAACTGGGAGTGTTTCCCCCAGTACGGGAAACACGCTCAGTTGATATGAAAATCCCACCCCTCCTAAAATATCCTCCCAATCAGGTCTGCAAACGACCTGAACTATGTAATTAATTGGTTTAAGTGGGATCGTGCCGGCTTTAATTGCCGGTGGGAGTCCCGCATGCGGGGGCTGTGCGCGCATCTAAGTGCGTCACTGGGGAACCCGGAAGTGGGCGGGTTGGAGACGGGTTCCGGACCCGCCCTGGGAATCCCAAATTTTAGCAGCCCCCCCGCCACGAACGCACCAACTCGGCCATCCGAAAATCGACCCCTCTGTCTCTGGGAAAGTTTAAAATTGTCAGCATTTACCTGCAGTACCTGTAGGTGGCGCTGTGACAGGCGATTTCCATTTTAATTGAGTAACACTGGCATAAAGCCGAATTTGGAAAAGATTGTTGGTGTATCCTTCTACATTTCTACACAATGGCTGATTGCTCTGCACCAGCCTTTCGCCCCTTATGATATGAGTTTATGATATGTTGCTGGGCAGTGTGCAGCCTCCTTGCCCTGAGGTAAAAGAGATCAGCAGCATTCGCAAGATACTTACAGATGAGGAACACCATTTGACCTGTCTTATTACATCCATCCAGAACAACCCTACACTCCCCATTGCTGCATCTATTTGTTTCTGAAATGATTCCAGGGTTTTCACCTTCGTCCACTCTGCCATTCCAAGTGTTGATCACTCTCCACATTAGGTAGAACCTCCTAATATCAGTCCTAAAGTTACCTTTTATTAGTTTGAACCTGTGTGCTCTTGTCCAACTGCCACAGTTTAATTTAAAGTAGTATTCCATTTTAACTTTTTCCATACTATTTTCTACCTTGTCTACCACTTTCAAAAGGCGTTTGATAAAGTGCCGCATAATAGGCTTGTCATCAAGATTGAAGCCCATGGACTAAAAGGGGCAGTAGCAGCATGGATACAGAATTGGCTATGTAACAGGAAACAGAGAGTAGTGGTGAGCGGTTGTTTTTCAGACTGGATGGAGGTGTACAGTGGTGTTCCCCAGGGGTCACTGCTGGGACCACTGCTTTTCTTGATATATATTGGTGACTTGGACTTGGGTGTAACAGGGCACAATTTCCAAATTTGCAGATGACACAAAACTTGGTAGTGTAGTGAACAGTGAGGTTGATAGTGATAGACTTCAAGAGGATATAGACAGGCTGGTGGCATAGGCGGACACGTGGCAGTTGAAATTTAAAGCAGAAAAGTGCAAGGTGATACATTTCGGTAGAAAGAATGAGGAGAGGCAATATAAACTAGAGGGCACAATTCTAAAAGGGGTACAGGAACAGAGAGATCTGGGGGTATATGTACACAAATCATTGAAGCTGGCAGGGCAGGTTGAGAAAGCGGTTAAAAAAGCATACGGGATCCTGGGCTTTATAAATAGAGGCATAGAGCACAAAAGCATGGAAGTCATGATGAACCTTTATAAAACACTGGTTGGGCCACATCTGGAGTATTGTGTCCGGTTCTGGGCACCGCACTTTAGGAAAGATGTGAAGACTTTAGAGAGGGTGCAGAAGAGGTTTACTAGAATAATTCCAGGGATGAGGGACTTCAGTTACGGGGATAGACTGGAGAAGCTGGGGTTGTTCTCCTTGGAACAGAGAAGGTTGAGAGGAGATTTGATAGAGGTATTCAAAAGGGTCTAGACAAAGTAGATATAAAGAAACTATTCCTATTGGCAAAAGGGTCAAGAACTAGTGGACATAGATTTAAGGTGATTGGCAAAAGAACCAAAGGTGACATGAGGAAAAACTTTTTTACACAGCGAATGGTTATGCACTGCCTGAGGGGGTGGTGGAGGCAGATTCAATCATGGCCTTCAAAAGGGAACTAGATAAGTACTTGAAAGGAAAAAATTTGCAGTGCCACAGGGATAGGGTGGGGGAGTGGGACTAGCTGGATTGCTCTTGCATAGAGCCGGCACGGACTCGATGGGCCAAATGGCCTCTTTCCGTGCTGTAATCTTTCTATGATTCTATGATACCACTATTTGATTGCGTCTCAGACACCTTTCCAGGATGAAAAGCCCAAGTCTCTCCAGTCTTTCCTCTTAATTCAGACCCCTGACACTAGGGATCAATAATCACAGTGTCCTGGCCAATATTTATCCCTCAACCAACATAAGAACATAAGAAATAGGAGCAGGAGTAGGCCAATCGGCCCCTCGAGCCTGCTCCGCCATTCAATAAGATCATGGCTGATCTGATCCTAACCTCAAATCTAAATTCATGTCCAATTTCCTGCCCGCTCCCCGTAACCCCTAATTCTCTTTACTTCTAGGAAACTGTCTATTTCTGTTTTAAATTTATTTAATGATGTAGCTTCCACAGCTTCCTGGGGCAGCAAATTCCACAGACCTACTACCCTCTGAGTGAAGAAGTTTCTCCTGATCTCAGTTTTGAAAGAGCAGCCCCTTATTCTAAGATTATGCCCCCTAGTTCTAGTTTCACCCATCCTTGGGAACATCCTTACCGCATCCACCCGATCAAGCCCCTTCACAATCTTATATGTTTCAATAAGATCGCCTCTCATTCTTCTGAACTCCAATGAGTAGAGTCCCAATCTACTCAACCTCTCCTCATATGTCCGCCCCCTCATCCCCGGGATTAACCGAGTGAACCTTCTTTGTACTGCCTCGAGAGCAAGTATGTCTTTTCTTAAGTATGGACACCAAAACTGTATGCAGTATTCCAGGTGCAGTCTCACCAATACCTTATATATCTGCAGCAATACCTCCCTGTTTTTATATTCTATCCCCCTAGCAATAAAAGCCAACATTCCGTTGGCCTTCTTGATCACCTGCTGCACCTGCATACTAACTTTTTGATTTTCTTGCACGAGGACCCCCAGATCCCTTCGTACTGCAGTACTTTCCAGTTTCTCGCCATTAAGATAATAACTTGCTCTCTGATTTTTCCTGCCAAAGTGCATAACCTCACATTTTCCAATATTGTATTGCATCTGCCAAATCTCCGCCCACTCAGCCAGCCTGTCTATATCCCCTTGTAGGTTTTTTATGTCCTCCTCACTCTCTACTTTCCCTCCCATCTTTGTATCATCTGCAAACTTTGATATGTTACACTCGGTCCCCTCCTCCAAATCGTTAATATAGATTGTAAAGAGTTGGGGACCCAGCACCGACCCCTGCGGAACACCACTGGCTACTGGTTGCCAGTCTGAGAATGAACCATTTATCCCAACACTCTGCTTCCTGTTAGATAACCAATCCTCCACCCATGCCAGAATATTACCCCCAATCCAGTGAGTCTTTATCTTGAGCAATAATCTTTTATGTGGCACCTTGTCGAATGCCTTCTGGAAGTCTAAATACACCACATCCACTGGTTCCCCTTTATCCACCCTGTACGTTATGTCCTCAAAGAACTCAAGCAAATTTGTCAGACATGACTTCCCCTTCATAAAGCCATGCTGACTTTGTCCTATTAAATTATGTTTATCCAAATGTTCCGCTACTGTCTCCTTAATAATAGACTCCAAAATTTTACCCACGACAGATGTTGGGCATCTGGTCTATAATTTCCAGCCTTCTGCCTACTACCCTTTTTAAATAAGGGTGTTACATTAGCAGTTTTCCAATCTGCTGGGACCTTTGCCAAGTCCAGGGAATTTTGGAAAATTATTACCAAAGCATCCACAATCCCTACTGCCACTTCCCTCAAGACCCTAGGATGTAAGCCATCAGGTCCAGGGGATTTATCCGCCTTGAGTCCCATTAATTTACTGAGTACCAATTCCTTAGTGATTTTAATCGTATTTAGCTCCTCCCCCTCCTCCCCCACCCAGATCCCCCTGTTTGTCTAGTGTTGGGATATTCTTAGTGTCCTCTACTGTAAAGACTGAAACAAAATATTTGTTCAGCATTTTTGCCATCTCCATGTTTCCCACCATTAATTTCCTGGTCTCATCCTCTAAGGGACCTACGTTTGCCTTAGCCACCCTTTTTCTTTTTATATAACTATAGAAACTCTTGCTATCTGTTTTATATTTTTTGCTAATTTATTTTCATAATCTATCTTCCCTTTCTTAATCAATCCTTTCGTTACTTTTTGCTGTCTTTTGAAGACTTCCCAATCTTCTATCCTCCCACTAAGTTTGGCTACCTTATATGTCCTTGTTTTTAGTCGGATACTATCCTTAATTTCTTTACTTAGCCACGGATGGCTGTCATTTCTTTTACACCCTTTTTTCCTCAGTGGAATATATATTTTTTGAAAGTTGTAAAATAACGCCTTAAATGAACACCACTGCTCATGTACCGTCTTACCCTTTAATCTATTTTCCCAGTCCACTTTAATCAATTCCGCTCTCATACCATCATAGTCTCCTTTATTCAAGCTCAGTACGCTTGTTTGAGAACCAACCTTCTCACCCTCTAATTGGATATGGAATGTAACCATGTTATGGTCACTCATTCCAAGGGGATCCTTAACTAGGACATTATTAATTAATCCTGGCTCATTACACAGGACCAGGTCCAAGGTTGCCTGCCCCCTTGTAGGATCAGTTACATACTGCTCAAGAAATCCATCCCTAATACACTCAATAAACTCTTCCTCAAGGCTGCCCTGCCCAATTTGATTTGTCCAGTTAATATGATAGTTAAAATCCCCCATAATTATAGCTGTTCCCTTATTACATGCCCCAACTATTTCCTGATTAATACTTCTTCCAGCAGAGTTGCAACTATTAGGAGGCCTATATACTACGCCCACGAGTGTTTTTTTCCCCTTATTATTCCTTATCTCTACCCAAACTGTTTCATTCTCCTGATCCTTTGTCCCAATATCATTTCTCTGTATTACAGTGATTCCTTCCTTTATTAACATAGCCACCCCACCTCCCCTTCCTTCCTGCCTGTCCTTCCTGATTGTTAAATACCCTGGCATATTTAATTCCCAGTCGTTGTCACCTTGCAGCCATGTTTCTGTAATGGCCACAAGATCATACCCATACGTAGTTATTTGTGCCGTTAACTCGTCACTAAAATAGATAATCTGGTCATTATCACATTGTTATTGATGGGACCTTGCTGTGCACATATTGGCTGCCATGTTTCCTACATTACAACAGTGACTACATTTCAAAAGTACTTCAATAACTGTAAAATGGTTTGGGATGTCTTGAGGTCATGAAAGGCGTGGTATAAATGCTAGTTCTTTCTTTTATCAGCCTTGTGGCTGTTTTCTGCACTGCCTCCAGCACTTGAATGCCTGTCTTGTTTCCTGGCAACCAGAATGAGATATAGTCCTTCAGGTGCGGTCTGACCATAACACTGTACAATGTATGATCACAACTTCCTCTGACTTGTATTCTACTCTATTGGCTAAATAGTTCAACATTTTATTGCTTTGATTCCTGCTCGACGTTGGCTGAACATGTTGAACATTGAGTCTACTAAGACTCTTCGATCTCTTTCAACTTCATCCGTAGCTATTTCAACACCAAGTATGTATGTTGCCCATTTTTCCTTCTTACATGCAATACTTTACACTTGTCTGCATTAAATTTCATCTGCCCTTGTTTGCCCCACTCATATTTTATTTAGCTCATTCTGTAGTTTCTGGGCTTCTTCCTTCAATTCTACTGCCCTACCTAGTTTGTTATCATCTGCAAATTTAACCACGAATTAACCATTGAGTTTCAGAATACAAGTCACTGATGTAAATTAGTAAAAGTAGTAGTCCCAACACTGAGTCTTAGGGCACCCAACTTAGTATTCCCCTCACCCGTACATTACCCCTCTAACGAATATTAATTGTTTTCTTATCCATGCCGAGGTTTTGCTCTGATTCCCTGCAGCTTTGAGCTTAGTTCGTAATCTTTTGTATGGGGAACTTTACACAATCTCGTACGGGTTACCACGGTCGACTTGGGTTGTCACTTCCTTAAAGAAATCAAGGCGATTGGTCAGACAGGATCTTCCCTGTCTAAGGTTGACTGCAGTTTACTAGGCTGTTGTACAGATAGTTCTCAAGTTTACTCATGATAATCGATTCCATTATTTTACATGGAATTGAAGTAAAACTAATGGGTCTGTTGTTGACTGTGCTACTTTGTCATTCTTTTTGAACATGCACACCACGTTAGCATGTTTCTAATCCACTGGTATCTGCTGAGTGTGCTTCCCTCAAAAATGTCCTTGCTAGTCCCTCCCAGCACTCTGGGATAAAGATAATTTAACCCTGTGGATTTATTTATTTTAAGCCCTCCCAGTTTGTCTCGTACTTCAATCTCATTCATATCAAAGTCTTGAATTATGCCTTGGTATTCTTTTTTGGGGGAAGGGCATATTGTTGATGTCTTTCTTTGTAAATACTTTGAGGATGCAATCATTCCAAATATTTACTATCTTGTGCACATTGTCAGGTTCAGGTCTGGTGGCATCTTTTAATGTTCACACCTCTTTTCTGACAGCTCTCTTGCTATTCCAGCACTGAAAACATTTTTTCTGTTATATTTTATCTCTGTAGCGAACTGTTTTTCTAGATTTCTCTGAACACCTTTTAACTTATTTCTGCATGTTCCCATATCCAACCTATTGAGCCCTTCTCCTGTAGAATTTGTAAAGATCAATATTCCTTTTTATTTCATTTTAATTTGATTGTTAATTGATTTATGGTCACACTCCTTGGGGTTAATTTTGACTTTGTGTGATGGTGTAAAATGGGTGATAGTGAGCCAGCAGCCTGTTTTCCATCTCTCCTGATTTTTATTTCCATTGAACTCAATGTAAAATGGGCTGCCGACTTGCCATCACCCATTTTACACTATCGCAATAAATGTTTTAATTTTTCCCTCATCTCTTTGAATCTAGCCCTTTTAAAATTAGAAACCTGGCTCCTGATTTTTGGTCTGATTGAGACCCAGATCATGCTAAACCTGTTCATACTGTGCTCTCTGTCTCGCAGAGGAGCATTTCCTGTGAGTTGTCTGGGTCATTTACGAATACCAAATCAAGATGAGCACTGCCTCCTACATCTTCCCCTACACGCTGAGTCATGAAGCAGTCATGCATAATATTTACCAACTCGGAATCTGAACCAATTGGATTATCCCAATTTATAATTGGTTGATTGAAGTCTGTCATTAGCATAATTTTCCTGTTCTCACACACCCTTCTTATCTCTTCATATGAAAGCCTTGTTGTGTTGAACTTGTGGTTTGTAGCAATCCCTTAATGTCAGCTTGAATTTATTCACATTAAAGACTTCTAATCAGTGTAGTTCTTTCAGTGGCTTACCCCTCCCACTGGATCAATTTAATTTACTTCCTAGTTGTCCATGACACATATGGCTGCGTCACCTCCTTTTCTGTCTTTTCTGAACTTTCTGCACACTCCATACCCCTGGATTAAATTAATTTGTATCCACTGGGTTTAGCCATGATTCTGATATTCCCAACAATTTGTAGTTTTCTACTGCCACAACAACCTCCAGTTCGGTCATCTTTTTTCTAAAGCTTCCAGCTTTCATATATAAGCATCTTGATGTAGATTGCATTCTTTCATGTGTCTCCGTCAAACCCCCCCTCCCAAACTTATAAACCCTGAACTGCGTCAGCAGCCTAGGCTGAATTCCACCTGAAATATTTCCCCCCCTCCCCCACTCGTCCAACCACAGCCTTGGGCATTCACCCTCTCCTCACCTCGGCCCTCCCCCTGCCCACTATTGGCATTGGCTGCTTGCCTGATACTGTTCTCGTCCTTCGTCCTTCCCCCCCCCCCACCCACCCAATAGCTGCTCGTCAACTAGACTACTCTCTCCTTGTACGCCAGCAGGCTTGGACTCTACCCTCCCACCTGCCACCTCAGCAGCCCCCCTCATGCCCACCTGCCCGCCACCTCAATCGCCTGCCACTTAGGCTTCTTTCCTGCCTTCTTGTTGACGGGGGCTGCTCACACTTTAGGTGAAATGGTGGCTTGCCCATGGACCTATGGACCCCTCGCTTTCCCCAAGCTGACAATATTATGAGGACTGGGAATTACCCCCCTCCACACCCCCATGGCCCACAACATCTTCTCTTGGCCAGCATACTCTCAACCCTTGTTGTTAGTTCGAAAATATTCCCTCCCTGAATGATGGACATTTTCCAGTTTCCCTCATTGAAGATCTTTTTGCTCACAGCCCCACTGAAGGACTTTTCTCCCATCCCCATCTCCATCTCCACTGAACCTCCATTCGTGGCCGGCAACCCTGCCGCTGTAGGACTTTCTGGGACTGGACCCCTTTCCTTTCTGAAGGTCTCTTAGAACAACCCCTCCTGTGGAACGACCTGTGGGGACTGGGGAATTACCCCCTCCCCTCATTGAGGCTCTGGCCTGCCGCTGCCCCTCCTCCCCTGCTGATCTTTTCTGTCCTGGATTCCCCCCCTCCCCCAAGCCCTCAGAAGGACTTTTCCCCGCACTTCCCAATCAGGATTGGTAACCCGATCCCCCAGTAACCGAATTCTCCCCTGAAAGACATTTCAAGACTAAACCCCTCCATCCCCCACAAAAGGACATTTGTCTCCCATCCTGCTGATGGTCTTTCTGAGCCTGGAACCCAACCCACCTGTTGGCAGACTTGTCTGGTCTGTAACCCCTCCCCCTCCTGTAAAATGGGGACTGAATTGCATCTGAACATTCTATTCCAATTATCCCCAACCCTCTAACCCCGCATCATCTTGGTCTCTTGATTTTGACTCCCTGTGTGCAATGCCACAGTCTCCAGGTGCTTTACATGTAGCTGGACAAACAGTGCACAGCAGGCAGGAGGGGAGAAAAAGGAAAGGGGAATATATTCAGTCCATTCACTGGGCTTTTAATTAACAGCAACTAAATCCAAGGTTTTAAAAAAAGTTAAATGTTTTAGTTAATGTTTTGCTGCAGGCAAAATTACTACAGTATGGACCAAATAAATAAATGATTAACAATATATGATTTTTAAATGCTGCAATAGTGCGATATAAAATGCATCATTAGTTTGTATGTATTAGATATTTTAATTTTAAAAAATCATCTTTGTACTGTTTTGCCCTAATGTCTTTTTCTAAACAAGAAAAATTGCATTTAGAATCTTAATTTTAAAATAATATTTGTTAAAAATTATATTTTAAAAGTCACTGATTTATAGATGGCACACATATGAGATCAGCTAACTTAGTACAGACCTGGAAGTGAAACTATGCTTTCTGGTCTCTATAACTTAGTATTACCGTGGGCCATGTCTGTACCAACTGGGCCATCAGCTCTATATTTTTTATACTTTCAATAGTTTCTATTGTCTTGCATGGTGTGTTGCCCCATTGGTGCCAGGGTAAAGGACATCACTGAACGGGTACAGAACATTTTGCAGTGGGAAGGGGAACAGCCAGTAGTCATGGTCCATGTTGGAACCAATGACATAGTTAGGAAGAGTTTCAGGAGCTTGGGAGGAAGTTAAAGCGCAGGATCTCAAAGGTAGTAATCTCTGGATTACTCCCAATGCCACATGCTAGTGAGTATAGGAGCAGTAGGATAAGACAGGTTAACACACGGCTGGAGAAATGGTGCAGGAGGGAGTGCTTCAGATTCCTGGGACATGGGACCAGTTCTGGGGCAGGAGGGATCTGTACAAGCTGGACAGGTTGCACCTCAACAGAACTGGGACCAATACCCTCACAGGGCGATTAACTGGTGCAGTGGGGGAGGATTTAAACTAATTTGGCAGGGGGAGGGCCACCAGGATGAAGTATTAGAGTGGAGATACAAGATGCACAGAGGACTGGGGGAGACAAACAGCATTAAAATAAAAAGTAGTTCAGAACTAAGAGGGATCAGGCGGGGGGAAATGCGAGGCAGTCTAAGATGGGTTTGGAGTGCATGTACGGAGCGTGGTAAATAAGGTTGGTGCGCTGCAAACACAAGTCACCACATGGGATTATGATATAATGGCTCAAACAAGGGGAGGAATGAGCACCTGGCTACGATGTATTCAGAAAAGATAGGGAAGGAAAAATAGGAGGGGGGTTGGCAGCATTGATCAAAGGGAAGTTAGGGTGGAAATTGCAGAGGTCACAATCTTCCAATCCTCCTTAGATATGGGAATGGTGCTAGAGGACTGGAGGATTGCAAGTGTTACAGCACTAGAAAGGGATGATGTACCTGAGGGTTCAAAGACACAATCTAGATTAGATTAGAATTAAGGAACAATAGCTGAGCTATTACGTTGCTGGGTGTATAATATAGGCCACCAAATAGTGTCAAAGAGATAGAGGGGCAAATTTGCAGGCAAATTGCAGAAAGATGCAAGAACTTTAGAGTAGTGATAATGGGGGACTTCAATTATCCTAATATAGACTGAAAAAATTACAGTGTAAAGGGCAAAGAGGGAGAGGAATTCCTGAAATGTGCACAAAAGAACTTTCTTGATCAATGTGTTTCTAGCCCAACGAGAAAGGAAGCAATGCTGGATCTGATTCTGGGGAATGAAGTGGGGCAAGTAGATCATGTTTCAGTGGGGAGCATTTGGGAAACAGTGATCACAATATCATTAAGTTTAGAGTAATTATGGAAAAGGATATGGAAAAATCAAATGTGAAAATACTCAACTGGAGGAGAGCAAATTTCAGTGAGTTGAAAAGGGATCTGGCCCAGGATGATTGGAATCAAAGATTGGCAGGTAAAACAGTAAATGAGCAATAGGAGGCCTTCAAAGAGGAGATAGTTCAGGTACAGACTAGACACATTCCCACGTTGGGGAATGGAAGGGAATCCAAAGCTAGAGCTCCCTAGATGACTAAAGATATAGAGATTAAAATGAAACAGAAAAAGGAGGCGTAAGATGAATGTCAGGTTCATAATTCAGTAGAGAACCAAACTGAATACAAAAAGTGCAGACTAGAACTGAAAAAGGAAATAAGAGGGGCAAAGAGAGTGTATGAGAATAAATTAGTGGGTAACATAAAAGGGAACACAAAAATTTTTTATAAACATATAAATAGTAAAAGGGTAGTCAAAGGAAGGGTGGGGCCGATTAGGGACCAAAAAGGAGATCTCCTTGTGGAGGCAGAGCACATGGCTGAGGTACTATATGAGTACTTTGCATATATCTTCACTAAAGAAGAGGATGCTGCCAATATCACAGAAAAGGATGAGATAGTAAAGAAATCGGATAGGATAAAATAGATAAAGAGGGGGTACTTAAAAGGCTGGCAGCGCTCAAAGTCGAGTCACCCGGTTCGGCTGGGATGAATCCTCGGTTGCTGAGGGAAGTAAGGGTGGAAATTGCGGAGGCTCTGGCCACAATCTTCCAATCCTCCTTAGATATGGGAGTGTTGCCAGAGGACTGGAAGATTGCAAAAAAGGAGAGAGGGATAAACCTGGCATGTAGAGGCCAGTCAGCCCAACATTGGTGGTGGGGAATCTTTTAGAGACAATAATCCGGGACAAAATTAATTGGCACGTGGAAAACTATGGGTTAATAAATGAAACCCAGCTTGGATTTTTAAAGGCAAATTGTGTTTGACTAACTTGATTGAGTTTTTTGATGAAGTAACGGAGAGGGTTGATGAGAGTAGTGCGGTTGATGTGGATGGACTTTTAAAAGGCATTTGATAAAGTACCACATAATAGACGTTAGCAAAATTGAAGCCCATGGGATTAAAGGGGCAATAGCTGCACGGATAGGAAATTGGCTAAGGGACAGAAAGCAGAGAGTATTTGTGAACAGTTGTTTTCAGATTGGAGGGAAGAGTGCAGTGGATCCCGCAGGGATCAGTGTTGGGACTACTGCTCTTTTTAATATATATTAATAGGAACATAGGAACAGGAGTGGGCCATTTAGCCCCTCGAGCCTGTTCTGCCGTTCAATGAGATCATGGCTGATCTGTGACCTAACTCCATATACCCACCTTAGCCCCATAACCCTTAATACCTTTAGTTGACAAAAATCTATTAATCTCTGATTTAAAATTAACAACTGAGCTAGCATCAGCTGCTGTTTGCAGAAGAGAGTTCCAAACTTCTACCACCCTTTGCATGTAGAAGTGTTTCCTAACTTCACTCCTGAAAGTCCTGGCTCTAATTTTTAGGCTATGTCCCCTAGTCCGAGACTCCCCAACCAGAGGAAATAGTTTCTCTCTATCTACTCTATCAGTTTCCTTTAATATCTTGAAAACTTCGATCAATCATTCCTTAATCTTCCAAATTCCAGGGAATACAATCCTATTTGTGTAATCTCTCCTCGTAATTTAACCCTTGGAATCCAAGTATCATTCTAGTAAATCTACGCTGCACTCCCTCCAAGGCCAATATATCCTTCCTAAGGTGCGGTGCCCAGTACTGAACACTGTACTCCAGGTGTGGTCTAACCAGGGCTTTGATTAGCTGCAGCATAACTTCTACTCCTTGTATTCTAGTCCTCTAGATATAAAGGCCAGCATTCCATTAGCCTTTTTGATTATTTTCTCTACTTGTCCATGACATTTTAATGATCTATGTACATGGACCCCTAAGTCTCTTTGGACCTCCACTGTTTCGAGCTTTTCACCATTTAGAAAGTACTCTGATCTATCCTTTTTTGGTCCAAAGTGGATAACCTCACACTTGCCCACATTGAAATCCATTTGCCACAGTTTTGCCCATTCACTTAATCTATTAATATTTCTCTGTAATTTTATGCTTCCATCTACACTGCTTACAATGCTGCCTATCTTTGTGTCATCGGCAAACATAGATATGTGGCTTTCTATCTTGTCATCTAAGTCATTAATAAATATAGTGAATAATTGAGGCCCCAACACAGATCCCTGTGAGACACCACTAGTCACATCCTGCCAATTTGAGTACCTGCCCATCATCCCTACTCTCTGTCTCCTGTCGCTCAGCCAATTTCCTAACCAGGTCAATAATTTGCTTGGACTTGGGTATACAGGTCATAATTTGAAAGTTTGCAGATGACACGAAACTCGGAAATCTAGTAAACAGTCAGGAGGATAGTAACAGACTTTAGGAGGACATAGACGGACTGGTGAAATGGGCAGACACATGGCAGATGAAATGTAATGCAGGGAAGTGTGAAGTGATACATTTTGGTAGGAAGAATGAGGAGAGACAGTATAAAATAAATAGTATAATTTCAAAGGGGGTGTAGGAACAGAGAGACCTGGGGGGTGTATGTACACAAGCCTTTGAAGATGGCTGGACAAGTTGCAAAGGCTGTTAAAAAGGCATACGGGCTCCTCGGCTTTATAAATAGAGTACAAAAGCAAGGAAGTTATGCTAAACCTTTATAAAACACAAGTTAGGCCCAGCTGGAGTATTGTGGCCAATTCTGGGCACCAAACTTTAGGAAGGATGTCAAGGCCTTAGAGAAGGTGCAGAGGAGATTTACTAGAATGGTACCAGGGATGAAAGACTTCAGTTACATGGAGAGATTAGAGAAACTGGGGTTGTTCTTTTAGGAGCAGAGAAAATTAAGGGGAGATTTGATGGAGGTTTTCAAAATCATGAAGGGTTTTGATCGAGTAAATAATGATATTTTCAGTGGCAGAAGGGTTGATGACCAAAGAACGCAGATTTAAGGTCATTGGCAAAAGAACCAGAGGTAACATGAGGAAAATAAAATTACACAGCGACTTGTTTTGATCTGGAATGCACTGCTTGAAAGGGTGGTGGAAGAAGATTCAATAAAAACTTTCAAAAGGGAATTGGATAATTACTTGAAGGGGAAAAAATTGAAGGGCTGTGGGTAAAGAGCAGGAAAGGGGGATGAATTGGATAGCTCTTTCAAGTAGCCGGCACAGGCACGATGGGCTGAATGGCCTCCTTCTGTGCTGCATCGTTCTATAATTCTATATCCACATACAAAAATATGCTTTTACTAAGATTTACCTGCAGCTAGTTAATTAACTCTCTTTAATAAGGCATAAAATTATAAATGAATTGTATTAAGTTCTACTGAATACATTCATCAACATTGAATCATTTGATGATGACTGCACAAGCTGCTTTTTGTCACACTCCCAGTACTGCAGTCATTTGTAATTATGCCTTGCAGTGTCATCAATAATTTTAATCAGGGATCATAGACTCTGTAGATAATTAATCTATAGGCTTGATTATGCTTAATTTGCAGAATTCTAGACAAAAAAGATTGAAAAGTTATCTTGGTGTTTGCATTCCAGCTATATTCCTGACATCAGTCGTCGGGAAAATGCTGGAAACCATTATTAAGGAAGTGGTAACAAGGCACTCTTAGAAACTTATAATATGATTAGGCAGAGTCAACACGGTTTTATGAAAGGGAAATCGTGTTTGACAAATTTATTAGAGTTTTTTGAGGTTGTAAACTAGCAGCGTAGATAAAGGGGAACGAGTGGATGCAATATATTTGGATTTTCAAAAGGCATTCGATAAGGTGCCACATAAAAGATTGTTACACAAGCTAAGGGCTCATAGAGTTGAGGGTAATATATTAGCATGGATAGAGTAATTGGTTATTGGACAGAAAACAGAGTGTAGTGATAAACGGGTCATTTTCAGATTGGCAGGCTGTAACTAGTGGCGTGCCGCAAGGATCAGTGCTTGGGCGTCAGCTATTTACAATCTATATTGATGACTTAGATGAAAGGACTGAGTGTAATGTATCCAAGTTTGCTGACGATACAAAGCTAGGTGGGAAAGTAAGCTGTGAGGAGGACACAAAGTGACTGCAAAGGGATATAGACAGGTTAGGTGAGTGGGCAAGAGGCATGTTGGTCTTTATTGCAAGGGAATTGGAGTACAAGAGTAAGGAAGTCTTACTACAATTGTGCAGGGCTTTGGTGAGACCTCACCTGGAGTACTGTGTACAGTTTTGGTATCCTTATCTAAGGAAGCATATACTTGCCTTAGAGGCGCTGCAATGAAGGTTCACTCAATTGATTCCTGGGATGAGAGGGTTGTCCTATGAGAAGAGATCGAGTAGAATGGGCCTACACTATCTGGAATTTAGAAGAATGAGAGGTGATCTCATTGCAACATATAAGATCCTGAGGGGGCTTGACAGAGTAGATGCTGAGAGGTTGTTTCCCCAAGCTGGAGAGTCTAGAACTTGGCGGGGGGGCACTTAAGACTGAGATGAGGAGGAATTTCTACCTTCAGAAGGGTGTGAATCTTTGAAATTGTCTACCCCAGAGGGCTGTGAATGCTGAGTCGTTGAATATGTTAAAGGCTGAGATAGATAAATTTTTGGAATCTAGGGGAATCAAGGGATATGGGGATCGGGCTGGAAAGTGGAGTTGAGATCGAAGATCAGCCATGATCTTATTCAATGGCGGAGCAGGCTCGAGGGGCCATATGGCCACTCCTGCTCCTATTTCTTATTTTCTTATTGCCCTGTGGGGCTTATGGAGAAGAATCAGCAATAGCTGCTTTCCATTCTGCGTGAAATACAAGGGCTGTAGGAAGTGACAATTGATATATTCAAGTATTTTTAAAGAGACTGATCAATTGAAAATGTAGGTAAAGGGGGGTTTGTGAAAATAACCTGGTCAGAGTTTATGGAAAAACAATGGGGTTGAATTTCTACGAGGATCTCCCGATCATCTGCGTAACTTCGGCAGAAGATCAATGGAAACCCCCGAGAAACGGCATAAATGACATTGATACATTTCACCCATGGCTTCCATGGTTCCTCTGTTGAAGTTACAACTGGCGGCCAGGAGAACCCTAAAAGAAATTCTACATTGAAGTCTCAAAATTCTACAACTTTTGTGCAGAACTGAGTAATTGTTCCCTGTGTTAGTAATATTGACTCTGCAGCTGTAACACTAAAGTGTTGGTGGAGTCCAAAAGAGTAACCTTTATAACCTTTCTGAACAAGTGTGACAATTTGTCCTACATTATTAGCATATTTCACATGGGTCTGCAGCCAGTTTGAGTGTGTTCAAACTTATTTCATGCAGGATTCTTATAGCCAACAGAGGGAATAGAATTTCACCCCCTTCGAACATGCTGGAAGCATCCAAACACCATCCTGTTTTCTTTTCTTCAGATGCTTTTTCTAAAATCATCCATAAGGAGACACTGGGTTACCTCAGTATCATCAACCAAAATAATCTTACAAATGTTTCCCTTTTTAGAGGGGCACAACTAATAAACACCCAAATCATACAAAAGACAAAGGAAACGAATCAAACTATATAATCATATTATTTCCAGCGTCTAGTACACATTCCAGTCCCCGCGGCGCCCACCAGTTACGGAAGCTTTTTTTTTCAGATACTGATGGACTTGCTGTGTATATCCCGCATTTTTTGTTTTCTGCATTCATTTTATCAGATAAGTCTGAGCCTGAAGTCTTAGGGTATAAGAATAAGACACAATGTACTCTAACATGCAGTCCTCAGACTGTCTTGATATTGGATGGGCATAATTAGGAATCTGTGACTTGCAAGTTATAATCATCATCTAATGGCACAGGAAATTAGTGAGGGTGGAGCTTCTATAACTGAGGCCATTTATTTGCAGTTATATATGAACATAAGAACATAAGAAATAGGAACAGGAGTGGGCCATATGGACCGGCAAGCCTGATCCGCCGTTCAATAAGATCATGATGGATCTTCGACCTCAACTCCACTTTCCAGCCCAATCCCCATATCTCTTGATTCTCCTAGAGTCCAAAAAATCTATCTATCTCAACCTTGAATATACTCAATGACTCAGCGTCCACAGCCCTCTGGGGTAGAGAATTCCAAAGATTCACAACCCTTTGAGTGAAGAAATTCCTCCTCATCTTAGTCTTAAATGGCCGACCCCTTATCCTGAGACTATGCCCCCTAGTTCCAGTAGTGGAGGCGTGGGGATGGCCTTAGTGAGGTGTTCGTCGTCATCGATGACATGTTGAAGGCTGCGAAGAACATGACGTAGTTTCTCCGCTCCGGGGAAGTACGACAGTTCCGACGGGCCACAGCGAAAAATCGCATAGACCTCCTCAGAAGACAAACACGGGTCACAACCAACAGAGTACCCTTCGTGGTCCACTACTTCCTCGGAGCGGAGAAACTACGCCATGTTCTTCGCAGCCTTCAACATGTCATCGATGACGACGAACACCTCACTAAGGCCATCCCCACGCCTCCACTACTCGCCTTCAAACAGCCACCTAACCTCAAACAGACCATCGTTCGCAGCAAATTACCCAGCTTTCAGGAGAACAGCGTCCACGACACCACACAACCCTGCCACGGCAACCTCTGCAAGATATGCCAGATCATCGACACAGATACCACCATCACACGAGAGGACACCACCCACCAGGTACATGGTTCATACTCGTGTGGCCAACGTTGTCTACCTCATACGTTGCAGGAAAGGATGCTCCGGAGCATGGTACATCGGCGAGACCATGCAGACACTGCGACAACGGATGAACGGACACCGCGCAACAATCGCCAGACAGGAGGGTTCCCTCCCAGTCAGGGAACACTTCAGCAGTCAAGGACATTCAGCCTCCGATCTTCGGGTAAGCGTTCTCCAAGGTGGCCTTCAAGACACACGACAACGCAAAATCGTCGAGCAGAAATTGATCACCAAGTTCCGCACCCATGAGGACAGCCTCAACCGGGATCTTGGGTTCATGTCACGCTACTTGTAACCTCACCAGCGGAAAAAAGTTATCTGTTTTTAATACAACTGGTCATTCTCTCTCTCTCTCTCTCTGCCTTTCTGGTCTCTCTCTCTCTCTCTCTCTGTCTTTGTGATCTGACCCCTTGTGTATTCAGTATTCTTGGATGTAATGTTTCCCTGACTAACCTGTCTGAACACCATCCACTCCTTTGATTGCTGTGATTATCTCTCTGCCGAGGTGTTATAGGGGGCAGTTAGAAAGATTATCTGTAATCACCAGGCATTGTTCTCTGACTATATATGCTGTGCCTTTATGGAACCCTTCACTCACCTGACGAAGGAGCAAAGCTCCGAAAGCTTGTGATTTCAAATAAAGCTGTTGGACTATAACCTGATGTTGTGCAACTCCTTACATTTGTCCACCCCAGTCCATCACCGGCATCTCCACATCATCCTGTGAATAACCTCACATTTTCCTACATTATACTCCATCTGCCGCCTTCTTGCCCACTCACTTAACCTGTCTATATCCCTTTGCAGACTCCTTGTGTCCTCCTCACAATTTACTTTCCCACCTAGCTTTGGATCATCAGCAAACTTGGATACATTACACTCGGTTCCTTCATCTAAGTCATTAATATGGATTGTAAATAGCTGAGGCCCAAGCACCGATCCTTGTGGCACCCCACTAGTTACTGCCTGCCAACCTGAAAATGACCCGTTTATCCCTACACTCTGTTTTCTTCCATTAACCAATCCTCTATCCATGCTAATATATTACCCCCAACTCCATGAGGCCTTATCTTGAATAACAACCTTTTATGTGGCACCTTATCGAATGCCTTTTGAAAGTCCAAATGTACTATATCCATTGGTTCCTCTTTATCTACCCTGCTAGTTACATCCTCAAAAAACTCTAATAAATTTGTTAAACATGATTTCCCTTTCATAAAACCATGTTGACTCTACCTAATCATATTATGATTTTCTAAGTGCCCTGTTACCACTTCCTTAATAATCGACATATTAATAACTCACTGACATTCCTCTACTCTTGGCAAGAATTTCTGTTGATGCCGATTAATGTGGTCAGGAGTGGGAATGAATCAATACTTCTTCAAGCAGGTTATTTCTGATCTCTGGGACTACCCCAATGTAGTTCCATGCTATAAAAGTATTAACGGCCATGAAGAGGCTCCCTAAAATGCATAACCAATTCAGCCCTTCGGATCACTCTAACTGTGTACAGTAGACCTGTCAGGTGGGTCAGGATGATGCTGCTTGTGTATTTTGCTGTGTGAGAATTCATTCTTTCAAAATGAAAAGGGCACATGGGGAAAAAAAAATTTCTACATATTTTGGAAATAAGTACTGGAGGTAGTTTAAAAGAGGGGATAGACATGGGTCTTCACACCAAAATGTCTCAAAGTCTGGGCTCTGGTGTGGAACAGATGTGACCATTCCATCCCAACTGCATGGATGAGGTACTGCCCAATGCTTTTGAACAGTCCCACCAAGAGTCAACAGCTTGAGAAGGGCAGAAAAATAGCAAAGAAAAAGGTGGGCTGAGATGGTTCTGTAAATGCACTTGAATGACAGGATGAGCAAGATAGACTGAAGGCAGTTTTCTCAATCCCAGATTAAAACAAATATTGCATAAACTTTATAAGTCTAAAGAGAAAAGTCAAGGCTGTAGAGCAGAGTAGCGATTTGCATAAAAACAAGCAGAGTGTGTCAGGAAGGGACAGAGAGTTTAACAAAGGTAATAGGGCATTAGTGACTCAGGTCACCTCAGGAAAAAATAGTAAAAAGTTAAAATTAAAGTCACTATATCTGAATGCACGAAGCATTCGTAACAAGATAGGTGAATTAATGGCACAAATAGAGATAAATGGGTTTGATCTAGTCGCCAGTACTGAGATGTGGTTGCAGGGTGACCAAAGTTGGGTACTAAATATTCTAGGGTGCTTGACTTTTAGAAAAGATAGGCAAAATGGAAAAGGAGGGGGTGGGGGGGGGGCAGCCCTGATAATAAAGGACGAGATAAAGGCAGTAATGTGAAAGGATCTTAGCTCAAAATCAGGATGTAGAATCAGTATGGGTGGAGCTAAGAAATAACAACGGGCAGAAAACACTGGTGGGAGTAGTTTTTGGGCCCTCTAACCATAGTTATAGTGTTGGACAAAGTATAAATAAGGAAATTAGAGGAGGATGTAACAAGAGTAATGCAATAATCATGGGGGATTTTAATCTTCATATAGACTAAGCAAACCAAATTGACAAAAGTAGTTTGGAGGACGAGTTCATGGAATGCATTTAAGACAGTTTTCTGGAACAATATTAAGAGGAACCAACTAGGGAACAGGCTATTTTAGATTGAATATTGTGTAATTAAGCCTGAAACTAGTGGTTTTAAATTTAAACAAAGCCAATTACGTAGGTATGAGGGGCGAGTTAGCTAAGGTAGATTGGGAAATTAGATTAAAAGATATGACGGTAGATAAGCAATGGTGAACATTTAAAGAAATAATTCATAATTCTTAATGAATATACATTCCCTTGAGGAATAAAAACTCCATGGGAAAAATGATCCAACCATGGTTAACTAGAGGAGTTAAGGATAGTATTAAATGAAAAGAAGAGACTTACAATGTTGCCAAAAAGAGTAGTAGGCCTGAGGATTGGGAGGGTTTTACAAATCAGCAAAGGATGACCAAGTAATTGAACAAGAGGGAAATATTGAATATGAGAATAAATTAGCAAGAAATATAAAAACAGATTGTAAGAGATTCTACAAGTATGTAAAAAGGAAGAGATTAGCAAAAGTAAACATGGGACCCTTAGAGGCAGAGACAGGAGAAATTATAATGGGGAATAAAGAAATGGCAGAGACGTTAAACAAATATTTTGTATCTGTCTTCACAGTAGAAGACACAAAAAACATACTGGAAATAGTGGAGAACCAAGGGGCTAATGAGAGTGAGGAACTTAAAGTAATGAAGATTGGTAAAGAAAAAGGACTGGATAAACTAATGGGACTAAAAACCAACGATCCCGTGGACCTGATGGCCTATACCCTAGGGTTTTAAAAGAGGTGGCTGCAGAGATAGTGGATGCATTGGTTTTGCTCTTCCAGAATTCCCTAGATTCTGGAACGGACCGGGGGGTTGGAAGGCAGCAAATGTAATCCCGCTATTCAAGAAAGGAGGGAGAGAGAAATCAGGGAACTATAGGCCAGTTAGCCTGACATCAGTAGTAGGGAAAATGCTAGAATCTATTATTAAGGACGTAGTAACAGGGCACTAAGAAAATCAAAATAGGGTTAGGCAGAATCAGCATGGTCTTATGAAAGGGAAACATGTTTGACAAATCTATTAGAGTTTTTTGAGGGTGTAACTAGCAGGCTAGATAAGGGGGAACCAGTGGATATGGTATATTTGGATTTCAAAAGGCATTCGTTAAGGTGCCACACAAGAGGTAATTATACAAGATTCGGGCTCATGGGATTAGCAGTAATATATTGGCGTGGATTGAGGATTGGTTAACGGACAGAAAACAGAGAGTAGGAATAAACGGGTCATTTTCAGGTTGCCAGATTGTAAACTAGTGGGGTGCCGCAAGGATCAGTGCTTGGGGCTCAGCTGTTTACAATATATAACAATGATTTAGATGAGGGGACCAAACTGTTTACAATATATAACAATGATTTAGATGAGGGGACCGAGTGTAATGTATCCAAGTTTGCTGACAATACAAAGCTAGGTGGGAAAGTAAGCTGTGAGGAGGACGCAAAGAGTCTTCAAAGGGATATAGATAGGTTAAGTGAGTGGGCGAGAAGGTGGCAGATGGAATATAAAATGGGGAAATGAGAAATTATCCAGTTTGGTAGGAAGAATAGAAAGGCAGAATATTTTTTAAAAGGTGAGAGACTAAAGAAATGTTGGTAGTCAGAGAGATTTGGGTGTCCTTGTACATGAATCACAGAAAGTTAACATGCAGGTACAGCAAGCAACTAGGAAGGCAAATGGTATATTAGCCTTTATTGCAAGGGGGTTGGAATATAAGAGTAAGGAAGTCTTGCTGTAATTATATAGAGCTCTAGTGAGACCACACCTGGAGAACTGTGTACAGGTTTGGTCTCCTTAACCTAGGGAAGGGTTGCAATGAAGGTTCATGAGATTGATTCATGGGAAGAGAGGGTTGTCCTGTGAGGAAAGATTGCATAGAATGGGCCTATATTCTCTGGAGTTTAGAAGAATGAGAGGTGATCTTATTGAAACATATAAAATTCTTAGAGGGCTTCACAGGGTAGATGCTGAGAGGGTGTTTCCCCTGGCTGGAGAGTCTAGAATTAGGGGTCATCGTCTCAGGATAAGGGGTCGGCCATTTAGGACCGAGATGAGGAAAGATTTCTTCACTCAGAGGGTTGTGAATCTTTGGAATTCTCTACCCCAGAGGGCTGTGGATGCTCAGTCGTTGTGTATTCAAGACTGAGATCGATGGATATTTGGACACTAAGGGAATTAAGGGATATGGGGATAGGACCAGAAAGTGGAGTTGAGGTGGATCATCACCCATGATCTTATTGAATGGCGGAGCAGGCTTGAGGGGCCACATGGCCTACTCCTGGTCCTATTTCTTACGTTCTTACATGAGAGTAGAAATTTATGTACCTGTTTGGGTGTGTGGGGGTAATTTTATATGTTGGTCCTATTATTCCTTTTGGCTGATTTCCCTCCTAGAGAAGCGATTGTGCACTTCCGATGCTATGATATTTAAATGGCAACTTTCCCTCTTGCCTTCTGTTTATATCAATTGTGGATTCATTGTTAACTTAAGCACACATATGAGAGATACTCCTGATAGCTCTGTGGTAAATTGTCTTTCTGGCATTCTACAGAGCTATATGGACCAAGAAGATCCATAGGCTGAGCTAAGTTGGCTGATTCAAGCAAGGTAGTGGTGGGGCACTACATTTGGCCTCAGTGCCTCAGATCACTATCGAGTGACCTCTGCTGGAAATTGCCCCTTCATCATTGGATAAGGACGGGATTAAGTTTGGCTCTGATGCATTTCACCACGGTGAATAGCTTGCTAACATGATCCAGGCTCATACATTTTATTTTGATCAGGTCGGTGTCTAACACATGAAAACCATCACCATGTATAAAAGTCTCCAAACTAAGCTACTGAGATATCCACATGGAGAGTTTCCTTTTGCCTGATATGGAGTGTACTCTTTTTCCCTGTAAGCACACATCGCACCCATCAGAGAGCTTAGGCACAGATTAACCAATGCCAAGGATTAGAGGACCTAAAATGTGCACAGGTGTACAACTGATGTTTAACCAGCTACAAGCATGACAACTTACCAGCACAGACCATTGGTAAAGTTCCCCCTGCCTGCTCCATGAAACCCAGATCACTCATCAGGGCATTGGCTTGCAGGGTTATCTGGAGCCAAATGGGAAGAATTTCAGCCCAAGTGGCAGGTGTACTCCTGTAGATTCCATTAATGAGCCTGGCTGGTTATTTAATCATCATCACTATTGCCAGGCTGGTACAGATATTGGGTTACTGGGTATCCCAAGGAGGGTTCACTCAGTTCCAATCATCCATTGCCAAATGTGACATCTTGAAGCCAAATGAACCACTTGGGGGCTTGCTTCCCCTGCATTCCATGAGGATAGTTGTTTATTGGTCGAGGTTTGCGCATTAAGAGCAGCCAGGAGCAAGACATCAGACATCTGCTGATGCCCATGGAACTGCACCCAGTGCATATGTATTTAATTGGCTGTAAAGTGCTTTGGGGCATTCTGAGGTCATGAACTACGCCATGTTAATGCAAATTCTTTCTCTTCTTTATATGACATTTAAAAAAAAAATTTGCAATCTGTCTCCATGATTGTGATCTTAACTATCGCCTTTAACACTCCCAGAATGCTGCTAATGAAGCTTTAGCAGCTTTTATGGAGGGGAACCAGGATGGGGCGACTGCAGCGAATCCCTCTCCCAGCAAACCACTTCCCTGGGTGCATACCTTGCTGACTGATTACGTCATCTGTACAGGCGAATTCCCTGACGGAGACGCCGCCGGAGCGAGGCTGCGGGCTGGGGAGCGTGTGCGCCTGCGCTTGACTCTGGGGAAAAAGGAGGAGGGGGGGTGGGGAAGAGAAGAGAAGGAACGTGTGCGCCTGCGCTTGACTCGGGACGGGGGAAGAAGAGAAGGGACGTGTGCGCCTGCGCTTGATTGCAGGCTCGAGGGGGACGGGAACGGGACTGGGATCGGGGATCGAAACGGTGGCTCGGCGAACCTGAGGCGACCCGATTCGGCACCATGGGCAAGGAGCAGGAGCTGCTGGAAGCGGCGAGGACCGGCAATGTGGCCGTAGTGGAGAAGCTACTGAGCGGCAGGCATCGGCTGTCGGCAGGCGGCGGTGGCGGAACGGTGTCCCTGCCTCAGCTTTCCAACCTTCTCAGGTGGGTTAGGCAACAACTTGAGACTCGAGTAAGGATGAGGAGGGGGTGGCTGGGC
This sequence comes from Heptranchias perlo, assembly GCF_035084215.1. NCBI lineage: Eukaryota > Metazoa > Chordata > Chondrichthyes > Hexanchiformes > Hexanchidae > Heptranchias > Heptranchias perlo. Next base: position 12,387,578 of record NC_090351.1, read on the forward strand.
CCGGCCCGGGCTGGGATGGGATGAGAAGGCGGCCGGGGGTCGGGGGGGTGCATGGGGCAGGACCGATTGTGTTGGTCTGGAGTCCAGTCCCGTCCTGTGTTTAGTAAATACCCGGCCAGTGTTAAGGCTGCGATCACTTCGCATTTAGAAACATCTCAATAGTTACAGTTTAAAAAGCGAGCTGATGCCGCGGGAGTAGTGACTCTTGTTTTTTTAAAAAAAACCGTTTTGTATGGTTGGGGCTGGTTCCTTGCACAGTGACATTGTGCAATCTGCAGTGAGCAATAAATGTTGAAGTTCTCGTTAAGGGAGTGAGGAAATGGTTGCATTCCCTGTATTAGTAGCCTGTTTTTTGGTTTAAAAGTTTGTTTGTGTCATAAAAGGTTGCTTGCGTGTTTGCAACGAAAGTGTCAGGATCCCGTTTTAAAACATCAAAAGATTAGCAAGAATTATTTACATTTTTTTTTCTTTTGTTTCCGACTTTTTTTTTAAAAAAGTCTTGTTTATAAACAGTTCATCTTGCTAGCTGCCTTGCAGGAACTATGGAGTGTGATGGAGCAGATACATTTACCCTTGAACCTGGTAATGTGAGTACGTGATTAATGTTCAGCTCCTGCACACTGTTAAGCTGGTTAACTCCTCCAGGTCTGTTCCCCTTTTATCACCAGTACTCTTTGTTGAACAGAAAATATTCAGTGGAACAATAAGAATTTGGTTGTTTGTATCCTTTTTGACTTGATGCTTGCTGATATGCGAAGCAAGTAAACTTAATCTCAATATTGCAAGGACTGCTGCTGTGATCTTAGAAATGAAAAAAGCTGGAAATCTCAAATACAAGCAGCAAATGATGGAAACACACACTGATCATTCAGCATCCGTGGAGAGAACAAGAAAGTCCATAATTCGAGTAGGGCCCTTCTTCAGAACTTCTTGAAGGGCCCAGCTTGATACATCTACTTGTTCCCACTTATGCTGAATGATCTTTGTTTCCAGCATTTTCTGTTGCATTCTTAATGTCTGTTATAGCACCTTGTTAAATGCAATCAAAAATAATAAGTTGATGTACATTTCCAGTTGACATAAATGCTAGTATTAGTCAAGAGAGGAACTTAATTACATCTGTATCCTTATAGAATTAAGCTTGGGTAGTGGTTATAAAAAGAAAGTACATTGTCCTTTTTGAAGAAGGAAGTGGTGCAAGAATAAAACCTTCAATATGAGCCAAACTGATCTTTAAATTTTATGAAACTTTTAGTGGTCTCTGTAGTTTATTTTGAAATTTCATTTATTTTGTGGCTCAAAAATATTAACTAGAAGGGGAGAAGGATGTGCTGGTACTAGGAATATAACTCAATTTCCTACCTTTTACAACCAATGCCATTCTGTCTGTCTGGCTGGATTTGATGTGGAGATGCTGGTGATGGACTGGGGTTAACAATTGTAAACAATTTTACAACACCAAGTTATAGTCCAACGATTTGAGTTGAGTTCAGATTTGAGTTCAGATCATGGAGATGAAAAGGCAGTACTGTAATGGTAGTTGTTTATTGGTTTCAATTATGTCTTCCAATTTTTTTTCTTCTGCCTGAGAGGACAGGCTGGAGCTCTCTGCCCTTAGCACTCTGACAGTGTGGCTGTTAGATTAGTTATATTATGCAGTTTATGCAAAGTGGCTTTGGCTTTGCTTCGGTGGAAACTGTGTCATGCAATTTTGGTGTAAAGTACTTGGCAAGAGGTGTGAGACCGCCGCGAAGTGGTAATTTTGCACCTCTTGGCCAAGGTAAACTTTTTGAATAGTGGTGTTCTCAAGACTTACCCCTTGGGTAGTCTACTGGTCGCCTTTGTCCAGTTCGAACTTATGGCATTGATCATTAGTCTTTGCTTCCTATTATTTACACTTGGACTTCACACCTGCTTCAGGATAACTGCAGCCCAACACACATCTAACTTAAAAAGTTTTAAAATTTTTATTAATATTACAGAGCTGATGTTCCTGTCACATTCTCCCTAACATTGAAATTTAACCACCGTTTGGCTGCCAGTGAGTGGATTTCTGAGTTTGTGTTTCTCTGGACAGAGAGTGATACAGGACCTAGCAATGTAGTTTGGGTCTGCTGATTCTGCTTGTGACCCCGGCACCTGTGCTATAACAACGTCCGAAAGATGCAAGTGCGTTTTGTGGGCGACAGACCAAGCCCTCTTTCCTAACTTGATGCTGCCTCGTATTGGCACAAGTGGAATTGGAAAATTTGTTGCCTGTAGTTATTGCTAGACTCTAAGTCAATTATGAATTATGGGCAGGAAATACTGCCTTGGATAAAATTCATTAGTTGACATGAGGGAAACAGATTTCTAGGAGCAAGGGTGAAAACAACCATGAAAGCAGGTTTTGAGGAAAATCATGAACAACACCGACCTGTGCTTGACTAGCACAAATTAACATAACATTTAAGACACAACATAATGCTTCTTCATTAGGTGAGAGCCTTCGGCATTCAACTCAAATGTTCATTCCGTAACTAAAAATGATGGTTGATTCTAGATTTCTGTTGATCTTTAAATTCAAAGGATTGTGAATTTCAGGTTTTGGCAGTTTAATTGAATATTGTAATGGATTTGATCCGCTTGTACCTCGTTACTATCCCCTCCGCACATTGCCTTGGTTGAAGGATGGAGAATGGTGGTCCCTTGGTGGGAGACCATGAAAATGTGTGTATGAATGGAAAATTTGTCCTTCACGGTTTATCCAAGGTATTTCTCTTCTCTTCCCCAGCTCATTCTCTCGCTGAGAATGGGCGGCACGTGCATGCAGGAATCTATTAATATTATAGGTAACTAGCTGAAATAGGCTTTTAAGAGGAATCTGAATTGTAAGATTATTTTTGAAGTGGGTGCTTTGTACTAAAACGAGATGTCAGAAAAGCATCTCTCCACAGTTGCTGCCTGACTTTTCCAGCATTTTCTGTTTTTATGTCAGAAAAGCATTATTGCTTCTGTTTGAGACTACAGCATACTTTTGACTTAAAGTGGCGACCCAGGGAGAATTCTGCTTCCACATTGTAGCCATTTTCCATGATGGACAACTTGTTTTGACTTGCAGATCAAACATACCTCAAACTATATCATCTGAGTGCATCAACAGGATAAATTTGTCTGGCTCACGAGAACACTTAAGCATGAGCTCATGTATTACAATAGATTGCACTAGCTAGGACAGCATCCTGATTTGCATTGTTCAAGTGAATGTTATATTGTGGAGTTAGACTGCTGTCGTATATTTGTGCTTAACTGTAATTTTAAAAAATTGGCTTCTTGTGATTGTACATCTTGACATTAGTTGTGTTGAATTTGACCAATTTGTAGCTGTTATGGCAACAAATTGTTACCTAGAATCTGTTCCAGGTACGTATTTTTACATAGCTCAGCCTCGTTGTCGAAGGTTTGGAATAGCTAAAAGTTAACGGTAGAAATGATCAGGGCAGGTGCATATTACACCAGTAAGAATGTCTCATTTGTGGTGGTGTGCCTCTGTATATGGAAAGAAAAATCAGAGGGGGAAATTAACCTAAAATATATTGAAGTATCTCCTAGATAGAAGTCGGGCAAGAGATTATCTGCCTAATCATCCTATTGAAAAGGGGAGGTAAGTAACCTCCAAGAAAGGAGAATATTAGAGTGAAGGCCATCTTTACAAGATGTTCCATCATAATCCAACAACTATTTTCCAATTGGATCAATTGTGAATTAAGCCATACAGACCAAGAAGGTTGAAATTCAACCCCAAGTGTGCGTGAGTTAGCTGATCTCAGCCTCGGTGGTTGTGGGGACACTATGATTGGCCTCAGAACCCTGTAATTGGGAAGGGAAAAATTGGCCAAGGTTCCTACTCCGTGACCTCTGCTTGAAAGTATGGAAAAGAATATGATCGTGCTTGCCTGTGAAGGGCCACCTCCCAAGACATTGTAAAATAGCTTGCAAAAACTCACTGTTCAGGCTCACATATGAAGAATGGCCTCTTAGATGGTGTAGGACCATACTACAGTATGAGGAGCATAGAGGATTAGAGATGGAAAGTTATATTTTAGTATTGAAATACCATGTTTACGAAAGCAGCACACTATTTTCATCAGATGGCAATGTTCTTGCTCACCCTACTATTCCCACTGTAAATTCCACGATTGCCACCTGCTGCTACAATTTCTCCATTGGCAGTTTTATGGCAGGACAGTCTGAGCTATGGATCACCTAATATAAATTGCTGTGCCCTCATGTCCATTAAGACCTGGGTGTTACAATTCAGGCTATTATCCCAAATACTGTTTACTCTTGATCACCTCAAAAGTTTTCAAAGCCAGATGTAACTGTCTATCAACTGAAAATTTAAACTTATGTGTGACGTTTATGGAATTATGTGCCACACAACCACTCTTCTACTGCTACGGCACGCATAGGAAATAGTACAATTGCCTACCATGCCTCCCCGATCTCCGACAGATGGAATGATGGCAAGGCCTTTTAGCTCGATATTAAACTATTAATTCAGGTTTATTATGAGATGGAAATATATACAGGAAACAAGTTGAACAGCAGCTGAAAATGGCAAATACAGTACTTAAGTGTATTTTAGCTGTTAGCTAAAATTAAAGCTCATGGAATGGAAGGCAAATTATTGACCTGGTTAGGAGATTGGTTAGGCGGTAGAAAACAGAAAGTAGGGATAATGGGTATGTACTTGAATTGGAAGGAAGTGACTAGTGGTGTCCCACAAGGATCTATGCTGGGGCTTCAACTATTCACAATATTTATTAATCACTTAGATAACACAATAGAGAACCATATATCCAAGTTTACCGATGACACATAGTGGTGGCACAGTAAGTATTGTAGACGGGAGCGTAAAATTACAAAGAGACATTGATAGATTAAGTGAGTGGGCAAAATTGTGGCAGATGGATTTCAATGCAGCTAAGTATGAGGTCATCTGTTTTGGACCAAAAAGGATCTGAGCATTGTTTAAATGGTGAAAAGCTAGGAACGGTGGAGGTCCAAAGAGATTTAGAGATCCATGTACACAGATCGCTAGAATGTAGTAGTCAGGTACAAAATATAATCAAAAAGGCTAAAGGAATGTTAGCCTTTAAAACTAGAGAGTTAGACAATTTGTACAGCTATACAAAGCCCTGGTTAGACCACATCTGGAGTAATGTGTACAGTTCTGGGTACTGTACCATAGAAATGATATATTGGCCTTGGAAGGAGTGCAGCGCAGATTCACCATAATGTTACCAGGGCTCCAAGGGTTAGATTATGAGGAGAGATTACTTAAACTTGCTGTGTATTCCCTGGAATTTAGAAGGTTAAGGGCTAATTTGATTGAGGTTTTTAGGATTTCGAAAGGAATTGATAGGTCGATAGAGAGGAACCTTTTCTGCTGGTGGGGGAGTCTAGGACAAGGGGATGTAACCTTAAAATCAGAGCCAGGCCATTCAGGAAAGAAGTTAGGAAACAATTTTTTACGCAAAGGATGGTAGAAGTGTGGAACTCTCCTCCCACAAAAAGCAGTAGATGATTTTAAATCTGAGATCGATAGATTTTTGCTAGCCATGGGTACATACGGACATACGAATTAAGAGCAGGAGTAGGCCATTCGGCCCTTTGAGCCTGCTCTGCCATTTGATAAGATCATGGCTGATCTGATTGTGACCTCAACCCTACTTTCCCGTCTACCTACTATAACCTTTGACTCCCTTGTTAATTAGGAATCTATCTAACTCAGCCTTAAAAATATTCAATGACCCTGCCTTCACCGCTCTCTGGGGAAGGGAGTCCCACAGACTCACGACCCTCCTGAGAGAAAAAATTTCACCTCATCTCCGTCTTAAACGGGAGACCCCTTATTTTTAAATTGTGTCCCCTAGTTCTAGTCTCTCCCACAAGGGGAAACATCCTCTCTGCATCTATCCCTTCAAGTTCCCTCAGGATCTTGTATGTTTCAATAAGATCACCTCTCATTCTTCTAAACTCCAGTGTATACAGGCCCAACTTGACCAACTTTTCCTCATAAGATAACCCCCTCATCCCAGGAATCAGTCGAGTGAACCTTCTCTGAACGTCTCCTAAAGCAATATGTCCTTCCTTAAATAAGGAGACCAAAACTGCACACAATATTCTAGATGTGGTCTCACCAATGCCCTGAACATCTCTACTTTTACATTCCATTCCCCTTGCAATAAATGACAACATTCCATTTGCCTTCCTAATCACTTGCTGTACCTGCATACTAACTTTTTGTGATTCATGTACTCGGACACTCAGATCCCTCTGTACCTCACAGTACTGCTATCTCTCTCCATTTAAATAATATACTGCTTTTCTATTCCTCTTGCCAAAGTGGACAAGTTCACATTTTCCCACATTATACTCCATCTGTCCACTCACTTAACCTATCTATATCCCTTTGCAGACTCCTTCTGTCCTCTTCACAACTTACTTTCCTACCTACCTTTGTGTCATCAGCAAATTTAGTAACCATACATTCGGTCCCTTCATCCAAGTCATTGATACAGATTGTAAATAGTTGAGGCCCCAGCACTGATCCCTGTGGCACTCCACTCGTTGCATCTTGCCAACCTGAAAATGACCCATTTATGCCCACTCTCTATTTCCTGTTAGCATGGATAAAGGATTGGTTAGCTAATATGTCACTCCCTACACCATGAGCTCTTATTTTGTGTAGTAGCCTTCGATGTGGCACCTTGTCAAAAGCCTTCTGGAAATCCAAGTACACCACGTCCACAGGATCCCCTTTATCCACGTTGCTTGTTACTTCCTCAAAGAACTCTAATAAATTAGTCAAAAACAATTTCCCTTTCATAAAGCCGTGTTGACTCTGCCTGATTGTATTGAGATTTTCCAAGTGCCCTGCTATAACCTCCTTAATAATAGATTCTAGCATTTTCCCTATGACAGATGTTAAGCTAACTGGCCTGTAGTTTCCTGCTTTCTGTCTCCCTCCTTTCTTGAATAGAGGAGTTATATTTGCCATTTTCCAATCTGATGGGACCCTTCCTGAATCTAGAGGATTTTGGAAAATTAATACCAATGCATCTACTATCTCTGCAGCCACTTCTTTTAAGACCCTAGGATGAAGTCTGTCAGGACCTGGGGACTTGTCAGCTTTTAGTTCTAATTTTTTTCAGGTATTAAGGGATATGGAGCCAAGGCGGGTGGATGGAGTTAGGGTGCAGATCGGGCATGATCTTATTGAATGGCGGAACAGGCTCGAGGAGCTGAATGGCCTACTCCTGTTTCTATGTTAACGTCTACCGGCACATAAATTGTTTTGAGATTCTTACTCCTTTTCAGAGTGGATTGAGCAGAGTTTTAGAATGGAGTTCTAGGTGACATGGAGTCCCTTCTCATTGCAGCAAGTTCAACAAATGTATTCCTTGAGATTGCTGCTCAGCTTGGATTTTATGCCATAAGAAGCCTTTCTTGCCAAAGGTGTGAATTTTGATACAATACTAGTTTCTCTTGTAGGGAACCACCCTGACTGTCATGACAGATAATAGCTCTAACTCTTTCTCACTGCCAAATACATAGAATTATGTAGCACAGCTACAGGCCATTTGGCATAACTGGACCATGCTGGTGTTTATGCTGCACACGAGCCTCCTCCCACCCCTCTTCATCGAGCCCTGTCAGCATAGCCTTCTATTTCTTTCTTCCTCATATGTTTATCTAGTGTTCTCTTAAAGGCATCTATGCTGTTCGCCTCAACTACTCCTTGTGGCAACGAGTTCTACATCCTTACCACTCTTTGGGTAAAGAAGTTTCTCCTGAATTCCCTATTGGATTTATTAGTGACTATCTTATGTTTGTGGCCCCGAGTTTTGGTCTCCCCCTCAAGTGGGAACATCTTCTATACGTCTATCCTATCAAACTCTTACAAAAGATAGACAATGTAATGCATAGAGTGATCTCCTGGACTAGTTTCAATCGCCAAAAGGGTTGGAGAGGAAATTCCCAGATTTTTTTCCCCCACTGGCCTGGGTTTTTAATCTGGTTTTTCGCCTCTCCCAGGAGGTCACATGGTGGGGAGTAAGTGAATATATGGTGATACACAAGTTATCATTATTGAGTGGGACAGGCTGGATGGACCAGAGGGTCTTTTCCTGTCTGTCATTATTCGTATAATCTTAAAGACCTCTATCAGGACGCCCCTCAGCCTTCTCTTTTCTAGAAAAGAGCCCCATTCTGTTCAATCTTTCGTGATAGTTATAACCTCTCAGTTCTGGTATCATCCATGTAAATCCTTTTTGCACCTCCTCCAGTCCCTCTATATATCCTTTTTTATAATATGAAGACTAGAACCGTGCACATTACTCCAAGTGAGGTCTAACCAAGGTTCTATACAATTGGATGAATTTCAGTTCCAGTACAGTTTGATCAGATTATTTAGTTTCAGACTAGAGAACCCCAGTGGTCAAGATAGAGAGACTTGAAACCATCAGCATTTTAACAGTACTTACGCTTACAATTTGTTTCCTACATCACGGTCAAGACTTTTGTTGCTAGGAAGTTTCTGCAGCTAATGGAGGAGATGCATAAGTCAGCTTAAGTTTTCGTTCATCACCATTATTATTTTTGCGTGTCTGTCCGTAAGATGAGAGAGAACTTTGCTCACCGTAATGAAAACTGATTCCAAGTTGCCCAACTAAGTAGCCAAGCTGAGAAATAAAGATTTCAGTCCTGATAAAGGGTATACATAATTGTGACATCATTATCTCACAATTATCAAGAAATAATCTCTGATTTGCAGGAAATACTGTATCTATTATATACCAATGGTTTTACTTGCCTGATAGATTTAATGGAAGATTACCTGAAACTTTACCTTGTCATTCCTCTCCACAGACACTGACTGACCTGCAGTATATTTCTAGAATTTTCTTCTTTTATTTGAGAAGTAACATAAATGTCTGTAATTTCATAGGTTGGACCATCTGGTAATCCTGACACTTAAGCTTTCACTGTTCTGATAGTGTTATGAGAGGTGATTGTTTTAATATTGGGGTCGTTTGTACAAGAGAATATACTTTGGTGTAATGAGTATAATTATGCCCTGTGGTGGTTGTTTGGAAAGGATACATACAAGTGACTTGCTTCGCACAGAGGTACACCAAGAAAAGGGCATAATAAAAACAAAACAATATTTGCCTTGTAACTATTTTGTCTCTGGAGATTACTAACCTAAAGCAGGAGGAAGTATTTGCAACAGGAAGGCCTGTTCATGGTGATTGAAGTCTGCAATTAATGAATTCTGTTGGTGTTGAAGGCAGTAAAAGCTGACTGTGTTGGATAAATATTGAGGCATTGTAGTGGTGAAATATACAGTATGGTATCCTGTTACTGTAATTACCTTATCAGTGGGGTTGTGACTTGCACAGGGAACTATTTTTAAATGAAGTGATAGTGCATAATTTTGAACAAATGAAGACAGCAAATAGCCAAGTCGATTATTGTGCAGTGTGGTGTGTGCGGAATTCCTGAGCATCGGCTGTTTTTTGTCGGGAGTCATTGACACATTGGCCTCTAATTGCAGCGTGTGAAATTTCTCATGGTTAAAGGTCTCTTCTTGGTATTTCCTGCTTGTCACTTATGGGATAAATTGAACAATTAAGCTGTGATTCATATATTGAAAATGGGCAACAGTGGGTGAAAGATGACACCCGCGTTGCTAAGGGTTTCTGAATCTTATGGACGTGAAGTGTCAAAGCAGTTTCTTTAAGCTTTGAACTTGTGAAGCTGCCATAATGGGCTGTCTTGATTATCAGTTGGCCTTGAAGAAAACCAAATGAGAAGCATTCTTTGTTGATTGGTGATTGCATTGTTTATTTTGGGGGGGGATGTAGGAAAGTTGTTTGAAGGAGTCACTGGCTTGGCTCAGACGACAGAGATAAACTATTTAACAATTGTTCGCTGATTTGGGGGGGGTTGGTGAAGAGGAGGGTAGTAGTTATTTCAACCATGTGTTAATAAAGTTCCATCACAGTGTTGCATTGTTAACTTCAAGAAGCTCTCTGAACAGCATTTGCTGATGAAGCAAAATACTTAATACTTAATAATTCAACTCCTACCCCCCCCCCCCCCCCCAGAAATTTCTTATACCACTATTCAGTGGTGATTGTGTGCATGGATATGAATAATCATTGGCATAACTAGGAGCAGCAGAATAGGACCCCTCAAACATTGGGTCCTGCAGATCTAATATCTCTGTTTGTTTGAGTCCCATGACAGAAACACTATCAACAGTATATGCACATCTCTAATCCATCTTCACCCCATCATTTTAGTACTGTAAATGCAAACTATCCTTTCATGGCTTCTTGTATGAAAATGACCAGGATTTCATTGGAGCCAATTGTTCAGGTTAGGCATTTATTCAGTAATGAAGAGCTGTGGGAATGTGGCATTATGCGGTGAAGCATCCGGATAAACATACAGAAAGTCAGAAATTGTTGTATTTACATTTGCAAAAATATTCAATTAAAATAATCATTTAAGTTTTTAAAAAAACATTGTTACATAAAATAGCTATAGTATTTCCTGCAAATCATAGATTATGTCTTGATAATTGTGTCATAATTATGTCACAATCATGCATCTTGTTGAAAATCACTCAATCATTGCCAGGCCAAAAAAAAGATGACAAAGAAACTAAATTAAAACCACATATGCAGTCGGAATTGTAGTGGTTGATGTTTCCTGAAGCTTTTGACTATATTATAATTGTTCCTATCGCATGCTTCTGTACAGTGCTACTCAAATTCAAGCCAACCAGCTACAGAATTTAACAGGACCATTTCTGTGCAGTTTTTTTATATATGATGCAAAGTTATTAAGAGCTCGTGTGCAGCTTTGATAACTAATTGCAATCAGTAAAAAGACTTGATTACTTTTAACCATTGCTTATCCTAAACTAGGGTTGTCCAACCTGTGGCTGTGGGGGGACTATATCCCAAAAGTTGTCTGTCGAGGACTCGGCAACTCAGTCATATTTTTCTTTTAATTCTTATTGGTTTGCCGTATTTCTTTTTTTGGAGCCTAGGAGTTGAAAAAGGCTGTTTCAAGACTCTTGCACCATTGGTGAATAGATCCCAACTCAGAACATCAAGATCTGTTATTAGTAATTCGAAATCTATGTAAATAATAAGAACATGGATTCAAACTTTGTGTGGCTCTGAAGGCTTCAGAAAGAATGGTTGATTACATCTGCAGCAAAATGTGTGTAATTTACATTGGGTTTAGTTCTGTTTTTGTGTGGTATTTGATTTGATTGAAATTGTCTGTGAAAATGGTGTGATTTAATCTTAAGCTTTTTCAACTTTCAAAATGCATACCCTTTTTCTATGCATATCATTTCTGGAAAAAAATCCTATGCTGTGGTAATGTTCCAAACCAGAATTAGAATAATTTATACACAACTGAAGGACTTTTCATAATTCATTAGCTTTCAATGAGAACTGTTGCTACAGTTCTCAGCTATGATAATTTTAATGTCTGTATACTCTGATGCAAATGGTACAGTTAACATTTGATTAATGTGGTTATTGTCATACAGGGTGTGCATTACGGAAGTGGTGCACATTTACCTGTTCCATACGCATCCCTGTTTCATAAGTTAAGGGAAACGTATGTTTTTTTTATCCCCCTAAGCTTATCTGACCAGAAGCTGACCAGCCTTCCTATTTGAAATTAAAATAAAACTATAATTGCCATGTCACAATGGCTTTTAAATCGGCATTGGGTACTCTCCGCAGGTTTATGTATTTAAGTTGGAGAAGTTTTGAAAGACTAGTTAATCTGCATAAATCTCTGCATGTCAAAAAAGTGTCCCAATGGGAGAGATAACAAATATTCTCATACATGGCCTTTTGCCTTTGCAAGGGAGAGTACTGAAAATTAATGTGAAAATTTGTCCAATAATGGGTCTAAAGTAATGTAAGGAGTCTTACAACACCATGTTATAGTCCAACAGCTTTATTGGAATCACAAGCTTTCGGAGCTTTCCTCCTTCGTCCGGTGAGTGACGAAGGAGGAAAGCTCTGAAAGCTTGTGATTCCAATAAAGCTGTTGGACTATAACATGGTGTTGTAAGACTCCTTACATTTGTCCACCCCAGTCCATCACCGGCATCTCCAAATCAGGGTCTAAAGTAAACAGTTTTGCCCTTTCTTGATAAATGTTCAAGGCTACAGTGAATTATATAGCATGTAGTAAACTACATTTTAGGAATGAATGATATGGGCAGTATTACATGGAATGTACAGCACAGAAACAGGCCATTCAGCCCAACTGGTCCATGCCGATGTTCATGCGTCACATGAGTCTCCTCCCATTCCTCTTCATGTAACCCTATCAGCACAACCTTTTATTCCTTTCTCCCTCGTGTTTATCTAGCATCCCCTTAAATGCATCTATGCTATTCATCTCAACTACTTCTTGGGGTAGTGACTTCCACATTCTACCCACTCTCTGGGTAAAGAAATTTCTCCTGAATTTCCTATTGAATTTATGAGTGACTATCTTATATTTATGGCCCCTAGTTTTGGACTTGCCCCACAAGTGGAAACATCTCTACGTCTACCCTATCAAACCCTTTCATAATTTTAAAGACCTCTTTCAGGTTACCCCTCAGCCTTCTCTTTCCTAACGAAAAGTGCCCCAGCCTGTTCAATCTTTCCTGATAGGTATAACCTCTCAGTTCTGGTATCACCCTTGTGAATCTTTTTTGCACCTCCTCCAGTGCCTCCAAATCCCTTTTTATAACATGGAGACCAGAACTGTGCACACTACTCCAAGTGTGGTCTAACCAAGGTTCTATACAAGTTTAACATAACTTCTCTGCTTTTCAATTCTATCCCTCTAGAAATGAACCCCAGTGTAGAATACTGGTCATTAGTTCATACTTTTCATTTTTGTACTTTTGAAACCGGATGATGGGTTTCTTCACTTTTTTTTAATGAAAATGCATGAAGCATTGAATGAGAAAAGTCAATTTAACTTATCAAGTCTCTTCTTTGCACAGATCACATACAATCTGCCTATTTGACCTAGTGCATTTAGTCATCTGAGAGAAATTCTGTTTCAAAACATTGAGATTCTCAAAGGTAGTGAAGTAAAATTCCAAACTACTCAGCCATCTCCATTATTAAACCATGGTCTGCTAATCTCCATACAACATTTGTTTCCCCAAAAGAGGAGAACTATGTATCTCTGACTATATATGTGGTAACTTTCAAGGAATCCGACACTCACCTGACGAAGGAGAAAGCCTCCGAAAGCTTGTGATTTTCAAATAAAACTGTTGGACTATAACCTGGTGTTGTAAGATTCCTTCCAAGAAAATGGGCAGATGACCTGTAAGTATCTTCACAGTATCTGCTCTTTTCTTTATCAATTGCAGTGAAGTGCACTAATTGTGCACTTATCTTGGAACCATGAGTTTGAGATTGCACTCTTTTAACATCTAAGTGAGCTCGAGGAACACTTTTTAAAAAGTGCTGTGGAGGTCCAAGAGATCTCATTCATTTTTTGAACCAGATTTGACACTGTACTGGAGTTAGGCTCCATGTGGTATCAAGCCCATGTAATACCAATGTGAGTCTACCTTTTACGGGGTGGGGGGCAGGTCTTGCTGCTTCTCCATGTAATCAATTCTGTGGGGGGGGGGGCCCTGACTCCTGACTCCAGAGTCCTACAGCAATTTTAGCGCTGCAAAGAGGAAACTACCTAGCCATGATGCTCAGGTTGCAGTATAAACTGATTCTTAATGAGAAAGGAGTGGGTGATGTTTCTGAATTTTCCCTTCCTCCTATCATCTCTTTCCATTCAAGCCAAACCGTCTGACTAGGGGAATCTTAGATCTGAATGTGAGGCTAAATGTGGATTTCTGTATGATTCCCTTAGTACATGGGTCTGCACTTCACAGTTATCAGAAGGCATTTTTATTTTTGTGTTAATTATGCAGTCCTGGGAGAATGGCACTCACATGGAGATCTGTGACCTCCATGTGTCACTTTTAAGTTGGTGCTGCAGCTTCTGAAAAAAATATGGCCATTAAAAGTGAAATGGAGACCAACAGCTTATGAAACCTTGAAAATTCTGTATCTCTGCTGTCCGGTCTGGAGGTCGTCTGCTTTATACAAGACGGTGCTGTTAGTGGCGGGAGAACTGCAGATCTGTGGTTGGCTGCACTTATCAGCATAAAGATGCTTAGAATTAGGGTGTGTAGAGGTTTGATCCCTCTTTCATCTATGTGGCAGGTGATTAATCACTTCAGACGACATACACTAATTAGTACACTTGCCGTTCAGCAGATAAGGTATAGGTGGGGCAAGGGATGCTATCTGAAATCTGCTTCAGTTATAGTAATGATAAACTTCAGATGTGTTACTTTAACCTACATAATATGTAAATAAGATAACTAAGCCTGCAAGTAATAATTGATATTGAGGTTTTTTTTGAGGTGGGTTTTGAAGTGCCATATTCAATGAAATATTTCTGTTAAAAATGCAATGTGATTTTTTTTTTTGCAGTCTTTATAAAATTCTCAGATCTAAATAAATTACTTTTGATACGTAGGCAAATGTGGCAGCCATTTTGCACAGAGCAAGATTTCACAAACAGCAATGAAGTGCATGTATTGTAAGTTCATTGTATTGTTTTTTTTGTTGTTGGTTGAGGACAACGAGAGAGCTAAATAAAATAGTAATGAGATCTTTAATGTCTGCTACAACTGCTCTGGTTCTGCTCCCTTTTTAAAAAAGCCTTGTAAGCAATGCCACAGGTGATTTATTGCCACACAATATTTAGTCATCTATTTAAAATACTATATTGGGATGGGGAGATTTTCTTCTGGTGGAATGAGAGTATAGTGCTATGTGATTTCTTGTGTAGATGATGACACAGTTGAGTAAACAGCTAATACAAATAATCTTTAGTCACTGATTTTGGACTAGTAACTCGGTTAAATAATTTGACGACTTCTGTCTACAACTGTACGTGCAGTGATTATGGTATGAATCATCTTGAGTACTGTGGAAATTGAGTCCACGGTCTCTACATTGGAGATTTCTGATCTGAGAATCCAGCTGGGGAGCAGGTGTGTGTGGTAATCTCACATGTCCATGCTAATAATTTAAAAGGGAATTGGTTAAGTATTTGAAGAGGAAAAATATAAAAGGATATAGGGAAATGGGATTACAGTGGATAGCTCAAACAGGTATGTTGATAGAATGGCCTTCTGTGATATCCTTGATTGTCTTGCGATAAGCAGCAAAGATCTAAATAGACTCCATGGAGGGTTACTTATTAAAACTTGAGTACTTGGCTAGTTTTGTTCAGATATCCAAGGACTTAATTCCTCATTTTATCACAGCTGCCTCCAGAGCCTGTATAAATTAGGTGATATTGGTGCTTCTGAAGGCATCTGTAACTGCCTCCCTGCTTTCAGAGGCAGTGTCAGTGGTAGTACAAAGGTAACTGGATGGGATTGGCATGAGGCTAACTCTTCAACCTGCTTGTGCAGGCCAGTAACAATACTTTTACCCTGTTGGCCTGACATCAGGAAGGTTCACGGTCAGAATGGCAGACACAGTTATTACTCTACCATACAGTATAAACAGTGCAATTGTGGGACGATGGGAACCAGCTCATATTCTGGAACTGCTATCAGAAGAAAAATATTAAGCTTGTGGTCAGCAGAGATGATCTTTCCATAGAACCCTAGAAATTTACAGCATTGAAGAAGGCCATTTGGCCCTTTGTGTCTGTGCTGGCTCTTTGCTGGAGCAATCACAACACTATAGGGAGAGTGGAATAGTTTTGATCTTCCTCTGCCTCAACTACTCCCTGTGGCAAAGTACCATCCTGGTAAATCTGTGCTGTATAGTCTCTATAACTTTTTAATGCCCTTTCTATTATAAGATCAAAACTGCACACTATACTCTATCAGTGGCCTATTGGATGTTTGTATAGGTTCATGGTTACATCTTTACTCTTGTACTGTTATGCCTCTCCCTATTTATAAAACCCAAAATTCTACTGCTCTTTTTAATAGCTCTTTCTACCTGAAATCACACTTTCAGGTCTCTGTTCATCCACATCCTTAAGTGTCTTTTCATAAAGCGTATATTCCCATTCCTTGTTTTTGTCTCTCCAAAATGTATTACTGTATATTTATCCACATTAAATTGCAATTGCCAATTCTGCTAACTTGTCTGTCTTCTTGAAGTCTTTTATAGCCATCCTCACTGTTGGCAAACCTGCTACTTTTCTGTCAGCAGATTTTGAGTTTGTGTTTCAAGTCCATGAACCAATTTTCTGTCCATGCTGCTAGATTTTCTCTTGCTTCATATTCTTGAATTTTTCTAACAAGCATTTTGTAAAATATCCCATTAAATACCTTCTGAAAATCCATATACACTACATCTACTACATCCCTTTAAATATCCAAAAAATTCCTGTTAAATTTGTAAAAAATGACTTGTCTTTAACAAATCTTTGCTGATTTTCCTTTGACACGGTTGACCATACCATCCTCCTCCAATGGCTTTCCTCCGTCATCCAGCTTGGTGAGATTGTGCTTGCCTGGTTCCATTCTTATCTATCCGGTCATAGCCAAAGAATCAACTGCAATGGCTTCTCTTCCTACTCTCACACCGTTACCTCTGGAGTTCCCCCAAGTATCTATCCTTGGCCCCTCCTATTTCTCATCTACATGCTGCCCCTCAGCTGCATCATCCGAAAACACAATGTCGGATTCCACATGTACGCTGATGACACCCAGCTCTACCTCACCACCACCTCCCTCGACCTCTCCTGTCTCTGATTTGTCACACTGCTTGTCCGAGCAAAAATTTTCTCCAACTAAATATTGGGAATGGGAAGACTGAAGCCACTGTATTCAGTCCCCGCCACAAACTCCGTTCCCTTACCACCGATTCTGTCCGTCTCCCTGGTCACTGTCAGAGGCTGAACCAGATCGTTTGCAACCTTGGAGTCCTATTTGACCCTGAGATGAGCTTCCGACCAAATATCTACTCTATCACCAAGACCGCCTACTTCCACCTCTGTAACATCGCCCGTCTCTACCCCTGCCTCAGCTCATCTGCTGCTGAAACCCTCATCCATGCCTTTGTTACCTCTAGACTTGAATACTCCAAAGCTCTCCTGGCTGGCCTCCCATCTTCCACCCTCCATAAACTTAAGCTCAACCAAAACTCTGCTGCCCATATCCTAACTCGCACAGTCTCGTTCACCCACCACCCCTGTGCTCGCTGACCTATATTGGCTTCTGCTGCGGGAACACCTCAATTTTAAAATTCTCATCGTTGTTTTCAAATCCCTCCATGACCTCGCCCCTCCCTACCTCTGTAACCTCCTCCAGCCCTACCACCCTTTGAGATCTCCGTGCTCCTCCAATTCTTGCCACTTGCACATCCCCAATTTTAATTGTTCCACCATTGACGGCCCTAAGCTGTGGAATTCTTTCCCTAAACTTCTCCGCCTCTCTCCTTTTAAGACGCACCTTAAAACCAACCTATTTGATCAAGCTTTTGGTCACCTGTCCTAATATCTCCTTATGTGGTTCGGTGTCAAATTTTGTTTGCAAATTGCTCCTGTGAAGCACCTTCGGATATTTTGCTACGTTAGAGGTGCTATATAAATGCAAGTTGTTGTTGTTGTTGTTTAACCCATGCATTTCTAAATGCTTACGAATTTCAAACTATGGTTTCTAAGAGTTTGCCCACAACTGATCTTAAACTAACTAGTTTATTGTGACCTGGTTTTTCCTCTTCCTTTCTTGAACACATGCTACTTTCCAGTCTCGTGCAGAATTTGCATATTTAAGGAAGATTATAAAATTGTGGCCAGAGTCTCTGCTATGACCTCTCTGACATCTTTCAAAAGCCTATGGTGCATGACCTAATGATTTATATACCTTGAGTTCTGCTAACCTTTTCAGAACCATTTCCTTTTCTACAGTTAGGTCTAGGAATTGTTCCATATCCTCCTCTAGTACACCTACGTTCTCACTTCCACTATGATTTGTAAAAAAAAAAGTTAAATATTTATTCAATATCTCTGCCATATATTTGTCCTCCACAATTAGATTCCCCATTTCATCCCTTAGTGACTCTATTCCCTTTAACTATTCTTAGTTTTTCCATGATTATAAATGCCTGTGCTATTTCCCTTTTATATTATTTGCCAGTTTGTTTTCATAGTCCCCTTTTAGACCTTCTAAACTCTGTTTTCACCTTCTACACTTTCTCTGTTCTTTCTGACTATCTTTAATATGTTAACCCTAACTTTATCATATGCCTCCCTTTTAAGTTTCTTTAATTCTTTATCCACGGAGCTCTATACATTGGAACCCACTTTTACCTTTATAGAAATATATTTATTTTCTACTCTATCTATCTTGTATTGAGAAATGACCCACTGCTGATTTATCGACCTGTCTACCAGTTAATTTGGGCCAGAGCTAGATCGCCAATCTATATTGGGGAGACCAATTGCAGATTGGGTGATCGCTTTGTTGAACACCTCCGTTCAGTCTGCAAGTGTGACCTTGAGCTTCCGGTAGCTTGCTATTTCAATTCTCCATCCCACTTCTACTCTGACCTCTCTGTCCTTGGCCTCCAACTGTTCCAGTGAAGCTCAAGGAACAGCACCGCATCTTTCTACGAGGCACTTTCGGCTGTAACATTGAGTTTAACAACTTTAGGCCTTAACCACCATTTTCTTTCGGAGAGCAGGTGTTAGTGATGGAGGATGGCTTCATTAGAGCCACTGGGAGTGGAGGAACAGTGGGCTGGTGGTTGGGATGAGGATCCCCTATCTGTACATGGCCAGTGGGATGGTCCACATCCCTGGGGGTCGATCTGCCTTTCTCCTGCCATGTTCCTGGGCCACGGAAGCCTCCTCCTCTTTGCCATGCTTCCCTCCCCTTCTGCTATTCTGCAACAACCATTTATACCTCCTCTGGACCCATCGTTTGTTTCTATGCTTCTCTCATTATTACTTCCTTTTGCCTTGCAGCATCATCACTTTTGTCATTTAGTCGCTCCTACCCTACATCCTATCACAGATCTCTCCCTTTTGTTCTTTTCCTGCCTCCTTTTCCCTGGCTCTGTACTTGCTTAAAAGCTGTTCATCTCTAACATCGTCTAGTTCTGATGAAAGGTCATCGACCTGAAACGCCAACTCTGTTTCTCTCTCCACCGATGCTGCCTGACCTCCTGAGTGTTTCTGGCATTTTTAATTGCTTCCCCCCAGATTTCTAGCATCTGCAATATTTTGCTTTTGTTCCCTTTTTTATCTCACTGAACTTGGCATTTTTACAGTCCAGCACCTTTCTTTTTGACTCTTCATTGTCCTTTTCTGTTCTTGCATTGAACCTGATTATGCTGTGGTCACTATTTCCCAATTGTTCTTCAATTCTCATCTATTATTTGCCCC
Source organism: Heptranchias perlo (assembly GCF_035084215.1). NCBI lineage: Eukaryota > Metazoa > Chordata > Chondrichthyes > Hexanchiformes > Hexanchidae > Heptranchias > Heptranchias perlo. Next base: position 12,407,108 of record NC_090351.1, read on the forward strand.
ATTTCATTTCTCAGAACAATTGCACCCTCAAACATTTCTTTCCTTGTTGGACCAGAAAACTACTGGTCTAGGACATAGTCCTGGATGCAGTCTCAGAAATGTTCCCCATTTCTGACCACATGCATTACTTTTATTCCAGTCTATCTTGGGACAGTTTAAATCACCTATTTTTATTGTCCTACATAAGAACATAAGAAATAGGAGCAGGAGTAGGCCATACGGCCCTTCGAGCCTGCTCCACCATTCAATAAGATCATGGCTGATCTCCGTCCTGTTCTTCCATATCTCACTGAACTGTCTGCAGATTTCCACCTCTATTTCACCTCCACTGTTTGATGGCCTGTAACGCACACCAGGAGTTTCCCTTCCGATTTCTGAGCTCCATCCGTATAGATTCTGTCTTAACGCAACCCTCTAGGTCATTGTTATATACTAGCACTGTAATATAATCCTTTACTAACACTGCCTCGCCCTTTTTAATTTTCCTATCTCTCCTGAAAATGTTATAATTAAGTTCCAAGTCCAGGCCAAATTTAAGGCACATCTATGTTATAGCTGCTGTATTGTATCCCTCCATAGTTAATAATGCTTCTAACTCTCTAATTTTGTTTAGAATTCTTTGTGCATTCATGTACATACCACTCAGCCCTGACTCCCAAATTTTGGAATGTTGACTGCTATTCTTTTTCCTGGTTTCCTTATTTAATTTCTTGATGCGCGTGTTCCATCCACACCGACCCTTTTAGTGTTTCTTCCCCTTTTTCTTCATAATATTTTCTCACTATTTATTTCTAGCCTCAAACTGAGATTTTCTTCACTCCCGACCATATTAGTTTAAATCCTTCTCTGCTGTTCTGTTTACCTTCTCTGCAAGGTTGTTGGTGCAGTTTTGGTTCAGGTGAAGATTGTCCCTTTGGTATAGCCTTCCCTTGTTCCAGAAATCACTCCAGTGCCCCTAAAATGTGGACCCTTCCTTTCTGCATCAGCTCTGCAGCCACACAACCTTCCTAATCTTCCTCTCTTTAACCTGTCCAGCGATTCCCACCCCTGAGGACTTACTTTTCTATCTAGTGTCTAACTCCTTAAACAGCTTTTGAGACCTCAAACCTATTTCTGTCTTTGTCATTGGTTCCTGTGTACTTTCTGGAAATTCAATTATGGTTACCATCTTTAGATGTATATGCATATCCTACCCATGCGCCACAGGATATTAAGTTTGTTAATGTGGTTGAAGTCCTGCCGCACAGACTTTGGTCCAAATATTTTGTTGCACTAATAATCAGTTATGCTTCATAATCCCCAAACTAACATACATGCATCGTGGTAAAACGATCAAGACTGTACAATATTAAAGCTCTTTGTTTTAAACAATATTCCGTGTAAAATTTCAGCAGCGATTAAGTGATTCAATTCAGCACACTTCTTAAAAATTCTCACGTTGGATTATGGAGAGAATGTCCTAAAGCTGCGATTGTATTCATCTGAATGAATCCATTACATAAAATGTGGTCATTTCACTCCGGTTTGTAAGTTTTGTAAAGATATCACTAATCAGTAACAATACTGTTTTGACAATGAAATATTGAGCTGTGTCATCACTTGTCAGATTCATTGAGTTTTTAATTGCATACGTTTGCCATTTTTCCTCTTTTGCCAGTTTTTCCTTTCCTTCCCTTCCCCCTGCAAACGCATTAGTTTCTTGTGGTTTAATGGGTGTTGGTCCTCCTCCGCTCTATGTCAAGCAGCTGATATTTATAGAAGTTATTGGATGTTGTTTGGTCACAGGAAGCATTACAGCTGAGCCTGGTAACTGTTCTTCCTTAGCATCCGCATATGCACACTTGCAGCATAGTCGCTGACTAGTGATGAAGATCTGGATCCAGGCTTTTCTTTCTTTCTGCCTGTAACCCATGGAGATACTGAGGCCAATTGTAGCAGTCTTTCTGCTGTCCCAGGTGAGCACAGACCAGGATCGACTTTGGGACTTTGCTGCTTTATATGGCTCAGCCGTTCACTGGATAAACTTGTCGAGCAATTGGTGGAGTGCAGTTTGCTGGAGTTCTGCGATAGGGACTATGCTATTTCTGAACTTCCCTATGTGTGCAGGGATAGCTTTGTTAGATGTGGTAATTGGGGTGGATAATATGTGAAAGATAGCAGCTGTGTAAGTTCTGGTCATGTCGATTTGGAAATGGCCCTTGCACTCCAAGTATATTTTGCAAAGTTGGTAAAGTAAGATTTTTACCTTTAGAGGAAGCAAAGTACTTGAACTTCATATATGAAATCTATGTTAATGATTTGTGGGGCTTTGTACATAATTTTCATTTTGAAAAGGTATTGTTTTTTTCTCACTGCTTTTTGAAAATAGCAGCTTTCAATTAACTGTAAAATAATTGTTTTCTTTGTGGATTATTGCTCCTCTGTACAGTTTAATGTTCGAATTAACATACCTAAGTCCATGGAAGTGACCTGTACAACTCATAGCAATAAAATATTATTCCAAGGGATATGCTGACAATGTTGAGAAAAGAACACAGTCGTTGGCAGGTAATACAGTATTTTCAAAGTCCTTGGTTAAATTGGGGTAGGTATTAGGATGTATTTCATGAAATTGCTACAGTGTGTACAGTTAGGTAATCCAGCAGTCAGAGTACAGTTTATGTTAACACTCAATATTAGTGAAAAGTTCCAAGGCAACAGGATTCTATTTTTCAAAAAAAATTCTGCTTGACCTTGTTTTCAAATCCTTCCATGGCCTCGTCCCCCCCGCCCCCCCACCACCATCTCTGTAACCTCCTTCAGCCCTACAATCCTCCAGTATCTCTGCCCTCCTCCAATTCTTCCCTCTTGCGCATCCCCAATTTTAATCGCTCCACCATTGGCGGCCGTGCCTTCAGCTGCCTAGGCCCTAAGCTCTGGAATTCCCTCCCTAAACCTCTTTGTCTCTTTACCTCTCCCTCTTCCTTTAAGACGCTCCTTTAAACCGACCTCTTTGACCAAGCTTTTGGCCACATGTCCTAATACCTCCTTAGATGGCTCGGTGTCGTATTTTGTTTGATAATGCTCCTGTGAAGCGCCTTGGGATGTTTTACTATGTTAAATGCAAGTTGTTGTTGTTGACCATCTGAGATAAATTTAGCGCATGTAGGCCACCGAGAACAGCAAGGTCCTTCGTTCAATCCCGGCCCTTGGTTCAATCCTTCAAGCCCTTGCTGACTTTTTTATTAGTTCATGGGATGTGGACGTAGCTGGTGAGGCCAGCATTTATTGCCCTTCCCTAATTGCCCTTGAGAAGGTGGTGGTGAGCCGCCTTCTTGAACCGCTGCAGTTCGTGTGGTGAAGGTTCTCCCACAGTGTTGTTAGGAAGGGAGTTCCAGGATTTTGACCCAACGACGATATATTTCCAAGTCAGGATGGTGTGTGACTTGGAGGGAATGTGCAGGTGGTGTTGTTCCCATGTACCTGCTGCTCTTGTCCTTCTAAGTGGTAGAGGTCGTGGGTTTGGGAGGTGCTGTCGAAGAAGCCTTGGCGAGTTGCTGCAGTGCATCCTGTGGATGGTACACACTGCAGCCACTGTGTGCCGGTGGTGAAGGAAGTGAATGTTTAGGGTGGTGGATGGGGTGTCAATCAAGCGGGCTGCTTTTTCCTGGATGGTATCGAGCTTTTTGAGTGTTGTTGGAGCTGCACTCATCCAGGCAAGTGGAGAGTATTCCATCACACTCCTGACTTGTGCCTTGTAGATGGTGGAAAGGCTTTGGTGAGTCACTCGCTGCAGAATACCCAGCCTCTGACCTGCTCTTGTAGCCACAGTATTTATGTGGCAGTTAAGTTTCTGGTCAATGGTGCCCCACAGGATGTTGATGGGAGGGATTCGGTGATGGTAATGCTGTTGAATGTCAAGGGGAGGTGGTTAGACTCTCTCTTGTTGGAGATGGTCATTGTCTGGCATTTGTCTGGCGCGAATGTTACTTGCCACTTATCAGCCCAAGCCTCATTGAACCAGGGTTGGTCCCCTGGTTTGTTGGTAATGGTAGAGGAATATGCCGGGCCATGAGGTTACAGATTGTGCTGGAATACAATTCTGCTGCTGATGGCCCACAGTGCCTCATGGATGCCCAGTTTTGAGCTGCAAGATCTGTTCTGAATCTATCCCATTTAGCATGGTGGTAGTGCCACACATCACATTGGATGGTGTCCTCAGTGCGAAGACTTGACTTCGTCTGCACGAGGACTGTGCGGTGGTCACTCCTACCAATACTGTCATGGACAGATGCATTTGCAACAGGTAGATTGGTGAGGATGAGGTCAAGTAAGTTTTTCCCTCGTGTTAGTTCGCTCACCAAATGCCGCAGGCCCAGTCTGGCAGCTATGTCCTTCAGGACTCGGCCAGCTCGGTCAGTAGTGGTGCTACCAAGCCAATCTTGGTGATGGACATTGAAGTCCCCCACCCAGAGTACATTCTGTGCCCTTGCTACCCTCAGTGCTTCCTCCAAGTGGTGTTCAACATGGAGGAGGACTGATTCATCAGTTGAGGGAGGACGGTAGGTGGTAATCAGCAGGAGGTTTCCTTGCCCATGTTTGACCTGATGCCATGAGATTTCATAGGGTCCAGAATCAATGTTAAGGACTCCTAGGGCCACTCCCTCCTGACTGTATATCACTGTACCGCCACCTCTGGTGGGTCTGTCCTGCCAGTGGGACAGGACATAGCCAGGGATGGTGATGGAAGAGTCTGGGAAGTTGGCTGAAAGGTAAGATTCTGTGATAATGGCTATGTCAGGCTGTTGCATGACTAGTCTTTGGGACAGCTCTCCCAATTTTGGCACAAGTCCCTAGATGTTAGTGAGGAGGACTTTGCAGGGTCGACTGGGCTTGGTTTGCCTTTGTCGTGTCCGGTGCCTAGTGGTCCGATGCCAGGTGGTCCGTCCGGTTTTATTCTTCTTATGACTTTTAGCGAGATTTTACAACTGAGTGGCTTGCTAGGCCATTTCAGAGGGCAATTAAGAATCAACCACATTGCTGTGGGTCTGGAGTCACGTATAGGCCAGACTGGGTAAGGACAGCAGGTTTCCTTCCCTAAAGGGCATGTAGTTTCATGGCCACCATTACTGATACTAGTATTTTAATTCCAGAATGTTTATTTATTTAATTAATCGAATTTAAATTCTCCAGCTGCCGTGGTGGGGTTTGAACTCATGACTCCGGATTATTAGTCCAGGCCTCTGGATTACTCGTTTAGTAACATAACCACGATGCTACCGTACCTGTATTAGCTAATGTCAGCTGGGATAGGGATGCTACAGTTGGCTATAGAACACCTGGGTTAAACAGGGGAACAGTGAACCAGGACTATGGCTCCTGATTGTTGTGCAGTGACCCTGCTGGAAGTGAATGTGTGTGGATGGGCAGAGGGCAGGGTTGGGTTCAAATCCTCCACTGTTGGATAGTCTACCAACACTGACTGGGGAAGGTCGCACAAAAATAAAGAACACTTGGCTGCAGTACTGGCAGTGACTCCCATGCATATCCCAGTTAAGGAATCATTGTCTTCAGGAGGGGAGGAGGCAAAATTGGAGGAGAATATAAAAATAAATCCCCTCTCAAGGCTGCTCAGCCTGCTCTTATAGGCCAGTGGTGAGGATTTCCTGATTGCTGGCCTTGGCCAACCTTCCCCTGCTATGCGAATTTTTGGCAGCTCAAATGAAGTTGTAAACTGTAACTTCAAACAATTGTGCACGTTGCAATATGCCCGTTAAAGTGTGTGTGTGTAGGGTATAAATGGGGGAAAGCATTCGTTACTATGCGTTATTGATGGACTTTTTTTTTGGTTTTACCTAGGCCTTTATGCAATGCTGGTTTAATGAAGATGAGGCCCAGTGGGGTTCACCCACTGATAAACCTGGCTCAGGTGATGTGTAACTGTTATGAAAAGCTGAAATACAATAGAACACCTAATTTGCTTAGTCCCTAGACTGCCTCAAAGCTTTGTCATAATTGCTTTGAGCATTGTATTGTATTGCTTTGCTTCTGTTTCTCACTCTTTCCCCTGGCACCCCCCCCCCCCCCCCCCCAAACAAGCTTTCGTCTTTAAATCGAAAGCAGATTATAAAGTGACAAGTTTCAACTTACTGTTCCTGAATATCCTTAAATAGTCTCAAGTGCCGAGTGGTGACTGGTTTAGTTTCTGCTAGCCTGCATTAGGGATCTGTGATTCCTTTTCCCCTCTGCTCTCCGTTTTATTTGGAGAATCCAGTGGATACTGTTTTGAAAGCAGTGTGTGCGAAGTGATGTGCTGTGAAAGCTGTTGTGTTGTGCCTTGGCGGTTATGCTTGCTTTTGAGTAGTTTCTTTAATGGAAATGAGAACTTAACTTTATTTTGTTGTTATTCGAACTGTTTTGAGTTCTAAGGTTGGCTTCCACACAGATGTACAGCAATCGGTCAACATGTCTATTTGACCACATACAAGAATGATGGTTTCCTGAAACACGATTTATTGCTGTGCTAAATTGCCTATTCTTACTATGTAGTCGGCAGAGGTGTGTTGCTGTGAAGCCAAGTAAAGTTTGTGTATGCTTTATTCTTGTGTGTGATGTAATAATCCCACTTTGCACATGTGTGTGTCAAACTAAGGGTTATCTTTAGGCCCTCAAACAAAATGACCATATGAATTTACTGATTCTCCTGTCAAAATCCCTTCCCTTGAATTTGTTAATTCTTAGACTGTGCAGTGCATGGCATCTGTTTTTTTACATTGGAGATGTGTGTGTATTTTAGTTTCATGTAGAGTTTGCCATGGTGGACACTACCATTTTATTCTATTTTAACACATTTATATTACTGTTGTTATGATGGATATAGAACTGAATTAGTGTACCTTATGATTGTAACTGAAATAACTTTTATTTCATTGCATATTGCTGAAGAATAGTATACTCTGTATAATAGATTAAAGGAATAACTGAAAATATATTTCATCCCTTAACAGGCCTACCATTTTGAGCCCTGAAAGGCTTCAATTTGAAATTAAATTTTAGTATTGGTTGAGTGGCATTTACAGGTTTGATTTGTTGTTGATTTAAAGTTGAATCCATTTATACCGTATAATTGTCTTTTTGTCAAAAGTTAGCATTCCCCAAGGGGGATTTCCATTGTAGATATTTGGACATTTGTTTTCTTGCCGGATTTTCAAATTATTTATAAACTTTTATTTAGTGCATGCATTTAATTTTTTTTTAAAATGCTCCCTACAATTCTTGGCGATGAAAGGGTTGTGAGTGTTCATACTCCTCCATCAAGGATTGGATCGACCAAGGAAACTTAATCTGTGCATTACCCTTTATGCAGCCTGAATTTATTTCCATGGTGTATCCATGGGACAGACTAGATATGCTCAGTAATGGTCTGTTGCGAGAACATGGGGGCAAGTGGAACCGGACAGATTGAGAATATGCCATAGTAAAAAGAGAGTTATTTTGAGTGAGTAACCAGTGATAATTTGATCAGATGAAGGAATAAGTTAAAGAAGAAATTATAGCAATACATGACTTTTTGAAAAATTGATGAGCATTGCCAAGGTAAAGTTGGGTTTAAAGCTGCCTCATCAGTGGGATTAGATTCCAATTTGACAGAAAACTGGGAACCTAGTTATGGGAGAGTTATTCTACTACTACTCCTGCAGCTCTGGACCTTTTTAAAAACATGCTCAAAAAAACATTTCTTCAATCAAGATTTTGGTCGCCCATCCTAATCTCCTTCCCTGACTTGATGTCCATTTTCCATAAGCCTATCTGTGAAGTGCTTTAGGATGTTCTTTATATTAGTGGCACAATATTACTGCTAGTTCTTGTATTAAAGAGATGAGCTTTGAACTAAATGACCTTTTTTATCCTTCACTTTTCTTCATAGTCCACATTTGTACTGTCTAGTCAGCAAGACTACGTATAGAAAAATCCTACAATCAAGTTGTTTCGATCTTAACAGTCTGGTTATAAGAATGATTAAAATGAAATAATTAAAACAGTCTGATTCTTGGCCGTTCACAGTTAGAGATCAGTAAATACTGTCTAGCCAGCAAATAAAATTCCTGTTGAAGATTAGTGCTTTACCAATGACTGGCTTATGATTTAACCTCTTTGACTACTGAGACGTTGCAGCTTTCAAACTGCACATCTTTTATTATAATATTTGTAAGATTCTTTTTCTAAACACTTTTTGAAAAGATATATTCTGCAGTAGAACTAGAAAAGTGCACAAGCCCAAAAAGATCATAGTGTTCTTGGGAACCTCAGTGCAATTAGTGAAACAAAACACCAGCTGCTGTTCAAATGGCACTTCAGCCCTCTCCATTAGAAATGATTATCCTCTGGTAAACTAATAGGCAGGATCACTGGTCTATGATGACTGAAGAAATCACATTCCATTTTTATTACATTGGATTTGGGGATTTTTCCCTGTGTTTTGTGGATTCAATTCCACAATTCTATCCATGTTTCTACAAAAGCTGTAAAGCTGTGGCCTGGGTAAAAAGCTATGCAGACCAGATGGCCCCATGATTGGTTCCTGGCCTGTGCTGTTGTTACCTGATCTCACTCAAGGTAGTAATTAGGGCATTACATTTTGCCTTGTTGTCCCTTTCGAGGAAGGGGAAAAATTAGCTCGGGTTCCTTGATTCGTAAGTGCTATCCAGTGACCACAGTAGGAGAGTGCACATATGTATGGCATGTGAGGGCATGGTCAGGCTAGGCTGCGATGATCTTACTGATGATGCTTGTTGTCTAGGCTCAAACATAAAAAGATGACCATTTGGGTATAATATCAGAGAGTAGCTGATGGGGAAGGGAGGAGGAGAAAGGGAACAATTGTGTATTTGCAGTTTTAAGAAATGTCTCCTATGAAGTAAATGTTTTTGTACTCTTGGCTGATCCTGTCTGGAATGTGTGAAACACCAGTTATTCTTGACCAGTTGCATCATCCCCAGTTCTGCTATTCTCAATTGCTGTGTGTTTGAATTTGTTTTAATTTAAAGGAGGGAAGATGGTGAAGTATTAAAAGATAAGTTGCATCAGTCCATCAGCAGCATAGCAGGAACTACTTAATAAATTACCACCACCACATAAAACTAATCAGAAAAAATCAACTCCATTGGGTCTTCAGTTTGGACAGACCTGCACTGCACCATGCTTGTTCGAAGTGCCTTTTAAAAGCAGTTTAATTAGTGCAGTTCTCAGCTATTCATACACAGATCAATGGTTTTGTAAGTATATGTGATAGCACAGTGATAAGTGCAAGTGTTGTGCACTCTTTGATACAGCTCCTTTTGAATTATCTCAGAATGGTTACAGCACAGAAGGAGGCCATTCGGCCCATCGAGCGTGTGCCAGCTCTTTGTAAGAGCAATCTAGTTAGTCCCATTCCCCCACTCCTTCCCTGTAGCCCTGCAATTTTTTTCCCTTCAGGTACTTATCCAATTCCTTTTTGGAAGCCACGATTGACTTTGCTTCCACCACCCTTTCAGGCAGCGCATTCCACATCATAACTACTTGCTGTCTTCCCTCATGTCACCTTTAGTTCTTTTGCCAGTCACCGTAAATCTATGTCCTCTGGTTCTCGACCTTTCCGCCAATGGGAACAGTTTCTCTTTATTTACTTTATCTAAACCCTTCATGATTTTGAACACATCTATCAAATCTCCTCTCAACCTTCTTTGCTCTCAGGGGAACAACCCCAGCTTCACCAGTCTATCCACATAACCGAAGTCCCTCATCCCTGGAATCATTCTAGTAAATCTTTTCTGCACCCTCTCCAAGGCCTTCACATCCTTCCTAAAGTGCTTTGCCCAGAATTGGACACAATACTCCAGTTGTGGCTGAATCAGTGTTTTGTAAAGGCTCAACATAACTTCCTGTAACATCTGAGAAAATCCTAACAGTGACATTTTTTCAGTATTGCTTTTCACTTAAAATGTGGTTCAGTTTTGTGATAAAACTTCATATTCTTACTGGGGTGGGATAGAAGGAAATGTGGAGTTTTATACTCCTTGTAAATATCCTGGGAAAGTCACTTCAGACAGCCCTTACCAAACTCATTGGAACATAGCTGTTAACTGTGGGAAAAATTGGAACTGGCCAGATGTCTGGAGAAATTGCCCTTGTGAACTGCCAATGAAAATAGCTCATACCACATGCAGAACTCCATGCACTTACTTTTGAAAAAGGCACTGGGTTGATTCACTGACAACTGATTCCAGATAAATTTATAGCCGATCAAAGCACAGAATTCTGACAGAGTAAGTCATTTCCCAGTCAGTTCCATTGTTAAGAACTCCTGATAGTTGTTTTTTTATACTCTATTCAATCTAATCTACTTCCATGTGCTGTTTAGAGATCAGTGCAAATTAGAAGTGAAGCCTCTTGTATTTGGGCGTTGTATTGCATTTGCACACTGAACTGATAGAACAGCCTTCAAATAAAAATAAATTACTTCCTGAGACTGCTGAATTAATAATGTTTTCAATTAGAAAGTAGAACTTAAATTAACTTTTTACTGTTCTAATGTTCCCATATCTTTTTCAAATTTTAATTCAGACTGCACATTTTCCTCATCATATTTCATTGCAGTGTTATTTGCTTGCAAGTTAATTTCCTGGGATTTTCTCGTGTGTTCTGACAAGAATGAAAATTCACAGACAATTATAGAGATGATGCAATGGTTACATTTTGCTAAATATTAAGGAAAAACAAGAGTTACATTTAAAATCAATGTACTTCATTAACCTGGAAGTGCCACACGCTGAGGATCATCGTATGTATTTTGTACCAACTCCTATAGCTTACAGGCTATCAGTAACAATTGTGCTTTTGCCAGTATTCCTGTCGTGATCAGACTTTCTTCAATAGCCAGTCTTCTCATTGTATTTTTTTGTCCTGATGTTCTGGCATATTTTTCTGTGGGTATGCACACCATGAAAAATTGAAAGCCAGAACTATTCCCTGATGTACCCTAAGTTCAATTTATGCAGCAAAGTATTGATTTATAGTAACATTTTGTAAATAAATGAGGCCTGCGAACAGGCCATCGGATTCATTGGCGTCACTATGTATGTTGGAAAGCAGCATGATGGGAGTTGTTGTCCTTGCTGTTAGCACTTCATGGCAGTGGCTGATGCACCTCAATCTGTGCCACGTGTGCTCAGGCTGTTTCTGTCATGTGCCTCCTGATATGGCTGGGCCTTGGCCTGACTGGCTGGCTTGTGGTCAATTGGAATCAGCTCTAAAATGGTAGTGACCAGAAAACCAGACAGAATCTAGGCTATTTTCATGAAAATTACTTTGCTGTATTTTTTCTTAAAAATAGGCAGCTTGCCAAGAAAAAAAATATTGACTGAAAAACCAGACATTGGCAACAGATGAGTGAGGTAGCCCTAAAAACCTGTTGGTAGAAATAGTTGATCTTTCGGTGGAAAGTTTTTTAAAAAAAAACATTTCTGCCCACTCATAGCAGTTGGAATCTGTGATACTGCAGGTCCTGACTAGAGGGAGAGTGAGCCATTGGGAGTGGGAGGTACATGTCACTACTTGCAAATCAGAGTCCCAGTGCTGCTGCTTCTCCCTATCTGCAGTTGCAGAGAAAATAAGGAGGAAGAGAGAAGGAAGAAGAGAAATCTAAGGAAGGGAAAGGGTGGCATGGAAAGAGAAAAGTTGTGAAGGGCTTAAGAGGAGAGATGAGATGATGAGAGAGCAATGCACAAAATAAAGGCAGCTTTGTTTTTACTAAAAGTCTTTTCATGATTTTTATGAATTCCATTTTATACATTATCAGGACTGATAACTTTTTCCAAAAATTATAATCCGAGACATGGCTTTGATCGGTATTCTTGGGATTGGGGGCGTAGGGACAAGAGGCCGTGGTATAGAGCAATTAAAGAACCAACAACACCACGTAGAAGCAGGATAAGGCCATTTGGTTAGACATGGCAGCTGTATTTTTTTTAATCCCCTGCCTTCCTCCATATCTCTTAATATACTTAGTTCTCAAGTATAAATATCTATTTTCCTTTCAGTCACCTCAACTGACTTGGTATTTCTGAACCAAACTGTGCACATAGCTAATAGCCGACACATAGGGCTCGATTTTACAATGGTAGCGGGGATGGGGGGGGGGGGGGGGGGGGCGGGGCGGGGTAGGTAGTGGTGAAGAATGTGCGTGTGGCAAACCCACATGAACAAAACTTTCTGTTTTTGACACGATCGCATGTTGATTGGATGATGATTAACCTCCTCTCTGGGTTTTGCGCCTGGCAGTCAGCCTGATTGACAGGCTGGGGGGCCGGGGAGGGGGGAGATGGGGGGAGAGGGGATTATCGGGGGGGTGAAGGGGGGGACATCGGACATTGGAGCTGGATGCAAAGGTAGGTTCATTTAGTGTTTTCACTTCGATGGTTTTTTAATTTAATTTATTTAGTTTCTTTTTTCCTGAACCGGCCCTTCGTGCTTGGTTTCATCAGGTGTGAATCAGAAGTGGTGGGCAAGCTGCCCAGGTAAGTTTAAAAAATCTTTCTAAGTACTTAATCTGTCACAGGTAAAGTGCCTTAAGTACCTCAATGAGATACATTTGGCTCTTTAACTGTCATCCTGCTGGCTTTAATTGCCGGCGGCACTTCAATTTTCGGGTCACCCGCGTGCACACAAGTGGGTCTCTGGGAAACTCTGAAATCGGCGGGTTGGAGCCAGCTTCCGAACCCGAATGGGATTTCCGCGATTTCCGCGATTTTCGGAGCCACCACTGCCCCCAACGCACCCGCAATTGCCTCCTAAAATCACCCCCCTAGTGTTTGTTACTAGTTTAGAAAGGGGATAATTTAGAGAATGGCAACTGATCTATGCTTTCTCAGACTGGAAATAGAATGCTATCTTATTATCATAACTTTAATTTTTGTTAAAATATTTAACATTTTAAAAAAATTATTGGGTCCAGCACTTTCACTAGGAAGCTATCAGATATATGTTATGACAGAAGCTAGGGAGTTGATAACTCTTCCATATGATTTTGCTTTACACAGTACTGTAGAAAGTTATGAATTTGCTAATTTTAACCCATCTGCTGGCTCCCAAGAGACTTGAAGGTGCTAGGAGTCAAAGGCAGCAACATCAGCTCTGTCTCACCTTTCAGTCAGTTGCTTTTGGGTGGCTGGGCAACTGTAAAACATTCAGCGTTGCCAAAGTGAAATGTGTTTCCATGTTACTAACCACCGAGGATATCCTAATGTCATTTTATTCAGTCTTTGGTGGACTTGAAGAAAGCTAAAATAGATTGGGAGTTGGCTTGATCATGTTGTATTTGGAAGTCTGATAGTGTTATCTATGTGTAGTGTAACATAGCACTGTGGAACTTTGTAAGGGTGTGGCAGAAATACTGTCAAATGAAAAGAATGTTGAACGTGGACAGAGATTTCTTGGGGAATGTGAGGGAAAGTAGTGTGCAGAGTCTGGCTCAAGAGTCTCTATTGGAATCGTTTGCAATGTGTTGAAATTTTGATCTTCAGGGCTGTTGGCTGTCGGCAAAAGACATATAGAATGAACAAATAATAACTTAAACTACAGGTCGACTTCAGACAGTTTAGTCTGGTGTTGCGAGTGTGTTATCCAGTTACTGCACAGTTCATGTGTAAAACTCTTTTGTGATGCTAGGGAGGAGACAATAGATTTTTTTTTCTTTTTATTTTAGGTCACTATTAAGATTTTCACTCATTTATCTGTGTTGCTTTTCTTTAGCGTATGTTGGTAGCAATAAATTGAAAGTAATTAAATTTTATCTAAAAAGTGTGATGTTTTTGTTTATGGGTACCAAAACTTCCATTTCACTTCCACCCAATAATCGCTACATGTACAGTGCAAATTGTATGGCTAAATAACCTACTTAAAGTAACCATTTTCCTTCTTTGGGGGGGGGGGAAGGAAATATTGTGGAAGGTAGAGGTGTGTGTAAAAGTGACCTCATGGGTGAAGCAGCTGTGCAATACCATTTAACTCCATGTATTTGCCATATTCTGCAATTAAAGATAGTAGTAGAGAGGGTGTAGGAAACCTATAAGAGGAAACACATACCAGCAGTTTAGATGCAGATAAAGTGCCAGAAACACAAGACCAAGAAGGAGATATTAACCAGACAGTTGTTTGATGGGGTAAAGTGGGGCAAGGGAAAGTAGAATGGAGAGGTTTGGAGGAACTGAGACAACTTGGAGAAAAGGAAGCAGCCCTAAGAGAGAAATTATTTCTGAGATCACATGCATCCTATAAATGGCATTTGGGGTGAGGAATAAGTTGATTTATTGTTAATAAACCTGGAAAACGCACTAGTACCCTGGCTTGGATAGAACCAATATGCTTTTGGATGTGTATGGTCACAGGTTTGATTTTTTTTTTTCCAATCGCAGAGGAGTCCAGCATTAAACTCTCTTTTGCATCATGAACCTTAACAAACAAACATTCCAAATATCCACCTCACTGGTGAAAGGGAATAAGATAAGCTAATTGAAAAGACTAATGGGATAGAATAAAATGTTTACAGCACTGATTTGATGACCGCATATATTCCGTTCCCAAAAACTGGTAAAGATTGGATAATTTGGTGGATATCATTGTTCTGCAGAGTAGATGGGAATGTTTTTAGCCACATTCCCTCAACCAGAATTGGTGTGGGGTGCATTTTGAGCTCTTCATCCTGCATTCTGCTGCATAATGTGGTCAAGAGCATACTGTCCCAATATTCTCTGTACCCCTTCCATCACCTTCTGTGAGGAGTGACTAAAGCTTGGGATTTCTTTAGGTTTTCCAACCTCAACCCTCTCAGAGTGTGGCGCATATGTCAGACATTTTTGTAATCTGACAGAAGTTGGTCTGATCTTGTTAGGACACTACTGTGTAGGGAAGTAATCTGCGTCTCTTCTAAACCTAAAGTAGATTTTCGTAATGTACAAAACGAAGGATGGGAAAAGACCATCTGGCCCATCAAGACCACTCTATAGACATGGAGCAACAACATACATCATTGATAGGAATGTCTCTGGACACATTCCTTCTGCTTTTATGTAAAATCACCTATTTGAACACTTGATTTCTTAAATCATTCAACCAGTTTTTTTCTGACACATGCAGCAGGAAATTGGATTTAAATCCAAAGAGCTGTCTAGTTGAGTTTGAAACCTTAGAGACAAGAATGTGGTTTTGGAAAGGATTACCACGAGTATTATCTGTAGTAGTTAATCAGTGAGATTCTGAAAAGCTGCTGAGGAAGCCTAACTATTTTAATGCAAGGGAAAGCTGGCACAAATATTAAGACTTGCAGTAACAAATTTTAATTGATAAACTGAATGGCACATTATTTTTGGCTCTTGTGCATTCGGCCTGCTTGAGAGTTTATTTTTAAAAGCCATACTGAAAGTTTCTTTTTGCTAAACCTTTATAAATCTCTGGTCAGGTGTCATCTGGAGTATTGTGGCCAATTCTGGGCACTACACTTTAGGAAGGATATCAAGGCCTTGGAGAGGGTGCAGAGGAGATTTACTAGAATGATATGATACAGGGCTGAAGAACTTCAGTTATGTGGAGAGACTAGAGAAGCTGGGTTTGTTCTCCTTAGAGCAGAGAAGGTTAAGGGGAGATTTAAGAGGTGTTCAAAATTCATGAAGGGTTTTAATAGAGCAAATAAGGAGAAACTCTTATCAGTGGCAGAAGGGTCGGTAACCAGAGGACACAGATTTAAGGTAATTGGCAAAAGAGCTGGAGGTGAGATAGGAGAAATTTTTTGAAGCAGTGAATTATGATGATCTGGAATGCACTGCCTGAAAGGGTGCTGGCAGCAGATTAAATAGTAACCTTCAAAAGGGAATTGGATAAATACTTGAAGGGGAGAAAATTACAGGGTTCTGGGGAAAGAGCAGGGGAGTTAGACTAATTGGATAGCTCTTTCAAAGAGCAGGCACGATGGTCCGAATGGCCTCTTTCTGTGCTGCAAGATTCTTTGATTTTCTTGTTAACAAGACATGTGGTACATGATGCATATAAAGTATTGATCACAAAAGTCTCTTGAGACCCACTGTATTCGTGGCCACAGATCTGTGATCCACACTTGGCATGTGCGGATGTCCAGTCAATTACTAACCTGGCTGACTCACCACCAGCCATAGTATCTGGTGTACTTTGCTCAGCTGTGTTTACATCAGTGCCATTGATGACATCCTCAAAATTGGTGGCAAACTTGCAATGTAAATGAGTGGCGCTAATGCAATTCTGGTCCTCATCTCTAGGAGCAGTGGCTCTGCTGGCAATACAAATTTCGTGTGGATGTCATCAGAAGCAGACTTTTTTTTAAAACTCCTGGGAGACCCTGCAGCTCAACAACAAAGTAATTTCATTTCCATTTGTTTGTCTGAATTTTGCCCAGCTATTGGGCAGTTGTTGGCCTAGATTAGAACTTAACTGCACACGTGCGTTTTTATTTGGAGCTGGTTGTTTTACAAACTACTTGGCATAAGTAGGGCAGATTCGACAGCAATGGGAGCTGCAGCTGGTGTTGCATGACCACTTCAGGAAGCAATTCTACAATATAAATGTTTCCTCAGCTGGGAAGTTACATTAGACTGTGTTTGCAGTTTGCACTGCCTTGTCTTTTGTCTCTGACCAGGCTTGGTCTTTAGCTTTGAGAGCGCCAAGCCTGGTTGTGTTGAGTGATCACCAATAACAATTACTCGGGTTTCCTTTCTGAAAAATTAGAAAGCTTTCACCTTGGAAGGAACATTGTATACAATGGCTTTAATATCTGTTAGATTATGTATAAGAACAGTACAACTTGCATTCCCTTTGGTTTCCAAGGAGGTTCAAAGATTTAACAATGTGCGGGGATGACAGATAAATGGGAAAGCTGCCTTCATTTAGATGAATGAATAGGATATCAGACATCTTGTCTGGGCGAGGGATAAATTGCATCACTGGTATCCGTGCATGTGATTTTGATTCGGTAATGCTGCTTCTCCAAATGTTTGTAATGATTCTAGCCACTTCGAGGCTCTGACATTGCTTGCAATATGACCAGTTTTCCATGTGGTTGTTAGCCTAATTTGGCAATTCTTTAAGGTGTACAATGATTGTTCTTGGGGCATATTACATTCAAGTATTACGAACTAAATAGTAACTTAACTTTCTGATAACAAACTTCAAACTCTGAAATTCATTGTATGGTATCGTTTATACTGACTACATGCTTCCCCTCTGCGACACCATCCGAAGACATGACATCAGGTTCCTCATGTACGCTGAAAACACCCGGCTCTACCACACCACCATTTCTCAACCCCTCCACTACCTCTGTGTTGTCAGTCTATTTGTCCGACTGCAGTAATTTCCTCCAGTTAAACATTGGCAAGACCGAAGCCATTCCCTCACCACCGATTCCATCCTCCCTCCTGGCCACTGTCTCAGGCTGAACCAGACTGTTCACAACCTTGGCGTCCTTTTTAACCCTGAGCTGAGCTTCTGACCCCAGATCCTCCCCATTACAAAGATCCCTTACTTCCACCTCCGTAACCTACCCTGCCTCAGCCCATCTGCTGCCGAAACATTCATCTGTGCTTTTGTTACCTCCAGACTCGACTATTCCGATGCTCTCTTGGGTGGCCTTACATCCTCCACCCTCCATAAACTTCAGCTTATCCAAAACTCTGCTCCTAGTGTCCTATCCTGGAGTAGGTCCTGCTCACCTATCACCCCTGTGCTTGCTGACCTACATTGGCTCCCAGTCCACCTATGCCTCCAATTTAAAATTCTCATCCTCTTGTTCAAATCCCTTCGTGGCCTCGTGCCTCCCGATTTATGTAACCTCCTCCAGCCTGAGATCTCTGCGTTCCTTCAACTCTGGCCTCTTGCTGCATCCCCCACTTTGTTCAACCCACCATTGGTAGTCGTGCCTTCGGTCTCCTGGGCCCTTAACTCTGAAATTCTCTCCCTAAATTTCTCTGGCCTCTCCTCCTTTTAAGACGCTCTTTAAAACCTACCTCTTTGACCAAGCTTTTAATCACCCCTCCTAACATCATTTTCTTTGGCTCATTGTCAGTTTTTTCTGATTATGCTTCTGTGAAGTGCTTTGGGACATTTTCCTACGTTAAAGGTACCACTTAAATGCCAATTGTTGTTTTTCTTTACTCATTTACGATCTGTGATTAGTATAGTATTTGTGTGGGCCAATAAATTCCCACACTGAAGAGTGTTATTTGTAGCTTTCATGAAGTGTTGAACTTTGGAAGGAGGTAAATTGTTTTTTTTTTGAAAGGAATGATCCAGAATGGGAATGTACAGTTTCATGTGATAAACTTGGAACAGGTTTAATAGGTAGAAAAGTAGATTAGCCAGTTGAACCAAGATTAACAGGTGAAAGTATAAAAGAACATAGTTATAATTTCTGTTAGACGCCATGAAAAATTATTCCACTTCCTGGATATAAGTACACATGTAGACAAATGGCTAACCCTCAATTTAATAGATTTGTGTATACTCATGTCCTTATTGCATTTTGGGGTTCTGACGAAAAGTCATCGACCTGAAACGTTAACCCTATCTCTTTCAACAGATGCTGTCTGACCTGCTGAATGTTTACAATTTTTGTTTTTATTCCTTATTAAACATGATGGTTTGTGGAGTGATTGAGGAAATGGAGCCTTTTAAGTGTTAACGGATTTTAATTTTCTTAAAAAATGTACAGAATATTGTCACTGAATACATTTAAGAAGGAGCTAGATAGATTTCTAGACACAAAAGGCATCAAGGGGTATGGGGAGAGAGCGGGAATATTGGTATTGCGATAGAGGATCAGCCATGAATGGCGGAGCAGGCTCAAAGGGCCGAATGGCCTACTCCTGCTCCTATTTTCTATGTTTCTAGATGGTGAATTGATTGCAGTTTTGTACAGACATATTGATCTAGTTGATTGATTCCTTTCCTTTCTCCAAAGGAAAAAAGGTCAAAAACTGAGGAGTTATCATTTGAAAGTGATGGTTTAGTTTAACACTAAAACTTGTTCAGCAATGTTCACTTTCGAGGTAGACATGAAGTGGTTTATGTGGAGAAAAGGGCTCTGGAAACTGGAAAAGATACAGATACAGTTTTTTAATGGAGGGATGGTTGTCTACTATAGGTGTAGATTCTTTTATCATTGGGAGTAGGATTGCATTCAGTTGTCTTCATGAGCAGTTTCACACTTTTTTTTTCTTGTGCATAATAGGACAACTTTCATTACAAGAACTTAAATATGTGGTCTAGGTGTCAGCTCAATGGTAGCACTCTGGCCTCTGAGTCAGAACGTCATGGGTTCAAGCCTGGCGGCGGCGGCTCCTCCTCCTCCTCCGCCCCACCCCACCGCCGGGCCACATACGGAGGTGTTAGGACAGGTGCCCGAACGCATGACACTTGGTCATCAGAGAGGTAGGTTGAAAGGAGGCTTTTATCTTCTGACTCATTCTTGGGATGTGGGTGCCACTGGCGAGGCCAGCATCTATTCCCATGCGAAGGTGGTAGTGAGCTGCCACCTTGAACCGCTGTAGTCCGTGTGCTGAAGGTTCTCCCACAGTGCTGTTAGGAAGGGAGTTCCAGGATTTTGACCCACGACGATGAAGGAACGGCGATATATTTCCAAGTTGGGATGGTGTGTGACTTGGAGGGGAACGTGCAGGTGGTGTTGATCCCATGTGCCTGCTGCTCTTGTCCTTCTAGGTGGTAGAGGTCGCGGGTTTTGGAGGTGCTATCGAAGAAGCCTTGGCGAGTTGCTGCAGTGCATCCTGTGGATGGTACACAATGCAGCCACTGTGCGCTGGTGGTGAAGGGAATGTATGTTTAGGGTGGTGGATGGGGTGCCAATCAAGCAGGCTGCTTTGTCCTGGATAGTGTCAAGCTTCTTGAGTGTTGGAGCTGCGCTCATCCAGACAAGTGGAGAGTATTCCATCACACTCCTGACTTGTGTATTGTAGATGGTGGAAAGGCTTTGGGGAGTCAGGAGGTGAGTCACTCGCCGCAGAATATCCAGCCTCTGACCTGCTCTCGTAGCCACAGTATTTATATGGCTGGTCCAGTTAAGTTTCTGGTTAATGGTGATCCCCAGGATGTTGATGGTGGGGGATTCGGCAATGGTAATGCCGTTGAATGTCAAGGGGAGATGGTTAGACACTCTCTTGTTGGAGATGGTCATTACCTGGCACTTGTCTGGCACGAATGTTACTTGCCACTTATGAGCCCAAGCCTGGATGTTGTCCAGGTCTTGCTGCATGCGGGCACGGACTGCTTCATTATTTGAGGGGTTGCGAATGGAACTGAACACTGTGCAATCATCAGCGAACATCCCCATTTCTGACCTTATGATGGAAGGGAGGTCATTGATGAAGCAGCTGAAGATGGTTGGGCCTAGGACACTGCCCTGCGGTACTCCTGCAGCAATGCCCTGGGGCTGAGATGATTGGCCTCCAACAACCACTACCATCTTCCTTTGTGCTAGGTATGACTCCAACCACTGGAGAGTTTTCCCCCTGATTCTCATTGACTTCAATTTTACAAGGGCTCCTTGGTGCCACACTTGGTCAAATGCTGCCTTGATATCAAGCACAGTCACTCTCACCTCACCTCTGGAATTCAGCTCTTTTGTCCATGTTTGGACCAAGGTTGTAATGAGGTCTGGAGCCGAGTGGTCCTGGCGGAACCCAATCTGGAGCATCGGTGAGCAGGTAAGTGCCGCTTGATAGCACTGTCGATGACACCTTCCATCACTTTGCTGATGATTGAGAGTAGATTGATGGGGTGGTAATTGGCCGGTTTGGATTTGTCCTGCTTTTTGTGGACAGGACATACCTGGGCAATTTTCCACATTGTCGGGTAGATGCTAGTGTTGTAGCTGTACTGGATAGAGAGTCTGAGAGGTTTAGGGAGGGAATTCCAGAGCATTGGGCCTTAGCAGCTGAAGGTACGGCCGCCAATGGTGGAGTGATTAAAATTGGGGATGTGCAAGAGGCAAGAATTGGAGGGGCGCAGAGATCTCAGAGGGTTGTAGTGCTGGAGGAGGTGACAGAGATAGAGAGTGGAGAGGCCATGGAGGGATTTGAAAACAAGGATGAGAATTTTAAAATCGAGGCATTCCCCCACTGGGAGCCAATGTAGGTCAGCGAGCACAGGGGTGATAGGAGAGTGGGACTTGGTAAGAGTTAGGATACGGGCAGCAGAGTTTTGGATGAGCTCCAGAGATTTGAGCGCATAATCCAGGCTGACACTTCAGTGCTGCACTGAGCAAAGTGCAGTGCTACACTGTCGAAGTGTTATCTTTGGGTGAGACTTTAAACCGAGGTCCCATCTGCCCTCAGGTGGTTTTTAAAAAAAAAAATCCCATGGTGCTATTTGAACAGGAGCAGGGAAGTTCTCCTGGTGCCCTGGCCAATATTTATCCCTCAACCAACATTACTAAAACAGAATATCTGGCCGTTGTCTCATTGCTGTTTGTGGGACCTTGCTGTGTGCAAATTGGCTGCCGCATTTCCCTACATTACAACAGTGACTACACTTCAAAAGTACCTAATTGGTTGTAAAGCGCTTTGAGACGACCTGAGGTTGTGAAAGATGCTTTATAAACGCAAGTTCTTTCTTTAAGAACTCAAACAAGGATTAAAAACGTGAACCAGAAATTGTATGAAACCAAGAATATTTTATTGCGATTAGATTTCTGAGGATTTTCCTCCTGAGAAATTAAATATTTCTGATAAAACAATTTCCCTATAGGAACAGGAATAGGAATAGGCCATTCAGCTTCTTGAGCCTGTTCCGCCATTCAGTTAGATCATGGCTGATCTGTACCTGAACTCCATTTACCCACCTTGGTTCAGTAATCTTTAATACCTTTACCTAACAAAAATCTATCAATCTTAGTTTTGAAATTTTTAACTGACCTAGCCTCAACAGCTTTTTGGGGGAGAGTTCCAGATTTCCACTGCCCTTTGTGTGAAGAAGTGCTTTCTGACATCACACCTCAATGGCCCAGCTCTAATTTTAAGGTTTTGCCCTCTTGTTCTGGATTCTCCCTCCAGAGGAAATAGTTTCTCTCTTATCGACCCGATTAAATCCTTTAATTATCTTGAACACTTCAATTGGATCACCCCTTAATCTTCTATATTCGAGGGAATACAAGCCGAGTTCAGGCCATCTGTCATCATAATTTAACCCTTTTAGTCCCGGTATCATTCTGGAGAATCTGCGCTCCAACCCCTCTAAGGCTAATATATCCTTCCTGAGGTGCAGTGCCCAGAACCTACTGGGGTCTAATCAGAGCTCTGTACAGCTGTAACATAACTTCCACCCCTTTGTATTCCAGCCCTCTTGAGATAAAGGCCAACATTCC
This sequence comes from Heptranchias perlo, assembly GCF_035084215.1. Classification (NCBI taxonomy): domain Eukaryota; kingdom Metazoa; phylum Chordata; class Chondrichthyes; order Hexanchiformes; family Hexanchidae; genus Heptranchias; species Heptranchias perlo. The sequence continues at coordinate 12,429,525 of NC_090351.1, forward strand.
ATTAGCTTTTTAAATTATTTTTTGTACCTGTCCATTAGCTTTTAGTGATTTCTGTACTTGGACCCCATAACCTCTCTGCTCATCCACAGTTCCCAGCTTCTTGCCATTTAGAAAATACTCTGTTCTATCTTTCTTAGGTGCAAAGTGGATGACCTCACACTTTCCCATATTGAACTCCAGCTGCTACAGTTTCGCTCATTCACTTAATCTATCAATTGCAACTTTCTGCTCCCATTTTACACTATTTACTGTGCCTCGTAACTTAGTGTAGTCAACAAAGTTCGATATAGGACTCTCTCTTCCTTCATCCAAGGATGTAGTGTAATGAGGGACAGTAGCCCAATGGACCTGAGATAAATTTAATGCTTTTAAAAACCCATCTGGTTCACTAATGTCCTTTTAGGGAAGGAAACCTGCTGTCCTCACCCAGTCTGGCCTATATGTGACTCCAGACCCACAGCAATGTGGTTGATTCTTAATTGCCCTCTGAAATGGCCTAGCAAGCCCCTCAGATGTAAAATCTCGCTAAAAAAGTCATAATAAGAATAAAACCGGACGGACCACCTGGCATCGGACCACTAGGCACTGATCACTATAAAGGCAAACCAAGCCCAGTAGACCCTGCAAAGTCCTCCTCACTAACATCTGGGGACTTGTGCCAAAATTGGGAGAGCTGTCCCACAGACTAGTCATGCAACAGCCTGACATAGCCATTATCACAGAATCTTGCCTTTCAGCCAACTTCCCAGACTCTTCCATCACCATCCCTGGCTATGTCCTGTCCCACTGGCAGGACAGACCCACCAGAGGTGGCGGTACAGTGATATACAGTCAGGAGGGAGTGGCCCTAGGAGTCCTTAACATTGATTCTAGACCCCATGATATCTCATTGCATCAGGTCAAACATGGGCAAGGAAACCTCCTGCTGATTACCACCTACCGCCCTCCCTCAGCTGATGAATCAGTCCTCCTCCATGTTGAACACCACTTGAAGGAAGCACTGAGGGTAGCAAGGGCACAGAATGTACTCTGGGTGGGGGACTTCAATGTCCGTCACGAAGAATGGATCAGTAACACCACTACTGGCCGAGTCCTGAACCACACAGCTGCCAGACTGGGCCTGTGGCAGGTGGTGAGCGAACCAACACGAGGGAAAAACTTACTTGACCTCGTACTCACTAATCTACCTGTCGCAAATGCAGCTGTCCATGACAGTATTGGTAGGGGTGACCACCGCACAGTCCTCGTGGAGACGAAGTCCCGTCTTCACACTGAGGATACCATCCAATGTGTTGTGTGGCACTACCACCGTGCTAAATGGGATAGATTCAGAACAGATCTAGCAGCTCAAAACTGGGCATCTATGAGGCACTGTGGGCCATCAGCAGCAGCAGAATTGTATTTTAGCATAATTTGTAACCTCATGGCCCGGCATATTCCTCTCTACCATTACCAACAAACCAGGGGATCAACCCTGGTTCAATGAGGAGTGTAGAAGAGCATACCAGGAGCAGCACCAGGTGTACACAAAAATGAGGTGCCGACCTGGTGAAACTACAACTCAGGACCACATGCATGCTAAACAGCAAAAGCAACATGCTATAGACAGAGCTAAGCGATTCCACAACTAATGGATCCGATCAAAGCTCTGCAGTCCTGCCACATCCAGTCATGAATGGTGGTGGACAATTAAACAACTAACGGGAGGAGGAGGCTCTGTAAACATCCCCATCCACAATGATGGCGGAGTCCAGCACGTGAGTGCAAAAGACAAGGCTGAAGCGTTTGCAACCATCTTCAGCCAGAAGTGCCGAGTGGATGATCCATCTCTGCCTCCTCCCGATATCACCACCATCACAGAAGCCAGTCTTCTGCCAATTTGATTCACTCAACGTGATATCAAGAAACGGCTGAGTGCACTGGATACAGCAAAGGCTTTGGGCCCCGACAACATCCCAGCTGTAGTGCTGAAGACTTGTTATCCAGAACCAGCCGTGCCTCCAGCCAAACTGTTCCAGTACAGCTACAACACTGGCATCTACCCGACAATGTGGAAAACTGCCCAGGTATGTCCTGTCCACAAAAAGCAGGACAAATCCAATCCGGCCAATTACCGCCCTATCAGTCTACTCTCAATCATCAGCAAAGTGATGGAAGGTGCCGTCGACAGTGCTATCAAGTGGCACTTACTCATCAATAACCTGCTCACTGATGCTCAGTTTGGGTTCCGCCAGGACCAGTCGTCTCCAGACCTCATTACAACCTTGGTCCAAACATGGATAAAAGAGCTGAATTCCAGAGGTGAGGTGAGAGTGACTACCCTTGACATCAAGGCAGCATTTGACCAAGTGTGGCACCAAGGAGCCCTAGTAAAATTGTAGTCTATGGGAATCAGGGGGAAATCTCTCCAGTGGCTGGAGTCATACCTAGCACAAAGGAAGATGGTAGTGGTTGTTGGAGGCCAATCATCTCAGCCCCAGGGCATTGCTGCAGGAGTTCCTCAGGGCAGTATCCTAGGCCCAACCATCTTCAACTGCTTCATCAATGACCTTCTCTCCATTATAAGGTCAGACATGGGGATTTTGGCGGCTGATTGCACAGTGTTCAGTTCCATTCGCAGCCCCTCAAATAATGAAGCAGTCCGTGCCCACATGCAGCAAGACTTTGGCTGATAAGTGGCAAGTAACATTCGTGCCAGGCAGTGACCATCTCCAACATGAGACAGTCTAACCACCTCCCCATGACATTCAACGGCATTACCATCGCCGAATCCCCCATCATCAACGTCCTGGCAGTCATCATTGACCAGAAACTTAACTGGACCAGCCACATAAATACTGTGGCTACAAGAGCAGGTCAGAGTCTGGGTATTCTGCGGCGGGTGACTCACCTCCTGACTCTCCAAAGCCTTTCCACCATCTACAAGGCACAAGTCAGGAGTGTGATGGAATACTCTCCACTTGCCTGGATGAGCGCAGCTCCAACAACACTGAAGAAGCTCGACACCATCCAGGACAAAGCAGCCCGCTTGATTGGCACCCCATCCACCACCCTAAACATTCACTCCCTTCACCATTGGCGCCCAGTGGCTGCAGTGTGTACCATCCACAGGATGCACTGCAGCAACTCGCCAAGGCTTCTTCGACAGCACCTCCCAAACCCGCGACCTCTACCATCCAGAAGGACGAGAGCAGCAGGCACATGGGAACAACACCACTTGCACGTTCCAAGTCACACACCATTCTGACTTGGAAATATATTGCCGTTCTTTCATCGTCGCTGGGTCAAAATCCTGGATCTCCCTTCCTAACAGCACTGTGGGAGAACCTTCACCACACGGACTGCAGCGGTTCAAGGCGGCGGCTCACCACCACTTTCTCGAGGGCAATTAGGGATGGGCAATAAATGCTGGCCTCGCCACCGACGCCCATATCCCATGAACGAATATTAAAAAAAAAATTCTAAAAGGTTAAAATAGGAGAACACTGAGGAGATATGTGATTCTAAAGATGTTACGGTGTGAGCATACAATCATTTTTACAGCAAGGTGATTAATTTCCCATTATGCCAGGAAAAAATGTGTCCATGCTCATTTTTTAATACCTAAGCTTCACTCAAGATCAGTACTGCAGTGAAACTGCTCACTCTGAAGTTTATTCTAAAGTGAGGCAGGTCCTATTGACTTAAAAGTGACTGTTCATAAATCTGTAAAACAGAAATTGTGGACCATGAAGAGGTAATTGAATTGGTAACTATCTCAAAATTTTGAATTTCAGATTCATAGCTCCTACAAATCTCGACCATGCCTTGTACTCTGGGCTTTTTTTTTCTATGTCTTTTTGCATTGCCCACCTTCAAAAGCCATCTCGCAACTTGCCTCTTTGAGCAATTACCTTTGATCGTATCTCAGAACTTCTCTGCCACTTCCAATTCGGTTCACCTAAGTAACGTCCCTTGGGTCACTTCGTTATTTGAAATGTGCTATATGAAGTTGTTGTACAAGCACATTCAGATTACAAGAGTATTTCAAAGAGTGGTCATGTCTGTACCATTTCAAAGAAATCTCCATTATTCATGAGCATTTTCCTTATTCTTTGAGAATATACTGTCTAAAGTGTACAGTAACTTTTGTATGAAGAGGAAGACGAGAAGAGTGTGTGAAAGTTAGTCTTAATCACATAGTTTTTTGACTATATTTCAGTGTGAAATTTAAAATGTGCCAGCTCGTTGGTACAAGAAACTAGGTGCGCACCAGCCTTACTTAATTTTTCTTAAAGACTTGTGACATAGATAAGACAAAATATATAAGATTTTGAGGGCTTGACAGGGTAAATGCTGAGGCTGTTTCCCCTGGTTGGAGAATCTGGAACTAGGGGGCATAGTCTCAGGATAAGGGGTCGGCCATTTAAGACTGAGATGAGGAGGAATTTCTTCACTCAAAGGGTTGTGAATCTTTGGAATTCTCTACCCCAGAAGGCTGTGGATGCTCAGTCATTGAAAATATTCAAGGCCGAGATCAATAGATATTTGGACTCCAAGGGAAATGGGATAGGGCAGGAAAGTGGAGTTGAGTCCGAAGATCAACGATGATATTGAATGGTGGAACAGGCTCGAGGGGCCAAATGGCCTACTCCTGCTCCTATTTCTTGCGTTCTTGCGTCTTATATCTGTTTCCTTACCAAGACTGTTTTCTCCGCGCACCTCCCCTCCACACCCCCACCACCAAAACCTTTATCTTTTATCACCTTAAGACTCGACTTCTCAATCGCTCTCCTGGCTAACCTCCCCACCTCAATCCTCCACAAGAAAACTGATCAAAAATACCACAGCCTGCATACTTGTCAATACAAAATTCCGCACTGCATCACTCTCTCTTCAAGCTCTGTGTGCTCTGGCATGTTAACTTCCAAGTTCTTGTACATGCATTCAAATCTTTACATGGACCTGCCCCACCCGACCTTTGTGTCTAATGCCTTAAGATCCCACACACGTCTTCCATTTTTCTAACACAGGACTTCCTCTCGTCTCCAACTCCCTCTGTTTCAAAATTCTCAGCCATTTGTTCAACCATTATGTTTTGCCCTCTATAACTTTCTATTAGTTCCCTCTGCCCTTCCCTATGCTTCCCTTCCTGTTGTGGTGGATCTGCAGGAAGGGATGGTACAAGTTAAGAATGGGAGAGCGTAACCCCCTTGGGATTAAAGAGGCAGAGAAGTGGGTGGATGCTTCTGGCTCGATGATTTCTCACATGGATATCCGTAGTAACTGTGTTGTTGGTGTTCAGTCATTAATTTGGTGCCAGCTACATTTCCCCGACCTCGCCATTTCCGATGGCAAGAGCAGACTGACCCCCCACAAGCTCCATGGCCTGCTCCCCAGAGTATGAGTTGCCATACTGCAAGATCCTGAGTTAGTGCCCCCCTTAACCATAGTGCATTGTGAAGGGCTTTTTGTGCAGCTGTTAATTTTAGAGGGTGAAGAGTGTACTGGTGTCCAAGGAAGATAAGGGAAAGTGTCAATTGTGGTTCCTTGCTGGCCCTGGTAAGGTCGCTGAACTTCTTGTGACACTGGTCTGCTGTCCTGGGGGTGAGAGTTGGCACTCAGTGCTAGTGCCACCTCCCTCCATGTGGCATGTGAGACATTTTATGGAGGATTTCTCCCATAGACACCTAGCAATCTGTATCACCTCTGCTCCATTTCATCAAGGAGGGTTTGCAGGTCTGACCCATTGAAGTTGTGGGCTCTTGCATATATACCTCCTATGCCATGTCCTCATCCCTTCTCTGGTGCCTGTGCTAGCTGCTCCTGAGGCAGACAATCTTGAAAGTGGCACAATAACATTCGTGCGACATCCGGTCAAGCTGGCTGACGGTCAGCTCTCTGAGCCAAGCACCCCAGTCTGCTGCTACAATCCTCAGCCAGAACGTAGATGAGGCAATGTAGTTCATGTGGTGTATATGGATTTTCAAAAAGCATTAGATGAAGTGCCACATGGTAGGCTTGCTATTAAAATTGCAGTTCATGGAATAAAGGGGGCAATAGCAACATGGATACAGAATTGGTCAAATTACAGAAAACAGAGAGTAGTGGTAAACAATTGTTTGTCGGACTGGAGGGAAGTGTGCAGTGGTGTTCCCCAGGGGTCGGTGCTGGGACCATTGCTTTTCTTGATGTATATTAATGACTTGGACTTGGGAGTATAGGGCACAATTTCAAAATTTGCAGTTGACACAAAACTTGGAAGGGTAGTGAAGAGTGAGGAGGATAGTGATTGACTTCAAGAGGATATACACACGCTCGTGGCATGGGCAGAAACTTCATCTGCCACGTTTAACGTGGAAAAATGCGAGGTGATGCATTTCGGTAGGAAAAATGAGCAGAGGCAATATAAACTAGAGCACAATTCTAAAAGGGGTGGAGGAACAGAGGGATCTGGGGGTATACTTGCACAAATTGTTGAAGGTTGAAGGTGGCAGGGCAGGTTGAGAAAGCGGTTACAAAAGCATACAGGGTCCTGGGCTTTATAAATAAAGGCATAGAGTACAAAAGCAAGAAAGTCATGATGAACCTTTATAAAACACTGGTTCGACCACAACTGGAGTATTGTGTCCAGTTCTGGGCATTGCACTTTCGGAAAGATGTGAAGGCCTTAGCTAGGGTGCAGAGATTTACTAGAATGATTCCAGGGATGAGGGACTTAAATTACGTGGATAGACTGGAGAGGCTGGGATGGTTCTCCTTGGAACAGAGAAGGTTGAGAGTAGATTTGATACAGGTATTCAAAATCATGAAGGGTCATAGGAACATAGGAACAGGAGTAGGCCATTCAGTCCCTCGTGCCTGCTCCGCCATTTGATAAGATCATGGCTGATCTGTGATCTAACTGCATACACCTGCCTTTGGCCCATATCCCTTAATACCTTTTGGTTGCCAAAAAGCTATCTATCTCCGATTTAAATTTAGCAATTGAGCTAGTATTAATTGCCGTTTGCGGAAGAAAGTTCCAAACTTCTACCACCCTTTGTGTGTAGAAATGTTTTCTAATCTCACTCCTGAAAGGTCTGGCTCTAATTTTTAGATTGTGCCCCCTACTCCTAGAATCTCCAACCAGCGGTAATAGTTTCTCTCTATCCACCCTATCTGTTCCCCTTAATATCTTTATAAACTTCGATCAGATCACCCCTTAACCTTCGAAACTCCAGAGAATACAACCCCAATTTGTGCACCCTCTCCTCGTAACTTAACCCTTGAAGTCCGGGTATCATTCTAGTAAACCTACGCTGCACTCCCTCCAAGGCCAATATGTCCTTCCGAAGGTGCGGTGCCCAGAACTGCTCACAGTACCCCAGGTGCCGTCTAACCAGGGTTTTGTATAGCTGCAGCATAACATCTGCCCCCTTGTACTCTAGTCCTCTAGATATAAATGCCAGCATTCCATTCGCCTTCTTCATTATTTTCTGCACCTGTTCATGACACTTCAATGATCGATGTACCTGAACCCCTAAGTCCCTTTGGACATCCACTGTTACTAACTTTTTACCATTTAGAAAGTACCCTGTTCTATCCTTTTTTGATCCAAAGTGGATGACCTCACATTTGCCACAGTTTTGCCCATTCACCTAATCTATCAATATCCCTTTGTAATTTTATGTTTTCATCTACATTGCTCACAATGCCACCAATCTTTGTGTCATCGGCAAACTTAGATATGAGACTTTCTATGCCTTCATCTAAGTAGTTAATAAATATTGTGAATAATTGAGGCCCCAAGACAGATCCCTGCGGAACTCCACTAGTCACATCCTGCCAATGTGAGTACTTACCCATTATCCTTACTCTCTGTCGCCTTTCGCTCAGTCAATTTCCTAACCAAGTCCGTACATTCCCCTCGATTCCATGGGCTTCTATCTTAGCTAACAGTCTCTTATGTGGGACCTTATCAAATGCCTTCTGGAAGTCCATATAAATAACATCCATTGACATTCCCCTGTCCACTACTTTAGTCACCTCTTCAAAAAATTCAATCAGGTTTGTCGGGCACGACCTACCTTTCACAAATCCATGCTGGCTCTCTCTGATTAACTGAAAATTCTCGGTGTTCAGTCACCCTATCCTTAATTATAGACTCCAGCATTTTCCCCACAACTGGTCTATAATTCCCTGGTTTCCCTCTCTCTCCTTTCTTAAAAAGCAGAGTGACCTGTGCAATTTTCCAATCTAGAGGGACAGTTCCTGAATCTAGAGAACTTTGAAAGATTATAGTTAGGGCATCTGCAATGTGCTCACCTACTTCCTTTAAAACCCTGGGATGGAAACCATCTGCTCCTGGGGATTTGTCACTCTTTAGTGCTATTATTTTCTTCATTACTGTTGCTTTACTTATGTTAATTTTATCGAGTCCCTGTCCCTGATTCAATATTAGTTTTCTTGGGATTTCCGGCATGCTATCCTTTTTTCTACTGTAAATAATGATGCAAAGTAATTATTCAACATGTCTGCCATTTCCCCATTGTCAATGACAATATCCCCACTTTCAGTTTTTAAGGGGCCAACACTGCTCCTGACCACTCTCTTTTTCCTAATATAACTATAAAAGTTCTTTGTATTGCAAGTTTCTTTTCATACTCTCTTTTTGTAGCTCTTACTATCTGTTTTGTGACCCTTTGTTGATCTTTGAATCTTTCCCATTCGCCAGGATCTGTGCCATTTTTTGCCTTTTTGTATGCCCTTTCCTTATGTCTTATACTGTCCCTTACCTCTTTAGTTGTCCATGGCTGTTTTTTTGGCAAGTAGAGTTCTTGCCCCTCAGGGGTATAAACCGATTCTGTATCAGGTTAAATGTTTCTTTAAACATTTCCTACTGATCATCAGTCGTTTTACCCATTAACAGATTTGCCCAGTTTACTGTGGACAGTCTCTGTCTCATCCCATTGAAGTCTAGAATGTTAGCAGCTGATTCACTTTTTTCGCTTTCAAACACTACATTGAACTCGATCACGTTATGATCAGTATTGGATAGATGTTCACGCACAGTTAAGCTGTTAACTAAATCTGGTTCATTACTCATTACTAAATCTATTATGGTTTGCCCCCTTGTTGCCTCTGGGACATACTGCTGTAGAAAACTATCCCGGGGACACTCAGGAAATTCACTACCTTTCTGACAGTTGCTAGTCTGCTTTTCCCAATCTGTGTGAAGGTTAAAGTCCCCCATTAAGACCACTATGCCATTGTTACATGCTTGTCCAATCTCTGCATTTATACAATCTAGACAGAGTAGATAGAGAGAAACTGTTCCCATTGGCGGAAGGGTCAAGAACCAGAGGGCATAGATTTAAGGTGATTGGCCAAAGAACTAAAAGTGACATGAGGAAAAACGTTTTTACACAGCGAGTGGTTAGGATCTGGAATGCACTGCCCGAGGGAGTGGTGGAGACAGATTCAATCATGGCCTTCAAAAGGGAACTGGATAAGTATTTGAAACAAAAAAATGTGCAGGGTTGCAGGGGATAGGGCAGGGAGTGGGACCAGCTGGATTGCTCGTGCATAGAGCCGGCGTGGACTCGATGGGCCGAATGTCCTCCTTTTGTGCTGTAACCTTTCTATGATTCTAATCATAATCATCTGCCCTCTAATTTTCAAGCACCCCAGCACATTACTTAATTTCACACAGGAATTATGGCAGTGAGTCCTCCAATAGATGTGTGAATGAGTTGACTTATGAAACTCTGGTGCAAACAGCTCTTCAGACCATTGGGCGCAAATTAGCTCACATTGGCGCAAATGTGGCACAACTCACCACTTGCAAATAGGGGCACGGTGCCTAATTCTGGTACTATTCCCAGCATCAAATATCTTTTACTGTGGTTGCTTTCAGAACACAATACATGCAATATGCAGAGGTCACAAAATGTATAGACATTTGTGAAGTCAGTAATGCTGTTAAGAGGAGTGTGCCACTTTTAAAGAAAAGCTTTTCAATTTACACACCTGGAATAGAATTGTTATCTTTTGTCCAAAATTGATAGTTTCTTTGTTGCTGATGAAAGTTAATTGAAAACCTTAAATAATGTCTCCACATCTTGAGACACAACATTAAGTGGAAAAACTGACTTAAATTTTGCTTTTGGTGCCTGTTTACACTTAAATTTTCCAGACTGTTCAGTCTAAAACCAAGCAGGTTGCAACCCTATGCTGAAAATTGCGATTTATTCCTAGTTTATGGAATTACACAGTCATAATTCTCCATTTAAAATGTGGAATTTTGATATTTAGAGAATAAATCTCTGACCTTTACAGTGTCAGTTTAAAACAAACTTCATTGCAAGTAGATTAGAAATCTGCAGCAAACCATTAGATTTATATCTGTTCTTTTCCTGTCCTGTGGTACACCACAGCACCCCTGTCAAATTGTAATTTGATAGTGTTGAGTAAGTGCCCTCGTTTTATAGTTTCAATTACTGGTGATGATGGTAAGAGAATCAAATTATTTTTGGGTCAGTGTGAGCTTTTTTTTTAACCTTGGGGCTTAGAATCCAGGGCTCTTGAATTAAAATTGAGATTCCTGATATATTTTTAAATATTTTATTTGGGTGGGGACAGGGAAAGAGACCCATTAATAATGAAATCCTCAACAAAGAAGTGCGGAGATTAATCTTGACATACTACAAGTGCACAATGCAACAACAATGTGCATGTGATTTTATTTTTTCTCCTCCCGTGCCAAATAGTTTAGGGAAGTAACTCTTACAATACAAGGACTTAAATAATTAAGGACCCGTATTAAAATGTAAAAAGAATGCTTGAATTTCTAAAACTAAAGATATGAATGTGATGGGTTTTTTTACAATATATGTAGACTTTCAAAATGTCATCAAATGAATTTCCATCTATCCAAAGTTGTTACCAAGTTTGGAGTAAGTATCAATTGGCTTGGTGAAAGTAGAAACATCGAAAAATTTACAGCACAGAAGGAGGCCATTTGGCCTATGTCTTTGCCAGTCGAAAAAGAGCTACCCAGCCTAATCCCCCTTTCCAGCACTTGGTCCATAGCCTTGTAGGTTATGGCACTTCAGGTGCATATCCAAGTACTTTTTAAATGTGATGAGGGTTTCTGCCTCTACTGCCCTTTCAGGTAGTGAGTTCCAGACCCCTACAATGCTCTGGGTGAAAACATTTTTCCTCAGCTGCCCTCCAATCCTTCTACCCATTACTTTAAATCTATGCCCTCTGGTTATTGACCTCCCTGCTAAGGGAAATCGATCCTTCCTATCCACTCTACCTCGGCCCCTCATAATTTTATACACCTCAATCTCCTCTGTTCCAAAGAACGCAACGCCAGCCTATCCAATCTTTCCTCATAGCTAAAATTCTCCAGTCCTGGCAACATCCTCGTAAATCTCCTCTGTACCCTCTGTAGTGCAATGACGTCTTTCCTGTAATGTGGTGACCAGAACTGTACGCAGTACTCAAGCTGTGGCCTAACTAGTGTTTTATACAGTTCTAGCATAACCTCCCTGCTCTTGTATTCTATGCTTCGGCTAATAAAGGAAAGTATCCCAAATGCAGCCTTAACCACCTTATCTACCTGCCCTGCTACCTTCAGGGATCTGTGGACGTGCACTCCAAGGTCCCTCTCTTCCTCTACACCTCTCAGTATCCTCCCATTTATTGTGTATTTCCTTGCCTTGTTTGACCTTCCCAAATGCATTACCTCACACTTCTCCGGATTGAATTCTATTTGCCACTTTTCTGCCCACCTGACCAGTCCTTTGATATCTTCCTGCAGTCTACAGCATTCCTCCTCACCATCAACCACATTGCCAATTTTTGTATCACCTGCAAAGTTCTTAATCATGTCACCTACATTTAAGTCCAAATCATTAATATATACCACAAAAAGCAAGGGACCTAGTACTGAGCCCTGCGGAACCCCACTGGAAATGGCCTTCCAGTCACACAAACACCCGTCGACTATTACCTTTGCTTCCTGCCACTAAGTCAATTTTGGATCCAATTTGCCACTTTCCCTTGGATCCCATGGGTTTTTACTTTTTTGACTAGTCTGCCATGTGGGACCTTGTCAAAAGCCTTGCTAAAATCCATGTGGACTACTTCAAACGCACTATCCTCATCGGCCCTCCTTGTTACCTCCTCAAAAAATTCAATCAAGTTAGTCAGGCATGACCTTCCCTTAACAAATCCATGTTGACTGTCCTTGATTAATCCGTGTCTTTCTAAGTGATGGTTTATACTATCCCTCAGAATTGATTCCAATAATTTGCCCACCACTGATGTTAGACTGACTGGCCTGTAATTACTCTGTCTATCCCTCGCTCTCCTTTTAAACAACGGTACAACGATAGCAGTCCTCCATTCCTCCAGCATCACGCCTGTATCCAGTGAGGATTGGAAAATGATGGTCAGAGCCTCCGCTATTTCCTCCCTTGCTTCTTTTAACAGCCTGGGATACATTTCATCTGGGCCTGGTGATTTATCTACTTTCAAAGATGCTAAACTCCATAATACTTCCTCCCTCACTCTGTTTATCCCATCCAATATTTCACACTCCTCCTTAACTACAATCTCTGCATCGTGCCCCTCCTTTGTGAAGACAGACGCAAAATATTCATTAAGAACCATAGCCACATCGTCCGCCTCCACTCATAAGTTACCTTTTTGGTCTCTAATCGGCCATACTCCTAGTTATTCTCTTGCTCTTTATGTATTTATAAAACATTTTTGGGTTTTCCTTACTTTGCCAGTATTTTTTCATACCCTCTCTTCGCTTTCCAATTTCCTTTTTAATTTCACCCCTGCATGTTCTATACTCCTAGGCTTTCTGCAGTATTGAGCTCTTGGTGTCTGACATAAACTTCCCTTTTTTGCCTTATCCTACCCTGTATGCTCCTTGTCATCCAGGGGGCTCTCGATTGGGAGTCCCACCCATTTTCTTTGTGGGAACATGTTTGATCTGAACCCTCACTATCTCTCCTTTTGAATGCCTCCCACTGCTCTGACACTAATTTACCTTCAAGTAGCTGTTTCCAGGCCACTTTTGCTAAATCACTTCTCAGCTTAGCAAAATTGGCCTTTCCCCAATTTAGAACTTTGACTCTTGTTCTATCTTTTGTCCTTTTCCACAACTATGCTAAATCTAACTGAATTATGATCGCTACCCACCAGCTACTCACCAATCAGCTCCTTCCCTTGTGCTGACGTCACTTCAGTTTTTTTTCACCTTCCTCCCCACTCGTGCTCCTCCTTTTATTGTTCATCCCCACTCTGCTTTCTCTCTCCTCTCCTGCTCCTCCTTTTATGTGCATTTCCAATAGCCAACATCTGCTTGTCTGCAAGTCAGAACTAACAGCATTGACTATACTGAACAGTTCACCTACTTTGGTGCTGATGTCATTATTATTGATCCTGTCCAATTATTCATCCTGTCCAATGCTTCGACAGCATATATGGTGGAGTAGAACAGCTTCATACCTTTCAAACCCCTGTTCTATTCCCCTTCCTGTATGATGTTGAAACTTAGACCGTGGTTAGTGCTCAGCTATAGTGACCATCAGCCTTCGACATATGATGTCAGTGTCACCTACTGAATATCAAAATATAAAAGCAAGTACCTTTGTACATGTTGTTTAGGCCACAGTTCTGGGCACCCCATTGCAGGAAAAATAGTAGAGCCATGAACAGGTTATATTGAAGATTCACTAGGATGATGTCAGGATTGAGAGGTTACAGGTATGAATAAATACTTGACAAATTGGGGCTTTTTTCACTCTTAACAGAGATGGTTAAAGGAGGAATCTAATAGAGGTTTCAAAATTATGAAAGGGGTTCAAAATTATCAAATGTTTTGAGAGGGTTAATAGTGAAAGGTTGTTTCCCTTGATTAGTGAATCAGTAACAAGTGGGCATAAACTCAGGATTATCACTTTAAAATTTATTTTCTACGTGAGTTATTTGAACATGGAATACTCATCACAAGTAGTTACTCAGGTAGAGACAGTAATCCTTTAAAAGGGAATTGGATAACTACTTGAAAAGGAAGAATATAAAAAGATATAGGGAAATGGCAATGGAATTGGATTAGGTAATAGCTTCAGTTTAAACTTTAGCATTGGTACAGGTGTGATGGGCTGAACAGCTGCCTTCAGTGCTATAATTTCTGAGATTTTATGATCAGCTGACAATGCATCACAAATGTTACCATTCACTAATGGATTAACATCCACTACCTGTTTCATTGGCAAACTCACCATTGTTTCTTTGGGCCAGTTGCTCAATGATCCCTAATGCACTATTTAAGTGAATCATATTTTCCAACCTATGACCAGCAACATGTAACATTAACAAGGTAACCATGTACTTGCTGGGCTGAAGGACAATTTCAAATTGTTCATTAACCAGTTTGATTCTCAGATATACTGGTAGGAGTTTACTGAGATCAGTAACCCATGCCCTTGACATCAAGGCAGCATTTGACCGAGTGTGGCACCAAGGAGCCCTAGTAAAATTGAAGTCAATGGGAATCGGGGAAAACTCTCCAGTGGCTGAAGTCGTACTGAGCACAAAGGAAGATGGTAGTGGTTGTTGGAGGCCAATCATCTCAGCCCCAGGACATTGCTGCAGGAGTTCCTCAGGGCAGTGTCCTAGGCCCAACCATCTTCAGCTGCTTCATCAATAACCTTCCCTCCATCATAAGGTCAGAAATGGGGATGTTCGCTGACGATTGCACAGTGTTCAGTTCCATTCGCAACCCCTCAGATAATGAAGCAGTCCATGCCCGCATGCAGCAAGATCTGGACAACATCCAGGCTTGGGCTGATAAGTGGCAAGTAACATTCACACCAGACAAGTGCCAGGCAATGACCATCTCCAACGAGAGAGAGTCTAACCACCTCCCCTTGACGTTCAACAGCATTACCATCACCGAATCCCCCACCATCAACATCCTGGGGGTCACCATTGACCAGAAACTTAACTGGACCAGCCACATAAATACTGTGGCTGCAAGAGCAGGTCAGAGACTGGATATTCTGCAATGAGTGACTCACCTCCTGACTCCCCAAAGCCTTTCCACCATCTCCAAGGCACAAGTCAGGAGTGTGATGGAATACTCTCCACTTGCCTGGATGAGTGCAGCTCCAACAACACTCAAGAAGCTCGACACCATCCAGGACAAAGCAGCCTGCTTGATTGGCACCCCATCCACCACCCTAAACATTCACTCCCTTCACCGGTGCACTGTGGCTGCAGTGTGTACCATCTAAAGGATGCACTGTAGCAATTCGCCAAGGTTTCTTCGACAGCACCTCTCAAACCCGCGTCCTCTACCACCTAGAAGGACTAGAGCAGCAGGTACATGGGAACAATGCCACCTGCACTTTCCCCTCCAAGTCACACACCATCCTGACTTGGAAATATATCGTCATTCCTTTATCGTCGCCGGGTCAACATCCTGGAACTCCCTACCTAACAGCACTGTGGGAGAACCTTCACATGGACTGCAGCGGTTCAAGAGGCGCTCGCCGCCACCTTCCCTAGGGCAATTGGGAATGGGCAATAAATGCTGACCTTGCCAGCGACACCCACATCCCACAAACAAATGAACAAAAAGCATCCCATGCAACCGAAGCACCCGGTGTCATGTAGTTTCCAAGTTCGTAACAACTGGCCACAGCATTTGGATTTGATTGTCCAAACTATTAATGCACCAGAAGCTTTGGTTTAATGTTTTGTTTTGGGGTCATAGTTGGCACAACGTTTCCTCAGTTGTGGAGATGCTGTTCTTCTGGAGTCCATTTTATATTTCAGCTCACTTCGCAAGCATTTTCATTGCTCCTGGTGTTTTCTGCCAAAACAAAACAATGGTGAAAATGTGGCTTTTAGTGTGTGTGAATATATGTGTATGAGACCATGTCCAGATCAGCTCAAGACTTCTCTGAGGCAGTTCAACCCCTTGATTTGGCAGGAGCATGGTTCAGCTCACAATCAAATAACTTTTTTGAAAAATGTTTACATTTTATTTTTGTCAGTTTTTCCCCTCCTCTCCTGAAAGTGGTGACTTTTGATTTGGGGTGTGATTCCATCCAGTGGCTGTTCTTCAAACATGAAGCTAGATAATGTGTTGACAGGCAGTTTCATCATAAGAGGCATCACAGCCAACTGATCCTACCCTCATTTGATGTGCACATAATGCACACTTCCAGCTAGTGTTGCTGAATTGCAATGAAGAGAAGGAAATTTTGTTGTTTCTCCCTCTTCTTTTTACCCCCTACCCCTAGCCAAAAAAAAAATGATTCCAGAGATGTGAGGCCACTTGTCGTGCCCCTACTGGAAGCTTGGATGAGATCAGCCAACTCAATGCAGGCTGCAATAAATTCTGAGAGTGTTAAGTAGCGGAGCCATCAGGGAAGTGCAGCCAAATCATTTTCAAAGCTTGTCATAAAAATGTAATTCAAGATCTGGGCAGAAAAGTAGGAAACTATGTCAGGCGCTTCAGTGTGCTGATTATGTAACCATGATATTAATGAGAACTTTTAAAGGGAACATTTGCTCAGACATGAATTAATTTCCTGTATGCACTAAAAAGGCAAACTTCTGGCTTGCACAAGCAGTTGAAACTGGCATTGAAGTTTTACATATATTCCTGGTGCTGCAGTGGATCCACTCTTAGATGAACAGGTTTGCAATCAAGATAAATATAGGTTTAACAGGACCTGCTTTGTACAAGTGATTGGACAGACAGAACACTGCATGTCAGGCTTTCCAGTTGAGTTTCACACTGTGGCATTTAAAAGGTATAAAGGGTCTCTTTATCCTATGAAACTGAGTTCAGGAATGTCTTGACATGTATGAATACCAGTGTTTTCATTCGCGATTCAAAGATTTGTTGTATTTTGTCTGTTTCCTTAGGCACAATAAACTGTTACATTTGGCAGTTAGTTTCACTTTAAGAGCTTGAAGTCCCCAGGGAACTGTCCCTTAATGCACAGTGCTACAGATGAATCAATCCAAGTTTGAATCCCAGTCTCAATCTTTATTCAACCTAGACATCTTCTGGGTGGCATTAGGTCTTCATTCTGGGTGCTGGGCCAGAGGGATATGACTTGCCCTATCCTGAAACAATTCCTCCAGTTAATACTGGTTTAACTTAGTTACGTTTGAATTTTAAAAGTTACCTATACAAAATAAATTCCTCTCTCTCTCTCTCTCTCTCTCTCTCTCTCTCTCTCTCTCCTTTCTCCCCCCCCCCCCAACCCCATGATCAGCTTCAGTAAAGTGCATTTTGTGCATCCTCTTCTGCATATCCCAGCCTTGGGCTTCTGGATAATGAGTATCAAAAGGGCAGCATCCACAGGGAATGGCCTCTCTATGGACTGGCACTTGTGCAGTCTGTTAATAGTATAGTAGCTGAATAATGTAACTGTGTTTGAGCTTCCATATGCCATTAATCTCACATTCATCTTGACAAGTTCCCATAAAGTTATTAGTGTACATTATTAAAACATTGAAAAAAAACTATTCAAAAGTAAATCAATAGAATTTTAACTCCAGCACTGATTTTTAAAAGTCGGGGCAGCACTTTTATATAACATAAAATATCCTTCTAGATTGAAATATTTGGTCAGTATTCAAAATTTATTGCACATTCCATTCTGTAGATTAATACTTGTTTGAACGTAGATTGCTTGTAAATATTTGGAGGATCAATTTTATCTATTTTGCATGACCACAGTCTCTAGTTATAATTGGTGGCCTGGGCTTGGAAATAGTTCTTACTCAGTCCCACTATCAAGATACTGGTCATCACCTAGACTGAGGTACAGTTTGAGGCTGTTTAGTTAACGTGCAACTTATTCTCAACTATTAGACACAATGCCTTGTATGCATGAAAAGAAAGAACTGGAATTTATCTAGCACCTTTCATGATCTCAAAGTCCCAAAGCTCTTCACAGCCAATGAAGTACTTTTGATGTGTCATCACCATTGTAATGTAGTGAAATGTGGCAGCCAATATGCACACAGCAAGATCCCACAAACAGCAATGAGATAATAAGTGGATCATCGATATTTCTGGTGATGTTTGTTGAGAGATCAGTGTTGGCCAGGACATTGGGAGAACTCCCCTGCTCCTCTTCGAAAAGTGCCGTGGGATCTTTTACATTCGCCTGAGAAGGCAGATTGGGCCTCGATTTAACGACTCATTTGAAAGATGGCTCCTCTGACAGTACAGCAGTTCTCTCAGTAATGTACTGAAATGTCAGCCTAGATTATGTACTCTGGTCTCTGGAATGGGGCTTAGTAGAGTTAACTTTCAGTATCAGTCAAGTTTTTTTTTAAGAAACTGAATCTTGAAAATACTGCAGATAAATATTTAGCAGTAATTACAAGAAGAACTTCTTGCATTTATTATAGCACCTTTCATGGCCTCAAGACATCACAAGGCGCTTCACAGCCAACGAAGTAATTTTGAAGTGTAGTTACTCTTGTAACTACACTTTATGAAGTTTTACTACATTAAAGCTGCTATATAAATGCAAGTTATGGCAAAAGAGCCAGAGGGAGATGAGAATTTTTTTTATGCAGCCTGTTATGATCTGGAATGCACTGCCTGAAAGGGTGTTGGAAGCAGATTCAATAGCAATTTTCAAAATGGAATTGGATAAGTACTTAAATTAAAAATTTGCAGGGCTATGGGGAAAGAGCAGGGGAGTGGGATTAATTGGATAGCTCTTTCCAAGAGCTGGCACAGGCATAATGGGCCGAATGACGACCTCCTGTGCTGTTGTTGTAATGTAGGGAAACGTGGCAACCAATTTACACACAGCATGGTCCCTCAAACCGCAATGAGATAAATGGTCAGTTAATCTATTTTAATGATGTTTGGGGGATAAACGTTGGCTGGGACACTGGGAGAACTCCTGCTCTTTTTCAAATAAAAATCCAAAAAGGTGGATCTTTTATGTCCACCTGAGAAAGCAGATGGGGCGTTGGTTTAACATCTTATCCAAAAGGCACCTCCACCAGTAGAGCACTCCTTCACTACTGCACTGAAGTGATAGTATAAATATGTGTTCAAGTCTCTGTAGTGATGTTTGAACCCACAACCTTCTCATTCCGGCAAGAGTGCTACCACTGAACCAAGACCGACACCTTAATTATTACACCTGACATTAATGAATAAAAATTACACTGCCTTGGTGGCCATTAGGCTGTTATGCATCCCTTGCTCATGAACCTCCTTTTATGCCTTCTAGGCCTTCCCTACATGAGCATCTTAAATATTGTGTGCTCTCGCTACTAGGACCCGTTTCCCTGTTCCACTTTCCTTGTGCTGCATTATCTTTGCCGCTTGTAGGAAGTCAGATCTCCCTTGGCGGTCTGCCACTCTTCCCCACCTGCGCCACCAGCGTCCTTCACTCCTGAGTGCCAATCCTCCCCGCATAGGTGCTATCTATCAGCCCAGTCTGTGCGTGGTCAATGCTTACCAAACTCCCTCTTGCTGCCAGCATCCTCTGCTCAAGTCCTAACCTTGGCTGTGATGATGCAACCAATCAGCCCTGGTCTGTTCAGTCTGACTTTTATTTCTTTTCCCTCATCTTTGGTGGGCTGCTACTCTTTCCTGCCATGCTGATAGTGCTCTCTAACATGATTTTCATTCTTTGCTTTGGGGATGATTGGCTTGGTTTCTGTGTGGTCTGCACTTGCAACTTCTCACTTGCAACTTCTTCCCTGCTCCCAGAGACATGCTTTCCATGTAGTTACTAGAGTGTCACGTGGTTAGTTTGGTAAATGTAATTAGTGTTAGTATGCCCTACTTATATAATTGAATGGAAAACTGTGCTATTCTCAGAAGTGCTAGGTTGTGTTACCAAAATATCTGTCCTTTTCTTCCTCCTACTTGGGAGTTGAGAATTGTCTATAATAATCACAGAAAATAAGATTTTGACATGGAGCTCCCACCTTACATTTCTTCCTTGGTTTTTGAAGTGAAATGTTTTGTTATAATTAAACTTTTCTTACAGAAATTTTAGGATAACAATGAAAGGGTGTACTTTGAGATTCCATGTATAAGGGAAAAAGGGCAAGAGACTGTGGAAGCCATGAGATGTAAACCCACAGAAATAGATTTGTTTGCAAACTGTCACTAAGCCAGCTTGTTTGGCATTGTATAATACTGGTAGTCATCTTACAGTAGTTCGAAATGTTTTAGCATTTAAAGCAACATCACATTATAGTTGACCATCCTAATGGCTGAAGCAGAAAGCCGAGTTAACTGAACAACGATGATTAGGAAGGTCCTGTGCTAAATGGTGATTTCTGAAGTTAGTTGATCTCAGGCAGGGTATAGTTGGTCTCAGTGCCACCATATTAGGGAAGAGAAAAATCCTGCTCCTGATTGCTGTCCAGTGATCCTTGCTAGAAAGTTTCCATGCATGGTTGATGGACTCAACTGTGATGTTTCCCATGTCTGATTATCCTACTGACACTCATTGTCTAGGCTTGTACACAACATGTAACCATTTGGGTAAGGGTGGAGGGCTGCAACTCCTCTTGGGATCATCCATCAGCTTGAATTACCACCAACTGGAATAGGAACCCTAGTAGATTCCTTCTCTTTTTCTCTCTCCCTTCTCCCCGACCCCTTCTCAAAAATAAGCCTGGGGCCATTGAGAGCAATTGTAATCTACTAATTTTTAAATATTTAATTGAAATGAGAACATCAAGGCTGCATCACAGTAGCACCACCTTCAGTGTGAACATGCACAGATGGACACTGTGACAGCATTTAACTGAGTGTTCAGATGATGCTGTTCATTGCTATTCCAGGAGCTGAGACATCTTGACTCAGTTCTATGGCAATACCCGTCAAAATTTCTATTCCGGCTTTGACCAATGACTATAACGCTGTGGGAGCCGATTGACCAAGTTTGTAGTTCATGGTGAAATTATTCTTAATCTATATTAGTGCATTTCTTTGTAGTAGATATAATTCGTGAAGGTACAGAATATTGAATCTATTGGCTATGTAATTGTAATATGTGGTACTTAGCACAATTTGCTACTGTATGGTGTCCCCAGAACACTGGAACGCCTCATTAAAAATAGCCTGAATCTTTATTGCTGAGACGCACTGGCATTGCAATTATATTTTGAAATTAGTAGATTGGGAAGAAACTGAAGTGGGGAGCTGCTCTTGTTACCAGAGAGCAGTACTAAAGTTGCTTTCCGTCAGATAAACATTACTATTCTTGATATTTGGAATGCTACAAGTCAGTAAGCTTGGAATTTAAGCTGATCCATTTCAAGTGGTCAAGATGTTGTTGAAGCTGTGCTAGGTCATAATTTCTAACTGCAAGGTCCACCTGCAACATTTTTATCTTTATGGAGAAAATCTTGGGAGAGTTTGTCGCCATGCCATATAAAGAAGGGTTAAATTCTTACTTCACAGAAGGTACTGAATAATCTTCCATGTTATGCAAAACCACACTTTTGCAGTATAATATATATGTATCATGTACATTTTATTTTTGTGCATGGAGGAGGAGGAGGAGGAGGAGGAAGAGGGAGAGAATGGAAAGCAACAAAGCTTTCTTCTTCAACCATGTGATCCCAATTTTCTCATGGTTGAGTTATCTTCCAGAATGAGTTTTAACATTAAATACAAGGTCAACTGCAAACTGCAGTCAGTTGAGGCGCATCATGCGGCAGTGAGTATAGATCAGTGTAGAGATAAACTACTTGAATAGAACTTGCTAATTAACAAAGAAGGATGGAAGACTTGTGTGTTTTTAAGCAATTCCACATATTCAGTTCGCTGTTCAAGGAACGCGTAGAAAAATATTAGTTTAATCCATTACTATTTACTGTAATTACAAGTTAGTAAATAGCTAGTACAAAAGTTGTGTAAGAACATTTTTTGTTGCTGAGCAATAATGGACATCTTGTAATTTCACTATGACCATGTGTTTATCGGGGCATGACCTTCCTTCTTGACCAGGGCACAGTAACTTAATTTTGAGACAATTGCCTTTTTACACTTGGTTGCTCAACTGAACAAGTTCTTGTCCCACATTTTGGTAGCAGAATCTCCAACTATCACAGTGGTGGTTATGTGCCCATAGAAGATTTTGAGGGGTTTGCACATTGCATTTATTGGATATGTAGTTTATGTAGAAGCATGGACAACTGATGTTTGCAAATAAAATTTGATCACTGCTTGTCTGGTACTCGAGGTCAAAAACATTAATACTGAAGCCTCTGGTCACTCTCAGTTCAATGATTTGTAAGCTTATCTCTTTACATACAATTCTGTGCTGTTTTCTAATAACAGCATGAGCAGTTTCACTTGTGCCATGTAAAACTAAAATGGAATAAACTTGTACAATAGTTTGACCAGTTCCCCATATTATCTATATACTGTTATGTGTCCATTAATGCTGTATCTGTTTTCTTGCCGCTTCTACCATTAAAGTTGCTATGTCAGGAAAACATGTTTGGCCTATAAAAGTTTTGGCTGGAAAGCTGCACCTATTTGTCAAAAATCCTGTTTAGAATGCAAATCTTAGCTTATTGTTTACTGTTGTTAGTAAATCAATGTCGGAGACCTTGCCAACACAACAGTATTTATGTGAAGCAGTTTTCAAAATGCAATTGTGATGTGGCTTCCTTTACTGGAAGCTTAAGTGGTTAAATGTGAAAAGTTTACGAATGATCAGGTCAAGTAGTTGGGAGCCACACAATCAGTTCAGCATGAGGCTACACATCCTGTAATCAGAACTTGGCTACCTGGGTAGTAATTCTTGACTTCCTACAAGTCTGTGCTTTGAGTAAAATTAAATTTGAGATTTAAAATGTATTCAATTTCTCGTAATTTGCTGCAAGCTTATTTGGAGCCTCTTATCCACTTTTTTAAAAAAAACACTTTTATTTAGGATTCATATCTCAAAAAAAACCCATAACAGATGTTTTTTTAAAAAAAGAAAGTGACTGTAGCATGGAATGACAGACTTCGAGGGTGGGCACAAGCTGCTATCGTTATTCCATTAAGGGCACTTTTTTTTAATATCAAATCTTCCTGTCTGCTTTCATCATATGATGGAAAAACTTATTGCACAAGCTTTTAGTGCTCAAGACTTGAATGTGATTTTATTCCTTTCTCTCCCATTTTGTTTTCTTCTACCTTTTCATCTTTCCCAACTGACACATGAACTAGGAAGCATTTTTCCAAAACCTTTTACTAGTAATAGATCTTTTGACCTCTTGGGTTATCCAGTGCTTTTGGTTTCCAATCCTGCTATCTGGTTCCCTACCTAAACCTTTGATTACTGTTTCCCATGTGGTTTCCAGCTATTTTCACAGTGTTCTAATCTGCATTCCAAAGAGCACCTTTTCTAGCTATTCTGTCCTGAATGACTGACTGCCCTTCTCTCTCGTGACTGGAAGACTATTTGGCCAGTAGTAGCAACTTTTTCTTCTCTTTTAATATTCTGTGCTGTTGTGATGTGATACAAATGATCACAAGATGGGCTGTTAGTTCCAGACTTGTATTTAAAATAAATTATATTTTTTTTAGTATTGTTCCCCAAAAAGTACTTTGCATCCTCATACAATGTGCATGCCAATTCCCTTTCCATTATCACGCTTCCAACACTGAGCATTGTCCTTCTCCCTGCTCTTTGTTGCTGAGGTTTACGGTAGTTATAGAATCATGGAATTTTATAGCATTTGGCCCAGCGCTCCTGCGCCAGCTTACTAAAAGGACTATCCAATTAGTCTCATTCCCTTGTCCATACAGTTTAAAATTTATCTTGTTGAAATATTGATATACTTCCTTTTTAAAAGCTATTATGGATTTTGTTTCCACCACTTTCTGGTAGGATATTCATGTCTCTACAACCCTCATTTTTTTAAAAAAAGCTCCCAACTTCTCTCTTTATATTTGGTTTATGCAGAGCTCTCTTCCCTTCAAAGTTGCAGTCATTACCCCTTCCTCAAAATAACCCCCCCCCCCCCCCCGCCTCCTTGATCCATCCGCCCTCTGCAACTACCAACCCATCTCCAAGCACCCTTTCTTCAAGATATTTGAACGTGTTGCCTCCTCCCAGTTCTGTGTCCATCTCACCTAAAACTTCCTGTTTGGATCCTTCCACTCCCAGCTTTCTTTTGTCACAACACTGAAACCATCCTCGTCAAAGTCATGAATGACATCCATTGTGACTGACAATGTTGCTTTATCGCTCTTCAACCTCCTCTAACAACTTCCTCCAACTCAGTATTGGAAAGACTGAAGTCATAGAATCATAGAAATGTTACATCACTGAAGGAGGCCATTCGGCCCATCGAGTCTGCGCCGGCTCTATGCAAGAGCAATCCATCTAATTCCACTCCCCCGCCCTTTCCCCGTAGCCCTGCAAATTTTTTCCTTTCAAGTACTTATCCAGTTCACTTTTGAAGGCCATGATTGAATCTGCCTCCACCACCCCCTCGGGCAGTGCATTCCAGATCTTAACCACGTAGGGTCAAAGGGTATTCTTTCCCTGCCACAAATTCTAGTCCCTTGCCATGAACATCATTCTCCCTTCTCAACCACTCTGTCAGGCTGTACCAGATCATGTGCAGTCTTGGCATCCTGTTTGACCCCGAGCTGAACTTAAGTCCCACATGCTATTCATTATCAAGACAGTTTACTTCCACCTGCACATCATTACTTGCATCTGCCCCTAGGTAAGGGCATCAAAGGATGTGGAGCAAAGGTGGGTAAATGGAGTCGAGGTCCAGATCTGGTTTAATCTAATTGAATGGCAGAACAGGCGAGGGGCTGAGTGACCTAATTACATTCCTATGCAACAAAAACCAATAATCTGAAATGCTATGAAAAAGACAGCAGGTGACTTAGCTGCTAGCATTTTGAAGTAGTGGTAACACTGTATGCAAATTTCCAGTCTTTGATTTGTTAAAGCCTTACTGTATCCTATTTAGCAAATCCGAGTGTTTAGGAAAAAAAATCCTAGCATTCATTCACTCTAAAATGCTATGAGAAAGAAGGCAGATGTCTTACCTGCTAGAGCTTCGAAGTGGTGGTGACATGGTATACAAATTACAATCTATGATACATTGAGCCTTGCAATGCTGGATTTTCACTGCTGGATGGTTGACCTATGTTTTGTCAGCCCAATGATTGCCATTCAAATTTACATTTATATCACTTTCTTTCGCTCTTGTATTAGTTCAGGACACTCTTGTTATTTCAGCTGAACAGGGAGATACTCACTTAATAACGCCTTTCTTGCGACTTTGAAGAATCTTGATAACTGTCTTGAGTCTTTCTCTTTCAGTTATAGTTGTCAACGAACTATTGTCCATTGTTAGTGTCATAAGCGGAGTATCTGAGGTTTAAATGTTGAATACTGTTTGTACAATTTGTGTGTTGTGGAATTCTTTTCTGTTCCCTGTTATATTGGATAAATAAGTTAATTTCATGGTCTAAATCTACAGTAAAACCATTTTGGAAACTAACCTTTAGGTATTCAGAAAGTAAGCTAATTGTATGCCTATCTTTACCTCTTAGTGTTGGTTTCCTTTGCTAATCCTGTTTAGACTTGTCTATTCACTTTTGATCTCTCACACTGGGCTTTAAAATGCATCATACTTGTCTGCAATTAGAGTCACTTCCTTTCTTTTCAGCTTATTTAGAAATAGATATTGCAAGGTTACATTGCTCACTTTATGTGCCACATGCTATTTGAAAGTGAAGGGACAGCTGATATGTTCAGGCTTCGGTCTAGAGCACATTCGTGGGGTAAACTTTCCTCCACAGCTGATTCAAACATTTGAATCTCTTTGGCAAATGATTACAGAAGAACATTGTACTCAAACTGAGATTCAGTGTCATGTTTGCAGTAAAACGTCATGTAGCTGTGGTGGCAAGTCCAACAAAATCTTATCTCTTGCACTCTGCGGAGCAATGATTGGCCTAAAACTCATTTTTTTTCCTTGTAAGGAATAGGCCTTGTATTTAACTAGTTCATTTTTTAAATGGTTCAAGGATATTTAGGTTTAAACACATCATTGCTGACAAGTGAAAATAAACTGGGATTCTGGTCTCATAGCTTCAGACACAATGTATATCAAATTCCTTATCTGGTTGGTCTACTTCTGTGTTCAAGGCTTTCTGCTCTAAAGTGTCTGGCTGCCCCCATTGTAATCTGTTTAATATCAGACTCCGTATGTTCTTTTCACAGACTGATCTTAGCCAGTCCATTAGCCAGCTGTGCTAATGATTGGTCAGAACCCTGGGAGAACAAATTGGTGAAACTGTTTAAAGCATATGGGATACCAAGTTTTATAAATAGGAGCACAGAGTAGAAAAGCAAGCAGGTAATGTTAAACCTATATAAATAATTGGTTAGGCCACATTTAGAATATTTTGCCTGGTTTTGAGTGCCCTGCCATAGGCACTTCTCAAGGCAACTAGAGGTGGGCAATAAATGTGGCCTTGCCAGCATCTTTGCCTACATCCCAAGCAGAAGAGGTTATGGTAGCCTCGTGGTTTTGGTATAAGACTAGCAATCCAGAGCTTGTGAGTTCAAATTCTACTCTAACAATTTGTGAAATTGAATTCAATACATCTGGTAATTTGTGGGCGAGCACCAGGTAGAATAACCACGCAAGCTTCTGGATTGTCATAAAAACCCAACTGGTTCACTGATGTCCTTAAGGAAAGGGGACCTGCCACCCCTGCCTGGTCAAGCCAACATGTGATTCCAGTTCCACATATGTGGTTGACTTTTAATGCCCTTAGAGCAACTATGCTGCCTTGCCAGTGTTACCCACAGCCCAAGAACAAACAAATAAATAAAGCATTAAGAAATGGAATGGTCAATGTGACTAAATGGAGATTTGAAGAACTAAAGCCAGATGTTCGTTATTCCATCTTATTGCTCACTTTTGTTTAAGCTTTTGGGGTAAACTGTATTCAATTCAACATGTTGCTCATATGCATTTTGATTTAGGTAACGGCCAGCATTGTGGAAAGAGCACCTCAATTGTGCAATTCACAATTAAGTAAATTTTGAACATTTAAATAGATGCTAAAATTATTTAATTATATTTCAAATTTTACTGGATTTTTAAACAGTCTTGTATTGACAGCAGTTCAGTAGGTCTGTGGAGCTAGTACAGTGCTAGCCGCAACGGTAATGTGCTGCTTCGTGTTTCATTGGACACTTAAATTGTCTTGGTATTTCTGTCGTTCACATGGGGGTCCTCACACACTTTGAAACCTTCAAAAACAAGAAGCAGCTGAGGAAGACCAAGAAGAGGCTGAAGCACCGGTTCTGGACAGAGGTCTACCAGGGTGCAAAGCTCTTTTACCTGTCAAGAATAGTCCATGGGGAATATCAGAAACAGGAGATTCTCAACCTGGGCCGATTTATCTCTGTGATGAAATTTCGGCTCCATGTGTGGCAAACAGCGCATTCTTATATCTTGGCGGACAGAATGGAAGACCTGACCAACCCTGAGGACACTTGCAGCAACCAGAAGTGTGACCGTAAAGTTTCGATATATGGTATCTGCAGGGAACATACTACAAGAGCAACAGTCAGATTCACATTCCAGGTGTGGGTGACTTCACAATGAGCGCAGTTATCTTCCTTCTGGGTCCTTGTCTCCACCCAGAGCAGCAGAAGAAATAAGTTGACAAAGAATGTTGGTTATGTTGCGTTTACAATATTTGTGATCCCATTCAGTCTTTGTATTGGTTGATTTTATTGGTGTGAAGAGGGGAGAAAACTTGTGTTGCTGTAATGTCACATAATTATTCAATGTGTCACTGGTAATAATTAAATGCTATTTGTTTTCCATGTCAAGTGGTGCAATCTGCAGCAGATTTTATTGGAAAGTAAACTAGGAACCTGTTTAGAAATACCTTCATTCATGGGTAACTTGATAACTTAGGTCAGTTAGATATTTGATCTAAAGTGTCAGGAAATTGAATCTGATTTGTTCAGACACGCATTGATAGTGACTCTTATATTGACCTTTTTGGCTGTTGGAAACTGTTAGCTTGATTAATACGTTATCCTAATTGAATAGACAGTCAATGATATACATACTGTTGTACTTAAGTGGCCCCTAATGCGTTTGCAACGTGATTTATCTCTACTCAATGATGCTCTCCTCTTATGAATCATTGTAAATTGTTTGTCAATATCATTAAACGTTGTCTTTTCGGGTCATATTCTGCCAGGGCATGAAGAGACTTTTGTCTTACTCTGCCAAACTTAGCAAACTAAATTCAATTCTGTGCTGTCAAAAAGGATCTTATCCTATTTGTACAAACTTTGACACGTGCTGCATAAAAGACTGTTGTGTGTCCTTTACAGTGCTGAAGCTGCTTTTAATAGCCTCGGCACTGAATTCCAGTGACGTTATGTGCATCAGGCATATGGTTTACTTGTTCTTAACCCTAGTACCCAAAATAGATTCAGAATGCATGAGTTCGATTGAACCCTAAAAGGGTTATCTCGGTCAACTGATAATTGGCCCATGTCTCTGATTCCGCCCTGCAGCTGTCTTTTTTTTTGCAAAGTTATGTCATTTGGATTTTAATGCAATTGTTTGGTTACGTGAGAGGACAGGTTTCATCTTTATCCAGTATGTGCAGCCTTCATGGTTGGTTTCTACTTCTAAATGGCAAATAAAACTTTGATAAGTTCATGTTGCACAATTTAACAAAGTTATCAAAGCACGCAGAAAGAAGTATGTATTACTTCGCTGAAATGGTCACAAATAAATGTATTAATGATGGAGGAAAAGAAACATTTTAGTTCTGTTTCACAAAGGTAAGCTATTCGAGCTGCATCCTTAAAATCTACCTATTCTTTTGTCTCTTTTCACTACCCAATCCTATCCCTACCTATTTATCCACACTTGAATCTTCAGCAGGGTTGCTGAGTAGCGATTGGGAGTGGGATTCTCCCCCCTCCATCTTTAACCAAGGAGTGCTGAGGTCAATTGCACTATTAGGAGGTGCCGTCTTTCGGATGAGATGTTAATTCGAGGCCCTGTCTGCCCTCAGGTGGATGTAAAAGATCCCATGGCATTATTTCAAAGAAGAGCAGGGGAGTTCTCCCAATGTCCTGGCCAATATTTATCCCTCAACCAATACCACTAAAAACAGATTATCTGGTCATAATCTCATTGCTGTTTGTTGGACCTTGCTGTGCGCAAATTGACTGCCATATTTCCTACATTACAACAGTGACTACGTTTCAAAAGTACTTCATTGGCTGTAAAGTGCTTTGGGATGCCCTGAGGTCGTGAAGGGCACTATGTAAATGCAAGTTCTTTACTTTATTACTTTTATCCTAGCAATGATTAGTTACCTTGGCACCGGGTAGATTTTGTGTACGTTTAACGACTCTGAAGGTTTGCACTTTGAACTTTTCTGCTGATTCGGTCAAGGGATACCCCAATATCAAAGTATTTCAACACAATTGCATTTTATTTTTTTGGGAATTAATTGTTAGATTTTTGTTAAATCCCCAAATTCATCTGTGTGTATACTGAATAAATCACAAATTCTACAACTCCAGCTTCCCTTTTCAGTTATTTTTCTTCTGCATTTGACACAATGCAGTCAGTTTTCTGGTACTTCAGCTAAGAAAAAGAGATGAAGCTTTCCTTCTATTACCAAAAACACAAAATGCTGGAAGATTTCCAACACTTCTTGGAATTTGAAGTATTTGATAATTTAATAAGTTAGGGTTCTGAAGCAAGTTAGTATGAAGCACTATGGTGTTGAGAACTGAATCTGAGCTCATTCCTGAGGTCAGCTTGGCGCTCTTTCATTACGATAGGTCAGTGTTCGAGAACTGAGTAATCTTTAAATTGACTGGTGCAAAAAAAACTTGATCCTGAAAGCAGACAACATAATTGGCTTATCAATCATGTTAAACAGATTAACGGTGAAAGGACACAACAAATGTTTAAATCCTTATGTATAATATGTCCATGTCTTTCTTACATTTTTGTTTGGACTTTTTTTGTGGAGTAAACCAGTATATTTTTTAAAAGCCATTAAATTTTGTGTTCCTGGTTGCTGTTCAGTCATTAATGTCAGTACTGCGAATACAAGATTTAAAATGAAAATGTAGCCATACAGTAAATCTAAATTGGTCAGCTCCTCAACCTTGGTGTAGAAACTCATCATTAGGCAGCTATTTAAGTCCAACTTCTCTGGTTTTGCTGGAACTTATATTTTGTGGTTTCTGTAGCTTTGGGCACACTTTCTCGTGATGGAACGCGGGTGCAATCAGGTTAGTTTTCTGTAATAAAGATTCTGAACTCTTTTTGTAACAATGGTATACAGAAATCAATTGTTCACAACTGCAGAATATATTACTTCATCAAAACAGATTGTGTTGTAGATCAAAGTTATTCATTGTAAATATTCCCCTGCTTTCTCCTTCTCCGCCTGATGATCGGAAGATGGTAGGGTCAGTTGTGGAGTATCTCCACAGGCTTGATCGATCTTGTTCCAACAGGCAGGTGGCTGGTTTGGGATTATTCCCTCTTTTTTTCTCCCTCAGGGGCGTAGGAACTCAATTAAAAAAAAAATTACTTTTCATTTTGTATGTTAGTTTCTTATCTTCCCCTTTCTTGTGTCTTGCAATATGCATTTTTGAGCTGAGAGGACAGGTGACCTGCTCCCAGACCTCGCCAAATGCCATTCTGAAACTGGCCAGTAGCAGGTCCCTTTGTGGAAGTGACTGGGTTCCACTTGGTGCAGTTACAATATATCCTAAATCAGGAGCTCAGCCTGTGAAGAATTTTCGACACAAATCCCTGCCCTACTGTTCCATGGCTCAATGTGTTGGGAGTAAAGAATACTTTGTCTACACAAAGCCAGCAGTGTTCTGTTCAATATTGGAAATATACATTTAGGAACAATTTGGTGTGTTGAAATTGTCAGGTATTATGCAAAGAAAACAAAATGATAGTAAATGGAAGGAAGTTGAGCTGGTCAAAAGGCATAGTAGCTATTGGGCCTTAATGAAAAATTTAGTGGGCTGAAAGAAAGCAGTTGGTTTGGATTTAAACCCATGGTTGCTTTTTTTTTTGCAATCTGCAAATGTATGAGTCAAGGATTTGAATTTAGGATTTCTGAGTTGTGGGGGAACAGGAAAGGAAAAAATTAGCATGGAGGAGTTCCTGAGCAACATAGTGAGCATAGTAGCTAAGTTATTTTAGTCAGTAACCTCTTCTGACCCATCCTGGTCTCCTTGGGCCATTCTGATTTGCGCCTGACTTGGTTCCTGTGTCTAATGCAGCTGAGCTGGCCTCAACAGGGCAGCCAAGATGGGGAAATCAGTATTCCAACTGCACTGGTGTGAAAACTTCACTTCTTAATTCAACTTCCTCACATTTTTGGCCCACCACCAACTTCTCCATCTCTTTTTTTTGTTCTGATTGTCTTGTGAAATTTTTCAGTTTCAACAGAAATAGGATGACCAGTGATCAGGTTTCATAATTTTTTTAAAGCTGCTGGTAATGGTCACTCTTGAAAAGTAGTAGCTTGTGTATGCACCACCTTGTTCAGCTTGTGACTCAGAATTTCTTGCCACATGGCCCCTTTAAAACACTGAAACCTCAAATATTGCTAGCACATGATATGAACTGTAAAATTTTGTCTAATTTGTGCCCTTTCATTTGTTCTTATTAATGTTAATGGTTTGTTTGATGAGAGAGCTGGAATTTACAGAAAAACAAACTTGCTCTGAAAATGGTCTTGTGCTAAATGGAAGAAAAAGGCATTTTTTAAGTGGGGTGGGTGCGTGGCCTT
The DNA here is from genome assembly GCF_035084215.1 of Heptranchias perlo. NCBI lineage: Eukaryota > Metazoa > Chordata > Chondrichthyes > Hexanchiformes > Hexanchidae > Heptranchias > Heptranchias perlo. The sequence goes on from NC_090351.1 coordinate 12,461,389, forward strand.
GCAGTGTTTGCAGGGTGCTTTGCACGTTGTTCTGTGTATAAAACCTTGCTTGATGTCTTATTTACATCTGCATGGTGGGGGAGGTTGAAATTGGTAAGAGAATAAACATTTTGTCCAGGGTCATCACCAATAACTTCATGAATTGTGGCCTCCTTTTGATTTTTAAAATCAATTATCAATGATTTCATGAATATTCAGAAATGCAAATAAGTTTCCTATATTTGTTGCAGACTTGAAATAAATTTTCTTTGCACGTTAATTACTGTTTCCAAAGTGCTACTATATTGTTGGTTATATTGACTGCAAAGGGCTCTTGGGTCATTCTTACAAAGCAAGTTATAGCAGCACCTTGTGGACAAATTGAATATGACCGTGGTTGTCCACTTAACTAGCAAGCTATTGTCATTAGGAAGCATATGGATGTTAGACTGAACACTACAGTAGGTTTTTGTTTCTATTCTTAAAACTGTCTTTTATAATGTGGATGCTATGGATTGAGATAAATTGGCAATATGATACATAGGACACTTCTGTGTTCTTAGGGCCTGGTAATTAGTTTTGATTGGGCACAGGTGTTCTGCTTAAGGTAAAGCTAATTTAGTTCCTGCTGTGTGCTGCTGTGTTTTTTTTAAAAAAAGTAACAGCACATGTTAATGTGACTGTTTGTTTGTGCTGCGTCCTTTTTATCTTGAAGATTACTCCAGGATAAGGCTCTGCAATAGCTGTACTTTGTGTATTAATCTGAATTGTAAACAATTTTACAACACCAAGTTATAGTCCAGCAATTTTATTTGAAATTCACAAGCTTTCAGAGGCTTCCTCCTTCCTCAGGTGAATGTTGTGGACAACATTCACCTGAGGAAGGAGGAAGCCTCTGAAAGCTTGTGAATTTCAAATAAAATTGCTGGACTATAACTTGGTGTTGTAAAATTGTTTACAATTGTCAACCCCAGTCCATCACCGGCATCTCCACATCATATTAATCTGAAGGTACCCCTATGTACCCATTCATGTATTTGAGGTTAAAACTTTTTTAGAAACTCTATAAAGTGGCGAGCTTTGTGATTTGAGCTACCAACTTTGTAGTATTTCTGAGGCTAGACAGTGAAACATGATGTGTCTGCATCTAAACTTGGCTCCCAGTGCAGCCGTAGCTGATGCTTGATCAAAATGTAACCAGTTTCACTGCTAAGCCACAGGTGTTCAAACAAGGTAGGTGATCTGTACAGTAAGTACCATTCACCCTGCAGTGAGATTTTTAAAAAACCTCAAGAATGTTTTTAAAAAAAAGTTAAACAGGTTTTACCTGTTCCCTCAACTCTTATACATATATGGAAGGAAGTAATATGCAAAAGATCATGCGCCAGCAATCAAACAACATCTGACCCACAACATCCTGGGCCTCAGTATCCCAACTCCAACCAGGGTTTTTTCTTAGCTAAAGCCCAACAGTGCATCCCATTTGAAGTGGTGGCACACCGACCCCGCCCAGACCTCCTCTCACCCTTTTGTAGTTTTTGGAAAATAGCCCAGTAAGACAAAATCTTGTTCTCTCAGGCTGAAATGGGAGAGATTCTTTGATCTAGTCCTCATTTCTGGCCCATGGACAGTGGTACATTGGAATGTTGAAAGACTCCTCACTGTAACAATCAGCCTATTTTCCTGCAGTCTTAAATTTTGATCTATGTCACAGCGTTTTTTCTCTCTTGCTTTGAACCTGTCCCATATATCAAGCGCCTACATTTCTGCAAATTGATAAACAGCTGGGAAGAGCAGAGCAAGAGTACCTCAAGTTAGCACATTATTTTTTTCAACTGCTTTTAACCCCCTTCTAAATGGCCGAGCTGGAGTTAATTTACTGCTGGTGAATTGTGGATAAAAGGCCACAAGGAATCAGTTTTTTTTTAAAAAGCATATGAAGGTGGGAAAAATGCAATTGCTGCTTGAAGTTGTACAAAGCAAATGGACTATAAAAAGCATAATAGCATGTTCCATCATGTTTAAACATTCTGAGCACATTTTAGCTGTGTTGGCATTGAATTCTCCTTTTTTTTGTGTGTTTTGAAGATTTAGAATTTTTTATATGTTTACTCCTATGAGGGGACAGATCCTCTTAAATTTCTCTTGACAGGACTGAAGAACTCTTGTGCCTGACGTGGTGATCTCCTTCCATGTTACTGTGTGGATGCCCTTTGTCGATTTGTCGTCTTATGTTTCCTCGCAGCAATGTAGCTAAGATCAGTGTGATAGAACAGTGTCCCTCCACCTCACGATGTCAGGCATTTTTGTTCCAGTGCACTATCATAACAATGTATAGAATTGCCCTGTTAGAAAGTTGTGTTTTGCAAGCAGTTAGTGCTATTAGAGCAGGGATTGTCTTTTTTTTTATTGATGATGTGGAGATGCCGGTGATGGACTGGGGTTGACAAATGTAAGGAATCTTACAACACCAGGTTATAGTCCAACTGTTTTATTTGAAAATCACAAGCTTTCGGAGGCTTTCTCCTTCGTCAGGAGGACGAAGCAAAAAGCCTCCGAAAGCTTGTGATTTTCAAATAAAACAGTTGGACTATAACCTGGTGTTGTAAGATTCCTTACATTTTTTTTATTGGGGAGGGGGGCTAATATTTCTGAAAGGAAAAATTATTATTTTTTTTTCTTTTTCAGCATTTGGAGAGGACCAAATGTCAATTGTGTGGACAGCTCAGGATATACTCCACTGCACCATGCTGCTCTTAATGGACAAAAGTAAGTGAGGTGCTTGCAGGCAAAACATTTGGATTTGTGATCACAATTTTGATGATTGAGGGAATGGAGCATTGAGTAAAAACTGATATTGTATATCTTGATCAACCACAAATCTTGCTGTGATATTCACATCAGCGAATCAGAGCAAACACAACTGTTTGAAAACTAAGCCATAAATAGAATCGTAATTTTGGTTTAAAGTATACTTTGGAAACTGAGGTTCAACAAAGCTATGTGGAACAGATACTTTTAATTTGAAGTTGAAATTTCACATGATTTTTTTTTCTATTCTGAGGAAAACTCAGTTGCTGTGATACTGAAGTATAATTAACTTCCTGAAATTGAATTCACTTTCATAACTTGAATATTATACATGTTGGCCTTCACGTAGACATTGGGGAAATATTTTCCCAAGCTGCGTGGGAAGTGTACTGGAGTGGCAGCCTGGCCTGCTGTCATAGGATGTAGGTTTGCACCTGCAGTTCCTGTGGGTAAGTCCACAGATCCCTGAATGTAGCAGAGCAGGTGGATAAGTTGGTTAAGAAGGCATACGGGATACTTTCCTTTATTAGCCGAGGCAAAGAATATAAGAGCAGAGAGGTTATGCTAGAACTGTATAAAACACTAATTAGGCCATAGCTTGAGTACTGTGTACAGTTTTTTGGTCACCACATTACAGGAAAGATGTGATTGCTCTAGAAAGGGTACAGAGGAGATTTACGAGGATGTTGCCAGGACTGGAGAATTTTAGCTATGAGGAAAGATTGGATAGGCTGGGGTTGTTTTCTTTGGAACAGAGGAGGCTGAGGGGAGATTTAATTGCGGTGTATAAAATTGAGGGGCCCAGATAGAGTGGACAGGAAGGACCTATTTCCCTTAGCAGAAAGGTCAATAATCAGGGGGCATAGGTTTAAAATGATTGGTAGAAGGATTAGAGGGGAGTTGACGAGAAATTTTTTCACCCATAAGATGGCGGGGGTCTGGAACTCACTGCCTGAAAGGGGAGTAGAGGGAGAAACCCTCATATTTAAAAACTACTTGGATGTGCACTTGAAGTGCTGTAACCCACAAGGCTATGGACCAAGAGCTGGAAAGTGGGATTAGGCTGGCTATCTCTTTTTCGTCCGGCACAGACACGATGGGCCGAACAGCCTCCTTCTGTGCCATAAATTTCTATGATTCTATGATAAGTGTGAGGTCATCCGTGTTGGATCTGAGAAAGACAAATCGAAGTATTTTCTTAATGGTGAGAGACTCTGAACTGTGGAGGAGAAAAGGGATTTGGGTGTCCTAGTGCACAGGTATAAAAAGTAATCAAAAAGGATAATGGAATGTTGGCCTTTATCTCAAGGGGATTGGAATACAAAGGGGAGGAAGTGATGCTTCATTTGTGCAGAGCCTTGGTCAGAACCCATCTGGAGTACTGCGTTCAATTTTGGGCAACATACCTCAGGAAAGATATAAAAACAGAAAATGCTGGAAACACTCAGCAGGTCAGGCAATATATGTGAAGAGAGAAGGAGTTAACATTTCAGGTCTATGACCTTTCATCAGAACTCACAAAGATATCAGGAAAGATATTTGGAGGGGAAACACAGTGCAGATTCACCAGAATGATACTAGGTAGTAAATGGTGAAATTATGAGGACAGGTTGCATAAACTTGGTTTGTATTCTCTTGACTTTAAAAGGTTGAGAGGTTGTCCAATCGAGGTCTTTAAAATTGAAGCGGGATTCGACAAAGGTAGGTAAGGAGAAACTATTTCCCCTGGTTGGGGAATCCAGAATAAGGGGGTATAATCTTAATATTGCTAGGCCATTTAGGAGTGAAATCAGGAAGCCCTTTTTTTATACAAAGGGCAGTGGAAATCTGGTTCTTGCTTCCCCATTGTCTGTGGATGGTGGCTGGGTCAATTGAAATTTTCAAGGCTAAGTTTGCTAGATTTTGTTAGATACTGGTACTGAGGGATATGGATTAAAGGCAGGTAAATTGAGTTGAGGTACAGATCAGCCATGATATAATTGAATGGTGGAACAAGCTTGAGGGGCTGAATGTTCCAATGTTCCTTTCATAAATTAGAGAACTGGTTCATCACAGAAAGTTGCATTTGAAGCCTAGAAGATTGTCTTGGAGATGGGAGAAATATTTGCTCAAAGCCTTACTCTAGTATCTCTGTTGTACCTCCCCAGTCGCTAGGCATAGCATAGTTGTGGTCTGGGAGAAGATGGTGTTACCCACTTTATCACCTGTAGATGGTGTGTGGTGATCTCAAAGAATACAGAAATAAAAATATACTGTACCTTTTTAAAAAAAAAAATCTTAGTTGAAGCTTAACATAGTTAAAAGAAACTGGAGTGGACTGTGCAATAAACATTTAGTTATGGTTAATTCAGAACACTGTTGGTATGCCATGCACTCAATTATGATTTAGGCAGACCAGTTTGAAAAGTACTGCAGGATTTTATAGTTGTAGTTTCTGTTTTAAGATTTGTTTAATATGCTTGTTCTTGCTCATAGGGAAGTGGTTGAAATGCTGCTGAAGAATGAAGCTTCCACTAACATTGCAGACAGCAAAGGATGTTATCCACTTCACCTGGCTGCTTGGAAAGGGGATGCACATATAGTCAGACTTCTTATTCATCAAGGACCATCCCATGCAAAAGTCAACGAACAGGTCTGAAGTCTTAGAAGGGTTTGTGAAAAGTAGTGTTGGCGGATATGTATTTCATCTGTTTTATAAATGATGGAATGTATCTTAATTTTACATTTCCTCTTGTTGACATTCAGGTACTGTCAAAAACTCTACAAAGAGGTGGGGACCTGAAAAGTAGTTCTGATCAGGGATTTATCTTGTCATGGCCTAAACTTGACTGCTGCGATATCTTGGTAGAAGCTTCATTATAATAGGTTTACAGTAAGAGTTTCTAGCAGCAAGGTTTTACAGTGACTGTGGCACAACAGTAAACCCCTAAATACATTCCCATTCCTTTTGTACTGTAAATCTGCTTTAGTGCTATTTCCAATCGACCACACAAGTCTCTTGGACTGAAAACTGACTTTCATATATTCCATGAAAATTTCTTGGGATCAAGGCATACTCTGAGCAATATTCAACATTCCATTTTTAGTTACTAGTGAGGTTTGCTCATAAATAAAGTGGCACTGATAAATAATGCAAGCCACTTCTCACCAGCAGCTAACATTTCCTTGACCTGCCCTATGCTCTATCAGTCTGATCACTAACACCGGCTGTCTGAGCTCAAAGTGCCAATCAAAATGTTTAGTTGCTTGTATCAGGAACAAAAAACATCTTCCTTTGGTAGTGATATGATTTTAACCCTTGTGGAAATTTAACTAGGGAGCCAACACCTAGCTACTTTTTAAAAACAAATAAGATATGTTGGCCTCAATTGCTTGAGTCTTCTATATTATTTGCAACCTTCTTAAGGTTGTGGAATGGACAGTCAATGAATCAAAAGCAAATTGTTCCTTAGAGCATTCCATATAAGGGAAGGAAAGCTTGAGGGTAGTGCTTTCAGCATGAAATATTCCCTAATTTACCCAATTTCAAGGAACATGTTAGCATCTTGAGATAGCTTCAGTCTAATGTTTTCCTCTGTACCACTTTGTCCCTATATTGCTTGGTGTATATAGCTATAGCCAAGCAGCACTAAGTTTTCCCATCTTGGTCTCATCCAGATTAGCTTTTAAGCCAATCTGCAGCAGTGTGTTCCAGGTAATTCAATGGAGTTAAAGTGATCACACATGACCACACTTAGTGATTAAAAGCTTCAAGGAGAAGGCTGCTGTGGGAGGAGTAGTTTGAATAACTGCTCAATTTCCTCTCTTCTCCACCCCTGCCCTTGTCTTCCACAAGTTGCATCAGACAAATAAAAGTAGCCTACGATAAGCGACTAATTACTGGCACATTTCAGATCTTTTTCAGGAATGTATTGCGCAGCTTCCCAACAATTTGAAATATAGCTTTTGGTTACAAGGTCACTTTGTTTTTTTTACACAGGAAGAACTCTGGCTAACTTATTTTGTTTTTGAACAACCCATGGAAATGTGCTTGTGTAACTCACAAGTAAATCAGTTCATTGTCCAGCACTATTTGGACAGATAATGTGTCTTGTCAAAAGGTGAAACTGCTAAAAGACAGACTGAGGTATCACATACTGAGAATAATTATTGTCGCTCAGTATTTGGGTGCAATGAAGAATAATTCCACATTGATTTCCCTTTAGGGTATTGAAGTTTGTGGTGAGTCATGCCACTGTTGTTTGCTTTCTTCAATATTGAATGCATCAAAATGGTTTGTACTGTACTGAGCTACATTTTGGTCTGAAATTTATGGGAGGAGTTAGAAAATAAATATTGAAAGTTTATGCACATGTAATGTACTTGAATTGATCTGTATATACTGTTAAGATAATTGGTAAGTGCACTTGTATTGAATATCTGAAGGGTGAAAAATATTGGAGTCTTTTGTGTTTATGATGCGTTATTTGCCCATATTATGTGTCTCCAAATCATTGTACATCAATATGGAGACTAAGAAATATGGACACACACTCTGCTTTTATACAAACCAGGCAGATATGTCTGCACAAAACAGCACTTGGGATACTTGGTGCACTTAAACTCAGTAGGCCAGCACAATATTTTAAAACTTACTTTGATTACTTTTTTTACGTGCAATGAGAGTATTAGTCCTGGGGAGTGGAACACTTTTCCACTGTGACTACCCACTGTTAGCATGAAGAATTCTGTCAGGTATAGTATAATAAACCTCCTTGTACTCTGCCCCAACAATATACCTGAACCCTAACCTCAGGAGAGCATCCCAACCACAGGGTGAATTTCTCCTTAGAAGGTGTCGAAGTGAGATATTCAGAATAGTTCAACTTTGTGCCAATTTTTGTTTCTTGACCTGTGTCCTGATTAAAAAATTAGGCTGAAGTTGCCCAAACTCCTTATGAGCACACTTTTTTTTTAATGATTATCACTTTGGGGTTCATCAGAGTTTAACATTAACAATATGTTGAAATCACACATTCTGAATCATATGTTTATTTATTAAGGTTTGAAATTGAGGGGACCCTGATCCCGAGCCCATTGAACTCAGAAGTAGTTGGTTTTGAAACTGCTGGTCTTTTTTTGAAGAGCAACATATTTACAGAAAAAATTCAAAATGCTGCTAGTTCTTGGATAAAGTTTGATTTATAAGTTCAATTCTTTGCTTTTGTATGTATTAAATGTACAGTTAGATTTTGTATAACCTGCATGAGATTAATGTATCTACAACGTTATCCTCCATCAAATAGTTTTACAACCACTTGAGCAGAGAATTAGATCGAGTCATTACATTAAGCTACTTGTTCTATTTTTGACATAAGGGAATGATTTTAAATTCCTGGTCCTAACTGATTTAGTACCTCTATCTCTTTCCCATTGCTTGTTAAAAGGAATACAAATGATTGCACTGAGACACTTTGTTGATCTGTGCTACTGACCATAGGCTTTGCAAGTATTTTGTAAATTTTTGGGCAAGAACTGAAACTGTAGGATCATTCAGAAAGGACAGCTAAGTCCAGTGTTTAGAATATTTGGAAATTACTTCAGGTCTACTAAAATTCAGCCATTTTATTTTCTTGCATCTGACAAAATTAATTCTGCAATTATATTTTGCTATTAACAAAGTTTTATTGCAAGCCAGAGTTTTATAATATAGCAGTCTGGCCTTTAGTACTTAAGAATGTAATCAATAATTCTCTTTTTTTTCATTCTCCTTGCTACTTAGCAGTTAGTGTTACTTCATGAAAGAAAAAAGCAGCTTTAAGTTAATTTCCTTTAAATTAGAGTAGAATAATATCATTTCAGAAATATAAAGATAACGCTACAAATGATAGAAATCTAAAATGAAAACTCAAAATACTGGAAATAGGTAGTAGATCAGTTAGCCATAGAACCATAGAAAAGACACAGAAGGGGGCCATTCGGCCCATCGTGTCCGCGCCGGCTTGAAGAACAACCAGATGCCCATTCGAATCCCTCCTTCCAGCACCCGGTCCGTAGCCCTGCAGGTCCAGCTACTTTTTAAGAGTTGAGGGTCCCTGCCTCTACCACCAATTCGGGCAGCGAATTCCATACACCCACCACCCTCTGGGTAAAAAAGGTTTTCCTCATGTCCCTTCTAATCCTTCCGCCAATCAGCTTAAATCTATGTCCTCTAGTTCTTGAACTCTCCACTAGGGGAAACAGGTACTTCCTGTCTACTCTATCTAGGCCCCTCATAATTTTGTACACCTCGATCAAGTCACCCCTCAGCCTCCTTTGCTCCAAGGAAAACAACCCGAGCCTGTCCAATCTCTCCTCGCAGTTGCAATTTTCAAGCCCTGGCAACATTCTTGTAAGTCTTCTCTGCACACTCTCCAGAACAATTACTCCTTCCTGTAATGTGGTGACCAGAACTGCGCACAACACTCAGCTGTGGCCTTACCAGCGTTTTATACAGTTCCATCATTACATCCCTGCTTTTGTATTCTATACCTCGGCTAATAACGGAGAGCATTCCGTATGCGTTCTTCACAACCTTATCTACCTGTACTGCCACCTTCAGGGAACTGTGTATATGCACTCCGAGGTCTCTCTTCCTCTACCCCTCTCAATATATTCCCTTTTACTGTTTGCCCTCCCTAAGTGCATTACCTCACACTTCTTCTCCGGGTTGAACTCCATTTGCCACTTTTCCACACACTCCACCAACCCATTGATATCTTCTTGGAGTCCACAGCTATCCTCTTCACTATCAACTACACGGCCAATTTTTGTGTTGTCTGCAAATTTGCCAATCATGCTCCCCACATTCAAGTCTCCACATTAGCCTCCACAGAGTGGCGACACTATTGCTGCCCATAAGACGATTGAGCTATTTTCAAATGACTATCGCAGAAAAAAAAAATCCTGAAGTATTTCACTGAGGGGAAAATGGCTTCTATTGATTTGTACCCTGTCCTTGTAAGTTCGTGCTTATTGTCACTTTTTGTGGTTGATGACCAAAACAAGAAGAATCTCACTGTCCTGTTCCTTGATGCTAAATGAAAATTGTGCTTTCAACTTTATTGTTTACTATCTTAATCAATTCTGTGCATTTTCTGGACATGGTCTCAGTATTGGATTTTTACAGAACTTGTTTTCTCTGTGGTTTTATAGCAGTTCCAAACCTTCTCCCCAAATGTTAAAAGCTGTACTTTTTCACTAATCTGTCATTAGTAGAGGTACTTGACCTGAAGATTAACAGTTACCTTACTCTCCTGTTTACTGGAATAGATACAATCTCGATCGAACACTGCCAAATGCCCTTTAGAAAGGTGGGTATTAAACTCTGAGGAAATTTTGCGGACGACAACGACGACCAATCTATATACAATTAAATAGAGAGGTGTATTTTCAGAAAACACAAAAGTACAATATGAAAAAATAGATATACAATGAGAAAGTCTATAATGGGTCAGTTACTCTTTGTAAGAACATCTTCAGCTGTAAAAAGAAAATCTCTGCCATCTATTGAACTGCTCTCTGGTAAATTGAGTAAATTTTTCTTTTCATCATTTTTTTCAGTTTAACAATTGACAGTTAAAAGATGCCATTTTTACAATGCAGAAAGGCTGCTCTATATATGAAAAAATTGTGCTCAGATTAAAGTTCAAGGGTGTTTGGCCATTGCATATTTGTAATTTGTTAACTAAAAGTATTTACAGAAATTCTCTTCACTATCTAAAACATTTTAGAATGTAATACGTGTTAATTGTATGATTTGTATCAATTGGGGTTAATTGTATTCAGGTGGTGGGTATCGATTGGGGACTCTCTTGGATCCTTTTTATCGGAGAACTTAGCCAGGGTGAGGGGTGTGCTCGAGGAAACTCTGTGAATAAAGGCTTGGAAGTAACTGAAGACCAGGCTCGAGTATTCTTTCCTTCACTACATGGCTATCTAGTTTTAACAATATGTTGTACCTAAAAACTGTGTGTTTGGAGTTGGACAGAGATTTAGATGGACTTCTTTCATCCACTCAGAAATGCACCTGATGGCTTTATTTGTATGATGATGTACACACGTTTACTTTTGCAATCTTTAGTTTGTGTACCATAATTACTTCTGGATCATTCTGACTGTGTGCTTTAATTAGAAATGAGAGCCCTTTTTTTAAAAAAAAGGGTTTGTGTTCAGACAAAAATAGCAAGATTCGTTATTTGGTGCATTTCTAGAGATGGTAGACTTGCCTTAAACCAGGTTATTTTGTACTAGTGGAAAAAATCTTGGGTTCTGAAAGAACTATTTAGTATTGTCAAGATGGAACAGTATAGTATAATTCCACCCTTTCAGATGCACATTTTGAAATGATCTATTTAACCCTCAGGTACTGTAAAAGCAGTCAAATGAACCACAGTGGTCAATTGCTGGCATTTCATGCAACGGGCAGCATGCTGATGACCTTGCCACACCCAGTGCTGTATGTGCTGTGCATGCATGTAGTTTACTTCATTTGCTGCTTCATTTTCTGTATAAACATGCTTGTGCTACCATGTAAACTTGGGGGAGAAGGTAGTATGCGACCAGTTTTTTTTTTCATGTCACTTGAATCCCTATCAGGTCTTTTACCGTGATCCGCTTGGTCAGCCCAATTGCTGTTTTTAAAAAAAAAAGTGTGCAAGGTGGCCTTTTTTAGTTAATTACGTACAATAAAAGATTACTCAAGTGCACTGTATTTAAAAAAGCAAGAGTATTTTAGTAGGGACCGATCCCTATATGTATGGGGAAAAAAAATACTTACAAACCAACCTTTTCTGTCAATGGGGAAGTGGGTCTTCGCCCAATGTTTGATATTGGCTGTGAAAAAAGAAAAGCCAACTGTTTTCTGCTCCTTGGTGTAGATGCACATGAGAGACTCAAACTGCTCATTTATTTATTATGGGTACTTAGTTTTTTTAAAGAAAAAATTGAAGACTGCTGCTTTAAGAAAACCTTTTCTAGATGTGGAAGCAGTTTTTTTATTACTATGGATACTCTCAACTTCCAGGAGCAGTGGGTCAGCTGCTAAACTTTGAAAATAAAATCCTATTGTCAGTATGTACACAGGAATAGCAGCCCAGCTGGCTACTCAATAGATAGTTCTGGGAACAGCGCCTGTGGAGAAAATAATTCTTAATTTACTGGTCAAATTCTGATCTCTTGTGTGCATTCCTAATTTTGTATAATTTTATTTTTGTTCCAAGTGTATTTTTTCCTAAACTTTTAACAGAAGAATTTAAAATTGAGTTTGTTATGATTAAGTTCTGATCAATAGCTCTCAGAATCTAAATTCTTACTGGTTATCTGCCAACTGTTTTTAACTGTCATTGCATTTTATCACAGTTCATTCATCTTTATTTTTCAGTGTAACCTTATTTTATCATTTGCATTTTCTTTCCTTCCCTCATAGAATGCTATTGAGAGCAAAGACCTCAAAAAGTATGGCCCTTTTGACCCTTATATCAATGCCAAGGTGTGTACACCAATGTTGCTGTTTCACGTTTCCTCTTCCTTGCCCACGTTTCAGTTCCACCTTACCTGTCACCTATGTTACAGTCTCTGTTTCTTTTGTTCATGTTCTATGTTCTATGTCTTGTTTGTTGTTTGCTTGAGTTTGAGACAATTCTAGCAATTTTTGTTCATATTCTAAATGTGTATTCACAGTGAGCACTGAACTGCAGTAATTAAAATCCAGATTACATAAGTGGTCAGGGACTACTTTCAATTTGAATGCAAACACCACTTTTTATTGTGCACTTAACAGATTAATGTTGCGTCTGCTGTGGAGATGAGCCTGCATATACTAACTTATTTAACACGCTGTTTGAGCAATAACTGCACGCTCAACTCAGAGTCAAGAAAAGTAGGTTGATTCATGACCAGGTTCTTAAGTTGATCTAATGCTTGGTTCACTGGTACATTGTGTAGAGAAGCCAATAACTAACTGTCAAAAAAGATGACTTTTGTTAAATGTTAAAGTTCCATCCAAGCTATATTCGGCCTTTCTGCATTTTGCAGTACTTGCAGCTGAGGGGACAGGTCAAACTTGTTTCTTGGCCTCTATCATTATGAAATCACTGACTAGGAGATGCAAATGAGTAGCACCCGAGAGGGAGGGAGTGAGGGGGAAGGAGAAGAGGCACCGAGGAGGGGAAGGGGATATTAAAATGATCCTGCCCGTTATTTTTGTCCCCTTCAAACTACTTCCTCAAACCCTGTATCCTCTGCTCTGCTGCAGCTCCTCCTTCTGCCCCCCACCTCCAAATAACCTCTCTAAATCTGCTTGACTTAGGAACTCAATAGAAGTGTAGTTTTTATTTGCAATGCCTTGGGAAATCAACTAGTAATCTATTTAAAATCTTGGATCTGCGTTTGTTTCCTGTTAAATTTTTTTACATTACAAATATGGACAAAGGAAGTTATAATGGAAACTGCCCATGTAAATTTGTCAGGTTGTAATTAGACCGTCTTCCTCCATATCCCCAGTGGATCTGTTGAGGAGTCACCACTGTGGGTATGGTGGGGCGGTGTAATTACTGCGAGCCCTGGTCCAATTAACTCTAACCTTGCTTCACCTGAAAACTGCACTTGGTCATAACTGCCTGGGGGTAAAATTTAGCTTCAGCAGAGGTACAGACCAGGTGGTAGCATATCGGCTGGCCGTTATACACCCTGACTTATAATTGGGTGGGGATATAATGGGCAGCTGATCCATTACTGCTTGTTTTGCGTCCCTGCCAAAGCTGAATTTTACCCCTCCTTGTGCAATGCAATATATAATAAAGATTGTAAAGAGAAGAAATTTGACGCAATAGAATGGCTCTAATATTGATGCTGAAATAAAAAGGAAAATCGGCACTGTTCAAATGGATTGTACACGTGCATCAAGAAAGAAAAGTGGAAAACAGGAAGAAAAAAGTACATAGGGTATGTTAGTGCTTATTTGAACTAAAGGAAAGGCAAGTCATATCGGATGTACCATATGCACAATACTAGTTAAATACTTTGTTCCGTCGTTTTTTGGCCAATCCCCCCTCGAACTCATGAACTGAAATATGCAATTTTGTGTACAGTAAATAGTACCAGACACATTACACTTGTTGCCCGAATAGTATTTTATTCAGCTTTTGTATCTGCACTAAGACTAGCTACCTAAAAATTCTAAACTCTGATTGTGGGCCCTGTTTGCCAGTTGTTGGTCTACATGTGCTGTATCATAAAATTATTCACAAAATCCATATAAGCAACCTATGCATATAAACAAGCATTACCCAAAGACAGTGACTGTTGCCATGGGCATATGTATGAGAAGTTTTGTTTTTTTAAAAAAACTGGACAGTTGTGGTGCCAACAACATAAATTTATAATTAGTTTCTTGTATACTTATAGTGGTGGATTTCCTGTGGCAATGTTACTGGTATGTCGGATGATATAAAAGGAGTATTTTACCATATAATGCACAAAGCATTATTTTGTACATTGCCACTGGAGATCCACTAGTAACATATGAAAAGTCCTGCATAAAGCATGCATGCATTTGTAAGTATCACTATTGCAAGTTGAGGGTCTTGCCTGAGATATTTTCTGGGATACAACAACACCAGTCATTCCTGTAAGCAGTCTGAGTGTCTTGGGTTTAGGGATGTGCTTGTACTGCCCAATGTCTAACTTTACATAGTGTAACCCATGATTGTAATAGTTGTACCCCCTCATGATCTGAATCGGATATTTTGTATCTTTCACGTGTGCTTTTCCAAATTTTTGAAGGTGGCCGGAGAAAATATTTTGTAAAATGAGGCTAGATACTAATTGTTTTATTTCACATTGAGTGAACATACAGAGCAGTGCTATGATCAGATTTACGTAGTTTAATCAGTACAACTTGTCTTTGCGTAATAATGAACTTGTTACACTTTTGCACGTCATTGGATTATCTTACTTGACAAACTAACTGCTAGCTACTGTTTTGCATGCTAAACTTGTGAGCCTGACCAAAGCATGCCCTCTCACAGCTTTCTGTTAGAAGACCTTAACTGCCTGTGTCTCTGTCTCTGTCTCTGTTTTTATCAGCATCTGTCCACAGATAGAAGAGAAGGCCTGTGTGACCACCCATGCTGAGTGCATGGGACCAGAGACTTCCCAACGCAGTGGGTATGAAGTGTATACTGATTGAGACAGCCTAACAAATTGCTTATTGCTTACAATCTTTGGAAAAGCAACATCAATATGTAGCTTATTAACATTTTAACCACCATTTGTCTTGGTGCTTTTTTTATTTACACTTTGTGAATACACTTTGCTTTAAAAACCCAACATTTAAATGTAATCCCACCCCCCCACCCCCGCCATGGAGAAATGATCAAAAAGTCCCGTGACAGTCACATTTAGTTCTTGTAACACTTACCCTGCCACATTTTGATGCTACTCCTATTTCTATAAAGCAGTGTACCCCCCCCCCCCCGATGAGCAATGCCATTGAGATCTGCTAGTCTTGTAATAAAAACAATATGTAAGTGCATTTCCTGCCCATCATCTCCCACTTCTCTGTTGCACTGAATTACAGGCAAACTTATAGGCAAATCTCTTACAGCTGTTAGCTCATATGTAAATTTCTTCTAACAATTTCTTTTTTGAAGAGACAACAGCCACTTGAAATGGACAAAGTGCTTTGTTAAAGCAGAACTCAGAATGTTGCAACCTATGACTTCAAGGTTATTTAAGAAAAAAAGCCAGACGTTTCATCCTTGATTCTGACTTGTAGCCTGCAGACCAATTGAACTTTGATCTCACCTTGAAAGTTATAAAAATAACAACTTGCACTTCTATAGTCTACTCGTATAATTCAAAGTAAGCAACATGAGTAACATGGTAAAACGTGTATTTAGTGCTAAAAAAATTGTAACGACTTTGCATCAAGAGAAGCTGACTATAGCACCCAAATGTCCTCGAGACTTGACAAAGACAAAAATAATTGGACTCTGACAAATGGAGGAAGACTGATTGGGGTGCTAACAAAAGCAAGATCAAAGAGAGGCTTTTGAAGGAGGGAGTGAGGTAGCAAGATGAGTTTTAGGGAAAAGGTTACAGATTGAGGGGTTGCAATGGCTGACGGCTGTGGAGTAGAGGGAAATGAGTAATGAACCAGATTTAGTTAACAGCTTAACTATGCGTGAACATCTATCCAATAGCGATCATAATATGATCGAGTTCAATGTAGTGTTTGAAAGGGAAAAAAGTGAATCAGCTGCTAAGATTCTAGACTTGGGTCAGGCCGACTTCAATGGGATGAGACAGAGACTGTCCACAGTAAACTGGGCAAATCTGTTAATGGGTTAAACGACTGATGATCAGTGGGAAATGTTTAAAGAAACATTTAACGTGATACAGCACCGGTTCACACCCCTGAGGGGCAAGAACTCTACTTGCCAAAAAAAACAGCCATGGACAACTAAAGAGGTCAGGGACAGTATAAGACATAAGGAAAGGGCATACAAAAAGGCAAAAAATGGCACAGATCCTGGCGAATGGGAAAGATACAAAGATCAACAAAGGGTCACAAAACAGATAGTAAGAACTACAAAAAGAGAGTATGAAAAGAAACTTGCAAGAGATAGCAATACAAAGAACTTTTATAGTTATATTAGGAAAAAGAGGGTGGTCAGGAGCAGTGTTGGCCCTTTAAAAACTGAAAGTGGGGATATTGTCATTAACAATGGGGAAATGGCGGACATGTTGAACGATTACTTTGTGTCAGTATTTACAGTAGAAAGAGGATAGCATGCCGGAAATCCCAAGAAAACTAATATTGAATCGGGGACAGGGACTCGATAAAATTAACATAAGTAAAGCAACAGTAATGAAGAAAATAATAGCACTAAAGAGTGACAAATCCCCAGGAGCAGATGGTTTCCATCCCAGGGTTTTAAAGGAAGTAGGTGAGCACATTGCAGATGCCCTAACTATAATCTTTCAAAGTTCTCTAGATTCAGGAACTGTCCCTCTAGATTGGAAAATTGCACAGGTCACTCTGCTTTTTAAGAAAGGAGAGAGAGGGAAATCAGGGAATTATAGACCAGTTAGCCTAACATCTGTTGTGGGGAAATTGCTGGAGTCTATAATTAAGGATAGGGTGACTGAACACCTCGAGAATTTTCAGTTAATCAGAGAGAGCCAGCATGGATTTGTGAAAGGTAGGTCGTGCCTGACAAACCTGATTGAATTTTTTGAAGAGGTGACTAAAGTAGTGAACAGGGGAATGTCAATGGATGTTATTTATATGGACTTCCAGAAGGCATTTGATAAAGTCCCACGTAAGAGACTGTTAGCTAAGATAGAAGCCCATGGAATCGAGGGGAAAGTACGGACTTGGTTAGGAAATTGGCTGAGCGAAAGGCGACAGAGAGTAAGGATAATGGGTAAGTACTCACATTGGCAGGATGTGACTAGTGGAGTTCTGCAGGGATCTGTCTTGGGGCCTCAATTATTCACAATATTTATTAACGACTTAGATGAAGGCATAGAAAGTCTCATATCTAAGTTTGCCGATGACACAAAGATTGGTGGCATTGTAAGCAGTGTAGATGAAAACATAAAATTACAAAGGGATATTGATAGATTAGGTGAATGGGCAAAACTGTGGCAAATGGAATTCACTGTTGACAAATGTGAGGTCATCCACTTTGGATCAAAAAAGGATAGAACAGGGTACTTTCTAAATGGTAAAAAGTTAAAAACAGTGGATGTCCAAAGGGACTTTGGGGTTCAGGTCATAGATCATTGAAGTGTCATGAACAGGTGCAGAAAATAATCAATAAGGTGAATGGAATGCTGGCCTTTATATCTAGAGGACTAGAGTACAAGGGGGCAGATGTTATGCTGCAGCTATACAAAACCCTGGTTAGACGGCACCTGGGGTACTGTGAGCAGTTCTGGGCACTGCACCTTCGGAAGGACATATTGGCCTCGGAGGGAGTGCAGCGTAGGTTTACTAGGGTTAAGTTACGAGGAGAGATTACACAAATTGGGGTTGTATTCTCTAGAGTTTTGAAGGTTAAGGGGTGATCTGATCGAAGTTTATATGATATTAAGGGGAACAGATAGGGTGGATCGAGAGAAACTATTTCCGCTGATTGGGGATTCTAGGAGTAGGGGACACAGTCTAAAAATTAGAGCCAGACCTTTCAGGAGCGAGATTAGAAAACATTTCTACACACAAAGGGTGACAGAAGTTTGGAACTCTCTTCTGCAAACGGCAATTGATGCTAGCTCAATTGCTAAATTTAAATCTGAGATAGATAGCTTTTTGGCTATTAAGGGATATGGGCCAAAGGCAGGTATATGGAGTTAGATCACAGATCAGACATGATCTTATCAAATGGTGGAGCAGGCACGAGGGGCTGAATGGCCTACTCCTGTTCCTATGTTCCTATGGTAGTGCAAAGGAGGCCAGAATCAGAAGTGAAGAGGGTATATGCAAGAATATAAGGCTGATTGAGGTTGCAGAGGTAGGGTGAGTTAAGGCTGTGGAGGGATTTGTAGATGAGGACAAGGATTTTGAAATTGAGATGTGGACGAATCAAGAGCCAATAAAGTTTGTCGAGCCTGAATAATGCAACAGCTCTTAGTGTGGGATAGGATGTGGGTTGACAGTTTTGAGTGTGCAATTGGGGAAGGGCTGAGCTTGCCAGGCCAGCAATGGGAGCATTGGGGTAACAGAGTCTGGAGGTGGTTAAGCATTTTCGCGGCAGTGGAGATAAAGTCGGGGCAAATGTGGGCCTTGTTGTCGAGGGAGAAATAGGTGGGCTTGATGATGGTTAAGATATGGGTTTTGAAAAAGGTCAAACAGGAGGCAAGAAACACAAAGACCCAGAACCAGGATGTTTCCAGCCTTTTAATTGATCTCAGTAGGAACTCGTTCAGTGTTTATTTAACTTCACGGCCTTAAAGAGACATACGCCTGTACTTTTGGGCCAGAATTTGCTGCCAAAATAATGGCGAGTTCAATGGCGCTTGCTGCTGTTAATGTGTAAATCATCCAGCAACTTGTGGAAGAGATACCCCGTGAATTACTCCGCCTCTAGCCTGATGAAAACGCCACGTTGCCCTCAACCTCCTCGTGAGTTTCAAGAAATTACTGCATTTGCACATTAATTGCCAGTTAAACTCGTCACAAAGTTAGTGCTGGTACGTAACAGGGTAAGTACCTTTTTAATGACAAGATTTATGTTCCTGTAATGTCACTCAACCTCCACGGCCCAGGAAGGGAACAGTTGAGACTGTAGATTCTCATAGGAAATTGTTACAGATTTTTAAAATTTAAATTAAAA
Organism: Heptranchias perlo; assembly: GCF_035084215.1. Classification (NCBI taxonomy): domain Eukaryota; kingdom Metazoa; phylum Chordata; class Chondrichthyes; order Hexanchiformes; family Hexanchidae; genus Heptranchias; species Heptranchias perlo. The sequence continues at coordinate 12,480,540 of NC_090351.1, forward strand.
AAAATAGTTTCCTTTCTGTCTCTTTTTTCTCTCTCTCTCTCAATCCAATCATACTTTCCTCTCTTTATTTCTCTTTCTGTACCAGACTTGACTCTAATTCACCCTATTTCCTTCTCTGTTCCTGGTTTTTTTTCTCAATCCTTAAATCTGATTGGTTAAGGAGATAGACTGTTGGTCCTGTTGTTCACCAAGGTCCCAGATGCCCCATTGCCCTCACTGGACCGTTACCAGCTTGCACTTCAGCGCAAAAAAATTTCAAGCTGAAGGGTGAGGGAAAAATAACTGGGCTCATGATGCTTTGCTCCAGCAAATCCTGGACCATTGTGTTTTATGTGATAAAATGTTCGTATTCTTATAAAACAGCACAGAATTTACCTTGAGCATCACCATGGAAGATTCACTCGTAATGTATTAAAACCACTACGTCTGCATGTCACAGACCACATGCCGCATTTATCACAGATGCAAAGCAATCTTAAAAACTGTGTACTTAGGACCTGAAGTCTGAAACTGGTGAGCACCAAACAACAATTTAAGTTTCAATGACCTCAGCCTGTGTTGAGACTTGGTGGCCTTAAAGGAACACAGATCCATTGTGGCAAAATAATGGCACAGAAATTACTCACCTGAGGATGCTGGTCATCGTTCGTTTTTTTTTCTCTCTCTCTTTTTCTTTCTCTCTCTCTCTCTCTCTCCTGGCAAATCATTGAATCAAGTTCGCGAATGCGCACACGCGCACTAAAACCTGGAAATCGGGAACTTGCTCCCGTTGGTTCGCTGGTGGTTTGACAGGTCTGAATTAAAGGGCCACGCCACACTACAAGCAATAAAATCATTCAAAATTCGCACACTTACCCATCTGCCCAGCTGGAATGAAGATACTTCTGCCACCAAAAGGTACGCTGGAAAATACTAGTTCTACATTACTGTTAATGATTGAGAAACAACAAAAAATTAAATTTAAAAAATGTGGAATGTCATTACTCATTTTAATATTCTTTGATCGTTAAATTAAAAGTTTAAATTAAAAAAAAAACTTCTGTGAGTTTCATTAAATTAAATAATTTGCTTGGCTTTTTATAATTTTATTTAAACTAACATACAGATGTTAACTGTAAAGGAATGATCGCGACTTGCTTGCTTGTGGGCAGGACGTCTTTTCTTGACAGATTCTGTGGGCGTGGCTTTCATTCCCACAGTCTATCGACACAAGGAACCTGTGCTGATTTCACAGCGCTGAACTTTAAAAAAAAAAATTTGAAGAGGGAGCAAATGGACGTCGGAGACCACGAGCTAAGTATTCTTGTGGTGTTTGTTCGCAGGATGTGCGGACAGCTTTGCCGCACCAGTCGGAGCAAGTTCCGCCCCAAAATAGTGTGCATTTTATGTCTCATATCATGCAACTTTGCATAAGTAGTGCCATGAGAGATTGTCATCCAGCATGTACTTCCTGTCTGTCACATTTTAGTACGTCTATCATATTGCCTATCTGCATCACACTTGGGTTTCATTCATCCATATTTATAAAACAAATCACCGTTCAAGAGCTTTGCAGCTTATCAATCGAAATCACTGTAAAAACAGCCTATTGGGAATCTTCAGATATTTTACATGAACAAATCAACAATCATCAGTCTGCAGAATCTCCCCATAAGAGAGTACAAGCACAGCAAATCGCTCTCAAAATACTTGCAACTTTTTTTTCCATCTACTTTTCTCCCCTCAGCTTGCCAGTTATGGGCTCAAAGTTAGTTTTTTATAAAACCTGTTTTAAAAATTACATATTAATAAACCTGCCTCTGATCTAGTCTTTGTGTTTGAGTATCTTTGTTACTATTTTTACATTAATGAAAGCACTCCTGGAAGCTTGCATTTGGAGTTGATACTTTTTCCAGACTTAACTTCCTTCAGCTGACAAAGTGAATATCAACTTAATCTGTGCCTGCGGTTCCCAGAATTCTACAGTCTGAGCAGATGCTTTGTAAAGAATTGTCCAGGATATTGCATGTATGATTTCAGTCCAAGTGCAAACATGTTTTTTCTTAGCCTATAATATCAGTCTGTTTTTCCACGTGCTTTCAAAAGAATCTGGGCGAAGAAGCTCTACGAGGTTTAACATTTTCACAATAGCTAAAATGTTGATTTTTCTTTTCCTTCAGAGGAAGCAAACTTGGAGCGAGGAATAGATGGGAAAACAATTATTGTTCATAGAAAAACATTTAGAATGCAGAAAATGTATGTATTTTCAAGGTGAAAGTCTTTTCTCATGGTGTAACAGAATTTCTGTTTTCCTTTTACCAAATGATTTGAAAAAGAGCACCAAGGTGAATTTTAAGTCTTTGTTGTTTCTCTCTCATACATAGGCACATCGCAAGATAGGTGATTAGACCATCTGTGCTTTGAATTCCAAAACAGGTTTTGTTTGCTGAACATTTGGTTATGTAGCTGTTCTAGTTATTTGTGTAAGTAGCTGAAAATGGTAGAGAAAGCAAGCTTTTTTGAGCAAATACATTTCACAAAACTATTACTGGTTGCTTCCTGGACTTGCCCCACTGCTGGCGGACACTGGACACCCTCTTTTTTTCCTCCCTCCCCCACCCCTCCCCTCCCTTGTGCTGCTGGATCCTGCAACAACAACTCCTCAGTGCTGCCAGAGGGGACACCCTCCCCACCACTCCCCAGTTCTAACAAACACCAGATAGTGGGTAAACTGTAAGATCAATCTGGGGGGCACAGTTTGGAGAGGAGAGAGGATCCACCAGTTTTTTGTCCCATTTAAGAACTGCCAGAAATTGTGCTGGAAGTGACAGAGGATGTACGATATGCCTGCACCAACTAAGATGCAGCCATGCAGATGATGGCTTTCGGTCAGAATGACCATCAGTCCTAATTTAAATCATTTCTGCCCTAGAATTCATTGATCGAACATGCCAATATAAAACAGGTGTAACTTAGAACAGTTTGATGTCCATTCTTGCATAAGGGTAATTCATGTAATTTTGGATAGGGCAGCCCAGTTCATTACATTTTGACACAGAAACAAGACCATTGTGTGCAGAGTTCCAACGAGTGCTTGGAGCTATAGATTGCACTTGGCCATACGAGCTCCCACTGTCGACCCACGCGATTTGGCCCCTTAATGGCCTATTGATGTGCACCTACAAGTGCAGATTTTTGCAAGTCAGTGTCCCTATTATGCAGGGCCTTTAGCAGTCGAGTGTTCTTGCACTCTTTCAGGATCAAGGGCAAGACATTGGCTGGCTTCTTGGAGATGAAGGGAACCTAGTACTACTGTGATTTCTAATACCATTGAGAAGGACTACCAGTGAAGCAGTCGAATTAAAATTGAACAGGTCATTGACCTGCTGAAGTGAAAATTCAGCTGGGGAGGTGAGGGACTCTCGATTTATGCTCCCAGTATTGTCATGAATTGTGGTTGCCTACTGTTACCACCACAGTTTTGCTCTTCAGAAAAGCCTGGAAGTTGAGATTCCTGCAGAGAAAACTGAGTCAGAAGCTGAACCTCCAAACCAGGGGAACTCTGACATGAATACACAGCAGGGTCACAGCTTTGAGACAAACTCATCAGAGACTTTCGGTAATGTCTGATCATGTTCCAACAACTGTAATAACCAGGAAACTCCACGTAATTTAAATGTACAACCTTTCAGAGCACTTCCTTCATTATTAAAAGCAGAAATCCCATGAGGCTCCTGAGCGCCTGCACACCTTTTTCAGTTCGAGTACAACTTTATTTTCAACAGAAGAATCATGACAATATTCCTAAAAACAATCATTAATTCTGACACTTTTATAACTGAGAACTCAATTAAACTCACGACCATCCATTACCCTTTTCTATTTTTCCTGAATCCTATTTTAACACGAGGGTCTGAGTTGTCGACAGTTGTTATAGATGACTGTGAGCCTCTTGGGATGGAGATTTCAGGGCCACTGAGACCCGGGATGGATCCATGACATTTCACTGGACTTGGAATTTCCACAGCCTGTTCCACCTGTGTAGGTATCTAACAGGATTGAGCAGAGAACTCTCTGCTGCTCTCCTGGAGCCATCTCCTACTCTCCCACGAGGCATGAGACCAGGATATTACTTGCCACTGATCTGTGGGAAAATATACTTTATGAAATTAATAATATTTCCTAATTTCTGGGAGAGAGTTTTGCGAGTCGTCTGGAAACCATCTGAATTGGTACCCTGCAATCTTAGTATAGGGTAGATATTGCTCCCCATTCTGTCTCCATTGGTCTAAAAGCCACCAGTCAAAGCCTGCACCTGCACACACAAGGTGATGACTTGCCTCCAGGCTTCTGTATCTGTGGGATGTCAGCAGACATTCCCGGAGCTGTTGCTTGCTCCAGGCTGCTCTGTTATTGAGAAGCCCTCATTGCTTCTGCCGCAAAGGAGGACAATCGACTCAGCCACCAGCCGTGCCATCTGCTGGATGTTTTTGAAGAGGCATTGCAGTGCATTCATATGAGATTGATGCCCTGCTAATATACTTTTCATGGCAGGATATCTATCATTGTTGACCAAATATTCTTCGGCCAATGCCTGACATCTCTAGCCTCTGCTCAGAAATATTCTTCTCCATTTCCATTACTTCCTCTGACTTCCTTGTGTGTCATGCATCACCCAGGGTTCATTCTTCATCTGAACTATCTATATCCCCCTGAGTGTCTCTATCTGGGCTGGTGAGTGAGAGGTTGATTTTTTGCTGGTTGTCCCTGCTGTTTCGGGTCTTGGTATCAGATCAGTTTTTCTCTGCTTCTTTCCTCCTCCAGCTCCTGTAAAGAGAACAAGACAGAGAAATACAATGAGTTTTCTGTTGGCCATTGTTTCTTTACTGTTCTGCTCATGTAAGGGTCTCCTCAGAATGGAGTATCAGAATTTTTTTTGTTGATCTTTGAACATTAATGTTCTGCACAAACCAACTGTGGGTGCAGGACACCTCTGCCTCAACTGAGTGGGATCCCAGAATCTCAATTGCCTTCTGCTGCTGGGTTAAGGGACGAATGTCTGTGGTCTTGAAATGTTCAGATGTTCGATTTGCATTTTATCATGACTGTGATACATTGGTGCATTTGATTGAATTAGATTTCTAAAAAAGTATAATTGGATGTTTTCATTGTATGGAGCATTGCAAGCTTAATAAAATATTTCCATTGAATTATTTTGCTTGCAAAGTGATATTGCCTAAAACACCGCCAGCATTATTTTATTGCTATTTGGCAGTGTTGTATTTAGATTACTTTTAGATAATAAATTTGAGCTGTGGTGTTACTTCAAAACCTTGCCTTTCCTTTTTATATGAATAACTCAAGGTCAGAGTTGGCATTTAGGACTTCTTTCCATTTATTCCCTTTTCCCACACCACCATATGATTCTATTGGTTGGCTTTAAAGAAGGACCTATTCCCCCCTTTAATTTCCTTTCACTTATTTTGTGATGGGATTAAGACTTGAGTTGTGGTAGGAATGTTTTTTCATCTGAATGCTCAGGGAAAAAAAAAATTCCCTTATTTGAGCACTCTTGCATATGAGGTGTGTGTGTGTGTGTGTGTGAGAAATGTGGCCTTCCTTCCCAATTCTTTAGCTCCCCCACCCCCCACCCCGAACTGTTGACTTCTGCTGGATATGGCTCTCCAGGTACGAGCTGCTCTCTGGCACCTTGCCCAAGTAACCATCCTTTTATATATGAGCCTAAACATTGGGTATTCTCAGGCTGTTTGACTGCTGAATCTGCCCTCGCCTGATGATCGTACGTGCACTTTCTAACAGGAATGAGAACCTTTGGAGAAGAATTTTCCCCTTTTAAGCCCAGGAGATGTTGAGCTCAATTTTTCCTCCCTCACTGTTACTCTTTTTTAATTTAATTTTGCTACTCTCCCTCACTGTTGTACTAGCTTAAAGATTGTTGGAATTATTCTGGTTTCTACTGCAAGCTGAAATTACATGCTTTTACCATGTGTTAAGCAGAGATAGCAGGATACTCAATGGGTAGCTGATAGCTAAATGTTTTGAATTTAATTGCCTTTTTTGGGAAATTGTAAGCTAGGTGAATAGCTTGACTGGTTGCCAGTGGTAAACAGATTGTTTTCCTATTGCAAAAATAAAAACATTGCTTTCCTGTTTATGTATTGTATACGGGCACTGACAAGAACGTGCATTTATGTAGTGCTTTTAATAGAAAATGTTGTAGAGCACTTCACACAATTGAAAATGGCTAATCAGCAATAGTGGGCGAGCTAGGAGAGGTGACTGAAAGCATGGTTGAATAATTAGATATTAAGTGGTCTTCTAAAAGGGAAGGGAGAGGTATTGAGGCAGAAGGGTTTTGGAAGGGAGCTCCAGAGAGGAGGGACAAGATGGCTGAAAGCTTGTACGACTGATGGTGGGGTGGAGAGAAGAGGGATTGTAGAGAAGGACAGATTTGGAGGATTAAAGAGCACAGAACAGAATACAAGGCTGCAAGAGGTTGCTGAAGTAAGGTAAAGCGAGTCCAAGGAGGGATTTGTGTATGTGGATAGGAATTTTGAATTTGATGCATTGTGGACAGTGAACCAACAGAGGAGTCAAGTGATAGGTGAGAAATCAGGACAGGATGTGGGTGGCAGAGCTCTGGACAAGTTGCAGTTTGTGGAAGCTGGAGTACAGGAGGCTGGCAAGAAGGGCATTGGAAAAGTGTACATAAGGGTTTCACCAGCAATGGAGTGAGGTAGGAGGTGAACAATATTGCTGAGGTGGAAGTAGGCATTCTTGGTCATACAGAACTCTTAAGGTTTTTCACTACGTGGTTCAGTCTGAGTGAGCAGTTGAGGAAGGAGATGGAGTTGATGGCTGGGGTATGGAACTTTTGGCAAGAGCCAAATAAAATGGCTCTGGCAATCTCAGTGTCCAATTGGAGGAGATTCCGAGCCATTTCATGTCTTGATGTTTGATAGGCAGTCTGATAACATAGAGATAGACATGGAGTCGAAGGTGGTAGTGAAAAGGTAGAATTGGATTTTGTCAGCATACATATGGAAACTAACCCCATGTGTGCAATGGGCAACATGTAAATCAGTAATAGGAGAGGGTCAAAAATGGAAACTTGGGCTGCACCATAGGTGATTGTTAGGAGTGGGGAACTGGAGGAGAGATTATTGCTGGAGGTTCACTTGCTACATTGGGGCAGGAAAGAGGGCAATCCGCCAAGGCGATGGAGGGGAAAGGTGCGATCAGCTGTGTCAAACACCTTGGAGAGGTCAAAGAGGATAAGGAATGATTGCACATCATGGTCAGAGTCACAGAGGATGTTGTTGGTAATTTTGACCAGGACCATCTTTTGTGCTGTGGACCTGGAAAGAAGAGATTCAAGCAGAGATTTGTGGTAGAGGTGAGCACTTAACTGACAAGTAGGAGCATTTTCAAGGACCTTCGAGAAGAAGGGGAGGTCAGAAATAGTGGTAATTGGAGAAGATGGAAGGTCATGGGTGGACTTTGAAGCAAGTGGTGCTGACAGTGGTTTTGAAGGAAGGAGAAAGGGTGCAATTAACAATGTCAGCAAAGACTGGGGCAAGGAATTGTAACTTTGTGGTCAGGAGCTGGGAATGTTCAGTAGTCTATTCAATATTTACAATAACTGAATTAGCAACACAAATGCACAAAAATGTTATTATTGCCATACATATCTTGTTTAAGGTATCATGCTGCAGTATTATGTAAAATGTCATAACTAGGACTCTACCCTTTCAAACAGTTGTACATTTTTCATGCATGGGCACTTGGCAGCACGAATACAGAAATAAAACTGCTCGAGGGAAATTTCTTTTGCCAAATTTTCCATTAACCATTTATAAAAGCCATGTTTAGATTTTTGTATTTAGTTTGAGAACTTAATGTTCATAGTGAGCTTATTACTTGCTTGTATGTGTCATACCTGGGGCTACTGTGGCCTTGTGAATTTAGTATTTCACTCCCACAAGGAGATTTTCAGGGTAAGACCATTTGGATATGGAAAGGGGTGAGAGGAAGCTTACATGTAATGAGCTTTAACTGCACTTTGCACTTAAGGAAGTGCTCACTAAAGCCAAATTTAACAAAACTTGAAGCAAAATAATTAAACACCTGATTAAATGGAATATATAATTGGGTCCAACCCATAACTTAAATCTGAGTTACTGTGTCTTTCACATTTACAGAATATATTGGATATTCTGCAGTTTTCAGTTATAATCATTACTGAGTTCCACAGATGCTGTGAAATACACAGGTACCAATAAATACAGTATCCTCATAGTGACTCGTGCTAAAATACATGGCAGTTTTTACTGTATTGACTGGCACAGAAAGAACTCCTCTTGCCTTTTTTGAAATATGCAACCTGGATCAGTATTGCTAGTTTTATGATGCAGGATATGACAGGCATTCTTGCATCCTGAGACCAGAGTACCAACAATACTGGTTACTGGAAGAATGGAATACATAAAACTCAATATATTCATATCAATCCATTTTTAAAAAAATGTTTTTTTTTCAATCCCAATTGTTTTATATGCTAATGTTAGATAGCTGCTGTACATTACTTTTACATGAGCTTTGGTTCCATTTCCATGGAAGAACTTTGTGTTTTCTCACTCCCCTTTAAACACATCGAAATACAGACCTATACCACCTATTGAGGATGAATAAAGTACTTTTAGAGGCAGGGCAGGATTCTTCGATTGAGCCAAGCATTACACAGTGAAGTTTAAGGTTGACAGTGAGCTTCGCATCAAAGTTTTTATGGACTTAATAGTGAAACCTACAAGGAGTACTAACAAAGTATTGCAGCAGGTAATGAAGGAAATTATTGATCAACTGCTAAGGAGATTTTTTCATTTGTTACACATGAAAATTTATTACAGTTTTGTACTTCTGTTTTTTGTGTTTGATTTCATGTGAATTGTTAGTACAATAAGCTTATGCCAAGTTTTCTATTCAGTCATGTTAGTGTATATGTATGTTGTGAGTGTATATATGTGTGTATTTATGTGGCTACACTGTCATTTATGTATGGCTGTTTCACATTTAATTTCATGTCTTACTATGTTCATGAACTAAATAATTTAAGTTCAGTATAAATCATAACGATTCTGTGGTTTGAAAATCATTTATTGAAGATACAAATTGAGCTTTCTGTATGATGGGTAACCGTAATTTATGAAGTAAGCTGCCTTCAAAGAACAGTTGGCGACGAGCTGCATTTCAGGTGCTGAAAAAGAGTTAAACTGAAGTATTGATGCTTTGCTATTTAAAGATAGTTTGTTGACCTTTTGTTTTCGGACCAATCTTGTTTGGTGCCTCAAGCCACCAAATAAATAGCCCAGAAAATGCTTTTTCTGCAGCAAGATCCAAATTGTGTCATAACTGTTTCATTTTTAAATTTTGTGTTCATCCTTTGCATGTACAAGCAAATGCCACAAACTAAAATGTTTTGGATTAGAGAAGCATTAGCCTGTATCAATTTGATTAGGTTCTGCATTCTAATCTGGTTTGGCTCACTTATATGACTTTGTTCAATCTTTCACTTTTCTTCCTTCACTGTTCAACTGTATCTTTTAATTCACTGGGTGTTTTGTTTCAGAATGCGGGAATTAGTACACAAAATATTAATACTTAGCTTTACATAATCATATTTCCATCATCTTAACATCTCTTGCAACTAAATTTGTAAATGTCGTCTTGTCTGTTTGAAAAAGCTTGATGTGGGATATTGCATAATTTTTTTGCTGCTAACTACAGTTTGTAGTCTATAAAATGATATGGTTGTTTTCAGTCTTTTTATTCATGTACATTGTAATCTATTTTCTCTTTGCTCTTTTTGTCTCCATGGAAATATTATAAAAGCAGTGCTGACTTTTGCTCTGGAGCATGCAACTAAACCTTAGTGGAGATATATCTTTAGTTTTTCATTTGTATGAAGGCATAGTAATGTAATCAATTTAATTAGTGAAAGCTTGAAAAGTTTGTAAGCCTGCGATTTTTGTTCTAATGCTTCCTTTGCTGCCGGTTCTTCAACTAATCACAGTTAAAACTTTTCTCTGAAATATGAAGTATTTTCAAAACTTAAAAAAAAATCTGGTGAAATAACTGGAAAGCTTGAACACATATAGACTATGGATTATACCTCTTTAAATACTATAATTTGCCAATTATAGGGGTAGGATAATTGTGTTAGGATAGCACAAGGCTGTGAGTGCAAGCCATTAATAGGCTTATTCTGATTAATATCTTGAGTTGCTTAATCATTTTTGTGCACTTTGTCATCCCTTTTGTAACAGAACAATGACAATGAGACGGCCTTGCACTGTGCAGCACAGTATGGTCACTCAGATGTTGTAAAAGTTCTTCTTGAGGAACTCACAGATCCTACGATGAGAAACAACAAATTTGAAACTCCACTGGACCTGGCTGCATTCTATGGGAGGCTGGAGGTGGTGAAAATGCTGCTAAATGCCCACCCAAACCTACTGAGCTGTAACACCAAGAAACACACACCGCTTCACTTGGCAGCAAGAAATGGGCAAAGAGCAGTAGTGCAAGTCCTTCTGGAAGCAGGAATGGACATTAACTATCAGGTAATGGACCGAGTGTTTGTATATAAGGGCACAAAATACCAATAGTGACTTTTTGTGTACGTACTCCGGTTTTCTCATCTTGCCCCTCCTCAAGGAACACCTAATGATATATGTTTCTTTTCGTAGTGGTGACTTATTGGTACCTTGCAGAAGTGGCCATTTTCCCACATGAGGTGGGGCAATTAGTGCCAGTGAACTGTTAGGCTATGGGTACCATTAAAACCTAGCCTGACTGTGTCCACACATGATGGCTACAACATGTTGCAACAGGGGTTGTTGATGGTGATCAGAAGATGCAATCCTGGCCATTTTGTTATTTGATCACCAGGAGCTGTGCAAAAGTAATCAGGTGACGACATCCAATTAGATTTCTCTGACGCCTTTTCGCACAGCATAGCTGTAGGTCAGGAATTCAACCCGGTGGAGTATTGAACCTGTGTCTTGTTGCTTTGTATGCCCCCAAATTGCTCTAATGGACAGTGCCAATGTATTGCTTTGCCTCCTCTTGTTATTTTATCTCACTAGCTGATCCCCTGTGGGGTTGCTTCTGATGAGTCAGTAGATTTGGTAAAGTGTGATGTCTGATGTGTGGGAGGCAGTGTGTGCTATGGATTGACTTTTTAAATATAATGTAGTGGGACAGTTTTTTCTTACTGATGAGCAGGAAAGGAATGCCATGAGCAAAGGTGGAAAAGGAGCATGGAGGCGAGTGGAATGAGTCTTCCACATATTTTTAATGAGTGCGGTCAGAGTATTGTAGATATTTTTTTAAGTTGCATGCGGGTTGAAAGAGCAAGTTGAGAGCTAGGATTGGGTAATTTAATATAAGAGGTATTGTGAGGGGAGAGAGGGTGAAGTAAAGTTATTAGAGGGAAGTGGAGTGAGAGAAACTGTTTAAAGAAGGTTGCAAGGGGTTAAGATATTTTAAAAATGTAAAATGTGGATTTTCAATGAGAGTCGAGGGGCACGCTTCATAAGGAAGCATCAGTTGGAATGGAACGAGACCAGTGGGGCTAGGTTGGAGCACTGGGGAGGGAAACAGAACTGGAGGAAAGTGGGGATAGAGGGCCAGAGGGCAAGACTGAAAAGTTGAGAAGCCAAAGAGTTTTTGTTTGAGACCATTTTGCATTTTAAATAGAGTAGTGAAATGGTGGAGGCTGGGATAGGCTATTTGCTATTTAAAACAAAGTTTTAAATAGCAAATAGCCTATTTTAAATCAGTTTCTTTCTTGGACACACGAATCTCCATCAAAGACGGGCACCTCAGCACCTCACTCTACCGCAAGCCCACGGACAACCTCACGATGCTCCACTTTTCCAGCTTCCACCCTAACCACGTCAAAGAGGCCATCCCCTATGGACAGGCCCTGCGAATACACAGGGTCTGCTCAGACGAGGAGGAACGCGATGGACACCTACAGACGCTGAAAGACGCCCTAGTAAGAACGGGATATGACGCTCGACTCATCGATCGACAGTTCCGACGGGCCACAGCAAAAAATCGCATAGACCTCCTCAGGAGACTAACACGGGACGCAACCAACAGAGTACCCTTTGTCGTCCAGTACTTTCCCGGAGCGGAGAAACTACGCCATGTTCTCCGCAGCCTTCAACATGTCATCAATGAGGACAAACACCTCGCTATGGCCATCCCCACACCTCCACTACTCGCCTTTAAACAGCCACCCAACCTCAAACAGACCATCGTTCGCAGCAAACTACCTAGCTTTCAAGAGAACAGCGTCCACGACGCCACACAACCCTGCCACGGTAACCTCTGCAAGACATGCCAGATCATCGACACAGATACCACCATCACACGAGATGACACCACCCACCAGGTGCATGGTTCATACTCCTGTGACTCAGCCAACGTTGTCTACCTCATACGTTGCAGGAAAGGATGCCCCAGAGCATGGTACATTGGCGAGACCATGCAGACGCTGCGACAACGGATGAACGGACACCGCGCAACAATCGCCAAACAGGAGGGTTCCCTCCCAGTCGGGGAACACTTCAGCAGTCATGGACATTCATCCACCGACCTTCGGGTAAGCGTACTCCAAGGCGGCCTTCGAGACACACGACAACGCAAAATCGTCGAGCAGAAATTGATAGCCAAGTTCCGCACCCATGAGGACGGCCTCAACCGGGATCTTGGGTTCATGTCACGCTACACGTTACCCCACCAGCGAACAAATGTTATCTGTTTTTAATATAATGGGTCATTTGCTGGCTCTCTCTGCCTTCCGGATGTTTCTGCCTCTCTCTGTGTTTTTTTTTCTCTGTTTTTTTTCCCTGTTTGTTTTTTTGTTGAATGTGTATTCGGAGGTTCTGCAGGTAACACCTCTCTGTCTGAACACGGTGATTGCCTTGGCAACGGGCAGTTGCAGGGGCAGTCTGTAAACACCATGTATTATTGTTCAATATGTATAAATGCGTAGGCTTCAAGGAGATCTTGAAACATTTGCCTGAGGAAGGAGAAAATCTCCGAAAGCTTGTGAATTTAAAATAAAATTGCTGGACTATAACTTGGTGTTGTAAAATTGTTTACAATAAAACAAAGGAGTGTGAGGGGTGGGGGGAGCAGGACCTGGGTAGGTGGCAATGAAGGCTGGGAGTCTATAAAGATTAGCAGATCTGGTGTGTGTGCAGAAAAAATGGTAGGAGAAGGCATGTATAGGCGGTGGAAATAAAAGTCCAAGAGAGGCCGCAAAAGCCATCAGAGGCGGTGGGGGCAGGCTGGTAGATGCCGTGGGGGCAGCAAAGGAGGGTAGGAGCAGCAGTATGACTGATGAAAGTTGAGAGAAACAGAGGCTGTGGGGACAGCTCAGCAGGGCAGGAGCTGCAGGAGCAGCACAGGTAAGTCGACAGAGAGCATGGAGACTAGCAGGGAGGGATGACAATTAATACATATAAAATTAAAGAAATAAGAACTTAAATACAACTTACCTGTGAAGAAAGCAAAATGAAGTGAAAACCATATGGGTCGAGCTGAGTGACTCATCACCAATGGTTGGGGTACTGAAGTGCCATGAAAGCTAATATAATGGTAACTTTAGCAGGGTTTACTGCATTACCAAGTAAACATAATATAAACAGACGTGTCACAAAATCACAAAAGTGACTAAATTGTGACAGACAGGAAGTCTCAGAATTTTGATATTGTGGATGTGTTAGAGGATGGATTTTATTTATGATCTATCTATTCCTCAAAATTAATACAGTTCTTGAAACATTGAGGTCAAGCGTTCATAGTTTTATTGTGCATACAGTACATGCAATAGTACTTAGGTATACACTTAACATATAATACAATATAAAGACAAATCAATAGCAGTATTACATTAGTATACTTCAAGTTAGTCTGATAAACCTTTTCTTTGCAGTTATCTGCAAACTTTCTCAGGGTTTGGTGCTGTCCTGGGGCTGTAGATGATTCAATGAGTAATTGAAGTGGTTCTGAGCCATATAATCCAGCAAGATCCTCGGTTTAATTCCTTTTTTCTGTGTTAATCTCAATTGAGGTTTCTGTGGTTCTACAGTTTGCCTTTCATTCCAGGGCTAGGGAGATAAAAATTGAATAGGATTCTTTCTCTCAATAGCTATCAAATAACCCCTGATGGGTATTTGTGTGGACGTTGGGTGAGGAATGGATGTGCTTGGTTGTGATGGCCTCTGTAGTTGAATAACCTGACCACTGTGTATGCCTATATGTGGCGAATGGGCACGGTCAAAATGGGCAGGAAACATTTCTGACCAGTACACACTCCCGTATAAATCATGGCCTCCAGAAGAGGGGACTAGGGAGGAAACAAATAAAGAGAAAAAAAATTATAAATGCAAGCTCAGTTGTGCTTACAACTTTTTAACGACTGCAAAATTTGGCAACTTGTTTTTAAAAATTGGGTAGGAGCAATAATTATTGTCTGAATTGAAAACAAAATTCTTCCTTTCTCCCTTTTGCCCAATTCCCAGACAGAGAAGGGTAGTGCACTTCATGAGGCTGCCTTGTTTGGGAAGACGGATGTGGTCCAAATACTTCTAGCATCTGGTAAGTTCTTGGATCTATCGTTGCTTGAACCTAAGATAACAAACATAGGTTTTCGAATAGACTGTGGCTAATGTTTCCCATGCACATAAATAATGTTTGGCCATCATACAAGTGATTTAAACAGAAATAAATCCTGACATTTATGTTATTTAAGCTATTTTTTATTTTGCATAGGTATTGGTCAGTACTTAGTAGTCAGATGCACACAAGATAGTTTTGGAAAAAGAGCCTTCACCCCTTTTTGATTTTCTTTTTCCCAAAGATCAACTCTGGCATCTCCCCATTATGGCATCTAGCTGTTTTATTTGACTGAGTTCAGTTTTCCAGCCTCAACCATTTCCTTCCAACACATTTCAGCTTTTAAAGAACAGCTTCCTGATCTAAGCTAATGGCAAGTCCTTTATTCATCCGGCTGTTTGTTCATTTTTTTACTAAATGTTTTTAATGATTTGTTTCTTACTTAATTTTCACACCTTTTTAATTTTTTGCAATTATCCATTAGCTGGTTAATTCGTCACTTAAAAGTCAAATCCGTTATGTATTGCGCCTGCATGCATGGGTCTACAAATCTTATCTTTTGTTTCCTGATACGGATTAGCTTTATGTTTGACCTTCCGAGAGAGGTCTCCAACGTCCTTCGACATTACAAATGTAATTAAATAATCCCCCGCCACCCCCGTTACCGTCAGCTGAAAGGTTAGGTAGCCCACTCCAAGCTGTATGAGTTCGGCTCAAGCTGTATAACTCCACTGTAACCAGACACACGCGGGTCACTTGGCCATAAGTATTGACCATTGCCGCCTGGAGAGCGCCTCCCAACAGCTCAGACTCCTCGTTTCCCCCCCGCTTCCCCGACAGCGAGGCACCACATCGCGACCCCAGATATCCCGCGATGCTGCTTTGTGATCTGAAGTCCCGGTTTAGCGCCATTATTAGCCAAAATGATCTGTACCATGCCTCAATATAATTTGGATTCGGGTCTGTCAAATCAGACATGTCTATACATGTAATTTAAAAAAAATTAATTTAATCTTTATTTATGACAGACAAAGTCAGCAACATAACCATAGCAGTAAGAGAACACTGCGCTACATTTATGCTATGGGGCAACCATACAAACGGAACACAGTGATTATCTTTGTTCTGGGAGCTGTTCCAGCTGAAGTCTTCTGTGGAGGATTTGTTGTAGCTCCATGTCGAGCTGTATACTCTCTCCCATTATATCCTTTCTTATCACTGCTATGTGACAGCTTTAGTGTAACTACTTTTCTTTCTCAGTTTTCCTGTGAAGTTCACCACGTTTGTATCATAGTATTAGTAGGTACAGCACAGGGGGAGGCCATTCGGTCCATCATGCCTGTGTCGGCTCTTTGAAAGAGCTGTCCAATTAGTCCCAGTCCCTTGCTCTTTCCCCATTGCCCTGTAATTTTTTTCCCTTCAAGTATTGATCCTTTTGAAAGTTAGCATTGAATCTGCTTCCACCACCCTTTCAGGCAGTGCATTCCAGACCATTACAGTTTGCTGCATAAAAAATGTTTCCTTATGTCGCCTCTGGCTCTTTTGCCGATCACCTTAAATGTGTCCTCTGGTTACCGAACTCTCTGCCACTGGAAATAGTTTCTCCTTATTTACTCTGTCAAAACCCTTCATGATTTTGACATCTCTGCCAATCTCCCCTTAACCTTCTCTGTTCTATGGATTACAACCTCAGCTTCTCCAGTCTCTTCACATAATTGAAATCCCTCATCCCTGGCACCATTCTAGTAAATCTCTTCTGCACCCTCTCTAAGGCCTTGACATCCTTCGTAAAGTGTGGTGCCCAGAATTGAACACAATACTCCAGCTGAGGCCTCACCAGTGTTTTATAAAGATTGAGCATAACTTCCTTGCTTTTGTACTCTATGCCTCTATTAATAAAGCCCAGGATCGCATATGCTTTTTAACAGCCTTCTCAACTTGTTCTGCCACCTTCAAAGATTTGTGTATGTGCACCCCAGGTCTCTCTGTTCCTGCACCCCCTTTAAAATTGTACCATTTAGTTCATATTGCATCTCTTCATTCTTCCGACCAAAATGCATCACTTCACATTTCTCAGCATTAAATTTCGTCTGCCGTGTGTCTACCCATTTCACCAGCCTGTTACTATCCTCCACATTGTTTACTACGTTTTCAAGTTTCGTGTCATTTGCAAACTTTGAAATTATTCCCTGTATACCCAAGTCCAGGTCATTAATATATATCAAAAAGAGCAGTGGTCCGAATACTGACCCCTGGGGAATGCTACTGCATACTTCCCTCCAGGCTGAAAAAACTACTGTTCATTCCTACTCTCTGCTTTCGTACCCCTAACCAATTTTGTATCCTAGCTGGCACTGTCCCTTTAATCCCATGGGCTTTAATTTTGCTAACAAGCCTATTATGTGGTACTTTCTCAAATGCCTTTTGAAAGCCCATATATACAACATCAACTGCACTACCCTCATCAACGCTCTCCCTTACTTCACCAAAGAACTCAACCAAGTTAGTCAAACACGATTTTGCTTTAACAAATCTGTGTTGACCTTCATTTATTAGCCCATATTTTTCCAAGTGCCAATTTATTTTGTCCTGGATTATTGTCTCTAAAAGTTTCCCCACCACCAATGTTAGCCTGACTGGCTTGTAATTGCCGGGTTTATCCCTCCTCTTTTTGAACCGGGGAGTAACATTTGCAATTCTACAGTCCTACAGCACCATCCCAATATCTCAGGAGGATTGGAAGATTGTGGCCAGAGCCTCTGCAATTTCCACCCTTACTTCTCTCAGTAATCTAAGATGTGTCCCATCTGGACTGGGTGACTTTTCTACTTTGACTACTGCCAATCTCTAAAGTACCTCCTCTTTATCTATTTTTATCATATTCAGTATCGCTACTATCTCCTCCTTTACTACTACAATTGTAATAAATTGGATAGCCAGGTGGTGAAGGATAGAATACTATAGCCTGGTCTTCAGTTGCTTCCAAGCCTTTATTCACACAGATCTGCATTACCCACTGTGCACCCCCAAGATAAGCACTCATAAATGGATACAAGGGAGTCCCCAATTGATACGCACCACCTGAATACAATTAATATTAATTGATAAAAAATAAAATGGATATAATTAACAACAAAGGCAGCATCCGCTTCTCTAGTGAAGACGGATGCAAAGTATTCATTTAGTACCTCAGCCATGCCCTCTGCCTCTACAAGAAGATCTTTTTTTATCCCGAATTGGGCCCACGCTTCCTTTGACTACCCTTTTACTATATATATATGTTTATAAAAGACTTTTGGGTTCCCTTTTATGTTAGCCGCTAATCTACTCTCATACTCTCTCTTTGCCCCCCCCCCCCCCCCCAACTCCCTTTTTTAGATCTCCTCTGTACTTTCTGTATTCAACCAGGTTCTCTACTGTACTATGAACTTTACATTTGTCATAAGCCTCCTTTTTCTGTTTCATTTTAAAATCTATATCTTTAGTCATCCACGGAGCTCTAGCTTTGGATGCCCTTCCTTTCCCCCTCATAGGGATGTGTCTACTCCGTACCTGAATCAATTCCTTCTTGAATGACACCTATTGTTCAATTACTGTTTTGCCTACCAATTTTGGATTCCAATCCACCTGGGCAAAATCCCTTTTTGACTCACTGAAAAATTTGCCCTCCTCCAGTTAAGCATTTTCACATTTGATTGTTCCTTGTCCTTTTCCATAACTATTCTGAACCTAATGATATTATGATCACTGTTCCCCCAAATGCTCCCCCACTTCATTCCCCAGAACTAGATCCAGCACTATTTCCTTCCAGGTTGGGCTGGAAATGCACTGTTCCAGAAAGTTCTCTTGAATGCATTTCAGGAATTCCTCCCCCTCTTTGCCATTTATACTGTTACTGTCCCAGTCTATATTGAGATAATTGAAGTCCCCCATTATCACTACTCTATACTTCTTGCATCTTTCTGTAATTTGCTTGCAAATAATCTCCTCTATCTCCTTCACAATATTTGATGGCCTAGAGTATACACCCAGTGCTTAATAGTTCCTTAATTCTAACCAAATAGGTTCTGTCTTTGACCCCTTAACTACATCATCCCTTTCCAGTGCTATAAATTTTTTTCGATCAGTGCTGTTCCCCTCCCCCCTCCCCCTCCCCCTCCCCCTTCCCTTCCCCCTCCCCCTCCCCCTTCCCTTCCCCCTTTCCTTCCCCCTTTCCCCCTTTCCCCCTCCCCCCCCTTTCCCCCTTCCCCCTCTCCCCCTTCCCCCTTCCCCCCTCCCCCCCCACTCCTTTCTTTCCTTCCCTATCTTTCCTGAATACCTTGTAGCCAGGAATATTAAGTACCCAATCCTCTCCTTCTTTGAGCCAGTTCTCTGTTATTGCCACTATATCATAGTCCCATGTGGCGACGTGAGCCTGCAGCTCACCAACCTTATTTACCACGTTACGTGCATTTATGCACATGCACTCCAATCTCAGACTGCCTCGCATTTGCCCCCTGTCTGATCCCTGCTGTTTCTGAACTATTCTTTACTCTTGTACTTGTTGCTCCCAGTCCTCTGTGCACCTTGTTTCTCGTCTCTAATGCTTCATCCTGGTGCCTATTCCCCTGCCAAATTAGTTTAAACCCTCCCCCGCGAGGACATTGGCCCCAACTCTGTTGAGGTGCAACCTGTCCATCTTGAACAGATCCCTCCTGCCCGAGAACTGGCACCAATACCCCAGGAATCTGAAG
Organism: Heptranchias perlo; assembly: GCF_035084215.1. Taxonomy (NCBI): domain Eukaryota; kingdom Metazoa; phylum Chordata; class Chondrichthyes; order Hexanchiformes; family Hexanchidae; genus Heptranchias; species Heptranchias perlo. The sequence goes on from NC_090351.1 coordinate 12,499,964, forward strand.
CCCTCCCTCCTGCACCATTGTTCCAGCCATGCATTAACCTGTCTTATCCTACTATTCCTATATTCATTAGCACATGGCACTGGGAGTAATCCAGAGATTACTACCTTTTGAGATCCTGCTCTTAAACTTCCTCTCTAGCTCCTGAAACTCTGACTGCAGGACCGCGACCCTTTTGCTTCTTGTCATTGGTTCTCACATGGACCACGATTTCTGGCTGTTCCCCTTCCCCCCCCTCAAAATCCTGGAACTCCTTTACTAACAGCACTGTAGGAGAACCGTCACCACACGGACTGCAGTGGTTCAAGAATGCGGCTCACCACCTTCTTGAGGGCAGTTAGGGATGGGCAATAAATGCCAGCCTCGCCAGCGATGCCCACATCCCATGAACGAATAAAAAAAATGTTCTCCACCCTCTCAGTGATGTCTTTTATCCTGGTACCAGGGAGGCAACACACCATGCGGGACTCATGTCAGGGGTTGCAGAAATGCCTGTATCACCCTGACTATTGAATCCCCTATAACAACTGCATTTCTTTTGCCCCCCCCCCACCGGTACAGCCGAGTTTCCCACGGTGCCGTGGATTTGCTCCTGACTGCACTCCCCTGAGGTGTCAACACCCTCACTGGTATTCAACATTGCATACCAGTTTATGAGTGCCACTCTCCTAGGGCACACCTGCACTGCCTGCCTGTTTCTCCTAGCCTGTCTGGTGTTCACCCACTCCCTCTCCGCCTGAACTCTCTGTAGCTGCAAGGTAACCACCCCCTGAAACGTGCTATATACGAAACTCTCGGCTTCCCGTATGCACTGTAGTGAAGCCAGCCGCCCCTCAAGCTCAGAAACCCTGTTCTGCCATGTTAGCTAACAGTTATTTAAACTTTGTTTAGCTTTAAGGTACTTTACTGTTTACCTGACACTAAAACACTAATCAATGAACTAAGTACTTACTGATTTAACCTCGGCGCTCTTCCTTCCCTTGTTTTGATTCCTCGTGCGGCTTCTTTTATGCTCTGCTCAATCTTAGTCCATAGTTTTTTGGTTTAAAATCACTTAGCACCTCCTTCCCCCTCTGCACCGAATTCCCTCACTCACCAAATTCCCAGTTGAATGTCTTCACTCTATTAGAGCACTTCAATCTCTATCTTTCCCAACCTCTGTGCTCAAGTTCATGTCTGAACAGATAGCTGTTGATGTCCTTGCAATTAACACCAGTAAACATCAAATCACCTTTGACCAGCATATTCTTTCCCTTTCTGAAGGCTATTGAACTCTAGGAGCCATCCCACTTCTTTGTCCATTTAACTCAGCATTTTCCATGGGCATTTCCATACTATCTTTTTTGTTTCTACAGACTACTTTCTTCTACAGTACAATCTGTTCAAACATTCCAAAACGTTGATTAACTATTTCAAAATATTGTGGCCTAAAGCTACGTTATTGTAATCAACCTTCACACTACAGTATGCTCAGTTGCTAAGTTGCAGTGTTACAGAACTATTGGTTGAACTTGCCCATTGCCCAGCTTGGGAAGTTCTATTGACCTCCTACAGCTTGGGAAGTTCTATTGACCTCCTACAGCTTGGGAAGTTCTATTGACCTCCTACAGCTTGTAATTATTTCCGAAGTCATTTTTTTGCAAAGATCTACCTTGCATTGGAATTTATCAACACATTGCTAGGTTCATTTGACTGACAAAAAAAAGTGGTGCTTTGTAACTCACAGCTGTGAGATTTACTAAAGAGAATTGATTACATCTCCCCTCCAATGGGGGAGTACTTTGCTTCTCTGGGCAGCAGTCAATGTAACTACTAATGGTTGACACTTGTTTTATGTTTGGCTACCTAGATAGTTAACATTGGTACCTAATTAAGATATGAAGAATTCCTGACCAAATGATTGCATGTGAACAATGCTCTATTTTTGACAGGGATTGATGTTAATATTAAAGATATTCGTGGGAAGTCAGCATTAGAAATTGTGCAGGAACACCCAGCTCAGAAGAGTAAAGAGATTGCAACTCTTATTCAAGGTACAAAGCCTTTGTTCTTGGTAACATCTTAAGCTTATTACCTTCCATTTTTTAAAAAAAAACCTTTCTATCTTCATCTCAAGAAACTCACCATTTCCTTGTGGGGCGAGGGTAACGGGGCTGGGGTGTGTGTGTGGTGGTGGGGGGTGACGGCAGATGATCTCTGTTTATGCATCTGCTATCCATACTCTTTGGTGCTAGGGGACGCAGAAGATTGGGTCAGGGTTATCTTGCCCTCAATTGTTTTTGCTTCCTATCTTCTCCCTTTGGGGAAGTGTTTCAATTTAATTCAGCCCAAACCTCCCATTGGTGGCATGGCTGAGCTTAAAAAAAAACTTGCCTTCCAGGAATTCTAACATTCCCCATTAATGTGTTGGGATATCAACTTGTTAAACTTAAAATTATGCCTTACAGCTTTTTGAGGTTCATTTCTATTCAAGTGATTTTACAAGAACAAGTATACTTATATGAGGATGTGCATGTTTGCTTAACATAAATGTGTATATATTAAAACCTGGTGTGTGCTATTGGGTCCTGCAGTTTGATACTGTTAGGCTGTGAAGCACCTGGAAACCCACCCCACAACTGCTGCTCTGTACTGGTGCTCTAGTAGAGCAACACTGGTCGTATACATCAAACACAGTATTTGTTAAAAATAGGTATTTGAATTACGGCTCCATTTTACATTTTGTCATCAAGCCGTACAGTATGAAGGTTGCTTTCGTGTATGTGGAAGAAACAAGATCATATGTGAAGGTGCATCTTGTACCCCATTTACAGCATGAGTTTGCTGCCAATTGCTGAAGTTGGCAGCAATTGTGCATTGTAAACTTGCATTGTAAACTTGCAATGTTTTGACAGCTGGAGATAGCAGCTATCACCCAAGGAGCCTGTATAGACAGTGCCACCTGTTTAAGAAAAACTCCAGTTGACAACCTCCATTGCAATTCAGCAACAGTGGGCATGTGGAATATGAGATTGCAGAAAAAAAGGCATTCTCAAGCCAATTGCAACTCCTCTCCTGCTGCCAACTGAATAATATAGATGGATTCAAAAGCAAAATACCGTGGATGCTGGAAATGTAAAAAAAAAGCAGAAAATGTTATAAATACTCAGCAGGTCAGGCAGCATTTGTGGAGAAAGAAACAGTATTAATATTTCAGGTCAATGACCTTTCGTCAGAAATATAAATGGATTGTTACTCAGTTTTAGTGCGCCAGCATGTGTGGATGCTGCTACTCACCCAAAAAAAAAGACATGGGCAAATGTTTTGGATAGTGAGGGAAGTGAAGAATGTCCTAACACTGCATACAGAAGTGGTGAGGTGAAAAGTTGATACCAAGGCAGCAGCACCAGGCAAAATCTTTTGGTTGCTCCAAAACTCTATTGCATGCCAAAATCACTGTGGTAACACCTAGTATTATGGTGACTAAAGCTTTAGCACATTATTGCTCTTGCCAGGACTGAAGCACCACTGTAAAGATTTATGTGTCTTAGAGCAAACACCTGAGTCAGCCATTTGGTACAATATTTTGCTAATCTAAATTGATCTGGTTTTTGGGATTCAGGGCTCCCAGGTTGTTTCTAGAATTTTGTATTTCTGAAATGTTCCTACCACTCGAATGACAAAGTCAGGGCAGTCTTTAAGAAATTTTAGTTTGCTATAGTTACTTTTAAAGTAAATCCAAGGAAGAATGAGGTTGACCATATAAAGTGGAATATTATACAGGGTGTTGTACTGGGTGGTGGTGTGTTATCATTGTTTGACAGTTCTTTGGTGGGAGACCAGTCAATGTTTCCTTTTAGTTCTCCTGTTTCATCATTCTCTGTGCAGATCATATGGCAGGGAAAGTGATCTCAAGGAACATGGAAAAGACAGTTTCAGTGTCCAAAACACCTCCATTTTCCATTTCTGAGCCTGGTAATCAAAAGTCTACGGGTAAGGACAGTTGTATTTGTTAAACTTGATATTGAGTGCCTTTGATGAAATTACATTTAATGAACAACTCCACTTTGTTATATTTGAGATATGTGATATGCTTGAAGGTTACTTGCCATCCCTCTTTCTATTTTCTTGGTGGCAGGAGCAACTGTACAAAGCAAATCTGTGTACTGTCATTTCTTTTTTAGACAATTATAGAGGAAGATAAGTAAAAGAGAATTAGAACTGGTAAAATGGGCAGACACATGGCAGATGCAATTTAACGCAGAGAAGCGTGAAGTGATGCATTTTGATAGGAAAAATGAGAGGCACCATGAACTAAATGGTTCAATTTTAAAGGAGGTGCAGGATCAGAGACATCTGGGGATGTACGTGTACAAATCTTAGGTGACAGGACAAGTTGAGAAGTTTTTTTTAAAAAAAAGCTTACGAGATCCTTGACTTTAAAAACGAAGACATAGAATACAAAAGCAAGGAAGTTATGCTAAACTTCATAAATTACTGGTTAGGCCCCAACTGGAATATTGTGTCCAATTCTGGGCACCACATTTTAGGAAGGATGTCAAGGCCTTGAGAGGGTGCAGAGGAGATTTACTGGAATGGTACCAGGGATGTGGAACTTCAGTTATGTGGAGAGACTAGGGAAGCTGGGGTTGTTCTCAGAGCAGAGAAGGCTAAGAAGAGATTTAATAGAGGTGCTCAAAATCATGAAGGGTTTTGATAACTGTTTCCAGTGACAGAATGGCCCGTAACCAGAGGACACAGATTGGCAAAAGAACCAGGGGTGAGATGAGGAGAATTTTTTTTACCCAATGAGTTGTTATGATTTGGAATGCACTGCTTGAAAGGATGGTGGAAGCAGATTCAATAATAACTTTCAAAATGGAATTGGATAAATACCTGAAGGGGGGAAAATTTGCAGGGATACAGGGATATGGGAAGGGGAATGAGACCAACTTGATAGCTCTTTCAAAGAGCTGGCACAGGCCCGATGGGCTGAATTGCCTCCTGTTCTGTATCATAAGAACATTAGAAGTGGGAGCAGGGGTAGGCCATACGACCCCTTGAGCCTGCTCCGCCATTCAGTAAGATCATGGCTGATCTTCGACTTCAACTCACTTTCCCGCCCGATTCCCATATCCCTTGATTCCCCTAGAGTCCAAAAATCTATCAATCTCAGTCTTGAATATATTCAACGACTGAGCATCCACAGCCCTCTGGGGTAGAGAATTCCAAAGATTCACAACACTCTGAGTAAAGAAATTTCTCCTCATCTCAGGCCTAAATGGCTGACCCCTTATCCTGAGACTATGCCCCCTAGTTCTAGACTCTCCAGCCAGGGGAAACAACCTCTCAGCATCTACCCTGTCAAGCCCCCTCAGAATCTTTTATGTTTCAATGAGATCACTTCTCATTCTGCTAAACTCCAGAGTATAGGCCCATTCTACTCAATCTCTCCTCATAGGACAAACCTCTCATCCCAGGAATTAATCTAGTGAGCCTTCGTTGCACTGCCTCTAAGGCAAGCATATCCTTCCTTAGGTAAGGAGACCAAAACTGTACACAGTACTGCAGGTGTGGTCTCACTAAAGTCCTGTACAATTGCAGCAAGACTTCCTTACTCTTATACTTCAATCCCCTTGCAATAAAGGCCAACATACCATTTGCCTTCCTGATTGCTTGTTTACCTGCATGTTAACTTGATGTGTTTTGTGTACAAGGACACCCAAATCCCTCAGAACGCCAACATTTAATAGTTTTTCACCATTTAAAAAAGATTCAGTTTTTCTATTCTTCCTACGAAAGTGAATAACCTCACATTTCCCCACATTATACTCCATCTGCCACCTTCTTGCCCACTCACTTAACCTGTCCATATCCCTTTGCAGACTCTCTGCATCATCATCCTCCTTACTTACTTTCCCACCTAGCTTTGTATCATCAGCAAATTTGGATACATTACAATCGGTCCCTTCATCTAAGTCATTAATATAGATTGTAAATAGCTGAGGCCCAAGCACTGATCCTTGCGGCACCCCACTAGTTACAGCCTACTAACCTGAAAATGACCTGTTTATTCCTACTCTGTTTTCTGTCCATCAACCAATCCTCTATCCATGCTAATATGTAACCCCCAACCCCACGAGCCCTTATCTGGTGTAACAACCTTTTATGTGGCACCTTATCGAATGCCTTTTGAAATTCCAAATATACTACATCCACTGGTTCCCCTTTATCTACCCTGCTTTACAACCTTTAAAATTGTCAAACATGATTTCCCTCTCATAAAACCATGTTGACTTTGCCTAATCATATGATGCTGCCTAATCATCATATGATTATCATTCTATGACTTATACTAATATCTTTGATCATTAGAGTGATATTAGTATAATATATTAAAAAATACTGTATGCTTTTGGCTCTTGCAGTGGCTGTACAGAGTTCTGGTCTCCATATTATACTATGCATAATCTCCGTATTGTAAAAAGGATATAGAGGCACTGGAGAAGGTCCAAAAAAGATTCACTGGGATGATAGCAGAACTGAGGGGATATACTTGCCAGGAAAGGCTGAACAGGCTGGGGCTCTTCTCTGGAAAAGAGAAGGCTAAAGGGTGATCTGATAGAGGCCTTTAAGATAATAAAAGGGTTTGATAGGGTAGACGTATAGAAGATGTTTTCACTTGCGGGGGAGACCAAAACTAGGGGCCATAAATATAAGATAGTCACCAATAAATCCAATAGGGAATTCAGGAGAAACTTCTTTACCCAAAGAGTGGTAAGAATGTGGAACTTGCTACTACAAGGAACAGTTGAGGCAAATAGCATGGAAGCATTTAAGGGGAAGCTAGATAAACACATGAGGGAACAAGGAATGGAAGGATATGCTGATAGGGTTAGATGGAGGGCTGGACGGAGGCTTGTGTGGCCTGTTTCTGTGCTGTAGACTCAATTGGGTCAGGGGGGTGAGATAAATATTGTAGATGCATGCTTGGTATTTCTGAAAACTGATAGTTGTGTCTGTGAAATGGTGAAATCAAGGGAAAAAACGCATAATATATTGGGTAAGTTTTGCTTTATTGGTTTCAGCAGAGGCACAAGATAGAACTCCCTGTGATGAAGCTAAATCCAGCATAAGTCATTCATAATTCAATGATGAATTTGTTGGAAATGTTTGAAAGGCCAGTACAGCCATTAGCATATCATTGTGCTAAAAATTGTTCTGCTCCAGCAAGAAGATAGATATAATAAATGTAAATCTCTTGATTTTACTGTTCACAGTACTGTACTTATTTTTAATCTTGAACATGTTGGATGCATATTGTTTTTGTTAATTAACACAATAGGTAAGTTCTGCTCCTGGATCTATTTCATTCTCATAGTTATATTCTTTCCTATATCTCTCAAACTAAGCTGTCTTCCATTAGGGATTTAAATGAAGAACTGTAAAATTTTACTACATTTTGACACTAACAATACTCAAAATGACTAAAATTACTAGCAGGAAGCCCAGTTATACGTAAGCATATTCAGAGAAATTAAGGCAAAGTTAAGCCTGCACATAATGAATAAGGCAGTAGTATCTCTTATATCGCTTCATCCTTTTAATGCAAGCCATTGATGAAAAACAAATAATTGTTTACTAAGTGTTTAATACTATAAAAATGATCATGCATGGTCTCCAGTGGGTAGAGTGTTTAACACTCACTTCTTTGATAGCAGATTGTGTTTGTCTGTGTGAACTTGACTGGAGATGCATCTCATCTTGTTTTTGTTCCTTCTCCTAACTTGAAGGTGAGGAACAAATGGAACTAACCAAGCTTATTACAGAATTTGAAAACCAGCCAGAAGAGGAATGTCCATATGAGGCCTTGTGCAATGCAACATCACACTCTGTAGAAAGCCTGGCAAGTTTGAAAGCGTCTGATAAGGAAACAAGTTCAAGCCAGGAATTAATCAAGGTCAGTACTAAAAGAATGAATAGCATTTCTAAATTGTGTTCTACGTAAGTAAATGTCTTACTGGTTGAGACTGCAGGTATGGAATTAATGCCAGTGGTCTGTTTCCAGCAGCCACTCTCTCTATACAGTAGTAATTCCGAAGCTATCTAATTGGCAGTCTTCAAGAATCAAAACATAAATCTGCTACAAATATGAAGCAAAATGTTATGAATAAATGTGTGTCTGGCAGAAACAAAATACACAATTCTTTAACATCATAATCCATTAAAATGCTCAAGAGTAATCATGAATTGTTGGTCACTTAGTGTACTTTTCCACATATTGCAATTGCATGTCCCCAGTGACATCAATTTGATTATTTCATATTGATTGGTAGGCTGATACTAGAATGCCATCTGTTAAGTAGTGTGTCTTTAAATTCCTTGTCCCATGCAAAACTTAATTTGCTTTTGAAATGCAGTTTCTGTTTTAATGCTCTGGTATGAATGGACAAGAATTGGTTTGGTACTACTGATGTTCATTTATACAACTTAGTATTTGTCTTTTAGTTTCTTGAACAAGCGTTCTTTTTATTTTGTTTTCGGCAGGAGGGATGTAGGGCAGGATTATCATGTTAATGTCTTTCAATAGCCTGAGCAGTTGTCATAGTGATGGCAGTAGTTAAGCATTACCAAGGGTTTGATATAATGCAAGTCTGCTGTAGTCTTTGTAATGTTTTAAACATTTCAAACTGCGACTTGCATAGAAGCAGGTCACATTTTTTTGAAGCTCTAAGATAGTTGCTAAAGCAAACCTGGAGAACAAGCCGCCACTATTTTGCACCAGCATTTGTTAGAAACTTACATTGGTTATTTTGCAATTATCTTGCAAGCTGGAATTGCTCAATAATGTTGCTCCATTAAAGCAGTGTTTTTTAAACTTGACTGTGTGGAAGTCCTCCTGCAAATATTGGCTGCATTGCCTGGGACCCCTGATCTACCCAAAGGAAAACAGTGTTATCATTTGTGCAAAATAATGTGTTACTAAGTCAAAAAGTATGCAAAAAATATTGATTGCAAGATTTTTCAGACAAAGTGTTTGCAGTGCACAATATATCCAACCCCAGATGGAAAGAAATCTGAAGACTTTGCAGACTCTAATTTGGGATCCAATGCTTTGAAGAGATCATTCACATTAAGCTAAAATAATGGTAATTTGTTTGAAAAACTTATTAACCATATGCTATAGTTGATCACCTTAGCTCCAAGATTCAGTGTATATAAGTAAAACATATTTTAAAATGTCAAGGAAATGTACCTTTCGTAATGGAAGCAATTGTACATTTCTTTAATGAATGGAACTGACCTCATGATGCAATTGACAGTCATTAGCACACTCTCTGGTGGGCTCCATGTGTTGCATAATTGGGATATCACAGTGCCAGCCATGGCATACATGAAAAAGAGCTGACAAATCTCAGCAGTTTCATTGTATTAAGACTATTTTCCCTTCTGGTTTTCTCTGTGGCTCTGCAAGAAGCTGTTTTCATGATAATTCATAAAGAAATTACACATTTATTATAGAAACAAAAATATGTTCAAATTTGAGTTTAATGAGTAATTTTGAATTTGTGGCTTTGGCCTGGCCTCTCACATCAAATTGTATTGAAAACCTTCATATATCTAAGTAATTTTTTGACTGCTGTCTGCTGCAATTACCTGCTCCTGGCTTTGTTCTGTTTGCCTGAATGCTCCAGGTGATCTTTTGTCTTGTCTGGCAATTGGACATCCAGTGTTCTGCCTGTAAATTATTCTGACTAACCTGTACAAATACTGTGGTAGCCCCACATTAATGTCCAGCATCGGTGTGCTGCTTTCCATTGGTGGATGCACCAATGAGGTAACATCACTGCGACCAGATCTTTCCTATGTTACTGGGCCTGCCACATTTCAAATTGATGAACCCATCAGCATAGATAGGAATAGTGCTGCCTGTTCTAACTCCTTGTCTTATATTGACTGTTTCATGTGCTATCAGTGAGCCACAAGAACAGCAGATGGATGTTGGGCAGTAAGACTACTATAGCACTTATTATGCAAGCTGTGCCAATGTAAACACAGTGCAGCCTGGGAGAGCAGGGTCCAGCTGAAGAGCCCAGGAGATGAAGAACTGAACAAAGAACAGAAATCTTGATATGTTGAAGAATTAATGTATCAAAACTGTTCGAGTGCCCTTTCAACTGTGATATATTGAGACTATTAAGTAGATGTGAAAAATATATTTTTTCAAAATTCTTCAGAAAGGTACTAGAACTTGAAAGGTTAAAACAAATGCATGGATGAGTGAACAAAAAGCCCTTTATAAATATAAAACCAGTCATTGGTTCAGTTGCTGCAGTCATACATGGGTGAAATGCTTTGCTGGTTTGCGTTTTGCTGCTTTGGTGTGGCAGCTTTGATACATTAGTTTTCATCCATGCAAAACTTCCCACTTGGCAGAGATGAAAAGTTAGAAGTTGACCCTGACTTGCGACCATAATAATAGTTAATAAACTTGGTTCTGAAGCATGTAGTTGATTGTTTCAGTCACTAGCTTTGCATGGCATCGCAGACCGTCGGCTACATATGCATGTTATTTTTGGCTAACTTGAGTTTACTGTAAGGTGGGGTCTTACATTGCCAACATCACTGAGTGTGAAGCAGTTGTTAATTGTATCCATGTGATTGATATTGATTAGTGTTAATTGTATTCAGGTGGTGTGTATCAGTTGGGGCTCTCGTACCCATATATAAGAGAGCTTATCTAGGGTGTGGTGTATGTCATGTGGATCTCTGTGAACAAAAGCTTGGAAGCAACTGAAGACCAGGCTCTAGTATTTTAACCTTCACCGGGCTATCCAGCTTGTAACAGCAGTGGTCAGATTCTGGGAAAAAGACTTGTGGTTTCTTGTTGAGGTATAATAAACAGAAAAGTAGAGCTACCTGAAATATAACTGAAAAATTATTTTGATCACTGCTACTTATTCAATATAACAAAATAATGGATTAAGAGCCTGAAAAGTAAACTCTACTATAGACTTGTGGACTATTTGGTTCACAAGATTAAATTTGGTGCTGGGTTTCCAAAGCTAGAAAGTGCACCATAAACCTTTTGATTGTTATAAGATTCACAGAAGTGTTAAACATTTAACAACTTGCAGTAAAGTATTATGTCAGTTGAATATTAAAAAAAAACTCACTCCATTTCAAAAAACCAAATCTCATTTAAGACTTTTGTTTGTGAAATTCACAAATGAGCATCAGTAGTCCTTTGGATACGATACAATAAACCTGAAGGTCCAGCAGAGGGTGCTGTAACCTTGAATAAAAATTGGACACAGACTATAGGACAGATTTCAGTTATGAATGATTTGGGTGAAAATGCTCACTTTTTTTACTGTAGTAGTTTTAATTTTCTGGATTCTCAGCATCCTCCGGACATGTCGGTGGTAGTTACATCCTGGTACCCTGTTATTAGGGAACGTAATCGTGGAAGCCACCTTCCCTTCAAGACTTTGAGATGTCAATGATGTGACATTGGGACATCATTTATGGGAACCTTTTAATTTCTCTGCAGTGTGAAGGAAGTGTTGCTGCTGAAGAGCTTCAGTTCATTTCCCATTAAGCGAAGCTTTATTTTGTTTTTATTTGTCATTTACGTAAATTCAAGGAATTAATTGGAGTTTTTTGAGGATGTAACTGGTAGAATAGATAAGGGAGAACCAGTGGATGTGGTTTATTTGGATTTTCAGAAGGCCTTTGATAAAGTCCCACATAAGAGGTTAGTGTGCAAAATTAAAGCACATGGGATTGGTGGTAATATACTGGCATGGATTGAAAATTGGTTAACAGACAGGAAACAGAGTAGGAATAAATGGGTCCTTTTCAGGGTGGCAGGCAGCGACTAGTGGGGTACTGCAGGGATCAGTGCTTGGGCTCCAGCTATTCACAGTATATATTAATGATTGGGATGAAGGAACCAAATGTAATATTTCCAAGTTTGCTGACGAGACAATAATAGGTGGGATTGTGAGTTGTGAGGAGGATGCAAAGACGCTTCAAGGCGATTTAGACAAGTTGAGTGAGTGGGCAATACATGGCAGATGCAGTATAACGTGGATAAATGTGAAGTTATCCACTTCGGAAGGAAAAACAGAAAGGCAGAGTATTATTTAAATGGTGATAGATTGGGGAATGTTGATGTACAAAGGGACCTGGGTGTCATTGTGCACCAGTCACTGAAAGCAAACATGCAGGTGCAGCAAGCAGTTAGGAAGGCAAATGGTATGTTGGCCTTCATTGCAAGAGGATGTGAGTACAGGAGCAAGGATGTCTTACTGCAGTTATACAGGGCCTTGGTGAGACCAGTTTTGGTCTCCTTACCTAAGAAAGGATATAGTTGCCACAGAGGGAGTGCAGCGAAGGTTCACCAGACTGATTCCTGGGATGGCAGGACTGTCGTATGAGGAGAGAATGGGCCAACTCGGCCTGTATTCACTCGAGTTTAGAAGAATGAGAGGGGATCTCATTGAACCATATAAAATTCTGACAGGGCTAGACAGATTAGATGAAGGGAGGATGTTTCCCCTGACTGGGGGGGTCCAGAATGAGGGGGTCACAGTCTCAGGATACAGGGTAGGACATTTAGGACTGAGATGAGGGTGTGAACCTGTGGAATTCTCTACCACAGAAGGCTGTGGAGGCCAAGTCGCTGAATATATTTAAGAAGGAGCTGGATAGATTTCTAGACACAAAAGGCATCAAGGGGCATGGGGAGAGAGCGGGAATATGGTATTGAGATAGAGGATCAGCCATGATCATATTGAATGGTGGAGCAGGCTGGAAGGGCCGAATGGCCTACTCCTGTTCCTGTTTTCTATATTTCTATGAATTAAAAATGCTCATATGTTCTTGGACAAATGTAATTGATCAAAGCTAGTTGGTAATAGTGTGCTTGTATGGGTTGCTGTCAGTAGACAACATTATTACAAATTTATTAAATACCATTGTAAACAATAATAACAATTGATCTGGCTTGGGGAGTTAACTATGTTAAAGAGGGACTATGGTTTAATTTATTTCAACATGATTAAAGATGATGACGTTTTGGACATTGAATTATCTCACTGCACTGGAGATTTTATTCCTTACTATTTTGAATCCATCCTTGAGGAGGGGGTGGCTGACTGAAATTTGTGTTCCATGCCATTATTGGAATCTTGACTCTAATGGTAGCAGGATAGATAAAATTAGATTTTTCCCCTAATTGAGATTTTTTTTTCAGATACATGGTGTAACTGTGAAAAGAATGCAATTTGGGAACATGCTTTAAATAGTAACAATGGAGGAAAACCACTGAGGACTTTTTTGTCTTGACTGATTTGTCACATATGACTGAGTCCAGAGAGCATGAGCTCAGAGGTAGATATCTTTGGGGGAAAGTGATTTTGCCAGCTGCAAAATATTTGGAAAGTGCACTGAGTGACTTTCCATTTGAGTGTTTATGCATCTTGTCTTGAATCTGAAGGAGATCTGTTCACTTGAGGGGATCTTTAGTATTATTAGACCGTATATACCAAAGGGAATTCTTGGTTGTTTCTTGAAATTATACACAACGTTTATGCTAGAAAGCCTGCCAGGCACAGAAGTACTTGAATATTGCCCGAGATGGTTGTTGATGGGAATTTAGCTACTGCTACTGTAGATATAGAAGAGTGTTGATGCTATGAATTCATTATCCCAGAAGCACTTGATTTGAAGGCATTGGGGGTCTGGGAATGTAGGTCAGCAAAAACAGCGGTGATGGGTGAGTGAGACTTGGTGCGGGATAGGATACGGGCAACAGAATGAGCTGAAGCTCATGGTGGAAGATGAGAGGCCTGCCAGGAGACCGTTGGAGTAGCCGAATCTGGAGGTGACAAAGGCATGGATGAGGCTTTCAGCGGCAGATGGGCTGAGACGGGCAGAGGCAGGCGATGTTACAGAGGTGGTAGGCGATCGTTGTGATGGAGAGGATATGGGATTGGAAAATCAGCTCTATCCAATAGGATGCTGTGAACAATCTGGTTCAACCTGAGACACTGGTCAGGGAGAGGAATCAAAACGGTAGCAAGGGAATTTGTTGGGGGGGAAGTGGGGGTGGGGGGGGTTGCCCTAAGACGATGGTTTTGGTCTTAACGGTGATTAGCTGGAGGAAATTAAAGCTCATCCAAGACTGCGGTGGAGAGGGTGACATCACCTTGCATATGGAAGCTGACGCCATGTCTGCAGATGATTTTGTCAAGGACCAAAATGCAGATGACAAAGAGGATACACTTGCTTTTTTTCCCCATAAGGAATGCCTCGCTCACTGGTCTAGATTGTCCCTTTACCTGGTCAATATCTGGATAATTTGTAATGTCCAGAATTGAACAGAAAACCTTTGTTAATGTAGTTTGGCTTCCTGGGTATATTTTGTGCTTCCACATGATCTGATCTTTCCTGACTTAGGAAGAAGGTAGAAATAATTATTTCACTAGACTGTGGCTTCGGCTGTAACTGCCAAACAGATTTAATGAACAGGAAATGGATGTGAGCTGTAGTAATAACACTTTGTAGATTTATAGTAGATGGGGGCTTAATTGTCCATCCTCATAAGATAGAAGATAACAGTCATATTGGCTACCCTAAATTGCAATGTAAATCAATCGGACAATACTTTTAAAATTTTTATTTTAGAAATGGCCAGGACAAAGCATTTTAAATTCAAGAAGAGCTGACAGTCAAAAATATATTCAGACATAACCACAAAATCTCTGTATTGAATTGATCAGGTTGGTTCCTCCTTTGCATACATGACTAAGTCAATAATACCTCATTATGTACCAGAATAAGTTGGTCCATTTTGTGTGAATGAACCTGGTCTTCAACACCATATATACCACGAAAGAAACCAATTATGTCATTGATCATAGGCAAAAATGCTTAATTTTTGTCACAAGTGTCAAGGATGTATCCTGCTGCTTTTGAGTGTGGGGATATATTTTTATATGCAGAGCACCATGGGAACCAGTTAGGAAATCAGGTGGCATTACAAGGAGCAACTCAATTATTTTGACTTTGCCAATGTTGTCATCTTGGCAGGAATACAAAATAGCATATATGCAAAAACTGACAGTACACAATATCGGTAAAAGTGCCATATTGTTAATGAGAAGGTCAGTGTGATAGAAATCACATTGCAGTGTTGTGAAATTCTGTAGTGAAGTACAAGAGGTTGTGAAAGTATAATGGCAGTTGCATGATAGATGACTAAATACAGAAGTTTGCTTTGTGAGGGTGGCTTCTTTTAGAGATTTGGAGAATGTGAAACCAGTAGCGTGGATTTTAACCTCCGGGTGGAAAACTGGGGGCAGCCGTCGAACTTCCTGCCCAGGAATCTCCTTAAAGGCCCAGGCAATTTTTCAGGGCTCATTAACATCTCGCTGGCCAGCTGCCCGCTTGAAAAGGACTTAAAGATGTAGTTTGCTGCCGATAGGTGAAGATCAGGTGGCCTGGAGGCTGCCACTGGCACTCAGTAAGTCACGGAAGGGGGAGTTTGGCAGGGTTTTGAGGGTAGGAAGGGGAATGAGAGCTCGCAACCTAGAGGTCCAGATTCTCCTTGTGGGTCTTGAGGGGAACATTCCTACTTTGGAACTTACTTCCCCCAAAAAGCTATTGAGGCTGAGTCAGTTGACAATTGCAAAGCTGAGATTGATAGATTTTTGTTAGGTAAGGATATTAATGGATATGGAATCAAATGGAGTTTATACAGATCAGCCATGATCGAATTGAATGGCAGAACAGAACATCGGGGCTGAACGACCTATGTTCTGTTCTCCTCCTGGCCCCACAAAGAAAAGTTTTTTTTTCTTACCTTTTGTGACCTCTGCTGGGTGTCCAGCAGGTTTCACTAGTTGGAGCAACCACAGCGGTCAATCCAGCCAGTAGGCTGTTAAAATTGACTCGGGGTACTATCTCAGTGGCAGGGACCCAATTAGCATATATTAATGAGACGTCGCCCGCCTCAGGCGGACACCTCAGCTTCGCACCTAGTTTCCGCAGGATCGGGTGACCAGTATGTTGAGAATGAAGAAATTGGTCTAATTTGGGTTAAGCAATGGCAACGGAGATTGCCCAAGCAAGTTCTTGTCCGATAACAGGTAGAATGATGGTCCGAAGGGACAGTGAAAGATTTAACGATGGACTGATTACAGCGGGAGCTGTGAAATGGAGTTGAGCTGATATATGACGTAAAGGATGTTGCAGATACCAGTGTTATGCCCTCAGGACAGAGAAGACCCTGTGGTGAGGTGTTTAATTTATCCATCTGTAGATGACTCAACCCCGCTAAAATGTCATAGCATTTGTAAGCAAGGGAAAAATTCAACTGCAATTGAGGAAGTATTCTATGATTGTATACATTTCTGTAAAACTGTTGAAAACAGATTTCAAATATGGCAACTATATCAAAAATTCAAGTACATACAATTTAATTCTGAAATGTTACAAACTATTCAATATTTCACCTATTATGTTCAGTTTTTCCACTTTTTTTCTCTTTGGCTTAATTACATAATTTCACAGGGAATATAGGTTTGACTCCCAGCCAACATTTTGACATGTCAGCGACACAGCTAATGTGAGGTCATAATTTTTCACTCATCTGTGCAAATGTTATGATCCAATAATAGTGAAGCTGGGATTTTGACCTCTGGCGAGGGGTTGAGAAGCTTTATTACTAGTTGTTTTTGGTGAAGATGACCTCCTGTGAACTGATTTTATGCAGCTGGCATTCAGTAAGAGCTGTTCTGGCTGAAATTAAATGCTAGTGTGAACGAACAAGATGGAGGAAGCTATGAACTAGGGTAGATAAATCCAAAAGACACCAATTACATGCGTTACACCGATTTACATGCGTTAAAACCTGAACACATTATTCAAGAGAATAAGGATCAATTCAACAGTTATCACCAGAGACCGAAAAAATGTTCAAAGTTACCTTACCCTTGCTGCTTTCATAGCTGTTCCACTATAGACTGACTCATTAATATTCATTTATTTTTGAGGAACATTTTGCAGTCTTTGGACCTTTTTGAGAGTGTGATTACAATATTCAGATGAAATGATGTGTAAACCAATCTCACTTATATTCACGTGTCATAGGTTTGAATGTCATTGGAATGGTTATGTTTATCAAATAGCCAAGGACATTGGGATTTTGATTTGAGTTGACTGCCGGAGCAGCTAATAGCAGAGTGGTAGCATTATTCTTCTGAGCAATGATAGGGTGGTGGTCTTCTGGGGGGGCAAGCATTTAACTTAGCATTTAAAGTCTATTTGATATTCATGTGCACTTACTGCCTTTCTAGGTCCCATGCCCTCCTTCTGTGAATACTCTGTTTCATTCCTGTTTTGCGTATGGCAGTTCTTTGCTCTTCGAAGGAAAGCTGACCTATCCTGCTTAATTTTCCATTTTCCCATCCTTTTCAACCACTATGACTGACATCAGGTATTATCCCTGTCAGATCTATTTGATCCTCTGCTCTCTAAACTCCAACTCTATGGTGTCTCCCAACATCTTCAAGCTGTGTACCTGAACTTACACCTGCTTTCTGGCATTTCTTTCACTTTTCTTCTCTCACTGTTGTAACCGTTCCCATCTTTCTATTTATCAGTGCCACTATCTCACGAATTTGATTGAGTTTTTTGAAGGGGTAACCAAGAAGATAGATGAGGGCTGTGCAGTAGATGTGGTCTACATGGACTATAGCAAAGCCTTTGACAAGGTACCGCATGGTAGGTTGTTATATAAGGTTAAATCTCACGGGATCCAAGGTGAGGTAGCCAATTGGATACAAAATTGGATTGACGACAGGAGACAGAGGGTGGTTGTAGAGGGTTGTTTTCCGGACTGGAGGCCTGTGACCAGCGGTGTGCCTCAGGGATCGGTGTTAGGTCCGCTGTTATTTGTTATTTATATTCATGATTTGGATGAGAATTTAGGAGGCATGGTTAGTAAGTTTGCAGATGACACCAAGATTGGTGGCATTGTGGACAGTGAAGAAGGTTATCTCGGATTGCAACGGGATCTTGATAAATTGGGCCAGTGGGCCGATGAATGGCAGATGGAGTTTAATTTAGATAAATGTGAGGTGATGCATTTTGGTAGATCGAATCGGGCCAGGACCTACTCCGTTAATGGTAGGGCGTTGGGGAGAGTTATAGAACAAAGAGATCTAGGAGTACAGGTTCATAGCTCCTTGAAAGTGGAGTCACAGGTGGATAGGGTGGTGAAGAAGGCATTCGGCATGCTTGGTTTCATTGGTCAGAACATTGAATACAGGAGTTGGGATGTCTTGTTGAAGTTGTACAAGACATTAGTAAGGCCACACTTGGAATACTGTGTACAGTTCTGGTCACCCTATTATAGAAAGGATATTATTAAACTAGAAAGAGTGCAGAAAAGATTTACTAGGATGCTACCGGGACTTGATGGTTTGACTTATAGGGAGAGGTTGGATAGACTGAGACTTTTTTCCCTGGAGAGTCGGAGGTTTAGGGGTGATCTTATAGAAGTCTATAAAATAATGAGGGGCATAGATAAGGTCGATAGTCAAAATCTTTTCCCAAAGGTAGGGGAGTCTATAACGAGGGGGCATAGATTTAAGGTGAGAGGGGAGAGATACAAAAGGGTCCAGAGGGGCAATTTTTTCACTCAAAGGGTGGTGCGTGTCTGGAACCAGCTGCCAGAGGCAGTTGTAGAGGCGGGTACAATTTTGTCTTTTAAAAAGCATTTGGACAGTTACATGGGTAAGATGGGTATAGAGGGATATGGGCCAAGTGCAGGCAATTGGGACTAGCTTAGTGGTATAAACTGGGCGACATGGACATGTTGGGCCGAAGGGCCTGTTTCCATGTTGTAAACTTCTATGATTCTATGGTGAGTATTGCTCAGAATGTTCCCCTCTTGTTCTTAAGCTGTAAGTAAGTCATCTTACTCCTTTTCTCTCTTCCCGATATCATCACTGTGTTGAAATCAAGACTTATTGCCAATTCATTCTTTCCCAGGACCTTAAGACTGGGATAACTTACCTCCCTTAGCCCCCTCTTCTCCAACAATATTCAGGCTTTTAAAAGGTAGGATTAGTATCTTAATTTATTTGATTGCTTTTTCTTAGTCCTTGCAACCATGATGGTGTCTTTATAAGTTATGGGCAACTATTTCTTTCTGTTGCTGGTATATCATATTTTCTTAAAACAAGTAAAGTGCAATATTAAAACATATTAGTCAGATCATGTAGGAGTGTAAGATGTGCAGAGTAACTAAATCATGATTTTGGGGAGAGAGGTAAGGAAGGAAGAAAAGAGTTACATGAAATCATAACATAAATTGCATGGATTCCTCGTTGCTTCAATTTGATGTGCATTTAACATACTTCAGGATATTTCAGGATCCTGTCGACATTGGCTTGTCTCTTGAACTTGATGCGAGGGTAATTGCTTTTTCTCAGGATTCGGATGTGAAGGACACTCCAGAAGAGTTTGAGGAAGATGAAAATCCCTATGAACTTCTCCTGACTGCGGAAACAAAGAAGCTAACCACTTTGGATGTATCCCAACACAAAGCAGAAAGTACAGGTAATGTGTTGGTATTTACACACTATATAGAGGGAAACTATATTCCCTGTGAGATTATGTTAATCTGTAAGTGCCACTTCTGAAATGAACTTGGGCATTGAAAATGGTTGGTTTACTGAAGCTTGATGTGTCCCTAAAGCTAATGGCTGAATCCTGTCTGTAAAGTTTAATTCATTCTGTGCTATCACAGTTTTAAAGCCACTACACCTTAGTGGGATACTAGGATAGACACCATGTTCTCTTTGTTTCTGTAGATGATTACTAATTTCCATCCCATCTCTATATATCGGGAAAAATTTCCTGTAATATTCAGGAACTCCTGTAAGTACAGAACATGTGACTTGAAGTTCAAAGGTATGCTTCAATTGCTACAACTCCCAACACACCTGCATTGAGTTTCATTTTTAATCTGGAGGCTATTTTATCTTTTGGAATGAGAGTATATAAATTATGATAGTTCAGAAATTGTTATAGGAGGTATTTTTCCTGAAATGAACATTCTACATAAATATATTGTTATGATGTGATACCACAACATGAAATTTTGCTCCCATGTCATGCAAGATTGATGGTTTTTACTGGGGATTACAAATAGATGGAATAATTCTGATAGAGACTAGTCATGTTATCTAGAACCAGCATTAATGTGCATACCAGATTAAACACGTTACTGACGTGAGAGTAGCTCAAGCTGTGTCATTTGATATCGTTATGATTTATTGTGTTGTCAGCTTTTCTTGTCACACGTACCAGATGCTGCCTTTTCCTCTAGGCACCACAGTTGGGTTCACATTTATTTAGTACATAGAAATAGCCTCTGGCCATCTTGAATTTAAGCATTGTGTATTTTTTCAACTTTCAAAATGAAATAAAAGATCTTGAAAAATGAAAAAAAATTAAATAAATTGTTGAATGTTAGGAGGTAGCATTGAGCCCTATGATTAATTATGGAATGGATCATAAATCTGCCAAAAAATTGCTCCAGAAACAAGTTTCATAGGAAAATCAACTCTTCAGCCTTTCCAGCATTTTTAAATTTGTGTATGTACTTCTGTATATCTAAAGCAGAAAAAAGTGGTCGTGTTTTTTCCTTTGGCTAAATAACTCTTACAGATTAATTTGCTGAAAAGTAGATCTCATAGAAACTCAGAAAAGCAATTCTTTGAAAGGCTGGAATTTATACCAAGTGCATTGCTGAATTTGTTTTTTTTGAAGTGGCTGCAGCTGCTATTTTATGTATGACTGAGATGAATAGAGAGCCAATGAATGATGGTTATAACTCAACACAAAAAATGAATAATTCTTGATAATTCTTCATAATGAATGATGAGAAAGAAAGAACTTGCATTTCTATGGTGCCTTTCACGACCTCAGGATGTCTCAAAGCGCTTTACAGCCAATTAAGTATTTTTTGAAGTGTAGTCACTGTTGTAATGTAGGAAATTTTGAATTTGCACACAGCAAGGTTTCACAAACAGCAATGTGACAATGACCAGATCATCTGTTTTTTGGCGATGCTGGCCAAACCTTTTTTTTTATTCATTCATGGGATGTGGGCGTCGCTGGCGAGGCCAGCATTTATTGTCCATCCCTAATTGCCCTTGAGAAGGTGGTGGTGAGTCGCCTTCTTGAACCACTGCAGTCCGTGTGGTGAAGGTTCTCCCACAGTGCTGTTAGGAAGGGAGTTCCAGGATTTTGACCCAGTGACGATGAAGGAACGGAGATATATTTCCAAGTCGGGATGGTGTGTGACTTGGAGGGGAACGTGCAGGTGGCGTTGTTCCCATGTGCCTGCTGCCCTTTTCCTTCTAGGTGGTAGAGGTTTGGGAGGTGCTGTCGAAGAAGCCTTGGCGAGTTGCTGCAGTGCATCCTGTGGATGGTACACGGTGCACCGGTGGTGAAGGGAGTGAATGTTTAGGGTGGTGGATGGGGTGCCAATCAAGCGGGCCGCTTTGTCCTGGATGGTGTCGAGCTTCTTGAGTGTTGTTGGAGCTGCACACATCCAAGCAAGTGGAGAATATTCCATCACACTCCTGACTTGTGCCTTGTAGATGGTGGAAAGGCTTTGGGGAGTCAGGAGGTGAGTCACTTTCTGCAGAATACCCAGCCTCTGACCTGCTCTTGTAGCCACAGTATTTATGTGGCTGGTCCAGTTAAGTTTCTGGTCAATGGTAACCCCCAGGATGTTGATGGTGGGGGATTCGGCGATGGTAATGCCGTTGAATGTCAAGGGGAGGTGGTTAGATTCTCTCTTGTTGGAGATGGTCATTGTCTGGCACGAATGTTACTTGCCACTTATGAGCCCAAGCCTGGATGTTGTCCAGGTCTTGCTGCATGTGCGCACGGACTGCTTCATTATCTGAGGGGTTGCGAATGGAACTGAACACTGTGCAATCATCAGCGAACATCCCCATTTCTGACCTTATGATGGAGGGAAGGTCATTGATGAAGGAGCTGAAGATGGTTGGGCCTAGGACACTGCCCTGAGGAACTCCTGCAACAATGCCCTGGGGCTGAGATGATTGGCCTCCAACAACCACTACCATCTTCCTAGAATCGCGAAAGTTACCTGTATCATATTCCCCATTGAAACAGTGCAGTTTGTTTCCATAGGTCCACCTGTGCCTTGGATGCCTAGGATTCACTTGCTCTTTTTGCTTCCAGCTTCATTTTTTTTAAAACAACGCCACTTGCTCTTTTTGCTTCCAGCTTCATTTTTTTTAAAACAACGCTGTTGTGCATGTTTCTTTTCCTAATAATGCAGCCCAATTGCATATGCGTGGCCTTGGACCCGATTGCCTGCACATATCTGATGTTTCAAAACTCCTTTCCAGTTTTGCAGTGTCCTGCCTCTTTCCCTACCTAAGCGCTTGGAGTCCTGGTCCCCCACTCTGCCAGTCCAGACTGCTGCTGCTCCTGTTCCTCACCTGCTTGCCCACATGTCCAGTCTTCTCATTTACATGCTCCTGATCCCTTCCTTCATACCACCAAAATTGAAGTACACAATGTGGAGGAAGAAAAACTAAGAAAACTGTGACTGCAGGTAAGCATGAATTACAAAAGCACACCACCAAGAGAGAGGAACAAGGCAAAGCTCAGGGGGTGAGGGGAGGGGGGATGATGATGGTGGTGGCGGCGTGGTAGAGAAAAGTAAACTGCCAGGAAGGGACTTGTAACAAAATGAGCAAGAAGAAAACAGATCCCAAACATTATCTGGTTGGTCAGCAGGACACGGTGTCCCTAATAATGCTACTGCGAGACGTGACACATCCTGCCCTATCCCATTTCCTCTGACGGGCCATGAGCAATGCTATAGGTAATTGGCTACTATGTGTAGTACATAGAATTTATCCAGCTTTCCTAATGATTCAAACCTGGCTCCCGTGGATTAGGATGTTTTTGAAGAGGTATAAATGAGATACTGGGATTGCAGCCTGGACTAATTAGAAGCAGATGAAAGTGTCTGAAATCATCAGGCTGCCTTCTCCCATCCCATCCCCATTCCACTGCCCAGGAAAAAATAAAATTGGTACAGTTATCTTTTGAATAAGAATTCCTTCATTTTGTTGCTAGATTTACTAGGCCTTGTTAGTCCATTTAAAAAGAAACATTTAAGAATCTTGTTACTACAGAAGTTTGTCTGCTGAAAACTATTACATTATATGTGAGATTTTGTTGTGTTTTGTTGAAAAATTTAAGTTATATGCACAACTCTTTACCTATGTATCTTACTAAGATTCTTTTCTGAAAATGATTTACAGGAGTCTGAAGGTTCATAACTTAGTTTTTAATCATTTATATATGAATTTCTTTGGAAATTGAAAGTCTTTTGTTTTCAGTTGCCATAATGCATCTCAGATAAAACAAAGTTTTAGAAAGAAAACGAGTTTTAACATATTTCGATCCTGTTATAGGAACTGATCGAACTGCATCTTTTCTTCTACTTGAAACTCACTTCCTTGTACTGCCTGCTGAATCAGTTTATTCTAGGTTCCAAGCTTAAAGTCAGACAGTGTCAGCCATGGCTCAGTCAGTAGCACTCTCGCCTCTGAGTCAGAACATTATGGGTTCAAGTCCCACTCCAGAGACTTGAACACAAAGTATAGGCTGACACTTCAGTGCAGTTCAGAGGAAGTGCTGAACTGTCAGAGGTGCTGTTTTTTGGATGAGATGTTAAACCGAGGCCCCGTCTGCCCTCTCAGGTGGATGTAAAAGATTTGTGGCACCATTTTGAAGACGACCAGAGGAGTTCTCCCCGGTGTCCTGTCCAATATTTATCCCTCAACCAATATCACTAAAACAGATTAACTGGTCATTATCACATTGCTGTTTGTGGGACTTTCCTGTGCGGAAATTGGCTGCTGTGTTTCCTACATTGCAACAGTGACTACACTTCAAAAAGTACTTCATTAGCTGTAAATGCTTTGGGATGTCGTAATGTCGTGAAAGGCGCTATATAACTGCAAGTATAAAGTCATCTGGTGGTTCCATCCAGGTTTTGCACAGAATGACCCTTGTAGCCACATTGATAAAAGACACAATTACAGCAGTAGTAAGGAAGGACTTCATTTCGGGTGAACAGGCAGTAGAAATAGTACGGGTAGAATTAAGGAAAAGTAAAGGATGCAAGAATCTGATAGGAGCTGATTGCAGACCTCCTGACAGTGGTGATGTAGTAGGGCATGTATAAATATGGAGATCGGGGAAGCACACTGCAGAAGTAATGTGGTTATAATGGGAGATTTTAATTTTCACACAGACTGGGAGAAGCAAAATAGCTCAAGTAGTAAAGGCATTGAATTTCTAGAATGTATTTGGGACTGTTTCCTAGAACAGTGTGTTTTAGAAGTGGCAGGGATAAGGCCATACTTGATTTAATGATAAGTAATGAACCAGAATTAGTTAACAATCTGACTGTAAGGAAAGATCTTGTTAATAGTGACCATAATATGATTGAATTTGATATTACTTTTGAGAGATAGAAGTGAGTGTCATGTTCCAAGTTTTTAAATTTAAGTGAGGCAATCTTCAAAAGGTAATGTAATAATCATGGACGATTTTAACTTTCATATAGATTGGACAAATCAAATTGGCAAAAGTTGCCCCGAGGAGGAGTTCATAGAGTGTATTAGGAACTGTTTCTTAGATCAATACGTCGGGGAACCAACCAGGGAACAGGACATTTTGGATCTGGTAATGGGTAATGAAACAGGATTAATTAATGATCTCAAAGTAAAGGATCCCTTGAATAGAATTTCACATCCAGTTTGAGAGAGAGGATCTTGGGTCTGAAACTACTGTATTAAACTTTAATAAGGGCAATTATAAAGGAATGAGGGCTGAATTGGTTAAAGTGGACTAGGTAAACAGATTAGATGGTATGATGGTGGATAAGCAGTGGCAAACATTTAAGAAGATATTTTATGACTCGCAACAAAATATATCCCTGTGAGGAGGAAAGACTCCACAAAAAGGGTGAACCAACCATGGCTAACTAAGGAAGTCAAGGATGGTATCAGGTTAAAAGAAAAAGCATACAACATGGCAAAGATTACTGGTAAGCCCGAAGATTGGGAGAACTTTAAAAACCAGCAAAGGATGACTAAAAGAATAATAAAGAGGGAGAAAATAAATTGAGAGTAAACTGGCAAGAAATATAAAAACTGACAGTAAAAGCTTCCACAAGTATATAAAAAGGAAGAGGGTAGCTAAAGTAAACATTGGTCCCTTAGAGGATGAGACTGGGGAAATAATAATGGAAAACAAGGAAATGGCAGAGGAATTGAACAGATATTTTGTATCTGTCTTCACAGTAGAAGACGCTAATAACACACCAATAATAGTAGAAAATCAAGGGGCAAAGGGGAGGGAGGAACTAAAAACAATCATTATCACCAGAGGAAAAAGTACTAGGTAAACTAATGGGTCTAAAGGCTGACAAGTCCCCTGGACCTGATGGCTTGCATTCGAGGGTCTTAAAGGAAGTGGCTACAGAGATAGTGGATGCATTGGTTGTAATCTTCCAGAATTCATTAGATTCTGGAAAGGTCCCAGCGGATTGGAAATCCACAAATGTAACACCCCTATTCAAGAAGAGTGTGAGACAGAAAGCAGGTAACTATAGACCAGTTAGCCTAACATCTGTCATTGGGAAAATGCTAGAATCCATTATTAAGAAAGTAGTAGCAGGACATTTGGAGACTCATAATACAATCAGGGAGAGTCAACATGGTTTTATGAAGGGGAAATCGTGTCTGACAAATTTATTAGAGTTCTTTGAGGAAGTAACGGGCAGGATAGATAAAGGGGAACCAATGGATGCAGTATATTTGGATTTCCAAAAGGCATTCGATAAGGTGCCACATAAAAGATTACTGCACAAGATAAGAGCTCATGGTGTTGGGGGGTAATATATTGGCATAGATAGAGGATTGGCTCACTAACAGAAAACAAAGAGTCGGGATAAAAGGGTCATTTTCAAAATGGCAATCTGTAACTAATGGGGTGCCGCAGGGATCAGTGCTGGGACCTCAACTATTTACAATATAAATCAATGACTTGGATAAAGGAACAGAGTGTCTTGTGGCCAAATTTGCTGCTGATATAAGGATAGTTGGAAAAGCAAGTTGCGATGAGGATACAGTGTCTGCAAAGGGATATTGACAGGTTAAGCGAATGGGCAAAAATTTGGCAGATAGAATATAATGTGGGAAAATGTGAAGTCATCCACTTTGGGAGGAAAAATAAAAAAGCAAAATATTATTTGAATGGAGAAATACTTCAAAATGCTGCGGTGCAGAGGGATCTGGGTGTCCTCGTACATGAAACGCAAAAAGTCAACATACAGGTGCAGCAGGTAATCCGGAAGGCAAACAGAATATTGGCCTTTATTTCTAGGGGAATGGAGTATAAAAGCAGGGAAGTCATGCTACAACTGAGACCACACCTGGAGTACTGCGTACAATTCTGGTGCCCTTATTTAAGGAAGACATACTTGCATTGGAGGCAGTTCAGAGAAGGTTCACTAGGTTGATTCCGGGTATGGAAGGGTTGTCTTGTGAGGAAAGATTGAACAGGTTGGGTCTATACTCATTTGGAGTTTCGAAGAATGAGAGGAGATCTTATTGAAACATACAAGATTCTGAGGGGACTCGATAGGGTAGATGCTGAGAGGATGTTACCCCTCATGGGGGAATCTAAAACTAGGGGGCATAGTCTCAGAATAAGGGGTCGCCTGGTTAAGACGGAAATGAGGAGGAATTTCTTCTCCCAGAGGGTCGCGAATCTTTGGAATTCTTTACCCCAAAAAGCTGTGGAGGCTGAGTCATTGAATACATTCAAGGCACATTTTTGATCAGCAAGGGAGTCAAAGGATATGGGGAAAAGGCGGGAAAGTGGAGTTGAGGTAAAAATCAGATCAGCCACGATCTCATGCAATGGCGGAGCAGGCTCGAGGGGCCGAATGGCCTACTCCTGCTCCTATCTGTTATGGTCTTATGGTCTTAAAGAGTTGGGAAATAAATTGACTACAGTAAACTGGGTTGAGCTGTTAATGAGTAAACCTAGAAACAAACAGAGGGAAGTATTCAAAGAAGTCTTTGGTACAATACAAAGCCAGTTCATGCCCCTAAAAGGCCAAAGCTCTGTTCATGCAGTTAAGCAACCATGGCCAACAAAAGAGGTAAGAGATAGTATCAAGCGAAAAGAAAAGGCTTATATAAATGCAAGGAAAAGCAGAAATCCAGCAGACTTGGAGAGCTATAAAAAGCAATAAAGACATACAAAGAAAGTAATAAGAGGTACAAAAAGGGAGTATGAAAACAAATTTGCAAGCAGTATCAAAGGTAATAGTAAAAGTTTTTATTCAGCTGTTAAGAGAAAGAGTGGTAAGGGGGAATGTCGGCGCATTCAAGACAGATGTGGTTAATATTATAATGGATAATAAAGGAGTTTCAAACTTGTTAAATGAATACTTTGTATCCGTTTTCACAGTAGAGGAAGAGGACAAAATACCAGTTGTACAAGGGAACATAACAAACTTATTGGATTTAGTAACAGTAACAAATGGTAATGGAGAAAATAATGGGACTTAAGATAAACAAGATAGGACCTGATGGTTTGCACCTTATGGTATTAAAAGAAACAGGTGGGGAAATTGCAGATGTGTTGGTCAAAATTTTCCAAAACCCTATAAGTTCAGGAATTGTGCCTCTGGCTTGGAAAATTGCAAATGTCACTCCATTATTTAAGAAAGAAGGGAGGGAGAAACCAGGAAATTACAGACCTGTCAGTTTAACATCAGTGTGGGGAAGTTACTGAAATCTATCATTGGAGATAGAGTAACTGAACACTTGAACAAGTATAAGCTGATCAGAGAGTCAGCATGGATTTGTGAAGGGTTGATGATGTCTGACTAATCTAGTTGAATTTTTTGATGACATCACTAACATGGTGGACAATTGAGTGTCGGAGTGTCTATGGATGTTGTCTGTGGACTTCTGGAAGGCATTTGATAAGAGATGATTAGCAAAAATAAAAGTGCATGGAATTAAAGGTAACCTTGTGATATGGGTTGGAAATTGGTTAGGAGGAAAGAGACAGAGTAGGGAAAAGGGAACATTTTCTGATTAGTGGGATGTCACAAGTAGTGTTCCTCCAGGATCAGTATTGGGACCTAAGCTTTTCACCATGTATATTAATAACTTGGATGAAGGAAGAGAGAGTTGTATAGCCAAGTTTGCAGATGACTCTAAGCTACGAGGTGCAGTAAGATGTGTAGATGGGAACAGGAAGTTACAAAAGAACATAGATAGATTAAGTGAGTGGCCAAAGCTGTGGCAGATGGAGTTCAATGTGGAGAAGTGTGAAGTCATCCACTTGGATCCAAGAAAGACAAATTGGAATATGGCGAGAGACTAAGAATTGTGGAGGAGCAAAGGGATTTAGGTGTCCATGTACACATCACTAAAAGGTAGTACACAAACACAAAAAAGTAATCAAAAAAGCTAATGGGATATTGGCTGTTATCTCTTCAGGGGATACAAGGGGAAAGAAATTATGCTTCAGTTGTACAAGGCCTTGGTCAGACCCCACCTGGAGTACTGCATTCAGCTTTGGACAGTGCACCTCAGGAAGAATATATTGGCCTTGGAGCGGGTACAGCACAGATTCACTAGAATGATACCGGGCTTAAAAGGTTAAATTATGAAGACAGGTTCCAAAAACTTGGCTTGTATTCCCTTGAAGGGTTTTTTGAAGGTTGAGTGGTGATCTAATTTAGGTGTTTAATATGATAAAAGAATTCTATAGGGTCGATACAGAGAAACTATTTTCTCTAGTCGGGGAATCCAGAACAAGTGGGCACAATCATAAAATTGGAGCTAGGCCATTTAAGAATGAAATCAAGAAGCATTTTTTCATACAAAAGGTATTGGAATTCTGGAACACTCTCCCCTAAAGGCTATGGATGCTAGGTCAATTCAAATTTTTAAGACTGAGAGCGACAAATTTTTATTAGGTAAGGGTAGCAAGGGATATGGAGTTGAGGTGCAGATCAACCATGATCGAATTGAATGGCGGAATGGGCTTGAGCGGCTGAATGGCTTACTCCTATTCTTATGTTCACTCCAGTTCCATTTTTCATCTCCGTTATAATGCAAAGGGCTAGATTTTGCTGAAAAACTAACAGCCATTAATGTGTAAATTGGCCAGGAACTTGTAGCGAGAAAGAGATACTCCGTGAATTGCGAATTGCCACAAGTTGCTGGCCGATTTGCGCCGCTTCGTAGTTTGCTTCGTGAAAACGGCATCTCGCCCTTATCCCCTCCGTGATTTTCATGAATTTGCTGCATTTTCACATTAATTGCCCATTAAACTCGCCACAGAAAGTGAAGTCTTGTAATTAACAGCATAAATACCTTTTTAATGACATGATAATTGTTAATGAGTGCTAATCAACCTCTCTTGCCCAGTAAGTAAACAATTATAAGTGAATTGTTTTAAGAAATTTTAAAAATGTCAGATTTTAAATTTAAATTTTTTTTCTTTTCCTTTCTGTCCCTTTTTTTTTCTCTTAATCCAATCTTTCTTTCTCTCTCTCTCTTTCTCTTTCTATGCTTGATTTGACATTGAATTCACCCTCCTTCTCAATCCTTCCTCTGTTTACTTCTCAATCCTTTAATCTCTTTGGTTAAGGAGATAGACTGTTTGTCCCGTTGTTCACCAAGGTCCCAGATGCCCTGTTGCCCTCGCTGTGCTGTTGTCAGCACGCACTTCCAGCAACTTTGTGTGCAAAAAAAAATTTAAAACCAAAACATGCACAAACAAGTCTAAATAATGGAACACATAGATGCCCTGTTCCAGCAAAATCTGGCCCGTTGGCTTTTTCCCAACTGAAGAGTTGAGATTGCTCAAGAAATACTCTCAAGAAAAGAACAAGTGACTGTGATTTTCTATGGAGGCCGAGGTGTTCTTTTTTACATCCTCAAATCACCTGTAAACATCACAAATGCAGAAAAAATGACCATCTTCTAAAAGTACTAATAATCATTTCTCAAAATTGCATGGATTTTTAGTTCAGTC
The DNA here is from genome assembly GCF_035084215.1 of Heptranchias perlo. Taxonomy (NCBI): domain Eukaryota; kingdom Metazoa; phylum Chordata; class Chondrichthyes; order Hexanchiformes; family Hexanchidae; genus Heptranchias; species Heptranchias perlo. The sequence continues at coordinate 12,530,156 of NC_090351.1, forward strand.
AATGTGAATTGGTCCATTAGTAAGTGGGTTGAATCATGCAGATGCACTTAAGATAAGATCACAATTTATTACAGGAAGATTTAATTATGGATGCCTTGAAGGAATGTTCAGGTGTTGAATCCATAATGTATTTGTTTATATGCATTAACTGTAACAAAGCAATGTGTGAACAAATGATCCTTCACTTGCAACCAAGGAACAGCTCTTCATCTTAGCAAAAGAGTATTATTAAATGTGATGGATTTTGTAATTGTGCAGACTCTGAATCTTGGGAGGTTTATGACTGCCTGCAGTTTAAGGTGGTCCTCATAAAGAGTGTTTAAAAGTTGACACATAACCAGAAATATTTTGTATGTTTTTCCAGACCACTTAACTAGCACATATTTCATTCTGAGAACTCGGTGATTTTCTGTGTGTGTGTTTATAATGTATGTAATAGTCAAATTGTGACTAAGATCACAATTTTAAAATCTCTGTCTTGTCACCACCCATTGATAGTGGGTTCTTAATTGGGTTCACTTTTAAATCAACTATTTTTATGAGACTTCCAACATGGATGACGTGCATCTGATGAATAGGACTTCTGTCATAATTCAAATCATAAAGCTTATATTATTATCAACCTCAGATGCTACTGATCACTTTAAATTTATTATTGTAGTTGTTGTGTCTCTGGTTAAGGTAGAATCCATTTTCTGTAGGTGCGATGCAAAATTTGCATTGAGGAAAAGGTAGATCCACATATGACACGGTCGCATATAGCGGTCACAATATCAGTGGGGCTTGATATGTTAATCCTTTTTCTTTTCATAGCCATTATTGTTGAACTTAGCAGAAACATTTCCCAATTACTATCTGCACAATCATCAGACTATTGAATCTAGCTGATTGTCAACATGTCACCTTGGTTGACTGGAGACAGGTTTTTGAGCAGGGGGAGAGGGCAGCTCAGTGGCCAGAAGCTGTTGATTCTGAAGGATTGAACAGAATCGTCTTCTCCAGTTTATCAGTCCTTCTTGGTTCACAGAGATAGAAATACATAGAAGTTATGACACAGAACCTGGCCACTCGGCCCAACCATTCCATGTTACAGGTCTCTGTAAATAAGTTTCTCCTGTTCTCTAAATTTCTTAGATTTAATCTTGTATCTATGGCCTCTTGTTCTTGACCCCTCAAGTACTGGAAACAGACGGCTTCTATCTACCAAGTCCCATCCTTTCATAATTTTAAACACCTATCATATAGAAAGGATAAATGCCTAAAGATTCTGTGGTTGTTGGGCAAAACCTCACATAAAAGATTTTGTTACTGACACTGGTCCAGGTTTAGTATTAAGAATTAGCAAAGTGTCAGATCTTTTACTTTTGCATGTTGGAGAGGTGTAAGTTAAATGTTTGGTTAACAAGTGAAATCTGCTATATTGACTGCTTGCTACCAGTTACTTTACTTGTAATGAACCTTATTTGTGGTTCATAGCCTAAGTCTCACAATCTGGCACACTGTTTATTCTTCCACTATTTGAAAATTAGGCAAATAGGAGAGGCCTAGTAGCTGCTTACAATAATAATGGTTTCTGTTCAATGTCTATGCAATACTGTATTATCAGATGTGTGTTTAAAATCACACTCTGGTTTGTAGGGAGTGAGGGTTCGCTTATGGGAGTGGTCTCTGGCACTGAGCACAAGATAAATAATTGACTAACGCCTAAATACGTAACTGTATATATTGAAACACCCTGGAGTAAAGATACTAGCTGTTTGACAGTGCTGTGGAACTAAATGTTTGAATAGTAGCACCCTGCTACAGCTTGGGTGTGTATGGGCTAGATACTGTACTGTATTCATTTCTTGATCTGAACTGTATTGGGAGAGGAGGGGGAAATTGCAAGTGATTATCCTGCCTGTGCAGTATCTCATGCCTCCTAGTGGCCAGCCAAAGGTAGATTGGCCTCTCTTTCAGGACCAGTGATGTGAAATTCAGACAGACAGTACTTGGAAAAAATTGTGGAGCTGATTTGGTTGGAAAAAAAATACAGAAATATAGTATGAAACACTAAAGACCAGGCTGTAGTATTCTATCCTTCACCACATGGATATCCAGTTAGTAGAGATTTATTTTCTGACACCATGAAGGATTGTATTTTATAAATCAAAACATCCAACCAAGTGGAAAATGAACTGCATACTTCATAGATGTTCATTACAAATATACCTGTGTGGTAATGTACTATATTCTTAGCTGTGCTGGCAAATCAGTTGTAAATGAGGCACTTTACTCTGCTTAAATCTCAAAGGTGTTGCAGTAATAAGAGTAGAAGGGTGCTAATTATTGAATGGCTTTTCTCAGCATAGGAAGCTTTTACAGAATGACTTGCTCTTGATAGAATCGATATTAGGAAAAAATCAACAAAATCTTCATTGTATGCTGAATGAACTGAATTCTTCCTCCTGCCCCAAAAATCTGTTACACTAGCTTTTGTTTGGTCATATTTCCCACAATGATGTGCTGCTCTGGACAGTCAAATGCATGTACATTATCTTCGAACCAGCCTCTTTGACCCCTCCTAATCTCTCCTCCTTTGGCTCAGCATCTGTTTTCCACACACCTGAGTGAAATACCTTGGGATGTTTTTCTGCATTAAATGCACTGTATAAATGCATGTTTTGTTTTATTCATTTGGCATCACCACAGACATTGAACATTCTCCCTGCCAAGTCTGTTCGATCCTTTGAACTCCAGGAAGCCTCTTGTTATGATGGCATCCCTGTCATCTGCATGATATCCCACTAAATTTATCCCTGTCCTATACAATCTCTTCAATCTCTCTTCTGGCCCAATTTCTAATCAGCGATATGTTTTTCAGAATGGCTGTTTCAATGGTGAACTTGTTGCCCGCATTAATCGCTTCTCAAACTCTGCTCTCGAACACTTAGATGATTCACCAATCATTGCCTTGGTATCTCCAAAGCCTCCAATAGGGTCTGGCTTGGTGAATTTCTAAACAACTTAACCCAATATGACCCCCTACAAAAGCCATGCTCTTGGCTGTCCAGTTCTTCACCTGAAATTGCTCTGTGCAGTAATTAATTGCTCATGCCTCAAATCTTTTTCCATTTACTCCAGGGGCCCCATGGTCTCCATCCTGTCTCTCACTCCGTCCCTTGTGATTCATTGTGTGAACTGCTTTGAGACTTTTTGATGTGACAACATGCTTAAAAATTGTCAATATTTTTTGCTTATACAAGGACTGGAATTATAAATTTAAAGTATTGGAAGGCTGGCAGCCGATGTAGATCAATGAGAGCAGGAATGGTGGGCAAGATGGACTCAATACAAGATAGGATACAAGTACCAGAGTTTGGATGAACTTAAGGGTGGAGGATGGGAAGCTGGCCAAGAGAGCATTAGAGTAATCAATCTGAAGTTGACAAAGGCACGTATGAGAGTTTAAGTGACAGCTGGGCTGAGGTAGGGGCAGAGACAGGCGATAGTGCAGAGATGGAAATTGATGGTCTTTGTGACAGAGTGGATCCAGGATCATAAACTTAGTTTGCGGTTGAAAAAAATGCCAAGGTTGCGAACAGCCTGATGAAGCTTGAGACAGTGGCTGAGGAGAGGGATGGAATCAGTGGCAAGGGAGCATAGTTCATGGCAAGGGAGCATAGTTCATGGCAAGGGTTGAAGATTGTTTCAATCTTCCAGTGTTTAGCAGGAGGAAGTTGAGACTCATCTAAGACTAGATGTAGGACAAACGGTCTGATAGCACAGACGCAGTAAAGGGCCGAGAGGGATGAAGGACCTTAAAGAAAAAAGGGAGGATTGAGATGGGCTGGTTGCAAGGTCAGTGGGGTCAAGGTGGGTTTTTGGAGGAGTGGGCGATGACAGCAGTTTCTACTGGAGGGGTAATCGTTCGAAGAGACTAAACCATTTACATTATCAGCCAGCATACGAGCCTATTAGGTAAATGAGTGGCCTTGCATTTTACAGGGATGGGAGCGAAGGAGCAAGATATCGGTCTCATGGACAAGCTGAGCCTGGAGAAAATATAGGGAGATACGAGAGAGAGGTGGGAGAGAGATTGGGAGGTTTGGCTTAGGAGGCAGAAGTGGAGGCAGCTGAATGGATGGTCGGAATCTTGATGGTGAAGAAATCCATGAGCTGCTTGTACTTGTTAGATGTGAGGATGGTTGGTAGTAGAGAAAAGGAGCCTATGGTTATCTTTGCCTGGCAGGATGTGGGAGAAAGTGAGGGAGTTGGGAGTTTGAAAGTGTGGTTGTTATCTGCTTGGTGGAGAGTTTTTTTCCAAGGACAGATATTGAAAGAAGTGGGGTTGAAGGAGATATGTGGATGGGGAAGGAAATAAGGAAGTGGTCAGCAATAGTCTTGGTGATGGAGACTATGGGAGTCGAAAGGCCATGGGAGGTAGTGAGGTTGGGGAGGGTTAAATATGGGTAAGAGAGTTCATGTGGAGGGAGAGTATTAGCAAGGACAAGATGGTGGTGAATTTGGAGGAGAGAGGGCAAGGGGAGCTGATGTGAAGTTTGAAATAGCCAAGGATGAGGACTTTCTTGGTGCAGAGGCTGAAGGAGGAAAGAAAGGAGAAATTAAGGCTTGTGGTTAGTAGACAAGGAGGACTTTAAAGCAGGGTGAGGTATTTAAAGGTGGAATCGGAGGAGAGGCTAAGGAGTGACTTATTGATATGGGCCATTATGCCACAGCTGTGATTTGGTTGGGGCAGGTGATGGAAAGTGTACTCCGACATAAGGCTTCAGTAAAGGGGAAAGTGTGGTTTCCCATGAGTCGACTTTTGGTCAGTGCCAGGATGTCAGTACAGTTATTTGCAATGAGGTCATAGATGGGACCCTGTTCACGAGTGAGTGGACATTCTGGAAAGAAATGCAGATGACCTACTGGGGGGAGTGGTGTATTGAGTTTTACGGAAAGTAAGTTGGTGAGATTAGCAGCCAGCAAACATGCTAGATGGGGAGCTTATGGATAATGGAGGATGGGGCAGTTGGGGTTGCTGCTGTTGTTAAGGTCAAACAGATTGAAATAGTGTCAGGATGTTCTTTATCCAAGACCAAGATTAAGAGTTGGAGGAGTCAAAAGGGATCAGCAACTGTACCATCAGGTTACAAGAGAAGTGGAAAACTGCATTCACAGGAGGCAGCTTTGGCATGGAACCAGGAGGAGTGTTTGCAAGAAGGATACAGTGTTGTTTTTCAATAAAATTGCAGTTAGCACCTCCAGTAATGGATTTATTGAAGTTATGAGCAGAAATAAGGTTGGCTTACAATTCTTCAGAATGATCAAGGTGATGAGCAGAATTTTTACAAGGCCAACAGGTATGATTCAACCAAGGTGCATTACCAAATCTGATGGAATGGCAAGAGTGACATATGAAATATTTCTTGCCATGTAGAATAACTGCAGTTATTTGACTGGTATGGATAGACGGGTCAGAAGAGTGAAAGCAGCAATTGGACCGGGGAAAGAAGTAAAGAATTGCCCCAGTGAACTTACTTATAGTTTGAAACAAGACTCCACTGGCTTCTGTTATATTGGTTTGATGGCATGCTAGTGTCGCTGGTTGCATGAGACCTGTGCATCATGCACTGGAGGCATAAGCATGCCACAAAAACAGAACAGGAACAGTTACAGTCCAAGAGTTAGGATTAAGGTGAGAGAGATCCAAGCGATTCGTTGCTTTCACATTTGCAGTGTGTCAGTATTTAGTGTGGAGTTGCATCTTCCACTAGCACCACATGGGGAAGTTTGAAGTTTATGGGCCTGGGATTCCTGTTCCTTTGCACTCCACTCCTGATAGTTCAATTTTTTTTAGTTCAGAAAACTTTGAATTATCTAATAACTTGAATTGAGCAATATAAATAGTAGAAGTAGGAATCTAGTGCTAAAAATGTTGAATTACATGACTTTGAATTAGAAGTACATTGGATTGTGTACTGAGACATGTATGTGATGTTGGCGTATGCTGCGGGGTGCACAGTGGGATAATTTGCAATTTCACATCTTGTGCAGCACTAACATGGCAAAATCCAACTCTGTCCAGATGGTTTTCACAACACTTACAGCATTTTTCACATCACTTTATAATCAGCAGCATTATATACGTTTGGCACTGGTGCTGCATGGGAGTGATACAACACTGAAGCAAAACTATGCATCACATACTTGAGCATGTGGGTAAATTTGCACTGAAAATAAATGCCAATGACAAATATGCACTTACAGGATATGAAGTTGCAGTAGGAAATGCAAAGGCAAATAATGTACAGAATAAATGATGGTTGTAGCAGGTCTAACAGATGAGAATTCTTGGTTAAAGCAAAGATCAATGCACATGGAAAAATGTTCTGAATCTCCTGCAGAGCTGTGAACACCAGGGGTAATCTGGCTTCAAGCTTTGTGTTAACATAGTCTGCCACTGTGACATATAATCATTGTCCAGGATTACAAAAATCTTAAGAATTCCAGTTTTAGAAGTTCAAAGTGTAGCAAGGTTTTAGAAAAGCAGTCCAGAACCAGCTGATTACCTCAACTCATGTGTGTCAGAGTTAAATTTGTACAGTAAGATGTGGTGACATCTTTTCCATTCTTATTGTGCATTATGTACTGAACATGTTGAACAGATTTGTTTTTTTAATGTTGAATTACTTACTTGGCATGCTGAGTGTGCATTGGCTCTTTCAACCAGTCATCATGCACTGTTTATATTGCCCATCTACCCTTATGTTAAAAAATATTACATATGATGCATACTTCCTGTCCACAAACATTACTTCCTGTAGTATGTCAACATTATAATGGGAAAACTGTATGTAAGCATTTTATAATTATATGTGAACAGTTGCCGGTCATGGTTTGTTGCTGAACCAATCAGATCACTCTCAGTACTTATTGAAAAAAAATTGTCTGCCATTTTGCCTCAGTAACTGAAATTTGTAATGTTCCAAATAAGGTTATAAAAAAATTATATATTTCACGATAATTTTGAATTGTCCTTTGTCTTTTAATACTTTCATTAAAGGTTTTTACTTCAAGGCCTCAGCTTGAGCTGCTTCTGAAACATTTTACGGGCTTATGGAATTTTTTTTCCTGAAAGTTCACATATTTTCTCTATCAATTTTTGAATGTTTTTGTGAAATTTTTGCTTATGGAAATTGAAGTTAACTAAATACAGTGTAAGTTGCAAAACTCACTAATAGTGCACTAAGAAATACATTCTCTGCTTTTTCACTCCTGGCGCATGCCAGGAATACACGTTCGGAAATTGCGTACCCAACCCATCACTTTTGATTCATTAATTTTAAGATGCAGAAAACTTTCTCTTATCCTTGAAGGCAGGAGCATAACAGGAACCACTGATGGGGGAAAACAATGGGAAATACCCGATGGCACACAAGATGCTATGGATGGGTCAGGGGAGAAGGCTGGTGGACAGAAGCAGGTTGGGAGGGCAGTGCCTTATTGTCCGAAAGAGGCTGATAGAATTTGTTCCTGATGTTCCTTCCCTCCCATCCCCTCAAGTTAGTGTAGACCCTGCTCTCCTCCAATAATTCCAAATGACTGCAACTCCACCATTAATGCCAAACTCTGACACTGCCACCCCCCTTCCACTCGCATGTCCCAAAATCCTTTTCCCAGTACTGCTGGACTCACGTAGCACTGAAAAGCTCCTTGGCAGGATTGCCTGTGCTCCCTAATTCCAGGACATGCCTCAGTGTTCCCAGAACATCCGCCTCAGTGTTCCCAAAACATCCTTCCCAGTGCTTCTATGGACCCTCTCAAAGTATCGCTAGAACCTCAGCGCCTATCTCAGTATTGCCAAACCCGAGACCCACTACCCAGTGGTCATTAGGCCTTGCCTCATGCCTTTGTTATTGTTTCTTGTAATAGTACTTATTATAAAGCCCATGCTCTAATAAAACTTTGGACTCACTGTGAGCAACACCATGGAAGATGTGCTAGTATGTTTTAAGTAAATGAGACTTAAAAATTGCTTGAAGTCCTAATGCGTCAAGATACATCATTTAGTAAGTTTATTTCCTAGATGACCGAGTAATTTATTATTTCATGGATAATTAAGATCTAATAAGTACTCAAAGTGTGCTGGATGCTTAGGCATTCATGAATATTTTCCCCACAAGAAATGTAAATTTATTAACCATCCTATCCTCATTTGAATACCTTTCATCACAGTCACTCAGCCCATGTGGAAATTTCTGGAGGTCACTGATTTGTAAAAAATTCTATCTTTAGACATGCAGCTTAATTTAATTATAGGTGGTAAACGACTGACTGGTCTGGGAACTGACCATGGGGGCCTTTAGTTAAAGAAATTATGCCATAAAGTGGTAGTGCATCATTACTTTTTAGTGAGGTTCATTATGCTGTAATGATGTACTCAGCCATATCACACCATAACAATGTTGTACAATTCTCCATTAGTGAGCTCCTTAAAAGCAATCCATAGTGCAGCTATGGAGATATTAATTCATGTTATTTCCTGGATATTGAGACTGAAAAGTAATCTTATGTGTAACCCTGCATCTGTTCAACATTGTATGCATCAAAACCTACTGAAACATTTGGAGATCCAAGCAATTAAAAGCTTTAGTGGCCTGGATTTTGATCTAGGTCTGTCTTTGTGCATCACTGATCTTTTGCATTCAGAGCACAATTGCAGATGCCTCATTGTCCAATCCTATAAAATATTACAGAAACCCCTGTATTTGCATTGAATTTGCATGCACTAATTCAATGGGAGATCAATTAGAGTAATTTAATAATTAGCCTTATGTAACCAATTGATTGAGGTAGAAGAGCTAAACTCTCAAAAATCTGGAAATTGACCAACACCATTCTTTTCAGGGCCTAATTTTATTGGTATAAATATGCTCTGGTGGTGGTAATTCCTGAGGAATTCCAGACTTTTTCATAAATGCAGAATTATGAGAACAGTTATCAAAAGTATTATTTTTCTATTGTAAATCTCTCCCTATAGTCTTGAAGAGTAGATATGTATCAATAGACTTGCTTAACTTTTTTCAGTCAGCTTTTTGATTCTGACCAGCCCTGGGCTCGAGATGGGTAAATTTTTCCTTGCTAGGCCAGGCTTCCTCCCCAGAGTTAGCTGGCTGACCCAATTGCTCATGTGTCTCTGTATCCTGTTCTGTGTGCCCTACCGGTTAGTTGGCTGTCCTGTTAACTCCTTCTCTGATCAGAGATTTGCAAGTAGGCTTTGTTAATACAACCATCTACCCCTCTCCCCTCCTTGAGGTATGGGTTTAAAAATAATATTTCCTGCTGTTCTCAAAATGAATAAGGGACATCTGGCTTAATCAGTCTGGGATGAGACAGTTCATCTTCATTGTATAAGATTGAAATAGACGGTGAGGAGTGATATTCCACAATCTGGCTTGCCTGGCTTTAATTCACAGCTTCAGTACCTGCAGTCTGTGTTTTTGTCATACCTGTGCAAATCACATTCACAATGGGGAACTTCAGGCGGGTGTAGATGATGAGAGGGATTAGGATTCCAGGTATGGATCATTAAAAGCTAGCTATAAAAAGTCAGCACAAAAGCTAATGGTAAACTAGTCTGTCTTTCCCAAGTTGTTGAAGCATTGTAGAGGGAGCTGTATTCTGGATTAAATCCATGCTATACCTGATCGAGCTGGTGCTGACAGTGGGTACAGAAAGTAGAAGAATATTGCATTTCAATCATTGACGAGTGCAAAAATACATGGTGAAAATTTCTCAAATTGTCCATCACTAAGACCCCTGCAAGAGTCAAAATTAGGTACATACCAGTTCTGATCTGACCTCATATCAATGTAAATAAACCACAATAAATATATTGTTGTATTTCTACGAGTTTGTGGAATCTGAAATATTGATGACTTGCCACAGCAGCATCTATAACGTCCATGGAGTAATTGCGTTTCAAATTAAATTGTTGCTTTCAGAAAAGATGCAGATAAATACACAAGAAATCAGCATTGGGTATCATCACGTAAGCCATGTAATCAAATTTTTGTTCAAAATGAAAAATATTGATTTATTAGAGTTTATGATGAGCAATGGCTCAAAAGTGTCAAAGATCCTGATTTTCAGAATAGTCTTCAGACAATTATTCTAAATCGCCTGATTGTTTATGATGTAATTTGCAGTGTTTCCTGGCAATTCTTTATAGAAAACTAATGATATAAATTGCTACTTATCATTGTTTGCAGAAATTACCTGATGGAGTGAGCTTGTTTCTCCGACAGTGATTAATCAACATGCAAATAGGTTTCTTAAATTAGATAGTTCCTCAGAGCCATTGGAGGGAAAATAGATTGAATTATTAGCCTTGTATAATTCCTTAAATTAAACAAACCATCCCTTAGGGGTAATGTATGCATAACCCTACCCTTTCACTGCTGAAAAGTGGCTTGGAATTCAGTCTGTGCAAATAGGATCACAACCTGTTTTCTGGTGACTCCCTACGTTTCTAAAGCTCTGTTTATAGTGGCAGATTTGTCCCAAAATCCTACCTCTGCTGCCATGAATTGTCAGAATTTCACATTAGGGACATAAACTGTGCATACCACAAGAATAGGTCATGACTGTGCTGTAAAATTGCTGCCAATTTTGACATGAATCTTTCCATTCCCCTTCTGGTCACTGCACCTCTCTACTGCATGCTATTTATTCTCTGTGACGTCTTCTGAATGGCACATTTTAGAGAGGAAATCTTTGATTTTAAAAAAAGAATCAGTTGTACTCAAGTACAACTGGTCCAGTAACAATTTATCAACATCAATTGTGACACTTTCATATGTTTCTAACATTGATTCTGTTCCTTCTATTCCTGTAGTTGGTAATGATTATGGCAGTTTGACTTCTGATGATATGTGATATAAATAGTGATGCTAGACTGGTGCAGTTGGAGAGAGAGCTGAGATTGAAGGGATGTTGACTTTTGCCTCTGTCAGCCTCCAAATAGGAATTAATTTTGAGTCATTGAATGGTGGTGGGTTGGAACCTCTAGGGATACTGCCCTTTTTCAGGGGGATATCTTCATCAGGTGCTGTTCCTTACTATCAAATAGTATCTGGCATTATACATACAGACTTTTAAAGAGTCTATGATGCATTGCTATGCATTGCTTTGCATTTCATGTGCTTAATCTTCATACATGGAAACTCTGTTGGACGTCTTTATTTCATGGTCTGTATAATCTTGATACTCAGATTTGTGCCTCTCAGAAAGTAATCCAGAAACCAACCAGGGCTTCTGTACACCTTGAACCTCGTTGAGGATCTGCATATGAGAAGCACAGTCTTTTGTGTGTACGTAATTGTATTTGGGTGAGCAGCATCCCTCATGGCAGTCTCTAATTTCAAAATTTCAACTTACATTGTCACCCCTGGTGAATCTACAAATTGTTCCTATTAATATGGATTTTTTTTTGTTGTCTCCCCTGCTCTCCTGAATGTGCTCGTTCTTGGAATACGGTTCTATGACTGCCGTCAGCTCTTTCCCAAGTAGCCATTCCTCACATGAGCCTGGACAGTGAGTGTTGGCAGGCTATTAAAATGTGGAGAGAATAACTGCCAAGCATAATCCTCTTCTTAGCTGAGATCCACACATAGAAAATATCGAGCAGGGGTTACTTAATTGCGACCTGGAGCATCAATCTGGGACATGTTGGTCTTTATGGCTTAGTGCAATGCCAGGTGGTTGTTTTACCCATTAGGCAATGTGGGAGCTCCACTGCCAGTTTTAATGCATTCACCTGTTTTCATGTTTAACAGAACTTTATTTTCAAAAACATTCCCCCCACCCCCACCCCCACCCCCACCACGTGGTATTCAAGCTAACCCTTCTGCCCCTCTACTTCCACCTTCAACAAAATCTTCTGAGAACCCATCTTTATGACCAAGCTTTTGATGATCTCTCCTAAATCTCATGCTGTGGTGCGGCGACCATTCTCCCTACTCCTTATAAATCATCTTGGGGGATGTTTCCTATGTTAAAGGTGCTATATTATTGCAAGTTATTGTATTGCTTATTATCATTGGACGTTGCATTTATCAACTAGGCTATCGGGGGAACAAATCACTCATTTGAAACGTAGGGGATAAAAGATAACATTTTTACATTTGTATCTGGTAACTACATCAACCCTTGTCCGCTGAAGTACAGAACTAAAAGAGTGCCAATGCTTAAAAGAGGAATCTGGGTTAAGCCCATACAATGACCTAAAAAATATAGCTTGACAACTTTTAAAAAAAAAACTAGTTTTCCAACCCCCATCTTGAGGTGACTGATCTCTTGGCAGTATTCCCAAGGTTTCCTGAAGTTCAGTGAAACACTGAAATTAGGTACACCTAAGGGACTTGAATCAGGTGTCCTTTATTTGCAGGTGTCCCTGTTTCCAAAATGGTCATTGTATGTACAGTAAACTGGATGGGTCAATTACATAAGGACATAAGAAATAGTAACAAAAATAGGCCATATGGCCTCTCAAGCCTGCTCCGCCATTCAGTCAGATCATGGCTTCGACCTCATCTCCACTTTCCCGCCCGATCCCCATATCCTTTGATTCCACAAGAGTACCAAAGTCCATCCATCGCAGCCTTGAATATATTCAATGATTCAGCATCTACAGCCCTCGAGTAGAGAATTCCAAAGATTCACAACCCTCTGCGTGACGAAATTCCTCCTCATCTCAGTCTTGAATGGCTGGCCCCAATTATCCCGGGATTGGCTGTGTCCCCTGCAGCGTTCCTTCGTTTTTTCACCCTCACCTGGGATTATGCCGAATTCTGAAGCCCCGCCAGCAGAATGTGATTTCAGTTCATTTCCTGTTCGTTGGGTTTCCCAGTTCATTGCCATTCCGGGGTCCTTTTCCTTTGTGGGAGGGATGTCCTGATCCTGGGATCTGCCACATTGGCAGCCTGCACAGGGAGAGGTGACTGCGGCACTGCCGGAATGCCGAGGAGATGCCAGCCAAATTGGGAAACATTAATGTCCTGCAGACCCCTGTCTTGGACCCCCTCCTTCCATGTGTTGCTGCTGCTGCTAATGTTTGAAGAGGTGGGTAGGAGGCTGTTAGCAGCTCATTAATATCTGACATACTGGTGGAATCAGGTAGCCAACTCTGGTTGGAGGCATTCCTGGAGGTTTGATCATGTGATGTTCTGACCATGTGACATCTGATCACATGACTTCCACAAATGTTATTGGATTTTCCTTATAAAGGCTGGGTCCCCTGTAGTTGAGAATCTTTACTTGTGGTTTCGTGCCAGCAGCTGTTGTGTGAGAAGTTCCAAGAGCCAGGAGGCCACCCGTGAATAGGCGAAGAGGGGAAACTGAGGGCGGGGAAAAGGGGAAACCATTCTCTCCATCCTTCACCCCCCCCCCCCCCCCCCCCCCGAGCCTCCAGTCTCCCTCTAGCCCCGATTTTTCCCCCATTTCCCAGTCTCCAGCTCCCCAGCCTTCCACTCCTCCCCCTCCCCCCGCGTGATCCCATGATTTCAGGGCCTCTGATTCCCGACTTATCCCCGACCAGCAGTTCCCGGATTTTGTGGAATGGGGAGTTCTTTACCCAGAATCCATAGCGGCAGAGAAACCGCTCTATCCCTGGGATAGTTTCTTCCGCCCATTGCTGCCTCACACTTACCTGCGTGTCTCGTGTTTCAAGTTGTAAACGGACTTGGTGAGTTGAAGGCTGTCAGTAGTTCATAATTTGCAGGTGTCCGTTGTTTCAAGGTTCAGCTTCTATATTTTACAATGTACGTTATTTGGGTCTGTCAGTGAATGTCTGTGTTTTGGTGGTGTCAATTTGTACACGTTTCACTGTATTGCAGTTCTTTGCTTAGCATTTGCTCCCTTGCTGTTTTTAACGTTAGCAAATATTTAACCATATAGTATATTGCATAAGTTTGTGGCGGGGATAATTTATATGTGTCCGCTGGGCTCCGTTGACAGCATTCTGACCTCTGGGTTTTGATACATAATTTGAGCTGACATTCCAATGCAATACTGAGGGATTGATGCAGTCAGAAGTGCCATCCTTCATAGGTTCTGTCTGTTTAGATGGACATGAAAAACTATAATGGGAAGATGGTAAGCCTTGGTATTGCAGAAAAAAAAATCAAATGGGCCAAAAGGCCGCCTTCGTTAAACTTGTGATAAAAAGATGAAAATTCAAGAGAAAGCTCAGTATCTAAACATATTCGACATTTGACTGTGACCAATGATACAGATATCACTCTCAGTTGATAATTATGTTTGGACTTAGCTTTATGGATGAGTTGGTCAGTTTGAGCTGCTATGTTGGGGGAGGGACTTAGAGCAACAGGAAAAAAAACTGTCTGGGATGAAAGAACAATCCATGTCCACAATGTTCAAAGGTATTTCTTGGCAGTACCAATACAATAAAAGAAAAACTTCTGTCTCATTTGGTGCTTACAGATGAGAAGGCTGGGCCTGCTTCTGTATCCTCTGAAGTGGCAACCAAACCTTGTCGGAACCTCAACTCATCTCAGGTTAGTAAAAAAGGCAATGCAAAAAGGTCCCGTGGCACATTCCTAGTGGAATTCCTTTTGTAAGCAAAATTTTGTAGCTTTTTAGGAAAGTGTGGTAATGTACTGTAGCATGAATGTAGTATAGTGGATCATATTGACATACAGGTAATAATGCATCATTGAGAACCAGTTATAGATTAAAAACGGGATCTTCACTCTGATTTTAAGCCATGGCGTTCCAGTGGATTTAGCAATTGAGTTTTCCTTTGCAAAAGTTAATCTAATTTAAAATTTACATAATTGTACTTTTATTCTGCAACAAAACCACACTCCTTTTGTGCAAGTTTCTTTTTTGAAGTGAGACAAAATCTTGTTACTAGGTCTTTCTGACGTACTACTTTTTGGTTATCTATAGCTGGATGTCTTGTTTAAAAAGTTACAATTGCTACAGTATTTAGGTTATAAATAAATTATATTAATAAGACATTATTTTTGTTCCTTTTTATAAGGGTAATTTTTCATTTGCTGGTTCCTCCTGGGCCATGCACCTTCTATGGCTGAGAAGAAGAGTCAAGCAGCTTATTACAAAATCACTGTTTATTGTTAGCACCCTACCAGAAAGTGCATGAATATGGCCGAGAAATGCCATGCCACCTCCCAAACCAGAGGCTGGGCAACCATGTGGCACCTTCCCATTATACTGCAGATGGTTCACCTAGGTTCACTAATGTACTTTAGGGAAGGAAACCTGTCGTCCTTACCTGGTCTGGCCAATATGTGACTCCAGACCCACAGCAATCGCCCTCTAAAATGGCCGAGCAAACCACTCAGTTGTACAATCTCGCTACAAAAAGTCGTAGTAAGAATAAAACGGGACCGACCACCCGGCATCGGACCACTACGCACTGGACGCGACAAAGGCAAACCAAGCCCAGCCGACCCTGCATAGTTCCTCCTCACTAACATCTGGGGACTTGTGCCAAAATTGGGAGAGCTGTCCCACAGATTGGTCAAGCAACAGCCTGACATTGCCATACTCACAGAATCATACCTTTCAGCCAATGTCCCAGATCTTCCATCACCATCCCTGGGTTTGTCCTGTCCCACCGGCAGGAAAGACCCACCAGAGGTGGCGGTACAGTGATATACAGTCAGGAGGGAGTGGCCCTGGGAGTCCTCAACATTGACTCTGCACCCCATGAAATCTCATGGCATCAGGTCAAACATGGGTAAGGAAATCTTCTGCTGATTACCACCGACCTCCCTCCCTCAGCTGATGAATCAGTCCTCCTCCATGTTGAACACCACTTGGAGGAAGCACTGAGGGTAGCAAGGGCACAGAATGTACTCTGGGTGGGGGACTTCAATGTCCATCGCCAAGAGTGGCTTGGGTAGCACCACTGCTGACCGAGCTGGCCGAGTCCTGAAGGACATAGCTGCCAGACTGGGCCTGCGGTAGGTGGCGAGCGAACCAATACAAGGGGAAAAACCTACTTGACCTCGTCCTCGCCAATCTACCTGTCGCAGATGCATCTGTCCATGACCGTATTGGTAGGAGTGACCGCCGCACAGTCCTTATGGAGACGAAGTCCCGTCTTCACACTGAGGACACCATCCAACGTGTTGTGTGGCACTAACACCATGCTAAATGGGATAGATTCAGAACAGATCTAGCAGCTCAAAACTGGGCATCCATGAGGTGCTGTGCTCACTCTACCATTACCAATAAGCCAGGGGATCAACCCTGGTTCAATGAGGAGCATAGAAGAGCATGCCAGTAGCAGCACCAGGCATACCAAAAAATGAGGTGCCAACCTGGTGAAACTACAACACAGGACTACATGCATGCTAAACAGCGGAAGCAACATGCAAAAGACAGAGCTAAGCGAATCCACAACCAACGGATCAGATCAAAGCTCTGCAGTCCTGCCACATCCAGTCGTGAATGGTGGTGGACAATTAAACAACTAACGGGAGGAGGAGGCTCTGTGAACATCCCCATCCTCAATGATGGCAGAGTCCAGCACATGAGTGCAAAAGACAAGGCTGAAGCATTTGCAACCATCTTCAGCCAGAAGTGCCGAGTGGATGATCCATCTCGGCCTCCTCCCAATATCCCCACCATCACAGAAGCCAGTCTTCAGCCAATTCGATTCTCTCCACATGATACCAAGAAACGGCTTAGTGCACTGGATACAACAAAGGCTATGGGCCCTGACAACATCCCGGCTGTAGTGCTGATCCGGCCAATTACCGCCCCATCAGTCTACTCTCAATCATCAGCAAAGTGATGGAAGGTGTCGTCGACAGTGCTATCATGTAGCACTTACTCACCGATAACCTGCTCACCAATGCTCAGTTGGGTTCCGTCAGGACCACTCGGCTCCAGACCTCATTACAGCCTTGGCCCAAACAAGGATAAAAGAGCTGAATTCCAGAGGTGAAGTGAGAGTAACTGCCCTTGACATCAAGGCAGCATTTGACCGAGTGTGGCACCAAGGAGCCAGAGTAAAATTGAAGTCAGTGGGAATCGGGGAAAACTCTCCAGTGGCTGGAGTCATACCTAGCATAAAGGAAGATGGTAGTGGTTGTTGGAGACCAATCATCTCAGCCCCAGGGCATTGCTGCAGGAGTTCCTCAGGGCAGTGTCCTAGGCCCAACCATCTTCAGCTGCTTCATCAATGACCTTCCCTCCATCATAAGGTCAGAAATGGGGATGTTCGCTGACTATTGCACAGTGTTCAGTCCCATTTGCAACCCCTCAGATAATAAAGCAGTCCGTGCCCGCATGCAGCAAGACCCGGACAACATCCAGGCTTGGGCTGATAAGTGGCAAGTAACATTCGCGCCAGACAAGTGCCAGGCAATGACCCATCTCCAACAAGAGAGAGTCTAACCATCTCCCCATGACATTCAACGCCATTACCATCGCCAAATCCCCCACCATCAATATCCTGGGGGGGTCACCATTGACCAGAAACTTAACTGGACCAGCCACATAAATATTGTGGCTACAAGAGCAGGTCAGAGGCTGGATATTTTGCGGTGAGTGACTCACCTCCTGACTTCCCAAAGCCTTTCCACCATCTGCAAAGCACAAGTCAGGAGTGTGGTGGAATACTCTCCACTTGCCTGGATGAGTGCAGCTCCAACAACACTCAAGAAGCTCGACACCATCCAAGACAAAGCAGCCCGCTTGATTGGCACCGCATCTAGCACCCTAAACATTCACTCCTTTCACCACCGGCGCACCGTGGCTGCAGGGTGTACCATCTACAAGATGCACTGCAGCAAATCTCCACGGCTTCTTCGACAGCACCTCCCAAACCCGCGACCTCTACCACCTAGAAGGACAAGGGCAGCAGGCACGTGGGAACAACACCACCTGCATGTTCCCCTCCAAGTAACACACCATCCCGACTTTGAAATATATCGCTGTTCCTTCATCAGCGCTGGTTCAAAATCCTGGAACTCCCTACCTAACAGCACTGAGGGAGAACCTTCACCACACGCATTGCAGCGGTTCAAGAAGGTGACTCACCACCACCTTCTCAAGGGCAAATAGGGATGGGCAATAAATTCTATTTTGGACAGTTACATGGGTAAGATGGGTATAGAGGGATATGGGCCAAGTGCAGGCAATTGGGACTAGCTTAGTGGTATAAACTGGGCGACATGGACATGTTGGGCCGAAGGGCCTGTTTCCATGTTGTAACTTCTATGATTCTATAAATGCTGGCCTTGCCAGCGATGCCGACATCCCATGAACAAATTAAAAAAAAGAGTTCAGGGGCTCAGAAAAATGGGGGAATCTGATCTGTTATTTTGTGACATACATATATCATGTTGCCTTATTGTGTATGCACACAACTACGTTACTGAGAATGGGGGAAAAAATAACTTTCTTTTCTCTCCAGGGTATACCTGCACCTAATGCCAATCATTCAGTCAAGAGTCAAGAGACCAGCTCGCCATCTAACCTTTGTAGCAGCAAACCAAACCTGGCTCTCAACCTTAAGCCTCCATCTATTATTATTGTTACCCCAGGTTAGTTGATGGCTTATATACCGTTTATTGAAAGATGAGGCAATTTAATGATATGAAGTGCAGCATTGTCATTTAAAGCTTGATGATGGATATGTGAGATTTCCATATTATGTCTGCTTGAATTGTGAAAAATGTCCAAATGTACATTCTAGATGTTTCCCTTGCAACCTTGAATGATGTCCTTTTTGGAGCTATATATAATAGAATGACATATTAATGGTTGCATTCTGTCAGGAGCAGTAGTTGTGATGGGAACAAGTTGAGATGATAAATTAAGGATTGCACAAGAGTATTGCCGCAACATTAAAGAGTATTGGTTTCAGCATGATTTTTCCTACTGGTGTACTGGTACTAATATGCTAAATAAGTTTGCTTACAACACTGCAGTGTGGGAAGCAAAAAATAACTATGAAAATTGTCTGATTAACTGATAATTATCACTAAATATGAGGTATGGAGCTATATGAAGTCCAGCAGCATTCTATGGTGGCTGCAAAATCATATCATACAATCTGATGTAATTGTGTGCAGTTTTCCCCTTCCAAAGAAGTCTGTACTGAAACAAGTGTGCTGCCCCGATAGCCCAGTGAGTAGCTGAACCACACAGATCAAGAAGGCTACCTAGCTCAAACTCTGGTCTGCGCTGAGCTTGTTTATCTCAGCTGGATGGCAATGGGGTGCCTCCAGTTGGACTAAGAGCCCCTGGGTTAGAGAGAGGGCATTTGTTCTGGGTTCCCATTCTCAATTGCTATCCATCAATGTCTGCTGGAAGTGCACATATGTGGATGTCTGGTGATAAGAGTCAGATTTGGCTATGGTGCCAATCTGCAGGCAAATAGCCTGCTAATGTTCACTGTTGAGGCTCACAAATGAAAAATAACCATTTGGCTGAAGTACATAAGAACGTAAGAAATAGGAGCAGGAGTCGGCCATCGGGCCCCTCAAGCCTGCTCCACCATTCAATAAGATCTTCGACCTCAACTCCACTTTCCCGCCCAATTCCCATATCCCTTGATTCGACTAGAGTCCAGAAATCTATCTATCTCAGCCTTGAACATATTCAATGACTTAACATCCACAGCCCTCTGGTGAAGAGAACTCCAAAGATTCACAACCCTCTGAGTGAAGAAATTCCTCCTCATCTAAGTCTTAAATGGCCGACCCCTTATCCTGAGATCATGCCCCCTGGTTCTAGACTCTCCAGCCAGGGGAAAGAACCTCTCTGCATCTACCCTGTCAAGCCCCCTCAGAATCTTGTATGTTTGAATGAGATCACCTCTCATTCTTCTAAACTCCAGACAATGTCGGCCCATTCTACTCAATCTCTCCATTGGACAACCCTCTCGTCTCAGGAATCAATCTAGTGAACCTTCGTTGCACTGCCTCTAAGGCGAGTATACCCTTCCTTAGATAAGGAGACCAAAACTGTACACAGTCCAGGTGAGGTCTCATCACACCCTTGTACAATTGTAGTAAGACTTCCTTACTCTTGTACTCCACCCACCTTGCAATAAAGGCCAACATGCCATTTGCCTTCCTAACTGCATGCTGTGCCTACATGCTAACTTTTTGTGTTTCTTATACGAGGACATTCAAATCTGTCTGAACACCAACATTTAATAGTATCTCACCATTTAAAAAATATTGTTTTTCTATTCTTCCTGCCAAAGTGAATAACCTCTCATTTCCCCACATTATACTCCATCTGCCATCTTCTTGCCCACTCACTTAACCTGTGTATATCCCTTTTCAGATTCTGTGTCCTCCTCACAGCTTACTTTCCCATCTCGCTTTGTATCATCAGCAAACTTGGATATATTACACTCGGTCCCTTCATCTAAGTCATGAATATAGATTGTAAATAGCTGAGGACCAAGCACTGATCCTTGCGGCACTCCACTAGTTACAGCCTGCCAATCTGAAAATGACCTGTTTATCCCTACTCTCTCTGTTTTCTGTCTGTTCAGCAATCCTCTATCCATGCTGATATATTACCCCTAACCCCATGAGCCCTTATCTCGTGTAACAACCTTTCACATGGCATCTTATCGAATGCCTTTTGAAAATCCAAATATACTACATCCACTGGTTTCCCTTTGCTTACATTCTCAAAAAACTCTTAATAAATTTGTCAAGCATGATTTCCATATCATAAAACCATGTTGACTCTGCCTAATCATATTATGATTTTCTAAGTGCTTGAGAGCTGCTGGTGTCATGAAACTGTAATGAAGTGAGGAGTCAATATCGTAAGAGGGCGGGAGGAGATTGGTAAGAAATGCAAAACTGAAATTCAGTACACCTCGTAGTGTAAATAAAATTTTTGGTATCACTTACTGTAATGTCTTTAGAAAACTTGATGAATTCTGTGCTCAGTAAAGTGAGGGAAGTTACTGCTTTTTGCTCTCCTTACCTCCCTAAATCTCCATATTGACATCATTTTGACAAATGGCCATCACGACGCAACCTCAAAGCTACCAAAATCTCTTTAAAAATGGCAGGATTCTCTGAAATTGGCTTTCCATTTTGGCTTCTATCATCAATTTCACTGCTGTTGCTATTCTCTCCATTTGCCGTC
The DNA here is from genome assembly GCF_035084215.1 of Heptranchias perlo. NCBI lineage: Eukaryota > Metazoa > Chordata > Chondrichthyes > Hexanchiformes > Hexanchidae > Heptranchias > Heptranchias perlo. The sequence goes on from NC_090351.1 coordinate 12,551,321, forward strand.
TGACATTAGGGCCACAATGAGGCATAATTTCCTCTCGTTTAATACCTTGTTTGGCTCTCCCCAGCATCTCAATGCTTGTGGCCTGAACTCTATCAATCTCTCCTTCACTTCACTTCAGGCTTAGTGCAATGTGTGAAGCCTTGGTATTCTGCCTGACATTAAGCTGAGCTTTTTCCCCCCACATCTGATCTGCTACAATAAGGAATGTGCAAGCTTTTTGTCTTTGTGGGCTACTTAGGTGCATACTAGAGATTCTGATGGGCCACATATGAAGTCACATACTAACAGATCTTGGTGTTCTGATTTAGGATTCTGCACACGTCATCCTCTCCTTTGTTGGAGAAATACTAGCATTATGACTTGGGGTCTGGTAAGGCTGTGATCATAAAACAGATAACCTTGAGGAGTAAGGGAACCAATCCAGTTCCTTCCTGGCCCAAAAGAAGATCACCACTGCAATCACTTTAATGTATGGACTGTACAAACCAAGCTATTGGAGAAACTAGAGTTTCCTCCTTCCTGGGGCATAATAAAATATGAAATAACATCACCTCAAAGAATAGCTTTGGTATTCTTCCACAACAGGATAAGTGAAACTTCAGGATCAAGGTTCGCCTAAGGAAAGCAGGCTTAAAAAAAAATCTTTAAAACATAAATCATCATTTCAGATGAACAAGTTCTTGGTAAAAATTCTTTTCTTGCCTGGATTGCCTTATGTTTAGCCCTAAGGAACAGTTAGTAATTCCTGCTACTGGCCACAGATGGTACTGTACACTTTGGAGCAAATACAGTTAGTCAGAAGACTAATTTAGTATTGATGAATGAAGCATTGTGTGGTGTCTTATTTTGGATGTTAATGGCAGGCAAAAATACAGATTTCGTCTTTGTACTGCTCTGTTGCTCAGCTATACTTATGACCTTTAAAAGATTTTTTTTTGCTGCATAGTAATTGTTGGCAGAGGCTTCTGCATTCCATTTGCAGTCTGCTTATTCTGTTCAAGGTTGGTTACAGTATAAATCATCTTGTAGAGCAAGCAAGCAGTGACAGTTGGAGCTCCATGTGTTGACCTGAGAAATATCACAGCCAACCTTCGAGAAGCAATGCCATCTCTTAAGCAGTTCAAGTCTGGCATTCGCATTAGCCTGAAAATCTCAAAGTGCTATTACTGGATAATAAATAGACTGCACCAGAATTAAAGGTATTGTTATGAGAACTTGTTTTCCAGTGTTACAGCCAATATTCACTGGTACCCATACTTTAGAATCAAATGTTAAGTGCATGTAAGTTTTTTTTTTAAAGATTTGTCTTTAACATCTTGGATCCAGGAATGGTCACTAGTACATCAGTTGAACAGAAGTGCCCGCAAGTATCTCCAATATATACGCTTGTGTGGTATTTATATTGTAAAACCTATTCAAGAAGGGGTTCTGCGGTGTTGCTTAAGTATCCCAGTGTGCAATCCTGTTTGTGGACTCCATTGGACCAGAAAAACAAATATGCACGTACAACTGTTTCAAAGTCGCAATTCGTTACTTCGCTTCTGGATACCATACCCTCAAAGGCTAAACAAATTCCTGAAGTTAATGAATAGCGTGTTGCTTGCTTCTATGATGGGCTGAGTGAATTGACAGCCAGAAAAGATGGCTACCTTCATGTAATATTAATATTGATGTTGGTGGAGGCGCTGACTCTAGAGGCGCCCGTGACACCAGCTTTTTTGATGAGCCTTGCACACTCTGGAGACAGTAGAGCTACCTTTTTAACATTATTGTACAATTATTGTCGTAAAAAAATGGTTGATTTTTAAATATTACAGGATTGTACAAAATAGAAGATGTTTTAATTAGGAACTAAAGGGGTAAAATTAAAATAATTTTATTTAGTGTGACACAAAATTTTGTATCAACACCAAGTCCACTCTATGCTCTTGACACTATCAGAACTATTCTTTGGGCAATTTTCCAGGAGCTGCATTTCAATGGGTGCAGGAAACTGCTCCATTTAATTGACCCTGCTTTTTACTCCTTTTCCTCCAGGCTAAGTTTGACAAGCTGCCCCCCCTTAAATGAAGATGGATTCTGAAACATTCAGGGCTGTGATTCTGACTCTTGTGGCTAGTCAGAAGTCTGCTATGGTGCTGCCTAGAGAATGAAAAGCATCCCTATGTTTACCTTTGACACAAAATTAGTATTGTCCATGAAATGTTAAGAGTCTTCATTACTTTTGTGCACATTGAACATCCATGATGGCTACATCTAATAATTAGACCGTAACTTCTTAACCCTCCCAGTAGGAGATTCCAATTCAGAAGTTGCTACTATGCTAAGATACAAGAGGAAGTACTAGGGACTCATGAGTCCGTCTATGAATTCCAAAACGTGGACAATGCCAATAATTGGGTGTCTAAATCTGTATTTCAAAGCAGGAATGACTTCATCTCTGTCTTTGTCACCAGTTTTTGTGATTAAGTTGCACTTAAAGTTCTTTGAGATTTAACATGCAGACATAGATCATATCTAGCGGGGGGGAGGGCTGGGGGAAGGTCAAACATTTTATTCTGAATCTCGTAATGTTTCAGAAACCGTTGAAAGATTTTCAACCTTCATAGGTTCGCTGACCATGCTGCATAGCTCACTTGGCTTACTGATGCATAATTCAGGTTTTGCTGGATAGATTTTTAGGATTTCCTCTCAGCGGCTCATTCAAGTCCTCCTGAATTCCAATTATGCAACTTTCTACTTTAATCTGCGACCTGCACTGATATGGACTATAGATCTTTTTGGGCCTCTGTGCTATGGATAGCTGCTAAGAGCATAACTGCATCATCACTTTGAAAAATGTAATTAATTAATACTGCTCATTCAGCTGTGATAGAATATTTTTCTTTCGTTTCCAGAATTTTCAACTCTAGTTTTTTTCCAAATAATTTTGAAAAACAAGGGGACATATTTCTAAACTTTTATTGAGGTAAAATTAATATTTTGTTTTTAAAAACTGTGTGTGGGAGAGAAAATTAGCAGTGTTCTGATTACACACTTCTCGTAGCTTTTCTTTTGTGTTCTATAAACTTTAGAAAGTGCATTAGGCTGAGGAAGAGAAAGGGGGGGATGAGAGAAAGGAGGGTGAATTTATGTGTCTTCATTTAAAGCTATTTCAATTTTCATCATCAAAAAATCAGCACTTGAATTTTGAAGCCAACTCATTATCTTGCATCTATTGTTGACAAGTTAGGCATGGTCATTGCTAACACATGTGAGAGATTCTAATTTCTAACACCTATGAGGCAACAGGGGAGAAAGCAAAAGACACAAATAGAGAGAAAGATGAGACAGGTAGATTCTTTCCTCTTTCTAATTGATTTCATTTTTTAAAAATCAATTTGAATTTCAAAAGCAAACAAAGCCTCTGAGGGAAACAGATAAGAAAGGAGAGGGAGGTTCAGAGGGAAATTGGTTAAGGGTGAGAGGGCTTCTGGCCTCTCACCACCTACCTATGGAGAGTTAAAGGTGAGGTAACTGACAGCAGACCAAGGGGGATTATAGGATACAGGGGCTGAGGGGTAGTTCAAACGGGAGGAGGTGAAGTAGTGATTGGGTGCTGGGAACGTGAAGGGGTAGCTCAAGCATTCGGAGTGAGGTATTTGGAATGGAGCCACTGAGGGCGACGTTTTCACTGCGTGCCCTTCTGCTACTCCACTTGCCCACATTACAGTGATCAGGAACTCTTTGATCACAAGATCTAGGGTAAGATGAAGAAGGTCTTTTGGCCATTTGATTTTGTCTTTCCAAAATACCAACCTGTTGTCTTCTGCTTATAGTTTCTAGCTATTTCTTAAAGGAGTTGAGTGTGCTACCCTTCCTGGAAACTTGCCCCAGCTGTTGATCGTTCTCTGTGTGAATCAGTGTTTCTATTTTAGGATGCCTATCCTAAATTGCCCTTCATAGCTCTGAATCTATGCCCTCTTCTGCTGCTGCCCAGAGCATTTTTCTGTTTTTACATTTTCTATTCCATTACATTACTTTATATATGTCTAGATAGACAAGATGCTCAGCAGGACACCCCTTCTGAAGAGCCCTCGCATATCGAGTTGTTCCTCATTGTTCCTAACACTAGGATCAGCTTTGTTGCTCTCCTCTGCACATCAGATAGGGCCTGGATGACTCCCTTACACTGCAGCAACCAGAGCTATAAGCAGTTCTCCAGGTATGCCTGACTAGACTGTGTGGGGAATTGCAGATTTTTATGAATACTCCTGGAGCAAAAAAATTAATTGGAATCATACCATCTTCAAAATATCACATGAAAAAACATTTTGATTGTGTATACTGTCAGAAGAAAATTATAAACATGCATGTTAGCAGTGTACACAAGCGAGCAGTAAATATACTGAACACACTGTCTTTACTCACCGTGCCATCTGTTTGCATATTATATGCAAGTTTATTTTTCCTTCCTGATTAATGTCTGGCACCACACCAGGGTAAGCCTACTACACAGTTGGGGAGCTGATTGGTAAGTAAGAGCAGATAATAGAAGTGAAGCATCATCACAGATGTCTGGCATCAGAGGAACAAAATGACATGTTCCTTTATGAGGAAAAAAAAGGTCCAGATTACAAAGACATTGTTTTTAGCAAATGGAGAATTTCCCTGCAATGTTTAAATGTCAAATGTACATGTTCCTACAGCAACTTGTACTGCAAGATTAAATGGGCACATCTGACATTGCTAGCTGTTTCCAGTGTAAACAAAACAAATATAATGTTTGTGCAACACCTAAAAACTAATGTCTTCCTGTTGAGCTTCAGCAGAATTTGTGGGCATTGGGCCAGACTCTGCTGCCTCTGCTGACTGAATAGGCACTTTGGAATTGGTTATAAATTTAACTGAATTCTAAAGGCAATAACATTTTACATTGTGTTTCAAATTAATGTCTGTGTGTAACTGAAGCTTATTGAATTATTGGGATTCTTTGACCATGGAATGGTTTTGAGGACATGCTTCATTGCTTAAGGATGTTGGCTCGTAATATGATGTCATTGAGTTTCCCATCCTCAATGACCCTGTTAATTTTCTGTACAATTTCAATCTACCTAAGTACGCCAATTCAACTTGCCATTTTAACGTTTGGATTACAAGGTTGTGTTTCATAAATCTAAGTGATTTGTTCCAATTGTTTACATTGAACAGTTAATTCCAGTATTGTTGAAAGTTAGTTGGGTCCTAGAATATCTTTTCTGCTTTAAGGAATAAATCTTACATTTCAGTTTCATAATTAAAGCAAAATTGTGGTATAAATCATTTAGATTAGGTGGGAACAGTGTAAAGTTGAAGTGCTAATCTGATCAACATCTGTTAAAAGTGAGGTTTTTGTGTTCTCCAATATTTTAAAACAAGGCTGCATTTTTTAATTAAGTTATTTTAACCAGTTGGAACTTGCCTTGCCCACTTTTCCTTGTTTCTTCCAGATACCAGGACGTATTTTCCAAGCTTAGGTAGAAGATGGCATTTAAATCTCTGGTTAAAAATGAAACATGTGAGAAAGGGTTAAAAGGAAAGTAAACATTGTGTCTTTGACAAACAATTTGCTACATAAACAGGAAAAATAATCAGATGTTCTGACCAGCGAAGGAAATCCTGCTGTACTGCCTCCTGTGGATATAAAAAAAATTGGGCATCAATCTTAGAATCCTTTGAAGCTTGCTACACGAAGCATGTCTTCCAACATGATGGCCATAATTTGCTGTGGCAGGGCATGCCGTTGGTTAAACTTGCTCTTGCACGTTTAGGTTTTTAAATTTTTTGTGTAGCAAGTTGCTGAAAGTGCGAGCTGATAACGTCACGAGGGAAACGGCATCTGGGACCTGAGTGATTAGGACAAGCAACTGTGTATCTCTCTAACCAATCAAATGGATGGATTGTGAAATTAACAGCACTAGGACTGAGAAGGAAGTGTAAATTAGAATGGGTGAATTCAATGTCAAATCAAGTACAGAAAGAGAAATAGAGAGGGAAAGAAAGATAGGATTAAGAGAGAGAGAAAAAAAGAGACAAAGGAAAAGTTTTTTTAAAAAATTACAAACATTTTAAATTTTACATTTTTAAAATCTCCAACCACAATTAAAACCTGAAGGAATGAGACTCCACACTTGTAATAGTTAATTTTCAATGCCAAAGAGGTTGACTGGTAGTAATTATCACTTATTTCGTTGTTAAAAGGGTACTTAGACTGGAATGGGCAAGACTTAACTTTCTGTGGCGAGTTTAGTTTGTATCTACTGTGAAAATACAGCAACTTCACGTCGTTCAATGCATTTCAATTATGAGGTAGATAGTGAGATGCCGTTTTCACTAAGCGCAGCACATCTGGACAGCAACTTTTGGATTTGCGCGTTTAACCAGGCATCTGCCCCTTGCCTGAAGTTGCTGTAGCATTTGCGCATAAATAACGGCAAATCCCATCACGCTCACAGTTATTTTGACAAATTATGGCCCATTAACTCTAACAAGTTGGTCTTTTGACAATTTTTAAGGCCAAAGTAATAACAACATTCACTGTATGGGAAGACCATTAGCACACACTGTGTGGATCCTTTGTTTCCATCAGTGCATGCCTGAGCTTTGTCCATAAAGTGGCAATCATTGGTAGCAGTGGTACATAAGTTTATTTTATTGTAGTTTGAAGTTTATAAAATTCTATGGGAAGTGATGGAAAATGTTTTCTATGATGAAAGTAGCTATGCAACAAGTATAGCATCATACCTCCATGAAGCTCTGCAATGCAGCAGCACAGCAATATGTGTCATGAAACACTTGGAGCTTAGTGTTGGGGTTCGGTTGACTTGTATAAATATAGTATTGAAGTTGAACCGATGTGTTATAACATACGTATTCACATGTACCATAGAATGCACTTCTTTGTGATGATTTTTCCCCATCCCTTTTTCTCACCAGTTTTCCACTCCTGAAGGATTAACTTTCTGGGGTATGGTTCCCTAGGTGCAGGCCACCTTCCAGGACCTCATGCATGCAGCTATTGTTCATGTAGTGGTGATAGTGATTGCCAAGTTACACAACTACAGGAAGAATCACTAAGAGCTTAATTCTGTCTTCACTCAACATCCACACACATGCACTTCCAGCTTTAGTGTGTTAATACTAAAATTCCAAATTGGGTACTTGTCACGTAACTTCTGCAATTAACGTGCATTAAAAAAATTAATTTCCAAAAAAATGAATGCCTTCTGCGATTAATTAACAGCCCTAATTAATACTGAACTTGAGACAGTTTGTACTGTAGGACCACACCCAGGAGCAACTGTGTTGTGACTGCCTATTCTCATTTCACATAGGATCCTTACAGCTGGCAGAGAGAGGAAACTTTCCGTGGTCTGAATTAGAATCATGAAGTAAAAAGGCAGTAGACTAACCCCATGCAATACATAGTCCTTTAATAACTTTTTGCCTTCATTCTTTTCCTCTTGTTCATGCCTGATCATTGTCTTCCTCTTGTATCCTATTTTTGCATAGCCACTTGGATGTCAGGCAAATTAGATGGCTGGTAAAATCTGAATTATGGTTGATAGAGCTTTGCGTGCTCTGAATTGGTCCTGGCCCAAAGCAAACTCTGACTTTGGGCTAGCTTCTGTAGCAGGCCTAATTCAGAAGCAGTGCAGTGTAATTGACAGCGAGCTTCATTACTGAGCACACGGACATACCAACAGTGTGCTGGCTGTGTGGGTGCTTTTGCATGCCACAAGAAAAATAAATTCTGCTTCGGAGATAATCCTTTGAGATCGGTCTGTGTAAACAGGGAACTCTGTTAAATCAGATGTTGCAGATCAGAATTCTGAAACCAAATTAAGTCATTGGGATTCTGCGTAAACAAGATACCAGCAAGAATTAAAAATGGATTGTGATTTTAAAGAGGGATTCTATCAGCACTGCTTTTTAAAAAAAAATCAAGAAAAAAAATTAAAAATTGTTGGTAACAAACACTGGCTTGTTTGAGGCAATCAGTTAGCCTGGCTATGTGAGAGCTGAATTAATTGGGCACAATTAAAATGACAAGCACCCCGAATGGAGGATGGGGTCCACTCATAATTCCGTTCTCTCATTACCAGTTTACAAACTACTCCAAGCTGAGGTCATCTGCGCTCTGTATTTAAACAAACAAAAGTAAATTGTGATTATTGTTTTTAGAAATGATGCTAATTCGCAAGACCATCTATTGCATCTGTCTTAAAAATTCTTCTGATTTTCTTTCAGTTTTGTTATGACCTGCTCATGATGTGCATGTTTAATCTTTGTATTTTAATTCTTGAACCACACCTTTGGTCACCTCTCCTAATTCCTGCTCAGTGTTGTTTTTCCCCCTCCCCGATTGTGAAGTGCCGTGGCACATTCGACGAATGTAACCGATGTAAAGTAAGCGCAGCTTAGTTGAGGTGAATGGCATAGGTGCATTTAAGGGAAAGCTAGATAAGCACATCAGGGAGAAAGGAATAGAAGGATATGTTGATAGGGTTAGACGAAGTGGGGTGAGATGAGGCTTGTGTGGAGCATAAACGCCGGCATAGACCAGTTGGGCCAAATGGCCTGATTCTGTGCTGTAGATTCTGTGTAATTCCATGTTGTTGTAATGTGTAATTACCGCTTAATTTTAAAAAAAGATAACCATCTTCCCCCTTCTATGTTTTCGCCCTTTTTCGGGTGCTCAAGCACTGTTCCCTCGGCTGAGTGGGTCGGCCAGTGACCTCCCCCAAGACTTCTAAAAGCTGGATGGAAGAAACTGCTGGGCCATGTGTAATAGCACCCAGACTTGATTCACTTTCCTATTTTTTCTACTCATTTTGACCTTTACCCACCCCTCTGGACTACCCAAATATAGGGAGACAGAGGGTGCACATAGTTTAAATTTAAATACCTTATACAAAGGGTTTGGAATGAACTGAGCGGCAGTAGAGGATGATAGTTTGGAACAGACAGATATTTGAGGAAATGGGCGATTGCGAGGTGTTCATTTGTGGGACCAACTAGATGGACTGCAGAGTCTTTTCCTCTCCTGTACTTCCCTATGTTCCCATAGGAAGGGGGGAAAAAATTCAGAGGTGACTCACCCCCAACTATACTATTTCCGGGTGGCAGGCAGTGACTAGTGGGGTACCGCAGGGATTAGTACTTGAGCCCCAGCTATTCACAATATAGATAAATGATTTGGATGAGGGAACTAAATGTAACATTTCCAAGTTTGCAGATGACACAAAGCTGGGGTGGAATGTGAGCTGTGAGGAGAATGCAAAGAGGCTCCAATGTGATTTAGACAAGTTGGGTGATTGGGCAAGAACGTGGCAGATGCAGTATAACATGGATAAATGTGAGGTTATCCACTTTGGTTGTAAAAACAGAAAGGCAGATTATTATCTGAATGGTGTTAGGTTGGGAAAAGGGGAGGTGCAACGAGACCTGGGTGTCCTTGTACACCAGTCGCTGAAAGCGAGCATTCAGGTGCAGCAAGCAGTTAGGAAGGCGAATGGTATGTTGGCCTTCATTGCAAGAGGATTTGAGTACAGGAGCAGGGATGTCTTACTGCAGTTATACAGGGCCTTGGTAAGACCACATCTGGAGTATAGTGTGCAGTTTTGGTCTCCTTATCTGAGGGAGGATGTCCTTGCCATGGAGGGAGTGCAACGAAAGTTTACCAGACTGATTCCTGGGATGGCAGGACTAACGTATGAGGAGAGATTGGGTCGACTAGGCCTATATTCACTAGAGTTTAGAAGAATGAGAGGTGATCTCATCGAAACATATAAAATTCTAACAGGACTGGACAGACTTGATGCAGGGAGGATGTTCCCGATGGCTGGGGAGTCCAGAACCAGGGGTCACAGTCTCAGGATATGGGGTATGCCATTTAGAACCGAGACGAGGAGAAATTTCTTCATTGAGGGTGGTGAACCTGTGGAATTCTCTACCACAGAAGGCAGTGGAGGCCAAGTCATTACATGTATTCAAGAAGGAGATAGATATATTTCTTAATGCTAAAGGGATCAAGGGATATGGGGAAAAAGCAGGAACCAGGTACTGAGTTGGACAATCAGCCATGATCATTTTGAATGGCAGAACAGGGCAAAATGGCCGACTCTTGCTCCTATTTTCTATGTTTCTATGCTCTGGTATCTCCAGCACTGGAGGTTGTGTTTGAATTAGGCTGTCTATCTATCATCTCAGCTTGAGAATGGTTGGGGGGGTGGTGGGAGGAGGTCGGGCTGTATAAAGATTATGTGCAATTACCAGAGAAAACAGTATGTAGTGCACATCTCAGCTGCCTAACCGAGGCATGCAGGTTATTGTCACTATTACAGTACAGGAAAAATATGTAAGAAGGGTTCGAAGGAATAATACACAGAAATCAGAGCAGTTCCAAAGTGGTACTGTTGGACTGTACTTTTGAGGAGAACCTACATATTCTAGTTCTATTATAAAACTGGCAAATGATGTGGGGAGACCCTCTATGACAGAACTGTAGCCAGTCACATTACACCTGTACCTGCAACTATTGAGTATATAGGTCTGGTAGAACATAGAAAAATTTACGGCACAGAAGGAGGCCATTCGGCCCATCGTATCTGTGCTGGTCAAAAAAGAGCTACTCAGCCTAATCCCCCTTTCCAGCACTTGGTCCATAGCCTTGTAGGTTATGGCACTTCAGGTGCATATCCAAGTACTTTTTAAATGTGATAAGAGTTTCTGCCTCTATCACACTTTCAGGTAGTGAGTTCCAGACCCCTACCACCCTCTGCATGAAAATCTTTTTCCTCAGCTCCCCTCTAATCCTTCTACCAATTACTTTAAATCTATGCCCCCTGGTTATTGACCCGTCAGCTAAGGGCAATAGGTCCTTCCTGTCCACTCTAGGCCCCTCATAATTTTATAGACCTCAATTAAATCACCCCTCAGCCTCCTCTGTTCCAAAGAAAACAACCCCAGCCTATTCAACCTTTTCTCATAGCTAAAATTCTCCAGTCCTGGCAACATCCTCGTAAATCTCCTCTGTACCCACTCTAGTGCAATTACATCTTTCCTGTAATGTGGTGACCAGAACTGTATGCAGGACTCAAGTTGTGGCCTAACTAGTGTTTTATACAGTTCGAGCATAATCTCCCTGCTCTTATATTCTATGCCTTGGCTAATAAAGGAAAGTATCCTGTGTGCCTTCTTTAACCACCTTATCTACCTGTCCTGCTACCTTCAGGGATCTGTGGACATGCATTCCAAGGTCCCTCTCTTCCTCTACGCCTCTCAGTATCCTCCCATTTATTGTATATTCCCATGCCTTGTTTGACCTCCCCAAATGCATTACCTCACACTTCTCCGGATTGAATTCCATTTGCCACTTTTCTGCCCACCTGATCAGTCCATTGATATCTTCCTGCAGTCTGTAGCTTTCAACCACATGGCCAATTTTTGTATCATCTGCAAACTTCTTAAACATGCCCCCTACATTTAAGTCTAAATCATTAATATATACCACAAAAAAACAAGGGGCCTAGTACTGAGCCCTGTGGAACCCACTGGAAACATCCTTCCAGTCACAAAAGCACCCGTCGACCAGTAGTGGCTTGCCAGTGGTTTTAGAAAAAAATCTCAAACCCCCAGTATGACCTGCACCAAAAGTTAATTCAAACTGCCAGTAGGATATCCCCCCTCTTCATTTTTTGCAGCCAGCCTATCAGTGTGGGACACAAGTGAAAATAGGGAAAAGGCAATTTAAAAAGGCACTGCCTTGATTTTGTTTTCAACTTTTGCATTGGCAATTATTTTGGCACTTTGAGTTGTTGGGCGAGGGGTATCATAGCAAGATAAGTGTCAAGTCCTTAGTTGTACAATGAAAGTGCTGACCAATATCCCCACTTCAGTTGTGAAAGAAGTTTATTTTGTAAGTGTTCAAAATTGTTTCATGAATATTCACTTGGGAGACCGACCTTTACCTGCTTGAATTTAGTGATGGTGTCTGATGTTCTAAATTTCATTTTGGTCATGCAAGATGGGTTATCACACTGGTCATGCATTATTATCATTGTATAAATATTTTATTGTAAAGGATGCATTCTATATGTAGACTGTAGATTGGCTGAGTAAATTTTAGCTTTGTTGAGGTGCAGAAACCAAAAGAAATGCTCAGTGACTTACTTGAGTGTCATTGCCAGGATCAGAAATGTTTTGATTTGAAATGTGGTGCAATTAAAGTAGTACTTTGACCACCTTGAGTTGAATGCAATAATAATTGAACAGTATTGGTTCTATAGACTGTTGACCAGGTGTGGTGATTTGTAAATTCTGTTCACCTGTTTCCAGTCATCCATGACTTTAATGTAGTAACATTTCCACTTACAATTCACAAAAATTGTCAATTTACCTGAATGAAAAGCTGTTTTCTTATTGTCCTTGTTTTAATTTGGATATCATGAAGCTGGTTCCCCATGTTTCCAGAGCTTAATCTGGTTCACTTAACCCTGCAGTAGCCTCGTAGATCTATAAAAGACTGGGTCTGAGTCTTCGGCTAGGAAAGGGGAGCCAGATTTAACAGTGGAACAGTCTCCTCGAATCTGAGTTTAAAATGAGGTCAATATAAGAGCAGCTAAAGAACACAGTGAATTCCCTTTCCTTGTAATGTGTCTGCCAAAATGTCAGCCTCCACAACAGGATCGATTTCTGGTATTGTGACATTTCTTTCAAAGTATACCATGCTTGACAATATTCAGGCTTGGGCTGATAAGTGGCAAGTAACATTTGTGCCAGGCAGTGACCATCTCCAACAAGAGAGAGTCTAACCACCTCCCCATGACATTCAACGGCATTACCATCACCGAAACCCTCACCATCAACATCCTGGGGGGTCACCATTGACCAGAAACTTAACTGGACCAGCCACATAAATACTGTGGCTACAAGAGCAGGTCAGAGGCTGGGTATTCTGCGGCGAGTGACTCACCTCCTGACTCCCCAAAGCCTTTCCACCATCTACAAGGCACAAGCCAGGAGCATGATTGAATACTCTCCACTTGTCTGGATGAGTGCAGCTCCAAGAACACTCAAGATGCTCAACACCATTCAGGACAAAGCAGTCCGCTTGATTGACACCCCATCCACCCCCTAAACACTCCCTTCACCACTGGCGCACCTTGGCTGCAGTGTGTACCATCTACAGGATGCACTGCAGCAACTCGCCAAGGCTTCTTCGACAGCACCTCCCAAACCCACGACCTCGACCACCTGGAAGGACAAGGGCAGCAAGCACATGGGAACAACACCGCCTGCACGTTCCCCTCCAAATCACACACCATCCCGACTGGGAAATCTATCGCCATTCCTTCATCGTCGCTGGGTCAAAATCCTGGAACTCCCTACCCAACAGCACTGTGGGAGAACCTTCACCAGACGGACTGCAGCGATTCAAGAAGGCGGCTCACCACCACCTTCTCTAGGGCAATTAGGGATGGGCAATAAATGCTGGCCTTGCCAGTGACGCCCACATCCCAGTAATGAATTTTTAAAAATGCTTATTTAAAAAGGCATGCTGCAATTTTAATTATATGTTGTTTTCTTTACGTTTTAGCAAACAGATGTAATTTGGAGGGGTTAACTGTATAAACAGTATATATTGAGGTTTGAAAGAATAAAAATTTTAAAATGCTCTCTTTTGCTCTAAGTATATGGCTACTAAGGAAAGTTGTACATTTTTTTTGGAAACATTTATCAATGAGGATTGTATTGTGTATAAATGGAGCAATCTGATACCTCTTGCAATTTTTTTCTGTGCTTTTGAATGTTTGTTTTCCTTAGGGGCTGACTGTTTTTTCCACCCTGATCTATTCCTTTCATTGCAATTTTATTTGTAGAACCCTGTCCATATAAAGCAAGTGTCTGCTATTAATGTTGATAAAGACGAGACATAGGCAGTGATGTCTTTCGCCAGGCTGAATAAATCAGCTTTGGGATTGGAATTTCACAAATGTTGTGTGACTGGGTGTTTGCAGAAATCTCTTACAATCAGCTGTCTGTTCCAGCTGTGTGGGCTGGATATTTAATAAACTGTTCTTTTATTTTTTTTGCTCCTCAAGATCACATGAAAAGTGAGGTTGAATCGCAGGACGTTCTCATTCCTGAGCAGTTTTCGGGACTTCTACATGGGTCACCTCCAATCTGTGAGATTCAGGACGATCCAGTCACACTACTAGCTGCTTTGAGCAAAGTGGGAGTGGAAGCTGAAGCGATGCAAAGCAGAGAGTTGCCAGAGAGGCAACACTGTGCAACAGGGCAGGCAGAGAACACTGGCATTAAGAACTCTGCTGCAGCAGATACTGTTGAGCAAAAAGAGCAGCAGGTAATCTATAAAACAATCCTTCACACCAACATCAGCCAGACGGATCCAGAGGTTTTTATAAGCTCCGAGGCTGTTCAAAGTAAAAAGCTTTCATTCAGCAAGGGAGTAGAAAACCGGATATGTACTTTGGGAAGGGTACGGCCAAGTGGAAAGGGTAAAGCGGACCTTAAATTGGCAAGAAGTTTGTCAAAATCGGATTCAGACCTCATTACGTGTTCTCCACCTGAGGAGGACATGCTGGGAAGTCGCAGTGAGTCTCTTTCGAACTGCAGTTCAGTGAAGAAACGGTTAGAAAAATCACCATCCTTTCAGTCGGAATGGGAGGAGGTACGTACAGCTAACTCTGCAGTTTTTAATTGTTGTTTATGTTGGCCAACCGAATAATTTACTGGTATTAAAATAATGTAAATTTAGGCAAAAGATCTTTTTAACCAAAAGATGTTATAGGTCAAGCTGGGTTAATTTGTTTTAGGTAATTATATTGGTCTAATTAGACCGAAATATTGTTCTCCTGGCAGCATCCTGATTTCTGTAAAGCTGAGCTTGCACTTGCTACAGATTGCTAACTGATTTGATCGTAAAACTGCAAGTGTGGATAGTACAATATTATTGGTGCTTTTCATAGAAGCTCCTGTTGGTTTGGAGATTGCTGTGATGGGTACAGGTCAGATTTGACTAGGATAAATGGTTTGGTGTGAACCTATAGCCACTTACTCCCCACAGTGTGAAGTTGCGTTGATATTAGGGAACTGAAATGCAGCACATACATCAGGTAATTGGATCTGGTCTGATGTAGGAACAGTCGACTTTCTGTAAGCACTGAAAGATTGATATCAGTTCTGACCAACTTGAACAATTCTCAGTGCAGTCTCCGAGTATAAACACAAGGCTTAAAGTAGCATTCTTTTCTGGAACCATTAAAGTTCATCAGAAATGGAATTGTATTTTTGATAGCTGTACTTTATGGTTTTCTTGAAAGCTTTTGAGTGGAGAACAGATTAGTTATTAAATAATTTACCCCTAAGGATTCATTCTAGTACATACATACCTAAATTATTCATTCTAGTTCAGCTTGATTAGCTGTCACCATGTAAACCAGAAGTACTATAACATGAGCATGTAATACCATCTAAGCGTGTGTGGGGAAAAATAAATGTATTCTTGATGAATTCACACCAGCTCCTGGACTATTGCTGCATTCAAAATGGCTGACTTGGTGGGTCTCATTGATGTCCCCCTTGATTTCTGTGTGCATTGTATGAGAAAAAATAAATACGAAGCAAAAATCCACAGCTAGAGTAGCACAACTGCATTTGATTAATTATTTACCTGCAGATCATTTTAACAGTCCAACATTTAACTAGGATGAAAGGTATCTTTAAAAGTGTTTATAGCATTGATACTAATACAACTGATTTTGTTTTTTCAGCCCGGAACTGCCACACCTACTCTCTGAATTTAAAAACAGATAATCTCAATAAATATGTTTACATTTTTCTGCCTAGAAATGTTGCACATAGAAGCTAGAGTGGGGATAAAAGCATGACCTTTGAGAGTCTGTTAAGTTTATTGATGAACACTGAAACTGTGCCTGCCTGGTTTGCTCCAGTGTTATTAAGGAATTAAAATGACATAACTGATTCAGGCAATATAAAAACATCAATTATTATGCTACAGTTTGTAACTTGATAACTTAATATTCTCTGTACTGGTCTGGTTTTCTACCAGGTACGTCACTGAAAAGCAGATTTTAATGTAGATATCAAATGCTTTGCTGCCTCGTTCAGCTCTACTATTTCGTAGCACATGTTCAGAATTGCTCTTGTGAAAGGAAAGGAAGATTGTTTGAGAAAGCCTCTTTTAAAAATAGCAGTTGAGACCTATGGGAACCTGAAGAAATCTGCATCGGTTAATGATGAACCATAAACATATTTTAGTAGTAAATGTGGCTCTAGTTTGATTTGTCTCTTATTTTAAGTACTGAAGCTAGTGAGAGATCAGACTTATTGCAAGCAGCTCTGTGTTTGTCTTACACAAGAACACTATTTCTCAACTGGAGCATGGAAGGACAAAATTATTTTTTTTTCAATTTGTTCTGAGGATGTGGGCGATGCTGGCAAGGCCACATTTATTGCCCATCCCGAGTTGCCCCGCGAATGGACTGAGGGTGCTTAGTTGGAGAACCAATGGAGAGCACCACAGACTGTTGATGCAAAGTATGATTCTTCCCCTCTTCCTCCACCTCGATCTGCAAAAAAGTAAACTTGACTGAGTTCTTGATGCCAACTGTAGGAAAGCATTGAGCAGACGGAAAGTCTTCCTACAGTGAGAAGAAAATAAGAAGGAGTTTGATCACTGGGGTGTTCTTGAGCAGCTTTTAGTTGTCAGCTTGGAGTGTATTGGTACAGGGAGCTGTTGACCTGCTTTCCCTGCTGTAGTTGGTATGTGGCCTGAAGAAACGAGAAGGTAAAAGGTCAGTATCCTTAAAGGGTAGAAGGCCACACCCGGGGACCATTGGGATAGTCCCCGGCAATCGGGTGGGAGGGATCACGGGTTGATGGGAGAGTTGGCAACGGTCACAGGAGGTAAGGGGGGAGGTTGGACCAGCAATAGAGAAACTAGAAGGTAAAAGGTCCGTATCCTAAAAGGAACTGAAAGTTCCTGTGGCAAGACAAGAATAAGCATTATACTTTCAGGTGATTACTGTTATTTATTGAAATTTGATCAAAAAATTTACTTTTTGCAGAGTAGAAATTTGATCTAATATGAACTCAAAAGTTTATTAGTGTGGGGAAATCGCTGAGAAGTTTCTTTGGAGCTACAGTGACTGAATTTTGGGAGCCATTTGATTTTTTTGCACAAAAGATATCTTCAGGGTACAGTTAATGGTCTGGAAAATTTACTGTATGGATTTTAGAGATCTTGAAGTGGATCAAAAATTAACTAACCAGGAAAAGCTGAATCATCACATAAAGTGCACTCCATGCTTTTCTCAAATTGAGGTGATGTTTTCTAAATGTATGAACAGTTCAGGCAATTGGTTATTTCAACAAAATGTAGACTCTTTCTGTGGTAAACAGGCTATGGAGTACCTGTCTTTGTTGTACTCACATCTTCCTCAATGTGTGAATTGCAAGTCGGAAGTTCATAAAGGAAATGGACGCAAATTGTTGTGCAGTCACAGATTGTTCCCAACTCTCATTGAGAGTCCTGTTACATGCAAGTTCCCTACAATATTCTACTGTTTACAATTAATGGTTTGCGTTGACACTGGAAAAAAAGGCACTTGAAATTGCGTGCAATTAATTTTTATTGCATATATATCATACTGTAAATCGAGCATTAATCCTTTAAAAGTGGATTTTCAATAGCCTTTTAAATAAAAAATGGTAACAGCTATGATGTGGAGTGCGCTTGAACAGAAGGAAGAAATCCAAATCAGTTAAATTGAAGTGATTAGAGATTGAATTTTGTGAAGGAGAAGATGGGGTTGGAAACTGCAAATCTAAAGGTATGCCCTGTTTAGCTGCATTAAATGAAAATGGAGCCAACTGAAAGGCAATGATTTGTTAACGTCATCACATGACAGTAATTGGCACGATGCTAAGAACTTAAACAAAGGTTTCAGAGCCTTGTTTCAGACCAAATATGGTAAATCGTAGTGCATTCAGTCCAATCTACAAACAAGTGGGTATGATCAGTAAAATGATAGTACTGTTAGATTTTATTAATGCTACGTATTTTCAGTAATTATAAGGCATTATTTCACTTACGGGGGATTGGACTGAGTGATGTCATTTATAATGACATTGTTTGAAAATTGACATTAGGGGGTTGATATTAACCCCCCCACGATGGGTAGGAGAAGGTGGGGGTTAAAAATTAAAAATCGTGAAACGCGACCCCAATCCACTGTGTACGCGCCAGCCGCCATTTTTACAGTGGCGGGTTGCGTGCCGGGTCTGTGTCTCGCTCTCGAGAGGCGGAACATTTCATTATAATTAAAACAGGCTCCCACAGTGCAGTTAGGAGCCTGATTTAAATTTAATGCTGGCCGGCCGGGTTTCCCAGAGCTCAGAAAACCCGGCAGCTAAATGGAAACAGGAGCAGCCGCATCCAGCAGGTAAGTGCTTTTTATAGCACTGCTTGTGAGCCAGGAGGAGCAGGAATGCTTCCCCCCGGCCTTTCAAGCAAACCTGCTAACGATCAAAGTCTCTCCTTGATGGTGCAATCGGCTGACTTTTTTCTTTATGTCCCACTATCTTTCCCTCCCTTCTGGTTGCCGGTCTGACCACCACATCTGCCCCGCGATCTGCGGATCCACCCCCGGCCCCTTATACCCCGCGATCTTTCCTTCCTGATTGCCAGTCCTCCTCCTCCACCTTCCCCCCCCCCCTCCCCCGATGCCCCGCGGTCTTTGCTAACCCTCCCCCCCCCAAATCAACCCAGATCTCTCCCTCCCTCCTGATTGCTGGTCCAACCCTCCCCCATGCCCCAGGATCTTTGCCCCCCCCCCCCCCCCCCCGTATCCTGCCTCCTGGCTGGCTGCCGGGCGGGAAACGGAATTTAAAAAATGGTAATGATGTCCTGCCTTTACATTCTGCAGGACCTCCGCGTTTACGGGTTTCCCGGCAGCGAACACGTTCCCTCCTGTAAACGCCGGGGCCTATATTTCACAAAATGGAGGAATACTTTCTGTTCAAGCACTTCCCTCAGATTATATAAAAATATTTTGTACTCATTAGAATTTGCTGGAAATCTGTGTAGCATGCTGTTCTGGATTCTGGGATGATTTTCAGGCCAGTTAAGAAGTCATGTTTGTTACGAAGCCGTACAGGGATGTTGCCTATCAACAACGTCTCAAGAGCAATCCAACAGCAAGGGAGACCTAACTCGAGGGTCTACACGTGGGCAGCAAAATTGGTGATTTTACAAAAACGACAATGGAAATTTTGGTTAATATTTTACATTATGTTTCGATACAAAATTGGAGAGTTCTTGGAGCAGGAAATGTAATACAAAAATATAGGCAGGTGTTTTACACTCTGCACTCGTCAGCCCATGATTTTCCTGTTCATGAAAATGAGGGAAAATCATGGGCTGGCAAGATCACAAGTAGAAAACCCCGGCCATAATGTCCAATTATGAAATCATAAATCACGTCACTTAGCCCAACCTCCTCTAGCTGTTGATTGCAAATTCAAGACCTTAAAATGACTGACATAGCCTGCATAAAAAAACAACACAGTAAAAAAGACTGAAGTTGCCATGTTAACCTATAATGTTAAGATGACAGTTAGAATTATAGGATGTTAAAGCACAAAAACTAGGACTTATCTTTTTCTCCACATGTACCACTTATTCTAATCCCACTCTCCTGCTCATTGCTCATAACCTTTAATATTACTCTTCTTCAAGCTACTTTCTAATTCCCGTTTAAAAGTGCATCCTATCTTGCACTAAGACCTGCTCATCCATCAACCCATCCCTGCTGACGTACTTTAACTTCCGGTCCACCAACATCTCAAATTTGTCCTTGTTTTTAAATCCTACATAGCCTTACCCCTCATTAACTGCATAACCTCTCCAGCCCTGAACCCTCTCCCCTGAACTCCCTGTTTCTCTAACTCCTGCCTCTTGTGCACTTCCACTGGTGGCCATTGAAGTCAATGGAAAGAAAAATCGGGTGGGATGAACAGCGAGCATCGGAGCCGATATCGCCCATTTTACGCTCTCGCTGAAGTTAAAAGTTTGGAGTAAGCCTTTGATCACCCCTCCTAAATCTCTCCTTCAGCTTGGTATCTGTTTTTCCCACTGCCTCTGTGAAGTGCTTTGGGTTGTTTTCTATGCTAAAGAAGCTACATTAATGCTTCAACAGCGGTGTGTAGCAGAGAATTCCATATATTAATCACCCTCTGTAAAGAGATTTTTTTTTTTACTAACATCCCCTTTAATTTTTTGTTAATATCTTCCATTTGTGCCTCCTCCTTACTATCTCAGCAAACAGTGGAAAAAATATATTTCACTACTTATCTTATCACAATCCTTTATAATCTTGACCTCCATCAGGTCACCCTTAATAGTGAAGTTTTTTTAGATGGGGGCAGGGGAAATTGCAGGGTTATTTGTAAATATCCCGTTTGTTAGCATTTATTCATATTTTAGTGGTAAATCAGCTAAACATCAGGAAGACCGAAGTCATTGTCTTCTGCCCCCACCACAAATTCAGTACCTTTGCCACTGATGCCATTCCCCTCTCCGGCCACTGTCTCAGGTGGAACCAGACTGTTTGTCACTTTGGTGTTCTGTTCATGCTCTTGCTGATCTTCTGACTCCATAACCCTCTCCCTCACAAAGACCATATACTTCTACCTCTGTAATATCGCTCGCCTTTGCCCCTATATCTGCTGCTGAAACCTTCATGCATGCCTTTGTCACCTCCAGATTTGACTCTTCCAATGCTCTCCTGACTGGCCTTCCAACCTCCATAAATTTCAGTTCATTCTAAATTCTGCAGCTCATATCCTGCACCAAGTTCTGCCCATCTTTCACCCCTATTGTCACTGACCTACATTGGCTCCTGGTCCCCCAACAACTCACATTTAAAATTTTCATCCCCACATTTAAATCACTTCATGCCCCCACCCCTTATTTCTGTAATCTCCTCTGACCCTACCACCCCCTCAAAATCACTGTTCCTCTGACTTTGGTCTCTTTTTCAACCTCCCCCTCCCATTGCCCCACCTTTGGCAGCTGTGCCTTCAAATACCTTGGAATGCGCTCTGGAATTACCTCCCTAACATCGTCTGCACATCCACATCCCTCTCTTCCTGTAAGATGCTCCATAAACCCACCTCTTTAGCCTTTAACTTATTTGACTTAACTTTTGACTTCAATTTTCAGCCCACCCTGCTTTTATTTGCCATCTACCAGCCCTTGCTCGGGAGATTGTGGGAGATCAATTGGGGGGACAGAGAGAGAGAGACTAGAGGAATTGTGGGACAGACAGAGAGAGGAAGGCAGCCGATTGTGTGAGAGGGACCGAGCAATTCTGGGACAGAGAAAGGGAGATTGGAGAGAGAGAGGTGGAGATTTGGGTAGGGAAATGAAATAGATGGTGAGATTTGCTGCCCTTTGGTGACATCGTCCACAGACAAAGGGTCAGCTTTCACATGCATCCTGGAAATACCCTGCTGTACCTCTCCACCACTCCTCTCAACCCCTCCGCTGCCTCTGTGTTGTCGGACTGCTTGTGGCTGAGCTCCAATTTACTCCAGATAAACATTGGTAAGACTGAAGCCATTGGCTTTAACCCCTGCCACAAACTTTGTACCCTAGCCACCGATTTCAGTCCCCTCCTCCAGCCATTGTCTCAGACTGAACCAGACTGTTCGCAATCTCAATGTCCTACATCGAAATACATAGAAGTTACAACATGAAAACAAGCCATTCGGCCCAGCGCGTCTGTGTTGTCATCTACCCTCCACATAAGCAAATAGTGCTAATCACATTTATCCACCCTGTTCCCATTTACCCTTTTACCTCCATTCACCTATCCAATCTAATCTTGAATGTTGGCATAGTTTCTGCCTCAACCACTAACTGAAGTGAATTCCACAGCCTCACAACACTGTGTGAAGAAGTTCCTCCTGCCCTCAGTTCTAAATCTCTTATATTTAATCTTGTATCTGTGGCCTCTCGTTCTTGACCCCATAACTGGAAACAGTCTGCTTCTATCTACCCTGTCCTATCCTTTCATAATTTCAAACACTTCTGTTATATCGCCCGTAATCAGCAATGTTCTAACGAGAAAAGACCCAATTTTTCAAGTCTGTCTTTGTATTTGACTTTCCTCATACCAGGCAGCATCCTCGTGAATCTGCGTTTTTAAAAAATCATTCTTTGAATATGGGCATCACGAAGCTCGCATTTAATGCCCATCCATTGTTCCCCTTGAGAAGGTGGTGTTTGGTCTTCTTGAACCGCTGCAGTCCATGTGGTGAAGGTACTCCTACAATGCTATTGGGTAGGGAGTTCCAGGATTTTGACCCAGCGACGATGAAGGAACGGCGATATATGTCCAAATCCAAAATTGTATAATTACTTGAACATTGGGTGAATTGTATAAGCAAATTCTTAATAAGGGAATGATGTTGAACAATTTTTAGTGGTGTGTGTGAGCTAAGGAATACAGCTACTTTAAGTATTTAAATTATTTTGTTTGAGATAAATAAAACTGAAAGCTGTTTCTTTGATCTACCTGCACGTAAGAAAATATTTTTCTTTACTCTTGAGTATGTCCTGCACTTTCATAAAGACAGTCTTGTAGATCTTTTTTCCCTAGAGTTTTTGTAAAAATGTTGCTAATTTTTTTTTTTGTGTGGTGGCCTAGCTGACATTCTTCTGTCAGATCTGGAGCAACATCTGGGTTCAATCATTGTAACTGTTTTGGGGCATCTATTAATAGAAATAGAGTACAAAAGCAAGGAAGTTATGCTAAATCTTTATTAAAAAATTGGTTAGGCCTCTGCTGGAGTATTGTGTTCAATTCTGGGCACCACACTTTAGGAAGGACGTCAAGGCCTTAGAGAGGGTGCCGAAGAGATTTTCTAGAATGGTACCAGGGACTTGAGTTGTGTGGAGAGATTGGAGAAGCTGGGGTTATTCTCCTTGGAACAGAAAAGGTTAAGGGGAGATTTGATAGAGGTGTTCAAAATCATGACCGGTTTTGGCAGAGTAAATAAGGAGAAACTGTTTCCAGTGGCAGAAGGGTCAGTAACCAGAGGACACAGATAGGCAGAAGAGCCAGAGGCAACATGGGGAAACATTTTTTTACGCAGTGAGTTGTAATGATCCAGAATGCACTGCCTGAAAGGGTGGTGGAAGCAGATTCAATGGTAACTTTCAAAAGGGAATTGGATAAATACTTGAAGGGGAAAAAATTTACAGGGCTAAGGGAAACAAGCAAGGTAATGGGACTAATTGGATAGCCCTTACAAAGAGCCGGCACAGGCACGATGGGCCATATGGCCGCCTTCTGTGCTGTACCTACTATGATACTATCTAGTCAAAATTCTGCTCTCGATCAGTCTGAAGCATTCCAATCTAATTATGTCTTTGCTTGTCACATCTGTAAATGCAGCATTGTATATGCTACTTCTGGTTACTTGACAAAGCTACTTTTAGTAACTTATGTTAATTGTATCATGTGATTTATATCAGTTAGACTTAATTGTATTCAGGTGCTGTGTGTCAACTGGGGACTCTTGTATCCTTTTTATGAAAGCTTATATAGGGTGTGGTATGTGTGTAATGGGGAGCTCTGTGAATAAAGGCTTGGAAGCAACTGAAGACCTGGCTCTAGTATTCTATCCTTCACCACTGGGCTATCCATTTCATAACAACTTAGCGTCCTTTCCACTCTTATTTTGTCCTCAAGGTATCATTGCTAGCTTTCCAAGAGAGAATGTTAGCAATGTTGACTTGCTTTACTCCTCCAACTCATCTCAATCTTGGGGGGAAAAAACTGCCCTCCATTGTTCTATTGTGTCTCACCAAAGGATAAAACGAACGCTGGATTCCAATATGACGTGTGAACTTATCCCTATCCTGTGCTGCCTCCTTAATCCTTTGCTCCCAATTCACATTTCCTTCTCCTTGAAAATTTGATCTTGTTCACCGTAACTCTAAGAAAGTTGCCTTTTACCCTTCTAACTGCTGCTCTTAGTAATTAAAGTTAACTCTCAAACTATTGATCATTTTGAAAGTTCTCGTTTAATTCATGATTATATAGTATAGTTTTTCAGCCCTCCACATATGATCTTATTGCTTATACAATGTACCTCTGGAGCATTGTTCTTGAACGTTTTGAATCATCCATCATTGCCGTGGAAATCTCCAAGGTCTTTGACGTGCTCTACACTGTGGCACTACTCTGTTATGGTCCTGCTCTTGCTAATGTCACCTTTGTCAGTTGGTAACATGCTTGCTTCTGATTCAGAAGGTGTTGAGGGAATGCTGCATTGTGGAGGTATCATCTTTTAGATGAGATGTTAAACCAAGGCCCCATCTGCCAGTTTAGGTAGCACTACCCTAGCTGCCCGTTCAGGATAAATTTGATGGGGCAACCTTAGAATTTGGCCCTTAGCTGACTTTTAAATGCCATATCTGTCCTGTTTCCAAAGCAGTTGCTTTCCATCTTAAGAACATTCCCCTTACCTTACTCTTTTTGCTGTTGAAATTTTCATCCCTACCTTCATCACTTTGACAATCAGTTTGTGAAATGCTCTCCTTGGTAGCCTTCCCACCTCCACCTTGCTATTTTGGTTCTTTGATCTGTCCCAGAACTGTTTCAAGAACAAACTAGCATCTTTGAATATTTATGATTGGACCATGATTCTTAGTCGTTTACACAGGATATACTTGCGATAGCTCGGGCCATTTAACAATCAACATATTAAATTTCCCTTTACTGAGCAGGAGCCAGTTACATAATTCCTCATTTACATTGTACAGAGAACCCATAGAGAAAAGTCATCTGGGATTGGCTGTTCTATATCGAAATGCCTAGGCATTTCTGTGTGAACTTATGTATATTTAAAACCCTTTATGCTGTTTTAAAAAAAATAAAATCAATAATCTAATACAGACAAAATTACGTTTTGTCAAAAGCAGATTAAATGTGAATGACGTTCACAAATTATGTGCGATTGCTATGAGTGTGTGATGCCCCTGAAATCCTGCTGAGTTTGTAGATTTTGGGTGGACCTGTATTGAGCCGTCTATTTGTGTTGGGTTTTTTTTGTGCATTTGATTGCATTTTCTTAATTGCTTTTTGTATCACTGATCCTCTTTTATTGGCGTGGATGGCGAAGAGAATGTTGTATTGTCTCTGATCGTGTTCACAGGTTCTTGGTCTCTTACTTCCTGAATTGTAATTGATTTTTGTTTGTCTTTTGTTGTGCCCTGATCCCTTTGGTTTTGCTTTTCTCTAATTACCTTGATATTTGATGAAAGATTTATAAACATTTTCCTTTGGTGCTGATGCACCTGTGATCTGTGTTTCGTGTAATGCTCTTCTGATGTGCCTTCACTTATTGGTATCCACAGTTTCGGTTGGTGTTGAAGATCCAGGTTGTTCAGTTGCTGCTGTTCTTGGCATATTTCCAGTCTCACTTTCCAATATGTCACTTTTGTGATGATTTTTGCTTTTGCTGCAGTGGTTTCTTCACAATTTGAGACATTTTTATTTGGATTATTTGCTCAAAGTCTTCCTTTGTAAATTCATCATCGATTTATGTGAGCATGTCAGGTATTGATTGGTTGAATTAAACATTGTAATCCATGGAATTTAGTGTTTGTGGTATGTTTTGATATGTGTTCTCTGCCTCATTTTCATTGGTGTTGGTAGTTGCTATGGAAATGCAAGTAGAGGAAGTGAAAAGGCACTAGATGACATTACAAACTGGGTATGATGGATAACGCAGTTAAATATATTGTATGACGGAACTGTTCTGGTCATATGTCCGAAGCATTTTTGTAAATGCTACATGTGAGTATGTGTTTCGAATGATTACTTTGTTATGCTTTGCAAGGTGTGGATTTTGTTGAGCATGATGATATTAGAGATTTACATTTCTCCTTCCTGAATTTGTATAATTTCTTTATAATCATTTTGAAGATTATTATATCATGGAGAGTGGGATGTATGCTTTTTTTACTGTTGTCATGTGGTGCAGGAATTCTGTCGTGAATGTACCCCACTGCCCCAGGGATCATATACTTGAGGTAGAAATAGTCTTTCTGATGGAGGCAGTTCTGGTTATTTTTTTTCTCTACTCTGTACACTGTTATATGGCTTGGAAAGCAAACAGATTGGCTCAGAGACCAACAGTTGTTTTTTTGAGCTAGTTACGAATGGATATGAATCCATAGCACAAAGTTGTCCATAATTTAACATGAATTGGCTCTGAATTGTTAGACTCTCAGAGGGCACAAAGATGGTAGTTGAAGGAAATGATACTGGATCTCTGCATTAAAGGTATTCATTCAAGGTGGGAGAAAGGCATGTTGGGCAGTGTACCTGTTTCCTAACGTAATATCCCTGATTTGAAGCTGCTTGATAGCAAAAAATCAGAAAATATTCCTCTCCCCAGCATGGAGATCCTTATTCTGACGGCACAAAAGTGGGGAAGAGCAGGGAAGAAATTCTTAATTGGGAATTTAGATAAAAATGCCCAGCTGATATTTTCAGACAGAAATAACCCCCCCCCCCCTCCCACCCCCATTCTCTCCAGCTTTTTCTGGATTACCAAAAAATGCTTTTCTTAAAACAACATTCATTTTAGTGAATTTTAACACCTGAGTTACAATATATTTACAGGCATTTTTAATAGATAAATAGCATGCATGTGTGTCTTGCGCACAGACATAAGAGTTAATGTGCCTGGATACAGAAAACCTGAGCATTGCCCTGGACAATGGAGCATAGATATTTCCAAATATTTTTTTTCCCCACCATTTTTTTCTTAACAAGTCTTGCAACCTTTCCTCTTAAACACCAGCACTTTAATGTACCATAACCCCCTGTTACAGCAAAGGAAATTAGAGCAAATATGATAAATATGAGATGACCAGAGAACAACATTTTGTCAGAATGAAAAGTCCTGAGATTTAAGATTTGAGCTAAATTTGAGGTTTTTGAAATAATCAAAAATCAATAATCTGAAATCTGCAAATATTAATTTTAGATCAAACCACATTATATCTCATGAGATTGGAACATTCTCCCACTTGAAAAGGTTTATGATGTAATCTAAGTACAGAAAAATACTGAAAACCACCTTCAGGGTATTTTGTTTGGATAGAAACTCGTAACATCCATTAGATTTGAGACATAAATCTAAGATAATTGAGACGTCATAGTTGTTTGTGACACAGCCTTGTTTTTCAGTACCTCCTATAAGATTTATTGTCTTTTGTGTGGAGAATTAGATCTTCTGCGGAAATTACAAAATATAGTCCTATTATTTTGTAACCTGGAAACTGTAGTATAATTTAAGTTGCTAAACTTTTCCAAAGTATTTAATCTTGTGGGAGAATAGCTGTTACATTCAGAAAATCAGCAACAGCCTCTGGAAAGACATGAGGCCCTCTGAATTTTGAGCGAGTGCTTTTTAAGGACATGTAGGCTGGTTGTTTTCATATCTTTACACTCTTCCCGTTTGGAGACTAGTGTGAAGAAATGGAAGGATTCGCTTGCTGATTAATGGTTTGACAGGCTGTAATGTGAACGCTGCTTCTGTGGCCGCAACCATCTTTATATCAGCTGATAGGGTGGTTAATCCTATACGGCAGGAGGGTTTTACGGGCTCCCACAACAAATATGATGAGGAGGGGCCACCCTCACCAAGTATCCCGCTTGATGTCAACCAAGAATTCAGAGCTGGAGCTCTGGTTTCCACTCGCCAAGACTGTTCAAAGTGAGGCTCAAACCCTTCACCTTTTGACTCAGAGGCGGGAATGCTATCAGTAAGTCAAAGGGCGCTCGCTCCACTTTGTAGGCTGGTGATATTATTGTAACAAGTCATATGTTTAGCAGTGTATTCATGGAGTCTGCAAACAGTAAATCACAGTCTGGCTCCTGTGAACCTTGCAGTATCTTGAGGTGCGGGATGGTAAGAGCACAGACGTATCCCATCATCTTTTTTTCCCCCACTCCTGAAGCTGCTTGCTTTCTGACTGGTCAGTCATCACTCACTTCCATTCCTGAGCGAAAATGAGCAATGATTGACAGTAATGTACATTAAGGCAAAGGTTAGGACTAGGAGTGGGCCATTTAGCCCCTCGAGCCTGTTCCGCCATTCATGAGATCATGGCTGATCTGTGACCTAACTCCACATACCCGCCTTAGCCCGTATTCCTTAATACCTTTGGTTAACAAAAATCTATCAATCTTAGATTTAAAATTAACATTTGAGCTAGCATCACCTGCAGTTTGGAGAAGAGAATTCCAAACTTCTGCCACCCTCTGCATGTAAAAGTGTTTCTTAACTTCACTCCTGAAAGTCCTGGTTCTAATTCTTAGGCTATGTCCCCCAGTCCTAGACTCCCCAATCAGCGTAAATAGTTTCTCTCTATCTACCCTATCAGTTCCCCTTAATATCTTGAAAACTTGGATCAAATCATCCCTTAATCTTCTAAATTCCAGGAAATACAACCCCAGTTTAATCCTCGTAATTTAACCCTTGGAGTCCAGGTATCATTCTAGTGAATCTATGCTGCACTCCCTCAAGGGCCAATATATCCTTCCTAAGGTGCAGTGCCCAGAACTGAACACAGTATTCCAGGTGTAGTCTAACAGGGCTTTGTATAACTATAGCATAACTTCTATCCTCTTGTATTCTAGTCCTCTAGATAAAAAGGCCAGCATTCCATTAGCCTTTTTGATTATTTTCTGTACCTGTCCATGACATTTTAATGATCTATGTACATGGACCCCTAAATGTCTTTGGACCTCTACTGTTTCGAGCTTTTCACCATTTAGAAAGTACTTTGATCTGTCCTTTTTAGGTCCAAAGTGGATGACCTCACACTTGCCCACATTGAAATCCATTTGCCACAGTTTTGCCCATTCACTTAATCTATTAATATCGCTCTGTAATTTTGTGTTTCCATCTACACTGTAGGACAAACACTCCTGGTCACCACTGTCAAGGTTATACATTACTAATTTGTGTGCATATGATTTACTTAGGCCGGTGACAGTTATAATAGAGTAATCTTATCTTGCCCATTCCAGTCTCATGGGGTAGGTCGTAGCAAGCACTAAATCTGTCATGTACAAAAGTTAAGGCAGTCATATTTCAAGTTTAAATTGAAATTCAAGTTTCTCCTCTTGATATCAGGTGGAAATAAATTTATAACGAGTAAGGAACACAATAGTTGAAATAATACTCTTAACAGTTACGGCTCAGTAGAAGTGCTGAACTGGTTGTAAGCGTTAAGATTGATGAATCATGTACATGGACCATAGCTGATTATAATTGGCAATCCCCGATATATACATATGAAACATTGAGGGGGGAGGGGTGGTGGTGGAGAGAAACTTCATACAAAACAATAGCAAAAATAATTTGCATTTATATAGCGTATTTAACATTTAAAATATCCCAAGGTGCTTCACAAATGGAAACAGGACCTAGATGGAATGAAGACACACTTACCAGATACTGCAATGTTTTTGCATAGAATTACATAGAAATTACAACACGAAAACAGGCCGTTCAGCCCAACTAATCCATGGTGTTTATCCTCCATGCAAGCAGTCGTCCTAACCGCATGTATCCAACCTGCCCTGAGTTTTTCATATTTGTATTTACTCATACCAGGTAGCATCCTAGTGAATCTGCAGTATGCCCTCTCTGTTGCCTCAATATCCCTTCCGATAGATTTTATATGGTTTCACCATTACATTTTGACTTTTATATTCTATACCTCTTGCCATAAAATCCAGTATTTCACTAGTTTTTGTTGTGGCCTTATTCAACTGAGGTGCTGCTTTTAATATCTTGTGAACTCAAACCCTCAAATCCCACTGCTCTTCCACATCACCCAGATTTCCTGCATTTAAAATATTATTTTTAATTTTTTTAATCAAAATGTACCACCTCACATTTACTGACATTGAATTCCATCTGCCACTTTTTTGCCCATTCCACCATCTTATCAATAGACCCTTGCAGCTTCCTTTTGTCCTATTATTTACTCTGCCTCCTGTTTTGAAGATCAGAATGAGCTATTTTACATGTTTTTTGCACGGAGCAATTTCTTGTTGTGGGCTCCATGTTTGATGTTCGGGTTGCTATCCTCTTTACAAATCTTAGTTCTCTTTGACCGCCTCAAAAGCATAATTTCAGATGTCAACAGTACTAATGGTGTAGATGTAGCCACAGCCTGGCCATCACTGTTCATACACTAGCTTAAGTCCTCCATAAATTTGATTGTAAAAACAGGAAATGCTGGAAGCACTCAGCAGGTCACGCCGCATCTGTGAAGAGAGAAACATAGGGTTAATGTTGCAGGTTGATGGTCTTTCGTTAGAACTGCTGACGAAAAATTGGTCTTCCATGAATTTGATTATAAAAACAGAAATTGCTGGAAGCACTCAGTAGGTCAGGCAGCATCTGTATAAAGCGAAACAGCTCTGACGAAAGGTCATCGACATGAAACATTAACCATATGTTTCTCTCTCCACAGATGCGGCCTGATCTGCTGAGTGTTTCCAGCATTTTCTGTTTTTATTTTAGATTTCCAGCATCTGCATTGTTTTGCTTTATGAATTTGATTATTGTTGGCTTACATTTTAAACCATCAAACGCTTGATAAATTATTTATTGTGCCAGAATGGAATTGATCAAGGTAAGAATTAAGCAGTTGACTAAATCTTGAATCTAAAGCTAAACAACTTGAAGACTTAAGTTTAATAATCTATGATATTGATTTGCTTACTGGTACATTTAATAACTTGGATGATAAACTGCATCCCTGCAATATTTTACTTTCTTTATCTTTTCTACCAGCTGCTAATTATGAAATGTTCAAAAATATTGTTCATCTCAGGATAAGCAATGGATAATTAAACAGTTTCTCCTAAATTTTAACGGTATTTCCTAGTAGTTTATTTTACAGCTATTGTGCATTTTTGTGATTTTTTTTTTGTGCGCACAGAACTAATTTTTTAATTAATTTAAAACTATTTAGATTAAAATTACTTTTGACATGATGGGCTGATCTCAAAATGGTGAACATGTTGATCACTACATGTAAAGAAGCTTAATTCACTGGGCAAAGAGCCATTGTTCAGTAAATGCAGCACACATTTCTTGAGTGGCCTGCTGCATGTTACTAATGGCATAATAATTAGCTGTTTGTACAGTGGAGGTAATTGTCTATTACAGTAATACTACTTGGTCACCTACGGCCTTGTTTTTTTTTAACCCTTTTGTGTTATGTATAAATTGCTGGCCGAGTGCAAAAATTAGTGGAGTTCTTCAGTATTGCCAAGGAACTAATTAGGATGATGGGCTAGTGCTCTCCCTTAGCATAGTGTCATGTGAGCGTGTCAAATCGCCCTTCTATCCTCAGTTAAGTTTCAATGTTACTTGTTTTGGTAAGCACTGATTGAATTTAGCTCAATTCAATAGTTTGCAATATTTTTCCAAATAAAAGATTAATGGGGTAGGGGCAGTTCATTTAGGATCCGTGGAAGAAGTGTTCCCACTTTAATCCAGAATCATTTTTATCAATATTTCATACTTACTTATTTCATTCGTACAGCAGCACCATACTGAGCAATGAATGTCCATCAAAACAAAGAAAACAATTCAGAGATGGTGTCCCTTTCAGAGTTTGGCACAATACAGAAACCATATTGATCACGAAGTGTCTCCCCAGCCTTCTCCTGGAAGCATAGCTCCATTTTTTTTTTCTGCTACTGGAAGAAATTTGGTGCCTCATTCATTTTTATACTTTATACTTTTTTTCCAGTTCTTTTTGGCGGGGGGGGGAGAAAATGCTTTCTATATCAGTTTTTTTTAAATGTAATCTTTATCTCTGCTAGATCCCTTTTCTATTTTCTTTACTTGTGCAGTATAACAAAGCAGCTCAAACTGTCTGCTGTTTCTTTCCTGCTACCTACAAGCTTCTGGTGGAGAGGCAGTCTTTATGACATAAAATGGGAAGCTGAAGGGTCAAGCACAAGATGCGATCAGGATGGGAGTTTCCATCACTTTTTTTTGTTTTTTCAAGTCACAGTCAGAAGATCGGAAATTAAGTTCTGGATCTGGTCACAATGTACAATTTAATTAATATCGTCTTGCTAAAATGACTAGGAGGAAGAGTCACCTATGCCGTCTCAATATAGCATGTACTACACACAATTTAGACAAACCAGTTTAAGCCTTATTACATTTTTATTTGTTGGATTGGTGTATTCTATCAGCAACATGAATGGATGTAATTGACTGATTTTTTGTTTACAAAAATCAGTTTGAACCATGCTAAATATATATTTCTACTATCATGCTGGTCTAAATGATGAATCTAGTGTGCAAGTTCCACGAGTTTAGAACAGTTGTTTCTGACAGTTAATCTCACACTCGTGTAGGGATAAAATTATATTTCTACTGGCATCACGTCACAGTGGCACAGTGATGCCATTTAAGCATCTAAAATAATTTCAACTGACATTTAAAAAAAAATCCAGCCTGGTAGATTTTAGTGAGGGTGCATTGAAGCACAAAGAACTTCAGTTTAAATCTTCATCTCAATTGGCATTTGAATTAGATTTTCCCCAGTGAGTTTACCGTTTTTAAAAAAATTGTTAAATGGAGAATCACCTGCAATGGCTTCTCTTCCCCCTCCCGCACAGTTACCACTGGAGTCCCCCATGGATCTGTCCTTGCCCCCTTCTATTTCTCATTTACATGCTGCGCCTCAGTGATATCATCTGAAAACAGGTTCCACATGTACGCTGACGACACCCAGCTCTATCTCACCATCATCTTACTGGACCCTTCTGCTGCCTCTGATTAGTCAAGCTGCTTGTCTGACATCTAGTATTGGATGAGCAGAAATTTTCTTCAATTAAATATTAGGAAGACCGAAGCCATTGTCTTTGGTCCCCACCACAAACCCCGTTCCCTAGACACCAACTCCATCCCTCTCCCTAGCCACTGTCTGAGGATGAACCAGACTGTTCGCAACTGTGCTGTTCTATTTGACCCCGCACACCACCACCACCAAGATCACCTACTTCCACCTCGGTAACATTGCCCGTTTCCGCCCCTGTCTCAGCTTACCTGCTGCTGAAACCTTCATCTATGCCATTGTTACTTCTAGACTCGACTATTCCAATGCTCTCCTGGCTGGCCTCTCACCTTGCACCATCCGTAAACTTGAGCTCATCCAAAACTCTGCTGCCGGCATCCTAACTTGCACCAAGTCCTGTTAGCTCTTCACCCCTGCGATCGCTGACTTATGTTGGCTCCTGGTCCAGCAACGCCTCATTTTTAAAATTCTCATCCTTGTTTTCACCCCTCCTTATCTCTAACCTCCTCCAGCCCCACAACCCTCTGAGATCTCTGTGCTCCCGTTCTGGCCTCTTGCGCATCCCCAAATTTCTTTGCTTCACCATTGGTGGCCGTGCCATCAGCTGCCTAGGCCCCAAGCTCTAGAATTCCCTCCCTAAACCTCTCCGTCTCTCTACTTCTCTCGCCCCCTTTAAGATGCCCCTTAAAACCTACCTCTTTAACCAAGCTTTTGGTCACCTGTCCTAATATCTCCTTACATGGCTCGATGCCAAGTTTTGTTCGATAATTGCTCCTGTGAAACGCCGTGGGACCTTTTACCACGTTAAAGGTGATAAATATATATATATATATATAATAAATATATATATATATATATATATACACACACACTAGTTGTCGTTGTGGGGAGGAAGAATAGAAGATGGTCAGCATAAGTTTACCTCAGTTGCTGCCCCATGTGATACTGGCAGTCGTTACATGCTCCCGGTTGGAAGAGTAGTGTAAAATAGCCGGGCACTTTGGTGTCTCATTACATTTTTAGACAGAGATGCCTTTCTTTCTCTCTCTCATACTTGGCAGCCAGCTCGAGAACATTGGCAATAGCTTGGAAACAGAATTCTCTGCCTGTACTCATAATTGATGAATACTACATGCTGTCCTGTGATTAATTTTGGGCAGGGAGCAAACATCCTTTATATAAAAAAGGGGGAACAATGTAACAATTGAGGAAGAAGGAGACTTTTTCTTCTATATTTTAAAAGGAGTCCTAAAACTGTAGAAATTTACAGCATAGGAAGAGGCCATTTGGCCCGTTGTATCTGTGCTGGCTCTTTGCTAGAGCCATCCGAAACTAATCCTTCTGCTTTGTGCTCTCTCCATAGTCCTGCACTGTAAATCTGCTTCAAATATTTATTTATTTTCCCTTAAAAGATGAAATGGCCTGAACCTCAACCACGACTTGTGACAAAGCATTCCATGCTCCATCATTCCTCTGTGTGAAGACATTTGTTAGCACCTCTCTCCTCACTAAGATTTCTATTTTAAATCAATGGCCCCTCATCATTGACTTCCCAACCAGAAAAGGACAAACTTGAATTTATATAGCTCCTTTCTTAGTGCATCTGAAAGCGCTTCGCAGCCAATTAAGAACTTTTGAATTGTGGTCATTGTTGTAACGTAGGAAACTGTAGGAGCCAATTTGGGCACAACAAGGTCCCACAACAGCAATGGGATAAATGACCAGATAATCTGTTTGTGATACGGGAGAAATAGTTTTACTACTCTACTACCTCTTTCAAAACCTTCATAATTTTAAAAAGCTCTATTAAATTAAATCTCTAATAAAATGTAAAATGCTGTTGGTTTTTTTAAAAAATAATTTTATCCACCTTCACTTGCACCTTTAGGGAATGTATTTGAACCTTTAGGTGTCTCTGTTCATCCAGATCCCTCACTATCTTTCTATTGAGTGTATACTCCCATTCTTTGCTTTTCTTCCCAAAATGTACTGCTTCTCACATATCCACATTAAATTGCATCCACTACCTATCTGTTCATTCCACTAACCTCTGTCTTCCTGAAGCCTTTTATAACCCTTTGTTCAACAATCGCCATATGTTTGTGACCTCAGCAAATTTCAAGATTGTGGTCCACATGCCCAAATTCAAATAGTCTACATATACACAGAGAACAAAAATCGACCTAGCACTGATCTCTGGGGTACATCAATTCCAATCCTTCTCCATTCCAAGCAACACCCATTAACCCTAAATCTTTGTTTCTGTCTGTCAACCAACTTTTTATTTATGCTGCTACATTTCCTCTTATACCATACACCTGAATTTTTCTAACAAGCCTCTTGTGGAAAACCATACCAAATATCTTTTGAAAATCCACGCACACTACATCTACTGGATTCCATTTGTTTTCCAGACAGTAATTTCTTCAAAAAACACTGAAATTTGTCAAACACAATTTGCCTTTAACAAATCTGTGTTGGATGTCCTTATTTAACCCATGCATTTCTAAATGCTTACTGATTTATATCTCAAATTATGGATTCTAACATTGGCTACTTTCCAGTCCCTCGGCACAATTTGCACATTTAAGAAGGATTCAAAAATTGTGGCCAGAGCCTCTGCTATGTCCTCTCTGACTTGTCATGCCGTCAGGACTTGGTGACATATCCACCTTGAGTTTTGCTATTTTCTTCGAACCAAGTGTCAGCTTTGCTCAGTGATAGCACTTTTGCCTCTGAATCAGAAGGTCATGGGTTCAAGCATCATTTCCAGGACTTGAGCACATAATCCTGACTGGCACTTCAGTGCGGTACTGAAGGAGTGCTGCATTGTCGGCGATGCCGTCTTTCAGATGGGATGTTAAACCGCAGACCCGGATGAGCATAAAAGATCCTGTGGCACTATTTCAAGAAGAGCATTACATCAAGTTACATCGAAACTACAGCGCAGAAACAGGTCATTCGGCCCAACTGGTTTATGCTCCACATGAACCTCCCCCCTCCCTACTTCATCTAACCCTATCAGTATACCCTTCTATTCCTTTTTCCCTCATGTGCTTATCTAATTTCCCCTTAAATGCATTTTTGCTATTTGCCTCAACTACTCCTTGTGGTAGCGCGTTTCACATTCTTACCACACTTTGGGTAAAGAAGTTTTGCCTGAATTCCCTGTTGGATTTATTAGTGACTGTTTTATATTTATGATCTCTAGTTTTGGACTCCACCACAAGTGGAAACATTTTCTTTGTCTACCCTATCAAACCCTTTCATTATCTCAAAGACCTCTATCAGGTCATCCCTCAGCGTTCTCTCTTCTAGAGAGAAAAGATCCAGCTTGTTCAGCCTTTCCTGATAAGTATATCCTCTCATTTCTGGTTTCATCTTTGTGAATCTTTTTTGCACCCCCTCCAATGCATCAATATCCTTTCTATAATATGAAGTCCAGAATTGTGCACATTTCTCCAAATGTGGTCTAACTAAGGTTCTATACGAGTTTAACATTACTTCTCTGCTTTTCAATTCTATCCCTCTGAAATGAACCCCAGTGCTTGATTTGCCTTTTTTATTGCCTTAATAACCTGCATTGCTACTTTTAGTGATTTGTGTATTTGTGATTCCTTTGCTTCTCAATCCCATTTGGACTCTTATTATCCAAGTAGTATGTGACCTCCTTATTCTTTCTACTAGTAGGGGAGTTCTCCCAGTGTCCTGGCCAACATTTAACCCTCAACCAACACCACCAAAAACAGTTTATCTCGTTGCTGTTTGTGGGACTATTTAGTGTGCAAATTGGCTGCCTCGTATTTCTGCAAAACAGCAGAATGACTACACTTCAAAAAAAAAAGTAATTCACTGAAGCATTTTGGGGTATCTTAAGGGCATGAAAGGTGCTATATAATTGGAAGTTGTTTCTTTTTTCTTTTCTGCAGTTATCTGTAACAATTGTTCCATATCCTCCTCCTCGTACACCTACACTTTCACTTCCACCACCATTTGTAAAAAAAAAAGCAAAATATTTATTTGATATCTCTGCCATACCATCATCTTCCACGGTTAGATTCCCTTCCTCATTCCTGAGTGGTGCTGTTCACATTAACTTTATTTTCCTTTTTATATGCTTAAAATAGCGCTTTTCATATTACATTACCTGATACTCTTTTTTTCATATTTCCTTTTAGCCCTTCTAATCTTCACCACACATTACATTTTCTATATTCCTCATAATTTTCTTAGTATTGTCAATGCAAACTTCATCATGCGTCTCCCTTTTAAGTTCCTGTTTAGTTTTAATCTCTCTATTTGTCCACAGAACTCTTTATTTATTTATTTATTTACCTGTTTTTTGCCTTCTAGAAATATTTTAATTTTGTACAAAATGTTCCTCTCGTGTTAGATTTCCCACTGCTGATCTACCAACCTGTTGGCTAAGTCTTCTGCCCAGTTAATTTCAGCCAGATTGTTCTGCTTAATCAGTCCATATTGGTGTTTATCCTCCACGTGAGCAGTGGTCCTAATCCCATGTGCCTGCTTTGTTCACACATTTCTTTATTCCCCTTTCCTTCAACCACCTATCTAACCCATTCTTAAATGGTTCAGTCATTTAACTCTGATAGTGAATTCCATAGCCTCACACCCTCTGTAAAAAAAAAAGTTTCCTCCTCTCTTTGTCCTATATCATGGTGTACAGTGTCACAGTACAAGTTATCATCATTCCTGTCTGTCTTGAAGATAATAATGTATTGCACTAGCCAAGAACTTGGGCCTTAAATTTACAATTAAAGAATCTCATAATTAGTGACTGCCTTTAATTAGACCTCGAGTGCCAGTCGAAAAATTATGATAGGAACTGTACATTCGAGTGTAATACTGTACTTTCCCACTGTGGTTCTGCTAACTTGTCATTATTCACACTTTCATAATTTTTCTAAATTATTGCTTGCTTCTCATAGGATAATCTGGTTCCTAGATACTATTCCTATTCATTTCTGTTATATTACAGATGGTTATGTTTCTCAATTTCATTCAGTGTAAATTTTTCACTTACAAGTAAAAAAAATGTTTTATTTACACAAAGTTGGTAAGTGCGTGCTCTAATCATGTGCCAGGTTCCTTTAGCAAAAGTATCCTACTTATACTTGGATATTTATTGCTCCCTCTATTTGAAATATTAAAATTGTCAAATACTAGAACTGTTACATTTTGATACGGTCTCTTAAGCTGATGGAATCTGAACATGTACAATTGAGGTTTATAGTTATTCCACTTAAATATAAAAGTAGGAGATCCACCATGGCTTACTCAGCAAATGAACAACTCAGTGTGTTACGAGCCATTCATAGTTTCTATGTTGACTTAGCTGACCTCACCTGGAAGGCAGTGGAGCTGCTACAATTGGCCTCGGCGCCCCTGGACTAGGGAGAGAGGATCATCCAGGGGTCCCATTGCTCATTGCTCTTAATTATCTGCTGAAAAGCGCAGTCAATTATCTCTGCTGAAAAGTGCACATATGTGGATGTGAGGAGGATTGGGCTTCTCTACGATTGTCAAATAGCTGCCAACACATACTGTCTAGGCTGACATGTAAAGAATGTCCACTTGGATGAGCTGCTGGCTTCCATGGAAAAGTACACTTTATTTTTCCTTTTCCTTCTCCTCTTTCCATTCCTCCTCCTTCCATTATCTCTTCCCCATCCTCCTCCCCCCCCCCCCTTGCTTCATGGCTTAAGCAGCATTAATATGCCAAAAGAAGAGCTAAGCTTGAAATGTCTTTAGAGAGGAGGGAAATCCTAAAACTTGAAGCAAATATCTGCATTAAAATGTTCACCTAAGGTCAAAATGAGAGGACAGTGATTTTTGCAGTACTCCATATTAATGTAGTATATATTCAGATCAAATTTGTGTATTTAGACTGGTTCATATAGACTGTATGCTATCTCATAATCTGAAAATCATGTTTTTCACTAAACATCCCCTGTACATACTGTGGGAGTAAAGCCAAGCTTAATTGGTTCTGGGCAAAACATCTATTTAGCATGTACCTATCAATGTCATGGCATTTACATTGTTGGTGCCACACTTGGTTGTCTACTGTTGTGTCATATGAGGCCCAAGACCTGTGCCATTGTACCAGTTTTTTTTTTTCCTTAGCTAAAAAGATTGTGTTCTCTGCCCTCACATCATACCTCTCACTGTTGAATTGGACACTATCTACCATTCTCTACAAGAGTAGTCTAGATTAGATTTCAGTTTATAATTATTCTCAGTTTCAAAACCAGCCAGTACATGTTTCTTCCTTTTTCAGGTTTTATTCAGAAAATTCACACAGATTAGGCACTGATCAACAAACCTCCCATACAACAATCAATAAAACAGAGCTGTCCTTATTAGAACATGTGTTTTTAAAAAAAATTAAAAATGAAATAAAATAAAGTTGAATTGTGTTAGTACACTCTGCTCTCAGTGCGTTTTCCAGTTTGCTTGGCAGCAGCTATCAACCAATCACGTACATTCTAGATGACCACTGAGCAAGCTTTAAAAACGGGCAAGCACAAACCAATAGGGCTGAGGCACACATCTGGAATTGTAAGCCTCAGTACAGTTCTCGTTCTCTTTCTCTCTCGTCCTCTCTTGTTTCTCTCTCTCCGTCCCTCGTCCTACCCCCAGCTTTACCATGATCGTTTGGTACATGCAGTGGCGCTGAGCAGTGAAGTACATTGCCTGTATCAAAACAAATTGCAGTATATATTCATGCAAAGGGGATCCAAGTATGAGCCAGTTCTCAAAATCTGTTAGTTGCATAAATGGCAAGGATCAACATTACAACAGCACTGTGCTTACTCATGATTTTGAATTTGTTGCCAGAATTTGCCAGACCTGTCCCAGGGTCCTACTTTGTGAAAATGCCCTTTTGAGTCATAGAAAATCAATATATTGGGAATAAGTATTTGGCTCCCACTGCTAGAAGCTTTAAAAAAGATCCCATTAGCATCATTTAAATTTTATAATACAAGTTAGGGAAGATGCTGACCTTTCTGCAACCAGCCT
Organism: Heptranchias perlo; assembly: GCF_035084215.1. Taxonomy (NCBI): domain Eukaryota; kingdom Metazoa; phylum Chordata; class Chondrichthyes; order Hexanchiformes; family Hexanchidae; genus Heptranchias; species Heptranchias perlo. The sequence continues at coordinate 12,591,360 of NC_090351.1, forward strand.
CCAATTTCAACTTCAGAATGAGCTCTCATGTATTTAATCCTGTAACAACTGTTTCAATAGATTGTGTTTATCCATTTTCTGCCATGGCTCTCACTGCGTTATTGGAAGCTACTGATCTGTGGTAAGGAATGCAGTTCGTGCATTGTAGTTAATGCCACTACTTCCAATGCCGTGGGTGAGATTCACTCTGTTTTTGGCCACATAATTGCAGGCGTAGGTCTGGACCTGCACCTGGAGCCCTGCGGGTGTTTAGGAATCGCCAATCTCAATGCTTTCATCTATTCCCATTGGGCATTTGTGCCGGGGACACACGGCAAGAGTTGATACCGAGGAGACACCAGCCCAGTTGACATTGAATATCATGTAAGCCAACAGCAGAAAACCCCTTGGATGGCAGTCCCCCAACAAAGAGATTGTGGCCACATCCAGAATGGTATTGCCAAGGTCTTCCCAATACCACATAGCACTGTACATCTCATGAACTACATGTTCACAGATAGTCGGAATACAGCATAAAAATATTCATTAAAATCCCCTGAAGGAAGAGATTTAAGGACCCACCAAACCCTTGATCACTAATAGAAACGATTTCAAACCTTAACTGGCTTGGCATACTTACTTTTCCATTGTGGAGGATGGGTAGTTCAAGACAAGCTACACACAAATGTTTGCTGTTGACACCCTATTCGGTACAAGTGCTTCTCTCAGAACCTTAGACTCCCTCCTGGAAAGGGGATTTTAGAAAGTCTATGCCAACCTTGCATCCTTTGTGGACAGTACGCATTAGGGTTACAACCCAGTTCACAACATCAGCTTGCCATTTACAACTCCTGAGAGGAACCGAGCACAGCTGGTTTACTCTGTAGAGGGAGATAAGGGTTCTGGCACAGATCTATTGAAGAATAGCAGTCTGGTTTAATGTGTGGGTCACTCAAAGCCTCAATGAACTTTCTTTGACCCCGGAAACTCTGAAGCTCTTTCGGATCTCACACAGACCACGATTAGTAGTTTTGTGTATTTCTTGTGTTGAATTCCCTGTAAGCTGCAGTGATGGATGTCGGGGCTTACGTACAAAAATGAGCAGAATCTGTTCCCAAAATAGATTGAGTGCACAGAATTCATTATGATGTAAAAACCCAGGGCAAAACTGGTGATGAAGCAGAGAAATGCTAAATGGGTTGTTGTGTGCATTCTGTACTGCTGCCTTCTTGCTGGGTAGATGCTTAGCAGAACAGGTTGAAGGGCATTCCAACCATTCCATGGCTGTGGGTATCTCTTAATGAGGTTCTGATTAATTGCAAGCCTGCCAGATGGAGTAAACCTCACATTTACTAAACATTACTTTCTGCATGTGTTAATGGCTGTGGCAGGTCTGGCCATGGGTGTTTTGTCACCTCTGCAGGTGCCTCCATCTTCTGAATTATATTACTTTGGTTTGTGCTAAAATGAAGCATGGAAGGTTACCTATCTCGTAGGTCATTTTCATCAAATGATGTGCATCCTTTACACAGAATGTTACCACCCAACCGACCCCACAGGCCCTGCAAGAGGATAGTTTTTTTTGGAGGAGAGCTGGGCTTTACAAGTTGGTCAGTTGCACCTTAGCTTTAGTTTGAAATGAATTGGCATCGTGGTACAGATTCTGGAGGTTTGAAGGGCACTGTGCATGAGGCCATGTGAGGCACTGCCTAGCTGCAGTGTCATGACATTTTTAGATGCCTGTGGTTTCCGCAGAACCAACCAGGATGCCTGAGATGCCCTCAGATCTTTATCAAACTGAGGGTATGTTAACATGTAATTTGCATATATTGATTATAATATTGCTGAGTTTTTCCACCATTGTCAAATCTCCAACTTTAACCGTGACAGACTTGTGGGTGATCAAAGTCATTTGAAAAATTTAAACTCTGAATTAGTCTAGGGTTTGTTTCCTCACAGAAAAAGAATATATCCCTAGCTGTCTCAAATCTGTCATCATTGTTTTATTACAGTGAAGAATTATTCATGCTACATTGTTGTAGAATTGAGAGACTGAATTGCCTCATTCTTTCAAGGTCAATGTTCAGCACTCACATATACTCTTTTAGTTTCCTTCCTGTCTTTATGCCATGCCTCTGTCCTCTACTCCCTTTTGCTACTGGAATCTATTTCCTTTGTGAATACTTCAACTGATTTGCATTTGAGTGCCAGTTGTTCAACATAAGCGCTCAGGTCATATTCCTTTTTGATTGACACTCCAATAAGAATACAACGTTAAAATTATATTTTATCAAATGGCATAAAGCCACTGCATGGATGACAGAAAATAGTACATCAGTCAATTATTTGGTAAAAATATTTGAATTTCAGCCCTGATCTTTCTCATGTGCAGCTATAATCTCAATGATCTTCGTTTACACAGGAATGGAGAGGGATTCTGGTAATTTATGGAAACAGCATTTGGTTTATTTTTAAAAATGTAATCTTCCTGGCAGTGTTCTTAACCCTTTACAGTCACTGGGCTATTGTTCCCCCTCCCCCGCACCCTCACCGTGAAGCCAGATAATGGATTGATTTTCTGGTGAGAGTTCAAGGTTCCATAAACTTGAATTTCTTTTTTTGTAACTATGTCTGAATTTTGCTTCACTTCAGCATTTCTGCAAAAAATTAGTTTTGTTGGTTCTCAACACTACTTAAAACAACCAATAATAAACAAATAATATAGGTATTTGCATTAAGGATAGTGTTGCGGCTCTCCAGTTGCTAATGCATGTAAAACATCAAATTGAAGTATCTGATTCATTCTGTGAGATCTGCTGTGATATGCAAATGTCCTTTACACACATACTTGGATTTGCTAATTCATCTTTGAATCCAGCAGCTTAATAATATTTGACCTTGCATCAAGAGCATTTTTCCTGTTTGCAGCTTATTTGTGCAGTCTGCAGAAGATGTGTTTGATAAATGAGTTTGATTATTAAGTCAAGGCTATATTTGTAATATGACGACCAGTCCTCTGTGGTTGCAGTTTACTTCATTATCGTGCATTTATTTGATCTCCCACAGCGGAAACTTCTACCTCCAATACCTAATCCTCGCAGAACTAAATCTATGTACAGTGTAAGATTCTTTTTTGTGGAATTGGTTCTAGAATGGTGTGAGGGACTCCGGACCTTTTGTAGACTTGGAAATTGAGGATGTGCCTGTTAATACTAATCAATACTTGCTGCTGGATTGGTCTGCTTTTTCCTTTTTATTAGTGGATGTGCATGTTTATGTTTTTTTTAAAAAGGGTGGCCTGTTGCAACAGATCTGTCTATAAGACTGAACTGGGCTTTAGCTAATGTCATGACTCGCTTAAATTGGCTTGTGCTTGCTGATGACGGTGTTCAGTTGGAAGTGTCAGGATTAATTAAGAAATGTACCATTGTCAAAACATTCTGTATCCTAACTGCTGCTTTCTTCTTCTAGATTGAAAAAATAATGAGTTCCATTGGTGCAGGGATTGACAGTGATTTCAGAAAAGAATGGCAGAATACTTCAGGTAAATGTACGGTAAGAGTATGTAAATGTGTATTAGCTATTTGGTTGACTAAATTGGAATTTGCATAAAAGTCAATTCATTTTACACTGGTTGTGTTTAAACTCGAATTGAATGTCTTTACATGTGAGGTAACGACTAGTAATTACACCTTGAGATTAAAGAAAAGTATTCACATCATTAGAATAGCCTACATTTACAAAGAAACCACCGAACGTGGCATATTTTGCCTGCTGGCCGTAACACGATGCTTACAGTATTTTACATAGTAAGATCGTGACGCAATACAAATTGGCTTTCATCTTGATTTGTGAATCTATATAAAGCTTGTGGAAAGTTTATTTTTAAAATCAAAGACTAATCAGTCCTGAAGAGATGTTGCAAAGCTATGATTTTATGCAAATTTCCACTACAGTCTGGACCAAGAAAGAGAGTGCCTGTTCAAAAACAATTGCATTTATGTCTCTCTTTATTTATCTTTGGGCTTGTGTTGAAAACAATTTAACCCATAGCCCTCTGAATAAAAAGTAACTCTACAAATGCTGAGTCAAAACCAGAATTTTAGGCTTTATGGAAAAACAGTAACATAAAGGAGTTTTGTAGTGTTGGGGAGTTGAAAGAATGCTCAGACAATCTCAAAATGCTCCACTCGTGGCTTTACATTTACCAGCACATCATTGGTGATTGTGGGGCCCACATGGAGAAAAAAGACCCTGATATCCTGCAATTCTGACCTCTGTCACAGGTTTGGCATTCCATCCCTGGGATGGAGTTCACCGTTATATTATAATGTGGTAGTTGGGGTGATACAAGCCTGCTGTGAATGGAAAACTAATAATATACAAGTGCCTTTAGTTTACCAAACATAAGTTCAATTCAGACCAGTCTTTTGCTGTACAAGTATGTGCAGATTATACGGTACCAAATGAGTACTGCATTCTACATCAGATGCAATTACTGTGAATATTTTCTGGGAAGGAAAGGATTGTGAATTTGCACAATTGAGGGGGAATCTTCTATAATCAAACACTTTGCAAAGTTTCTATATCTTTTTACACATTGTACAGTTTGATGTCCTTGGACTGGTATCCATTTGTTTCCATAGTGAACATTTGTTCCAACACTTGAAAGTTAAGTAGAATTAATTTGGCTTGCACATCAAAGCAACCAGTGTTATATTTAATTTGGATGGGACTAATTAGCTTTACTACTGTGAAGCCAGACTGCAAATGATTGTTGGGTTCTTCTGAATGTGAATGCTCTGATTATTTGGGGCATACATAAATGATGTCATAAACTTATGTGGCTAACAAGATGCATGTAGAATCTTAAAAAAAGTGGTAAATGGTAACAAAGGATTGTGTTCAGTGTGCAGCATTTGAAACCATAATCAGTCAGGGTGGCTTGTTTGTCGTGCATTGAATTATGGCTTAATTTGGTAGGATGCAGGATTAATCCTGCGACTCCTAAAGTTAGAGTCGCAGGTAGCTGTTCCAGCGTCAGTGGAAAGTGTTGAGTGAAAGGAAAGCACATTCCCACATGGAGGCGGGTCCACTGCCTGAGACATCACTGGCAGAGTCCTCGAAGCAGATTGCTACTGTACTTTGGCTGGTGAATGTTGCATGGCAACGAGTGCACTGAGTTGGAGCGTTGTCTGAGTGAAGGGACCTGCTCCATTGAGTTTCCATCTCAGACTTGTTGCACAGAGAAGTGTTTGGTATATCCCCATGGAGGGAGGAGAAATCAGAATGAATGTCTCCACTAGACAGCCGTTAATCTCTTTCTGACAGCTGCCGAAGGGCATTATCGGTGAAGTCCTGTTGTCTGCAGAGGTGCAAGCCCTGAACGTGGAAAAGGCGAGACTCAGGTGGAAGCTTACACGGACCTGTTGGAGAGGAACACACTCTCTAAATAAAATTGGACCAAAAATATTAGCCCTCTCCTCCCTCCCTTTTCCCTCCCTTCTCCCCACTCCCTCTTCCCTTTCTTCTCCCTACCCCCTCTTCCCTTTCTTCTCTCTTCTCTCCTCTCTCCACTCCTGCTCCCTCCCTCCTTTCCACTCCTGCTCCCTCCCTCCTTTCTACTCCTGCTCCCTCCCTCCTTTCCACTCCTGCTCCCTCCCTCCTTTCCACTCCTGCGCCCTCCCTCCTTTCCACTCCTGCGCCCTCCCTCCTTTCCACTCCTGCGCCCTCCCTCCTTTCCACTCCTGCGCCCTCCCTCCTTTCCACTCCTGCGCCCTCCCTCCTTTCCACTCCTGCGCCCTCCCTCCTTTCCACTCCTGCGCCCTCCCTCCTTTCCACTCCTGCGCCCTCCCTCCTTTCCACTCCTGCGCCCTCCCTCCTTTCCACTCCTGCGCCCTCCCTCCTTTCCACTCCTGCGCCCTCCCTCCTTTCCACTCCTGCGCCCTCCCTCCTTTCCACTCCTGCGCCCTCCCTCCTTTCCACTCCTGCGCCCTCCCTCCTTTCCACTCCTGCGCCCTCCCTCCTTTCCACTCCTGCGCCCTCCCTCCTTTCCACTCCTGCGCCCTCCCTCCTTTCCACTCCTGCGCCCTCCCTCCTTTCCACTCCTGCGCCCTCCTTCCTTTCCACTCCTGCGCCCTCCCTCCTTTCCACTCCTGCGCCCTCCCTCCTTTCCACTCCTGCGCCCTCCCTCCTTTCCACTCCTGCGCCCTCCCTCCTTTCCACTCCTGCGCCCTCCCTCCTTTCCACTCCTGCGCCCTCCCTCCTTTCCACTCCTGCGCCCTCCCTCCTTTCCACTCCTGCGCCCTCCCTCCTTTCCACTCCTGCGCCCTCCCTCCTTTCCACTCCTGCGCCCTCCCTCCTTTCCACTCCTGCGCCCTCCCTCCTTTCCACTCCTGCGCCCTCCCTCCTTTCCACTCCTGCGCCCTCCCTCCTTTCCACTCCTGCGCCCTCCCTCCTTTCCACTCCTGCGCCCTCCCTCCTTTCCACTCCTGCGCCCTCCCTCCTTTCCACTCCTGCGCCCTCCCTCCTTTCCACTCCTGCGCCCTCCCTCCTTTCCACTCCTGCGCCCTCCCTCCTTTCCACTCCTGCGCCCTCCCTCCTTTCCACTCCTGCGCCCTCCCTCCTCTCCACTCCTGCGCCCTCCCTCCTCTCCACTCCTGCGCCCTCCCTCCTCTCCACTCCTGCGCCCTCCCTCCTCTCCACTCCTGCGCCCTCCCTCCTCTCCACTCCTGCGCCCTCCCTCCTCTCCACTCCTGCGCCCTCCCTCCTTTCCACTCCTGCGCCCTCCCTCCTTTCCACTCCTGCGCCCTCCCTCCTTTCCACTCCTGCGCCCTCCCTCCTTTCCACTCCTGCGCCCTCCCTCCTTTCCACTCCTGCGCCCTCCCTCCTTTCCACTCCTGCGCCCTCCCTCCTTTCCACTCCTGCGCCCTCCCTCCTTTCCACTCCTGCGCCCTCCCTCCTTTCCACTCCTGCGCCCTCCCTCCTTTCCACTCCTGCGCCCTCCCTCCTTTCCACTCCTGCGCCCTCCCTCCTTTCCACTCCTGCGCCCTCCCTCCTTTCCACTCCTGCGCCCTCCCTCCTTTCCACTCCTGCGCCCTCCCTCCTTTCCACTCCTGCGCCCTCCCTCCTTTCCACTCCTGCGCCCTCCCTCCTTTCCACTCCTGCGCCCTCCCTCCTTTCCACTCCTGCGCCCTCCCTCCTTTCCACTCCTGCGCCCTCCCTCCTTTCCACTCCTGCGCCCTCCCTCCTTTCCACTCCTGCGCCCTCCCCCCCTTTCCACTCCTGCGCCCTCCCCCCCTTTGCCCTCCCTCCGCCCTCCCCCCCTTTGCCCTCCCTCCGCCCTCCCCCCCTTTGCCCTCCCCCCCCCTTTGCCCTCCCCCCCCCTTTGCCCTCCCCCCCCCTTTGCCCTCCCCCCCCCCCTTTGCCCTCCCCCCCCCTTTGCCCTCCCCCCCCCTTTGCCCTCCCCCCCCCTTTGCCCTCCCCCCCCCTTTGCCCTCCCCCCCCCCTTTGCCCTCCCCCCCCCTTTGCCCTCCCCCCCCCTTTGCCCTCCCCCCCCCCTTTGCCCTCCCCCCCCCCTTTGCCCTCCCCCCCCCTTTGCCCTCCCCCCCCCTTTGCCCTCCCCCCCCTTTGCCCTCCCCCCCCTTTGCCCTCCCCCCCCCTTTGCCCTCCCCCCCCCCTTTGCCCTCCCCCCACCCTTTGCCCTCCCCCCACCCTTTGCCCTCCCCCCCACCCTTTGCCCTCCCCCCCACCCTTTGCCCTCCCCCCCCCCTTTGCCCTCCCCCCCCCTTTGCCCTCCCCTCCCTCTCCCATCCTGTCCCCCCTCCCTCTCCCATCCTGTCCCCCCTCCCTCTCCCATCCTGTCCCCCCTCCCTCTCCCATCCTGTCCCCCCTCCCTCTCCCATCCTGTCCCCCCTCCCTCTCCCATCCTGTCCCCCCTCCCTCTCCCATCCTGTCCCCCCTCCCTCTCCCATCCTGTCCCCCCTCCCTCTCCCATCCTGTCCCCCCTCCCTCTCCCATCCTGTCCCCCCTCCCTCTCCCATCCTGTCCCCCCTCCCTCTCCCATCCTGTCCCCCCTCCCTCTCCCATCCTGTCCCCCCTCCCTCTCCCATCCTGTCCCCCCTCCCATTTTCTCTCTTATCCCTTTACTCCCGCCCCCCCAGTCAGGAAATTAAGACTTTAATAACTGTCGCTCATTATGCAAATATGTCGTCCTGTGTCTAGCAGTTTAGCGAAGATTAGCAAATTCATCGCATTCATGAATTCACTTGCTTTAATTTGTATTCCTGAATTGTTGAGTTTCCCCTGTGGAAGGCAATTATGTATAAACAGATCAATCAGGTGTGGACAGCATCTCACTGATTGAAGCACGCTAAGGTTTGGAAGGAAAATTTTCAGAAAAATCTGAAGATTTGGATTTTAATTTTCTGAAACAAAGCCCTTCGCTTCCTGCTGAAGTCCACACTGAACACTCGTAGCCGTTATAACTAAAATCCGTACCAGAAGTGCATGCTTACTGCCGCAGAGTGCAGAGTTTTCAGCTTTTTTTCATTCCTCCTGAAGTTGCCTTATTTCTCCTGACAGTCGTAAGCTGCTCAGGCTATTGAATGGCTGATGGTGTATTCTAATCAGTGATGTGTGCTAGGAGCTCCAAGGGGGAGGGGGAAGATAGGGAGATAATAGTGTGAAGGGACCAAGCGAGGAGCTCAGCTGGCAGACAATGAACACTGCTGCAGCACCAAGAGCAGATCATTAATATGAGTTTGAGGCTCAGTTCCCCGCTGTATTATTAACAACCAGAGTAGCGGCAGCAAGTGCAGCCGATTGAGCTGACTTGAGTGCAGAAGCTGCAGCTCCCAGATGCTGCATACCACATACTTGACTCAAACAAGTTAACTAATGGGGACACCAGAGAGTCTGGGATATTTGACAACCACTCTGCATGACCATCACTGTGGATTACTAAAATCTATGCAAAGACTGACAGACTGGTATGCCTGAAGTCTAATTAGGAACTCAGCGGGGGTTTAGAGCATTCTCTGGATTTGGTGCAAAGGTGTGAGGTGCTGCACTTAGTGGTATTTTGCTTGGATCAGTTGCCCCAGCACATGTTGCAGGGGACCATGATGTGGCAGTGCCATATCTCCTCCTCGGAGTGCCGCTGTTATCGCCTCAACGGCTTTTCTTTGCTGAAGCGTTTGCCGATCAATCTCTCAACAGGTTCACGGATACTGGAACAGAGTGTCGGGCAATGGCTTGAGTCCATTGGGATGCAACAGTATGAAAGCAAGCTGGTGCTGAATGGGTTCGATGATGTGCGCTTCATGGTGAGTACACCCATCTATGCCGCCTTAGTCAATGCTAGCCATTTAACATCTTCAGCAGTTTATTCAATTTAAGCTTATGTTATGCATTCCTGCCAAGCATTCAAATCAATGATCAAAAGTAAAAGTTGTCAAGTAAGATTGAGTCTGATTCACCAGTTCAGAACCTTATCCCTTGGAAGACTTCAGTAATATTTTTGTACCACAGTCAAAAATAATTAAACTAGGATATTAAAAACTCATGGCAGACCAGTAAAGTAGTTCTCATTAGCTCTTACCAACTTACCTAGGTTTCAGTGCTTTTTCTGACTACAGTGGATCATCTATTGACTCCAGGGAAAAAGTTGGTTAAAAATGAGAAGTTGATGATAACCAGATTTCATTGTGCAGGGTTAGTATGTTCCCAATTTCTGAAGCGGTCAAACAAATATACAGACAGGTTTGATTTGTCTATGCTTCCCTTTGGTTACTCTCCCCTCCCCTGTGTGTCTCTTCCCCTCCCCTCAAGAATATAATAATTTGAAAAAAAATGCACTGAGTGTCTCTTGACATGCATTATATGTGATATAATGCTTTTCTCTATTTTAGATGGATTTGAAGTGTGAAGGCTTTTTGAAATGCGTATATTTCAAGTTTTCATTGTTTAAAAAAAAATTAATTTAAACTGAGCATAATTCCTAAATATTCTTTTTTTTTTCCAGTTTGTATCTAACCTTTAAAAAGAGCAATGCAGTCTTATTAACGGTCCTTCTGGAGCATACAGTTCTGAATAGCAGCAAAGCCTGACAAAAAGGACAAGGCCCAGGGTGTTGTTCGTAAAATAGCAATCTGCTTCTAACCTAATAAGCATTAAAGACTGTTCGGTCAGTGTACTGAGCCCAAGTCGCACTACTGATATCTGCTTTCTCTTAATATTAATGATCAGTAATGGTTAATCTTTGAATTAGAATTTCATTGTTTTTCCACTGGATGCACAATTGTTAGGGAACTAATCTGACTTTAAATGATTGCAGTAGCACTGATGCTTCGGGAATGAGGGTATTCTCTCAGGATGTTGGTGTTATGAGATGTGTATTAAAGGTACTTTGTTTTGTAACATCGGTTTCCTGCCTAGTGTGCTGCATAATTGTGAGTTTTGATTCCAAAAATAAGATGACATGTAAAATCAAGATATGAGTTGCACCATTCACATACCCATTTTATGAATGGCAGGGCCAAGGAAGAGTTAATCAGTAAGGGCTGCATTTACCTGAAGTCTACAGTGCTTTATAGGCCTTTATTGCAATCTGTAACTGCTTTACTGCTAGCAGCAATAGCTCAGTACAGTACCGCTGGTGACAGTTTGTGTGCAAGCTTCAAATGGCAAACTGAGCTCCAACCTTCACACAAACACTGAGATCAGATTGGAATAATGTGTGCAGGAATTCTCACATCTGCTTCTATTGGAAATGAAATTGCAGAGAGCCCTCAACCGTCATAGGTTAAATTTCGAAGTCTTACCAACACAGTCTCTGCGGCCATTGAATCTGCATTTAACGTTGCTTTCCTTGGGATGTAGAAATATTTGTAGTATTGTCTAAGTAGTTTCATGAGTCAGGATTTGTGGACTGTTGTAGTTGTAACAGTCGTAAGTTCTTTATCTGGTCTCTGCATTAGTGAAGCCAGAGTAAGAGACTTTGACCATGGAGGAATGAAAGCTAGCGAAAGTAAAAATTTCAGTTTATTCTAAGAAAAATAACTATTAACTGTCATCTGTAAACAGTTTTAACTGCATTTAACTTTTAAATTAATAGTTTTTGGTGATTTTATTTGTGCTCAATTGAGTGCTGAGAGGAATGTTAATCATATTTTATGAAAATCTTTTCCAGAATACCTTTGAACAGAAAAATGCTCTCAGCTGCAAGCTGTAGAGAGGAATGAGCAGTAAATTATGTGCCACTTCACTGGCCTTCTGTTACACATGTACACACTATTTCATTCATTCAAAAGATGTATGTGATTTAAAAATTGTAGATTTTTGAAAATTATTTCTTGGTAGTCTATCAAATCTGACACTTCTCTCCTTGTCAAAGAATAAGAAGTTGAAAGTAATGAATTTTACCATTTTTGTTGGACATTACAAGTTTTGTAGAGTTAATCTTGGGTTTTGAAATTTTGTTTTTAATCCAGTAACCAAATGGATAGTGAAATGTAAGGTAATAAAACATACTATAATTACTCATTAAAGGAGCTGCTGCTTTGATTGGATTTTAATATCTAAAACTAGTCTTTACTGAAGTGACCGATTGTGAATTGGGGTTTTAGAAACAAATTTACAAAGTTTCTGTGTTATGGTTGAGTTATGAGCATTTATCTAGTAAGATACAGCAGAAAGTCTAGTTCTGCATGCTGTATCAAATGTGTACAATATGTAACTCTGCAATATTCAGCTTTCCACTAGTTTGGTAGGCCTCATTTGCTAACAGGGAATTATGCTGTGAGTAAGTTATGGAAGTTGTTCTCGAGTGTAAACTGGCATTCTATTTTTTAATCTGTTGAGTATTTGATTTATATTTCGTTTCTCCTTTCCTCCTCTCTTGAATACACTAGTATATGAGAGGGGTGTGGTTCCACAGGCACTGGCAGCCTCTCTGTAACTTGCATAAGTTGCCATATAGGAAATTGGTCCACAAGATTGGAAGGCACAGCTTAGATAGTGTGTTTCTGAAATGGATTGAAAATTGGCTGAAGCAGAGGAAGCCAAGCGTAGTTGTACGTGGAGCTGGATTAAGTAAGGATGGTAGCTAGTGGGGTGCAATCAGGCATCAGTGCTGGTGCTGTTGCTGTTGCTGCTCACATTGTGCATAAATGACTTGGAATGGAGACAGAAACAAAACTGTTCAAGTTTGCAGATTATGCCAAACTGGTAAGGACTGCGAAGAACAAAAAACAGGCTGATCCAATACAAAAAGACATGGATAGATTGGGGAGCTGGGTTGATGAATTGCAGATGTCATTTAACATGGACAAATTCAAATCTAGGAGACTGGGAAAGGATAATAAAGAGTGTCAATAGCAGTTAAATTATGCTATTCTATGACACAGGAGAGGGATTAGTAGCTACTGGTAGATAGATCGCTGAAGCTATCAGCATAGTGTTCAACAGCAGTAAAGAGAGCAAATAGAGTTTTGGGCTGTATAGCCAGAGGAATAGGGTACAAATCTCAGGAAGAAATTGAGTTTGTACAGAGCTGGTCCAGCCTTAGCTTTTTTTTATATTCGTTCACGGGATGTGGGCGTCGCTAGCGAAGCCAGCATTTATTGCCCATCCCTAATTGCCCTTGAGAAGGTGGTGGTGAGCCGCCTTCTTGAACCGCTGCAGTCCGTGTGGTGACGGTTCTCCCACAGTGCTGTTAGGAAGGGAGTTCCAGGATTTTGACCCAGCGACAATGAAGGAACGGCGATATATTTCCAAGTCAGGATGGTGTGTGACTTGGAGGGGAACGTGCAGGTGGTGTTGTTCCCATGTGCCTGCTGCTCTTGTCCTTCTAGGTGGTAGAGGTCGTGGGTTTGGGAGGTGCATAATTCCCTGTTAGCAAATGAGGCCTACCAAACTAGTGGAAAGCTGAATATTGCAGAGTTGCATATTGTACACGTTTGATACAGCATGCAGAACTAGACTTTCTGCTGTATCTTACGGCATCTCCACATCGTATCTTACTAGATAAATGCTCATAACTCAAGAAGAAGCCTTGGCTTTTGGAAGCTGGAGTACTGTGGACAGTTATGGTCACCGTATCATGAGAAAGACATCCAGGTATTGGGGAGGGTGCAGCTAAGGGCAACTAATTTGAGAGCTGGGATTAGATACTTGAGTATAAGGGAAGGCTGCAGAAACTGGGAATGTGTGCAGTGGAGAAGAGAAGGCTCAGGGATCATCTTATTGAAGAAATCAAAATCCTAAAGGGTGTAGACGAAATAAATGGCAATATGTTTAACGTAGTCAAAGCTTCTACAAAAGTGTGTAGTGTCATACTTCACTGAGGGTGGTGAATGTATGGAATGGATTGCCAAAAGAGGTGGTGGAAGCTTATTGCGTCAGCAAATGTCAGATTGTTGGGAGAGCACCTGGAGAACAATTTGATGGAGGGATACGAGTGGTATTGTGGGATATTTCCTGAACATTGGTATTAGCCAGATGGACTGCAGTCGTCTTTCCTGCTTTTGTATGTTCCTACATTGCTATTGGTGGCTATTCTTCATGTGCGAGCTGATATAGTAAATTCCAGGTTTCTTCTGGTGCTGTGTGTTCAGCTGCTTGGAGGTGTGGCGAGTGACCTACCATGTGCCCCGCTGTGTCAGTACCTTCTATTTAATATGGTAACGGTATGTGGGAATTTTGGACCATAACTTTTGCTGTCTGGTTTACTGTGTGGCACAATGATAGGTGTTTAGTATTCAGCACGGAACATTTTTTTTAAACATAGGAACACTAGAAACAGGAGGAGGCCATTCAGCCCCTCGAGCCTGCTCCTTCAATTAGATCATGGCTGATCTGCACCTCAACTCCAGATTTCTAGTTCCAGATTTCTACGACCCTTTGTGTGAAAAATTGCTTCCTGATTTGACTCCTGAATGGCCTAGTTCTAATTTTAAGATTATGTCCCCTTGTTCTTGATTACCCCACCAGAGGAAAAAGTTCCCCTGTATCTACTGTATCGATTCCTTTTAACATTTCAAACACCGCGATCAGACCACCCCTCAATCTTTTACACGCGAGGGAATATAAGCCAAGTCTATGCAACCTGTCCTCATAATTCTAAGCCCCGGTATCATTATGATGAATCTGCGCTGCACACCCTTCAAGGCTAGTGTATCCTTCATGAAGTGTGGTGCCCAAAACTGAACACGGTACTCCAGATGGGATCTGACCCAGGCTGTACTCAACTGAAACTTAACTTCCTCCCCTTTGTATTACAACCTCCTTGAGATAAAGACCATTAGCCTTATTGATTGCTTTTTGTACCTGTCTACCAGCTTTTAATGATTTGTGCACTTGAACTCCCAAATCTCTCCGCTCCTCTGCAATTCCTAATTTATCACCATTTCGATTTATCTTTATTGGGTCCAAAGTGGATGACCTCACACTTGCCCACATTGAACTCCATTTTCCATAGTTTTCCCCACTCACTTAATCTATCTATGTCCCTTTGCAACTTCTTGCTTCCATCTGCACTTACTGTCCCTTCTAACTCAGTGTCATCTGCAAACTTGGATACACAACTCTCTATTCCTTTATCCAAGTCAATAATAAATACAGTGAAAAGTTGAGATCCCTGGGGAACACTACTTGTCACGTCCTGCCTATCCTCTTCTGCACTTTATCCTCTTCTATCCACTCCACCTCTTTTGAAAGCATCAACCCCTGGCTGGAGCAAGGTTTAACAGGTTCCAGGTATGGTGCTATGGCTAATGCGCAAAGTCAGATGGAGCCTTGGCAGGCCACCTGGCTGCAGATAGCTACCACAGCCAAGTCTGATCCCAAATGTGCTTCCAGCATGGGAACTGAGTGCTAATTGGAAACAGGAACCCCGTATCTTCCTTCCCCCCCCCCCCTCCCCCCCACCTGCCAAAACCTTGCAACACAGTGATCAATTCTAGCGTCCCAGTTGACAGTGGATAACCGTACACAGACCAGGGAGTAAACTTCTGTGATGGGTAGGAGCTGAATTGGAAGCACACTTTAAAACCTTGCTCTGATGGCTTTTCTGCTGGTATTGTAAACACAACGTGTACTCATAATGAGCCATATGGATCTTAGATCTGACTTCAGGTCTATACTAAGTTGGTTGATATCAAGTACTCAAGTTTCTGATTGACGTTCAGTGACCCTTGCTGGAAGTGCGTTTGCATTGATGTTGAGTGAGGATGGAATCAGGCTTGGCTGTGACGATCCTCTGCAGCCAGTTGCCCCGCTTGCACATGAGATGTGGTACCACAGCTGGCACCTGTGAAACTAGAATGTACTAAATTATGATACCCACTAAGTTTGAATAGCCTGCCGTATTCAGTGGCCAACTGGGTGAACTATGACAGGGTGCCTCAGCATGAGTTATCAGCTTCAGGAGATGAGAGGAGAATAAGGTAAAAGAATAAACTTTCTCAGGACTTCCTACGGTCTGGAACTGCTTTCCTATTCCCTTCAATCCTCAAAACTACTTTAGTCATACTTTAACATGTCCAGCTCTGAGGTTGGCATGGGAAATATTACAACATGTCATACCAGAATCAGGAAGTTGGTGAAGGAACTCAAACAGGGGACAGGTTCCCCTTGGCAGCACTACTATATATCTGATTATATTGTGATATATTTGTACAGTAGTTTGCACAATCAATCAATGGACAAGCTACTGTACAGTGAATTTATCCCAATTGTGACTGAGTTCATTCACACCAGCAGTGTTAATATTTTTCTGATTGCATATTCTATTTCCCAAATTCCATATTCTGCCCTTCCTTTATTCAGTCATTCCATGAGCGATAGAAAGCTGCATCAACCATACCAGTGTCTCCAGAGATGTGATGTGTAAGTTGTTTCACATAAGTTAGCTTTTTTAACCAGCATATAAAGGTTTTGGGATTTCAGCCATTACTTTGCAAGAAATCTCTTAGTAGCTTGGATGTTAACTAAATAAAACGATAGTCAATAAAAAAGATATTACTTATATGCTAACATTCAAATATGGCCAGACCATGAGGAAGGCAAAAAAAAATTCTTAACCCATACCCATTAGCAAACAGAAATTTTGGTATTGGGGTGCAATACATTGGTACCCCAATGTGCTAACACTATAGAATGATTGGACATGGCTATATGGTTCGTCTCCCAGATGCAGCCAAATCAGTTGGAGAATGCAACAATGGAAACTGGGGAAATGCAGCCAAGTATTTTATGACAGGAGAAGAAAAGAAATGAGCAAGGGACTAAGATGTTCCAATGGAACCTTCTGATGGGGGGGATACAAACCAGCATAGTGGCCAGGAAGTCAGTCACTCAGTGTCCCGGGTGGAGAATGATAGCATGCTACAAAAGGGCGGAAGAAATGGATTGGTTACACTTACGGTAAGAAGATGACCTCATCTGGATGGTTTGCCAAAGAATATTTCATTTGGTCCTTTAAGAGGGAGTAGATCTCTTCATGAGCTCAGCTGTACCATGTACAGCTATAAATCCAATAGAGAATTCAGGAGAGACTTCTTCACCCAGAGAGTGGTAAGAATGTGGAACTCGTTACCGCAAGGAGTAATTGAAGCGACTAACATGGATGCATTTAAGGGGAAGCTAGATAAACAAATTAAGGAGAAAGGGATGGAAGGATATGTTGATAAGGTTAGATGAAGTAGGGAGGGAGGAGGCTCGTGTGGAGCATAAACACGGCATGGACCTTTTGGGCGTTTCTGTGCTGTACATTCTATGTAATGTGAAGGGAAATGACTGCATGCGTTTCTTCAAATAAGCAGGATATTATTGGTCATACTTCTTCAGTCCATACAGAATTTTTATAACCCCAAGTAAAATTATAATTAATTTAGATCAGGTATGCTTACAAGAATATTGTGTCAGACAATAATGAATTTTGTACGTCAGTAGTCATCTATTTGATCCTTTGTGAGACTTTGCTTTGAGTGATTCTGCTATAATATATTGCACATTTTGGAGCACTGTTAACATATAAGTAATTTATAAAAGGCTTCAAACCTTGCCTTTCTTTCATTATGGTATATTTAATTTTCTTTGGTTGGCTGGCTCTCACCTACTTTTTGGTTTATAGCCTTGGTAGGAAGATACCTCTTTGTTACTCTTAAATATGTATGTTCTACTTTGATCCCATGGGAGAACATTTACTCATGCTCGTTTTCCTTCATTGCTTTGTGGAAGGATGCAGACGTTGCTGAAAAGGAGTTCAGCTAGAATAATTCTTACACACTATTATTTCCAAAATAAAGGATTTGTGCATTCTGTCTGACAGGTTCATACATAGTGATGAAATGTTCCCATCCTCTCCTCAAAGGCTTGTGTGCCCATACGTTTTTGATCTAACAGGATTGTGTTTTACAACATTATCAGGTAAACTTGTAACTGAGTATGTTATGCAGTGAAAATTGGAAGTCATATTGTGGAGCATAATGATAACCGTTGTTCCAAGTCCTGCAGCATTGATATGTGCAGGAGGAGAATATATAGTTTCCAATATTTTATAACCTTTTAATTATATTTCATAACGTGTAAAGCTTAAAGGGTTTCTCCAGTTTTTGTTCAGCTTTTGTCATAGTATTAGTGTTAATCTACCTTCTATCAGGTACAGTTTGACCCAGGAGCCACTGCAGCACACAAAGGCATGACTGTCCATGGCAACCTCAGTGGAATTAAAATAAATACCCCAATGATCTATCCTCATATATTTATGTTCAATAAAATTAAACTTGTTCAGGTGTATATAGTTTAAGCTATTTCCTCAGAAGAGGTGAGCTGCTGATTGGCACTGGTATTGTCGTGCCATTTACGCGGCTGGGTGGTAAGATATGACATTTAAGTCTTCAGTGTACCAGCACTTCTCCAGCCCCTCGACTAAAAGAACAGAGTGTTTGAGCTTTCAGGGAAGCAGCTCAGGTGGGCGTGGAATATAACAGGAGGCTGCCGGGAGTCCAAGACATTTATCCAGAAACTGTGCCTGTCGTAAAGTATGAGAGGAGCTTGTATTAATATCAAAATGAAAATAGGGCTAACATTGGACTTCAGCCTGGAGTATTCTAATATGTACAGGGCTGGCATATGTGGAGAAACTTGTGCATTGTTTGGGGGCATGATATAGGCATTTAAAAGATAAATGGGGATCTCAGTTTGTATGTTTTATACTGATAATATAGAAGAAAAAAGACTTATCAGTGTTTCACATATAATGAATTATTTTGAACTGCAATGACTGTTATGTAACCAAATGTAGCAGCTATTTTTCATACAGTAAGGCCCCGGAAACAACAATAAGATGAATGATCAGCTTGATCTTTTTATTTACTGAGGGAGGAATGTTGACCTGGCCATTGGGTGAATGCTTTGTTTCTCTTTTGAATAGTGTCAGTATTCCAGTCAAGAGTCAGCTTAGATAATGAGTTCAAACCCACAACCTTCTGAGCCAGAGCAAGAGTGCAATGTACTGAGCCTAGGTGACACTTGGAAAATTGTAGCAAATTAATGTACATAATCTGCAGTGTAAACAGAGCTTTTGATAAATGAAGTAAAACTGCTTTTAGCAGTTTCTTGAATAACCTAGCCACTGTTGTAAGACAAAACAAAGTATATGCATCACATTCCCGCATCGTGCCTTTGCGGTTTAATCGATGCAAGAAAATGTGTTGTCAACATTTGTTGAAGTGTTCATATACGCATTGAGAGGCACAGTCAATCATTTCCATATTGCAGATGATTACCAGACAGATGGGACCAGAATGTATGTCACACAAATAATTCAGTCACTATCAGAGAGGGATGTGAATCAGACAGATAGATCTTTAACCAGTGTAATCCTGAGTGATGTTACCAGGAATATCATTGGGAAAGAAAGCCATTAAACATTTAATGTATTATATGCACTAATCCCGATTTACAGTGCTCTATTGGAAAATAGGCTCTATTTTGAGGGTATTTGATGTTGCATCCTGATATTTTCATGTTCCATTTTTGTGCTGCTTTGTGGATTAACTAAAGTGCATAAAATGCTAATTTTTGAAGAACTGTGAAAATAGCATTTATATAGTGCCTTTTCACATCAAAGCAGCTCAACGCTTCACATATAATAAAAGTAGAGTAAATAATAAATGGTTTCTTCAACTGGGTTTGGTCTATTTTACTGCTATTATGATGCTAAACATTCCCTGTCTACGTCTTACTTCCAGACGTACTATAGCAAGTTGTTGTACTGTCCCTCTCCTTCCTCTCTTTTTCCCTGTCTCAACATTTACCCCAAACCATAAGGAGCACAACAAAAGTGAAGAAGTATGAGAACTATGTTTTGCAAAGTGTATTTAGAAGATTTAATATTGCAGGGAGTACACTAGCTTCATGACCCAGAGATTGTGTGTTTGAATTCCAGGGCTGTCTCGCCCCAATCTGCCAGCTTAAGTTGTGATGAGTTTGATTAGTTCTTAGACTGGCTGTCTAGTTGAGTGCAAAATGGTATAGTTTCCAGTCCTGGTATCTTATTGACATTCTGTGTTGCTAAGCAAAAAATTGCTTTCAGTCAGTCAGTTAGGGCGAGGTATGGTGGCATGGAGGATACTACAATAAAACCATGACAGTGACCCTCAGTACATTTGATCAGTTACCCATGACAGGTGAGCTAATGAAGAAGTTAATGTTTCTAGTAGTTTCGGCCAGAGAAGTTTGTGCTTTTTCTTGACAGATTAAAAGGTTTGAATGTCCCATTGCATATGGTTTGCTATCTTCAATACTTATAAAATATCGTTGTCTGAGCTCAGGAGGCACAAACTGTTACTCTTCTCCGAGCATTTTTTAACATATTGTGACTATTATTTTTCTTGGTTGAAATTGTAGCTAAAGGGTAGTAGCATGTTCAAATTCCATTCATGTTTTCAGCAGAAAGTCATGTGAAAAGGGAGTATACTGTGCTCTTGTTTAGTCCTCATTGTTTTAAAGCAAAAGTCAGTGGTATGGCTCGTGTGTGTGTGTGTGAATTATTTTTCCGGTTAGCAGGTTTAAATTTGGGGTGCGGCCTGTTTGTGCATCAATACAATATTTAATTTGATTAGAGCAAAGGGTTCACAAAATTCATACCAAGTTGACTCTAGAATGAATTTGGGGAATCAGAAGATGCAGATATAAATTAATTATATCAATAATCCTCTGCAACCTATTTGGAACATTGCTGACCTATGCAGTTCCAATCTGAATAAATTAATGCCAATTTATGTGAATTCAAGTGAAACAAGTTAATTGAGTCCCAGCTGATCTAAGTTGAATTTTAGTTGCTTTGTGTAAATTGGACAGGGTGGTTGAGTGGGTTTTTCAGGGTAATAGGCACTGCTCTTGTATTGTGTGTTTACTCAGGAGTTCTTCCTGGGTTAAACCTTTGCCTGAATTATGTATTCGATCCACAGTACTACATTGGAATGAAATTCAAGTACATTTTCAAGCTGTGTCATGGCTGACCAATTCTAAATTGTAGATCAGCTTTAAATAGCTGCTGAGGTGCAGAGAAATTTTAAGTAGGGCAGGGACAAAGCTTTTCTCTTTAGAACAGCTTGTTGTTCAAAATTGATTTCTGACCTTCATTCCTTGAAGATCGTGTCTGGAAGCTGATATCTTTCCATCCTTTTCAACCCCTCCCATTCTGCTCCACAGATCGTACATTTTTGTTTCTTTCCTGTACCATTCAGATTTTTTACTGACAAAATGATTGATTCGTAGGATGTTTTAGCAGTCAATTCTTCATTCAAATACTGCTGTGCAATGATAACTAAGTGAAACAAGAATGATTGAACATATAGCCTTTACCTCTTTGCATCTTCTAACAACCATCTGTTTATGCCCAACAAAACGTGTCCTTTTCAATATTTAGTTATTCTCTTAAGTATATGTACTTTGCCCCATCCCATTTCAATTTTATGCACTGTATTTAAATATAATTTCTTCAAATATTATTTAACCTGTATTTATTAAGGAAACATTTGCCTCAAAGTATGATTTCAGACATTGATTCTCATTTAATAAATTGTGTGATTTTGAAATTTGTCCAACTAACAAAATATGAGTGAAATCAATGGCTACTTTTGATGGCCATTTGTTTGCTGTATATATTTTCAATAAAAATCCTGGTAATTATTTTCCAGAATTTTTTTTGAGGGTGTGCAATTTCTCTATTCACACTCTATTCCTTCTTCCTTTTAGTTCCAGTTCCCTTTATGGATCCTGCCGCATCATTCACTTGTGTGCCTACAAGTAAACACCAATGTTAGTTCTCACTGGCCACTAGGAACCACACAGCAATACCCCAGCTGATTACTCCCAGTCGGAATTTCTTTCCCAGTCAGCACAACTGATACACTGTGTTTTCACTCCCAAGACTTTTTCTGATTTGTTCCTTAAACCCCCTGCAGTCTGCGCTGTCCATTTCCAGTTTGCCAGATTAGGTCTTCAGTGATTTCTGGCTCAACCCATCATTTTAATAAGCAATGAATTTAAAATGGATAAATGGTCGACCTTTTACATATCAGAATGTTTGTCTCTTGTCAAACTGGTTGCTAAACTGAGCAAGTAAATTAGTCATCACAACCAAATATTAATGTGCGTAGGAGAGTCTAAATAATGCAGTGGTTAGCCATCTATTTCACCTCTTTGTTCTTTCTCATCTACTTGGTTGTAAGAACAAAGAAGAATAGTTACTGCAATCAATTTGTGCAGACTTCTCACAGAATTCCATAAGGAATACAAAACTGTAGAATTCATGCATGCCTTGTACTATATTTAGAATTCTTTGGTAATTTCCCTTCGCTCTGCTATGGTGATTGTATAATTGTTAATTTTCGGCAGAAAGAGCTTGCATTTACGGAAGTTGTGTGTATACACATATTGTGGCATTCTGGAGCTGATTGGGGCAATTCATCTTCACGTAATAAGAACTGAAGCTATCAGCTAGAAATCTGTACCATTTGACCCTCTGTCCTTTCTGCTACCAGTTTCTAAGCGTGATGCTGATAGTATGTTTCAGCATACTCGTGAACACAGTCGCTTGGAGTCCAGCATTTTGTGTCTTTACATAGTTTGCTGTGGTCAACATATTCCATAAGAGAGCAAAACATGTGTTTTATCAGGAGCCAAGGCACAGCACCTTTTTGATGAAGGTAGTATAATTAGGATTAATGCGTTCCGTAAACTTTGGTTTTCAGCATAGAGTTTTGCAGAAACTCGCAATTAGAGTTTTTGAAGTTTGCAGTGAAATTCTGCAAAATGCAGTAAGCCAGGATAATTCTGAATACAACAGGAGTAGCTTTCACCATTGTTCACACTCGTAACTGCAAATTGAAATGAGATTATACTATACGCACTGCGTTTGGGAGCTCATGTTAAAAATGAAACCTCTTCCTCTATTTCTGTCTAGTCGTGTACTTCAATAACATGCCTTTTTCAAAGCTATATACCTGTACATTTTTGAATATATTATAGTAAGAACCTCATTGGTTTGGGTTATATTGCACAATTTCACCCATTGGCCAGGAAGCATACAAAAAATGGAACCTTTAGATGAGAATACGACTGGTATATAACAGCAGCTATCTGATTACAACCAGCCCTGACATAACTGCCTGAATTTTTTCTTAGATTTATTGCCCACCTCTCCAATTTGATTTTCTCCCCAAGGAGTTTCACTCTGTCTGGGGGTGGGTATCCATTGATTTGTAATCCCGTTGCCCCTGACTCTCTTCATAACCCTGAATAGAACCAAAGATGTTTACACTGCATCTTATCAGCAGATTTTTCATTTTGTTTAAGAGAAAGCATTGCTCATTTACATTTTGTGTATATGTGCATGTTCATACTGTGTGTGTACACAGATTACTTGTGCTGGTAGCTTGAGCAAAAAACTGCAGGTTTGGGATGAGAGTGAGGAACACTTAACAAGCAAGAGCAGTGGGCATTTCTGCAGGAGAGTTTGCCTGTTAGTTTGTAAAAGAGGAACAATAGAAAATATACATCTGGAATGACCCATAGTTTCCTGACCGATTGCTTTAGATTTCACAACCTATTATACCTCTAACCAGCAGTTGCAATAAGACTGGAACAGTTTCAGCACAGTGTTTAAGTATATAAAAATCTTTGAACTACAAACATGATATTCTAGAAGCAATTCGGCAGAGGAGAGGATAAATACCATGCAAAGTCAAAAGAGAGTGCACAATGTTATGTTACATAGAAGTGGTTAAAATCCTTAGCAGCTCACTATCTGAAAGAGCCTGAGCCTTAGTTCCTGTGGTGCTTTGTGTGCTACCCAGAGGGATGACACTGGCAGAGATTTTTTTTAAATCACCCTTATAATATCCTGGGTGGGTGGCAGAGGTCACAAGCAGTAACTCGGTTCTAGCATTCAGATGGCTGGCAAACTAATCCAGAAGCAGTCACAGTGTGTTAGACTGCTTTGAAATCCACAAGTGTATCCTCTACATGATATTGGTACTTTCCCAAAGAATATCAGTGGAACCAGAATGAAAGACCTCTGTACAAAAAGAAAAATGTTATCACACTGCATTTTAGTTCATTGGATATGGAAAATGTTTCACGAGGAAAGTTTCCAGTAATTCACTCCTGACAGTTGTTTTTGGATTTGAATAAGCACTCTCATCTCAGAGTCAGAAGATCATGGGTTTGAGCCCAGGGATTTGAGCACAATAATGTTAGCTAACACTTCAGTGAAGTGGTGAGGGAGTTATGCATTGTTGGAAATACCGTCTTTCAGATGAGAAGTTAAACTGCGACCCGGTCTGCCTGTTCAGGTGGACTAGTCAAAGAAGAGCAGCAGATTTCTCTCGAGCAACACCACTAAAACACATTAACTGGTCATTTATCTCATTATGTGCATAAAATGGCTGCCTTGTAAACCTATATAACAGCAGTGACTGCACTTCAGAATTGTGAAGTCCTTAGGATGTGAAAGGAACTCTATAAATGCAAGTTATTTCTTTTCTTTCAGTGCTCTCCAAATATTTCTCTGCTTTAGTAAACTTAAAATCTATTTCTTGACTTTTGTAATATTAGTTGTCAATTTTTCAATTTCTTTGCAAAGTATTTGGCAATGGAAGTCTGGTGACATATAACTTCAGCTGTTTCAGTGAAAAGGCAGTCACAGAGTTAGTGTCTGTGGAGCTAGTATTGTGTTTTTGAAAAAATGCTCTCTGAGAAAGGGCCTAGTGAAGAGAAGTTTGCTCAGCTCATTACATGGGGGAGATGGGAAAGAGACAAGAGCAACAGAAATGAGGACAAGAGGGCCTGTTTCCTCTACTTTGTCATTTTAATGGTTGGTTGATAGTGCCTCTGGATGCTGTTGCTGGGAAACAAGGTACTAGTGGGAACTGGGAGTACTGTTACTGCTCTATGAAGGTTGCATGTAGCACTCAGTTTCATTTCAAAGTGCAAAATGATATATTTTACATATAGTTGTGATCACCTTGTTTTCAGAGGTATTTGATGAATCTGGATGTTGGGCATATGACATCAATAAAGCAATAAGTACACAAGATTGACACTGAGGTTATGATCAAGAATCCATGACCTCAGTTCTAAGAAAGGGAAGTCTGTTTTGTGTGGAGGTTTTTCCTCAATAGAAGGGGCATGGGTAAACACCCACTGCACATTGGTTTGCAACTTGTAAACAGTTTTAATCTACAAATAGCACTTGCTTATAAGGCCACAGTTCATGCTCAGTGTATATTCTCAGCATAAATCTGCCCATATTAATTCACACTAAGTTGGTAATCTCATTTGGGGACGCCACATGATAGCTGATGTGGAAAATTGAAAAATTCACACTGGTGCAGTGGAGGATAGAGTAGTGAAAGGATTTCTGTTTATCAGACCTGGGCAATCCTCTTGCTGACTCTTTGTACTGGAAGAGTTCAAATGTTCCATTCACAGTCCTGGCATCCATAGCTTGAGCACCAGAAATATATAAGTTTAAACAATCAATCTGACTAAAACTGAAACAAGTCTTCTCAATGGAACTAATAAACTAAAGTTAAAGGTCATATTGGTTATTGAATGATGAATAAATAGTGCTTACTATAGTTCATGTATTAATGTAGCACCTTTCAGGATATCCCAAAGTGCTTGACAGCCAATTAAGTACTTGTGAAGTGTAGTCGCTGTTGTAATGTAGGAAACACGGCAGCCAATTTGCACACAGCAAGGTCCCACAAACAGCAATGTGAAGATAATCTGTTTTAGTGATGTTTGAGGGATATATATTGGCCAGGACACTGGGGAAAACACCCCTGCTTCTCTTCGAGATAATATCATGGGATCGTTTACGTCAACCAAAGAGGGCAAATGGGGCCTCTATTTAACGTCTCATCCGAAAGACGGCACTTCCGACTGCAATACACCCTCAGTGCCGCACTGGATTATCAGCCTAGATTTTGTGCTCAGGTCTCTGGAGTGGGACTCAGAGGCGAAAGTGCTTCCACTGAGCCACAGCTGACATCCATTTATGACACCTGTAGATTTACAATAGCTGCAGGGTCATTAATTTTGGATTAGAAGGCAATAAAAGAAATGGAAATTAAGAGTGAGCTTTGCACAAGCGTGGTTTATTAAAAAAGGTATCCCCTGTTAATGGCAGAACAAACCTAATCAGCTGAAAGTTGGCCATTTGGCTGCTCTAATGCTGTACATTTTGCATTCAGTAGTGGCTGAACATTATGGTTTCTGTTGCAGACATTTTTTTCTTCTGTCTATATAGCTTCTTTGTGTTTTTGAATTTGTCTTGTTTTTTTGTAATGTCAAATTTTATCTCTTTATTAAATTCCTCATTTTTTGAATCTTTAATAATTTTTCATGCAGATTAGCTATATATTGATTAGTATTCAGTCTTACTGTGCATCCATTTTGATAAATAGCCCTGTCTTCCAATATTGATCCACACAATAAGTTATGTATAGTGAAGAGAGCATTGCAATCATGTGTATGTCTTTTGCTCTGATGAGAATTCTTGGCACAATATCTTTCCTGAAAAATGTTCATGAAATTTATGAAAGTATGTCGATGTTTTTTCTTAAAAACTGA
The DNA here is from genome assembly GCF_035084215.1 of Heptranchias perlo. Classification (NCBI taxonomy): domain Eukaryota; kingdom Metazoa; phylum Chordata; class Chondrichthyes; order Hexanchiformes; family Hexanchidae; genus Heptranchias; species Heptranchias perlo. The sequence goes on from NC_090351.1 coordinate 12,617,490, forward strand.
GTTAATTTTTTTAACTTGTTTCATTTTCCTTGAGATCTTTGAACATCACAACCTTTCCATTTCTTTTTCAATTTATTGCTTGGAATGGGGGAAAACGTAACCTGTGCTTGAGCACTTGAAAAGCAGAAGGTGCTTAACAATTATTTGCAATTCCATTTCATTCATTGATGTAACTTCCATTTTTGGAAAATCTTCTACTGTGATGGTGCATCCTCCCTGTGAGAACACTTGAATGCATCTATCAACAATTTGAATAATGAAAGGAGAGCAAAAGTGCAGAATCTGTGTAATGTTCCTTTTCCTGCTTGTGCTATACCATGAGAAATCGCTTACCCTTCCCAAGAACATATTTTGTTTTAATGAGCAATCTTTTGTTACAGTGAAGAAGTAATGTAAAGAGAGAGATAAGTCTTGAGACCACACTAACTGGGCAAAAAAATTAATTGCTTTAAATTTTTAATCAGCCTAAAGATGGAAAATAGCACAAATCCAAATATGAACTGATTGAGCTGAGGACATAAGAGACATTACTGGTTAAAATTATTTTTACAGTGAATACTTGTGACTTAAATGCAGATTAAAGTTAATGAAACTGTTCTTTAATGTCTTTCCAACTAATGGAACAGAAAATCTCAGTATTGGCTGTTAGTCTGCTTCAAGTTGTAGTGCAATAGGCATTGCTGCATGTATTCTACTAATAACATAACAATACTTATAAAATGTACTTGTAAAAATAGCCTGAATGAGACTCTATAGCATTCAGTATATATTGGACTGAACATAAGGGACATGATTTTCATTCAGGTTCTACGTGCTGGAATGCGCAGTTCAGGGGTTCCTGTGCACTGAGCATAAATCTGCAATTTTGCCGTGATTCACAAAGTATTCATTTGCTGTTATGAAAATGCAGAGTTTATTTTGTGAATCATATGTACAGATAATTTAGCAAGCTAAAGTTTCTTCCATTAATCATTCTATCATATAGTAAGAGGTCAGGCTGAAAACATGTTTCTGCACCTCTTTATGCTATGCACAGTTTGTTGCTGTGGGGTGAGAGGAGCTTGAGGTGACTGTGTCTGTATAATTTTGTTTCCTTCCTTCTTGAGAGACTGCCTGACTGACATCGGCTCAGTGCCTCCCCACAACTGCAATGCTCAGTGGGAAACTCACCATCCCAAAACACATGTTGGAACCTTTCATTGTTATGTATTATCCCATAAGGATCAAATTCTGAATTTTGATCTTTCTCAAGTGTTCCTTACGTTCAGTCCAGAATATAGATAATGCCATATGATCTCTCTTCAGGCTATTTTTAAAAGAAGATTTTATAAGTATTGCAATGTTATTAACAGAATACATATTTAAAGATCTATTCATTAACTGTTAATTGCTGTCGTCAGACTTACCATTGACTCAAGATAAATTTACACATTTTCAGAGAAGTATTCAACCAGAGAACATTGGAGGCAAAGCGCAGCATCTAATCAGATATGGTACTGACAACTTTTGGCATTATCTGCTGAAATAACTTCTGTCTTGCCTTGGAAGAATGCTCTGTTATGTACCAGGAGGCATGCCAACATTTGTGCTAAGTTCATCCAAACAATGCACCAATCTGTTTGTTGCATTGACTTCAGTGACTTTCAAAATCATTTATTTTACAACAACTTTCCCTGGGGAAATGTTATTGAACTAAGTTGCAATAAAACATTTACAGTGATGTGGAGTACCTGAACACATTGAGCTACAGATGCAGCTTCCAGAGGCATATATACACTGATAGTTCTTTTGTGCTCCACTTCCATTCACGTCCCTCTGTGGCCCTTGACAGTTCTTATATTTAGCGAATGCTTTGTTATAAAAGCAGTCATTTTGTCCCCTAAATAAAAGTGAATATTTTGATTGGCTTAGGATTACTGAAATAATATTTCACTCATACACATTTCCATTTCTTGTCAAAACAATACCGACCCTGAAGTTTTTTTTATCGATTGTTGAACCATCCATGGATAGTTGTAGTGATGTAATTATCACTGAGGCAACTAAATCAACTCCTTCAGTCAGATATTGGATAAAAATGAATCCAAAATTCCCTGTGGCTGACTTTCTTAATGGGCAAAATTTGCTTGGGTATTAAAAGTATAAAATGCTTGAAACTTAGGGCAGATCAGTTACCATTTAACAGAAAATTAAGACTGGAACTCTGTCAGAATTCAGTAAAATCTCTTGCACAATGAGTATATTTCCCTAACATTGATCGTTTTAATTTCAGAAAGTCACTGTCACAGGGTTTAAGTTAATTACCTATTTACCGCATCACTAATTTCAGTAAGAACAAAAAGCAACATTTATGGTGATGGGGTTAATTCATACCAGGTTGTACAAAGATGACTTTGAGAAGGTGACGAAGTTGATGAATTGTGAGTATTGCATGCCTGGAATATTAAGACGTTTGATGAGGTAACAGAATTAAACAAATGTAAGGGCTTTCGACATAGAAGGGTAACTGGGTAATATTTATGTTGGTAGGCTTGTTATTTGTCTTGACAAGACGATGATAGAGGATATGATAAAGGGACAGAGTTTGTGTAATGGAGTTCCTCAGGGATCTGTTTGCCAATCTGTTTGTGACCTAGAGAAGGGGACTGAAACAGCATCATTAAATAAGAATGAGCTATGTGGGAAAAAGTGGGCTCTATGCAAAGTGATTTAGCAAGATGGACATTTGGGCTGAAAGTGACCATGTGAAGAGATGCAAATGTTTTTACCTTTCACATATATGTATAGAAGCCATAACAGGAAGGAGTGATGGTTATATATTGGAAGAGGAAAAAGGTTCAGTACTTAACCAGCTCTTGAAAATGCATACAATATGAGACTATGATCAGCAAGGTAAACAGAACATTAGGGATGTGTGAGGAGCAGCTGAAGCAAATTGTACTAATTCAATAACTGATTAATGAAATGACTCTCAATGTTGCATTACATTCTGGTCACTTTAGCTCAAAATGCATGTTTACCCAACAGAGAGGGCTACAGTGATTATCTCTGGACTCCTAAAATAGACTTCAGGAGTTCAGATCGTGCACATTAGAGGAAAACAATTGAAGGGTGATGTGATGTGAAAGAGCTTGTTGCATGCAGATTAAGTTAGCATGTCAAACAGAATCCAGGACAGTTTTACCCATAAGAATTCAGCAGATTGCTGAATGCAAAGATGGAGATAGGTATAAGAGAAAGGAAGGCAGTTTTGGACTGTGCTTTCTTTGGTGGGGGAGGGTGTAACCAACGATCACTGGAGAATATAGATAAAATGCAAGTGTTCCCAGGTGGACTGAGTGAGACCAATTGGCTCAACAGATTATTCTTTTAGAACCATGTCCTTCTGACCGAAATTACAACAATTTTAAAATTGCTTCTTGTAAAAGGAGCTGCCTGAGGTAAATGCCTCATATGGTATATTTTAAAAATTAATTGTATTAAATTGTTCTGGCTGTACAGCATTTATTATAAATGTGTTAAATAAATTTAAGCTGAAAAAAATTAACCCTTAAATTGTACTGTTTTGCTGGGCTGGACAGTTTTGTATGTTTTCAGCTTGTACTTTGACATGTAAATCAACACTAATATTACAGTGATATCAGTCAAATGCCAGAAGTAGCTTTACTACTATATTACTATATTAACAGTAAACTATAAATGCTAATTTTTAAAATAAATTTAAAAATACGAAACTTTTAAAACAAGGACTTGCATTTATATAATATCTTGCTGTATTTCTCAAGGCATCCCAAAGTGCTCTAGAAATGCACGACTTTGAAATGCAGTCTTTGTTGCTATAAAGGTGAATGCAGCAGCCATTTATGATGATGGAATCATAAATACCAAGGCGATATCTGACCAATTAGCCTATTTTTGGTGATGATGGTTAAGGGAAGAATGTTGGCCAGGGCGCCAGATGAGCTCCCTGCTCTTCATATAAATCCAAGGGACCTTCAGCATTCACCTGAACAGGAAGGTGGGACCTCAGTTTAAAATTTCATCCAAAGAATGACACCTCTGCTAATGTAACGTGCCCTCAATACTGTACCGAAGTGTAATCCGAGAATGTGTTGTATGCTGTCTCACAACCATTTTAAGACCCTTGCAGGTGTCAGAAAGAAAGATGGCATTGATCCCATCATTCTGGTTGTTTTTGAACCTAGGCCCTAAAAGTAAAAGGTCAATAGTTTAACCTAATAATTACAGTTAGTTTCTTTCTCAGTATTTGTATATTAATTCCAGGGCTCTTTTTCACAAAGTCTGAGAATGCCATTCAATCTTCAAGATAAAGTTTGAGTACAAAAACACTAGCAAGCACAAATGACATTCTTGCCTTGTTCCCCTATCCTGGCCAAATGAAGGGGTGATACCATCATTCAACATGATCAAAGCAAGGGTAGCAGCATGTAAACACCTAGTCCATTGAAAGAAACATTCGCCAAATCCAAAGTTTTGTAGGGATAGACTAAGTAGTGCCACTGTTGAATCAATGAAGCTGGTGACATAATGCAAGCTGTGTTTACGTTATGTCAGTATAACAGTTTTCTCCGAATACCATAACAGACTGGCCATTCAAAAAGCCCACCTGGTACTTATGAATAATCTAAGATGGCTGATTCTTTCTTGTTGCTAAGAATATTTTTTAGCAAGCATCTTTATGGTGTACATTTCACTGGAAGATAGGCTAGTACTTCATTTTGAGAAGATTCCTTACCCTTTTTTGGTTAAGACCAAAAGCAAAGCTTCACTGAACAAGGAAAATAATCTAAATATGTCTGAAATTTGGTTAAATGCATCTTCAATGGTCACACAACTTCTGAAAGATCTTCTGTTAAAGCTCTGTTATGAAGCCATGCATACCTAGAGCCTTATACTTGTCATTCAGTAAATGTGCTTATCAGTAAAATGTAGTAGTGGTGCTGCACTTCATTTGAAATAGAGGTGCAAGGAGTTGATTTATGTTTGTTATCCACTGAGATGCCATTTTGTGTCCTAGGAGAGTATTGTTTAGGACAGTTTATTAATCAGTGCTATATGATCTTCATTATCCACTAGAACAAATGAAAGACGCTGCTTTTAGTATGTTCTCTGAAGGATTGCACCAGTAATTTACTAAGGTTTCTGCATGAAGTATGAACTGAATTGAGGGGGCATTCTCAGCAGTGATTCCTGCTGTCACAGTGAAACAGTGGGCCAGAAATCGCAGAGAGTGACGTTGCAACGCTCACCACTGCTCCTGCGAATTAAATTAATGAAAATACTTACTGCGGGTTCCAGCCATATCAGCATACTTAATATCTCATGTTATGGAAGGAACAATGAAAGAAAACAAGTCTTCAAATTGTTAATGTAGGAAAAACCACGCTATAGTTGCACACAAACATTTTGAAATAAAGGAAGAATTTGCATTTATATCTGCCTTTGCTCAGAATGTCCTGAAGTACTTTATGGACTATGAGTTACTTCTGAAATGTAATCACTTGTTTTGTAGGCAACATAATACAGCCAGGTTCATTGACAATACATTGTTTTATTAGTTTATGATTTAGGTTAGATTATGATGCTGTAAGAGTCACACAATCATTTTTAACACCAGCCATTCTGTTAACACAAGGTATATAGTTAGTTGAAAGAGGCCAGTAGAGTGAAAGTTACACTCGAGATGTCGCCTGTTGGTATCTGGAATGATCCTGCAACTTTGAAGTTGAGGCCATTGGTGACCTTCACTATCTTGTGCATAGCAGATGGCCAACTCTTCTTGCAGGCCTTTCTGCACACCTCAGTTACAGCATCCCTGGTGAGACTGAGCCTCATGCACTCCATCATGCTTAAGGTAGCCATCGCTCTTGCAATACACCACCTGCCTAGGGGTATACATGGTACAAGTCACGTACCTGTTTTGCCTTCTCTGGTCCCAGGTTGCTCCCTCCTACTCCACTGCGATATGCTGACAATGCCGGTAGAGCCAGGTCACTGACAGAAACTCCTGTTGCTATTTACTTCTGTTATTACTAAAGTGATGTTTCAAAATCTTTCCATTCAGTAAGTTTGCTAGCTTCAGAACTGATAATGGAGCAAAATATTCACTTTTTGACTTGACTGTAAGTGCAGAATACTGAATGAGTTCCTGTTTAGTCACCTTAACAAGACCTTAAATGAAAATTGGCTTTTTCTTTAACTTTTCATGAATGTTCATTTAATCCATTTTTGGAGGGATAGGAATCCTGAGAGCAGCACAGAATACTGATGAATAGTGTGTTAGTGCTTTCTATCTAAATTATATCACTTTTCAGTCAACTCACTAAAGTTACAGAAATCAGAATTGTCAGCTGCCAAGAGACATGACAGCACAAAACCCACTGACTGTATTCAATTAGGATTGTTAAATTTTACGTGAAGTGTATTACAAAGAAATGGGCAAAGAATTTGCACCTTCAATCTTCTCCTTGATTATTATATATTGCACAGAGATCAAAGCAATTTTCTTTTAAAATTACAATTGCTGAGAGATTTTGCTGAGTATGTGGCATTTTTAACTGTTTATTATCAGTAAAATAGTACTGCAGTGTGGTTTCTAAGGGCACAGTTTAAATGTATTTTCAGATTGCATCCCATTTTCATCATATGTGCAGTTTTCAAATGTTTAAACATTTTTGAGTCCTGGGCAATGCAGTCATAGGAACAGGAGTAGGCCATTCAGCCCCTCGTGCCTGCTCCGCCATTTGATAAGATCATGGCTGATCTGTGATCTAACTCCATATACCCGCTTTTGGCCCATATCCCATAATACCTTTGATTGCCAAAAAGCTATCTATCTCAGATTTAAATTTAGCAATTGAGCTAGTATCAATTGCCGTTTGCGGAAGAGAGTTCCAAACTTCAACCACCCTTTGTGTGTAGAAATGTTTTCTAATCTCGCTCCTGAAAGATCTGTCTCTAATTTTTAGACTGTGCCCCCTACCCCTAGAATCCCCAACCAATGGAAATAGTTTCTCTCTATCCACCCTATCCGTTCCCCTTAATATCTTATAAACTTCGATCAGATCACCCCTTAACCTTCGAAACTCCAGAGAATACAACCCCAATTCAAGTCACCAGCTAATAACGTTCTGTAGCTTTATTCTGAATGATATCACTCATTTATTTTCAGCAGCATAACACAGTCTTCAACCACAAAAAAAAAGCACAGCAAAGTGGCCTGAAGCATTGCAATTCTTGTGTTAGCCTAGGCGATGAGTTTTTACAGGCTGTTTGAGCATGATGGTCAACACAACCAAGACTGAGCCTGATGACTTTATGCGCACTTACCAGCAAGGGTTAATCCATAGAGATCAATAGCAGGATTGTTTTGCTGTATGGATGCTGAGGCTATTTATGGTACCCCAATTGTCACCCCCAATCAGATCAGCTAACTCAGCATAAATCAGGGCTGAATCTGGGATCTTCAGGGTCTGCATGATTCAGTGCCACATCAGGCAGCGCATTTACCCAGAAAAGTCTTTGTATGTAACTAGAACTGCCAAGGTAAAAGTCATGAGACGCCTGCCTTTCTTCCATATGCTTATACCTGCATCCTATTGTTGTGCCACCGAACGTATTAAAAAAAAAACCTCAATGTAGACGTAAAGATGTTTCTACTTGTGGGGGAGTCCAAAACTAGAGGCCATAAACGTAAGATAATCACTGATAAATTCAATAAGGAATTCAGGAGAAACTTCTTCACTCAGAGAATGTGGAACTTGTTACCACATGGAGTGGTTGAGGTGGTTAGCAAAGATGCATTTAAGGGAAAGCTAGATAAATACATGAGGGAGAACGGAATCGAAGGATTTGTTGATGGGGTGAGATGTTGTAAAGTGGGAGGAGGCTTGTGTGGAGCATAAACACCAGCATTGACCATTTGGGCCGAATGGCTAGTTTCTGTGCTGTAAAATTCTGTGTAATTACTCTTTTGCTGTACCAACTGGTGGCAAATCAGTGACCAAGGCAAAAAGAGGTAGGAATTGGAGCAGGTGCAATCCAGATATTTATAATTACAGTCATCAGGAACATTTGAAAGAGCCTACAGAGAATTGAGTCTTTATTAGCATCTGTGCATTGTGTATTCACACAGTTTTTTTTCAAATTGCAAATAATAGCACAACGAAGAAATTGCTAATTTGGCTAGAAAGGGAAATAAGCTAATAGGGAGATGACTTTAAAGTATGCTTTCTGCAACATTTATAATTGATCTGTGAATGTGAAATATTTAAATTGGTTGCACATTATGCATATGAGATGTTTACTGAGCTGCCAACATCAGCATCAACAAGTGAGCCGTATTCAAATGTGACAGGCTGCTACCAAATCAAAGCTACTTTGAATCTCAGTTCCCCTTCCCACTGCTAACACAGGCTGTTGTATGGTGCTGTCAAGCAGTCCATGTGCATTTTTGCTTCTCAGCTTGTTAACTAAATCATTTTACAAGCTTTTATAGTGATTTCCAAATGTACTTGACAGATTACAGTACTGTGTGGAATTTCTTCCTTCTCTCAAGCTGGAAAGAATTATACCAACTTTATTATTTTACAAATCCTTCCATGGCCATCCTCCAACAGCCCTACGCTGCAGCTCTTCCACCTCCAAGATACTTTCTGCTCCCCTCTCCCTCCCCCCACCACTGTACCAACCCGCCTTCCCCCCCCCCAATGATTTGGATCAGAGCTTTCAGCCGTTGTTACTCTGTTCCCTTGGATGCTCTTCAACTCTTTCCTTGCTACATCTCTCCCACCTTCAAAAACTTATCTCTCCCAGCAAACGCGTCACCTACTCTTCTCCTAACTCCTCTTCATTGTCACTTCTCTCCCTCCCTCGTGAAGTTTCTGAGAATGTTTGACTATGTTAACGGTGCTACATTAAGTGTACATTGGCATATTAAATTATATAATAAATTAAGCAAACATTGTCTGAATATTTCTGTTGGAATTAGAAAATGTATGCAATAGATGAAGTAAAACAACAACTACCTGCATTTATATAGCTCCTTTAATGTATTAAAACATCTTAAGGCCATTCACAGGAGTGATTTTTAAACTAAATGTAACACCGAGCCACAAAAGGAGACATTAGGACAGTTTGGTCAAAGAGGTAGGTTTTAAGGAGTGTCTCAAAGGAAGAGAGAGAGGCCGAGAGGTTTAAGAAGGGAATTCCAGAGCCTAAGGCCTAGGCAGCTGAAGGCACGGCCGCCAGTGGAGCGATTTAAATCGGGGTTGTGCAAGAGGCAAGAATTGGAGGAGTGCAGAGACCTCAGAGGGCTGTCGGGCTGGAGGAAGTGACAGAGCTAGGGATGGGTGAGGCCATGGAGGGATTTGAAAACAAGGATGAGAATTTTAAAATCGAGGTGTTCCTGGACCGGGAGCCATTGTAGGTCAGCGAGCACAAGGGTAATGGGTGAACAGGACTTGGTGTGAGTTAGGATACGGGCAGCGGAGTTTTGGATGAGTTCAAGTTTACGGAGGATGGAAGATGGGAGGCCATCTAGGAGAGCATTGGAATAGTCAAGTCTAGTGGTAACAAAGGCATGGATGAGGGTTTCAGCAGCAGATGAACTGAAGCAGGGGCGGAGACAGGCAATGTTACGGAGGTGAAAGTAGGCGGTCTTGGTGATGGAGCGGATATGTGGTCGGAAGCTCATCTCGGGGTCAAATAGGACGCCACGGTTGCGAACGGTCTGGTTCAGCCTCAGAGAGGGATGGACTCGGTGGCTGGGGAACGGAGTTTGAAGCGGGGATGGAAGGTAATGGCTTCCCTCTTCCCAATATTTAGTTGGAGGAAATTTTTGCTCATCGGGTACTGGATATCGGACAAGCAGTGTGACAAATCAAAGATGGTGGAGGGGTCGAGAGAGGTGGTGGCGAGGTGGTGTTTTTGGATGATGTCACCAAGGGGCAGCATGTAGATAAGAAATAGGAGGGGGCCAAGTATAGATCCTTGGAGGACTCTAGAGGTAACTGTGCAGGAACGGGAAGAGAAGCCATTGCCAGTGATTCTCTGGCTACGACTGGATAGATAAGAATGGAACCAGTTGAGCACAGTCCCACCCAGCTGGATGATGGAGGAGAGGAGTTGGAGGAGGATGGTGTGGTCAACCTTGTCAAAGGCTGCAGACCGGTCGAGAAGGATGAAGAGGTATAGTTTACCACAGTCACATAGGATGTCATTTGTGACTTTGATAAGGGCCGTTTCAGTACTGTAGCAGGGACGGAAACCTGATTGGAAGGATTCAAACATGGAGTTGCGGGAAGATGGGCATGGATTTGGGAGGCGACAACACATTCAAGGACTTTGGAGAAGAAAGGGAGGTTGGAGATGGGCCGATAGTTTGCAAGGACATAGAGGTCAAGGGTAAGTTTTTTGAGGGGGGGGGCGAAGACGGCAGATTTGAAGAGGAGGGGTACAGTATGTGAGGACGGGGAACCGTTAAAAATTTCAGCTAACATGGGGGCCAGAAAGGGAAGTTGGGTGGTCAGCCATTTGTTGGGAATAGGGTCGAGGGAGCAGGAGGTGGGTCTCATGGTCAAGATGAGCTTGGAGCGGGCATGAGAGGAGATAGGAGAGAAACTAGAGAAAGATGTGAGTTCAGGTCTAAGGCAGGGGGGGAAACGGAGAAGTTTGGCTTGATGGACTAAGGGAAGGGAGGGAAGCTGAACGGATGGTCTCAATCTTTGTGACAAAGTGGTCCACGAGCTCCTCGCACTTGTTGGAGGTGAGGGTGGAGGAGGCAGGGGAGAGGGATTTAAGACGACGGTTTATAGTGGCGCAGAGAAGCCAGGGGTTATCTTTGCACTCCAGCATCACCCTAGAATAGTGAGCAGTTTTGGCAGAGGAGAGCAGGACCCAATAATGCATTATGTGATCCAGTCCAATCTGCGATGAATGGCTAAACCAATTGTCCGCCATCAAACGTTCAAGCCTGCGTCCCTCGGACTTAAGGGAGTGGAGATGAGGGCCGCACACCAGGGAGAATGACCAGGGTGAGAGAGAATAATGGTTTTAATGGCAAGGTCGTCAAAGGTGGAAGTGAGGGTGTGATTGAGCAGAAATGTCATGGTGAATGTAGGGCAAAAGGTTAATCAGTTGGGAATTTGTAAGTGACTTGGGTGAGAGTTTTTTCCAGGGGCGAGCACAGGAGGTGGGGTCAGAAGGGGAATGTGGGTGGAGAGGGATACAAGGAAGTGATCAGAGATGGCCTTATCTGTGATTGACACGATGGGAATAACAGTCAATTGCTTGAAAGAATAGCAAGGAAATGTTATGAAAAAGATCCCTTTGGGTTATTTGAGTTGTGTTTCAACGTCAGCGAGGTAAATCTGGCCTTCTCTGCTAGCTGGTAAGGGGTTAAGTGTTATGCAGTTCTGCTTGTCTTATGTAGAAAAGATTGTGATTTAGCTTTTGTGTTATAGTTTTGCAGTCGGTGATTAAAATAGAGAACACTGTAATGCCTGTGATTATCAACAGCTGTGACAACTCCCATCACAGCAAGCGTGTGCTCATAATTTGGTATTGTATTCCCTTACACGATCAGAATAAAGACAGGAGCAAGGACAAAAAGAGATGCTTCCTTTTTTTAAAAAAAAAAGTTTTCCTCTCTTTTTCCACTAATTTTCTCCCTTCACCACCTCCTCTCCTGAAGATGTTAATCTCTTTCCGAGGCAGTGTTCCATGGGTGTCGGCTTCTCGCCAGTATCTTGGGAAGTGGCCATTGATTATATACGAACTGAGGCGGTGAATGTCAGCAGGTGACCAGGAGTGGAGAGGGGGAGTCGCAACCTAGCCCAATCTTGTCTTCACCCGATACCAACCCATTTGCACTGCCATTATGGGTCACTGGATAGCAATCAGGAGCATGAGTCTCTGCTGATATTCCCCTCCCCAGTTTGCAACCGCTGAAACTAACTGTAGCGCTCTTATCCGCCGTTCCAGCTGACATCAGCGAACTCAGTACAGTCCGTTACGGTTCAGTCTTTCACTCAAAACTTTTGTCTTGTATTCATAGCAAAGAGGTTTCCTTAAGTAAACCAAGTCTAAGCCAACATGCCGAGGATTAGGTTACCTAAGTACAGTATACAGTATGTTGGAGATCAGATAGGATGCCCACCACATAGTCCTATCTATATCAAAAGGCAAAAAATATCATGCCTGTCAGCAATGTGAACAGGCTAAAACTGGTGAATTTATTTGGAGGTTGAAAAATACATAGAACAGTAAGACAAAGCAACACTAGACTTTATAAAGCCTTTCAAAACAGGAAAAGAATCTGGGACCCTCATGACCGGTGTGGCTCAGTTGCTCTACAAAAAATTCATTGCTTTGGGGTCGGCGTGAAAGTTGGGTTTTAAGCTGGTTGTGCTTCAGCTGAGACAAAGGATCAAATGTGAAACACCGAATTCTGCTTGAGGGCTCAGATTCATGATAAAGTATTGTCTGTGTTGACTGTTTATTCCCCCTTCCTCCCCCACATCCAAAACTTCTGTAGAAACATAAAAACACTATACTCCAGATGTGGTCTCACCAAGGCCCTGCACAACTGCAGTAAGACATCCCTGCTCCTGTACTCAAATCCTCTTGCAATGAAGGCCAACATACCATTCGCCTTCCTAACTGCTTGCTGCACCTGAATGCTCGCTTTCAGCTACTGGTGTACAAGGAGACCCAGGTCTTGTTGCATCTCCCCTTTTCCCAATCTATTGCCATTCAGATAATCTGCCTTTCTGTTTTTACAACCAAAGTGGATAACCTCACATTTACCCACGTTATACTGCATCTGCCATGTTCTTGCCCACTCATCCAACTTGTCCAAATCACATTGGAGCCTCTTTGCATCCTCCTCACAGCTCACATTCCACCCCAGCTTTGTGTCATCTGCAAACTTGGAAATGTTACATTTAGTTCCTTCATCCAAATCATTTATATATATATATATATATATTGTGAATAACTGGGGCCCAAGCACTGATCCCTGCGGTACCCCACTAGTCACTGCCTGCCACCCGGAAAAAGACCCGTTTATTCCTACTCTCTGTTTCCTGTCTGTCAACCAATTCTCAATCCATGCCAGGATATTCCCCCCCCAATCCCATGTGCTTTAATTTTGCACACTAACCTCTTGTGTGGGACCTTATCAAAAGCCTACTGAAAATCCAAATACACCACATCCACTGGTTCTCCCCTATCTATTCTACTAGTTACATCCTCAAAAACCTCCAGTAGATTTGTTAAGCATGATTTCCCTTACATAAACCCATGCTAACTTTGTCCAATCCTGTTAATGCCCTCCAAGTGTTCTGTTATCACATCTTTTATAATAGACTCTAGCATTTTCCCCACTACTGATGTGAGGCTAACTGGTCTGTAATTCCCTGTTCTTTCTCTCCCGCCTTTTTTAAATAGTGGGGTTACATTTGCCACCCTCCAATCTGTAGGAACTGTTCGAGTCCATAGAATTTTGGAAGATGATCACCAATGCATCCACTATTTCCAGGGCCACTTCCTTTAGTACTCTGGGATGTAGATTATCAGGCCCTGTAGAAATTCACATAATGATGCTTACTTTGTGCTCAGCTGCTTATAGCTGGACAGATTTTATATGCCTACATAACAACATTGACTCCATTTCAAAATAATTAATTGGCTGTGAAGTGCTTTGGGAACTCCTGAGGACTTGAAAAGCACTATATAAATACAAGTTTTTTTCTTCTTCACCAACTAGTGATACTGCTTTGTTTTTCGCTTGACTTAGGGTCTGACCTTGCAGTAAAGCTGCTGATTTTGTTTCTTTCATAGAGCTAAATATCCCACAAAGCTTTACTTTTGAAACAATCGCATTGCACTGATGCACTCTGCCTAATTGAATCAGCTCATGCAGGGTTGGATATTTAAAGAGCATTAATGCATATAGTGATTGCACTGCTAAAAGAAGGCAGGAGCTTCATTAAATATAACAATGAAATTGAAATGAATACCATTTCCCAACTCTAATGCTAGGATTGTGCTGCGGCTCAATTGTGCCTATATAAAACAGGCATTCAGAATTGCTCAGTTCTGTCGTCATAGCGTTGAAGATTTAATGGTGTACTGACATTTTTTGTTTCTCAGTAATTGAGCCTGCAGCATAATGTTGGTGATTTGTCTTTTTGCTGCATCACTTTTTTAGATTTAACTTTGTGGCAAGGGTTTTGTTAGTGCCAATTTTTTGGTATAATTTCAAATGACTGCATGGATATCCGAATGAGAATCCCTCTATAATAAAAACAGAAAATGCTGGAAATATTCAGCAAGTCAGGCAGCATCTGTGGAGAAAGAAACAGAGTTAACGTTTCAGGTCGATGACCTTTCGTCAGAACTGGAAGAAGTTGAAGATTAAGCAGTTTTTAAGCAAGTACAGAGCCAGGGAAAGGTGGGGGGGAGGAAAGAACTAAAGGGAAGCTCTCTGATAGGATGGAGGGCAGGAGTGATTAAATGACAAAAGGGATGATGGTGCAAGGCAAGGAGGGTGGTAATGGGACAGGTTAAGAAACAAAAGATGGGTCTAGAGGAGCTGTAAATGGCAACAGTAGAACCATTACCAGCACCTGCTATCTGGAAAAAATGATCTGAAATAATTGAAATTAATGTCGAGTCCAGAAGGTTGTAAAGTGCCTAATCGAAAGATGAGGTGCTGTTCCTTGAGCTTCCATTGAGCTTCATTGGAACAACGTAAGAGGCCGAGGTCAGAGTGAGAGTGGGATGGGGAATTAAAATGGCAAGCAACTGGCAGATGAGGGTCATGCTTGCGGACTGAGCGGAGGTGTTCAGCAAAGCAATCGCCCAATGTAGAGGAGATTGCATTGTGAACAGTGAATACAGTGTACTAAATTGAAAGTATAAGTGAATAGCTGTTTCACCTGGAAGGAGTGTTTGGGACTCTCTGTTTATTATTTGGAGGAGGAGTTAAAAAGGAAAGCCCAACACCAGTGGCATATTTGCTGCACTCATCGTTTACATCCAACTTGCATTTATCGACAAAGGCATGCTTACCTGGATTTGTCTGAGAAACTGCGTCCCCGATATTTATTGGGGGGGGGGGGATTAATCCTGGGAATGTGGAGGTCCTGCTAAATTTAACGGTAAGACCTCTATCGTTTTTTCATTCCAATTCCCGCCCGGTAGCTGGCCTGTTTGACAGGCTGGCCAGCTGCTGGGCGGGAAAGCCAGCGGTGGACGCTGCAGCTGGGGACCACTGGGGACATTCCCGGCAATCGGGAAGCATCACTGGGCAGAAGAGGGGGTCAGAATGGCAACTGGGAAGGAGGAGGGAAAGATCGTGGGTTGAAGGGGGGGTGTTGACGGATTGTGAGGCAGACGGCCTCGGGGTCGCAGGTTTGAAGTGGGAGGTTGGCCAATCACGGCAGCGAGGGGAGGCCGCGATCAACAGAAGGTTTGCTTGAGGGGCTGGGGGGAGTAATCCTGCTCCTCGCTCACAAGAACGCGATAAAAAGCATATACTCGCTGGATCTGGCTCCTCCCATCTCCATTTCGCTGCTGGATTTCCCTGATTTAAAGCCTGATTTAAATATTATAATGAAGTGTTCCGCCTCTCGAAGACAGGATATAGGCATGCCACACAACCTGCCGCCGTAAAAATGGCGGCAGGCGAGTATGCGGCGGGTCGGTATTGCGTTTTCATGATTTAAAATTTTTAACCCCCGACCCTCTCCCACCTGTTGGAGGATTAATATTGTTTCCTTAGGCTGTGCGTCAAAGATTTTGCCAAATGCTGCATACTGGCTTCCAGCCAAACATCCATCTCGGGCATAGCACTGTTGGTGACTGTCCATGTCATTACAGCCCTCAATTTTTGTGGATTTTTCCAGGGTACCACAGGAGATATCCATCACCTAAATCAGTCAGCGGTGCACAGGTGTATTAATCCAGTGACTGATCTGTTATATGGAAGAACAAACCGGTTCATCCCTTTCCCCATGGACAAACAGCAGCAGCATGAGAGCGCATATGTCAGGATTTCCCACAGTCCAAAACGTCATTGATGTCACCCATGAGTCCCTGCCATCATCATGAATCACAAGGCCTACCATTCCATCTATAGCTCACCTGTGATTAACACAAAATAATGCAGATCAATGTCCAGTTCAAAGGCAGCAGTCACAATACTTTTATTTGAAGGCAAATCACAGTACCTTCATTATTTGAGTTAAACAGGTTAGTTGCTAGGTAATCAAGGCTATCCTCTGGAAATATAACTTATGACTCCCCTCAGACAACTGTGGAACACAAAATACAAATGAGGTTCCTGCAGCTATGAACATTATAGAACACACCGTAGACATCCTCAAGCAGTACTTCAGATGACCGGACAGCTCAGAGAGCATGCTCCAATACAGTCCAGCAAAGTCTTCCAGCTCATCATCATCATATGCTGAAGGCCTTAAACCGTAGCTATGCGATGGGACAAGTACAGAGCAATTGAAACAGAAGGACAACCAGCTGTAGCGAGAAGACCAGTTACTATGTGGACAGTGGCCTGTGATGCTAAAGAGGGCCACCATGCTTGGCCACATTTGCTGTAGTTATTCCACCCTGGGAGCATGCTGCAGCATCTCTCTCATCCTCTTTGGAGTAAAGAACACTTGAGTCATTTCCAAGAATCTACCACACACTGTTGGTTTTCAGACTGGCGGGAAATATACAGTGATGTTCCCCAGGGGTCAGTATTAAGACCATTGCTCTTTTTGTTATAAATGACCAGGACTTGGGGATAGAGGGTATAATTTCAAAGTTTGCAGATCACACGAAACTCTGAAATGTAGTAAACAATGCGGAGGATAGTAAGTCTTCAGGAGGACATGGACAGAATGGTGAAATGGGCAGACACATGGAGGATGAAATTTAACGCAGGGAAGTATGAAGTGACGCATTTTGGTAGAAAGTATGAGGAGATGTAATATAAACTAAATGGCACAATTTTAAAGGGGGTGCAGGAACAGAGAGACCTGTGGGTGCACATATACAAATCTTTGAAGGTGGCAGGACAAGTTGAGAAGGCCGTTGATAGAGCATATGGGATCCTGGGCTTTACTAATAGAGGCATAGAGTACAAAACCAAGGAAGTTATACAAAAGCTTTATAAAACACTGGTTAGGCCTCAGCTGGAGTACTGTGTTCAATTCTGGGTACCACATTTTAGGAAGGATGTCAAGGCTGCTGGAGGCACGAAGTCACAGCCAACAGGTAAGTGATTGGCTGGTGACTGGTAAGTAGTTTTTCTTTCCTTTTTTTTTCTTGACATTGTAGTTGTTGTTAAGCTAACTTAAGGGTTAAGTCATGGCAGGAGATCCGAGACCCGTGTCATGTTCCTCTTGTGGGATGTGGGAATTCAGGGATCCTTCCTGTGTCCCTGGTTCCTTCACCTGCGGGAAGTGTGTTCAGCTGCAGCTACTGTTTGACCCCTTGACGGCTCTGGAGCTGCGGATGGACTCACTTTGGGGCATCCGCGATGCTGAGGAAGTCGTGGATAGCACGTTCAGTGAGTTGGTCACACCACAGATAAAAATTACTGAGGGAGGCAGTGAATGGGTGACCAACAGACAGAGGAAGAGTAGGAAGGCAGTGCAGGGGTCCCCTGCGGTCATCTCCCTCCAAAACAGGTATACCGTTTTGGATACTGTTGGGGGAGATGGCTCACCAGGGGAAGGTGGCAGTGGCCAGGTTCATGGCACCGTGGCTGGCTCTGCTGCACAGGAGGGCAGGAAAAAGAGTGGCAGAGCTATAGTGATATGGGGACTCGATTGTAAGGGGAATAGACAGGCGTTTCTGCGGACGCAACCGAGACTCCAGGATGGTATGTTGCCTCCCTGGTGCAAGGGTCAGGGATGTCTCGGAGCGGCTGCAGGACATTCTGGAGGGGGAGGGTGAACAGCCAGTTGTCGTGGTGCAGATAGGTACCAACGATATAGGTAAAAAACGGGATGAGGTCCTACAAGCTGAATTTAGGGAGTTAGGAGTTATACTAAAAAGTAGGACCTCAAAGGTAGTAATCTCAGGATTGCTACCAGTGCCACGGGCAAATCAGAGTAGGAATGATAGGATAGCTAGGATGAATACGTGGCTTGAGAGATGGTGCAAGAGGGAGGGATTCAAATTCCTGGGCCATTGGAACCGGTTGTGGGGGAGTTGGGACCAGTACAAATTGGACGTCTGCATCTGGGCAGGACTGGAACCAATGTCCTAGGGGGAGTGTTTGCTGGTGCTGTTGGGGAGGGTTTGAACTAATGTGGCAGGGGGATGGGAACCGATGCAGGAAGTCAGTGAGAAGTAAAGTGGTGACAGAAACAAAAGGCAGTAAGGGAGAGTGTTCAAAACATGACCGGACAGATGGTCTGAGAAAGCAGGGCAAAGACCAAGGGAAGTCTAGATTAAACTGCATTTATTTCAATGCAAGAAGTCTGATGGGCAAGGCAGATGAACTCAGGGCATGGATGGGTACATGGGACTGGGATGTTATAGCTATTACTGAAACATGGCTAAGGGAGGGGCAGGACTGGCAGCTCAATGTTCCAGGGTACAGATGCTATAGGAAAGATAGAGCAGGAGGGAAGAGAGGAGGGGGAGTTGCGTTCTTGATTAGGGAGAACATCACGGCAGTAGTGAGAGGGGATATATCCGAGGGTTCGCCCACGGAGTCTATATGGGTAGAACTGAAAAATAAGAAGGGAGAGATCACTTTGAAAGGATTGTACTACAGACCTCCAAATAGTCAACGGGAAATTGAGGAGCAAATATGTAAGGAGATTACAGACAGCTGCAAGAAAAATAGGATGGTAATAGATGGGGACTTTAACTTTCCCAACATTGACTGGGACAGCCATAGCATTAGGGGCTTGGATGGAGAGAAATTTGTTGAGTGTATTCAGGAGGAATTTCTCATTCAGTATGTGGATGGCCCGACTAGAGAGGGGGCAAAACTTGACCTCCTCTTGGGAAATAAGGAAGGGCAGGTGACAGAAGTGTTAGTGAGGGATCACTTTGGGACCAGTGATCATAATTCCATTAGTTTTAAGATAGCTATGGAGAATGATAGGTCTGGCCCAAAAGTTAAAATTCGAAATTGGGGAAAGGCCAATTTTGATGGGATGAGACAGGAACTTTCAGAAGTTGATTGGGAGAGTCTGATAAGTGGGAGGCTTTCAAAAGTGTGTTAACCAGGGTTCAGGGTAAGCACATTCCTTATAAAGTGAAGGGCAAGGCTGGTAGAAGTAGGGAACCTTGGATGACTCGGGAGATTGAGGCCCTAGTCAAAAAGAAGAAGGAGGCATATGACATACATAGACAGCTGGGATCAAGTGGATCCCTTGAAGAGTATAGAGATTGCCGGAGTAGAGTTAAGAGAGAAATCAGGAGGGCAAAAAGGGAACATGAGATTGCTTTGGCAGATAAGGCAAAGGAGAATCCAAAGAGCTTCGACAAATACAAAAAGAGTAACTAGGGAGAGAGTAGGGCCTCTTAAGGATCAACAAGGTCATCTATGTGCGGAACCACAAGAGATGGGTGAGATCCTAAATGAGTATTTCACACGGTATTTACGGTTGAGAAAGGCATGGATGTTAGGGAACTTGGGGAAATAAATAGTGATGTCGTGAGGAGTGTACATATTACAGAGAGGGAGGTGCTGGAAGTCTTAACGCGCATCAAGGTAGATAAATCTCCGGGACCTGATGAAATGTATCCCAGGACGTTATGGGAGGTTAGGGAGGAAATTGCGGGTCCCCGAGCAGAGATATTTGAATCATCGACAGCTACAGGTGAGGTGCCTGAAGATTGGAGGGTAGCAAATGTTGTGCCTTTGTTTAAGAAGGGCAGCAGGGAAAAGCCTGGGAACGACAGACCGGTGAGCCTGACATCTGTCGTGGGTAAGTTGTTAGAGGGTATTCTGAGAGACAGGATCAACAGGCATTTGGAGAGGCAGGTACTGATTGGGAACAGTCAGCATGGTTTTGTGAGAGGAAAATCATGTCTCACGAATTTGATTGAGTTTTTTGAAGGGGTAACCAAGAAGATAGATGAGGGCTGTGCAGTAGACGTGGTCTACATGGACTTCAGCAAAGCATTTGACAAGGTACCGCATGGTAGGTTGTTACATAAGGTTAGATCTCATTGGATTCAAGGTGAGGTAGCCAATTGGATACAAAATTGGATTGACAACAGAAGACAGAGGGTGGTTGCAGAGGGTTGTTTTTCAAACTGGAGGCCTGTGACCAGCGGTGTGCCTCAGGGATCGGTGCTGGGTCCGCTGTTATTTGTTATTTATATTAATGATTTGGATGAGAATTTAGGAGGCATGGTTAGTCAGTTTGCAGATGACACCAAGATTGATGGCATTGTGGACAGTGAAGAAGGTTATCTAGGATTGCAACGGGATTTGATAAATTGGGCCAGTGGGCTGATGAATGGCAGATGGAGTTTAGTTTAGATAAATGTGAGGTGATGCATTTTGGTAGATCGAATCGGGCCAGGACCTACTCCGTTAATGGTAGGGCGTTGGGGAGAGTTATAGAACAAAGAGATCTAGCAGTACAGGTTCACAGCTCCTTGAAAGTGGAGTCACAGGTGGATAGGGTGGTGAAGAAGGCATTCAGCATGCTTGGTTTCATTGGTCAGAACATTGAATACAGGAGTTGGGATGTCTTGTTGAAGTTGTACAAGACATTAGTAAGGCCACACTTGGAATACTGTGTACAGTTCTGGTCACCCTATTATAGAAAGGATATTATTAAACTGGAAAGAGTGCAGAAAAGATTTATAAGGATGCTACCGGGACTTGCTGGTTTGACTTATAGGGAGAGGTTGGATAGACTGAGACTTTTTTCCCTGGAGAGTAGGAGGTTTCAGGGGGATCTTATAGAAGTCTATAAAATAATGAGGGGCATAGATAAGGTAGATGGTCAAAATCTTTTCCCAAAGGTAGGGGAGTCTATAACGAGGGGGCATAGATTTAAGGTGAGAGGGGAGAGATACAAAAGGGTCCAGAGGGGCAATTTTTTCACTCAAAGGGTGGTGAGTGTCTGGAACGAGCTGCCAGAGGCAGAAGTAGAGGCGGGTACAATTTTGTCTTTTAAGAAGCATTTGGACATGGGTAAGATGGGTATAGAGGGATATGGGCCAAGTGCAGGCAATTGGGACCAGCTTAGTGGTATAGAATCATAGAAGTTTACAACATGGAAACAGGCCCTTCGGCCCAACATGTCCATGTCGCCCAGTTTATACCACTCAGCTCGTCCCAATTGCCTGCACTTGGCCCATATCCCTCTATACCCATCTTACCCATGTAACTGTCCAAATGCTTTTTAAAAGACAAAATTGTACCCGCCTCTGGCAGCTCGTTCCAGACACTCACCACCCTTTGAGTGAAAAAATTGCCCCCTCTGGACCCTTTTGTATCTCTCCCCTCTCACCTTAAATCTATGCCCCCTCGTTATAGACTCCCCGACCTTTGGGAAAAGATTTTGACTATCTACCTTATCTATGCCCCTCATTATTTTATAGACTTCTATAAGATCACCCCGAAACCTCCTACTCTCCAGGGAAAAAAGTCTCAGTCTATCCAACCTCTCCCTATAAGTCAAACCAGCAAGTCCCGGTAGCATCCTAGTAAATCTTTTCTGCACTCTTTCTAGTTTAATAATATCCTTTCTATAATAGGGTGACCAGAACTGTACACAGTATTCCAAGTGTGGCCTTACTAATGTCTTGTACAACTTCAACAAGACATCCCAACTCCTGTATTCAATGTTCTGACCAATGAAACCAAGCATGCTGTGAATGCCTTCTTCACCACCCTATCCACCTGTGACTCCACTTTCAAGGCGCTATGAACCTGTACTGCTAGATCTCTTTGTTCTATAACTCTCCCCAACGCCCTACCATTAACGGAGTAGGTCCTGGCCCGATTCGATCTACCAAAATGCATCACCTCACATTTATCTAAATTAAACTCCATCTGCCATTCATCGGCCCACTGGCCCAATTTATCAAGATCCCGTTGCAATCCGAGATAACCTTCTTCACTGTCCACAATGCCACCAACCTTGGTGTCATCTGCAAACTTACTAACCATGCCTCCTAAATTCTCATCCAAATCATTAATATAAATAACAAATAACAGCGGACCCAGCACCGATCCCTGAGGCACACCGCTGGTCACAGGCCTCCAGTTTGAAAAACAACCCTCTACAACCACCCTCTGTCTTCTGTCGTCAATCCAATTTTGTATCCAATTGGCTACCTCACCTTGGATCCCGTGAGATTTAACCTTATGTAACAACCTACCATGCGGTACCTTGTCAAAGGCTTTGCTAAAGTCCATGTCGACCACGTCTACTGCACAGCACCTCATCTATCTTCTTGGTTCCCCCTTCAAAAAACTCAATCAAATTCGTGAGACATGATTTTCCTCTCACAAAACCATGCTGACTGTTCCTAATCAGTACCTGCCTCTCCAAATGCCTGTTGATCCTGTCTCTCAGAATACCCTCTAACAACTTACCCACTACAGATGTCAGGCTCACCAGTCTGTCGTTCCCAGGCTTTTCCCTGCCGCCCTTATTAAACAAAGGCACAACATTTGCTCCCCTCCAATCTTCAGGCACCTCACCTGTAGCTGTCGATGATTCAAATATCTCTGCTAGGGGACCCGCAATTTCCTCCCTAACCTCCCATAACGTCCTGGGATACATTTCATCAGGTCCCGGAGATTTATCTACCTTGATGCGCGTTAAGACTTCCAGCACCTCCCTCTCTGTAATATGTACACTCCTCACGACATCACTATTTATTTCCCCAAGTTCCCTAACATCCATGCCTTTCTCAACCGTAAATACCGATGCGAAATAGTCATTCAGGATCTCACCCATCTCTTGTGGTTCCGCACATAGATGACCTTGTTGATCCTTAAGAGGCCCTACTCTCTCCCTCGTTACTCTTTTGCCCTTTATGTATTTGTCGAAGCTCTTTGGATTCACCTTTGCCTTATCTGCCAAAGCAATCTCATGTCCCCTTTTTGCCCTCCTGATTTCTCTCTTAACTCTACTCCGGCAATCTCTATACTCTTCAAGGGATCCACTTGATCCCAGCTGTCTGTGCATGTCATATGCCTCCTTCTTCTTTTTGACTAGGGCCTCAATCTCCCGAGTCATCCAAGGTTCCCTACTTCTACCAGCCTTGCCCTTCACTTTATAAGGAATGTGCTTACCCTGAACCCTGGTTAACACACTTTTGAAAGCCTCCCACTTATCAGAAGTCCCTTTGCCTGCCAACAGACTCTCCCAATCAACTTCTGAAAGTTCCTGTCTAATCCCATCAAAATTGGCCTTTCCCCAATTTAGAATTTTAACTTTTGGGCCAGACCTATCATTCTCCATAGCTATCTTAAAGCTAATGGAATTATGATCACTGGTCCCAAAGTGATCCCTCACTAACACTTCTGTCACCTGCCCTTCCTTATTTCCCAAGAGGAGGTCAAGTTTTGCCCCCTCTCTAGTCGGGCCATCCACATACTGAATGAGAAATTCCTCCTGAATACACTCAACAAATTTCTCTCCATCCAAGCCCCTAATGCTATGGCTGTCCCAGTCAATGTTGGGAAAGTTAAAGTCCCCTACTATTACCACCCTATTTTTCTTGCAGCTGTCTGTAATCTCCTTACATATTTGCTCCTCAATTTCCCGTTGACTATTTGGAGGTCTGTAGTACAATCCTTTCAAAGTGATCTCTCCCTTCTTATTTTTCAGTTCTACCCATATGGACTCCGTGGGCGAACCCTTGGATATATCCCCTCACTACGGCCATGATGTTCTCCCTAATCAAGAATGCAACTCCCCCTCCTCTCTTCCCTCCTGCTCTATCTTTCCTATAGCATCTGTACCCTGGAACATTGAGCTGCCAGTCCTGCCCCTCCCTTAGCCATGTTTCAGTAATAGCTATAACATCCCAGTCCCATGTACCCATCCATGCCCTGAGTTCATCTGCCTTGCCCATCAGACTTCTTGCATTGAAATAAATGCAGTTTAATCTAGACTTCCCTTGGTCTTTGCCCTGCTTTCTCAGACCATCAGTCCGGTCATGTTTTGTACACTCTCCCTTACTGCCTTTTGTTTCTGTCACCACTTTACTTCCCACTGACTTCCTGCATCGGTTCCCATCCCCCTGCCACATTAGTTTAAACCCTCCCCAACAGCACTAGCAAACACTCCCCCTCGGACATTGGTTCCAGTCCTGCCCAGATGCAGACCGTCCAATTTGTGCTGGGCGACATGGACATGTTGGGCCGAAGGGCCTGTTTCCATGTTGTAAACTTCTATGATTCTAAGGCCTTAGAGAGGGTGCAGAAGAGATTTACTAAAATGGTCCCAGGGATGAGGAACTTCAGTTATGTGGGGAGACTGGAGAAGCTGGGGTTGTTCTTCGAACAGAGAAGGTTAAGGGGAGATTTGATAGAGGTGTTCAAAGTCATGAACAGTTTCGAAGGAATAAATAAAGAGAAACACTTTCCAGTGGCAGAAGGGTCGGTAACCAGAGGACACAGATTTAAGGTGATCGGCAAAAGAGCCAGAGGCGACATGAGGAAACATTTTTTTACGCAGCGAGTTGTGATGATCTGGAATGCACTGCCTGAAAGAGTGGTGGAAGCAGATTCGATAGTAACTTTCAAAAAGGAATTAGATAAATACTTGATGGGGAAAAAATCTACAGGGCTATGGGGAAAGAGCAGGGGAATGGGACTAATTGGATCGTTGTTTCAAAGACCTGGCACAGGCATGATGGGCTGAATGGCCTCCTCCTGTGCTGTACCTACTATGATACTATCTGTAGCTCTCCTTTAACATGCTGTTGCTGGACTTTTCTGCAGCAGCCCTGGAATCACAAAATCATGATGATTTTTGATGAGGAAAGCCCTCCTTAATTTAGCCATCAAGAGGTCCTGATGTCCCCCTCTGTCGCATCCATTTGTTTCTTAAATGATTCCAGGGATTTTACCTCCACTACTCCATCTCGAGGTTTATTCCATATGTTGATCACTGTTTGAAGAAGAATGATCTGGTATCAGTCCTAATTACCTTTTACTTGTTTGAGCCTGTGTCCCCTAATTCTACTGCCCACAGTCTACCATGGATTAAAGCCAGATCGTAGCTACTCTGTATGGCTCAGTACGCAATGCTGGATGGTGCACTTACACACCACTTCACTAGGGAAGCCTGTATATGATTAGTTTATTTCCTAGTAATCTAAAAAGGAAATTGCTATTACTAAAGTATAGCCAAATGGTGCCATACATGTTAAGGTCCTACATCACGCTGTTTTTACCATTATAATAGCACAAAAACTTAGTCTGCAATTTAATGATCTTTATCACTGATTGCCCTGAAATCTCCCAGATTTCACATTCAGTCCTGCAATTTTGCCTTCATTAATGAACCACTGAAGCTTTGGTTTTGTTGCTCATGACATCAGAACTCCTTGACTGAATTACAGAGCTGCCTTATAATTCACGATGTGGAGATGCCGGTGATGGACTGGGGTTGACAGTTGTAAACAATTTTACAACACCAAGTTATAGTCCAGCAATTTTATTTTAAATTCACAAGCTTTCGGAGACTTCCTCCTTCCATTTACCTGAGGAAGGAGGAAGTCTCCGAAAGCTTGTGAATTTAAAATAAAATTGCTGGACTATAACTTGGTGTTGTAAAATTGTTTACAATTATAATTCACTACCAGCCATCAGTTGTTCTGTATGGAGGGTGTCACAATATGAGTGAAGATCCACTTGACGCAGCTGCCATTCCAAGACAGACTGTGTTCGTGCACATCACTAACTGTACGGAAAGCAGCTGATGTGGTGGAGACATAAATCTGAAAGATCTTGAGGTGCATCTGGTCAAGGAGCTAATACAAACTTTGGTCACGTAGCATGGCTGCAGTCTTGGTATCATTATTTGATGCTGTAGGTTAAAACTGAGTCTACTTTGTAGTACATCCATGTGAAACAAGTATTCCTAAAGTAACACACCTTTTGTGTAATTGTAGAGATTACCTGCAAGTTTTCACCTCTGCTGATTCACTTAAGGTACTTCAGAAGAAAGTCACGCTTGTTATTTTATTTAACTCATGATTTTCAAATAGTAACATCTATAGTAAAAGTCAGCAACTTATTACAGAAGATATTTAGTGGGAAAAAAACATTAGATGTAGCGGCAAACATTTAGGAAGTTATGTTTGAACACAATTTATCTTTGTGTAATTGGTATCTGAATTAATTTGCTTTTCTTATATAGAAGCAAAATCTACAAAAGTTCTTAAATTATGTGAAAGTATAAGTTCTCATTTCAGTTGTGTGGGACAGTGACAAAATCTGAATTTGTTTCATTTGCATAAACATTAAATTATGACTTTGATCAAAAGATCAAATTGGTTTATTTCCTCAATTTAATTAGCACCGTTGTTCCTTTGATCAAAAAAGAACTGGTTTGTTGCATTTTGAAGATTTGTGTTTACAGCCATGGAAAGTATGCATATCTTACTGTATATGTACTCACCACTGTACTTATGGCATCAGTGTTCTATTATTATCTTTGTATCAAGTATTATTGAGGAAGTAATGCAAGTGTTGGTATTAACATTTAATAACAACAACAACTTGCATTTCTGAAGTGCCTTCCAGGTAGAAAAATGTCCCCAGGTGCTTCACAGTCATGAGTAAAATACAGATGCTGAGCCAAATAATTAAGAAATATTACCAAAAGCTTGGTAAGAGTTGGGTTTTCAGGACAGGGAGATGGAGAGGTAGAGGGTTGAGGGAGGGAATTCCAGAGAATGGGACTTAAGTGGCTAAAGGCATGGCTGCCAATAAAGGGGTAAAGAGCGGTAGATGAGGCTATGGAAGGATTTAAACGCAAAGATGAGAATGTTAAATTTGAGGTGTTAGAGAACCAGCAGCCAATATCGATCAACAGGAGGGCTGTGTTGGGTCAGTGAAACTCAGTACAGGGTATGTTATGGACAGCAGAGTTTTAGATGAGCTTGAGTTTTTGGAGGGTGGAAGGTGAGCAGCCGACGAGATGAAAATTCGAGTAATTGACTCTGGAGATATTTCTTATCATTCTCTCGGGATGTCGCTAGCAAGGCCAGCATTTATTGCCCACCCTTAGTTGCCCTTGAGAAGGTGGAGGTGAGCCCTGTTCTTGAAACGCTGCAGTCCATGTGGTGGAGGTGCTCCCATATTGCTGTTCGGTAGAAAGTTTAAGGATTTTGACCCAGCGAAGATGAAGGAACAGCAATATATGTCCAAGTTGGGATGGTGTATGACTCGGAGGGGAATTTGGAGGTGATGGTGTGCCTTTGCACCTGCTGTCCTTGTCCTTGGTGGTGGAGGTCGCAGGCTTGGGAGGTGCTGTTAAAGAAGCTTTGGCAAGTTGCTACAGTGCATCCTATGGATAGTTGTAAACAATTTTACAACACCAAGTTATAGTCCAGCAATTTTATTTTAAATTCACAAGCTTTCGGAGGCTTCCTCCTTCCTCAGGTACATTTACCTGAGGAAGGAGGAAGCCTCCGAAAGCTTGTGAATTTAAAATAAAATTGCTGGACTATAACTTGGTGTTGTAAAATTGTTTACAATTGTCAACCCCAGTCCATCACCGGCATCTCCACATCATGACTCCTATGGATAGTACACACAGCAGCCATGACGCACCGGTGGTAGAGAGAGTGGATGTTTATCGTGGTGGATGGGCTGCCGATCAAGCAGGCTGCTTTGCCCTGGATGGTGTCGAGCTTCTTGATTGTTGCAGCTGCACCCATGCAGGCAAGTGGAGAGTATTTCATTATACTCCTGACTTGTGCCTTGTGGGTGGTGACAATGAGCAGCAGAATTTTAGATGAGCTCAAGTTTTTGGAGGGTGGAAAGTGAGAAACCGACTAGGTGAGCATTGGAGTAACTGGGGGTAATTTTAACCCCCAAGGACTGTGGTGGGTTGGGGCAGGTGGGAAGGTAAAAATGTAAAATCTGACCCCAACTCGCCTCCAATCTGCCCACTTCCGGTTTTAACAAGCGGATCGAGGGGCGGCTGACCAATCCGCAATCGAGGCGGGTCGGTCAATAAAATCTTTTAAGGAGGCTGCATGCCTCCATTTTAATACCTTTTTTTTATTTTTAACTCCTGAGGGCTGGGATTCCCGGGGCTCATGAATCTTGCCACGTAAGAGGAGGCGAGAAGGCCCGGATCAACGGGTAAATGCTTTTATTGCACTGCTTGTGGGCGAGGAGGAGCAGGAGTGATTCCTGCAGCCCAACAAGCTCACCTGCCGCCATCCGACACATGCGATCAGCCAATCCCACCCCCCCCCCCCCCCTTCTCCGACTCTCTCTCGATTATCCCCCACCCTCCGATGACCGGCAGTACTTGTGATGATGGGGATATGGAGCCGGAAGCTAAGCTCAAAGTTGAACATCTCAGGAGTTAAAAGCAGAGAGTTCCAAACAAGACGAGAATCTTTTCAAAAGTGTCTGTTTGAACCAAACGGGAACTCTGAGAGTAAATGAAGATTTGAACAGGAGAGGACAAAAAGAGGCGGAATTTATTGTACCGTATCAAAATAAAATTGTTTGTTATTTAACAGAAACATTTTAACTCGATCAGAACTCGGTGTTAGGAAGAGTAACAGACTTTCACAAGTTTTTATGTTGTACATTTAGCAGATTTCAATTATTGTGCTTCAAACAACTGCTCATGTGTAAAAGATATTAAATGGGTGAATTTGTAAACCTCTAGATTGTGCAGTTGTATCTACCATTTTGAAGAGAATTTAGTAACACATCATAAATTTATGCCAAATTCAGTAAGCAGATAGTTGCAAGTGGGATAATGTTGTGGTTGCATCTCTGCAAGGACAAAAGCACAGAAAAAGTACAGCTTTGAGATCATAGAGGCCAAGGCCCACTTAAGGAAGCCACTCTTATACTCTCAAGCCCCGATTTTAACCCCCCCGTGCCCAAAGAGAACGGAGCCTGTGGAGGGTTAAGACAACGGCAGCGTGGCACTCAACGGAGGAACACTGCACACGCGCCCTGCGCCATTTTAACAAGTGTATTTCGAGCAGCGTGTGAGGCCCCACCCCAATCAGGCAAGGGCCTCGTTGACATTCAGAAGTTGGGGTCTGATGATGTAATTCAGACCCCAACCACCTTTTAGCTGGCAGAAGCGAGGTCAGCACCTGGTGCCAGCCTCGCCAGGGAAACCTGCGCTTAGGATCAACAGGCCCAGACAGTGCTGAAAATGTTAATTATTTTTTAATGATTTCTAGGAGGAGCAGGAGGATCACGGGCTACCTATGATTGCATCGGTACCCCCCTCCGTTCACCTACCTTCCCGTAGGTCCCCGGTTGTGGCCTCCGGTTTCCCGTCTGTTGGCCTAACATCATTGACGCCGGGTTTGGACCTGGTCTATTTAGATGAGACCCAGATGTTAAAATGGCCTGGACCTCATGTCAACGAGCCGGGGTGAATATAATGCTTGCCCTGAGTTAACATCGGGGCTTTATAGAAATTGACAGAAGGAGATGAAAGGTTTTGAAACCATGTGACTTTTTGAAAGGGCACTGATTTTGTTACAACAAACCATTGTTCACAACTATGTTAACCTGACCACATAGCCGCTAAGTATCAAATGTTTTAAGTTGTTTATGCTTGCCAGATTGATGAGTGACACAAAATCATATGCTACAGCTGACAATGTGTCAGAATGATTTTAATTATTTTGTGTGCTGTGAAGAGAGAGGAAAAGTCAAACTGATCTGTGGAACATGGTTTTTACATTATAGCTCTCTCCTTAGCCTCATTCGTTCTTTAATGTGGCATATGTAAATGGTTATTGAGGTTTTGAGATTGATGCCAACTTGCAGCTAAATAAGCTGCATTCCCAATCAGCCTGGGATCTAAATCCTGGTGTTTTTGAGATCAGCAATTATATGTTGTATATGAACTACAATTTCTTAGTCTTGGGTTTTATAGTACCTCTCATTAACAGTAAGTGCTTTAAGGTTTGTTTCCCTCTTTAAAAAAAAAAGTGATGAACACAGCAACTTCAATTTTTTTTGTTATATTAGTAACATGATTGTGTACTGTAGATGGAGAAAATCCAATCATGGATTACCTTCAGATTGTAAGTCTGTATGTAATATAGTTGTATATCTGTATGTAAGTGGTTGAATCTTTATGCTTTTCTTTGGACAATTGATTCAACTACTTTCGTTACTAATCGTACGTTTAAATGCTCTGACAGTTCTTGGATACTATATCATAGGCTGGATAAGCACTGACAAAATGGATTAGATGTCGTTGAGTTAATGGGAGTGGTAGTCTGTAACCTGTGACATGGCAATTTCTAATGTCCAAAAGAAGACATTTATTGTCAAATTATCCTTTGGAAAATATTGGTTTGTAAATTACTAAATTGCTAAATAATACTTCGCTTTGACTTCCAAGTTTTTTCCTTTTTGAAAGAAAAAGAACACCAACAAGTCTTTACAACATTAAAATCAGGTTTGACACAATATGAAAGTCTTGTGAAGTTGGAACTGAGCCTGGGGTTGATATTAATCAAGTTAGAAGCTCTGAGTAGTTTGTGTTATAAAACAAACTGTCCTCCCAGAACCAATCCCACGGGAGGAGATGGTGCCCAATAGTAACTTCCATCTTTCTTTTGGAATAACACTGATAAAATTTAATTCTGGTCTACTGAGTCTATGGAAATAATAGAAGTTTGCGATATTGCAGTGTATCTCAAACGCTTCAGGCTCTGGCAATCAATCTTTTTCTCGTGTGACCAATGCTGCAGGCCAACAGTTGTGAAGCCGTATGGACAGATTTGAATACTCGAGCTGTGCACTGCTGAGCAGGACTAAGGGTTTCTGGCTTTTTAATTCTGTCTGTCTCCCCAGGGGAGTAACATAATGGAAGAGCAGGACTTGCGAGAGCTTGGAATTCATGAAGCAGGACATCGGCGAAAAATTCTTCAAGTTGCACGTTCCCTTCCAAAGGTAAGACTTTTGATAGCATTTTGTATCGTAGCAGGCCAAAAATAGACTCAAATTCAGCATAAAATTAGAATTTAGTCATTTACAATGTAGAAATGTACATCAGTTTTTAAGGAATGGTATCAAATTGCTGTTGTTCCATTTATTTTATTATATCCACTGGGATTAATGTAACTTTTCTTAAATTTGCAATGCAAAATGGATTCTGCTGCATATGCAATAGCTAATTAGAAAAGAATGTGGAGATCTGATTAACAAGTTTTTTTGAATACATGAGTGCACTCTGTTTTTGTGAATCTCAAAGAAAAGGAAGTGGCTGGAAGAAATTTTCTCACACCAAGAATTGCTAGGATATGGAATGTATTCCCTCAAGTGGCCGTTGAAGCCGAGTCAATCACAACATTTAATAGGGGATTAGATAGATGAAGGAAATATGAAAGGGTGCAGGGAAAGAGCAAAAAATAATAGAATTAGAGTAGACCGTTTCAAAACGGAGGTTTTTTTTTATTCGTTCATGGGATGTGGGCGTCGCTGGCAAGGCCAGCATTTATTGCCCATCCCTAATTGCCCTTGAGAAGGTGGTGGTGAGTCGCCTTGAACCGCTGCAGTCCGTGTGGTGAAGGTTCTCCCACAGTGCTGTTAGGAAGGGAGTTCCAGGATTTTGACCCAACGACGATGAAGGAACGGTGATATATTTCCAAGTCGGAATGGTGTGTGACTTGGATGGGAACGTGCAGGTGGTGTTGTATCCATGTGCCTGCTGCCCTTTTCCGTCTAATGTAAGGAATCTTACAACACCAGGTTATAGTCCAACAATTTTATTTTAAAATCACAAGCTTTCCGAGATTATCCCCTTCGTCAGGTGAATCACCTGACAAAGGGGATAATCTCCGAAAGCTTGTGATTTTAAAATAAAATTGTTGGACTATAACCTGGTGTTGTAAGATTCCTTACATTTGTCCACCCCAGTCCATCACCGGCATCTCCACATCATGGCTACTTTTCCGTCTAGATAGAGGTCACTGGTTTGGGAGGTGCTGTCGAAGAAGCCTTGGTGAGTTGCTGCAGTGCATCCTGTAGATGGTACACACTGCAGCCACAGTGCGCCAGTGGTGAAGGGAGTGAATGATTAGAGTGGTGGATGGAGTACCAGACAAGCGGGCTGCTTTGTCCTGGATGGTGTCGAGCTTCTTGAGTGTTGTTGGAGCTGCACTCATCCGAGCAAGTGGAGAGTATTCCATCACACTCCTGACTTGTGCCTTGTAGATAGTGGAAAGGCTTTGGAGAATCAGGAGGTGAGTTACTCGCCACAGAATACCCAGCCTCTGACCTGCTCTTGTAGCCACAGTATCTATGTGGCTGGTCCAGTTAAGTTTCTGGTCAATGGTGACCCCCAGGATATTGATGGTGGGGGATTCGGCGATGGTAATGCCGTTGAATGTCATGGGGAGGTGGTCATTGCCTGGCACTTGTCTGGTGTGAATGTTACTTGCCACTTATCAGCCCAAGCCTGGATGTTGTCCAGGTCTTGCTGCATGCGGGCACGGACTGCTTCATTATCTGAGGGGTTGCGAATGGAACTGAACACTCTGCAATCATCAGCGAACATCCCCATTTCTGACCTTATGATGGAGGGAAGGTCATTGATGAAGCAGCTGAAGATGGGTGGGCCAACGACACTGCCCTGAGGAACTCCTGCAGCAATGTCCTGGGGCTGAGGTGATTGGCCTCCAACAACCACTACCATCTTCCTTTACGCTAGGTACGACTCTAGCCATTGGCGAGTTTTCCCCCTGATTCCCATTGACTTCAATTTTACTAGGGCTCCTTGGTGCCACACTCGATCAAATGCTGCCTTGATGTCAAGGGCAGTCACTCTCACCTCACCTCTGGAATGCAGTTCTTTTGTCCATGTTTGGACCAAGGCTGTAATGAGGCCTGGAGCTGAGTGGTCCTGGCGGAACCCAAACTGAGCATCGGCGAGCAGGTTATTGGTGAGTAAGTGCCGCTTGATAGCACTATCGACAACACCTTCCATCACTTTGTTGATGATTGAGAGTAGACTGATGGGATGGTAATTGGCCGGATTGGATTTGTCCTGCATCTTGTGGACAGGACATACCTGGGCAATTTTCCACATTGTCGGGTAGATGCCAGTGTTGCAGCTGTACTGGAACAGTTTGCCAAGAGGCATGGCTAGTTCTGGAGCACAAGTCTTCAGCGCTACAGCCGGGATGTTGTCTGGGCCCATAGCCTTTGTTGCATCCAGTGAACTCAGCTGTTTCTTAATATCACGTGGAGTGAATCGAATTGGCTGAAGACCGGCTTCTGCGATGGTGGGGATATCGGGAGGAGGCCGAGATGGATCATCCACTCGGCAATTCTGGCTGAAGATGTTTGCAAATGCTTCAGCCTTGTCTTTTGCACTCGCGTGCTGGACTCTGCCATCATTGAGGATGGGGATGTTTACGGAGCCTCCTCCTCCCGTTAGTTGTTTAATTGTCCACCACCATTCACAACTGGATGTGGCAGGACTGCAGCGCTTTGATCTGATCCGTTGGTTGTGGAATCGCTTAGCTCTGTCTATAGCATGTTGCTTCCACTGTTTAACATGCCTGTAGTCCTGTGTTGTAGCTTCACCAGGTTGACACCTCATTTTTATGTACACTGGTGCTGCTATTGGTATGCTCTTCTACGCTCCTCATTGAACCAGGGTTGATCCCCTGGTTTGTTGGTAATGGTAGAATGAGGAATGTGCCAGGCCATGAGGTTACAGATTGTGCTGGAATACAATGCTGCTGCTGCTGATGGCCCACAGAACCTCATGGATGCCCAGTTTTGAGCTTCTAAATCTGTTCTGAATCTATCCCATTTAGCACGGTGTTAGTACCACACAACACGTTGGATGGTGTCCTCAGTGTGAAGACGGGACTTCGTCTCCACAAGGACTGTGCAGTGGTCACTCCTACCAATACTGTCATGTACAGATGCATCTGCGACAGGTGGACTGGTCAGGATGAAGTGAAGTCGGTGTTGGTTCGCTCACCACCTGCCGCAGGCCCAGTCTGGCAGCTATGTCCTTTAGGACTCAGCCAGTTCGGTCAGTAGTGGTGCTACCGAGCCACTCTTGGTGATGGACATTGAAGTCCCCCACCCAGAGTACATTCTGTGCCCTTGCTACCCTCATTGCTTCCTCCAAGTGGTGTTCAACATGGAGGAGGACTGATTCATCAGCTGAGGGAGGGCGGTAGGTGGTAATCGGCAGAAGGTTTCTTTGCCCATGTTTGACCTGATGCCATGAGATTTCATGGTGTCCGGAGTCAATGTTGAGGACTCCCAGGGCCACTCCCTCCTGACTGTATATCACTGTACTGCACCTGTGGTGGGTCTTTCCTGCTGGTGGGACAGTACATGCCCAGGGATGGTGATGGAAGAGTCTGGGACGTTGGCTGAAATGTATGATTCTGTGAGTATGGATATGTCAGGCTGTTGCTTGACTAGTCTGTGGGACAGCTCTCCCAATTTTGGCACAAGTCCCCAGATCTTTGCAGGGTCGACTGGGTTTAGTTTGCCTTTGTCGTGTCCAGTGCGTAGTGGTCCTATCCCGGGTGGTCCATCTGGTTTTATTCTTCTTATGACTTTTGTAGCGAGATTGTACAACTGAGTGGCTTGCTAGGCCATTTCAGAGGGCGATTAAGAATCAACCGCATTGCTGTGGGTCTGGAGTCACATCTCGTCCAGGCCGGGTAAGGACGGCAGGTTTCCTTCCCTAAAGGACACTAGTGAACCAGATGGGTTTGTACGACAATCCAGTTGATTCATGGCCATCATTACTGATACTAGTTTTTTTTTATTCCAGATTTTATTTAATTGAATTTAAATTCCCCAGCTGCCGTGACGGGATTTGAAGTCCAGGCCTCTGGATTTCTAGTCCAGTAACATAACCACTATGCTACCGTATGGACAATATAGACACAATGGGCCAAATGGCCTCCTGTGTTGAAGTTTCATTCATATATCCAAGAGTGCACAGCTTCACAGTAATACTGTGTGAAGGCTTTTCATCAAGATGGCTAAACAAAACATTTTTTAAAAACTGTTCATAATGTTAAGCCACTTTAAGAGCAATTCTCATTTATCAAACAATGATGATTTTAGGAAGGACTAACAGCGCTTAAGTGTTGTAATAAACTGAAGAGATTACTGCAGAACACACTTTCTTGTTGTGAAAGTGAGAAATGTGAACCAGAATCCTGTGAAACCAGAAAGAATCATAGCATTGGTCCCTCACTGGACTATTTTGTACAGAGTCCTTTACAATGATTGAAGCAAGTGCTTTTACTTATACTTATATTGAACCTTTAGTTACAAATTATGTGTTTTCAGAAAATAAAAGCTGTATTTCTCACCATGTCTGTTGGTAATTGCTGTCAACCATGAATGAGTTCACTCCATGAATTGGAGTGTTCACGGTGATGGCAGGAAGTTGGGATCTGCATGAATTAAGGGCATTTTGGGAAAAGTTTGAAATATGGCCTTCATGTTAAAGCTTTGAGATAAAAGATCATGCTTTGAAATTCACTACTACTGCAAACATCGCAACAGACCCAGCTTCCTTTGTTATCTTGTACTGGAGCCAAGCCACAATGGCTAAAGGCATCCATAATGTTACTGGCTCTTCTGCGTGGAGTAAGACAAATTTGTAAATTCTGTAAAATGGGTCACATTTGAAACAAAATATTTCAAAACTAATGATTCTGAACCTATGCTCCCCTTTGGATGCATTAATGCAAATCAGTGTGAAATTATGAATCCCCAAACTGATACGCTCACATTCATCACCCATTTCAGATCTTGACAAAAATTATAGAATGGTGATTCTGTAGTATAGATTTAATTGAATTTATTTTTATGATGAAAACATGCAAGATGCAAAGAACCATAAACCATGCACCACTTGCAGGTCCTTTCAGATTCAACTACATTATATAACTAAAATGATGTTAGTACATATTGGAAAAAATATCAAATGACAGTATTGATTGAGGAATTGGTGCCAGCTGTTAGCCTCCTCTCTGTTGAAATCCTTGCAGACAAACTAGATGAAGATTGTTCCAAAGTATACATTTTAGGTTTTTTGAATGGATATCACTTAGTAGGATGTCGGATACCTATATCGTTTAACTTTTTATTGAATTCTGTTGAAGTGGGCTTTGCAAAATCCACTAAGACTATGGCACAGAATACTTTCAGATCTTGCACCAGTTTCACAGATTTTGCACAGAGAGGATTGAATTTGTTGAGAACTGGAATTTTCCTATTCCATGCAGCAGTGGGATCTAGTAAAAGATTTAATTTTGTCACCACACACCAAAAGGCAAGGCTCTTCACTAACTTTTTGTTGAGGGCCATAATCTTGAGCAGCATCTTCCTGGAGGACCATTTTCAGGAATACTCTAATACTTGGACCACAAAAAGATAAAACATGGGTCCCACACTGGCCTTCCATTATATCAGTGTAATAGTTCCTGATTTTAGATCGGCTAACCTGGACATTTGTAGCTGCCTGCTGGGAACTTCTTTATAGGAAATGAGGGAAAACCTATAGGGTTGACTGATCTGTTAAAACTATGGATTCTATATGGAGGGAATAGCCTTCAGTTCCAGCTCTGACAGCATTTCACAACTTTTTGGACCGTTATTGGAGGGGCCAGAAATATACAAAAGATCAGGCTTTTCAAGGGATAAGTGAAGGGAAGTGGGCCATAAATGGTCCTTGAAAAATATATGAAGCAGCAGTGCCATAGGTGAGCAAATCAGATCCTGTTCAATACTTTTTTTCAGGAAAATCTACACGATCTTCCTTTATTGTCATTGTAAAATCCCAACTCAAATGTCCACCTTGTGCTATTCACTGCTTTTTTTGATATAAAAGCTTCAGCAGGTTTTAATTGTTGCTTTAGTTGCAAGAAATGTTTTCAAAGTGTACAAGGCTATATGTGGATCACTTTTTTTTAAAATTAGGTCTACTGGTAATTTCAACCTTGCTCATAATCTTGAACAAGTAGAGAATAAATAATTTCTGTGTTAGAAAGGCTCTGAAACAGTCTCAAGAATTAAATAATTTCAGGTTGAAAAGATGGTTGTCTAACTGAATTTGAACTTGCTACCTTTTCAATTTCTTCATGTGGCCGAACAACTCAGCTTCTGATTTATTTTGATACATTGTTGATGTAAATAAGATTCCACCAATACATTATTCCATTATATATGTATATTTGTGCTTTCATCCTTCCATTGTACTTCCCTCCCCAGCCTTCTCACTTTGTTAAAATCGTATTTTATTTCACAGGCAAGATGTTTCTTGTTGAAGTGTCATCCTGCAAACTTAATACCAAAGGACATACTGATCTAGAAATACTGGCAGAATAAATGAACCATGAAGGTTATTATTATAATTGGTACTTATTTGGAGATGTGCAGACGTAAGGGAGGCTATAGCTACGAAGGTGACCAGAATCTGCTATCATGTATAGTAATTAACCAGTGGTATCAACATATGAATCTAGCATCTGTATCAAAGAAAGAACTTGGATTTATATAACACCTTTCATGCCCTCAGGATGTCCCAAAGTGCTTCACAGCCAATGAAGTGCTTTTGAAATGTAGTCACTGTTGTAATTTAGGGAAATATAGCAGCCAATCTGCACACAGCAAGGTCCCACAAACAGCAATAAGATAAATGATCAGATAATCTCTTTTGGTGGTATTGTTTGAGAGATACATGTTGGCTAGTACACTGGGAGAAACTCCTCTGCTCTTCTTCAAAAAGTGTAATGGGATCTTTTACGTCCACCTGAAGGGGCAGAAGGGACCTCAGGTTAATCTCGCATCTGAAAGACAGCGCCTCTAACAATGGAGCACTCCAGTACGGCACTGAAGTATCAGCCTAGATTATGTGCTCGTCTCTTAAGTGGGGCTTAAACCCACAAGCCTCTGACTCAGAGGCGAGTGCGCTACCACTGAACCAAGGCTGACACCTATGGTGGTAATACCAATGTTGCTTGTACTTTCTGGTGGCAGACGGTAAAAGGAAAATGGCAACCGCTCCCATTATCCTATCACCTCATCCTGTCGTGTAGCTTGCCTGCTTTGCTGACTGCATGGTGACACATGGAAGAAATTTGATAACAGAAGGCCCAGAATAGTCAGTGATGCAGCAGCTATTTTTCATCATTGGTGCATCGGATTTGGAAGTGTCGTCTAGTTTTTGTCCTCACATGGTGGGAGATATAGAGGCCTTGGAAAAGGTTCAGAGGAAGGCCCCCTAGTTTAAGGGCCCTCAGTTAGCAGGATAGGCTGAGTGAGCTGGGGCTTTCTGCTGTAGAAAAGCATAGACTTCGAGGAGAATTGATTGAGATCTTTTAAAATAATGAAAGGATTAGACTAGATTCAGTGGATAGGTTGTTTGAGCTTGATAGGTTGGGGAGGACCAGGATACAAAAATATAAGTTATGGAAGCATAGCGCTAAGTTAGGAGGTACTTCTTTTCAAAGAGGTTCGTTGACAACAGTGGGGTGGTACAGGATTTAGAAGAACAGATTTTCGAGCAATGAGAAATGTCTTCATTGGGAAATTACACTTAAAAATACAACAATAGAAGAGAAATGGAATGTATTTAAAGCTGTTATGCAGAAAGTAGATATTTCAATTATCAGAGAAGCATAGCAACACCTAGACCTCAATGAGTTAATAAAGATGGTAGAAGGAAAATGAAACCAAGCAAAAATATTTTAAAACACTATGAAGCACAGAATAATTGGGGATTGGCATTTGGCATTCCGACAAAAGTCAACTGAGGATGATTAAAGAAAGTGGTAGGAAAAGTCAGAGAAGTAGAGATAAATTGCAGAGGACAGTAAGGAGAACCCCCAAAAAATGTACAACTATGTTAACAATGGAAGACTGTCAAAGATGATCTATTAAAGGATAAATTAGTAAAACTATTACGTCTGATCAGGAAATAGAAGATAGACTGAATAGATCCTTTATAGCAGTTTTCACTAAGGAATACAATACAAATTCCCCTCATAGTAAATGAGACTAAGTAATTCATAGCGCATATAGAAGTTAATGAAGAATATATTCTGCAGAAACTGGAAGGTTTAATATCCATAAAGTTCCTAAACCAGTTAGGATACATCCCACAATCCTCAAGGAATTAGAGGAGGAAATTAGTGATGATATGTTTAATATTATTTAGATCTCTATAGTACCAAGTACTGGAGCCTGGCAAACATAATTTAAGTACTCAAAAAAAAAAAGGGTAAGGCATGAACCTGATAATTGCAGGCTAGTTAGCCTAAAGTCCATACTGGAAGAATTATGCTTGATTGTACGTTACAGGATGCTTTAAATGAACACTTGAAGAGCACAGGTATAAGGCGCAGTCAGTATTGTTTTAGAAGGAAATGCCTTACAAACCTCCTTGAATTCTTTGAGGAGGCAACTAAGCTAATGGACAAGGGTAATCTCGTAGATGTAGCTTCTGCTACAGAGCTTCACTTTATTCAAAAGGCACTTTACAAAGTTCCTCATGTGTGCCTAGTAGAAAAGCTTAAAGCTCAAGGACTAGTTGATAAATGGATTCGATGGATTGAATGATAGATGGATTGAGAATTAGCTTGACAACAGAACAGGGTGCTGATAAATGGAAATTGTTCTACCTGAGAAAAAGTAAGTAGTGGTATACCACAAGAATCTGTTCTAGAACTCCTGCTATTTACAATATTTGTGAATAATCTGCAACCAGTTGACTGCAGAAGTATTACTAGATTTTCTGGTTACACAAAGCTTTGTGGGCAGGTAGGAAGGAGATTGATCATCTTCGGCTAGACTTAGATCAATTATGTAAATAGTCTAAGAAACGGTAAGTGGTTTTTAATGTGGATATATGTAGGAAAATGCATATAGAATTAGATCAGAGGTCAAAAAATGAATGATCAGAAGGCGTCTGGTCCGTGTGACTCAATTATTAATTGGGTACTGGGGTCCACCTGAAGAACATTGGCTTATGAATCGGAACAGGATGTGCTGACCTTGTACGGATCAATGGTGAGGCCAGTTCTGGAGTTTTACTTGCTGGTTTGGTCACTTCAAAAAGAATATAGATGCATTAGAAATTGTTCATAA
This sequence comes from Heptranchias perlo, assembly GCF_035084215.1. Classification (NCBI taxonomy): domain Eukaryota; kingdom Metazoa; phylum Chordata; class Chondrichthyes; order Hexanchiformes; family Hexanchidae; genus Heptranchias; species Heptranchias perlo. The sequence continues at coordinate 12,657,844 of NC_090351.1, forward strand.
AAGGGTGACCAAGTTGATTCCTGGCCTTATGGAACTAAATTTTAAAGAAAGGTGCAGTGACTACTTAGTTCAGCTGGAGAAATGGTAGCGGGGAGACATTAGCTCTTCAAAATAATGAAAGGTCCAGATGTAAATACATTATTTAACCATGAGCATAGAACGGGACACAAGTACAAAATTCACATGCCTCAAGCAAGGTTTAAGATTATATAACGTCTCCCTGAAGAAGATTATGGATTTGTGAATCCATTGTAGGTTGTTGGATTGCTGGCACCTTTCAAAGGAGGTGGATCAATATCTATTGTATCGGGAGACTGAAGGTTATAGAGATATTAATAGTTTGATTAGCTTGATTGTTCTTTTAGGGTGATATTGGATAAAGAAGCAAGTCAACAGGTGATGTGTGTGAAAAGGGAAATATAGAGTGACCATACATGAACCCATCAAAAACTACCAGTTTATTTTAAAATGCCACTGAGCTAGATTGCTAATAAAAATGGAATCTGATTTGGAAATCTTCTAAAACGTAATTTTGGAAGAACAGGCTTGTTGGCCTTTTCTCACTCTCGATTTTCATATAACAAGGAATCCAAATTGATGGTGTAAAGTTTTGGCTCTGCTCAGAACGTTAATTGTTCCAAACAGATTTTGAGCTTACCAGAATGAACAACAAATATGTTTTTTTTGTTTGCCACACTCTAAACAGGGTATAACAGAAGCTTAAAGTATGATGAGAAAGACCAAGGACTTGATTGGCATCCAGTTGCAGTGATAGTGTCCTAACAGATATTGGCATTATTGCAGTTTTTCAGATTTGTGGGATTCTAACGTTGCTACGTATCTGATGTACTGTTTTTATCATCCCGATGATGTCAGGGTAAAGGTTTCTGGTTTGAGCTATACCATTATTACATTGTGAGGGGTTTGAAATACCACAACATGCTATTTTGTCATTGACTTCAGGCTATTATGTCTGTGCAAAGGTGCATGCTTCTACTGGGAGAATGTTCTGTTTCATCGTAAGTAGTGTGGACAGGAGCATAAAATTACAAATTGACAGGTTAATGAGTGGGCAAAACTGTGGCAGATGGATTTCAAAGCAGGTAAGTGTGAGGTCATCCATTTTGGACCAAAAAAGGATAGATCCAAGTATTTTTTTAAATGGTGAAAAGCTAGGAACAGTGGAGGTCCAAAGAGATTTAATGGTCCATGTACACAGATCACTAGAATGTAGTAGTCAGATACAAAAAATAATCAAAAAGGTTAATGGAATATTAGCCTTTGTAACTAGAGGGCTAGAATATGAAGGGAAGGAAGTTTTGCTGCAGTTTGACAAAGCCCTGGTTGGACCCACGTCTGGAGTACTATGTACAGTTCAGAGCCTTAGAAAAGATATATTGGCCTTGGAAGGAGTGCAGTGCAGATTCACCAGAATGTTACCAGGGCTCCAAGGGTTAGACTATGAGGATAGATTGCATAAATTAGGCTTGTATTCTCTGGAATTAGAAGGTTAAGGGGTGATATGATTCAGGTTTTTAGTACTTTTGAAAGGATTTGATAGGGTAGATGGAGAGAAACTTTATCCGCTGGTTGGGGGAGTCTACGACAAGGGGACATAACCTTAAGATTAGAGAGAGGCCATTCAGGAGAGAAGTTAGGAAGCACTTCACGCAAAGGGTGGTAGAAGTGGAGAACACTCTCCCACAAAAAGCAGTAGATGCTAGCTCAGTTAATAATTTTAAATCTGAGATCAATAGATTTTTGCTCGCCAAGGGTATTGAGAGATTTGGAGCCAAGGCGGGTAGATGGAGTTGGGATTCAGATCAGCCATGATCTCATTGAATGGTGGAACAGGCTATAGGGGCTGAACGGCCTACTCCTGTTCCTATGTTCATATTGTGGAGATGCCGGTGATGGACTGGGGTTGACAATTGTAAACAATTTTACAACACCAAGTTATAGTCCAACAAATTTATTTTAAATTCCACAAGCTTTCGGAGGCTTCCTCCTTCCTCAGGTGAACGGTGTGGAAATGAAATTTTCGAATCCTTCGCATTTGAAAATCACAGAACAATGCCTGGTGATTACTGCCCATTGCCAAGGCAATCACAGTGAGCAGACAGAAAGGTGTCACCTAAAAGGCCACCGAATATACAAACCCCCAAAAAAAAACAGAGAGAGAGAGAGAAGGAAGACAGTCAATGACCCGTTATATTAAAAACAGATAACATTTGTTCGCTGGTGGGGTTACTTGTAGTGTGACATGAACCCAAGATCCCGGTTGAGGCCGTCCTCATGGGTACGGAACTTGGCTATCAATTTCTGCTCGACGATTTTGCATTGTCGTGTGTCTCGAAGGCCGCCTTGGAGTACGCTTACCCGAAGGTCGGTGGCTGAATGTCCATGACTGCTGAAGTGTTCCCCGACAGGGAGAGAACCCTCCTGTTTGGCGATTGTTGCGCGGTGTCCATTCATCCGTTGTCGCAGCGTCTGCATGGTCTCGCCAATGTACCATGCTCTGGGGCATCCTTTCCTGCAACGTATGAGGTAGACAACGTTGGCCGAGTCACAGGAGTATGAACCGTGCACCTGGTGGGTGGTGTCCTCTCGTGTGATGGTGGTATCTGTGTCGATGATCTGGCATGTCTTGCAGAGGTTACCGTGGCAGGGTTGTGTGGTGTCGTGGATGCTGTTCTCCTGAAAGCTGGGTAATTTGCTGCGAACAATGGTCTGTTTGAGGTTGGGTGGCTGTTTAAAGGCGTGGAGGTGTGGGGATGGCCATAGCGAGGTGTTCGTCATCATTGATGACATGTTGAAGGCTGCGGAGAACATGGTGTAGTTTCTCCGCTCCGGGGAAGTACTGGACGACGAAGGGTACTCTGTTGGTTGCGTCCCGTGTTAGTCGTCTGAGGAGGTCTACGCGATTTTTCGCTGTGGTCCGTCGGAACTGTCGATCGATGAGTCGAGCATCATATCCCGTTCTTACGAGGGCGTCTTTCAGCGTCTGTCGGTGTCCATCGCGTTCCTCCTCGTCTGAGCAGACCCTGTGTATTCGCAGGGCCTGTCCATAGGGGATGGCCTCTTTGACGTGGTTAGGGTGGAAGCTGGAAAAGTGGAGCATCGTGAGGTTGTCCGTGGGCTTGCGGTAGAGTGAGGTGCTGAGGTGCCCGTCTTTGATGGAGATTCGTGTGTCCAAGAAAGAAACCGATTCTGAGGAGTAGTCCATGGTGAGCTTGATGGTGGGATGGAACTTGTTGATGTTATCGTGTAGTCTCTTTAGTGATTCCTCACCGTGGGTCCATAGAAAGAAAATGTCGTCGATGTATATGTTCATATTGGAATTGATTTAGTTTTGCTTCCGTTTGGACAATTTTTTTAAAAAGGTGTGATTTATTTGACTTTATTGTGAATTTTAGTGTGACAAAAAATTGAGTATTAAATGAATTAAAACCTGGATAAATGTACATTTAGAATTCATCATTGCCCTGAAATTAGAGGTCTGTGCATTTGTTCAATATTCTGTTGCTGGCTGTGAGCTTCCTGGATTCACATGAGCAGTTCTAATGGATAGCAATCAGTGAATGCATCAGTGCTATAGGATTCTGTGTCAGAGCCCTCCCTTAAGTCCAGATGTAATCTAATGGTTTAATTTAAATTTGTGACTTAAAGTTGCTCCACTGGAATGAGTGACAGGACATAGGCTTGTACTCACGTTTCTGCCAAGAAGTCAAAAGGATGTACCCAGTCTTTCAGTCGAGCTAAAATCCAAAATAAATGTACTATTATGTCAGGTTGAAAGGAATATCATTCCTGGATTCTCAAATTAGCTTTCTACTGACTCTCAAAGGGCATTGGTACAGGCCTTGGGGCAAATTGGCTCATTGCCCATTCAGCAATGGTATTGTATACAAGGGTCAGCAAGGAGAAAGGAGACCTAAAAGGAGAAAAAGCATTGGTGAATTGGTTATTTTTTTTTTCCAGAGCCTCCATTACATGATGCATGCATCCTTCTTGCTGTTTGAGGGAAACAATAGGGAGCTGAAAAGATATTGACTGTCTGGAATTCAAATTTCATTAATTCATCTCCATCCAGTTGAGGGAGTAGGGCCAACAAAGAATAGTACTTCCAATGCTGGAATGTACCATTTTTCCTTCACTAGCTGTAATATACCTTTTTGAGGTGGGGGGTGGAGGGAGGGAAGGAGAGAGAGAGAGAGAGAGAGAGAAGGAGGAGGTGACGGCTACTGATGTCTTCCAAAAAAAAGTTTAAATTTTATCATCTCTTATTTGCAGTATTATGAAATTAATCTGAAGATGTGCTTCTTGCATATGAAACATAATATGTCGGTTTGAATTTGATATGCTGCCTGTGGAGACTGCAAATTGTGAAGCTACATCTTGAATACTTTTAAGACTACATTCCCAAGATTCCTTAACTGTTACTATGATCAATGAATTGTGAAAAAGCTCAGCAGTTACAGTTTCAGCCTTGCATTAATTATGCTGAATGCACAACCAAAGCAGTTTAGGGTTTACGTGCTTTAAGTCCTATTAACAGCCATAATCCCTTGATATTACATTGAATTCATCTTTTAAAAATGTCAGGCAATGCCTGGGCAAGTAAGCAAAAGGAAGATGAGGGTGGTGAATAACATTTTAATTGTCAAATGCCAGATATTTGCAGCAAGTAATTCTTAATGCCATGTAAATTATTGGTACTCACGTCTACAATAATCTTTAGGGCTTTCCTTAGCGTCTTTGAGCATCATTTTAATGACAGTTCTGTGAAGACTTGTATTTTAGTAGAAGAGCATATAGTTCGACGAGAAATGCTCAGCAGATGCATAAAAAGACAAAGCTGTGGGATGTTGGTATCCCAGAGCTCTGCCATATGTGAATCCTATATTTTTTTAAAATCTAGACATTTAAAAAATATTTGACTTGTCAGGGTGAGAGGGGCTGGTGCTGGGTAATAGAATGTTTTTTCAGTTTGGAAACGGAGTATCTAAAGTGTATCAAGCACTTCACATTTCATACCCTCGCCATCATTACAGGCTTTCAAAGGACCATGGAATGTTAGTAGTATAGAAACGGGCCTTCAACCCATCCTGTTGTTTTTCTTCATTTGCCATTAGTCAAATCCATTCTCCTGCATGTTCCCCATATGTTACTCGCTATGTCACTCGTGGAGGTCCTGCTACTTATTGTCCATTTACTGAAGGCTCAAACTTATGTTGGGAAGAGAAGGAAAGCAGGGTTACTGAAGTCGCGAAGGTTCCAAGACGATATACCTGGCAGTGGAAGTTTGGAACCAAATCTTCTCTCAGTAATCTGTAACCTGAACAAGTTAGGTCAGTCGTGTTCCAGTTGATCAACCAGCCTGGCTCACGATATAATCTGAAGGGATAGTCCGATCACTGGGAGCTAGGATTCTTTCCATTTGGCTGCAGTTAACTCTGTAAGCTAATATCCTAACAAGTAGGGTGTTCCCAGCTAGACAAGCGGTGGCAGACTTGCCAGTGTTCTAATCTTGTAGGCTGGACAGTTAGACTTCAGCTGTACACCTATGCATTCATGGGGTTCCTAAGCCTTGGTTCTGCCAACTGTACCTATGGTCACTGAACTTGGATAAGTGAAGTGTGTCCTTTTAGGAACCAAATGCGTAATCAGTATCAGGCAAACAAAAAGCCTGCATGTATAGATTTCTCGCAGCTTAATTTGGAGACTCTTAAACATGGTGATTGGTGTCAGTGTGTGTCAGACACTTGACTGACTAAACAAAATACTCCTTGCTGCTCCTTGATGGAAAAGCTAAGATGGGTCCCCAGTATGGGGAATTATGGATGCAATGTTCTACTGCATGGCACAGGCTGTTGGAGCATCAAATATGTCACCAGTTATGATAGATTTTAACTATAAGAAAAACACATGGGTTCTAAAATTCACCATGTAATAGGTCTCTGGACTAACTAACTAAATTTCAGGGGGAAAAATCAGTACGATTGAAGAGTAGGTAACCTCTCCAAAATTGTAGTGTTTTTATTCTTAGTAACGAGAACAAGATGAACCTCCATTGTTATAGTTTTATCGGCTGAGACAACTCAATATAGTGTATTCTGATTGTTGATTTTGTGTTACAGATTAAACCATTTGGTTTTGATGGGAACAGCAATACTTCAATCGTAGCATGGTTGGAATCACTTGGACTGCAAGACTACATTCAGACCTTTCTGTCCAGTGGGTATAATTCAATGGACTGTGTGAAAAACCTCTGGGAACTGGAAATTGTAAATGTAAGCTAAATAAATGTTTACGTCGTCTTATAATGTGATGGTGAAAATGCTGTTTTTATCAACCTGATTCCTGCTGAAAAATCATATTCTATGCATAATTCTATCTTATTTCTACTTCACCATGAAGTGAGTTGTAGGACTGTAGTTCTTTTTTGGTTGGGGCAGTCAGATCTGCCTTACTGCCTCGAGCTGTGGCTCACCTGCTCCACAGGCTCTGACAAACGTTGAGGTGTGAGAGCAGCCTGGGGATGAATCTTGCTCTGATTTATATATTTATCTATCTAATCAATCTTATCTAATCTATCTACCTATAAAATAGCCATTGATGAAAACTCTGGAATTCCCTCTCTTTACCCTCCTGGAAGACGCTGCTGAAAACCTACCTCGTTGACCAAACTTTTGCTCTCCTATCCTAATATCTCCTTATGTGGCTCAGTGTCACATTTTGTCTGATAACGCTCCTGTGAAGCACCTCAGGACCTTTCACTACGTTAAAGGTGCTATATGAATGCAAGTTGTTGTATTTCTTCTGGACTGGAATGAATTTAATGGTTTAAATTTGTGAATTATGCATAACTGCTTTGGAAGAGGATAGTTTTTACCCAAATAACTCTTTCAGGTTATGTTTCGGACATTAGAAACAGCTGCACAAACTGTTGGATATGTAATTGAATTATTAGGCAAGGGACGTCCCAAAGCACTTTACAACAAATTAAGTACTTTTTTAATTGTAGTCACTGTTCAAAAATATAAGGAAAAGCTGCAGACAAATTTGCTTCACAGCTATATCCCACAAACAACAATGAAATAATGACCGGGTGCTTTGTTTTAGCTATGTTGATTGAGGGATAAATATTTTCCAGGACACTGAGCAGAACTCTCTCGCTCTTCTTCAAAATGGCATTGGATTTTTTTTTTATATCCACCTGAGAGGGCAGACAGGTCCACGGTTTAATGTCTCATCTGAAAGATGGCACCCCCGATGCAGCACTGAAGTGTCAGCCGAAATAGAATTTTACTTGGATGGTCTGAAGCTCTGTACCTGAGGCTTTTGATGTGGACGAATGCACATCAAAGTAATGTGAAACTAGCTAACTGTATCAAAAATTACTTGGCAATAAAATACAAAAAGGTCAGGATTTTATCTGGGACTAGTGAAGATCTGAAGAAGTTTGATCTGAGTTCCCATGATGTATATTCTAGAGTACTTCCACATTTGCTGCTGGCACCAAATTGTGGCCAGGTGATACTAGAGATTGATGAAAGTAAAATTCTATCAACTGCCCCTGCTCGCTAATTTAGCTTAATTAGAGCTCTGACCGTTTCTACACCTATTTCTTTTGTTTGAAACCAACCGTCAAGAGTTCTTTCAATAGAATCTATGCTCTTGCAGAACAGTTATGCATGAATGCAAATTGGTATCACAGAGTAGTTCATTCCAGTCCAAATGTTTCCCCTCCCATCACCACATCCAATTCAGCAAATATCATCAAAAATACCATTGTAAATATTCCTGTAGCCAGGCAGAAATTACGCATTATCTCACAAATTAAACAAAAAATTAGATCTCTGGATTGAATGCCAGTTTGAATCATAGTATGTTCGGTATCGAAAATGCCTCTCGGCTCAACTCTGTTAAAAGCATTAGCCACCACTCTATTGCTTACTTTCCTGAATTTTGCACAAGTACTGAATGATTCTATCCAATCATCAGCATGTCACACTGACGGTCAGTGTTTTGGGGGCTCAGTCTGCATATCTCCCCTCAGTGCCACTACGCTATGGGTCCTGCTTCTCCTGGAAAGGATCCCAGTTGCTGCATACTGTAGGAGGGAATTCTTGCAAAACAAGGGTTCCCATCTATAGCATATAGCAACCAGAATCACTTCAGTCAGCAGGGCTCGGGTAAGAGCAGCATTGATAGAAGGGGGAAATAGATGGCATGAAGGGGAATGGGATGGAGGGAATGGATGGCAGTGAAGGGGACAAAAACTTAGCAATGCTTTGGGGAGAAGAATGGAAAAGTGGGGATGAAGTGTTGGGACGGGGGACGAAGGAGAGTGCCAGCGTTCACTAAGATGGAATAGGGAAGGAGAGTGCCATCTTGAACTGGGGGGGTGGGAGCTGGAAAATGTCTGGTTGAACTGAGGGGTTTAAGAGTGCCACCTTGAATGGGAGGGTGAAAGAGTACCAACTTGAACTGGAGTGGAGGGTGTAGAGTGTCCGATCAATTTGAGGGGAGAGGGAAACTGCCAGGATTGGAAGTGGAGAGTGTCTCTATGAAAGGGCGGGGAGTTGGATAGAGTACAGTGTCTTTGGATCCAAAAAGGGTAGAGTGACCTTGTAAACTGGGGTGAGGCTGTTGGATGTGCAAGAGTGGCTGTTGAGGTAATTTTTGGTTGAGTGTTGGTCTGTTGAAAATCCAAATGTTTTAAAAAATCCAATCAGTTGTGAAGTAAAAGTTCAGCAGAATTCATAATTTTAATGTAAAAATTGTAAATTTTCCAAGGAAGTTTGTTTTAGACCTCCCCACCAAAGATGCCTCCCAATTTTGTGCCTTCAACATTTTTATTGTCCCCTTCAGATTTTCATGCGCATGTTTTTTTCCACAATACAAGTGAATAAAGTAGAACAAATTGTAGATACCTATTGCTTAAGTTACAGCATCTGTGTGCTTTTTGTTTTCACATGTCATAGGTTTATAATGAGGGCTGTTTGTGAGTTGTGAGCCTTTTGGGGGCTTTGTCAGCTTTTTTGAAGTTGTTTATCAGCTTTAGCTAGTTTGCTAGGCTGGCATGTCTGAGAATTGAAACAAGAAAATGCCTTGAGAGTACTCTGTGGGGGGAAAAAAAATTGCCTTTTATCTGACTCTACAAAATGCTGGCATGTATATTGTAGGATATTCTTGCAACACAAAAGAAAATCCACTAACAGAGAATCTGGCATCAGACAGTTATCTGGCTCCAGAATTCAATGCAGATACAGAAGTTGTTAAACTGGGGCATTATGCAGACAAAATGCTTTGGACCACGATTACATATTACTCTAGCCAATGAGGCATGGCTTCATTCTGCACTCTACTACACTGCAGCTTTCCCATCTCGGGATTTGCTGTGGAGGGACAATAAGCTGAGCTAAGTTGGTTTTCGTCGTGGAGCAGCAATGAGTGGAGCCCAGTTGTTTTTTTAAACAGAAAGGCTGGGAAAATTCGAATGGACTCATCCAAAAGCTGCTCTTCCATATCTTCCAGCAATTAATTCAGACTAGCATAGAAAAAACCATATGGTACCAGGTTGCCCAATTCATAGCTGCAGATAATATATGGCACGTGAACAAGAGTGCAAGAGAAAGTAAGATCCCAAAAGAGGGATCTGTATCAAAAAGTTTTTATTAATAACTTGATTGAACTTCATCATAAAATGTTAACAGTCTAACCTGGTGTAATCAAAAATGAAACTGAATTACTGAGTAGTAGATAAAGATTTTTTCTAAGCATCTGATGGTTCCTTTCATTTGTTCAAACACTATTTTATAGTAACTAAGTTTCTCTTTTAAATGAAGGTATATAACCGTTTGGGTACTAATTTGAACATTTTTTTAGAGAATAGATCATTGAAATTCTGTGTTTTATTGAAAACTTCAGCACGAAAGGTTGTTTAAAAAGTACTTGATTAATTTTTGATTATTTGAAGATGGAGCATGGATACAGTAACTAAGAGATTTCTCTTTATGAAATAGAAACTTGTATGTGTGTGACTGAACATTCAGTTACTGTTTCTTGAGAAAGGAAATCTGGTATAACTGTCAATTCAGCAAGGTCGCATAATTGTGTGAAGAGCAGATTGCTGGTAGGTTGTGAGTGATTCTTATTGGATAGTATTTCTTATCAGATGAACTTATCAGCCTTGGCTGTAAGTTGTGAAAAGGACTGGTTTTCCTGCAACCTCTATATTTTTCATTCACCCTGACCTCAAGTGACTTTATCTGAGAAGTGTGTTCAAGGATACTCAGTTGATTGATCACCCACAGGGTGAAGTAGGATAAACAGTTTCCTGCATGATCATTTCTTTTTTCTGATTAAGTTTTGTGTTATGTTAGGTGCTGAAAATAGCCTTACTCGGTCATCGGAAGCGAATCTTAGCATCTCTTGGAGACCGACCCTATGAAGAACCACCTCAGAAACCACCACGATCGTCCCAACTGAAGGTAAGACACTATTGTTGCTGCTCCATGATTGGTAGTATTTTAAAATCCTAACAACAGTATTAGATGTAGCACGAAGAGGGATTACCTTAGTTGGACTAACACATTGCAAGAACACTAATCGATACCCTAACAAGAATATTCATCGAGGGAACCAGATAAATCTTTAACCCTACACCTTAACTCCTTGTCAAGGAACCATCTGCTGTTTACCACCCATTTTATGCCTAAGAGTTAATGATGCTTAAGTTTGGCTCGCCAAACTGTCTTGCATCAATCAGTTCAGATTATATTAGCATTTACACTACCAATCTTCTGTCAGGATCCACACAAGCGGCTAAGTGAATGAATGAACCCTCTTCTGCCAATTATCAAAGAAATCAGACAACCAAGTCATGAACTAGCAGCTGTTTATTAAACATAATCGTAGTTAGCAGAAATGAACTTAAACATTGAGTATGCAAATAATTAGGAAATAGGGTTAATTGACTAAATAAATAACAAGGGTTACAAAGCAGTTCAGTATGTCATAGTAATTCAGCATTAACTACTTGCTGATTATCGGTTAAGATCAGTGTCTGAGATTGATGTAAATTGGTGAGATTAATTTAGGATCACTCCTTACATAGCTCACAAGTTAGATAGCCAGTCTGTTGAATAGATTCAAGTCTACATGTTTATTGTTAGCAAGTTTTCCAGACTTTATATGACCTCATCCTTATGAGCTGGTTGACTCACCTTCCTTGGAGAGGATGGTGTTAGCCTTCTGAAACCTCAGAGTGATGAACTTCCGTCTGTGGAGGTGCTATCCATTCCTCCTGGATCCTCTGCTCCTGTGAAAATTCATCTTCCAAGCTGGTAGTTGTATCTGGACTAGCCGTTTTAAATCTTTAATCCCTTGACCTTAAGCAAAATTATATATCAAAGTGACACATATAGTTGCCTGTAGCTTCCTGGTATATCCCTACAATCTTAAATTCTGTAACCTTTCTCTCTCTGTGTCAGAGATGCACTTCCCAATATTACAGACTCTTCTGCATATACAAGACAAAGTACTTCTATACCTTCTACAAGAACAGAACTAAACTAAGGGCTGGTAACTGAGTGTTAAAACACTCACCTTATATATCCATAATTTTCTAAAAAAATTCCTCACTTCTATTGATCAATTTGAGTGACACATATGTCAGAAGAGCTCAGTCCTACTGGCGTCAGTCACCTCACACAGCTCTTGTGGTGTCGCCGATCTCCAAATGAATGAAGCACCGGCACCTAGACATGCCAAGGTCTCACGTTTATTCCCTAACTTCTCAGACTTTTGCTAACAAGGGGGTCACCCACAGGTCCAAATAAGGCAGGACATTTTTATGTCCCACTTGATGAGCCATCTGTGGGCTTGTGGTCTTGATGGCTAGTATTCTATGCCTGATAAATGTTTTGTTTGTATAAACCTTTGCAGTTTAATTAGCATTAGCCCTTTCCTTTCATAGCATTCAGTCTCACTACCGACTCCATTTTGAGGATGCGTTGAAGACAATTCTTAGAGAATTTCTCCTACAAAACATAAGCATCTCTCTTTCTAAAACTTTCAGTGCCCCATTTTCATCTAATGATGCTCATTAGAAGCTATAAATGCTACAGTGCTGCAATGTTGAAAGCATCATCAGTAATCTTCATGTTCAAAATCCTTAGCAACTAGCAATCATTTCTGTATAATAGACTGCACTTGATTAGTCATTAGCCTTTCACCTCCCAGACCTATGTTCAAATCAAGCCAAGACAGATAAGATCAAAGTAATTTCTATCTATCTGAGAGTCCAGTATGAAATGAGTTTAGGTGGGTTCAATTCAGTTCCTGGTGGCTGGCAGCTGCAGGTGCTCTTCTGAGGTTGGGGTTGAGCATGATATTGATATAACCATGTTATATCTGACCGGAGAGTGGTTGATGCTGGCACTTGGTGCCTAAGATAGAAAGTGCTCCTCTCCTTAACACTAACATCTCTCACCTTTCGCATGGTTTATAAAAAAAGAAAATTTAAAATTATAACTGTAGACTGTTGTAATTTACCAGTTTGTTATAGTTTCATCTTCCTTTGCATTGACTTTTTTATGATCTATGCCCTTTTTGGGGATTAAAAAAGCTATTACATAATGTAATATGCTATTGGAAATAACGACATACTTCCAGCTATAATCGTTTGATTTACATTGCATCTGATTGCTTGTCTCCACTACTGACAGAAAATGAGAAAATAAGCCTTTCAAATGTACCCTGCTGTGGACTTCTTGCAAACCACATGAGTGGTGTTTTCATTAGTATTACAAAACATAGAAACAATTCTCTAGATACTATAAGGTCTGATGATTTTGGTAATCCTTGGGATGGTCATAGACACTGGCCAACAGATACAAAATTTAGTATAAATTCATACAAGCCCCCTGGTCGAGGCCTGATTTATTTTCACTGGAGTACCTGAGGCACATCTTTGGATTTGTGAATGTGGTGAGGTATGAAAATACTCTGCAAACTTGGACTTACTTTTGCTGCAGCTGAGCATATCTTTGGGAACTGCAGCCACTAGATAATACATGTAGCAGAATAACATCTGACACTTCATAGTATCGTAGTAAATACAACGCAGGAGGAGGCCATTCGGCCCATCATGCATCATGCCTGTGCCGGCTTTTCGAAAGAGCTATCCAATTAGTCCCATTCCCCTGCTCTTTCCCCATAGCCCTGTAAATTTTTTTCCCTTCAAGTATTTATCTAATTCCCTTTTGAAAGTTACTATTGAATCTGCTTCCACCACCCTTTCAGGCAGTGCATTCCAGATCATTACAACTCACTGCATAAAAAAAGTTTCCTCATGTCTCCTCTGGCTCTTTTACCAACCAACTTGTTTCATGTTTTAACACTTTTTTTCAAGTTTCTTTTACTCGCATTAGTATTTGGCAGCTGTAATGGAGAAGAATGTATTTGGGGACATACACATTTGTAGCTTTAATTGAATAAAAGCTTTCTTGCTCTTACATGAAAGAACACTTGAAACACTCTCATCCAGAATAATTTTTTTAAAACTTGTCACGTAATGCAAAACTAGGCATGCTGGTGATGGTTAGGAAAGAATTAAGATTAAAGTATGAATGAAAAGATGAATAATTAGTAAAAATTGCAGTTGTTGAAAAAATCAAACCAGTGCTTGAGGGTGTAATGCACTCTTGATTTACATATGAACATACAAATTAAGAGCAAGAGTAGGCCATTCGGCCCCTCGAGCCTGCTCTGCCATTTGATAAGATCATGGCTGATCTGAATGTGACCTCAACCCTACTTTCCCGTCTCCCTACTATAACCTTTGACTTCCTTGTTAATCAGGAATCTAACTTAGCCTTAAAAATATTCAATGACCCTGCCTCCCCCGCTCTCTGGGGAACGGAGTGCCACAGACTCACAACCTCTGAGAGAAAACATTTCTCCTCATCTCCGTCTTAAATGGGAGACCCCTTATTTTTAAACTGTGGCCCCTAGTTCTAGTCTCTCCCACAAGGGGAAACACCCTCTCAGCATCTACCCCTTCTAGTCCCCTTAGGATCTTATGTTTCAATAAGATCTCCTCTCATTCTTCTAAACTCCAATGTATACAGGCCCAATTTGTCCAACCTTTCCTCATAAGATAACCCCCTCATCCCAGGAATCAGTCAAGTGAACCTTCTCTGAACCTCCTCTAAAGCAATTGTGTCCTTCCTTAAATAAGGAGATCAAAACTGCACACAGTATTCTAGATGTGGTCTCATCAATGCCCTGCACAACTGTAGCAAAACATCTCAACTTTTATATTCCATTCCCCTTGCAATAAGTGACAACATTCCATTTGCCTTCCTAATCACTTGCTGTACCTGTATACTAACTTTTTGTGATTCATATACAATCAATTGGGTGGCATTCAGAAAGTGAGGGGGCAATTTTAACCTAACCCACCTGCCCGGAAACTAATGGGATTGAGTGCAACGTTAGTTTTACACCCAGCCCGATTTTACTCTCTATTCAAATCAGTGTAGAGTAATATTGGGCGAAGTGTAAAACCGGCATTTTACCCGATTCCGTGGGTTTCCCGCCTGGCAAGCTAGGTTAAAATTACCCCCCCCCCCCCCACCCCCAAAGTTCCAGTCCTGTCGCTTGACATGATCTGAACCTCTTGACAATGTTATAGCTTCTAACATACTCCAGCTAAGAATGTAATATATACAGAGCTGTTTAACGTCTTGTATTTTCTGTTGTGCTGAGATCAGCTTATTTTTGTCCCAGATGACCAATACAACGTTACATTTGCAGCATGATGCATTTATTAAATGGTTATGAACCACCTGCTCACCTATGTGGTTCTCTCGCAGTGATGTAATCGTAGCTATTTTCCAGGAAAGTAAAGGGATAAAAAGTGCAGTATCCTGTAGAATTTGTACAAAATAAGATGGTCAAAGAATGGAGTAAAGACATTGTAGGATTATTGATTGCTTTTGCTAATGTATGTAAGACCAGTTCGGGAATACCAGTATGTGTGCAGTTTACCTGGAACTTGTGTGTTTTGGTTTTACGAAGGACTGGATCATTAACAGTACTGTATCATTTTGTTTTATGTCTAAATACACACTGCAGCTGCCAAATTATAGCTTTATCTGCATCTTAATGAATTCTTCCATACATAACTTTTGAGATACCAATTCTTCTGTTCAAAGATCCATTTGGATAAAAGTAGGTCTGCTGGGTTTTTCACCAAGCAGTATCTCATTTAATACAGAATTGAATGTTTAGTGAAAGATGAACACATGCCAAATGATCAACACCGACCAAATTTCTGATAAGCTATATTCTATAACTAATGAACTGTGTCTGTATGAATGAATGTAGAATTCTCATTTTCTCTGTGCTGTTATCAGTCATTTGGTTAGCAGGAACCAATTAGACCTGAGAATTCCCTTTACAACAATCACAGAAAGCAGCCATTACATTTCCACACCAAAAACTGAAAGCTTAAATAAGCAAATTAAAGTAATACTAATGATTTAAAAGTTTTAATTGAAGGTTTAATTAAATTGAAGAGTCTGGAAATATTTAAGCATTTCTAACCGAAATTGTAATTAAATTGAAGGCCTGATAAAGCCATTAACCCCTGCCGAATCTGGGGGCTTCACTATTATGAGCCAGCTCGGAGGTATCAACTGCTGAGACCTACTCACTTCCAAAAAAAGATCCTGTGTGAACAACACCAAGAGATAGACAGGTTTCTAAGTCATGAATGGTAACTTGGAACCTAAAATAATTGGATACCAATACAATACATAATTTCAAATTTATATGTGGAACAGTTTGATAGACAAGAGATTTCATTTTTTACTTGATATTCAATTAAACATTCAAAGAGATAAAGAAGGAAAGACTTAGATTTATTTAGCCTCTTTCACAACCTCAGGATATCCCAAAGTGCTTAACAGCCAATGAAGTAACCTTTGAAGTGTCGTCACTGTTGTTATGTTGGAAATGCACAGCAAGCTCCCACAAACAGCAATGAAGTAAATGACCAAATCATTTGTTTTATGTTATGATTGAGGGATACATGTTGGCCAGGACATCGGGAGAAGTCCCCTGCTCTTCAAATAATGTCATGAGATCTTTACGTCCACCTGAGAGGGCATACAGGACCTCGGTTTAATGTCTCAAAAATAATTTTTAATGATCTGTGCCATGAAGTGGTTGGATGTAGGTTAGTGCTTGACCTCCTGCAAATTGGTCCTGACCTTAGCTGTGTCATTGGGGTGGAGGCGAGCAGTGCTTCTTCATAGAAAGGAAAGGAAAATTAGAGGGCAGATTGCCCTGCACTCTCTTGTTTGCATCTCTTAATAGGTAATTTGAGCAGCAGTTTCAAATGCCTAGGTGAAGGACATTTGTCTACCATTTTGGTTGATTAATGAAGGGCTACCTAGGAAGAGGACAATTTCAATGGGATTGGAAAAGGTACCTTATTCCTTTAGACTGCAAAGTGTTATTTCACAAAAATACATGTTACTAAAAATAGATTTCATTCTTAAAAGGTAATGAGTATTTTCAAATGAAGAATACAGGTCGAATCTTCATGCCAATCCATGCAGCGTTTCAATCTGTGCCTCTTTGCAGCTTTTAATAAGGATTATACAACATGATATGTAGAATGTAAAGATTTCCTTTTTCCCCAATAATTGAGAAAAATGATGGAA
The DNA here is from genome assembly GCF_035084215.1 of Heptranchias perlo. Taxonomy (NCBI): domain Eukaryota; kingdom Metazoa; phylum Chordata; class Chondrichthyes; order Hexanchiformes; family Hexanchidae; genus Heptranchias; species Heptranchias perlo. Next base: position 12,674,589 of record NC_090351.1, read on the forward strand.
AACAAATTCTTACACAGCCCTACCCTTAAATTAATGTTGATGTAGCAACAGAAAATGAAGAGACACGATCAGTGAGTGCAGCATGTAACAGTGGTGATCAGATAAATGGTAAGAGTACTAGTTATTTCAAAAAGAGATAATGTTGTATTGATTATATAGCTTATTTTATTCTGCAAAAGTACTAATCAATACATTCCAGAGATAGCAGGTATGCTTCTGTCAATGTTGATACTATCAGGAAAGAAAGACCGAAAGGGAAGATGGTAAATTTAGGATATCACAATCATGCCATGTTAACTGGCTTTAGTTCAGGAATGTGAAAGGGCAATAACTATGATACTGGTGAGTGTTGTCATGCTGACCTTTTGTTTTTGTTTGTGTTACCTCCTTCATTATTTCCAAAATTACAGCCGTCACATGGTTTTCAGTGTTTTAATCTTTTTGTTTGTAGTTTTTCCATGGTAAGTAGCTATATCTGTTCACTTGAACGCTCATCTCTGCTGCTAAGAGTGGGAGGAAAGCCTGCTCCCAGATTTGCCCAATTATGTTTTTAACTGACCTGTGGTATGTATGGATTGCACTTACTAGTCATTCTCACAAGATTATTTCATTCCTTTTGGGCACATTCCGATGCTGTATTTATACTGTAGCTACCAGTCTGAGATCAGTGGCTGCACTATAGGTTTCAGTCATGTAGTTGACACTGTCTCGACTGGGACTCCATTCTCATGTCGAGGAGAAAGGGCTAAATTTGTATGATTAGACATATGCAGAACTCCTCTCAATGATTTAAAATTTTATTGTGTCGAGAACTTGACATCAGCGCCAGTATTGTCTAAATATTTAACTCCCACTAGATTGAAAAAGTGTCCAGGACAGCAAGGCACTTCCAAGTTTTTTAAACTTAGTTTTATAGCACACTGGAGTTGCACTTCATTCAGTATCATACCACTTCTCCCCAGTCAGGTCAGAGTTTGGGTTTTGTGTTTAATTGAGGATTTCAGTTGCCTGTGCCTCCTCTGACCCTCTCCTCCCATCCTCTATAACTTCCAGCTGAACCCTTCCTCCGAACCAAGCTCCCACTTCCCCCAAACTCTACAGTTTCTCCGTCATCTCACACATCCATGAAACCCACCACCACCCTCCATGATCCTCCTCCTGTCTCAGCTTGTATTTTCCCAACTTCTTTTCCTCCATTCCATGCTCACGGATCCCCAGCCTGTCCCTATTCTCCAGCACTGCCCTTACCTCTTACAGAATTGATGTTACCATCCCACTCCTCAAAAAATCCAACTTCTGTCTCTAACTGCTAAAGTCCTACTTCTCCTATAACTCCAAATTACTATAACTCCATATTAGAGATCTAGCTCTGGGACTCCCTCCCGAATCTCCTCCGCCTGTCTGTTTCCCTTTCCATCTTCAAAAACCTTCTCAATACTCATCTATTCAACTAATCTATCAGTCACCCCTCCTCTCCCTTCACGACTCAGTGTTCACTCCCTTATCTGCCTCTATCTGTTAAATGTCAGGATGCTTTTTTACATTAAAGGTGCCATATAAAATGCAAGTTGTCGTTTATTCACTAGTGTAAATTATATTTAGAATAATGCTGAGATGAGTTGCTAGATTTTTTTATAATTATGAAAGCTATACATCAAGGACCACAGGCTGTGAGTAACTCTGGATTCTGTCATGGATCCAAGAACCTGGAATGCATCCACAGTCCTGAAGAATTGTTTATTCAGTGGGTTTTACTGTTTAATTGAAGCATTGTATCTCAGTGCAATGTTAAAATTCATTTTGCCTGCTATGTTTTAGCCTTCCATAGCCAGTGTTGTGAGATTGTTGTCAGACACTGAAGAAGGGAGAGAAATCACATCTAAACTCAATCATTTTGAGTCAGTCTAAGTAATAGGCAAAGCTGACAAAAAATAGCTTATTTCTCTCTTACAAAGTCTGTTTTCTTGAACCTAATTTAGATATTTATCTCATCTTCTTTCTCCAATGTATGCTAATACAGAAGATTAGTCCTCCTTCGTGGCCACCTGCCTGTGAGAAAAACTGTTTAAAATAACCACCAACATTATTGATTATTCACAGTTATTAGTTCAGTCAGTAATTCGATACAAGGCCTGTATATGTAACATAGTACAAATTGATACTGTTTTAAGTGAGCCATATAAGGAATTGAGTGGATGATTATTCACTGGAGTCGTATCTTACGGGGATTTGTTTCAACCCATATCTGACTTTCACAAACAAAGCTATTAGATTTTTTAAAGGGAAAGGATGAGTGGAGAACAAATTTTCAGGGCTACCTACATGTGTTTCAAGAAGGATAGAAAAGCAAAGTTGAGTTGAGGTGGCATTGTTCATAAGGGAAGGTTTGCACATTGCTGAGAGCAAGGAACTCAGGATTGGCACAGTCTCTTTGGGTGGACCTAGAAGATAAAAGGGGAATAACTAAGAGCTAAATGTATCACTGTGGGTGGTCATAATTGTAATCATGGGGGATTTTAATTTTCCTGACTTAGATGACCACTCACAGTGGAGGCAAACTGAATGTGTGTGGGAATTTGTTGAAGTACTTATGGATTTTTTTCTTAAACAGCAGGTGGGGAAACTTACAATGGAGAGAGGACTGTGAATTAATGAGGAGGGAATACTAAGCCAAGGCAGAAGTAAGGGGACATTTGAGGTCTAATGATCAAGTTGTGGATTTTAAGGTGGAAATGAGGACAGAACAGGTAATAAAAGCGATTGAGAAATTGTATCTCAAGATAGCAGACTTTGAGGGGATTAAATCCTGTAGGAAAGAAATAAAGTGGGAAGAACTATTTAAGAGGAAGGATGTGGAAGGAAAATGGGTTTTAAGGATGTACCTTTTTACAGTGCAGAAGAAGTTTATCCTAGAAACAAGTCAAGACCCAAACAGGAGTGTAAAACTACAAGGAATGAGAAGCAAAGCCATGATCAGCATTAAGGAGAAAGAACGGGCATATAAAATTCTGAAATGTACAAGGAGCAGGTAAGGGAGAGCTATACAAACAAGTAAAGGAAGGTCAAGAAACTGACAACAGGTGCAAAGAGGAACTTCAAAGGAATATAGAGGACAATAACAAACATTCTTTAAGAACATCAGGAGCAAGCAAATGTTGCAGAAGGACATTGGACCATTTACTGGTGGTACTGAGAAAGTGATGAGAGGGAAGTGTTGGAATTACAAAATCAATATTTTGAAACTGGTTTTGCCATTGAAAGGATGACGTGAGATGCCTGAGCTGAGCGAGGAATATAAGGGAGAGAGCAGACTGGATATCGCTTGTATTTCAAGAAAGACATAGTACAAAGGTTTAGGAAGCTCAAGGTAAATGTGGTTCCAAGGTGTGATTGCAAATCCTCTCCCTTCAATCCAATAAGTTTTCAAAATTCATTGGAATCGGGTAGCATCCCAGTGGATTGGGAAATAGCAAATATAACCGCTATCTTTAAAAAAGGGACAAGGGATAAACCCTCAAAGTATTGACATGTGACACCTCAATTGTGGGGAAACTGGTTCAGATTTAATGAGGAATAGTACAAGGGATAATTTGGAAGGACAGGACCTAATTGGAGAGGGTCATCACAGGATCAGAAGGGCAGGTTGTGAATGACCAATTTACTGTGTCATTGAGGAGGTTATAGATTTGTTGGATGAGGATGAGGTGGTGTTAATTATCTAACTAGATTTCAGGAAGGCATTTCGTGCAGCAGACTGATTCACAAGGTATATGCGCACGGAGGATTGATAGCAAAGTATTCGGTTGGATCGATGCGTGACTGAAAGGTAGACAGCAAAACATAGTGGTGTGTTGGGAGGAAGTTAATTGCCAGTGGGCTCTGTGATGTCTCACAGAAGCCGGATTTGGGTCTGCTTTTATAGATGGCATAGAAGGTGGGGTATTGTCCATGGTGTCTGTTGGTAGTTGACGCTAAATTGGATTCAGTGTTTAATGAGCTGTAATCCAATGGACGAGCCAGGTCAGTGAGCAGAGAGATGATGGACAAAATTCAACATGGTTAAATGTAAAGGCATGAGATTGGGTAGAAGCATACTACGTGTGGATTGCATATTAAATTGAAACATGCTTAAGGTAACAAAGCAGTTGATGAACAAAGAAAATGAAATGTTGGGATGTATAGCTAAGGGTGCGACTCTACGACCCAGAATTTACTGAAACAATGTAACCAGCAAGTTATGCTGGAATTTACACTGATCTTCCCGTTTGTAAATTAAGCCAAAATTTCCTTAGCATATGTCCGAGCATAAAAACCAGTCTAAAACAAGTGGAAATCAGTGTAAACAATCAGGGCCCGAGGAAAGCTCGGAACTTAAGCCATATGCCTTCTTTATGTCCTTCTATATGCATGAAAATTAAAGTTCAAACCATTGTTTATGCACATTAGACACAGCTGTTTAAGAAAATGCAACCGTGTACGTTTTTCAGTTTTTAATGCAAATAATTCTGATACCATAAAGATGCATTCAAAGGTACTGAAAATACAGTGTAGATGTAAATAAAGAGAAATAAAGAAAATTGTTTCAACAAAATAGCCATAACACACCAGAAATATAACTTTGGGTCATGTTGCACTTAAAACTTTGGGCATGAATTTGCAGCTCATTCAGAACTGGTGTAAATCAGGAAATTTACATGAGATGCACACCAGCATGGGAGGTGGAGCTATGTTAATGAGTGGGGGAGGGTTTCGGCAGAGGTTTCACAGAATTGGCGTAGAAGATCGAGGAAATTTGGGTACAAATACGCCAGAATTTCCTCCAATCTTTTCTGCAAAAAAAAATTGGCGTTATGCCGTTGTTTCAACACAAGTTTTCAAGAAATTCTGGGCCAATAAGTCAAAGGAGGTGATGTTGAAGTTCTGTCTGACCTGCATGAGGCCACTTCTGGAGTATTGTGTTCAGTTTTAGTCTGCAAACTGCAGGAAAGTTTAGAATTACTGAAAGGAATGCAGAGTTAGACTATGAGGATGATTCTTGAATGTTAAAAGGCTGAGCATTGAGGAAAGATTTTCTACCTCAGGACTTTACTGTCTGGAGAAGAGGAAGATGAGGGGGCACTTTTTTTTTATTCGTTCATGTGATGTGGGCGTCGCTGGCGAGGCCAGCATTTATTGCCCATCCCTAATTGCCCTCGAGAAGGTGGTGGTGAGCCGCCTTCTTGAACCGCTGCAGTCCGTGTGGTGACGGTTCTCCCACAGTGCTGTTAGGAAGGGAGTTCCAGGATTTTGACCCAGCGACAATGAAGGACCGGCGATATATTTCCAAGTCGGGATGGTGTGTGACTTGGAGGGGTACGTGCAGGTGGTGTTGTTCCCATGTGCCTGCTGCTCTTGTCCTTCTAGGTGGTAGAGGTCGCGGGTTTGGGAGGTGCTGTCGAAGAAGCCTTGGCGAGTTGCTGCAGTGCATCCTGTGGATGGTACACACTGCAGCCACAGTGCGCCGGTGGTGAAGGGAGTAAATGTTTAGTGTGGTGGATGGGGTGCCAATCAAGCGGGCTGCTTTGTCCTGGATGGTGTCGAGCTTCTTGAGTGTTGTTGGAGCTGCACTCATCCAAGCAAGTGGAGAGTATTCCATCACGCTCCTGACTTGTGCCTTGTAGATGGTGGAAAGGCTTTGGGGAGTCAGGAGGTGAGTCACTCGCCGCAGAATACCCAGCCTCTGACCTGCTCTCGTAGCCACAGTATTTATATGGCTGGCCCAGTTAAGTTTCTGGTCAATGGTGACCCCCAGGATGTTGATGGTGGGGGATTCGGTGATGGTAATGCCGTTGAATGTCAGGGGGAGGTGGTTAGACTCTCTCTTGTTGGAGATGGTCATTGCCTGGCACTTATCTGTCGCGAATGTTACTTGCCACTTATGAGCCCAAGCCTGGATGTTGTCTAGGTCTTGCTGCATGCGGGCTGGGACTGCTTCATTATTTGAGGGGTTGCTAATGGAACTGAACACTGTGCAGTCATCAGCGAACATCCCCATTTCTGACCTTATGATGGAGGGAAGGTCATTGATGAAGCAGCTGAAGATGGTTGGGCCTAGGACACTGCCCTGAGGAACTCCTGCAGCAATGTCCTGGGGCTGAGATGATTGGCCTCCAACAACCACTACCATCTTCCTTTGTGCTAGGTATGACTCCAGCCACTGGAGAGTTTTCCCCCTGATTCCCATTGACTTCAATTTTACTGGGGCTCCTTGGTGCCACACTCAGTCAAATGCTGCCTTGATGTCAAGGGCAGTCACTCTCACCTCACCTCTGGAATTCAGCTCTTTTGTCCATGTTTGGACCAACGCTGTAATGAGGTCTGGAGCCGAGTGGTCCTGGCAGAACCCAAACTGAGCATCGGTGAGCAGGTTATTGGTGATTAAGTGCCGCTTGATAGCACTGTCGATGACACCTTCCATCACTTTGCTGATGATTGAGAGTAGACTGATGGGCGGTAATTGGCCGGATTGGATTTGTCCTGCTTTTTGTGGACAGGACATACCTGGGCAATTTTCCACATTGTCGGGTAGATGCCAGTGTTGTAGCTGTACTGGAACAGCTTGGCTAGAGGCGCAGCTAGTTCTGGAGCACAAGTCTTCAGCACTACAGCCGGGATGTTGTCGGGGCCCATAGCCTTTGCTGTATCCAGTGCACTCAGCCGTTTCTTGATATCACGTGGAGTGAATCGAATTGGCTGATGACTGGCTTCTGTGATGGTGGGGATATCGGGAGGAGGCCGAGATGGATCATCCACTTGGCACTTCTGGCTGAAGATGGTTGCAAATGCTCCAGCCTTGTCTTTTGCACTGACGTGCTGGGCTCCGCCATCATTGAGGATGGGGATGTTTGCAGAGCCTCCTCCTCCCGTTAGTTGTTTAATTGTCCACCACCATTCACGACTGGATGTGGCAGGACTGCAGAGCTTTGAGCTGATCCGTTGGTTGTGGAATCGCTTGGCTCTGTCTATTGCATGTTGCTTCCGCTGTTTAGCATGCATGTAGTCCTGAGTTGCAGCTTCACCAGGTTGGCACCTCATTTTTAGGTACGCCTGGTGCTGCTCCTGGCATGCTCTTCTACACTCCTCATTGAACCAGGGTTGATCCCCTGGCTTGTTGGTAATGGTGGAGTGAGGAATATGCAGGGCCATGAGGTTACAGATTGTGGTGGAATACAATTCTGCTGCTGCTGATGGCCCACAGCGCCTCATGGATGCCCAGTTTTGAGCTGCTGGATCCATTCTGAATCTATCTCATTTAGCACGGTGGTAGTGCCACACAACACGTTGGATGGTGTCCTTCGTCTCCACGAGGACTGTGCGGTGGTCACTCCTACCAATACTGTCATGGACAGATGCATTTGCGACAGGTAGATTGGTGAGGACGAGGTCAAGTAAGTTTTTCCCTCGTGTTGGCTCGCTCACCACCTGCCGCAGGCCCAGTCCAGCAACTATGTCCTTCAGGACTCGGCCAGTTCGGTCAGTAGTGGTGCTACCGAGCCACTCTTGGTGATGGACATTGAAGTCCCCCACCCAGAGTACATTTTGTGCCCTTGCTACCCTCAGTGCTTCCTCCAAGTGGTGCTCAACATGGAGGAGGACTGATTCATCAGCTGAGGGAGGACGGTAGGTGGTAATCAGCAGGAGGTTTCCTTGCCCATGTTTGACCTGATGCCATGAGATTTCATGGGGTCCAGAGTCAATGTTGAGGACTCCCAGGGCTACTCCCTCCTGACTGTATATCACTGTACCGCCACCTCTGGTCGGTCTGTCCTGCCGGTGGGACAGGACATACCCAGGGATGGTGATGGAAGAGTCTGGGATGTTGGCTGAAAGGTATGATTCTGTGAGTATGGCTGTGTCAGGCTTGCTTGACTCGTCTGTGGGACAGCTCTCCCAATTTTGGCACAAGTCCCCAGATGTTAGTAAGGAGGACCTTGCAGGGTCGACTGGGCTTGGTGTTTTGCCGTTGTCGTGTCCGGTGCCTAGCGGTCCGATGCCGGGTGGTCCTTCCGGTTTTATTCTTATTATGACTTTTTTTGGTGAGATTTTACAACTGAGTGGCTTGCTAGGCCATTTCAGAGGGCAATTAAGAATCAACCACATTGCTGTGGGTCTGGAGTCACATTTAGGCCAGACCGGGTAAGGACGGCAGGTTTCCTTCCCTGAAGGACATTAGTGAACCAGATGGGTTATTACGTCAATCTGGTAGTTTCATGGCCATCATTACTGATACTAGTATTTTAATTCCAGATTTTTATTTAATTAATTGAATTTAATTAATTAATTGAATTTAAATTCGCCTGCTGCCGTGGCGGGATTTGAACTCATGACTCTGGATTTTAGTCCAGGCTTCTGGATTACTAGTCCAGTAACATAACCACTATGCTACCGTACCCGTTATGGATATGGAGAATTTGGACGCAGGAAAGTCATTCTGTTGGGCCCAAGGTTTGAGGACTAGGGCACATTTTTTGACATTAAGGATACCAAAAGAAAATACAAAATTCAGGGACCATTTTTTTTTAAGAGGGTGATGGAATTATGGAATGGAATCATGGAAAGGTTACAGCACGGAAGGAGGCCATTCGGCCCATCGAGTCCGCGCCGTAGAACAGTGGTGGCCTCAAGATTCCTTCCTTAGCCCCTCCTATTCATCATGTGCTTTCTGCCCCTCTGAAACCTTATTCATAAATATGGGATAAGCTTTTATATGTATGCCAGGACACCCAGCTTCATCTCTCCACAACCATCTTTGAATCCATGATTGTCGCTGTGCTTCTGACTGACTGTCCGACATCAAGTTGTGGATGAGGCAACTTTCTGCAACTCAACATTCGCAAGACCAAAGTCATTCTGTTCAGTCCCTACCAGAGACTCCACATCTTCGCCCCTGATCCTATCCATTGTTCTGGATGCCCACTATGTTATGCAACCTAGCCGTCCAGCTTAACCCTGAGCAGAGCTTCAAATTCCACATTTAGTTCATCACCAGGACTGTCGACCTCCATCTCTGTAATGTTATCCAATCTATATCCCTATTGCAACCCCCACTGCCACAAGAATCTTCATCCATGCTTTTGTCACCTTTAGGCTCCGCTTTTCCATGCTCATCGGTTTTGCCAAGCTACCCCTACATAAACACTGAATTAGTTGATTCGGGGCCAGTTGGCTCCTTAAAGAAGAGCTGGAATGAGAGTTATAGAGAGAATTAATAATACTTAGGTTTTTTTTTTCAGAGTTGATTGGGAAAGGAAATGAATGTCCTCTGAAGTAAGTGTGGGAAGGAAGTCCAGGATAAAATAATCATGCAGGGACTCTGGCTTGATAGGCTGAATGGCCTGTTCTCATTCTGAATTTTTTAATGTTCTTATGAGAGCATGTCAATTATCCTGAGGTCCAGTTCTTGCTGTCACTTTACCATTACATTTATTTAAAAATTATTGATGCACACCAACTACCCTGCTGTGTCTATTTTTTTAAAATTCGTTCATGGGATGTGGGCGTCACTGGCTTGGCCAGCTTTTATTGCCCATCCCTAATTGCCCTTGAGAAGGTGGTGGTGAGCCGCCGCCTTGAACTGCTGCAATCCGTGTGGTGAAGGTTCTCCCACAGTGCTGTTAGGAAGGGAGTTCCAGGAATTTGACCCAGCAACAATGAAGGAACGGCGATATATTTCCAAGTCGGGATGGTGTGTGACTTGGAGGGGAACGTGCAGTTGGTATTGTTCCTGTGTGCCTGCTGCCCATGTCCTTCCAGGTGGTCGAGGTTGTAGGTTTGGGAGGTGCTGTCGAAGAAGCCTTGGCGAGTTGCTGCAGTGCATCCTGTAGATGGTACACACTGCAGCCACAGTGCGCCGGTGGTGAAGAGAGTGAATGTTTCGGGTGGTGGATGGGGTGCCAATCAAGCAGGCTGCTTTGTCCTGGATGGTGTCGAGCTTCTTGAGTGTTGTTGGAGCTGCACTCATCCAGGCAAGTGGAGAGTATTCCATCACACTCCTGACTTGTGACTTGTAGATGGTGGAAAGGCTTTGGGGAGTCAGGAGGTGAGTCACTCGCTGCAGAATACCCAGCCTCAGACCTGCTCTCGTAGCCACAGTATTTATATGGCTGGTCCAGTTAAGTTTCTGGTCAATGGTGACCCCCCCCAGGATATTGATGGTGGGGGATTCGGCGATGGTAATGCCGTTGAATGTCAAGGGGAGGTGGTTAGACTCTCTCTTGTTGGAGATGGTCATTGTCTGGCACTTGCCTGGCACGAATGTTACTTGCCATTTATGAGCCCAAGCCTGGATGTTGTCCAGGTCTTGCTGCATGCGGGCACGGACTGCTTCATTATCTGAGGGGTTACGAATAGAACTGAACACTGTACAATCATCAACGAACATCCCCATTTCTGACCTTATGATGGAGGGAAAGTCATTGATGAAGCAGCTGAAGATTCTTAGGCCTAGGACACTGCCCTGAGGAACTCCTGCAGCAATGCCCTGGGGCTGAGATGATTGGCCTCCAACAACCACTGCCATCTTCCTTTGTGCTCGGTTTGACTCCAGTCACTGGAGAGTTTTTCCTCCTGATTTCCATTGACTTCAATTTTACTAGGGCTCCTTGGTGCCACACTCGGTCAAATTCTGCCTTGATGTCAAGCACAGTCACTCTCACCTCACCTCTGGAATTCAGCTCTTTTGTCCATGTTTGGACCAAGGCTGTAATGAGGTCTGGAGCCGAGTGGTCCTGGCGGAACCCAAACTGAGCATCGGTAAGCAGGTTATTGGTGAGTAAGTGCCGCTTGATAGCACTGTCGACGACACTTTCCATCGCTTTGCTGATGATTTAGAGGAGACTGATGGAGCGGTAATTGGCCGGATTGGATTTGTCCTGCTTTTTGTGGACAGGACATACCTGGGCAATTTTCCACATTGTCAGGTAGATGCCAGTGTTGTAGCTGTACTGGAACAGTTTGGCCAGAGGCGTGGCTAGTTCTGGAGCACAAGTCTTTAGCACTACAGCCGGGATGTTGTTGGGGCCCATAGCCTTTGCTGTATCCAGTGCACTCAGCGATTTCTTAATATCACGTGGAGTGAATCGAATTGGCTGATGACTGGCTTCTGTGATGGTGGGGATATCGGGAGGAGGCCGAGATGGATCATCCACTCGACACTTCTGGCTGAAGATGGTTGCAAATGCTCCAGCCTTGTCTTTTGCACTGACGTGCTGGACTCCGCCATCATTGAGGATGGGGTTGTTTACAGAGCCTCCTCCTCCTGTTAGTTGTTTAATTGTCCACCACCATTCACGACTGGATGTGGCAGGACCGCAGAGCTTTGATCTGATCCGATGGTTGTGGAATCGCTTAGCTCTGTCTATTGCATGTTGCTTCCACTGTTTAGCATGCATGTCGTCCTGAGTTGTAGCTTCACCAGGTTGGCACCTCATTTTTAGGTACGCCTGGTGCTGCTCCTGGCATGCTCTTCTACACTCCTCATTGAACCAGGGTTGATCCCCTGGCTTGTTGGTAATAATAGAGTGAGGAATATGCCAGGCCATGAAGTTACAGATTGTGCTGGAATACAATTCTGCTGCTGCTGATGGCCCATAGCATCTCATGGATGCCCAGTTTTGAGCTGCTAGATCTGTTCTGAATCTGTCCCATTTAGCACGGTGATAGTGCCACACAACATGGTGTCCTCAGTGCGAAGACGGGACTTCATCTCCACAGGATGGTGCAGTGGTCACTCCTACCAATACTGTCATGGACAGATGCATCTGCGACAGGTGGATTGGTGAGGACGAGGTCAAGTTGGTTTTTCCCCTCGTGTTGGTTCGCTCACCACCTGCCGCAGGCCCAGTCTGGCAGCTATGTCCTTCAGGACTCGGCCAGTAGTGGTGCTACCGAGCCACTCTTGGTGATGGACATTGTACTCTGGGTGGGGGACTTCATTTTGTGCACTTGCTACCCTCAGTGCTTCCTCCAAGTGGTGCTCAACATGGAGGAGGACTGATTCGTCAGCTGAGGGAGGACGGTAGGTGGTAATCAGCAGGAGGTTTCCTTGCCCATGTTTGACCTGATGCCATAAGATTTTATGGTGTCCGGAGTCAATGTTGAGGACTCCCAGGGCCACTCCCTCCTGACTGTATATCCCTGTCCCGCCACCTCTGGTCAGTCTGTCCTGCCGGTGGGACAGGACGTACCCAGAGATGGTTATGGAAGAGTCTGGGACGTTGGCTGAAAGGTATGATTCTGTGAGTATGGCGATGACAGGCTGTTGCTTGACTGGTCTGTGGGACAGCTCTCCCAATTTTGGCACAAGTCCCCAGATGTTAGTGAGGAGGACTTTGCAGGGTCGACTGGGCTTGGTTTGCCTTTGTCTGTCCGGTTTTGTTGTTCTTATGACTTTAGCAAGATTTTACAACTGAGTGGCTTGCTAGGCCATTTCAGAGGGCAATTAAGAATCAACCACATTGCTGTGGGTCTGGAGTCACATTTTGGCCAGATCGGGTAAGGACGGCAGGTTTCCTTCCCTGAAGGGCACTAGTGAACCAGATGGGTTTTTACAACAATCCGGTAGTTTCATTACTTTTTTTAACTCCAGATTTTATTTAATTGAATTTAAATTCCCCAGTTGCCGTGGTGGGATTTGAATTTATGATTCCGGATTATGAGTCCAGGCTTCTGGATTACTAGTCCAGTAACGTAACCACTATGCTACCGTGTTGATGTTGAATGGAAGTGCACTTGGTTTATTAATCACTTCGCTTTTTTCGTAACAGCCACATCATATCCAACGGCTCATGAACTTTCAAAATTAATGGAGTGGCATAAAGCTGTTAGAGTGAAAAATTATACGTAATTACAATAAACAAAGAAGTTGGAGTTGCTCATTCATGCAGTCTTACTTTTATCCTGTTTATAAACTAGTTTGTCAGCCCTATTAAGAGTAAATGAGACTTGTAGTCCTATGCAAGTTAACTTTAGTTTAGATTTAGGTTTTTATGATGAATGACCCCTAATTTATTTGAGGGTTGCAATGGGTTCCCTCCATAATTCTAGCGGAAGTCTGGCAAAACACACAGGAAGGAACAGCGACATGCTTAAGCTAAGTCATTGGTAACCAATCAGCCTCGTATGGAATAGAGCCCCCGCCGCCTATTAACAAGGCCAGTGACGTCAATGGGACAGAGACGTCCTGCGCTGGGCGTTCCCGTTTGCCTGGTTTATTATTGGAGGCTAATATATCAAGAGGGATGAAGCCTACTAGCCTCCAGAGAAGTGTAAGTGGACCCCAACGGAGGAAGAATCCAGGTGAAGGGAGCAGCCTCAACCCCAAAAAGGCAAAACAATCACCCCCCCCCCCCCCCCCCCCCCGCCTCCTCCAACAAAAAAAATTGTATTGATCCCCTTAGACAACAAGCTGACAGGGTGGGTGGGGTTTCAGGGCAGCTGGTTTAAACTCCACCCCCCCCCCCCCCCCGCCCAGGATGGTGAGCAGGTGCTTGATTTCCATTCATGTGGAACAGGTGGGCACTGGGGAAGCACCTGTGGTGATGTGGCTGTCTGTTTAACGTGCCCTCTGCTGACCTGCAAACTCCAGCATGATAAGCACTGTAGGGCATCAGCGGTCATGATCCTGCGAAACTTTGTATCCTTGAAGCGCACCAGGCTACAGTAGTTTAATACTTTTGACAAAGTGTTTCTGAATTTGCCTCCTGGTCACGTTAGATTTAGAAAGTTATGGCGCGATTGTGACAGTTTTACGTTAGTTCGTACATTGTGCAAGGTTTGCTCGTGATGCTATTGGTGCCTCCCTGTTCCTCAGGGATGGAATTTAAGAACAAGGAATTTGATCTGGGTTCTGAAAATGGCACTTGACAGGTGGGCACCAGCTTGCTGAAGTTTTCTGTTAAGGTCTTCTGGCAAGTAACATTTTCTGAGCATCCTTTGCATACTTTCAAATATGTGCAAATGTTACAAAACAGGTTTCTTTCATGTGGAGCCCCTTAATGCCTGAAAGAAATTGCAATTTCTCTTTATGCAACTGGTATCATACAGCTCACAATCATTAGAGTTCTATTTTCTCCCTGTATAGCAATTGTGCATTCAGATGTAAACCAAAATGTAAGAAAGCTTAAAATGTGCTTGTGGTAAAGCTGTAGTTATCTTCTAACATAGTACGTTAAGCCCATACAATTAAAATAAAGATATCCATTAAGAGGAACTTGTCTTTTTAATAGATTGGTGCAGTGGCCACAATTTAGTGCCATCCACAACTTGTTTTATTTTGTTTCTGTTGGCCTCCCTCAGTATGAACCTATATAATTACTGCTGTTTCCTCCTCCATTGGAAGTTTTTATTTCTGTGTTTGCATTGAGACTGTTTGCTGTAATCCGGGGTCTGCTTTTGAATTTGCCACTGCTTGTTTCATTGGAGCAGGCTACTGAATATTGTTAGATGTTCCACTGAGGCAAAGATGCCCTCTCGTATGCTCTCCTGTTTGTTGACCCTTCCCCTACCACTGCTGCTGTCCCATTGGAGGAAGAGTCAAATCTGCTGTTATGCAGCCACATCCACAACAACTTTGGTGAATGCCTAGGAACAGGCAAGCCACAGAATGTGTGGCCCTCGAAGACTAGAAAAAAATGAATGCATGTGTACATTTGAACACAGTATGCACAGATTATTTTAAAAATGTTTTAGAACACAGGTGGTAGAAGAAGCAACTGACAGTGGCATGACAGAGTTACTATGAGGGAGCCAGGGGTTGAGTCCAGGTACCAGGTTATACTTGGCAGCATCTGGATGCACCCAGTCAGTCCTGGAAGTTACTCTATCCCTGAAGTAAGTCTCATTGGCATTAAATTCCAGTTTTCTTTTGAACTTTTACAGGACAGGAATTTTTGCACATTTACACAAATTGTACTTATTCCAGGATTCATTGTTCTTGGTGTTTATTTTCATTTGCGTTTTTTATTTAGTGATGTTTTGTCAGCAAACTGTTTAGAACTCGTGTAGCGGGCATCGAAACAATGAAGAAAAAACTTCCAGTGTATAAAGTTTGAGGAGAATGCATCTTTTCTATATGGGCCAGAGACATGTGTTGTATAACAGAGTGATGTTTCAAATACTTAAAAAGGCACAATGCTAAAGCTGAATTCCAAGTTGTTTTGCTTGACCAAAGGCACTGTGCATAGGTAGCAGGCCTAAATCAATGAACTCTTACCCTGGCTTACTCTCAACTAGAATTCTGGCATCAACCCTAAGTACATTTGAATTTGTAGTAGATGTAGATATTCTCAGTGTCCAGCCTTTTCATTATTGCCACAGTCAGCAATTATTTTCAGTTGCACACTGCAGCAACTGTGTTCCTCACTGTTAATGTGGTATGTAGAGCTTCATATTTCCTTATAGTTGCTGTGTCACTGAACAGAAGAGAGGCCACAACACAAGCAATGTGTCAAGAATTAAGTGTCGTCGCTTTGTGTCATGCTTGAGATGGCTCTCATCATTGACTGTGTACATCCCAAACTCGAAACCATATATGTTGAACAAGGTGCCCAAATGGATGATGAAATCAACCCCAATTGTGATCACACTGAAAGCTGACTTTAGAACACCGTGAAAGAAATGGCATTGGCTATCGATTATAAAGGCTTTGAACTTTGGCTTGGCCCTTTGTAACTCATCACAAAATTTCATCATATAACTCAGTCATTACAAAGGGCACACAACATCTTTCCACTTCTAATAAGTAATCCAGCAGTTCCTGAATTAGTGCAGTGTTAAACACAGTGTTATAAGGACTGTGCAATTTCTTGTTTAGCCCCATAATGGCAAGTCTGAGCCCTTTGTTACTTTTCTCTGAGAATGAGAAGAGTACAGCAGTTGCTGGACTCCCTTGCATCTTCGGAGTTTCATCAATTATAAACAGAAAGCTGGACATCTCAAATTAAATCTCTGATTTGTTGGACTCTAGCCTCAAATACTTCAGGTAAATAGTTGTCACGCATTTGGATGGAATTCTGCAAGGACATGCCAGCAGGAGCCCTCCTCCAGAGAAAGTCACCAACAGGAGAATCAGCCTGAATTGGATTAACCCCAAAGTATATGCAAAATTATACACCTCATTACATTTTCTTTTTAAACTAATCACATCCCAGCAAGAGATATCTGGCTGGGACAACTTGCATTTTTACTTGTTGATGGATTCTTAAGTCTATAAGATATACCAAAATCAATGCAAACTTGGAAACTAACATGCTATCACCTCTCGTATATCCTCAGTGATAAAATCAAGATTCAACCTAACATAGTCTTCTGGAGTTTTGGATCTCCATGACATTTTTGGATAGGTGTTTTGTACTTCACAGATATGTAGTAAGTCTGGTGTTATGATATGGCATCAGTGATACCTAATTCATTTTGAAAAGGTATTTATGAGCAAACATAAACCAGTTTCCTGGCAAAATATGGTGTTACTTTTTTTGTGGCATTTACATGCTTGATCCATGTTACTGCAATCTATATCAGTTGAAAATCTTCCATTCAGTTTAACACAAAAGCTAAGAACCCTATTTATACAATGCAAATAATTACAAAGTTTGCATATCCACAATACCTTTTCTATATTTGCTTCATATAACACTGGAACAAAGTAGACTGGATTTCAGGATAAATGTAGTTCACTTTATCCTTTATAAACACAGTATTAGTGACCAGTTTTTGTATTGATTCTTCGTTGCTCTGATTTAATAGATCATTGTGCAAATTTCCTGAGGCTTAACATTCATCAGTGTTGTTTGCAGGTTTTCACGTTGATCGGTAGTGGCAGTGGAATCTTGGCTTTTTCATCAGTTGCAATTGAGTTGTGCAAGTGTTGGCTGTTGGAGGGTACGGGGGGAATCAGGCCAATCCATATTCTTGAAATACTGAGTTATTAGGGACCACAATATTAATGATTCTGGTTATGATATTGTTTACGATTATGATAAATCCAAAGCTAATGTTACCAAATCATTTTCAGCCTCATTGGTTTCATTTTAAGCAAGTTGAAATTCAAGACCGTGTTTATTTAATTTTAAGTTTAAAATCTTGCCCTTACTGTTACTGAACATCATAGAAGAAAACTGGCCAACTGTCGTACACCTCAAAGGAATTACAGTTGCAGTAGATTTATATTATCCCTTTCATATTACTGTGCTATTCGCAGAACTTTTTTTTGGATCTGTAAATCATTCATCTGAAATTTAATTCTGGTTTTATTTTCACCTTTTCCAGGAGAGGACTTTTCACCCCTGTGTGTGTTCTCGGAAATGATACTGTGCAAATTATTATATTTTTGCTATATTGCTCTGTATACTGTGGTTCCAAAGATATGAGAAGTGATAGGAACACTTATCCCTACTTTTTCTGAGAGATAAAAGGCCTAATTAAACAAGAACTTCACATTAATTAGGGATCTTTCATCTGGATTTAGTTATCAAGAGCTAGGTGATGGTGTACAAAAGCAATGTCATTCAGATTGCAGAAAGAAGGCATAACCAGAGACTTATCAGCATAAATTTAATGGTGCTGTTCGTTGTTTGTTTGTCTTTTTTTTAGCCAGAGCAGATTTAAGGTGCAAGTGCTTTTCATTGACGTGTACTTCATGAAGTTCAATACACTATAGCTCGGCCAATGCCCATCTGGAATTAACACCAATTATTTTGCATCACACTCCAATCTCAAGTTCAAATGCATCATTCTTGGGGAGGGACAAAAATCTCTCTTCCTACGTAGGTAAAATATATTTGTCATTAAGATTGTCATGTTTCATTTGTCACTTGTGCTGGATTAGCTAATTTTAGCTGAGAGCAGTCGGAGTGCTACGTTTCATTTCAGAGCCACCGGGCTAGGGAAGGATAAAAGTTAGACCGGGTTCTTGCTCCAGATCATTATCCAGGGGAGCTGAGATGCTCAAGAACTGCGTAAAAAAGAAGTCTATTGCAAATTGTCAGGCCCACCCCATTTGAGATTTAATCCCAGATAAAATTATGAATACAAATGAAGCTGTTGAAACCTTTTGGAGGCTTTCATTATTAAGATGCTGAATGTTAGATGATGAATGACTCAGATTTGTCATGGTGGTTTGTTGTTGAAGGCACAGCTGTTATGTCCCATAATTTACGAAGAACACTAATACTCAACAGCTGGACATTGTATCATGGGAGCACATTTACCATAATCCCTAAAGTCAGATCTTCCATTTATTCAAATACTATATTCATATGTTTGTGTGTTTCATTATCATCGACCTTATTGCCAGCAGTTTAGCATATTTTATTTCTGAAGGGAAAGATTAAAAAGACGTGCCTGTTTTGAAATGTGATATGTCACTTTACATTTTCCCAATCCCATCATGTCCCTTTTCCACACAGCTTGCAAGAACTGTTTTGACTGCTGCCAATCTCAATTCATGATTGTTTACGATTTCAGTTTTTATTTTCCCCTCCTCCTTCCCCTGGGAAAGCACAATTCATCTGGTGATCTGAACACGAACTCACCAAGTTCATCTGAAATTAGACTTCCAAACATGAGTTGGTTGTAAAGTTTCAGATTGCAATCCATAGAGATGCTGACCCATTTGATTGTAGCAGGAATAATTAGTAAGATGACTGAATCCTCCTTGTTTGGACACATCATTTTAATTCAGAATTTAATCCATGCCAATGTGGCTATCAAAGTCAATGGAACACTGGAAATATAGCGCTGGTCCAAATTTTTCAATTTGAGTTTGTTTTTCCTTGAACAAGAGAGAGGTAATTTTCACTAGACATCTGAGCCAAATTCTAAATGAATCACCACAAAATTGCATTTGTTGCTCTGAACTGTGCAGCTTCTCTCCTGAATAATTAGTGCAATATCATCTTTAATTTGTTATCAAATATGCAGATAAGCGGAATCTCTTTAATAAACTAGTCAATTCAATGCTTTATTCAGTTCCTGTTTATGCCCGATACTATTAAAAAGTAGTGTGCGCTTTCGTAAGATAAAAATGACACTTCTATACCTTTATTCTGTAATTTATAGTATATGTATGAAATATGACTGATATATCGATGTGGCTCTTCAGGGAAAGTTAATATTTTCTTGGAAGTTTTTTTTGATGGTTGCCTTTCCAGCTGAAAAATGAACCGTGGCAATTTGAAATCACTCTGTAAGGCCAAATTTCTGAAGGTTTAAAGAAGAGTTCTGACTGTTTAGGATTGATTTGCCACCATATGACCAGCATGTGAGAACAGGGATGGAAGACACTCTGTTGGCTGGGACTGCCATAAACCAAACCTTACAGCCAAATATTTGGATATCTCGGTTGCTGTGTTAAGCAAATGTACATTCTAAAGACTTGACTACAAGAGAAATTGCAATGTTATAAAGTCCCAATCATAATTACCATTTTGAATGTTTATGTAGGTGAAGGCCTTTGTCTTTTCCTACCCATTGATTGGGTTTCCTTATAGGTTATGGCATAGCACAGTTGTGAATGCACAAGACAAACAATTAGTTTTTTCAGGCAAATATTGTGATGGCATTAATGGATTTGCCAACTGTGATGTGAATATACACTGAAGCACAAAAAAATTACAAATTAATTACAAGGTGATGTGACAAACCTTGTGGAATTTAAAGTTTTATCAAATAGGTTTCTGCTTGAACAGATTTTTTAAAAACAATATTTTGCCCCCTTACAGTTTTTTTCTTCCTTGCCTTCTGCCCCCCTCCGGTGACTCCAGCAAGGTCCCAGCAGCATGATTCACCCACCATGTTTTTTTGTCTTATTTTCCTCTTCCTGTAGAAGTGGGGGGTTTTTTAAGCCTCCCCTAAAGATCTTAATTCTAATCATTTCTCATCAACTGAAATGTAAACTTATCATTGGGGAATACTCCTACTTGAAGGAACATTTGGGTCATATTCTCCAGTGTACATATATGTAGCAGTTGGATGTAATTTAATATATTAATAAAAAAGCAATGTCAGACCCTTCTTTAATGAGACCACAACTTGTGTTAGCAAGGATCTTGAATTAGTCTACATCTTGAATTTTTTAATGAAGTTTTCTGCTTTGATTGTCTACAATAAACTTTAAAATTATGTAACTGATCACAGAGCCCCGTGACATACTCCCCCCACACACGAGCTGTCTGACAGTATGGAATTGTTTGCTGTATGCTTGCATTCTACTTATTCATTCAGTTTATGTCTGTGGTCTATATGCTGCAAAATTAGCTTAATTATTTCCAGCAAAATGGTCTAAAATAGTTGACCGAAAGAAAACCGACAGTGTCATGGTAAAATCCTTTAGCTGGCTAATTGAATTGTTTAATATGCCCTTCATTCAATATCTAGCCCCTGAATTGTTCAGTGTATGGATAAAAATGCAAAATGCAGCATGTACACATTATTAAAGGTACCGAAATAAAAAATAATAATTAAAGGCCCATGGCAATGGGCCAGTGAAGTAGTAAGTAGTTGTGATACGGTGAACATTTTTCATTCTGTCCTTGGCAAGGGTTGTAGGATAACTTAGAGGTGCCATTAATCATAGGATGAAATGTGCTTCACAAACCGTAAATGTCAAACTGCATTGATAAATCAATACTAGATTTAAAGAGACAGCAGCCTTTATTTAACATAATACCTGACGAGTGATTGAATTGACATAACTGTCCTTCAGAAAGTTCATAGTTTCCTTAATTTCACCAAAGATTTAAGTGATCAGTAATATTTGATTTGACATTTGACTCAACTTCTTTCATTTGACTAGATTTATTTACAGAGAAGCCACAATAAGGTTTTATTTTCATTATTCAATGCCTAGGTTTAAAGTTTCATGACCTCACAATGTTTGTTCCTCTTAAAATCACCAGTAAATATTTGTACAGGGAGGCGTTAACCAAAATTGGAATTTTAGAGGACACGATGGGCCGAAGGGCCTCTATCCGTGCTGTATAACTCTATGACTTACTATAAATATTTGTGTTCATTTTTAAAATTAAATCAATGCAAAAAATTAATTTAATATCTTTTTGGATTTTTTCTCTTTTTTTAAGTCATTTTGTTTTATTGACGATCTCTGCTTAAACAGTGAGTGCTGGTAACTTCATTGGAATGAGCGTAAAGTTGCAGTGGAGTATGATGGAGCTGAATTGCCATCAGTAAAAAGTGATCTCTGACTGAAGTTGCTTGAGTGATCATTGAGTTACATCAAAATTCCAGCACAGAAACAAGCCATTCAGTCCAACTGGCCTATGCCGGCATTTATGCCCCACACAAGCCTCCTCTCTCCCTACTTCATGTAACCCTATCAGCATACCCTTCTATTCCTTTCTCCCTCATGTGCTTATCTAGCTTCCCCTTAAATGTATCTATGCTATTTGCCTCAACCATTCCTTATGGTAGCACGTTCCACATTCCTGCCACCCTTTGGGTAAAGTTGTTTCTCCTGAATTCCCTATCGGATTTATTAGTGACTATTTTATATTTATGACCTCTAGTTTTGGACTCTCCCACAAGTGGAAACATTTTCTTTATGTCTACCCAATCAAACACTTTCATTATCTTAAAAACCTCTAACAGGTCACCCCTCAGCCTTCTTTCCTCGAAGAGCCCCAGCGTGTTCAGCCTTTCCTGATAAGTATATCCTCTCAGTTCTGGTATCACCCCTGTGAATCTTTCTGCACCCTCTATATCCTTTCTATAATATGGAGATCAGAACTATGCGTAGTACTCCAAGTGTGGTCTAACCAAGGTTCTATACAAGTTTAACATAACTTCTCTGCTTTTCAATTCTATCCCCTGGAAATGAATCCCAGTGTTTGATTTGCCTTTTTTATGGCCTTAATAACCTGCGTCAGTACTTTTAGCGATTTGTGTATCTGTACCCCTGGATCCCTTTGCTCCTCTATCCCATTTAGACTCTTATTATCCAATATGTGGCCTCCTTATTCTCCCTACCAAAATGCACCACTTCAAACTTATCTATATTGAAATTGATTTGCCAAGTACACACACATTCTGCAAGTTAATTAAAGTTCTCTTGCATTTTGACGCATTCTTCCTTTGTATTAACCACATCCCCCAATTTGGTGTCGTCTGCAAATTTTGAAATTTTACTTCCGATTCCCAAACTGGAACCGATTCACTTCAACTATTCATGTTATTTCAGCTCCCTCACACTACTGAATTTATTAGTGTAGATTTTGCGATTGGTTACATTCCATAAATAGTTATAATTAGAGTGTAACCAATTGGGAAATATGGCCATAGATCAATTACACTAGATCTCTTCCCTTAATGTATATCATGCTGATTTCCGCTTGGGGATTTGATGGGCGCAGAATTGTAATATGTTGATTATGTAAATATGGTGTCACTTAGATATCCATGCAATTTGCTGGCATTTACACTGGATGAACACTATTTCATCAATTTACCCCATATGAAACAGGTGTTCCGGTAAAGCTAGGTGCTGTGCTGGATGTAAAAATGATTTATAGGAACAGATAGTAAGTATAATTAGTGATGTTTTTATGTGAACATTTTGTTTTTGGCCACTCAATGAAAAGTTTTTGTTTCATGGCTTGTGGCACCACTGTGTTTTGATTTGGTCCTACAAATTGCGGGAATCACACTATATTTGTTTTCTGGAACATGAGAACATAAGAAATAGGAGCTGGAGTAGGCCATACGGCCCCTTGAGCCTGCTCCACCATTCAATAAGATCATAGCTGATCTTCTATCTCAACTCCACTTTCCTGCCCTTTCCCCATATCCCTTGATTCCCTTAGTATCCAAAAATCTATCGATATCTACCTTGAATATACTCGATGACTGAGCATCCACAGCCCTCTGGGGTAGAGAATTCCAAAGATTCATAACCCTCTGAGTGAAGAAATTTTTCCTCATCTCGGTCCTAAATGGCCGATCCCTTATCTTGTGACTATGACCCCTAGTTCTAGACACTCTAGCCAAGGGAAACTGCCTCTCAACATATACCCTGTCAAGCCCTCCAAGAATTTTATATGTTTCAATGAGATCACCTCTCATTCTTCTAAACTCTAGAGAATATTGGCCCATTCTACTCGATCTCTCTTCATAGAACGACCCTCTCGGGTCCCAGACAGCATTTTCTTTCTTTACATTATACTTGTATGGTCTGTGTAGCATTCTATAATCTCCTGTTACATTATCTTTTTCTCTGCTTCATTCTCCATCTGTGCGTCACCCACCCCATCAGCTAAACTCCCAGTGCAGGGCTAGGAACTTGCCTCCTTTATCATAATTTAGCTGCTAGAGTTAACCCTCTCCAGTTGGTTAAGTGCAAAACACACTTCCTGCCCTTAGACCTGAAAATCAACCCCAGTAATTCCTATCAGCCAGTTCTTCCAAAGTAATAAGTACTCTATAAACAAAAATATTACATACCATTTAAAAACTTCAAATGAAGAGAAAAGAAATCCTAGGGATTTGAAGTTAATCATAATTCATTACAGGGAAATATGGTCAGTAGTGATTATTACCAAATGTTGATTAACGCTCAACAGATTTGCAGTGGTTACATCAGAATTGTTGATCCTTCAGTATGTACATAATTAGATTGTGCCATGGTTGTATCTGTAATGGCAACTTCTATAGGCAGAAAAGGGCCTAAAATTGAATAAAACAACCTAATAAATACAGTGTACTGAAGTCCTTGAGTTAGTAATGCTGTTACGCCTCCAATATATTGAAATTAATGGTTAATGTTGTATTGACATCGCTGCTATTTTTATTTGCGCCAGAGGAAAAATTTGCAGGGCTGCGGGGAAAGGGCAGGGAAGTGGGACTAGCTGGATTACTCTTGCATAGAGGCAGCGCCGACTCGATGGGCCAAATGGCCTCCTTCGGTGCTGTAGCCTTTCTACGATTCTAGGTGGTACTGTAACCTCTCAACCTATTACAATAAATGTAGCTAAAGGATGTATAATTTTTTCCAACTATCCGTGAGCAAGGCCACAGGAGATTCTCAAATGTAAAAAGTGGTACCTAGAATTGATCCCATTGGAGATGGGAAGGGGGAGTTGGAGTGCTCAATCTCATGATTTGATTTATGAACCCATTAATAATTACAGTCTTATCATACCCAGGTACCAGTCATTCTCAGTGACTTCCAAGTCTGGATGAGGCCACCTGCAGCGGTTCAAGAAGGCAGCTCACCACCACCTTCTCAAGGGCAATTAGGGATGAGCAATAAATGCTGGCCTTGCCAGCGACGCCCACATCCCATGAACAAATAAAAAAAAAAGGTTATCGTAGGTAGACAGGAAAGTAGGGCTGAGGTCACAATCAGATCAGCCATGATCTTATCAAATGGCAGAGCAGGCTCGAGGGGCAGAATGGCCTACTCCTCTTGATTCGTATGTTCGTATGTAGGTGTCATGGACTGGATGGTCCTTTCCTGTATTTTTTGTATGTTGTATTGATACTGACACCCCCTCTAAGAATTTTCAAAATCATTATTTTATAGTAAAGAAAAACAAACAAAGCAGCACTGCAGATCACAGAATCATAGAAAATTTACGGTACGGAAGGAGGCCATTCGGCCCATTGTGTCCGCGCTGGCTGAAATTGAACCACCCAGCCTAATCCCACTTTCCAGCACTTGGTCAGTAGCCATGTAGGTTATGGCACTTCAGGTGCATATCCAGGTACTTTTTAAATGAGTTGAGGGTTTCTTCCTCTACCACACTTCCAGGCAGTGAGTTCCAGATCCCCATCACACTCTGGTTTTCCTCAGCTCCCCTCTAATCCTTCTACCAATCACTTTAAATCTATGCCCCCTGGTTATTGATCTCTCTGCTAAGGGAAATAGGTCCTTCCTATCCACCCTATCTAGGCCCCTCATAATTTTGTACACCTCAATTAAATCACCCCTCAGCCTCCTCTGTTCCAAAGAGAACAACCCCAGCCTCTCCAGTCTTTCCTCATCGCTAAAATTCTCCAGTCCTGGCAACATCCTCATAATTCTCCTCTGTACTCTCTGTAGTGCAATCACATGTTTCCTGCAATGTGGTGACCAGAACTGTACACAGTACTCAAGCTGTGGCTTAACTAGTGTTTTATACAGTTCCAGCATAACCTCCCTGCTCTTATATTCTATGCCTCAGCTAATAAAGGAAAGTACTCCATTTGCCTTCTTAACCACCTTATCTACCTGTCCTGCTACCTTCAGGGATCTGTGGACATGCACTCCAAGGTCCCTCACTTTCTCTACGCCTTTCAGCATCCTCCCATTTATTGTGTATTCCCTTGCCTTGTTTGCCCTCCCCAAATGCATTACCTCACATTTCTTTTGGATTAAATTCCATTTGCTACTTTTCTGCCCACCTGACCAGTCCATTGATATCTTCCTGCAGTCTACAGCTTTCCTCCTCCCTATCAACCACACGACCAATTTTTGTATCATCTGCAAACTTCTTAATCATGCCCTCTACATTTAGGTCCAAATCATTAATATATACCACAAAAAGCAAGGGACTGAGCCTTGCAGAACCCCACTGGAAACATCCTTTCAGTCACAAAAACACCTGTCGACCATTACCTTTTGCTACCTGCCACTGAGCCAATTTTGGATCCAACTTGCCACTTTCCCTTGGATCCTATGGGCTTGTACTTTTTGACCAGCCTGCCATGTGGGACCTTGTCAAAAGCCTTGCTAAAATCCATGTAGACTACATCAAATGCACTACCCTCATCTACCCTCCTTGTTACCACCTCAAGAAATTCAATCAAGTTAGTCAGACACGGCTTTCCCTTAACAAATCCATGTTGACTGTCCTTGATTACTCCGTGCCTTTCTGTGACTGTTTATCCTGTTCCTCAGAATTGATTTGCCCACCACCGATGTTAGACTGACTGGCCTGTAATTGCTCGGTCTATCCATCGCTCCCTTTTTAAACAACGGTACAACGATAGCAGTCCTCCAATCCTCCAGCACCACACCTGTATCCAGTGAGGATTGGAAAATTATGGTCAGAGCCTCTGCTATTTCCTCCCTTGCTTCTTTTAACTGCCTGGGATACAGTTCATCTGGCCCTGGTGATTTATCTACTTTCAAAGATACTAATCCCCTTAATACTTCCCCTCTCACTATGTTTATCCCATCCAATATTTCGCACTCCTCCTTAACTACAATGTCTGCATCGTCCCTCTCTTTTGTGAAGACAGTCGCGAAATATTCATTAAGTACCATACCCACATCTTCTGCCTCCATACATAGGTTACCTTTTTGGTCTCTAATAGGCCCCACTCTTTCCTCTTGCTCTTAATGTATTTATAAAACATCTTTGGGTTTTCATAGATATGAAGGCTCTGTCGCAGAGACCTTAAAATAAATGTAGAGTTTTCACAAAAGTTCGGGTTCAAATGAGCAGCATTTGCTTAGTACCAGAGAAATGAAGGTGGCACTTATAACTGGAGCATGTCACCTTCCAGGTAATGGCAAGTAAATATATTGAAGTCCATTAATGCTACATAATTTGTCAATAATGTTAACTGTAAAACAAGGAAGCGTAAATATCAAAGGATAAACACACATTCTGGTTCACATATATCACACGTGAACAAAAATAATTGTCATGATGACTACAGAGAAATTGGAATATGAGCATTTTTGAAAACTTTGTTTTTGCCTGTTGATTGATGAAGTATGATTGATGAAATGACTTGAAATTAAATGTCCATACAAATTTAACAAGATAATTATCTGCCGTTCAAAAGACTTGAAAATCATTGTCATTTAAAACCCTGACACAGCTGCAGCTGGTTCTTCCTGAAGCCACATAGGTGATTTTTTTTGATTAGAATGGATTTTCTCATTCTTGTGCTGCCTGTGCAGCTGTTTCTGCTGTAATTTGCAGTAAAGTATAGCTTTTATCATTAGCTTAAATAATTGGGCATTTTTGGATGTTTAATTATTCATCCGATGCTTGCCATAATTTGCAGCTGTCATGAGCTCCACTGTGCACTCTGCAAACCTAAGAGTCCACAGTGGAAAATCAGTAGTTCAGTGGGTCATACTGCCTATGTAAGATGCAAATTCATTTGTGGTGTCTCAATGTTCTGTAAGCAATCTGTCCTCTTTCATCTGAAATGTGTGTTTGATTTTTCCAAACTCTCAGACTGCATTTTCTTTCTTTAGATTACATTTGTACAGTCTGTGCAGCATTCTATAATCTCATGTTACATTATTTTTTTCCTGTTGCATTCTCCATCTCAACACAAGTCAAATGTCTACACAATTTCTCTTTTTTTTCCTGTTTTAAATTAGAAGGTAGACAAAATATATGGACGCAATAGGGTGAGCTGGAGAGAAGTGGGAGGAAATATATTTGATCATGAGTCTATTCCCATTTCATACCACTGTGCATCAGCAGCAGCAAGAGACCTGTCTCTGAGACTTTGTCATTTAAAACTGAACAATTTGCCAAGAGTTTATCTACAATTTTTGAAAATGGATTTTGAGTGTGATCTAACCTCCATGTGACAATGTTGATTAAATACTGTAATTGCTGAAAGTTGAAGGATACACTGCTCTATAAGGATAACAGCATTGTACCATATAAGATTAATCTACTGCTAAGGTGTAACCTGTCCTGTCCATTTACGACACACGGTCCAACTACTGTAAACAAGCATTGTCTGAGATTAGTTAGAGGCCAGTCCCTGTTGGGCACATCCTAAAGTCATTTAGAGGATGATTGCTTCTTTGCAGTTTGGCAGCAGCAGGCAGTGATTGGCTTTCCTTTCTAAGATTTCTTGGCATCTGTGGCTCTACAATGAGATGGGTGTAAAACTTTTATGTAAATGTATCAATAGCTATATAGGTAATATAAATAATCTGGACCTGAAAATGTAATGCTTTGATAATATAAAAAATGTTAACTTAAAACTTCTCTTACAAAAACCATTTGGGGGAGCCGAAGGAGAAAATTGGATATAAAACCTCCATGCAGCACAAACTTTTTGCTATAATTTTTTTATGGGAAACCTTTTGAGACTGATAAAACAATTTAACCAAGTGTAAACCATGCAGCATCGGAAACATGTGCTTTTTCACACTGGTCACCACACATCATATTTCCCTTTTGCATTTCTTGAGGGTTCAAACTTCTCTGATGATTGTCATTCAACTCATGAGTGAAGCCAGATTGGTGTCTCCTTCACGAAGTGTGTTTCCAAGGGCAATGACTGCTGATGATGTCACCACGTCTGCACACCATTATGCCTGTGCTGCTGTTAAACCCTACAGCACCAAGTTCGCAACTAGTTTCTGATTCCCATTTGAGCTTCTTCAGACATTTTCAGATATGCGAACCCAGATTTGGTTTTAGCGACCAATCTAAACTTGGCCTTGTGCTTGATACAATTGAGATGTGCATATTGCAAAGGTTCAATTTGATTAAGTTGGCAGACATTTTCTACCAACGAGTTTTTGTTGTATCATTTCCCCAGGATGACCGACGTGAGTCGAGATTAACACTTCGGCCACCAAGTTTAGCAACACCATATGCCCCTGTTCAGAACTGGCAGCACCAGCCAGAGAAACTCATCTTTGAGTCTTGTGGTTATGAAGCTAACGTGAGTATATAATCCTATGTTCAATGTCCATTAATTATTAAACAAAATGTATGTATCATTAAATGATGTACTTATTTCAGCCCTTAATACTTTTCAAATGGCATTCTCACCTATCTGAAGCACTATTGTGCTTTAAGTTCCAAAAATGTATGGAATACAATAACTGAAGAAACTGGGAGCCAATTACCCACTAGGTATCGTCATTGTTAATGTTCCCATTGACCCCACCACATTCCTTACTGGGCTGGTCTCTTACCAAAGTAATTGTTCAGCCAAGATATTAAATTAGTGTGCTTTGCTTGCTGATTGTGAACAGTCACATTATATACATAATTGCTGTCAAAACCTTTTTATTCTACTGAAGTGTAAGCTAAAATTTCTGCCTCTACTTCACCATCCTTTCTTCATGCATAAATGTGTATAGTTCCTTTCGGATCACTTGTTGATCTTGTGTTGATATAAATAAGGGGACTAAAAATACTTCGCCAGAAACACGTAGTTACTAGCTGATCTTCATTGGCATTGCTCATGGGTGTATGCTGTGATGTGCAGCTGCTAACCTAGACTGTCTCTTTAAGGCCACTGCTTAGGTACTTACTGTGAGAAAGTGGTCTTAAGAAGACATATCCTGAGGACAATTGCTGTTGGAAGCTTCCATAGGTTGGCAGTTGCTTGGCTCGTCTTCAGAGGTGAGGTTAGGTTATCTGCAAGCCTAAAAAGACAGCAGGAAATAACTGCTTTTATTCCCTCCTTTTATAAGATTGTTCAGTTACACTTTGTGTTTTACAAAGTGTAATGTCTGAAATTCGAAGCATGTTCTTTTTTAATAGTTTTACATCTATAATTTTTAAAAGGCATATGACTTATTGTTCACCCCTCTCCCAAAAAAATGTTATAAAGCATGCTTTAATTCAAAGAACATTTTACAGGATAATCCAGGGCAATTTACTTTTTGGAGCTATTATGAATAACTTTGTCTTCATTTGTTGCAGTATTTGGGTTCCATGCTAATTAAGGAGCTGAAGGGGACAGAATCGACACAAGATGCTTGTGCAAAGATGAGGGTTTGTATCTATTGGTCACAAATTGGCACAGTATTTTGGACTAAACTATGTTTGAGTCTTTAATGTTTCCCCTCTTCTCTTGTCTAGAAATCTACTGAACAAATGAAAAAGGTTCCAACTATTTTTCTCTCCATCACATACAAAGGTGTAAAATTCATTGATGCCTTCAATAAGGTACTTGTCGAATTATTAAGCATCATTACCTTCATTGCATCTCGTATATCCTGCTTTTCAATTGAATTTTTAGTGCATTTTTTTAGATTCACATAAGTGTAGAAAAGTAAAAAAAATTAGATTTTACATCTGTTTTGTATTGGATTGCCTATATGTCTGTTTTCACCTCGTGAATGAATTAATATCCTATATGTCTTTTAAAAGATTACTCTTTGACTTAATACTGCACTTAAATCTGATGTATGTAAAACAGGACTGCTGGGAATGTCTTGCCCTCTAGAAATGGTGTGTTTATTATTGCATACTGAGCCTTAATCTACCAATGGGTTTATTCCATTCCCAATAAAACACACTCGGGAGTTTTACTTCCTCGTCTGTCCTGTTGACATTTAATGGCATTGTCATGCTCTCTGCTATTTACTTATTGAAGTGCCTATCTTAAACTTGCTTAACTTGATATCTCATGATCTAATATATTTTTCCATTTAATTTTGTATTCTTAAGTTATTATGGACTGAAATCAAAGGCCTAAGACCTAGAAATCAAGTGTCTTCTTGCTCCAGTCTCTCCACTCTGCTCTTCAATTATTTTATGTTTTGCATCAAATGCAGATTATCCCACAAGTGTGGGCAGATCTGTGTTTCCAGATCAAGGTGACATTTCCTTGTGTTTTTATCTGTCCAAAATTATGAAAATGCAGCACAAAAGATGTGAAAACAAAATTAAGACATGCTTAATGTAAAGTGTAGTTGAGACCAACGTATTTCTGT
This sequence comes from Heptranchias perlo, assembly GCF_035084215.1. Taxonomy (NCBI): domain Eukaryota; kingdom Metazoa; phylum Chordata; class Chondrichthyes; order Hexanchiformes; family Hexanchidae; genus Heptranchias; species Heptranchias perlo. The sequence continues at coordinate 12,705,280 of NC_090351.1, forward strand.
AGCCTACAAATGTCTCTTCCACAATGGGTTATGTGCATTGAAAATTATTAATTTTTTTAATTTTTGGGTACACCCCTATTAAGGATCTACTTATGCTGCCTGTTCTATTGAATGCACCCTGCAATGTCAAATCATTGCAACCTGTTAGTCGGTCTGACTCTACATCTGCACCTATTACTTGCTTTCTGTCTGCCTGTATCTCTCTCTTCCCTTGGTAAATTACCAGATTTTCTTATTTCGTTTTGGGTATCTTTTTATCTACACTAGCTAATCTCTCAGTGCATTGTTCACGGGTAGTCTGAGGGTCTGGAGTGGCTACAATGGAGCTGTGTTTAAGCTAGCTATTTTCTGCGCCCTTCCCTTTGGGACATCCAGGTTAGCAAGCTCAGCAGGAAGTGACTGGCTTTCTTTTTTATACGATTGCTCAATTGTGATTTATTGCTGTTAGGTGCAAGTGTGATGTATATTTTGCATGTGCGCCCACTTTCAGAGCCATACTTCCAAGTGCAGGGTAGTTAGAGTTCTTTTTCTTGCAAAATACGGAAATTCCTGAAAAGATAGATTAAAATGGCTAAAGCCAATAACACTGTATACCTATATTAAACCGTATAATTTACTACATAAAGCAGTAGTGTAGGAAGGACACTGAAGGGTTCTAGAAATATTTCTGCATTATGCCAGCAGAAACCCTCCATCAAATCAACTTTATCGTCCTCTCAATAGTACTTCTTTTTTGTTTCTGTGAAATCTACAAAGTGTCTTGAGTATCTCTTGAGCTGGCCACAGGTACAGATTTCCCATTCCTGCTGAGACTAGTTATTTCAAATTGTCTTTGCAGCTCTCATGGTCCAAACTATGTTTTATTTACTAGGCTGCCAGCTGAAGTTTGTCTTTATATCACCCCATTAGTTCTGCCACATCCAAGGCATACGCTACTGCTGACAGTGTAAAATCTTTCATTCCATGCCACTGTAACAAACATGTATTGATAGCAAAGCCAGTCAGAGTGAAAGGGTAATTTGTGTAGACTTAGATGCTTTGTAGTAAAGAGAAATTGAGCACCAAGAAAAGCCTTGATGCAGGCACATGCTGCACTTAAATTGTCTTTGCACTTTGCACAGGACAAATCAAAATCAATATCAACCATTCTCAATGTTTGTGCAGCAGTAAAAAATAAACTAAAAATGAATGTTGCTCATAATATATAGTCCAATATAATACAGTGCAGTAGTGTAGCCTATTAGAGTATCATTTTCAGCGTATATAATGATAGGTCACAGGTTGGATCTGTTTAGGTTCCAGTCTCCGCTGCGTTGCTTCCCTGCCAAGGGGTTGGAGAATATGCAGGAAGAGGAAAAGTCAGGCCGCATTCATGGACCTTCTGATTGTTTTAAAGCAGCACCTTAAAGCAGGCCATTTGCACTCTTGGACCATCGATGGCCTAATAGATGAGAGTGCCTGCTTTTGTAGGAGGCTAAAATACCTGCCAGAGGGAGTCTGGCAGAGAGTTAATGGCATTAATTTAATCAAACAGCTTATGATATTAAATTATTATCTTGTTACCTTACTGCCAGCATACTTTAATGTATTTTTATATGACGTGCTGGGTAAGTTGAAAGTGACTTGTTCCAACAAGGTGTCGCACACAGTAAATATGCTTAGCATATTTACACAACCCCTCAGTTTCTTTGTTGTGGTGTTTTTTTTTCTAGAATGGTAAACTTTCCAAACCATTTAATAATGTTTGTTTTGTTTTGTTTCATTAACAGAATATTATCGCTGAGCATGAAATCCGCAATATTTCCTGTGCTGCTCAGGACCCTGAAGACCTTTGTACATTTGCTTACATCACTAAAGACCTTCAGACAAATCACCACTATTGCCATGTTTTCAGCACACTTGATGTAGTATGTCATTTTTATTCTTTAGTTTTCAAAAGAAGTAACCAGATGATGCGCATTGTGCTCCCCTCTGAGTGGTATGATATTGGCTTTCAATTCCTGGATAATAGATGTCAAATATGACCCCAACCCTTCTTCCCTTTCTTGGTTATCACTGATTTGGTTTATGGTGCTCTTTTTTTAGAATTGAGTTGTAATGTCCGTGTGATGCTTTATAAATCCTACACAAAGAAGGCACTGTTTGGTGACGGTTATGACTGTATTGTTTATATAATTTTTCATCAATTTGAGATCTTCAGGTTTGCATTTTTGGAAAGCTTTGATATTTTGCCACTTCCCATTCAAAACCATGAGATGAGGTGTCCTATTCCAGAATTCCTGTAGCAGAATGGATAGCAAGTTGTGGGGCAGTCCAGTGTATTTGGATTTTCAAAAGGCATTCGATAAGGTGACACATAAAAGATTGTTACACTGGATAAGGGCTCATGGGGTTGGGGGTAATATATTAGAATGGATAGAGGATTGGTTAACGGACAGAAAACAGAGAGTAGGAATAAACGGGTCATTCTCAGATTGGCAGGCTGTAACTAGTGGGGTGCCGCAAGGATCAGTGCTTGGGCCTCAGCTATTTACAATCTATATTAATGACTTAGATGAAGGGACCGAGTGTAATGTATCCAAGTTTGCTGATGATACAAAGCTAGGTGGGAAAGTAAGCTGTGAGGAGGATGCAAAATGATATAGACAGGTTAAGTGAGTGGGCAAGAAGGTGGCAGATGGAGTATACTGTGAGGAAATGTGAGGTTATTCACTTTGGCAGGAAGAATAAAAAAATAGTGTTTTTTAGAAGGTGACAAACTATTGAATGTTGGTGTTCAGAGAGATTTGGGTGTCCATGTACACGAAACACAGAAAGCTAACATGCAGGCATAGCAAGCAATTAGGAAGGCATGTTGCAAGGTATGTTGCAAGGCGTTGGTATGTTGGAGTACAAGAGTAAAGAAGCCTTGCTGCAATTGTACAGGGCTTTGGTGAGACCACACCTGGAGTACTGTGTACAGTTTTGGTCTCCTTATCTTAAGGAAGGATATACTTGCAATGCAACGAAAGTTCACTAGATTGATTCCTGGGATGAGAGGGTTGTTCTATGAGCAGAGATTGACTAGAATGAGCCTATACTCTGTGGAGTTTAGCAGAATGAGAGTTGATCTCATTGAAACATATAAGATTCTGAGTGGGCTTGACAGGTAGATGCTGAGAGGCTGTTTCCCCTGGCTGCAGAGCCTAGATCTAGAGGTCATGGTCTCAAGATAAGGGGTCGGCTATTTAGGACCGAGATGAGGAAAAATTTCTTCACACAGAGGGTCATGAATCTTTGGAATTCTCAACCCCAGAGTGCTGTGAAGTGCTCAGTCGTTGAGTATATTCAAGGCTGATATAGGTAGAATTTTGGACTCTAAGGGAATCTAGGGATATGGGGATCGGACGGGAAAGTGGAGTTGGAGTTGAAGTCGACGATCAGCCATGATCTTATTGAATGGTGGAGCAGGCTTGAGGGGCTGTATGACCTACTCCTGCTCCTATTTCTTACGCTCTTAAAACTAGAGGTCATATAAATATAAAATAGTCACTAAAGAATCCAATGGGGAATTCACGAGAAACTTCTTTACCCAAAGAGTCATAAGAATGTGGAACACAAGGAATAGTTGAGGCAAATAGCATAGGTACATTTAAGGGGAAGCTAGTTAAGCACATGAGGGAGAAGGGAATGCTGATAGGGTTAGATGAAGTAGGGAGAGAGGAGGCTTGTGTGGAGCATGAACACTGGCATAGACCAGTTGGGCTGATTGGCCTTTTTCTGTGCTGTAGTTTTGATGTAATTCAAGATTTCATGACTATAGTCAAATGATGTAGCATAACACCACCTTGGACATGGGGCCTGATGAAAACAGCTTATTAAAGGAATATTGCAAAATGAGGCTCTCCAGTAGCCATGCCCCCCAGTTTAAAAAAAACTCCATCTAAAGTGTAAAGAGCTATGATGATATTATTCACAGGTCTTTTTTTAAAAAAACTCACTGTGAAGTAGTTGCTCTTCTGATTGAGGCTGCCACCTTCTTAAGTGTTTTCCAAGGCTAAGTACATGATCATGACCTTTCATCAACAACTCTAGGCCCCTAGAACTCCCTTCTGCTGCTCTCAGAAAGCATTGAACAGAAAGGTGTACTCGGAGCTAAGACTAAGCAACATATTTCCAATCTAGTGTTAGAAATAGGCGAAGGTGGTAACTCTGACTGGGAGATCTGCTGAAGATGTTTTGTGTTTCTTAAAATATATGCCCAATGTATATTTCAAACAAGCATTTTAGGATAAAGCCGTTATGGTGTCTTGTCCCAGAGTACTCCCTGATTTGAAACCTTTACCAAGTTTCAGTTTCCATCCACAATAATATTTAAAACTGCTATTGTGATTTTTACAACCTGGATTCAGCCTGGTGGAGTCCTTTTGGTGTCTAATTCTTTAATATATACGTCCTTGCACTATGTGTGCAGTGCAGACTGTGACAGTGTATAATTAGATGATTGATAATGCCTATTTTTTTTTCAATTCGTATTTACATAGTGGCATTATTCATTCACCTAGTTATTGCATTCGATCGAAGGAGTGGGCCCCCTCTTGATGCAGTTATTAGTATAGAAGTGGCTAATATAATTCAATTTCTGGGTAACAAATTAATCTGACTGTTTCTTGTTAAATCACTTATCCAACAAAACACAAAAGAGATGCTGGTTGCGCACTCAGCTGGATATGTTGTCTCTCCCTACAATCCACATCCACATGTTTTTTTTTCCCCTCCATTCTTTTTCTCCCTCCTGAAGCTTTGGTATATTTCCGCAGTTCCAGTCACACTTGGCTGTCTCAACCAAGTGGTCATTTGTGACGTGTGAGCCTGGATGGTGAGTTTTACCAGGCTCCTGAATCATGAGGGCACCGCAGTCAAGCCTGATCCAGGCAAAACGTGCACTTTCCAGCAGAGGTCACTGGATAGCAATAGGGAAGCAAGAACCTTGGCTGATTTTCCCATCCCTGAGCCAATTGTAACACCTCTACCATCACTCTGGCTGAAATCAAACTAACTCAGCACAGACCAGCGATCGAAGCTGGCACTTTCCAGTCCATATGGCTCAGCTGCGCACTGTCTTCAACTGAATCACCAGCTGATCTCCTCCATTTCCTAATTCTTACATCAAGTAACTTGATACTTGTTCCAGGTTTGACACTGTACCTGATTAAAGGTGGCCTCCCAAGTGCCACAGAATCAAGGAAGATAGATTAAATATAATTTTACAGTTTTAAAACTAGATTGAAATAACTTTCAATGAAACATTAGCGAGAAAGCTTAACTAATTTAAGAGAATCCTTTTTAATAAAGTATATTGCCCTTATCTCTAAGTTACGCAAAGCCTGCACTAATCAATAGTTTACTTACATAAAAACATTTGCATTACTTCCAAAGCAATTCATTGTATGAAGCTCAGAGATATTTCAATGTTGATGTATAAATGCAAATATGTAATTTTTTAACATTACAATGAGATTTAACCAATTAACAATATTGGAGAAGATAAATGCTGTGGATGGAAGATAATCTGTGACCCTGATAGAATTGTATGACCTGGAACATGAAGATCAAAATTGGCAGCATCATTCATATGCCATCAGATTGGCATATCTGGGAAGATGGACTTCTAGATGTGATAGATGTTACAGTGTAATCAATTGTTTTTTATATTTTCTAGGCTTGCAGTGGGCCTCTAGTAAATTGAGATGAAAATGATAGAACAGTAAAGATCAGCCAAGGTCACTCAGTAGAACGTCCACATCCTGTAAGGCCAGCAGGCTAAAGTGTAGCACCTTATGAAGGATTTTGCTCAGACTTGACCATAGCAATTCACAACTTGGACACTTCATTAAAATAGAATGGTGTTTTACAGGTTGATTAATAGGAGCTGGATTTGTTAATTTCACTGTCTGAAATGAATAATGATGTGGAGATGCCGGTGATGGACTGGGATTGACAAATGTAAAGAATCTTACAACACCAGGTTATAGTCCAACAATTTTATTTGAAAATCACAAGCTTTCGGAGGCTTTCTCCTTCGTCAGGTGAATGTGGAAATCCTTGAACGTTTCGCATTTATATTCAGAGAACAATACCTGGTGATTACAGATAATCTTTCCAACTGCCCGTTGTCAAGGCAATCAAAGTGTTCAGACAGAGAGGTGTTACCTACAGGACCACCGAATATACAAACGGCCAGAACACAAAACAGAGAGAGAGGGAGAAACATCCAAAAGGAAGAGAAAGACAGAAAATGACCAATTGAATTAAAAACAGATAACTTTTATTCGCTGATGGGGTTACGTGTAGCGTGACATGAACCCAAGATCCCGGTTGAGGCCGTCCTCATGGGTGCGGAACTTGGCTATCAATTTCTGCTCGACGATTTTGCGTTGTCGTGTGTCTCGAAGGCCGCCTTGGAGTACGCTTACCCGAAGATCGGTGGCTGAATGTCCTTGACTGCTGAAGTGTTCCCCGACTGGGAGGGAACCCTCCTGTCTGGCGATTGTTGCGCGGTGTCCGTTCATCCGTTGTGGCAGTGTCTGCATGGTCTCGCCAATGTACCATGCTCCGGGGCATCCTTTCCTGCAACGTATGAGGTAGACAACTTTGGCCGAGTCACAGGAGTATGAACCATGTACCTGGTGGGTGGTGACTTGGCCAATGTTGTCTACCTCATACGTTGCAGGAAAGGATGCCCCGGAGCATGGTACATTGGCGAGACCATGCAGACACTGCCACAACGGATGAACGGACACCGCGCAACAATCGCCAGACAGGAGGGTTCCCTCCCAGTCGGGGAACACTTCAGCAGTCAAGGACATTCAGCCACCGATCTTCGGGTAAGCGTACTCCAAGGCGGCCTTCGAGACACACGACAACGCAAAATCGTCGAGCAGAAATTGATAGCCAAGTTCCGCACCCATGAGGACGGCCTCAACCGGGATCTTGGGTTCATGTCACGCTACACGTAACCCCATCAGCGAATAAAAGTTATCTGTTTTTAATTCAATTGGTCATTTTCTGTCTTTCTCTTCCTTTTGGATGTTTCTCCCTCTCTCTCTGTTTTGTGTTCTGGCCGTTTGTATATTCGGTGGTCCTGTAGGTAACACCTCTCTGTCTGAACACTTTGATTGCCTTGACAACGGGCAGTTGGAAAGATTATCTGTAATCACCAGGTATTGTTCTCTGAATATAAATGCGAAACGTTCAAGGATTTCCTGACATTCACCTGACGAAGGAGGAAGCCTCCGAAAGCTTGTGATTTTCAAATAAAATTGTTGGACTATAACCTGGTGTTGTAAGATTCTTTACATTTAAAATGAATAAGAACACAGTGGAAATTACTATATAATACAGTATTGAAACTTGAAATAAAAACTGAAGTAATATATCAATATCCAATGCTTTCTTTTTCAGAATTTAACGTATGAAATAATCCTTACGTTAGGACAGGCGTTTGAAGTGGCCTACCAGCTTGCACTGCAAGCCCAGAAACCTACTCACAAGTCTTTTTCCGCAGCTGAGATGGAGTCTGCGGAGGTGAGGTCTTCTAAACCGGTCCCCAAACCACGATCCAGCATGAGAAAATCCACTGTAAGTATCCACCAATCCCCATGTGTTCAAGCTCTGTAATACACTGAAAACACATAGTATGCTCTTGATTTAACAAAATTGATGAAACTCTGATTTGGTACAAGAAAAATGTGTATACTTCAGGACGGTATTATTGGGTTTAGATTTTGGATAGTGACCTGGTATTCTATCAGATGGACATTGTTAATAAAATGCTTATGTACAGTAGTAATTCTTTATGTTGAGCAGTTTGATAGGATAAAAGTTGACCTCTCTGTCTCCACACTACAGTAATCACTGTTACAACCAGGAACAAAGACAGAATAGTTTAGGGCACCGAAATCTGTTGTCTCCATCAAGGTGCCTTTGATAGAAGGTGAACAGTCTGCCTGTGCATTGTTCTTTGTAGAGTGCCCCAAGCAACAGCCAGCCAAAGCCCCCGTGTCATTCGAAGCTAGGATTCAAGTTCAAGCTTTCAATCCAGTGCTTAATTAGATACTGAGCCATCCCAAATCTAGAGTTTCTCCTGCGGTAGGGTACAGAGCAGCAGCCGGTGCAGGAGAAGGCTGTGTTCTTCTGAGGTTAGGGTTGGCACATCTCATTGGGATTGAGTGCTAGACTTGACTGGGGAGTGCTGAATATTGGCATTAGGTATCTGAAATAGGAAAATGTCCCATTCACCAGTGCTAACATCCCTCACCTTAATGAATACAAATCTTCTCCACAGAAACAATGAACTGATTTTAATGTTATATTTGAGCTTGCTTAAAAACTGTGTTCTAACTTTGTGCTCCATTGCTGTGATCTGTATAACACATCAGTAATGGGTGGCAGTTGACCAATAAATGAGTGGGTTCGATTAATAAATTATTCTGCTGATCTAGAAGTGGTGACCTGGCTGGATTTAACAGTATGCTGTAACTGGTTCACTAATGACTCTGCTGTCGTTTCTTGCCAAATGAACTAGGTGCAGCCACCTAATAGCAGATGCTGTTACTGTCACACGTGCACTACTCACAGACCTTCGCTTCCGCCTCTACCGCTGCATTCGTTCAGCCAAGGAGTCCAGGTTTCTCTCTCTATATTTATATGTATCACTGTTTCCAATGTTCTCACGTACATTCCCATTCATGCATGGCTGCCACCAGCATTAAAATAGGCATTGGAAAGATTCATCACTGGAGCCTAATTTCCAGCTATAATCTGCAGTTTCTAATGTACATCTTGATGGTTCTGGAAGTAATAAAATAATATAAGAACTATTTATAGTATGGAACGCTAGGTTTGGAACTTTTATATTAGGAAACAAGTCAAGCTAAAACAGAATCTCATGAGTTTTGAAAGTGTACTCGAGTTTTTTTTTTAATTTAATTGCAACATTTCACAAATGAAATGGAGAATATTACATTCTCGGAGTTAGAAATAGACACAAAGGAACTGAAAAGATTTTAAAATTCTTTGGCAACAGAAGACATGTAAATAATATAATCGGAGAAATTACAGCACAGAAAGGAGTCCATCACACCTGTATGGGTGCTCGTTCTTCAACCACAGCTTTTGACAAATCCTATTTCCTGTATCTTTTTTAATTCTTTTTATATTCTTCCTTTTCAAATACTTGTCTAATTACCTTTTTAAGTGATTAATCTATATAGGATTTGAGTGCCAAGATTTTATTCCTCACACTCAATCTACATCTCCATTAATGAAATTTTAGTGTAATATTGACCAGTAAATAGACCAGAATTTTAGTTTTCTAGCAAAGTAGAATGAAGTGATTTTCATAAAAGTTTGGTCTATACTTAATGGATTCTATGCAACAAACTTAGTGATGGTGTTCATAATTTAAAAATAAAGTGGATGCATCACCTTGAGGGGGGCTTGGGAGCAGGTGTTGTGTTCTCCAACCATTTTAAATCCAACAACAACAACTACTTGCATTTATTTTGCACCTTTAACATAGTAAAACGTCCCAAGGCGCTTCACAGGAGCATTACCGAGCCATATAAGGAGATATTGGGACAGGTGACCAAAAGCTTGGTCAAAGAGGTAGGTTATAAGGAGCGTCTTATAAGAGGGTGGAGAGATTTAGGGAGGGAATTCCAGAGCTTAGGGCCTAGGCAGCTGAAGGCACAGCCGCCAATGGTGATGCGATTAAAATCGGGGATGCGCAAGAGGCCAGAATTGGAGGAGTGCAGAGATCTTGGACGGTTGTAGGGATGGAGGAGGTTACAGAGATATGGAGGAGTGAGGCCACGGAGGGATTTGAAAACAAGGATGAGAATTTTAAATTCGAGGCATTGCCAGACCAGGAGCCATTGTAGGTTAGCGAGCACAGAGATCATGGGTGAACAGGACTTGGTATGAGTTAGAATAAGGGCAGCAGAGTTTTGGAGGGTGGAAGATGGGAGGCTGGCCAGGAGAGCATTGGAATAGTTAAGTCTAGAGGTAATATAGGCATGGATGAGGGTTTCAGCAGCAGATGAGCTGAGGCAAGGGCAGAGACAGGCAATGTTACGGAGGTGGAAGTAGGCAGTCTTCGTGATGGATCGGATTATGTGGTCGGCAGCTCATCTCAAGGCCAAACCGAGGTTGTGAACGTTCTGGTTCAGCTTCAGGCAGTGGCCAGGGAGAGGGATGGAGTTTGTGATTAGGAAGTGGAGTTTGTAGTGGGGACCAAAGACACTGGCTTCGGTCTTCCCAATATTTAGTTGGAGGAAATTTCTGCTCATCCAGTACTTGATGTTGGACAAGTAGTGTGACAAATCAGAGACAGTGCAGGGTCGAGAGAGATGGTGGTGAGGTAGAACTGGGTACTGTCAGCATACATGTGGAACCTGACTTTGTGTTTTCAAATGGTGTCGCTGAGGGGCAGCATGTAGATGAGAAATAGGAGGGGGCCAAGCATCGATCCTTGGGGGACTTCAGAGGTAATGGTGCGGGAGCAGGAAGAAAAGCCATTGCAGGTGATTCTCTGACTGCAACTGAATAGATAAGAATGGAACCAGGGGAGGGCAGTCACACCTAGCCGGATGACGAAGGAGAGGCAATGGAGGAGGATGGTGTGGTCACTAATATGAACTGTGAAGTAAATTTTAATTATTTATGAATATCTGTTTGAAGATGTAGCACAGGAATACTGAGTACAGATAACAAGAGTCATCAATGTTCAGATTCTGAATTTAGCCCCTTCCAATTACATCTGTATTAGTCTGTGCAAAAAAAACCCACAAACATGTGCAAAGATGTTTTCATGCACTTTGAGATTCCGACTTACTGCTTTAGTGTTTCCTCAGTGTTCAATTTGGTCCATGATTTTGGGGAGGGGTAAGTTACCCCTTAGGATTCCAAACAGGTGTCTCATTTCCCCTGTCTCTGTCTTAGGTGAATGTGACAAAGAATGAATCTGTTCCTGACTTGAGATTCAGGTTTTGAATTCAGTCTTTTTCTGCTTCTCCAAAGGAACTTCCTGTTTGTCATTTTTACCTTGCAGCATCTAGATTTGTGCTGAGAACAGCAGTTTACAGTAATGCTTTTGCTTGCTATTTTAGTTTTCCTTCCTCAATTTTTTTTACACTGGAAATGCTGACTGACCTCTGATGCAAGTGCTGGTAATGACTAATTTGCCTGTAAAGTAGGACCAATACTCAAGATAAAGAAGGAAATAAGAAAAAGTGCACTTGCTCCCTGCCTTCCATGCATCTCCTGCCAATCAGCTCATGGGTGGGACTGAAATAAGCTATGATAAATTTGCCCATTTGCAAATTACATTAACATGACATAACTGCTGCTCCCAGGGCTTGGTTCCGCAGCACCAGTGGCAACGGACAAATAACTGTGCACAGGCACACTTACATGTGCACAAGTTGTTTAAAGCATGACTTTTGCTTCTAGCTGTCAGACCTTTCTAGATATGTGAGGAAGCTCCGTACAGACCAAAAGAATTTGTGTTGCTCCTCTAGCACTACCTACCTGCAAAGGTATTTTGGAGATACTTCTTCAAGTAGGCCCCTGATTCACTGGAGCCGGTATCACTGAAATTGAGCTGGCCCTGGCAGCAGCACTGTAAGGTCAGTGCCACATGATCAGATATACAAGGCTGTGAAAGGATTTTTTTTGCTTTGGGGGAGGGAGCAATTTAAAGGGTAAGAGGTGGGAGCTTAGAGATCAAAACCCCCAAATAACACAGTTTCACGCATTCTGAAGGGACCTCAAGTAAGAGAGCTGCTCCTGGAGAAAAACAATGGCAGAACCAGCCCTGCCCTACCAAATAATAACTGTCAGCCAATTATTGTCAGATTTTGTCTGATAATGCTCCTGTGAAGCGCCTTGGGACGTTTTTATTCTGTTAAAGGAGCTTTATAAATTCACATTGTTGTTTGTTGTTATTGATTGACACTAATGGTAGTTGTGAGAAGAGCATGACCCAGAAAGAAGGACTTGCATTTTTATAGCGCCTTTCACAACCTCAGGCACCCCAAAGTGCTTTACAGCAAATCAAGTACTTTTTTGAAGTGTAGTAACTGTTGTAACGTAGGAAACGCGGCAGGTAATTTGCGCACAGCAAGGTCCCACAAACAGCAATGAGATAATGACCAGATCTGTTTTTAAGTGTTGTTTGAGGGATAAATATTGGCCGGGTCACTGGGGAGAACTCCCCTGCTCTTCTTTGAAATAATGCCACGGGATCTTTTACGTGCACCTGAGAAGGCAGACGGGACCACGGTTTAATGTCTCATTCAAAAGACAGCTCCTCTTGACAGTGCAGCACTCCCTCAATGCTGCACTGGAGTGTCAGCCTAGATTTTTTGCTCAAGTCTCTGGAGTGGGAGTTGAACCCACAACCTTCTACACAGAAGTGAGAGTGCTGTAACTGAGCACAGCTGATAGCTAGAGAATGACAGGTGGTGGCAAAATCATTTCTAGGGAAAACTTGAAAATTCTATAGTTGATGATTTTGACAGTTTAAATGTAGAACATACAAGAAGACGTTTTGACATGTAAGGCTAGTGCCTCTATAATTTTTAACTTTGTTGTGGTGCTGGTGTCAGTGCAATGCTTGGAGAGTCTTATACAGATGCCTCAACATTAGTGCAAGTAATTTATCTCCCAAACCCACTCAGAAACCAGTAAAATTGCAATGCCCAGGCTGCAAATCACACTATATCCGGTAAGTATAAAATTCACAGGGTGTTGCACCAACACAGATCATTTTACCCTTGTGATTGCCAAATCCACAGTTTCGGCATTAATGTGTGTTTATTAATAAGAGTAATGAGCAAGTTACAGGATTCTGTCCATTATTGCGCTCAGTGGACCACTAAGGACGTGTGACTGCGTGCATGGTTTAACTGACCTGTTGATGTGGCCTTGACATCAGATCTTAAACTGCATAGTGGAATCAGAACAAGTAAATAGTAGTATGTTATAGTAAAGCACTGACTTTTATAGTTCCTAATTGAGACCCTATTTTACCACCATGTTTTGCAAAAACAAAATGGAAAAATATGCAATTATGAGAACCAGCTGTTGAGGTTACTGGTGTTATTAGGCCTCATTCATAATCATCATTAGAGAGTACTCTGAAGTTATAAGCTAAATTCTCTGGCCCCATTCATTTTTTATTTAATTGATTTTCATTGTTCATTTTGATCAGGGGGAACGACTTTTAACTGAACTTAATTCTCCTTTTATTGTTTTGAAAAAGGTGCCATTTATGGATGGCCCTAGGTCGCTGAAGTGCACAACCATGTATGGTGGTTGCATTCTAATGGGACAAGTAAGCCTGCAGAATTTGCCATTAGTATTGCACATTCTTAGACACTTTAACAGGACAGCCTTTTTGTCTTTAGCTCTGTGTTTTTCATAGATATCCATTCCTTACCAGTAATACATAGAAGGGATGTTTTTTAAATCCTCAACTACGTGGGTTTTATTCACCGTTTAATGTTGTTTTTCTGTGGTTTCCGCTGCACTTCCAACGAAGTTACAGTGGACAAGCCGGAGAAAAACCTGCAGAAATTCACCCTGCAAGTCTGTATGTTGATTGCAGCCCTAAATTATCGCCTCATCAGATTGTCAGCAAACTTCAGTGCATTTCTCATCAGATTTGGATTGTTTGTTAAATGCACGTCACAGGAACAGTCTGCATTCCAGTATATTTTGCATTTTCTCTCACATTTGTTTGAACTGTTCTTGTGTCGCTTTTGTAGATTGACTCCATTGAGCAAGATTCTCAATCGCATGGCAGCGTGGCATGGATAGCTGACTCCAAGCAGGACTCCAAGAGGACAATCAGTACAAAGTATGAAACCACCATTTTCTGACCACCTGGTGCTCCTGTTGCTACTCTGTGCCTTTGCACTGTGAACCTGTTCCACTTCTCCGCTTCTTTTGGCGGGCACTCAAAGCTGCTTTCACACTCTTTCCCAAAGGGAACTTCGTACTTGAGTTTCCTGTACTGTACTCTATAATTCAACTACAGCTGCCTTCAGACATCCTGGTGATCTTTCAGCTACTTTATTTTTAAAAACTCTGAAAATTACTTAGGAATCTTATTCCACGCCTGAACTTTGAAATACTCTAACCTCCCAGCACTGTGAGCTACTGCACTGTTACTTAATCCACCCAAATGCTACTAAAAGGCATATGTCAGTGTTGCACGCATTAGCACCTGGGCCCGTTGCATCTTTTCCAGAGCAACACATCTTCAGTAGGTACTATTGGTTGGGTGTTTCTGCTGATGGATCTAATATGCTTTTAACAGACCAGCTATCCTTTTAGCTTGCTTTCTTAAACACTTTGATTTAAACAATTTCACAACACATGCCTCATCCAAGCTGTCTTGCAGTTTGGTTACTTCCAAACTCGTTGAAGAAAGATGCAATATGGTTCAACCAAATTGGCTTAAATTAATAGAAGAAATCCTTATTTATGTGTTGTGATTTTTTTTAAACAGTGTTTCTACCACACAAAAATAAATTAAATTTGGCTGCTTTTTTTTAAATGACTGAAGAGGCTGAATGAGCTCTAGCCACATTGGCTACAATATTTTTTTTTTAATTTTTACTTCAGGATGGGGCATGTCTGATCTGAAAGAATCAAGGTTTTTAATAAGGTTATAGAAACGCTTACTTTAGCAAATTCATTATGAGACAGATGTGCCATTTGGCTTTTATAAGTGATCAAATTTGAGATATTCTCTACTTTGTCAATCCAGAGTGATCAAAAATAATGCAATTTCTGAGATCTCACAGAACTGTTTAAGTCTGGCCTATTTACAACAGCTAAATGTTTGCCATATACAGTTTACTCTTAATTCAAAGTTACTTTATTTGAATTATCTGATAATTCCAATTTTTTTAAGCTCTAAATTCCCACTTTATTATTTATGTTACTTAATTCACATTATTGGATTATTCAGATTTTTTTTAGCACAAAAACAACTTTGAATTATCATGTGTCCATTAGAATCATACACATTGGGTACTATCATATAGCTTGTATACGGTATTATATACACATTGGTTGGTCCTGACTTATTGTATGTCATCCATTAATGTGTGGAATTCTTGATTTCTTTCTCCATAGTTCGGTTACATTGATTTTCAGAATTGGTGCAAGGGACATTTTAGAATCTTTCAATTGTATTCTTCCCTTTTCACTTTCTATTTTGTGCTTGGAAGACTTCACTGTCTATAATTGAGACTGGTACTTCGCGCCTGCAGAGATTCCATCTAAATGCTAGAAATGTACAACAAATCAGTCAGCATCTGTGCAGAGAACAGACAAGTTAACATTTCAGTTTTGAAGAAGTGTCTACTAGAATCATACACATTGGGTTCTATCATATAGCTTGTATACGGTATTATATACACATTGGTTGGTCCTGACTTATTGTACGTCATCCATTAATGTGTGGAATTCTTGATTTCTTTCTCCATAGTTCGGTTACATTGATTTTCAGAATTGTTAACTTGTCTGTTCTCTCCAGAGATGCTGACTCCTGCTGAATGTTTCCAGCACTTTCTGTCTTTGTTTCAGATTTCCAGCATATGTGGTATTTTGTTTTTCACCACCTAATGACCTATTAGGTAAATTGAAACACAAAGTTATTTTGTATTTCAGGAGTTCTGGCCGTTGTAACAATTTTTTTTTAATTGTTTGCATCAGCTATTGATTTCCTACGGGCAAGCAGGTTTTGAAAGGGATACATTATTTGGCAACATTAAGCAGACCATTGTGATATCATCTTAGTAACAGAGTTACAATTTGCCACGAGCCCATCTTATAGTTCAGTTTAATTCCTATGGGAAATACATTTTTTTTAAATATTAAGAGGTCCACAGAGAAGGTCTGTTAAATCCAGCTGGAAGTCTCCTACTAGCCAGTGTCAGATTCAACAGTGCATCCAAGTTGTCTTAACTATGGATAACTGATGAGGAAACTAGTTTCCAGTATTGGTGTTCTGTCTGTAGATGTCACTAACACATTTAGTAATACTGTATTACGCTATTTTACAAAGCATGTTGAAAACATTTGCAACAGAGGGAGGGCTGGGAAAACCCTCCAAGCCAATTTCCAACCTGCCCATAGCATCGAGACCACCCTAGTCAAAATCACTAACAACATCCTTTGTGACTGTGGCTTGGAGCCCCCCCTCCCCCCACTTGATATCTCTCCACTTTCGACACTGCTGGCTGCTCCATTCTCTTCCTCCAACTTTTCTTTCATAGCACCTTATATGCTCTTATGCAGCCTATTAAATGATTCTCTTCCTGTGCCCGTATGGTAAATTGGTGTGGGTTCCATTCTTGGTCCCCTCCTATTGATCATTTACACTGTACCCTTTAGCGATGTAAATCTACAACCATTTGACAACATCCAACTCTACCATTCTGCTACCACGATTGACTCGAAGACCACTGCTGTCCTATTTGACTGCCTACCCAACATCAACTCTTGGATCAGCTGAAATTTCCTTCAGTTCAACATCAGCAAAATATAGCAATCCATTTTGGCTTCTGCCAGCAACTGACTCCAGCACCCTCCCTTGCTAGCTGTTTAAGTGAATCTAGGGTCCAACCCTGAGCTGCCCAGTATAATCCACCCATTCATCACCCTGATTTCTTAAATGTTGACTTCACTGACATATCCACATATCTTCCGCGCTCTCCCCCCGCCCCCCCACTCCCGAAAAACTTCAGCTAATCCAGAACTCTATGGTCCGTGTCCTTTCCAGCGCACAGTTCCATAAGTCCATCAATCCAATCTTGCCAGGCTCCTTATACCTCAACAAATTATTTTCTAAATCCTCCTTCTAATTTTCAAATTGTTTGGCCTTGCTGCACCCTAATTGAGTGATCTTCTCCAGCCATATTTTAAATCCTGTAGCTTCAGTTTCTCTGACTCCGGGTTACTGCTTGTTCTGCTCTACATCAGAAGTCGATCTTTCAGTCACAATGCCTCTGGTCTCTGGAATTCGAACTCTCCTTGCCTTTAGAAGCCACCTAAATGACAGCACCCTTGGTTCCCTCCTCACCCACCAATTCCTGCTCATTACCCATGTCTCTGCCTTGTAAAGTGCTTTGAGATGTGATGAAAATGTCAGCTGTTGATACGACTGCCGCACCAATGTTTTGTCTTTTTTGATTCCTTGAATTTCCTGTTGGATTCCTGAAATTCGGATGTTGAAGTCTGACTGGACTCAAGTGTTTCAGAAGCCTAGTCTTGTCTCGCCTTAGACAGGCATCAAACACATTTTGGTATCTGAAAGTATTGTACAGATCATAATTTATCCAACATATGATTTTAATAATATCCTGATTACAATAATCAGTTTGTACACCATAGTGTGATCCAGAAGGTAAATCAGTTGAGTTGATTTTGTCAGACTTGGTAAAAGGAATTGCCTTCAGCTGTTTAAAAACCCAAATCGCTGCAATCTTTTGCATCACTAGTAATCAATCCTCTGTTCGACTGTTCTTTTTGTTATATTAAAAGAAAACTGGCTTGGGGCGTTGCTGAGAGTTGATCTCCAATGGTGAAGCAGAACAAGCACTACCCGGATGAAACTGAGGCTGCAGGATTTAACATATGGCAAAGATCATTCATAGTGGGTGGAGTGAGACCATTGTTGGATTTGAGCAAGTAATGAGCAGTTTGTTGCAATCAAAAATAATTGGATGTGTAGTGGGTTGGGGGAGAGGTGGTGGTGTGGGGGGACTGGTAAAAGAAAAGAGCACAGAATCTATTACAGCTCCAAAAAAAGACTAATTGCGCATTCACTGTGATTAGGAGCTGCACAATATATGAACTATTATTTGTTTTTTGCTTTCCTCAAGAAAATGGAGAATGATTCCAGTGTCTTGTGTGAAATTTGATGTGGTATCAGCTCTGCCTAATGAGATACTTTATATGTACAGATCCGATTAGCAGAAATGGTGGATGAGACTAATAGTTTACTGGAGCCCAACCGAAAGAATTCAAGGTTAAGAAAAATTGCCTTCAAAACTAAAGGGAGCATTGAAAGAAGAATTTTTAAAACCCAGTCTGAATTCCATTAATATAATCATTAAACTTGGTGGCTGCTTTGAGCAGTGGAGAGGATAGAAAGTTTTGTAAATATAGGTAGTGTATTTTCAGCTAATTTTCTGCGTAAAATTATTGGTGACACTGTGTGATAGTCTTGTGTGTCTATATCTTTAGCTCCCCTGTTGCAATCCTTTTTTATAGGTTTTTCATGACATATTTAATTAAAGTTACCATTCCTGTACATAATGGTAAAATTAAGTAGGGGGAGAAGGATATTTAACATTCACTATAGACCATGTTGTAAATAATAGCAGACGCCTTATACCGTGTGTAAGGCTGTTCTGTTGACATTGGAAAACTAGGATTTTGTTTTTGCAATTTATGGTCATAAGCAGACATTTGTGTAATATATCTAATAAAAAGTGTTCTATTAAGATCAGTTATTGACCAATGAAAGGTTGACCTTAATATACATAGAAGAAAATGATGCAATTTCTGCTGGACGCCACTAGCTCGCAGTAAATGCTATCCTGCAAAATGTTTCCATTGTGCTCTTAAGACTACTAGCATGAGTTAGTGGAAAATGCACTCATTTTATTCATCAGATCTCAATATGAATAGGATTTTAAAACTAGGCATTCTAATGCAGTTACCAACTTCAGTGTAAGCAAAGCAATAACAATTTATTTACTATCGCTGCTGTTAATTTCAAAGCAGATTGACAGCCAGGAAGGCCAGCCCCACACTGATGTAAAAAGGTGTTACTTTGTTAGAAAGATTATGTAAAATGTTTGTAGATTAAAATTTTAAGTCTCATTCTAATTTCCACACCTTAGTAATAATCCTGAATCAATATAGTTTTATACATAGAAAAATGAAATCTTAAATGGGAGTTAAGTGACACCCAGGCTGAGATTTCAAACTTTCAGTTCTTTGGTTAGGAAGCCAGCCTTTCTTGTTAGTGCTACTTGGAATTGCAGCCATTTTGCGGTTTGTTTATTCCTTCTTCCATGGAACTTTTATTGTTGCTACAACTTTAAACCCCAGTTCAAAGTGCATTGTAAGACATGAGCGATGAGGACAAAGCTGTTTCATGTGTGAATTGGTCTCCATTAGATATGGACGATTCAAAACAACCCAGTAACTAGGATATGAGCTTTTTTTTAAATTCGTTCTCGGGATATGTGCATTGCTGGCATGGCCCTATTTATTGCCCATCCCTAGGCCGCTTCAGAGGACAATTAAGTGTCAACTAAATTGGTGAAGGATAGGAGTCACATATAGGCCAGACCGGGTAAGGACATCAGGTTTCCTTGCCTAAATTGCTTCACTGTGTGGACTCTCAGAGAACTGCTGCAGCTTGGCTTCCCTGAATTTTGTATCTCCTAGTCGGGGAAGTGTGAGTGCGGTGAACAGTTTGCCACATCACATCCCTTTCTTACTCCCTCCACCACCACCACGCCCCCTCCCCCCCCCCCAAACATTACTTGCCAGTTATGGCAAACAGGTAAAAGTACTGGGCCAGTGCATGTATACATTAATTATGTACGTGTACCTTATCTGAAAGGTTAGAAGTAAGTAAATCTACTGTTAGTCATTAACGGCCCTGACCTATAAAATGTCTGTTTTGCAGGTTGGTTTACTTGCCTTGTATGAATAAGTTATTGAAAAGAAAATGGACTGAACTTGTGATCTTTATCACATTGTTCAAAAGGAGTCAAAAATTAAAATTTTGTTTGTTACTGATGAAGCATGACAACAACTAGTAACCAATAAAAGGACAGTGGTTTTATGAAGCTTGCTAGCTCTGATATAAGAACATTTGACCCCCAACCAGAGAGTTGGAGTTAGAATCCAAGTGGTGAATGTCTTTGAGCTAAGCTTCCTTCATTAGACAGTTTCACCAGTTCTTGGTTGCATCACAAGGTAGGGTAGTCATTGAACATTCTATTTAGAGGGAGTTAAAACTGGCAGGACCAGTCTCATTCTACAGAAATACCATTTACCTGCTATCCATAGTCTAGGGCAGACAACACTGATGAAATAAGTATATACATCCATTTTTTTGTAACTTAAGTTAATCATATTTTGAGTTTATTTTTCATGTTATTTTTCTTAAATTATCCAGGCCAAACATTTCTTATGAAGTTTTATGTACATGTGGGTGGGTGGCTATTGTAACTCTCAAGAAACAATACCAGGTTTTGTAAATTAAATTGCTGTATATACTTTATACTGATTCACGTACTGCTAGAAGCATTTGTTTGATACAGAAAACAGAAGCCATATTTCTTTGAACAAAAGCTGGTAACCTGGTGTCCATAATAAGATTGAACTCTGCACAAATATACTTATTAACCACCTCACTGCGATGCTCTAAAACAGCACAACAGGGACTTTGAAATAATGCAGTTTCTTTTCTTGTGACTTTAAAAATAAACTCCTCTCTTCCTGTCTATCTCTAGTTGATAAAAAAAAATCAATTGGAATCCTATTTGCAGTTGTATTAAGCATATTATCATGTAGAAAGATAACGTGAATTTACAAAGTTTATTCCTTTTGTGATTGTTTCTGACCATGGATGCTTTCTGTTAGGAATGTTCATTTTAACATGCAACTAACATTTAATTATTAATAGCTGTGCAAAATGGATTTTGAAATATAAACTGTTTTATGTTGTCAACATTGAAACTTACTACATTTTATGGGGAAAAAGAGTCATGCATGGCACAGTTGAAATCAGGAACCATCTAATTTGTGTCCTTGTACAAGGAAGTGTTCGTCGTTTGTGTCCCATTTTTGTTTTCTCCTGTCTTGTTTCTCCTCCTTCTCCCGTTTTTGCAGCTAAGAAGGTGGCCAGGGAATATGCTTCCAGCACTCCCCTGGATCAGACCATGATTAGGTGTAAAACTGCAAATTGTGATTTGGCAGTCAATTTTACCTCCCCCCCCCCCCCCCCCCCCCAAATAATGTTGGAGCAACATCTCCTCAGACAACCCAACTGAGCCATTGAGCTTGTGTGATTAGTCATAAGAGGGCGCTCACCTCATGCCATGCACGATCGAGCTTACTGATGCATCACTGCGGTCCATCGTCACCACTCTACCTTGGCTAAAAGTATCTCTTTGGCATAAGGAAACAGAAGGAAGAAGAGAGAAATTGGATGCATTTCTCCACTTCAGCGGGGCTAGAAATGAATCTTTCCAAGTATTGAGACAGACTGATTGGAAAAAATAATGAATGTCCAGCAAAATATTTACTTGCTATAACCCATTATTTTATTTCAGTGGGCTTGTGCAGATTGGCAGCTGACTTTGATCATGATCTTTTAGTAAAATGCGGTCTGCTACTAAATTCACCCCCACGCATTCATACTGTTCCTTCTGCAGTTCCTATTCTTGGCTAGATTTCAGGTGGCACTATTGCAACTGTCGATGGTGCAGTAAATATCTTGAAAGTTAGGATTATATTTCTGCACCAACAAATTCTATAATTTTCAGTTGATTGTAAAAGTGTGTCTGAATGGAATTTAATTGTTTTTTTTAAAAGTATGACTGATAATGAATTTTCTCTGATGTGAATCAAGCATATACATTTTTTTCTAAATAAGTTGCTTACCTTGCTAAAGCATTCAGATCATCTCGAGCAGTTCCACATCCTACTCTCAACCAGGTCATACATTTGAGTCTCAGGGCTGCCTGTCATTCAAACATGCTTGCCTTAGCTGGGTGAGTTTCTTCAGCTCATCTGTTTGATGGAGCACACCCTGGAAGCAAAGTCTTTGGGGAGAGAGAAGAGAAAGGCACAAGGTTCTTGTCTTAGTACATAGAAACTAGGAGCAGGAGTAGGCCATTCGGCCCTTCGAGCCTGCTCTGCCATTCAATATGATCGTGGCTGATCCTCTATCTCAATATCATAATTCCCGTTCTCTCCCCATACTCCTTGATGCCTTTTGTGTCAAGAAATTTATCTAGCTCCTTTTTAAATAAATGCAGTGACTTGGCCTCCACAGTCTTCTGTGGTAGAGAATTCCACAGGTTCACCATTCTCTGAGTGAAGAAATTTCTCCTCATCTCAGTCCTAAATGTCCTACCCCGTATCCTGAGACTGTGACAGCCTCGTTCTGGACCCCCCCAGCCAGGGGAAACATCCTCCCTGCATCCAGTCTGTCTAGCTCTGTCAGAATTTTATATGTTTCAATGGGGTCCCCTCTCATTCTTCTAAACTCGAGTGAATACAGACCTGGTCAACCCAATCACTCCTCATACGACAGTCCTGCCATCCCAGGAATCCGTCTGGTGAACCTTCGCTGCACTCCCTCTATGGCAAGTATATCCTTTCTTAGGTAAGGAGACCAAAACTGCACACAATACTCCAGGTGTGGCCTCACCAAGGCCCTGTATAACTGCAGTAAGACATCCTTGCTCCTGTACTCAAATCCACTTGCAATGAAGGCCATCATTCCTAACTGCTTGCTGCACCTGCATGTTTGCTTTCAGTGACTGGTGTTCAAGGACACCCATGTCCCTTTGTACATCAACATTCCCCAATCTATCACCATTTAAATAATACTCTGCCTTTCTGTTTTTCCTTCCGAAGTGGGTAACTTCACATTTATCCACTGCACCTGCCATGTATTTGCCCACTCTCTCAACTTGTCTAAATCGCCTTGAAGCCTCTTTGCATCCTCCTCACAACTCACGATCCCACCTAGTATTGTGTTGTCAGCAAACTTGGAAATATTACATTTGATTCCCTCATCTAAATCATTGATATATGTTGTGACTAGCTGGGGCCCAAGCACTGATCCCTGCGGTACTCCACTAGTCACCTGCCACCCGGAAAAAGACCCATTTATTCCTACTCCCTGTTTCCTGTCTGTTAACGAATTTTCAATCCATGCCAGTATATTACCACCGATCCCATGTGCTTTAATTTGCCCACTAACCTCTTATGTGGAGTTTATCAAAGGCCTTCTGAAAATCCAAATAAACCACACCCACTGGTTCTCCCTTACCTATTCTACCAGTTACATTGGTCACTTCCAAAATGTCATTGGTGGTCAAAGTGAGGACAGTAACTCAGGTAACCTTGCATATATGGCAGCAGGATGATCCAAAGTGGCAGGCAACCCACTTAAGTAAATACATCTAAAGAAATAACTGACTGCTTGCATGTCTGAATTCTCTATAACTGTATAAAACATTTTTCATTATATTTTCCCCTTTTTTTCACTTTCTGCCCTGATCGCTGGCTATCAGTGTGGCCAACCACCAGTTCTAAGCCTTTCCCAGTGACCATCTGTGATCAGTTGTTCGGTGAGTAAATTAGGTTTCCTGCCTTCATGTCTTTGTGAGAAAGCACCAAGCAGACCCCAAAGACTCGGGTAAGATCATAAATTCACTTGTGGGGAATAGGAAGTCCAAAGATGTCCAGAGTCCTTTAACTGTGTGGCACAGCCTGTTGATATGTCTGATTTCCACAAATAAATGTTTGTTGAAAGTTGACACTTCTGCTTGATTTTTGCATATTTTATAAACAATCAGTCATCAGAGCGACATGGCATCATTTCATGTGCTGTTTTGATTTTTATAAAGCCTGTCTTCCTCTCTTTTCTCCCAACATCTCCTCACCTCTCTACTTGCTCAACCCCACACACATGGTCTTAACAGACCAACTCACTTCTTGTGGCCAAAAAGCTATTGCAGCTGTTTGCAGATCTCTGTCACTGCTGTTGTCCAGCCAACCATTAGAAGGCATGTAATAGCCTGGTGATGGTTTTTCCTCCAATTTTATCTCTCCTCTACAAAGGTTGTAGGCCATACAAGACTTCAAAAATGCCCTGCCTTTGCTCAAACCCTGTCTCCCCTCTTTTCATTCCCTTCCCCGGAAAGGTACAGCTGAGATAGAAACTCAGTGGAGTGAAGGATCGGAGCTGCCTCCTACCATCAAATAACATCACGTTGATGTTTTAATACACTGTACCACCATGCTCTCCAGACCTTGGAAAGCACTGTTAATCAAACCAGTATGTGCCTGCAAATGGAATGTGCTTACTTGGGGAAACCCTATTTGCAGGATATTTTCTCTAAACCTGTTTACTCCCAATGCATTTAAATCAAATCCTATCTGTTTAGCTGTTGGGGTCAGATAAATAAGATTTATTCCTGTCCGTGTGTTCTAATTTGTTGGATACATAGCAATGTTTCCAGGCTCCCATTTACTCTTTCAATTCTATTTAATCTTCAAATTCCCCTTTGTAATCTGGATTACATATTTCCCTAAAATATTTTTCATATATATTCTAGATAAGCTGTTTTAAAAATGCACAAAAATTTCAAGACTCAAACTGGATCATTTCTAGCCTTGCTTCTGTGGAAATCAATGTATTGTGTTGAGCATGTGATGTTCAATCACATTTTTATTAATCTTTTGTATGTGTTTTAAGTTTAACATCACCTACATTTTGTCTTTGTTTTAACTCCATGTAGCTGAAACTCTGGGGTGAGTGTATGTTTACTGGAAATATGGCAATGGGTGTCCCAGATCAACATGAGGGAGTATTAAAACCATCTGAACAGCAGCATCCCACACAAGGGAGAACATGAAACCGAAGTTCACTTGTACAACAGTGGTTTCCACTTTCTTTGTAACAGCACAACATAGGAAAAGCATTTTCAGAACTTCTTACCTAACAAGTGCTTGGAAACCATCAAGAAATTTAGCCACATAACCAAAGAAGAATCATTGTGAACAGCACTAATCTGCCCTTTGTGAGAATGGTCAAATGGAGAAATCATATTTAATCTGGTTGATGCTGCTTTTAGTGCAACAGCAAGCAGTGATGTGCACTGTCCCCAGAGCCTTAGTACATATAATGTGAGCAAAAAGATTTTATTTCTATTTTACACTGAACATATTTTCGTTAAATCATAGGTTTTTCACTTGTCCATTGTTTCCTTCAACCCTTCCTCCACCGCCCAAAAAAAACCCTGATTAAGATCATTGGATTCCGTAGCAATTGTACCACAGTTAAAGTGTAAGTTTTTCTTAGCTGCAGTGTTAACCTTCTTTCTGAACTGATGTCCTGAAAAATGATCATTGATCATCTTAATCTGCAGACATCTCAACTATTTTGCTTTGTTCAAATCAATTCTCACCTGCCAGCATCATTACCACCATTTCCACATGGAAGAAGCTGTAAGATCAAAGTCTTAAGTGTCTGGAAGCATGGTGTATTTCCTTTCAGAAGTATTGTTGTATTTTAAACTCTGAACCTGTATTTGAGTGAAGCCGAAAGACACCAGAAAGTACAAAGTTTTGCTATGAATTACTGGAAGGGATTCCAAGCAGTGTTTCTGTTTTACAGCAGAATGGTGTCCTTATCAGCCTATGCAAGATAAATTTACAAATGTGAAAAATCCCGTTTTCATACCTGGGTCTTGGAGTTAAAGTTCAAGGTAGTTTTAACATGTTCAGTCAAACATATGATTATAAAGGGTACTGTGGGATTGAGAGTCTTTATGGTAAATGAAAAACTGCCATATTCTGTTTCATTTTTACAGGACTGTAATAACAAGGAGGGCAGAGCATTTTAATAAAGCATGTAGAGGGGATTGAAACATTACCAGTTTTATGCTGGAACCATGGTATTGCACAAGGGGATGAAATTCTGTATAATTTCATTGTGTAATTTATAAGGTTATAGAACACCCCTTCTGTTAGTAGCCGTTGTGTACAAACATATAAACATTTAAAGAATTGCAACCCCCATCCCCCGAGCCACTCCTTCAACTGGTACAAATCTGTATTTGGGTTGAACTTGACTGAATTCCGGATGGCATAACATATTTCTGCTTTTGCACTTGTGTCAACTTTTTAAAAATCTTTAGAGTTTTCCCTTTGGAGACGTTTGTCACTACAGCTAAGAGAACAGAATCATATGGGGAATGGATTCCTTCATGACCATGGTCAATGTAGCTCCCATGATTTCCTGATTTCAGAATGAATTTTGTAATGGAGGCAGCTGGCATCTGCCATTTTGTCACCATCCTCCTCAATGGTGGAACACCCCATCATGCAGTACTGCGCCATATATCAGCCCAATCGAGAAACAACATAATTTACACCCAAGCTGAGCAATGGCAGATGAGCTTGAGTGACTGGCTACCCTGAGCTGCAACCAGCAGGCAATGCTGAGACAAGCCGTCATTTTACTGCTAGGACACTTGTCAACTTCTGTGGGGATTCTTTGAGAAACTTAATAGATGCCGTTTAATGTAACAGCAAAATCATTGGACAGTTATTCCAATAAGCAAACAAATGTAATTACTAATTCATACTGAGCAGGACATAATGCCATAAAATGGCTTTTGACCCAAAAGAATGGGCCAGTGAAGGGGTATTTTTTAATTATTCAAATTATGTACAAATATCTAAGCAGCAGTATTTTAAATCAAATTTGTCTGCTTAAATAACTTGAGAGGATTTACCCAGAACATCTTGATTAATGATGAACAACTAACCAATTTTGTAGAGATTTTTAGTAGATATTCTTCATGTCTTGATTCTGTTTTGATTAACAGTAATAATCTCAGTAAAAGTGCACTAATGGGCAGGGGGAGTAGCCGCTTCACCTAATTTGAGTCACAACCTGATTATTGTTTTACTGTTGTAAAATTAAGTTTTTAAAAAATATTTGTACTCTGGGTCAAGGGCTGTGAATGCTGTGTAGACACTAAGCAGGGCTTACTGGTGTATATCTTGTTCTAAATTTTAGACATTTCTGATGGGTAGCATTGGATCTAATATGTATTGATGGGTGTTTATTAATTTTCCAGTTCTGTATTGCAGTACTTGAAAGACATATTTCTATGTGTATATAACTGTAGATTCATGACCAAGTGTTGAAACTGGACATATCATGGTACCAAACACTAGGATTGTTGTGCAAAAACTAGACTGACCTCATAACGATACGAGTTTGTAAATATACTTGGGCTTCCAGTCTGTTTTTGTTATTTCTTTTTGCCATTATTTGTACAATTGGAAATCAATGAATAAACAGAACCTGAGAAACTGTTTCTGTGTAAATCTTTCATATGGACCAAGATTAACAATACCAAATGCTTTTGCTTTGCAGTTATTTGCAGGGTTGTAGTTATTTGCAGTGAAGAGCTGATTTCCTGTGCTCCATTACAAAAGCCACAACATATCTTTGATCTTATCACATTGTCTTGATTTAAACCCTTTCACCAATAAATCTCAGGAGCTTCAATGAGTTTCAAGTGACCATTCCCAACCCACTTTTTGCAAATTTCTTGTAATGAGCCCCTTGGATCCCAAATTTTTGGCATTTGTGTGCAATAACACTGGTGCTCAAGGCACAGCTAGAGGGCACCAAATCACAGAATTAGTTATCAAGCAGGTCAAAAATGCTAAAAGTGTAGCAAAGAGATGAATATTGGGACAAAACACTCTGGAATCATTTGTGGAGGCAAGGAACAAAGCCATATTAAGTCTATCAGTGGCCTCCTTCAGTATTAGTATTGGAAAAATTGTGATTATCGTAGAAAATATTCCAGCTCCAATATTTGATCCCAGACATACATCGCTGCAAAATCAAGCATTATTAAATACAGGATGTGTGATCAATTCACGGTGAATGACTCCCTATATACTGTACTGTATCGAAATTGAGAGTAGATTTCTTCATCTGAAAAGGGAGACTGCAAATCTTAATCCTCAGATTGCTGGCCTCCTACTCAGTGCTCTGGTGCATTCCCTGAGGAGAGAAAAAAAAAATCTGACAAGCCCTGCGTTTTCCATCAAAGCACTGTCAAAAGTCTGTTAAGAAGTGTGAGGAAAAACAGTGCCTGATCTTGTAGTCCCATCTTTAGTGTATATTAAAATTTTCCAAAATAGAAACTAGCACTGTACCAATCATTAATATAGTTTGAGCATCCCACAGCCCAAGCCAAGAGTTCATATCTTCCATTTTATTTTTGGTGCTCGCATCAGTCAAGTTAACCTGTTTTGCAATGTGCAGCTAAGCTGGCAGCAATGGCTTGCTATGGCTGTGGTGTAGTGTGTTCATTGGGGAAGGGGTGACAGGATTACTGTCCACCCTTGATCCTACTCATTAAAATGTAATGACGAAAGGAGAAAAAATGGCTATTCTCTTGTTTCTGCTTCACTAAATTTTTTGTTAGGGATGTGAATGGAGCAACAGAATGAATGTGGTGGGCCTCCAGCCATAATATCAAAAGAGGCCATTTGGCACATTAAGCCTACTCCATGCAGAGTTCATTATTATTCTGTCACGGGCTTCTGTCCCATTCCACCTGTTGATCCCTATTGCGGCACCCCACTAGTTACAACCTGCCAACCTGAAAATGACCCATTTATTCCTACTCTCTGTTTTCTGTCCGTTAAGCAATCCTCAATCTTATGAGCCCTTGTGTAACAACCTTTTATGTGGCACCTTATCGAATGCCTTTTGAAAATCCAAATATACTACATCCACTGGTTCCCCCTTATTTACCCTGCTAGTTACACCCTCAAAACACTCCAATAGATTTGTCAAACATGATTTCCCTTTCATAATACCATGTTGACTCTACCTAATCATATTATGATTTTCTAAGTGCCCTGTTACTACGTCCTCAGTAATAGATTCTAGCATTTTCCTTACTACTGATGTCAGGCTAACTGGCATATAGTTCCATGTTTTCTCTCTCCTTTCTTGAATAGCGGGGTTACATTTGCTACCTTCCAATCCGCGGGGACCGTTCTAAAATCGAGGGAATTCTGGAAAATCAAAACCAATGCATCCATTATCTTTGCAGCCAGCTCTTTTAAAACCCTAGGATGTCGGCCATCAGGTCCAGGGGATTTGTTGGCTTTTAGTCACGTTAATTGCTCCAGTTTTTTTATCTTTACTAACCTTAATTACTTTAAGTTCCTCACTCTCATTAGACCCTTGATTCCCCACTATTTCCGGTATTTTTTTTTGTGTCTTCTACTGTGAAAACAGATACAAAATATTTGTTTAACGTCTCTGCCATTTCCTTGTTCCCCATTATAATTTCTCCTGTCTCTGCCTCTAAGGGACCCATATTTACTTTTGCTAATCTCTTCCTTTTTACATACTTGTAGAAGCTCTTACAATCTTTTTTTATTTCTTGCTAGTTTACTCTCATATTCAATTTTCTCCCTCTTGATCAATTTCTTGGTCATCCTTTGCTGATTTCTAAAACCTTCCCAATCCTCAGGCTTACTACTCTTTTTGGCAACATTGTAAGCCTCTTTTAATCTAATGCTACCCTAAGTTCTCTAGTTAGTCACGGTTGGATCATTTTTCCCGTGGAGTTTTTATTCCTCAAGGGAATGTATATTCATTAAGAATTATGGAAATATATCTTTAAATGTTTGCCATTGCTTATCTAATGTCATATCTTTTAATCTAATTTCCCAATCTACCTTAGTCAACTCACCCCTCATACCTACGTAATTGACTTTGTTTAAATTTAAGACCCTAGTTTCGAACTTAACTGCATCACTCTCAAACTCAATATGAAATTCCATCATATTATGATCACTCTGCCCAGAGGATCATTAACTATAAGATCACTAATTAACCCTGTCTCATTACACAATACTAGTTGTTTCCTCTTAATATTGTTCCCTAGTTGGTTCCTCTTAATATTGTTCTAGAAAACTGTCTCAAATGTATTCCATGAACTCGTCCTCCAAACTACTTTTGCCAATTTGGTTTGCCCAGTCTATATGAAGATTAACGTCCTCCATGATTATTGCATAGCCCTTGTTGCATCCTCCTCTAGTTTCCTGATTTATATTCTGTCCAACACTATAACTACTGTTAGGGGGCCTATAAACTACTCGCACCAGTGTTTTCTGCCCCTTGTTATTTCTTAGCTCCACCCATACTGATTCTACATCCTGATTTTCTGATCTAAGATCCTTTTTCACTGCTGCCTTTATCTCATCCTTTATTATCAGGGATACCCCCTTTCCATTTTGCCTATCTTTTCTAGAAGTCAAGTACCCTGGAATATTTATGTGCCATTAATTCATTTATCTTGTTACGAATGCTTAGTGCATTCAGATATAGTTCCTTTAATTTCAAAGTCATACTACTTTTCCCTGATGTGACCTCACTTGAGCCTTTCTTCGTTAGTTAATTTCCTGAGGCCTGGAATTATCCTGGTCCCTCTTCACCGAACCCTTTTTGTTGCATCTATAGCCTTTGAGGTAGGGTGACCAAAACTGCAAGTCATACTCCAGAATTAGCCGCCTCATGGTCTGTATAATGTCAATATAATTTGTTCTGACCTGTAGTCCAATGCCCTCTAAATGAATGCCAAAATCCAATTTGTAATGTGCTTACGTTGCCTTTGGGCAGGGCAAGCCAACCACTAGCTCAGGAGCCACATGCAGCTCTCGAATGACTGAAGGGCAGCTATTGAATGCCGTGTTCTGCTATTCTACCCGTGCAATCAGTGCCGATGTGAAAGGTGCAGAACAATGAAAGGACGTGATCAACCACAGTAAAACAGTCACCAGTATACCCAGCTAACCTATATATTTTGAAATAATTGTAACATACAAACCATTCACTGCTGTCTGCACCAGCACTTGTGCTATCTTCTGCTATGTCCCAACACTTAGAAAATTAGGATTCCTAAACTTAGTTTTCACCTTTCTGAAAAGTAAAGCTTTGTTTTTTATGAAGAACTTTTTTTTTAGAAAACAAGATTTACATACTTCCTAAACATCTCGCCATCCCATTCCTACATATTCAGATTTGATTAAGTAGATTGTTTTCTACTAAAGGCTTCAATATGTTAATTGCAATATTTTTATCGCCTACATTATTGATTTCAGCATAAACTCATAGATTGTAACAAGTTAATATGGCTCTTTCTAATATGGTTGTTTATTTTCTTGGAGATTTATTAAATAAAATCTTTTTTTACAATATCTAGATTACAGTTATTGAATAATGAGATTGTGAGCAAGAACATCCAAGCTTCTCCAAGTCCCCCACAGACATCACTGTTTCTTCCTCAATGTTTCTGCTGCATCCCTGAACTTAGTTTCTCCTTCCTTCTCACATACACAATATATAATTCTGTGTGCAGCATAAGATGAGAATGTAACATATGTTGACTTGAATCCTAAAACTGATGAAGAACAGCTGTAGAAAATGTCACGCAGAGAAGGCCAGTCTGCTTACCAGACACAGCTGGTGTCGGTAGCGCTGAACGTTAGAGGCAGTGAGAGAAGGAATGAGCGATAAAGATAGCAAATGAACAAAGGGAAGGTGAGGGATGGAGAGAGAGGGAATAAGACGGTACAATTCAAATTTCAAGAAAATTGGAAATAAAGCATATCAAAAGGCACGGGCTACATTTCAAGAAGTGTTGCATGGTATACTTAGTGAAAAAATCGGTGAGCTCACTATTATAGTGTATATGTAAAGTGTGTGACTGTATACAAATTTTTGAGCTTTGAAAGGCAGACCATACCAGCCATTGGGGATAGGTTTAATAAATATTTTGTTGTTCTCCATCTGAGCCATACACTCCATTTTAGTTGCTGAAAAATATTAATAAAATAATGGGCTTTCTGCCAAAAGGACAGAATAGCTACAATGGATGATGGTAAGAGTTCCCACAGGTGTTAAACTTGTACCATTCACACACTACAAAATCTCCAGCAGTGTCCTTTCGTCTTCAGTAATAATCTGATATACATCAGGTCTGATGAGGATTTGATTGTGACGCTGCACTGACCTTTTATGAAACGGATAACTTCTGATTTGGTGGCAATCCTGTACGTTTTCCTGTTTCACAAATACCTTGTAACCTCCAAAAGCCAATATATTGAAGGGGAAAAAATGGGTAAAGTACTGAACAACAACTTGCATTTATATAGTGCTTTTCACATAGTAAAATGTCCCAAGGTGCTTCGCAAGGGGGTAATCAGACAAAAATTGACACCAAGCCAAAGAAGGAGATATTAGGACAGGTGACTGAAAGCTTGGTGAAAAAGGTGGATTTTAAGGAGGTGAGAGAGACGGAGGGTTTGGGGGGGGAGTTCTAGAGGCCTATACAACTGAAGGCATAGCCATCAACGGCTGGGTGAAGGGAGTTGGGGATGCATAAGAGGCCAGAATTGGGGGCAACCAGAGTACTCGGAGAATTGTAGGGCTGGAGGAAGTCACAGAGAGAGAGGGGCGAGTACATGGAGGGATTTGAAAACGATAAGAATTTCAAAATTGAGGTGTTGGTGACCCGCAAGCCAACATAGGTCAGCGAGCACAGGGGTGATGGGTGAATAGGATATGGGCAGCAGAGTTTTGAATGAGCTCTAGTTGATGGGAGAGTGCAAGGTGGGAGGCTGGCCAGAAGAGCGTAGTCAAGTCGAGAGGTAACAGAAGCATGAATGAGGGTTTCAGCAGCAAATAAACTGAGGCAGCGGTGGAGACATGCGATGTTACAGAGGTGAAAGTAGGTGGTCTTTGTAATGGAGAAGATATGTGGTTGGAAGATCAGCTCAGGGTCAAATAGAATGCCGAGGTTGTAAAGAGCCTGGTTCAGCGTGGGGCAGTGACCAGGGAGGGGAATGGAATCAGTGGTGAGGGATCGAAGTTTGTGAGAGGGGTGAAGATAATGGTTTGGTCTTCCCAATGTTTAATTGCAGGAAATCGTGGCTCATCTAGGACTGAATGTCGGACAAGCAGGCTGACGACACAGGGATCAAGAGGTGGTGGTGAGGTAGAGCTGGGTGGTGTTAGTGTACATGTGTAACCTGACATTATGTCTTTGAACGATGTCAAAGGTGCAGCATGTAGATGTGAAATAAGAGGGGGCCAAGGATAGATCCTTGAGGGAATCCAGAGGTAATGGGACGTGGGCTTGCAGAAAAACCATTACGTGAGATTCTCTGGCTACGACTGGATAGGTAAGAGTGGAACCAGGCGAGGGCAGTCTCTCAGCTGGACAACGGAGGAGAGGCGTTGGAGGAAGCTGGCATGGTTAACTGTGTCAAAGGCTGCTGATAGGTCGAGAAGGATCAGGAATAGTGTACCGTGGACATAGTTACAGAGGATGTTGTTTGTCACTTTGATTAGGGCTGTTTCAGTGCTGTGGCAGACGTGGAAACCTGATTGAAGAGGTTCAAGCATGGAGATGGGCACAGATGTGGGAGGCAATATGAGATGAAAGGGAGGTTGGAGTTGGGGCGGTAGATTGCATGGACTGAAGAGATCTATTAGAAAAAAGAAGAGTGTTCAGATGAGAATATATTCATCCCTAGCCTGTAGTTTTGAAATTTAACTCTGAAAGCCACTCTTTTGAAATTAGACCTCTGTTTCAACTGGCAACTAGAGCCTACATCTTTTCAAAACATTACATTGTTTTTCTTTGAATAGATCAATGCCATTCAGTCTGAATGGAATAACGAATTTATGCTTCATTACCAGAATGTGATTCTGTTTCAGCTACAAGTATCATTCTTGCAGTTCAAACTTACAAGCGTGTCTAATGCCATGACCTAATGAACACTGTAGTAAATTTCTCACAATAAGCTTGCCTGTCATATCATGTGTTTCAAATAGGTTCTTTCATTGAGCTTTAATGATTTTTTTAAAAAAGGAAACCTGTACTTTTCTGACAGCGCGACACCATCCAGGACAAAGCAGCCCACTTAATTGGCACCCCATCCACCACCCTAAACATTCACTCCCTTCACCACCAGCACACAGTGGTTGCAGTGTGTACCATTTACAAGATGCAATGCAGCAACTCACCAAAGCTTCTTCGACAGCACCTCCCAAACCCGCGACCTCTACCACCTAGAAGGATAAGGGCAGCAGGCACATGGGAACAACACCACCTGCATGTTCCCCTCCAAGTCACACACCATCCCGACTTGGAAATATATCGCCGTTCCTTCATCGTCGCTGGGTCAAAATCCTGGAACTCCCTTCCTAACAGCACTGTGGGAGAACCTTCACCACACGGACTGCAGCGGTTCAAGAAGGCGGCTCATCACCACCTTCTCAAGGGCAATTAGGGATGAGTAATAAATGCTGGCCTTGCCAGCGACGCCCACATCCCATGAACAAATGAAAAAAATCTAGTTTCCTTTTGATTTAACCCCGTCACAAATTAGCCCTTGATTCAGACACTGCTGGACTTGAGTTGATGGAATATTGCCAATCCAATTTTTTTCCTTTAGTCAGTGTAGATTTCTGCATGCTAATGATATCCCTTTGAAGCCCTGCTGAATAAGTCAAAGGCAGTGAAGAACTGCTTCATGTTGAATAACTTAAAAATTAATTTTCCTGTTTAGGTTGTAAGTAATTTTTGGATATTCAAGGTCATATTAATTGTGTAGCATTTGTGCTCGGTAGCAACATTACTTTTAAAGGTGTCTTGCAACATATATAGGGCAGGCTGCTATGGAATTTAGAAAAATTCTTTGTGTGTGAGAAATTACCTTTTCTAAAAAGCAAAGCTGTTTGTGTGTGGTGGTACTGGCAGCAAGGATGAACTTGCAAAAGTAGGTTTCCTTCATAGATTGCTGAATCCATATCTATACTTGTAGAATTTCCTTTTCAGATTAGTGGTATCCTCTACTATGAAATTGCAAATTGCTATGATTTGGCCCCACAGTCCAACTTTTTTCACTATTCACAGTTTGTAAAATTAACTGATATCCAGTGGAATGATGGCTTGTGACAGACCTTCTGAGGTTTGTTCCCAGAAATAATATCAAATGATAGGAGCCAAGGTTGCAGACTACTCTATTATTACAGACAGATAGATAGATAGATCGGGGCCCTTATTCACATTTTAAAATATTTTTTGTATACCGATTTAAAGTAACAAAACATTGCAACATGGTGAAAACTTTCTAGAGAGATCTTGGGCTCTAGAACTTTAGCTCTGGCCAGGAGCCATTCAAGATGACAACTTTTTCCTGATCTTGACTTATGAAGCTACTTCATCATTTAAAAAAGCAAGCACTGGGTGCACAACGATGGGTCTCTGAAAACAGAGTCCCCATTGAACGCCGAACTTCAGTTAACATAACATGAAATAAGCATTTCTGACTGCCTGGGTAATCGGGAATTTTGTTATCAGTAACTGGTGAGCAAAAAGATCCTCTGGGTTAAAACAGACCTCATCACACTTCATTAAAACTGATCACAGCTCTAAATGGCAATGACCACAAAGCTGTGCTATCTGAGTTTAACGTTTTCGGTGATATAGAATAATGATCTCGTGAAACAGAGCAAGTTAACATCTGTGTGAAACTATTAACACAGCAAAAAGGTAGTCTGATGGAGTGAGGCCCCACACTTCCAGATGAGAGATGTTAATCAAGGTACCTTTTTTTTACAGTGATAAACTGTTGTTTGTCCAGGTAATGGAGTCAACATTTTCCAATTTTTTTTAAAACTTGTAATGATTGTCCTATTTTATTTTTAAACCTGGAATGTTTTTGTTGGTTATAACACAACCATGGAGGAAAATATGCAGCAGCATTAACCAGAGGAAGGCCAAACGAAGTGGTAAAGTATGACCTGGAATTATAGATAAGGAACAGTCAAAAAAAGAATGGAGCACCTAAAGTAGCAGAAAGAAACTTCATTTTTGGATAACTTTTCAAAAAGTCGTATTTGCAATTCTAATGAAAATGATTTCACTTTGTTCCTCTCTCAACCAGTACCATCAAAGCAGATTAACTAATTATTCATCTCATTGCAGTCACTGCATGTTTGTGGAACATTGTTGCTGCATTGAGCATATAGGCTGCTACATAGCAAAAATCACTGCACTTCAAAGTAATTCATTATGTGAAGCACCTTGAGATATCTTAACATAAAGAGAGACTTGCATTTATATAGCGCTTTTCATGACCTCAGGACTTCCCAAAGCACTTTACAGCCAATGAAGTACTTTTGAAGTGTAGTCACTGTCACATCCTTGGGACATTCCAAAGTGCTTCACAGACAATTAGTTACTTTTGAAGTGCTGTCCCTGTTATGTAGGCATCGCGGCAGCCAATTTGCTCACAACAATGTCCCACAAACGGCAAATGAATGAATGACCAGTTACTCTTATTTTGGTTG
Source organism: Heptranchias perlo (assembly GCF_035084215.1). Lineage (NCBI taxonomy): Eukaryota > Metazoa > Chordata > Chondrichthyes > Hexanchiformes > Hexanchidae > Heptranchias > Heptranchias perlo. The sequence goes on from NC_090351.1 coordinate 12,741,578, forward strand.
AGGGAGCACTTCCTGCTCCTCCAATAGCAACAGAAAGACACGGCCTTGATTTATGGTCGTATCCAAAAGATAATGCAGCATCCCATCAATACTGCATTGAAGATTCGATTTAGGTTATGTGCTCAAGTCCTGGATTGGGGCTTGTAAACACTATACAAATGTAAGTCTTCCTTTCACTGCATTTAATTATGTGCAGTAAGGCAACACACTGAAGCTCCACTCTGCTGCACAGAATGCTTAGTCCTAGGTTCGTCCCGGCATTCCTTCATCTCTTGAGTTCCTGATCTCACTCATGCTGCTTTGGGAAGCACTAAACAGCGGGTTAGCACTTGTCTACAGGAAAGGAGGGAAATTTGGAGGGATAGTCATTTTACATGTTGGGCATCTCTGAGTAGCAACTTACAGAGGGCATTGGCAGAGGTTGAAGGTAACTAACTCTTTTGGCTGAAAGTGTGAGTGGCATTGGGAGACTCAGGGAAGGGGAAGGAAAAATGACCTTTTAAAGAGAGTTTAACCTTGAATCAAAATGTATTTAAAGGGGGAGATTGTTTACTTTTTTTAAAATTAAGAAATTTGAAGTAGCCCATAAGATAACCTGGCAGCATGGAGCTGAGCAACCAAAATGTACTGTCTTGTGGCATGGCACAAACGGTTAATAAACTATTCAAGGTTCTAAAAAAAAATCATGTCCAGCGCTCCCTTTGAGAGGGCAATGATGATGTCTGGCTGCTGAGCCAAGTTTTATATGCAGGTTTGCCCATATCCTAACCCCTTTATATTAATTTAGACTTTTTTTTAATGTGGTCTGCCTTTTTTAAAAAAAAAGCTATAATACAAATTGAATGTAAGCAACTTTATTTTAAAATCTGTAAATTGATTAGGTCTTTGCTTTTGAGTTACAGTAAAAAAAAAATCATTTTCTAACTGGTGATAATAGCTGCAAATTAAAAAGAAATCCAGCATTGGCAAAACCAAAATCAGGCAAGAAATGTGAGTTATAAAGACACCAAATCTTCCCAGTAAAATTCATAGCTCCTAGCATCATGATGAAAGGATTACCCAAGCAGGCTGGAAAGAACCAGTATATACAGTATCTGCTGCTCTTGAGGCCAGAAAGCAAAATCTAAGAACTTTCCCTCTGTTTCAGCTGTATTTTCAACCCACGAACACTCAAGTGCAAATGCATCTAGAAGAGGTAAAAGAGCATTCAGACTGAATGAATACTTATGTTTTCAAAATGCAAGATTATAATATTTATAATTTATCATCAATTTTTTCTGCTTCTCCATGTTACTTCTGGACTTATTTCAGGACTGTTGTCTTTCTCTTTGTGATTTCCCATTGTACTGGTCCCAGTGCTTGCATACACTATACCAAATGGGGACCTGTCAACGGTGGAGATCAGATGACATGACACCAACGATTGCAGAATACTTACAGATAATTGCCTGTGCCACCTGTAATTGGTTGAGAGGCAACAGAGGAACCGAGAACAACAACATATAGCAATTATAACTCAGTTTAATGATTCGGTTTAAAGAAGGTTGAATGGTTGGACCATTTATCCAAATAGGACTGTTCAAATATTGATAAGTAAGGCATGTTCCATTTTAGATGGGAAAAATTCTGACGTTACTCAGGTGGAAATGCTTGAATGCCTCATGCTGATTGACTTTGAAGTAACAAGGAAGGCAGTCATGAACAGACCTATGGTCTTGCTATCTTGCCAGTTTTTTTCACAAGATTATTAGTTGCTTATCATCTACTTATGTTTTTGAGTCTGGTTTTAATTAGTGTTTCTTTAAATCCCATTGTGTAATACATCGTTCCCCATCCAACAGAGCAGACACTTGAATGTGCTCCCAGGTCCTGTGGCTCTAACTCGCCTGAAGAAAATGGGTGCGAGCAACCAAGAGTGAGTCTCACTCCCTGAAGACATGACTCCATCTACTTGCTGCCTCTACGTTCCATTGAGAGCTTAGCAGAGAATGGGACATTGGGAAACACCAACATCAGCAGCAGCAGAATTGTATTCCAGCACAATCTGTAACCTCATGGCCCGGCATATCCCTCACTCTACCATTACCAACAAGCCAGGGGATCAACCCTGGTTCAATGAGGAGTGTAGAAGAGCATGCCAGGAGCAGCACCAGGTGTACCTAAAAATGAGGTGCCAACCTGGTGAAGCTACAACACAGGACTACATGCATGCTAAACAGCAGAAGCAACATGCTATAGACAGAGCTAAGCGATTCCACAACCAACAGATCAGATCAAAGCTCTGCAGTCCTGCCAATCCAGTCGTGAATGGTGGTGAACAGGAGGAGGAGGCTCTGTAAACATCCCCATCCTCAATGATGGTAGAATCCGGCACGTGAGTGCAAAAGACAAGGCTGAAGCGTTTGCAACCATCTTCAGCCAAAAGTGCCGAGTAGATGAACCACCTCAGCCTCCTCCCGATATCCCCACCATCACAGAAGCCACTCTTCAGCCAATTCGATTCACTCCATGTGATATCAAGAAACGACTGAGTGCACTGGATACAAGAAAGGTTATGGACCCCGACAACATCCCAGCTGTAGTGCTGAAGACTTGTGCTCCAGAACTAGCCGCGCCTCTAGCCAAACTGTTCCAGGACAGCTACAACACTGGCATCTACCTGACAATGTGGAAAATTGCCCAGGTATGTCCCGTCCACAAAAAGCAGGACAAATCCAATCCGGCCAATTACCGCCCCATCTGTCTACTCTCAATCATCAGCAAAGTGATGGAAGGTGTCGTCAACAGTGCTATCAAGCGGCACTTACTCACCAATAACCTGCTCACCGATGCTCAGTTTGGGTTCCACTCAGCTCCAGACCTCATTACAGCCTTGGTCCAAACATGGACAAAAGAGCTGAATTCCAGAGGTGAGGTGAGAGTGACTGCCCTTGACATCAAGGCAGCATTTGACCGAGTGTGGCACCAAGCAGCCCTTAGTAAAATTGAAGTCAATTGGAATCGGGAAAAACTCTCCAGTGGCTGGAGTCATACCTAGCACAAAGGAAGATGGTAGTGGTTGTTGGAGGCCAATCATCTCAGTCCCAGGACATTGCTGCAGGAGTTCCTCAGGGCAGTGTCCTAGGCCCAACCAACTTCAGCTGCTTCATCAATGACCTTCCCTCCATCATAAGGTCAGAAATGGGGATGTTCGCTGATGACTGCACAGTGTTCAGTTCCATTCGCAATCCCTCAGATAATGAAGCAGTCCGTGCCCGCATGCAGCAAGACCTGGACAACATCCAGGCTTGGGCTGACAAGTGGCAAGTAACATTCGCGCCAGGCAAGTGCCAGGCAATGACCATTTCCAATAAGAGAGACTCTAACCACCTGACATTCAACGGCATTACCATCGTCGAATCCCTCACCATCAACATCCTGGGGGTCACCATTGACCAGAAACTTAACTGGACCAACCACATAAATACTGTGACTACAAGAGCAGGTCAGAGGCTGGGTATTCTGCGGTGAGTGACTCACCTCCTGACTCCCCAAAGCCTTTCCACCATCTACAAGGCACAAGTCAGGAGTGTGATGGAATATTCTCCACTTGCCTGGATGAGTGCAGATCCAACAACACTCAAGAAGCTCGACACCAAACAGGACAAAGCAGCTCGCTTGATTGGCACCCCATCCACCACCCTAAACATTCACTCTCCACCACCGGTGCACCATGGCTGCAGTGTGTACCATCCACAGGATGCACTGCAGCAACTCGCCAAGGCTCCTTCGACAGCACCTCCCAAACCCGCGACCTCTACCACCTAGAAGGACAAGGACAGCAGGCAGATGGGTACAACACCACCTGCACGTTCCCCTCCAAGTCACACACCATCCCGACTTGGAAATATATCGCCGTTCCTTCATCGTCTCTGGGTCAAAATCCTGGAACTCCCTTCCTAACAGCACTGTGGGAGAACCTTCACCACACGGACTGCAGCGGTTCAAGAAGGTGGCTCAACACCACCTTCTCAAGGGCAATTAGGGATGGGCAATAAATGCCGGCCTTGCCAGCGACGCCCACATCCTATGAACAAAGGAAAGAAAACATTCTTTGCTATTTCATTCACGAAAAAAAGACTTGCATTTATATCATGCCTTTCATGACCTCAGAACATCCCAAAGCGCTTTACAGTCAATTAAGTACTTTTGAAATGTACTTAATTTGTTGTAATGTAGGAAACACGGCAGCCAATCCGTGCACAGCAATGCCCCACAAACAGTAATGAGATAATGACCTATTTAGTGATGTTGGTTGAGGGATAAATATTGGCCAGGGTGTCGGGGAGAACTCCTCTGCTCTTCTTCAAAATAGTGCCATGGAATCTTATATGTACATCTGAGAAGGCAGATGAGGCATTTGTTTAACATCTCTATCCGAAAGACAGCCTCTCCAACAGTGCAGCACTGAAGTGTCAGCCTAGATTTTGTGCTCAAATCTCTGGAGTGGGACTTGAACCCATGACTTTCTGACTCAGAGACAAGAATGCTACCACTGAGCCACAGCTAACACCAGAATAGTAGAAGATATAAATTCTCCTCGGTGAATGGCTGACTTCTTTGTCTCTTAAGTGTGCAGAATTCACACGGTCATTACACTAACGTTTCCTGATGAATTTACTTCTGTGATTATACCAAGGACCTTGTCCCTTCCTTTTAAATTGTTATTATTCCCAATTACTAACAGGAGATAAAGGAATAATTGATGTGAAGCAATTTCATATTCTGTTTGCAGTCACCTATCCCGGCTTCCTGCGTGGTTTTAAATGCTCATCCATAAGCAAGTGCTAATTTTCGATTGGAATCAAAAATCTTGTCGTTAAACAAAATTTGCATTACACTGCGCGTCAGATCAATCCTGCAAGCTGCAGGCTGACTCTGCCTTTTCGCCTAAGCAATTATTTCACCTCTTAGGGACTGTTGATTATTTCTGCATTGTTTATCTTTAATTCAGACAATAAATATTTTCCATGACTTAGCATTAGAGGCTTACGGCCAAGTTAGGCTGGTGATGTAGTTCTGTTTGTTGTTGTGCTGATGCTGCACCACAATGTGGAAGGAAATCATGTTTCACCACGTCCAGAGTTCCTGATCTCAACCAGGGCACTAGTGGTGCGGGAGTCACTTACTGGCAGGAAGGGAGGCTAAAGCAGAGGTATTTCTGGTGTACCTTCAAATGGCTCACTCAAGGCAAAAGCCTGGGAGCAGGTCCCCTCTGGAATAGTCATGTGAGGGAAAAATGTTTTAAAATGCCGCAATCCCATATCTACGGGCATTCTTCGGCCAAATATGGATCAGTCCAGCAAATCCTGTGGGATTTATAAATTGCATTTTCCCTACCAACTTCTAAAATGGCCGCTGAGCTTCGTGAGAAATATCTCACAGCTAATTACTAGGAATTTCTATGGCCAGTAAATGTGATAATATATCATGACTGGATCAGGACATCTTAACCCTCTCAATGTTTCCTCAATTTAATTGGTGGATTCTCCTTTGTGTTTGGGTATGGGTGATGTGCAGTAAAAGACCCCAGGGAAAAAAAATTCACATAAAATGTACAGGAAACATCTCATCTGGTAACAGTGAAAATAGACAACAGAACTGAGGTTTGCAGTGTATCATTATTCTGGAGAATTTATATGAAAAAAGAACATTGTTTTCAAGGTTGGTGGTAAGTTAATAATGTTTGTTCAAGAGAACTGCCAGCTAACAGAAAGGAGTCTGTTTATTCCCACTGGGACTCAATTCTGTCTCTTTTTGTAACGAACCAATTCTTTTAAGCTCCATGGGAATGATTTATAAATTTCACTTCAGCAAATTACCAGTTAATAGACCCATCTGCTGAAAAGCATTCTTAGCACTCCATCAGCACCGACCCTACAGCACGACCAGACTCTGCACAGTGATACACTCCCATCTGAATGCCAGGGCTGCCTCTGCAATGCTTTGTAGGTCTTATGCACTTTGGGAGGTGCTGTCGAAGAAGCCTTGGCGAGTTGCTGCAGTGCATCCTGTGGATGGTACACACTGCAGCCATGGTGTGCCGGTGGTGAAGAGAGTGAATGTTTAGGCTGGTGGATGGGGTGCCAATCAAACGGGCTGCTTTGTCCTGGTTGGTGTCGAGCTTCTTGAGTGTTGTTGGAGCTGCACTCATCCAGGCAAGTGGAGAGTATTCCATCACACTCCTGACTTGTGCCTTGTAGATGGTGGAAAAGCTTTGGGGATTTATCCAACTCCTTTTTACAAGACATGGCAATAACTGGTTTTCCTGGGAGTCTATTGATGGAGGTCTGGGAATGAGTCAAGTGCCTATCCTCTCAGTTAGGAATGATGCGGCACCTTAGAGCTCTGGATGGGGGTGGGGGGTCCGGGATATAAAGGGGAAGAAGAGATTAAAATAGATAGCAAAATTATTTACAAGGTGAATGATTATATGTGAATTTTTCTGCGAAACATATCAAGCCTTGTAAACAAATGTTAATTTGACTTCTATGCTTCCGGTTTGCATCCCAGGAGAATATGTACGAGGTGATGCTCCTATTAAGCTGCTTTTATACTGGCTCTGTTTTTCTTTGGATTCTGGGAGACTGGTATCTGTGAACCTGCTCTCAGTTTACAGAATTAAATCTACCCCAACAGCGAACTCATAACTACAGTTTTTAGGCCTAGCTTGCCAACAGGATAAGGAAGCTGGATTCAGTAGCGTAAACATTGGGAGCAGGGTCACCAATATTGTTCTCCCAGAATCCGAGTCCAGACGGTGCTTTAAAAGCAGCTTTTATTCATCTTTCTTCCTTCTTTCCTTCACATTTCACAATTTAATTGCATTTCCTTACAGCTAAATGCCTGTAGACAGGAAGCAGATGAAAGGGAGTTTTAGTGATTTTAAAACATTTTCTTTCAAAAGGTATGAGTGGAAAGGTAGATAAGCTCTCAAGGAGCAATGTGATGAATTAACAGTTAATCTGTTTTTGGTGGAGTTGGCTGAAGGAAGAATGTTGGCCAGGACACTGAGAGAACTCCCTACTCACCTTTTTACAATACTATGCTGTTCACTTCAGCAAGTTGACAGTCTTAGTTTAGCATCTAATAATACAGCACTCCCTCAATACTGCACTGGAGTGTCAGCCTAGATTACATGCTGAAGTTCTGGAATGGGGCTTGTATGATCAGTTTCCTGACTCAGAGGGGAGAATGCTACCAACTGAGTTGAGCTGACACCCATACGATAAGTTAATTGTTCCTAAATGTGTTGCAGTGTTTGTGTAAATGATTATTGAAACATGAATAGAGTGTTTGGAAATAACAACATGTTGACTGTAAGTATTTTATCATCATTTAGAAATGATGAAACTTAATCAAATGCAATTTGTCCTTTTTTTAAAAATCAATTTTAATTGATGTATATAGTACAGGAAACACAGATTACAATAATGTTGGTGAAGCACTGCCATTATCTATTATCTATTATCTTATTTAGTATTGCAAACAGACATCTAGTTTGTCTGTTAGTTTGAATCACCTGTTATTTTGTCTTGAGTATATTCCCTGGCATTTTGGACTCTGGTTTCCTGCGACTTACCCAGGCATTTGACTTAACTTTGGGGTTGAGTCCTTGAAACCGGAATCCCTGCTGCTGTAAGCAATAACAACAACTTGCATTTATATAGAACCTTTAACGTAGAAAAATGTCTCAAGGCGCTTCACCGAGGCGCAATCGAATAAATAGATGTCAAGTCAAAGAAGGAGATATTGGGAGGGGTGACCAAAAGTGGAGTTAAATAGGAGGAGCTCTAACATCCTACACTCACACTCTTGCAGAGATGTAATGCTGCTTTATATATCACAGTATAATGCACTCTGCTTTGGAGGTCCATTATTATACCCCAGTGTATTCTTTCTTTTGGAGGAGGTATTACAAAAATAAGTAAAATCTTGTTCATATACTTAAGTTAGAAACATCACAAGAGAATTATTACTTTGGTACCATGAAAGTGACTTTGAAACCCTTTGCAATATCACAGGACCTGGTGTTGACAAGGGACCAGTGCTCTGTACAGCTTGGCACTATTGCTCAGTGATATAATGTACTCCTCCATCGCTGTGGAAGTGAGCACTGAAATTCCAAATTTGAAAAAGCAATCAGAAGTGCTGCTTGTTTCTTAATCAGTCTTTCATACTGTACATTCAGGGCTGCCATAGGTGTATTTTGAGTAACATGCAACGCCATTGAGAATATGAGAGAGTAGTTACACCCCTTATATATTTAGCTTGCATCTTGAAGCCACTGCCTCCTTCATCTCTCTTCACTTATATATTACAGTGGTTGATGATCTTTCTGCTGTGTACATGGTATGTTCCACTATTGCACAAAGACTTAACCTGAGGGTAAAATTATCTATTTTGTACCTTGATAAATAAGCCTCAGGCTGCAAAATGATATTCTTAGCTCTTCTTGAGTACCATGTTTGGATAACAATTAAACCACAGTCTCGAATTGTTTTCACTATCATGGACCAAGTAGAAGAGGGCAGTTAAAAAAACAAAAACATTTCCCCCCCATTTCTTCAGTCTGTCTGGACTTAGACCCCTGTCAAGAAGTCGGTGAGAGCTTGCTTCTGGACCAAGGTCGTATGAGTTAGCCTTCAAGACATTATATATTATATTGTATTATCACTTATAGTTTAAGAGCAGCATTACATTGTGTAATATTGCAAATGTAAGCTGAGTATTACCCACAATAATTTGGCCGTCTTGTTCGGATCAGTGGGCCGCTGTCCCTTGGTCACTGGCGTTGTGTATGTGTTGACAGATAACAGGAACTTAGCTGCAATGCAGTAATTCTACGAGGACCAGAAACGCTGTTGGCAATCTTGAACCAGCTCCACATACTGAACAGCAAATTACTTTTAATCAATGTGAAACAGTTCCATCATCCACCTATATCGAACTTTCAGTTAAATGTTTCCCAGTAGGAATTTATACACTGTTATTTTTGCCTTCCTCTTGCCCCCAAGCTATTTTTTGATGTTGATAATGCTTTGATCTGAAAGGTGCAACAGCCCCTCATTATAACATTCCCTGATGGTTATATTTGATACAATACTGTTGATCTTTCTATCATTTTTCAAATTCTTCAATAAAAATGGATTAACAAATTGCCCTTTCACCTCCTGAACCTAGTATCAATCCAACCCTGGGGATCAAAGTTTACATTCCCTGCCAGGCATAAGGGTCTTAAGTGAAAAGAACTTGGGACGCTGTAAGCTGAGCTCCTTGCGGGCCTTGACACACTACGAAGAAAGCTGCCTATAATTTAGACATAAATTGATGCTAAATTTGCAGTCTCGTTCAGGTCATAACAACAACAATCTGCATTTTTACAGCACTTTAATGTAGAAAAATGTCCCAAGGCGCTTCACAGAGGCATAAGGAAAAATTGATGCCAACCAAAGAAGCAGTGATTAGGATGGGTGATGAAAAGCTTGTTTAGAGGTGGGTTTTATGGAGGGCCTTAAAGGAAAAGAAGGAGATGGAGGACTGAGGGGTTTGGGGATGCGAGAATCAAAGGAGAATCCAAAGAGCTTCTACAAATACATAAAGGGCAAAAGAGTAACTAGGGAGAGAGTAGGGCCTCTTAAGGATCAACAAGGTCAGCTATGTGCGGAACCACAAGAGATGGGTGAGATCCTAAATGAATATTTCGCATCGGTATTTACGGTTGAGAAAGGCATGGATGTTAGGGAACTTGGGGAAATAAATAGTGATGTCTTGAGGAGTGTACATATTACAGAGAGGGAGGTGCTGGAAGTCTTAACGCGCATCAAGGTAGATAAATCTCCGGGACCTGATGAAATATATCCCAGGACGTTATGGGAGGCTAGGGAGGAAATTGCGGGTCCCCTAGCAGAGATATTTGAATCATCGACAGCTACAGGTGAGGTGCCTGAAGATTGGAGGGTAGCAAATGTTGTGCCTTTGTTTAAGAAGGGCAGCAGGGAAAAGCCTGGGAACTACAGACCGGTGAGCCTGACATCTGTAGTGGGTAAGTTGTTAGAGGGTATTCTGAGAGACAGGATCTACGGGCATTTGGAGAGGCAGGGACTGATTAGGAACAGTCAGCATGGTTTTGTGAGAGGAAAATCATGTCTCACGAATTTGATTGAGTTTTTTGAAGGGGTAACCAAGAAGATAGATGAGGGCTGTGCAGTAGACGTGGTCTACATGGACTTCAGCAAAGCCTTTGACAAGGTACCGCATGGTAGGTTGTTACATAAGGTTAGATCTCACGGGATCCAAGGTGACGTAGCCAATTGGATACAAAATTGGATTGACGACAGAAGACAGAGGGTGGTTGCAGAGGGTTGTTTTTCAAATTGGAGGCCTGTGACCAGCGGTGTGCCTCAGGGATCGGTGCTGGGTCCGCTGTTATTTGTTATTTATATTAATGATTTGAATGAGAATTTAGGAGGCATGGTTAGTAAGTTTGCAGATGATTGGTGGCATTGTGGACAGTGAAGAAGGTTATCTAGGATTGCAACGGGATCTTGATAAATTGGGCCAGTGGGCCGATGAATGGCAGATGGAGTATAATTTAGATAAATGTGAGGTGATGCATTTGGTAGATCGAATCGGGCCAGGACCTACTCAGTTAATGGTAGGGCGTTGGGGAGAGTTATAGAACAAAGAGATCTAGCAGTACAGGTTCATAGCTCCTTGAAAGTGGAGTCACAGGTGGATAGGGTGGTGAAGAAGGCATTCAGTATGCTTGGTTTCATTGGTCAGAACATTGAATACAGGAGTTGGGATGTCTTGTTGAAGTTGTACAAGACATTAGTAAGTCCACACTTGGAATACTGTGTACAGTTCTGGTCACCCTATTATAGAAAGGATATTATTAAACTAGAAAGAGTGCAGAAAAGATTTACTAGGATGCTACCGGGACTTGATGGTTTGACTTATAGGGAGAGGTTGGATAGACTGAGACTTTTTTCCCTGGAGAGTAGGAGGTTTAGGGGTGATCTTATAGAAGTCTATAAAATAATGAGGGGCATAGATAAGGTAGATAGTCAAAATCTTTTCCCAAAGTTAGGGGAGTCTATAACGAGGGGGCACAGATTTAAGGTGAGAGGGGAGAGATACAAAAGGGTCCAGAGGGGCAATTTTTTCACTCAAAGGGTGGTGAGTGTCTGGAACGAGCTGCCAGAGGCAGTAGTAGAGGCGGGTACAAATTTGTCTTTTAAAAAGCATTTGGACAGTTACATGGGTAAAATGGGTACAGAGGGATATGGGCCAAGTGCAGGCAATTGGGACTAGCTTAGTGGTATAAACTGGGCGACATGGACATGTTGGGCCGAAGGGCCTGTTTCCATGTTGTAAACTTCTATGATTCTATGATTGCAAATTGTGGGATCTAGACCACCACCAGTGATGGAGTGAAGGTGGGGTGTGGGATTTACAAGAAGCTGGAGTCAGAGAAATGGAGAGTTCAGGAAAGGTTTCGGGCTGGAGGAGGTTACGGAGATAGGGACAAGGCTATGAAGGGATTTAAACACGATGAGGATTTTAAATTTACAGGCATTTCGCGATCTGGAGCCAATGTAGGTCAGTGAGGATGGGGGTGATGGACAAACAGGACTTGGTTTGGGATAGGATACAGGCAGCAGAATTTTGAATTGAGGTGCAATTTACAGAGGTTAGAGGTTGGGAGGCTGGTCAGGAGAACGTTAGAGTAACTGAGCCTGGAGGTGACCAACGCATGGATGAGGGTTTCAACTGCAGATGCATTGAGGCAGAAGCAAAGATAGGCGATGTTATGGAGGCAGAAGTAGGCAGTCTTTGCGATGCAGAGGATATAGGGTCCGAAATTGAGCTCAGGATTGAACAGGATGCCAAGGTTGCAAACAGACTGGTTCAGTCTGACACAGTGGCTGGGGTGGAGGATAGAGTTGGGGGCAAGCATACGGAATTTGTACCGGGTGCCAAGGACTATGGCTTTAGCCCTCGCAATATTTTTAGTTGGAGGAAATGATGGCTCGTCCAAAACTGAATGTCGTCCAAGCAATCTACCAACAGGCAGCATACAGGTGAGGAAGAGAGGAGAGCAAAGGATGGATCCTTGGAGAACTCAAGAGGTGATGATGCAGGAGCGGGAAAAGAACCATTGCTCGAGATGGTCTGACTACAAGCTGGACAATGGAGGAGGATGGTTTGATCGACCGTGCCAAGGCTACAGAGAGGTCAAGGAGAACAATGAAGGACAATTCACCCTGGTCACAGATACAGAGAGTGTCATTTGTGATTTTGGCTAGGGCCAATTTTTAGAGCTGCTTGGAGGGATTCAAACAGCGAGTTGCAGAAGAGATGGCCATGGACCTGAGAGGTGACCACACATTCAAAGGGAAAGAGAAGTTGGCGATGGGACAATAGTTAGCAAGAAATAGCTACCAGGGGCTGGAAGTAGTCCTCGTGAAGGACATAAGCTTGGAATGGGGGGAAACAGAGGAGAAACTAGGGGGTAAATTTTAACGGGGAGCTGGGAAGAGGACGGGGGGGGGGGAATTCCTGACTGGAAACCCGGAAGTATGGGTTTCCCGGATGTCCTTACGATTTTGACATTAGGACGTCTTTCAATTTTTTTCTGTAGGTTTCCTGCCCGATAGGCCAACCAGATTGACAGGCTGGCTGTCTGTTGGATGGGAGAACAAGCAGGGAGCAGATGCCAATGGGTAAGCCTTAGATGCGGGGGCAGGAGGGGTCGGTCATCGGGGGTGATCGAGGTGGGGGGGTTGGGGTTGGGGGTCATCGGGGGGTCGGTCATTGGGGGGGTTGGTCATGGGGGGGTTGGGGTCAGTCATCGGGGTCGGTCATTGGGAGTCAGCGGTCATCGGGGGAGTTATCAGGGTCAGCAGTCATTGGGGGGTCATCGGGCTCAGTCATCGGGGGTCAGACATCGGGGGGTTCGGAGATCGTGGGGGGATCGGAGATCGTGGGGGGGCACGGACATGAGGGGGCGGTTGGTCGCTTGTGTGTGTGGGATAGCGCCCGTTGTCGGCTGCGTATGCACGTTTCCACGTGTCATGCGCCGGACGTCATCTTGGTACAGGAGTTAGCGCACGCGCAAATACCGAATGCCAAAAGCATTTTAAGTAAGAAGAAAATGGATACAACCAGTGTGCAACGCTGATTTAAAGTGATAGACACCATTTTGGGATTGAACGCTCAACTCAACACACAGTCTTAATCCTGACCATCTGAATATGTCTTAGAGTGCCTGGAGGACTCCCACCAGCGCTATTTAAAGGGATCATGCAGGATTTACAGGTTAGTGGCTGGATTATTGCTTCTGGCTGCTGGGACACTTGTAACTGTTTTTGGAGGTCTCCTATACTTGAATACTATAACTAGGGGACATAGCCTAACATTTAGAGCCAAAACATGCAGGAGTGAAGTTAGGAAACGCTTCTACACGCAAAGGGTGGGAGAAGTTTGGAACTTTCTTCTGCAAACGGCAGTTGATGCTAGCTCAATTTTGAATTCTAAGTCTGAGATTGATAGATTTCTGTGAACTAAAGGTATTAAGGGATATGGGGCTAAGGCAGGTATATGGAGTTAGGTCATAGGTCCACCATGGTCTCATTGAATGGCGGAACAGGCTCGTGGGGCTAAATGCTGCTGCCTCCTGTTATGCGCCACTTTTTCCTGCAAGAAAGCGGGATGTGTATCTGGGTGATGTGCCTGTCATGGTTGAATAGCTGCCAGTGTATGTGGCCTGTGAGTTGTGGGTGGGAGGTTTGCAACACTGATAATGTGAAAGGGTGAGAGGAAGCATCTGACTGGAAGAGTTGAGTACCGATGGAAAGAGTTTGTTGGTATGTGGGCGATGGGGGGTGTAGTGTGTGGAGCAGTGGATGCGGCTAGTGGTGCAGTTGGTGGGAGACGCCACTTGACAGTTGACCTCACTCACCTTGACCACTCATGTCAAAGCACTGAACTTCTTCCTGCACTGCATCCATGTTCGTGATGCTGTGCACCTGGCATTGACTTCGTCCCCCTCTGCCTCCCACTGCCTTTTGGGTGTATGTCCAGAGGGCCTCTTGCCCACCCCCCCACTGTGGATATAGGATGTCCCTCCTTCTGTCCACCTCTTGCACCAAGGCCTCTAGTGCATCAGCAGAGAACCTTGGTGCTCACACTCTCGCAGGCCTGGTACCAACTCAGATCGGCAGATTGGTGAGGTCTGGCATGCAGATTGGAGGATGTGGGATTTAGTAATGCGCAACCTTTATTGATTGTTTTAACATAACTCATCAGTTTGTAAATATAGGGACAGGAGCTGCATTTGTGTTTTACATGTGTGCGATGTCTGATCTCCGTTCAGACTCCGTGCAAACAGCAGACTGTTATTTTCAGCAAATAACAGGTACCAGCTACCTTGAAGAGATGGCCTGCCTTTAAGAGATTGGGGCTCCCCCTGCTGGTGGAAAGTGCAAATTGCATTGAATCCTCATGTCAACACTGATTCGGAACGCTGCTTGAAGGCAAGTCCTCAGGCCTCAGGAAAGTCTCGTCCTGCCTGTGCAGGGGCCATTGGACGTGGGGTAATAGCGGATCGTGCTACCCCCGCCCAATAATAGGCCCTATCAAATTTTTTTTCCCCCATTCTGTTTTTCTATTCTTCTTACCAAAGTGACTGACCTCACATTTCCTCACATTATACTCCATCTGCCACCTTCTTGCCCATTCACTTAACCTGTCTATATCCCTTTGCAGACTCTGTGTCCTCCTCACAATTTACTTTCCCACCTAGCTTTGTAACATCAGCAAACTTGGATACATTACACTCGGTCCCTTCATCTAAGTCATTAATATTGATTGTAAATAGCTGAGGTCCAATCACTGATCCTTGCGGCACCCCACTAGCTACAGCCTGCCAACCTGAAAATGACCCGTTTATCCCTACTCTCTGTTTTCTGACCATTAACCAATCCTTTATCCATGCTAATATATTACCCCCTATTCCATGACCCCTTTCTTGTGTAACAACATTTTATGTGGCACCTTATCGAATGCCTTTTGAAAATCCAAATATACTACATCCACTGGTTCCCATTTATCTACCCTGCTAGTTGCATACTCAGAAAACTCTAATAAATTTGTCAAACACGATTTCCCTTTCATAAAACCATGTTGACTCTGCCTAATCATATTATGATTTTCTAAGTGCCATGTTACCACTTCCTTAATAATGGATTCCAGCATTTTCCCGACGACTGATGTCAGGCTAACTGGCCTGTAGTTCCCTGTTTTCTCTCTCCCTCCTTTCTTGAATTGGGGTTACATTTACTACCTTCCAATCCTCTAGGACCGTTCTAGAATTTAAGGAATTTTGGAAGATCACAACCAATGCATCCACTATGTCTGCAGCCACCTCTTTTAGAACTCTGGAATGTAGGCCATCAGGTCCAGGGGATTTGTTGGCTTTTAGTACCATTAATTTCTCCAGTACATTTTCTTTACTAATAGTAATTATTTTAAGTTCCTCACTCTCATTAGACCCTTGGTTCCCCACTATTTCTGGTCTCTTTTTTGTGTCTTCTACTGTGAAGGCAGATACATAATACTAGTATAACATCTCTGCCATTTCCTTATTCCCCATTATAATTTCTCCTGTCTCAGCCTCTAAGGGGCCCCACATTTACTTTTGCTGCTCTCTTCCTTTTTAAGAACATAAGAACATAAGAAATAGGAACAGGAGTAGGCCATATGGCCCCTCATGCCTGCTCCGCCATTCAATATGATCATGGCTGATCTTTACATACTTGTAGAAGCTCTTTCAATCTGCGTTTATATTTCTTGCTAGTTTATTCTCATATTCTATTTTCTCCCTCTTTATCAATTTTTTGGTTATCCTTTGTTGGTTTCTAAAACTCTCCCAATCCTCAGGCTTACTACTCTTCTTGGCAACATTACAAGCCTCTTCTTTTAATCTAATACTATCCTTAACTTCTCTAGTTAGCCACAGATGGATCACTTTTCCCATGGAGTTTTTATTTCTCAATGGAATGTATATTTGTTGAGAATTATGAATTATTTCTTTAAAATGTTTGCCATTGCTTATCTACCGTCATATCTTTTAATCTAATTTCCCAATCTACCTTAGCCAACTTGCCCATCACATTTATGCAATTGGCTTTATTTAAGTTTAAGATTCTAGCTTCGGACTTAAGTTCACCACTCTCGAACTCAACGTGAAAATCACTCTTCCCCAGCGGATCCCTTACTATGCGATTACTAATTAACCCTGTCTCATAACACAAGACAAGATCTAAAATAGCCTGTTCCCTGGTTGGTTCCACGACGTATTGTTCTAGGAAACTGTCTTGAATACATTCCATGAACTCGTCCTCCAAACTACCTTTGCCTATCTGATTTGTCCAGTCTATAATAAGATTAAAGTCCCCCAAGATTATCGCATTACCTGTGTTACAAGCTCCTATTATTTCTTGATTAATACTCTGTCCAACAGTATAGCTACTGTTAGGGGCCTATAAATTACTTCCACCAGTGTTTTCTGCCCCTTGTTACTTCTGATCTCCATCCATACTGATTCTACTTACTGATCTTCCAAGCCAATACCCTTTCTCACTACTGTACTTATGTCATCCTTTATTATCAGGGCTACCCTCCCCCCCCACATCTATTCCATTTTGCCTGTCTTTTTGAAATGTCAAGTACCCTGGAATATTTAATTCCCAACCTTGGTCACCCTTAACCACGTCTCTGTAATGGTTATTAGATCAAACCCATTTATCTCTATTTGTGCCATTAGTTCATCTATCTTGTTATGAATGCTTCGTGCATTCAGATATAGCACCTTTAATTTTAACTTTGTACCATTTTTCCCTGATTTGACCTTATTCGCTGATGCACTATTACCATTAAACTCTCTGTCCCTTCCCGTCACACTCTGCTTATCTTTACCTAAACTGCTATACTGCTCTATTGCCTTGACTTTTCTCTCTAGATTTCTAAGTTTCCCCTCACCTGAATCCTCCCCCTTCCCCTTTTTAGTTTACAGCCCTATCTCCGCCCTAGTTATACGATTTGCCGGGACACCGGTCCCAGCCCGGTTTAAGTAAAGCCTGTCCCAACGGAACAGCTCCCTCTCTCATCAGTACTGATGCCAGTGTCCCATGAATCGAAACCTCTGTCTCCCTCACCACTCTTTCAGCCACGCATTTAACTCTATAATCTGTTTGTCCCTATGCCAATTTGTGCGTGGCTCAGGTAGTAATCCAGAGATTATTACCTTTGAGGTTCTGCTTATTAATTTAGACCCTAGATCCTCAAACTCCCCAGTAGAACCTCATTCCTAGTTCTACCTATGTCGTTGGTTCCCACATGGACCACGACAACTGGATCCTCCCCTTCATGCTCCAAGTTCTTTTTCAGCCTTGAGGAGATATCCTTAACCCTGGCACCGAGCAGACAACACAGCCTTCGGGACTCCCGGTCCCAGCTGCAGAGAATAGTATCTATCCTCCTGAAAATACTATCCCCTAGCACTACCACATTTCTTTTTACACCCCCACACTTGAATGGCCTCCTGTACCACGGTGCCATGGTCAGTTTGCGCATTCTCCCTGCAGCCCTTGTTCTCATCCATACAGGTAGCAAGTACCTCGTTGGACAAGGTCAAAGGCTGGTGCACCTCCATCACTGCATCTTGAGTCCCCATACCTGCCTGACTCGCAGTCACATCCTCCTGTACCTGACCACTGAATGAATCTAAACTACTACCAAACCTAAGGGATGTGACTGCCTCCTGGATCAAAGTACTGAGAGATAACTCTCCCCCTCCCTGATGCATCGCAATGTCTGCAGCTCGGACTCCAGCTCAACAACTCTGAGCTGAAGTTCCTCGAGCTGCAGGCACTTACTGCAGATGTGGTTGCCTGGGATCATGATGGTCTCCACCAACTCCCACATGCTGCAGTTACGACAGATCACCTGCCCTGCCATCCCATTCTAACCTTGATTTATTTACTTGATTAATTAAAGTTTTTATTCACTCAATTATTTTTAGTTTTATTAACTAATTAATTTATCTAGTTTAAGTTATTAATTTAATAAAGTAATAGCAAGCACATATTTGTTGCCTTTACCAACTGAACTGGTGGAATACCCTTCATGCTTTTTGAGAAGTTAAGACATAGGCCATTCATTCTTTCCCCAATTCAAGAAGTTTAGCCTCAGTAAGTTGAATTTCTTGAAGGAAGGTGCTAAGATTCTTAAGTATTTTTATGTTCAATTGGATAAGTACACATCACTACAATCTCTCTTTATGAGATTTTGAAAAATTAATTATATATCACCTTGTTAAAACTAACAACTAACTAGCAAATCTAAACAAAATGGGAGGGTAAAAGATGATATCAAGCAAATCACTGATATATATTAATGACTTGAACTTGTGTGTTCAGGGCACAATTTCAAAATTTGCAGAGGACACAAAACTTGGAAGTGTACTAAACAGTGAGGAGGATAGTAATAGACTTCAAGAGGACATAGACAGGCTGGTGGAATGGGCGGACACATGGCAGATGAAATTTAATGCAGGGAAGTGCGAAGTGATACATTTTGGCAGGAAGAATGAGGAGAGACAATATAAACTAAATGGTACAATTCTAAGGGGGGGGTGCAGGAACAGAGAGACCTGGGGGTATATGTGCACAAATTTTTGATGGTGGCAGGACAGGTTGATAAAGTGGTTAAAAAAGCATACGGGATGCTGGGCTTTATAAATAGAAGCATAGAGTAAAAAAGCAAGGAAGTTATGACGAACCTTTATAAAACACTGGTTCGGCCACAACTGGAGTATTGTGTCCAATTCTGGGCACCGCACTTTAGGAAGGATGTGAAGGCCTTCGAGAGGGTGCAGAAAAGATTTACTACAATGATTCCAGGGATGAGGGACTTCAGTTACGTGGATAGACTGAAGAAGCTGGGGTTGTTCTCCTTAGAGCAGAGAAGGTTGAGAGGAGATTTGATAGAAATGTTCAAAATCATGAAGGGTTTAGAAAAGTAAATAAAGAGAAACTGTTCCCATTGGAGGAAGGGTTGAGAACCAGAGGACACCGATTTAAGATGATTGGCAAAAGAACCAAAGGCGACATGAGGAAAAACTTTTTTATGCAGCGAGTTGTTATGATCTGAAATGTGCTGCCTGAAAGGGTGGTGGAAGCAGATTCAATCGTGGCTTTCAAAAAAGAATTGGATAAATACTTGAAGGGAAAAAATCTGCAGGGCTACAGGGAAACAGCGGGGAAATGGGACGAACTGGATTGCTCTTATAAAGAGCTGGCACAGGCTCGATGGGCCGAATGGCCCCCTTCTGTGCTGTTATGATTCTATGATTCTAGTCCAAATAGTTTAAGAATCAACAAGCTTATTACTGTACAGTAATTTACCAACAGATATTCTGAGGCTTTCTATGCAAAACTTAAAAGCTACCTTAATGGATTTTGATGAGTAATAGCCTCCATTTCAAGGCGATCAATAAACATGGTAAGTTAATTTAGAAGTGGGCTCAGTGCTTATCAGGATTGACTGCTGCAAGATGAATAATCATTGTGACGGTTCTGATGGGCTCTGAAATGGGAATCCAAAGTTGATGGGCTTAGTTGATAGAAACCGAGAGAACCCAATTCCGCAGCCACGAGAATCTTTCTCTCGGGTGACACAACAGCAAATGATGTCATCTTATTTACCTCCTTGCTCCTTTCTCTTGGTGCTTTTCTACATAAGTGGCACTCTGATAGCTGCCATTATTATATTTTTTCTGAAGGAAATGTAAGAATAAGCTGCCACTTTAATAAGTAAATTGATGAATTTGTTAATATAACTAGCATTTTCTGTTTAAAAGACCCGAACCTTTCTGATGAGGTTTACCATCGCGTTCCTTGTGTCATTTCATCTCCTGTTCTCTCCATTCATTATTTTATTTCTCAGCTGTTTCTCATTCCTCCAATCCAAGTACATGATCAGGGTTGCCATGACATCTCATTTACTATTGGTTACTGAGGAGTAGTGAAGTCACTGTGGCCTCAGATTTCCTACATACTGTCCATGACATACATTTCATTTCAGTAATGTAGCTTATCCCATTCCAGTATCACACCAGGCAATGCATTTACAGACAGAGTCACTGGGGTGCTCAACTGGGATGTTTATAACAAGAAATAGCTACACAAGTTACAATAATGAATCTAAAACAAAATTGAAAATCATGGACATTGGGCAGGATTTCAAAAGGGAAAAACGGGTGGATTGGGGGCGGGGGGGGGGGGCATTGAAAATTGCAGCAATTTCAGACCTGGCCCCCACCCGCTCCAACCCGTCCATTTCCAATTTTCACCGGGGCAGGACGAGGGCGGGCGATCAACCCGCTCTCAGGAGGCGGGTTGGCCACTAAAACCTTTCGAGGAGGCTGCGGGCCTCCATTTTTTCAAGTTTTGCGATTTCAACCCCTGGGGGCCGGGACTCCCGGGCCTCCCCCTTCATGCCGCATGAGAGGAGGCGAGAAGACCCGAAACGGCAGGTAGGTGCCTTTATAGCACAGCTTGTAGGCCTGGAAGAGCAGGAGTGCTTCCCTCAGGCTCAACAAGCCTACTTACAGTGTCCCCTCCCCAGCAATCGCAACGCCGCCCCCACAATGATCGCAACCCCCGACCCCCCCAAACAATTGCGACCACCCCCCAATGATCTCGGAACCCCGCGATGACCCCAGATGCCGATCCCCCCCTCGGTGACCAACCCCCGGTGACTGAAACCTGATCCCACCCCATGACTTACCTTGGATAACTGACCCCTGATGACTGACTCCGATGACTGACCCCCGATGACTAACCTCCGATGACTGACCTCCAATGACTGACTCCTCCCAATGACTGACCCCCCGTGCCCACCTATGCCCCCATGCCCACCCATGCCCCCATGCCTGCCCATGCCCCATATCTGCCCATGCCCCAGTGCCCCCCACCATGCACCCCCCCCCCCACTTCTATACAATCTAAGACTTACCTGAACACTTCCCTGAAGATGTGCTCTTCTTTGCTCTGCTCCCATCTAACTGAGGCCAGCCTGTCAATCAGGCCGGCCTGTCAGATGAGAAGCCCACACAAAAACACGTCCTTACTTCAAAATCATAAAGATGTCCGGGAAACCCGTACTTCCAGGTTTCCCATCCGCGATTCAACCGCCCCTCCCCCTTCACGGCTCTGGGTTAAAATCCTGGCCATTGTGTCTTAAATACAACCATGTATGTGCTGATACAGATCTTGTGGAATGACCAGCATAATGGACTATACAGTGCCTTAAACTCCATTAATGAGAAGTTCTGTTGATACAAATGAGTCTGTCCTGCCAATGTACAGTTCAAGGGGTTATCTCCAAACTCATGCCTTGAATTTCAGCTGCTTTGGTTTATGTATCTGTTAGAAGTTGAGCTACCAGCGATAAAACAGATGAAGGTGAATTTTCCTGGGGAGCAGTAACACTGAGGTAAAACGGGTGATAATCTTCTCTGGGAGCCATGTGATGGTACCTAAATTTCCTGTTTTTATTTTCCTTTCTTTTATGCAGTTTCTGAATATGTATTGCAGGTATTTGCAGATTCAGTAAGTTGTGGAGAGGACGTGTTTACTCTGTTAGAGATATTATTCTTTTCCAGTTTTCGTCCTTCCTCTCCTGAAGGTGTTGATAAATGCTGGGTTATGGGTGCCAGTAATCAGCCCTCCACAGCCTGCGGGTAGATAATGAGTGTCAGTAAGTTATTGGAATGTGAAGGGCATCACAGCCATGAGCCTTGTACTGTCTTCACTTGCTATCTGTAGGTGGACTTGCTGGCGACAGTCACCAGTCAGGAGCAGGAACCATGGTTGATTTTTTCTTTCTCTCTCTCTCTGTTTCCCAGAGATACTAAGATAAATTGTAGCACTCCAGCTACCACCTTGGCTGAGATCAGCTAATTCAGCACAAACCTGGGGTAGTGAACCTGGGCTCTTCCTGGTGTGTATACCTCAGCTAAGAATGTAGAATGAAATGGAATTTTTCTAGGTTAAGGATCAACGCAGAAATGTAAGTTGCAATAGGGTTTCAGCAGTAAGTTGCACAGTACAGCCGTGCAAAACTATCACTCTACCTCCACTAGGAATCAGTTTATTTGCACTGTGGGCAATTTCCTTTCATCTGAACTCCTTCCATTCTTATCAATTCAGCTCAGCAGTGAGTTATGTGAATACCAATAGCCTTATTCCATTGTTGCTGAGTAGTGCAGGTTTCACAAACCATGGGTAGTTTGTGATAAACATCTCTCACTCAGAGCTGTTCTCAGTGTGACACTACAATAAGCTCAGGGAATCAAAGAATGTTAATTATTAACAATGACAATGCTGCTTCCAAATCTAACTGCTGAGAATTATTGTAGAATGATGATGATAAAAAAATTAATCTGTTTTTTCCATGAGTGAGCTTCCTTTCATGGAGGGGAGGACACTCATTAATAAAATAATTGAACTTGTGAGTGTACATTCGCAGAGCAGTTCACATTGATATTAATGGGTGGTTAGAATGTCTACAAGTTTTACAGAGTAACTCTAGTATTAGCGCTGAGAAAATCTGATTTTAAATTTGATATATTTTCAATTGATTTAATTTTTTTTTGGGTGTCCGAGCGGAATTTATTTGTTTGATGAAAGTATGATCAATGCGTCACAACAGGGTTGCACTAACCAGTGTATCATGTGCTACTCTTGCTTTTGAACTGCTGATACCGGGGGGTATCTAGAGAGAATGTAGCAAGCAGAAGAATGAGAATACAGGGGTAGTCTATGGGAGACAGCCTTTCCACAGCTCGTGATTTCAAGGATGACTATTACCTGCATGTTTTAGTCTAGTTTTGAGTTTCCAAGTGCTCCACTTTCATTTGTTGAGTCATGTTCCAATTCAGGTTTTTAAGAACTGTTTTCTCTTTCAATCATTTCACAGCAGTTCCCATAAGCAGACCTTGTCCCTTGCAATCTAGAAGCTGTATGTTTTATATAATAACCTCTTGCAGAGTTTTCATATCCCAAAGTTAACATTTACCCCAGTTGCAGTAAACCTCATGCTGGAAGTTGTGCAGACTTGTTCTACATTCACAGTCACCTTGGTAGGCAGAATATCACCATACAGATCAGAGTTCTTAATGGCTAAAATAACTTACAGTATTTAGTTACATTTTAAACAGCAAACCAAAGCCTAGGATTATGATTCAGCAATACTGGATAGTACAATAATCAATCATGAGTATCTTTTGCACTGGCCACAGGAGGTTAGTTACCCTTCTGAGTTTTCTAATGCAGAGGTGATGATAAACAGCAAGTTTTGTTGAGCAATCTTTCTAGATAAATTGCTGCAGATGGTAACTCCTCTTTCCTCAATACCACTATTACTAAATTCCCATCCGTTAGCTCGGCAGCAATGATGGGGCCAAATGAATTCACTCCATTGCTGTCGGTTCTGAACTAGCCTGGCTGCTTCAGTCATCTGTACCCCTATCTGGGTACTCACGACATTGTTTACCCAGTGCTTCCTTGGTCTTTCTCGGCTTCTTGTTCCAGGTGCCTCTGTGAGCAGAGCCATGAAAGATATTCAGTCCCCCCTCACAATGTTTTATTGATGGCCACTTCTTCCCTGATCAAAATTCAGCAATGAACTCATCTCAGCAGCCAGTTCTTTTATCCAGTAGTTTCTTTGATGTGAGACTTTCAGTCAAGTTTTGACAATATCAACATTCATAAACACATCTGCTGCTGAGGTTAAAACGTGACAAGACAATTAACCATGCCCAATGATATACCTTAAAGAAAGCAACAGCCTCCTAATTGCTAAACATTTAAATATGATCTCTTACGAACATTAATATGCATTCTATATCCCAATATCAACACCACTTCCAGGATACTCAGACACACCTTCAGATCTGCAGATTTAGAATCTGTACCTGTCTGAGACCATTTGACAAGCACAGCTGCTGACACTTGGAGACATCAGTTAGCATTTCAAACCAATGCCCAGCTTCCCACATACAAATTCCAACCAGGCTGGACTTCACTGACACTTTGTATTTAAAGAGAATATTGTTTAACTTTAAATTTTAAAGATATATAAAGCCTTATTAGAGGGCATATTTTCATCCCCAGCCCGAACATTTTTTTCCAATTAAGTTGGTCACTCTACTTTAAATAGCCTCTATTCTGATGGTATTATTTTGACAATTTTTTAAGGTCAGCCTGCTTGTCAAAGTTTTCCAGTCCTGTGTGAATTGTCAATTTTTCTCGGCATGTCGTCCTGTCTATTGATTTTCTTACAGTCAGGAGGGAAATTATTCCACGCTTCCCACCCACAGGGATTTAAGGTCTTTGCTAGAGGCATCCTCTTCCTTTTCAAAAGAAAAATAATTTCTCCTTTCACTTTCTAGACATCCTTTCTCCCTGATTTTCCTGGTACTCTGTTGTAGTAGGATCGCCACACGTCACATTTTACTCCAGTTATGGCGTTTTTACTTGAATTTTTAATAAAAATTTGAAGGTAAGTGAACAAAACATATTTCTTCCTTCCTGAATATTTTGTGTCATCAAGGATACAAATGTAAGATCCTTTGTGATTTAAAGTTTAGCTGCCAATTGTGCTCCCTCCAGTGATAAATACCCAGCATTGTTTATATTACTTGCTACTCTTACCTTAAAGCTACAGTGTTGACTGAATAAAGGTTAATAAGAAAATGTGGACTATTTGACGCACCGAGCAACCATTTGACACAATTCCAACTGACTTGCTCATCATATCTGGAAATTTCTCTTCCTAAATCTAGTTCCAAAATTTGCAGCAAGCACAAATGTGAAAGTAGATGTTTTCTATTAATGGGGAGTTGTCCTTGATCACTATGAAGAGATCACAGTATCAACCTTGGCTCAGTGGTCGCACTCTCGTTTCTGAGTTAGAAGGTCATGGGTTCAAGTCTCACTCCAGAAACTTGAACACATAATCCAGGCTGATACTTCAGTGCAGTACTGGGGGAGTGCTGTACTGTTGGAGGTGCTGTCTTTCGAATGAGACATTAAACCGAGGCTCTATCTACCCTCTCAGGTGGACATAAAAGATCCCATGGCACTATTTCAAAGAAGAACAGGGGAGTTCTTCCAAGTGTCCTGGCCAATATTTATCCCTCAACCAACATCACTATAAATGATTATCTGGTCATTATCTCATTGCTATTTGTGGGACCTTGCTGTGTGCGAATTGGCTGCCACGTTTCCTACATTGTAACAGTGACTACATTACAAGAAAATGTTTCATTAGCTGTAAAATGCTTTGGGATGTCCTGAAGTTGTGAAAGGCGCTATATAAATTCAAGTCTTTCTTTTTTTTCATTGTCTGTAAAGCGCTTTGGGAAGTCTGGAGATCATGAAAGACACTATATAAAGGGAAGTTCTTTCTTTTTTCTTTATCGGATTAATATGTTGCACTGCTGTTGCTGTGACATTATGTGGAACCTCCTCTGTGGGCTTTCTGTTTCTTCTCACAGTGTCAGCTTGTTGTATGGCTGCTAGCGCACAGAAAGCCCAATCTCTCTTCAGTCATCAGTAAAAACCCCGGTCTTTGGAGCCTTCCAATTATAAAGACCTCCTGTGTTGATGATTATAGTCTCCTTGGTGGATTTTACCAACAGTGATTTCCAAAGCCGTACAGAAATTCTCTTAATAATTGGAAAACAAACACTTTGCGACATGCCTTAGTAGGTAGATGAAATGACAAAACAAATGATTAGGATGTCAGAAGTTGAATAGAGTTAATAAAAATACATGACAAGGTACAGAAAAATTCAATTTATCCGAAATCCAGAGACAACAAGCACCTTGCTGAGTCATCCATCATGGACTCCTCTGCGAGCCCACCATTAACTACAGGCGGAGCAAGTGATTTGTGCACACTGATATCTGCTCAAGAACTGTCATTTTTGGAAGCCACAAGGACTTTTTATGCAAAATTGCAGTTTATGGGCAGCAAACCGTGCTACATGTGATCTGTGTGGAGATTCATAGAAATTGATATACAGCATCAAATCATCTAACGTAAGAGCAGAATTTAAAAAAAGACTGATTCTAACCTGAAAGTTTCCTGATACTGCAAAACAATGTCCCTTTAAAAAGGGCAAGATCATAAACTGCTAATTCAGTTGGATGGTGAGCCAATCAATTATTTAAATCTCAATTTAATCAAAATTAAATTAGCCCAGTGGTTAGTGTGGAGTGCAGTGACCTCAACATCATGAATAACTAAGATACACTTGCTGTTGAAGAGAAATTAGGTGCAGCGGCTTAGATACATTTTTTTAAGTATGTACATAGAATTACTTAGAATTTACAGCACAGAAACAGGCCATTTGGCCCAACTGGTCTATGCTGTTGTTTATGCTCCATATGAGCCTCCTCCCACCCTACTTTATTTAACTATCAGCATACCCTTGTATTCCATTCTCACTCATTTATTTTTCTAGCTTCCCCCTAAATGCATGTATGCTATTTGTCTCAACTACTCCATGTTCTATATTCTAACCACTCTCTGGGTAAAGAAGTTTCTCCTGAATTCCTTATTGGATTATATTTATATCCCCTAGTTTTGGACGAGTGAAAACATCTTTTCTACGTCTACCCTATCAAACCCCTTCATATTAGGTCACCCCTCAGCCTTGTTTAAAAAAGGGTGTAAAGATAAACCCAGCAACTATAGGCCAGTCAGTTTAACCTCGGTGGTGGGGAAACTTTTGGAAACGATAATCCGGGACAGAATTAACAGTCACTTGGACGAGTGTGGATTGATTAGGGAAAGCCAGCACGGATTAGTTAAAGGCAAATCGTGTTTAACCAACTTGATAGTTTTTTGATGAGGTAACAGAGAGGGTAGATGAGGGCAATGCAGTTGATGTGGTGTATATGGATTTTCAAAAAGCGTTTGATAAAGTGCCACATGGTGGGCTTGCTATTAAAATTGCGGCCCATGGAATAAAGGGGGCAATAGCAACATGGATACAGAATTAGCTAAATGACAGGAAACAGAGAGTAGTGGTGAACGGTTGTTTATCAGACTGGAGGGAGGTGTACAGTGGTGTTCCCCAAGGGTCGGTGCTGGGACCACTGCTTTTCTTGATATATATTAATAACTTGGACTTGGAAGTACAGGGCACAATTTCAAAGTTTGCAAATGACACAAAACTTGGAAGGATAGTAACCAGTGAGGAGGATAGCGATAGACTTCAAGAGGATATAGACAGGCTGGTGACATGGGCGGACACGTGGCAGATGAAGTTTAACACGGAAAAATGCGAGGTGATGCATTTCGGTAGGATAAATGAGGAGAGCACTATAAACTAGAGGGCACAATTCGAAAAGGGGTGGAGGAACAGAGGGATCTGGGAGTATATGTGCACAAATCGTTGAAGGTGGCAGGGCAGGTTGAGAAAGTGGTTAAAAAAGTATATGGGGTACTAGGCTTTATAAATAGAGGCATAGAATACAAAAGCAAGGAAGATGATGAACCTTTATAAAACACTGGTTCAGCCACACATGGAGTATTGTGTCCAGTTCTGGGCACCGCACTGTAGGATGGATGTGAAGCCTTAGAGAGGGTGCAGAGGAGATTTACTAGAATGATTCCAGGGATGAGGGAATTAAATTACGTGGATAGACTGGAGAGGCTGGGATTGTTGTCCTTTGAACAGAGAAGGTTGAGAGGAGATTTGATAGAGGTATTCAAAATCATGAAGGGTCTAGACAGAGTGGATAGAGAGAAACTGTTCCCATTGGCGGAAGGGTCAAGAACCAGAGGGCATAGATTTAAGGTGATTGGCAAAAAAACCAAAGGTGATATGAGGGAAAACTTTTTTACACAGCGAGTGGTTAGAATCTGGAATGCACTGCCTGAGGGAGTGGTGGAGGCAGATTCAATCATGGCCTTCAAAAGGGAACTGGATAAGTACTTGAAACAAAAAAATGTGCAGGGCTACGGGGCAGTGGGACTAGCTGGATTGCTGATGCATAGAGCCGGCGCGGACTCAATGGGCCGAATGGCCTCCTTCTGTGCTGTAACCTTCTATTATTCTATGATCATCCTTGTAAATCTTTTTTGCGCCCTCTGCAGTGCCTCTATATCCTTTTCGTAATATGGAGACCAGAACTGTGAACAGTACTCCAAGTGTGGTCTAACTAAGGGTCTATACAAGTTTAACATAACCTCTCTTTTTCGATTCTGTTCCTCCAGAAATGAACCCCAATGCTTTGTTTGCATTTTTTATGGCCTTGTTAACCTGCGTTGCTACTTTTAATGATTTGTGAATCTGTACCCTGGATCACTTTGCTCCTCTACCCTATGTAGACTCTCATTTGCCAAGGAGTATGTGGCCTCCTTATTTCTCCTGTCAAAATGCACCATCTCACACAACTATATTGAAATTCATTTGCCATTGACACACCCATTCTGTAAGTTTATTAAGGTCTTCTTGTATTTTGTATACAATATTAACTATACCCCTCAACTTGGTGTCATCCGCAAATTTTGAAATTGTGTTTCTGATTCCCAAGTCCAAATCGTTTATGTAAATGGTGATCAACAGTGGTCCCAGTACCAATCCATGTGCAACACCACTTCCCAACTTCTGCCAGTCTGAGTAAAAATATATATTTTTCAAATTGGAAAACTCCATATTTTGGTGAAGGTAATGCTCCTTTTGTAAGGATGCTCTCAACTTCTTCTCCCTGGATGACAAAGCAGAATCGCATTTGTCTTGTTTACTATTAATACTGGACTATTATGGCAGCACAAATACATTGGTGCACAAATATACTGAGAGTTGAAGGGCATAGTTGCCCTCTGTACTTTGCAACTTGGTGAGTTGCCAATTTGGCTCCCAGTTGTACAACACATCAATTGAGGCCTAGTTAGGGGATACTGTCTGGGGTGAAGATTCCTAAAGACTGGTTTATGGTAACTTGAAAAGGAGTTGGTGGTACACTGAGGTGAAACCATGACCTTTCACCACTTGGACCAAATTTGGGCTGAAAATCTCTGTATTATAATGGTCCTAAGTGAAATATATTTAGGTAGTCTCAACCCAGTTACAAATGGGTGCATGCCCACAGCACAAAACTGGCCACAGCTCAACACTAAATTGGCAGCCTTGAGGCCAGAAAAATAGCCCATGTGAGAAATGGGAGACAAATTCACAAGTGGTGGAGTAGGGAACACTCTGAAGTTGGGATTAAGACAAATTGTTGGGACAAAATAGAAGAAGTTTTATTCAGCAATTGGCCCATGCAATTCATTAGCTGGGAGTGTTTGATTCTTACACTAGGTGCAAAAATTGGGAAAGTGTTCTGTTCTTTAGTACTTGAAAGAAAGAAGTAAGTTGAATTTATAAAGTGCCTTTCACAACCTCAGGATATCCCAATTCACTTTACAGCCATTTAAATACTTTTTTTGAAGTGTAACCAATTTACGCACAAAAAGCAATGAGATACATGACCAGATAACCTTTTTTTTTAGTGATGTTGGTTGAGGTATAAATGTTGGCCAGGACTCTTCTTCGAATAATGCCATGGGATCTTTTACGTCCACCTGAGAGGGCAGACGAGTTTAACGACTGATCCGAAAGACGACACCTCAGACACACCCTTTGATGAGCATAACTAAAATCCACCAAATAGAAATGTAAAAATGGAATGTGAGCTATCACATGATCGCTGTCCAACCAGCCATTCCGCCAGATTGAGATCAAGGTGAAAGTAAGGTTGCAATCCAGCTACAGACAGGAACTATATCATGGGAGAAATTAGATAAAAGGTTAGCACAAGAAAAAGATCTGATTGTAAAACAAATTATAGCTGCTGGCAACCAGAGAGACTACATTGCAATAGTGGAGGCTGGGTTCCAATTGATTCTAATCCCAATGGAGTAAAGGTCCATCCAAAATCATGTTAAATTGTGGTGGAATGAATTGGCTTACTTAAGAACATAAGAACATAAGAAATAGGAGCAGGAGTGGGCCATACGGCCCCTTGAGCCTGTTCCGCCATTCAATCAGATCATGGCTAATCTTCGACCTCAACTCCACTTTCCCGCCCGATCCTCATATCCCTTGATTCCACTAGAGCCCAAAAATCTCTAAATTTCAGTCTTGAATATACTCATTGACTGAGCATCCACAGCCCTCTGGGGTAGAGAATTCCAAAGATCCACAACCCTCTGAGTGAAGAAATTTCTCCTCATCTCAGTCTAAATGGCCGATCCCTTATCCTGAGACCATGCCCCCTAGTTCTAGACTCTCTACCCAGGGGAAACAGCCTTTCAGCATCTACCATGTCAAGCCCTCTCAGAATCTTATATGTTTCAATGAGATCACCTCTCATTCTTCTAAACTCCAGAGAGTATAGGCCCATTCTACTCCACCTCTCCTCGTAAGACAACCCTCTCATCCCAGGAATCAATCTAGTGAACCTTCGTTGAACCGTCTCTAAGGCAAGTATATCCTTCCTTAGATAAGGAGACCAAAACTGTACACGGTACTCCAGGTGTGGTCTCACCAAAGCCCTGTACAGCTGCAGCAAGACTTCCTTACTGTTGTACTCCAACTTCCTTGCAATAAAGGCCAACATACCATTTGCCTTCCTAATTGCTTGCTGTATCTGTATGTTAATTTTCTGTGTTTCATGTACAAGGACACCCAAATCCCTTTGAACACCAACATTTAATAGTTTCTCAACATGTAAAAAATATTCTGTTTTTCTATTCTTCCTACCAAAGGGAATAACCTCACATTTCCCCACATTATACTCCATCTGCTAACATCTTGCCCACTCACTTAACCCGTCTATATCCCTTTGCAGACTCTTTGTGTCCTCCTCACAGCTTACTTGCCCACGTAGCTTTGTATCATCAGCAAACTTGGATACATTACACTCGGTCCCTACATCTAAGTCATTAATATAGATTGTAAATAGCTGAGGCTTACACTGAGGCTTCAGTCTGTTTCTAGTAGAATATCTGTCTGGGAATGAGATTATAGGATATAAGGATATTTATGGATTGTGACCAGTTACTCCATAGGACACAATAGTTTTGTGTTCCTGGGTGTTGTCTGTGGAGAGCAGCAGACTAGAATTTAATAATGGAGACGTAGGGATGGAGAAATATTCTGGAGTTTTGTGCAATCATGGAGCATTTAATCGGAACTTTCCTTCAGGAGATTAAATGATGGAGCTGATGATTGGGTAGATTGCATGTGATCTATGGAAGGAATGGGATGATTGGCTGAGTGACCTTTTCTTGTTCTTTGCTTTCTCATATTCTCATGAATTACGAACAGGGCCTAATTTTGCACCTGTTTAAGGAGCTGGTACATGTTTTACAATTTATTCACTCTGTAATTTGTCATGCTTATTATGATTTGCAAATAAACCAGTTTAGTGCAAATGGTCCTTTTTCATTGCTTCCTAAGGAGTTAGAAGAGAGAAACAAAAAGAAAATGAAAGAAAGTACAGGGAGGCACAAACCAGGGGCTCGAGCCCGAGACTTTTCCAGGTATAAATATCTGGTTATTGTTGCCACCCTGATGGGTCTGTGGGTAAGTCCACTATGTGGTATGATACTGACCAAAACAGACCAGGGTGGTCCCAAGCCCAATCCCTAGTCTGCACTGTTAGCTGATCTCAGTTAGGGCAGTTGGCCTACTACAATTAGGCTTTAATGGCCTTGGGCTAGGATACAAGGGAGAAATCACTCTGCGCTCCTGACTAATATCAGGTGAGGACAGGATTGGCTAAGATGCCTCTTATCACTCAGTAACCTGCCAACACTCACTGGCTAGGCTTCAGGTCAAGAATGGCCCACACAGTGAGTCGCCAGCTTCAGAGCGGGAATGGCAAAGGGAGAAAATTGGAGGAACAATAAAGATGTATCAACGGGGTCCTTGGGAATCATTTTATATTTATGATAAACCATGGCTTATTTCTATCAGTTTCACACGTAAAGATATTTGCTTTAATTGAGCACCATTTTTTCTTAGTGTTCCAGTGCTGGAGAACCATCTCCTTAGCTAAACTTGAAATGGATCGTTGCACACAAACTCACAGGCCTGCCTGCATTTGTGTGTATGTGTGTTTTGGTTGGGGTGGGGGGGTGGGAATGGGGGTGAAAGAAAGAGGTGTCTTGGGATTTCTAATACCAGTCACTTCAAGAGACACATTTTCAACCAAACCTCAAGAAAAACCATTAAAAGTAGAACGAAAGTCACCTTGGAACTGTGAAGTAAGGCTCGTGTTTTGAATAGGTAATAAGATGACAATAATGTGACAGTAATGTAATAACAGCCATGTGCTTTCCCGGTGGGGAGATGGTTGGTATGAGAGCAGAACGTGCTGGCTTGGCTCATAATCTAACCCTGGAATGACTTGGAGCTGGTGCACTTACTTCTCTGTTGAGTTACAATGAATACTGATGAGCGCCAGGAACGAGGGAAGAGACTGTGAGTTCTTCTCTACATTTTTACAATCAATGAAGTTATCATGTCCCCAAGTCATTCACTTTGTCCCCCCCCTGTTCATTATGTTATCTTCTACAGTTGTCCTTGTTGACTCACCCACAGGATAGTCTGTCTGAGAGAACGGGCAGCTGAACTGCTTGTAGATCTCTGACAATCCTGCTCTTAACTTGCCCGCTAGGAGGTGTGGACAACTGTGTCGGTCAACTTTTACTTTAGGATTTTTTGGTCTCCTTGCTGCCTACAGTTCCACGAGTAAACATCACCCTCTGGTACCTCGCCCAAGTGGTAAATCATCATGTGTGTGAAATCTAACAGAGAGTGCTATTGAGCTGTGGGGGCATCGCAGGCAAGCCCAGTCATGTCCTCATCTGGCGTCTACAACGTGCACTTTCCAACAGGAGCTACTGGACAACAATCAGAAGTGGGAAGTGCAGAGCAACAGTTTCAGATGCATTCTTTACATTCCTGGC
This sequence comes from Heptranchias perlo, assembly GCF_035084215.1. Taxonomy (NCBI): domain Eukaryota; kingdom Metazoa; phylum Chordata; class Chondrichthyes; order Hexanchiformes; family Hexanchidae; genus Heptranchias; species Heptranchias perlo. The sequence continues at coordinate 12,774,725 of NC_090351.1, forward strand.
CTTCCCTCACTAGAAAGTAAATTCGAGGTGTTGTGCACATGTATTGGAACATTAGAAACAGGAGTAGGCCATTCAGACCCTCGAGCCTGCTCCACCATTCAATTAGATCATGGCTGATATGTACCTCAACTCCATTTCCCGCCTTTGCTTCATTACCCTCGACACGCTTACCTGATGAAAATCTATCAATCTCATTCTTGAAAGATCCAATTGACCCCTAGCATGCACGGCCTTTAGGGGGAGAGAATTCCAGATTTGTGTGAAAAAGTGCTTCCTGATTTTGCTCCTGAATGGCCTAGCTCTAAATTTAAGATTATGGCCCCTTGCTCTTGATTCCTTTACCAGAGGAAATGGTTTCTCCGTATCTACCCTTTCAAATCTTTTAAATATTTTAAACACCTCAATCAGATCACCCTTCAATTTCCTCAAACCCCTCATACTCAGTTATTTCATGTTCTAGCCGGTGCTCTGGAATTTGCTCGCTGTATAAACATGGTGGGTTTCAGAGCGTTGAGTAAATTGTTCAGTTGCTTCAAATAAAATTAGTTCCAGCTTATAAATGCAGCACTAATGGTGCAATCACTGAATTGTGAAACGATTTTGTTTTTAAATCAACTTGTCTGATGTGATGTAAATTGCTACGTGTGACTGTGCTTTGTGAACCATACATAGAGTAGCAGTGGTTTTCTATCAGTTTAAGGACCTCAGAGCAAAATGGGACCATTCATGGGTGCAAATGATCTTTTTCACTGTGCTGAGTTTCAATCGAAATTGACCTGTGTCGTGTACGTAAACCCAGTGAAGCTTAGCGTCTGAGAGGAAGTGGCATCAAGTTGTTGTGTCTTGTAAATACCATCAGTAAGATCAAAATGGAAGTAACTGTACTGTCAAATTCTGCATTTGTAACACAATGCAAGCTGCTTTTATGGCAAAAGAAAACTATGTAAGTAGACTTAGACCTTACATAGGGTTGCCAACAATCCAGGATTGTCCTGGAGTATCCAGGAATTAAAGATTCATCTTCTGGATACTGTTGAAAATAAGAATGTTGGCAACATGTATGTGGAAAGAATGACTCCTGCTCAGTGCAGAAGTGTTGGTCGGTCTGTATGTGGAAGGAGTGACAGTGCTCAGTGCGGAAGTTGGTCGGCCCGTAGAGAGAGGCGATCAGACTGCTGCAGCACTTTTCCTGGCAATTTAACTTGAGCAGCATTGGCAGAGGCCTGGCAATTGTTGCCTTTGTATCTCCTCAGAAAGTGGCTGCTGTGTGGTCTGTGGACAAGTGGTCAGGGCAAACAGGGCAAAGGCACAAAAATGTATAACGATTTGGAGGTGACATCAGGGGCAATTCTGGGATTCAGAGCAGAGAGAACTCGTGCCAGAAAAAATTGTAAGAAACATCACTTTATCCTCTCCTCCCCTGGTGGTTGCACCTATGGGAATACTCTCCACTTGCCTGGATGAGTGCAGCTCCAACAACACTCAAGAAGCTCGACACCATCCAAGATAAAGCAGCCCGCTTGATTGGCACCCCATCCACCACCCTAAACGTTCACTCCCTTCACCACCGGTGCACAGTGGCTGCAGTGTGTACCATCCACAGGATGCACTGCAGCAACTCGCCAAGGCTTCTTCGACAGCACCTCCCAAACCCGCGACCTCTACCACCTAGAAGGGCAAGAGCAGCAGGCACATGGGAACAACACCACCTGCACGTTCCCCTCCAAGTCACACACCATCCCGACTTGGAAATATATCGCCGTTCCTTCATCATTGCTGGGTCAAAATCCTGGAACTCCCTTCCTAACAGCACTGTGGGAGAACCGTCACCACACGGACTGCAGCGGTTCAAGAAGGCGGCTCACCACCACCTTCTCAAGGGCAATTAGGGATGGGCAATAAATGCCGGCCTCGCCAGTGACGCCCACATCCCATGAACGAATAAATTTTAAAAAAGGTAACCTAAAGAGAGAAAAGAACATAAAAAAGGTAATCAGTGAATGTTAATGATGCTGATTCTGTAATGGAGCCAGGAACAAGCATTGGATAACATCAAAGTCACCCAGGTTCTAACTCGGCAGGCATAGGAAGGCTTGATCTCTGGGAGAGAATGAAGAGCCTCTTAAAAGAAAATTGTGCAACAAATAGAATTTCTGGCAGCTGAGCGCCTTTTAATTCAAATCTTTCCATAGAAATGGGGCAATCGATAGGCAGAACTGTATCAAATGAATAAGTAAATCCAGCTCTGCAAAGTCTTCATGTTTTATATTAATATTTTTTTAAATATTGTTTTTATTTCAGCTGTCACAACAATTGGATTCCCTTCAGGTGATGGATAAAGTCGTATCAAGTATGAGCGATATCCTCACTTGCCCCTTATCTTTAACTCACCCTGGCCAATTTACCTAATCTAATTAGGGCAGCTCATTAAGTAATCGGAGGCATTCCATTCCATGGTTTTTCTCCTGGAAATGGGTCTTGTTTCTGTGATGGTCACAGACACATTATGGATATAATTACTTGCTTAATTTGATCCTTGATGAAGATTAAACACCCAATGAACCTAGTTCATGCTTGATAATTTGTGCTGCCCGTCACTCAGACTCTGTTTACTCTATTTGAAACCTGACACTAACATGCTGTTATATTCTTGTGATATGTACAAATGGCACTGGGAGGGGAGACGGAGAAGGAATTGAGAGTACTGTGGATTCCACTAATGGGATCCTATGGACTGCGGTGAATGGCTGGCTGCACATCCTAAACAGACAAGATCACAGATAACTATTTCAGCGCAGTCTTTGTCACACTGGTATTGCTGACAGGTAGCCTGTGGCCTGGAGCACAGTTTTGATGTTTAGTTGCTAATGGCCTGTCCCTTTAAGTGCACAGCTAAGGTACATCCTGGGGGGAAGTAGTCTAAATAGGTATCTCCTGAGATCAATTAGAGAGTAATTGTCATTGAGCATTGCTCTAGATTGCTAGCTATTTGGTTTATTTCCTTGGGGAAAGGCCAGATTGTCTGAAAGAAAAACCATCAAGTTCTAACTGGCTTTCTTTCTTTTTGTGTACATTTTTTAAAAAGAATGTTCGGTTGTGATTTATTTGTGTTTTCTATAAAGTGTGACAACCCCAAACATTTTTATAGAGTAGTGGATCTCCCATGGTGTTGTTCAAAGTAAGTCTGATGATGCGCTTCTTTTTAAGGACTGGAGTGTTGTACCATTTAATGTATAATGTATACTAAAGTGTCCCTTTATAGCTACAAAGTTGAGTTGTTCAGTAAACAAAGGCTCAGGTCACCAGAGTTTAATTCTCATTTGGTGGATGAACTCTACAGATTGGAATTTGCCAGGGAATTTCAGCTTCCAGTGCAGTTAATGGCTTTCTTTTTTCTAGATTGTTTTGCATTATCATTATCATTATTATTACTACTAGCATTGAAACAATACCATTTGGACTGAGTTCTGACACCCAAGATTAAACTGTTATTTTTCTCTTTTAAATTCTGATGAACCTGCCTTACATTTCAAACATTTTCTGTTTCTGGAACCTTAAAACACAAGGCTAGAATCACTGTTGGTGATAATACACTGAACATGTTCATGTGACATTCTTCTACTCACTATTTTAATGGAGGTGCTGACCCATAAACGGGAAATGTCTCTGTTAAAATGGTGGACAGGGGAATGTCAAATAAGCATGTTCAATGTATTATCACCAACAGTAATTTCTGGCCTGTATATTGCTCTTTCGATCCTGCCAAAAATGTTTCTTTTCTTGTGTAATGGTTTTTATTTCCTAAACATGACGATCATTCAAAAAAAGCACAAGTGCACATGGTTTGCAGGAATAATTGTAAACAATTTTACAACACCAAGTTATAGTCCAGCAATTTTATTTTAAATTCACAAGCTTTCGGAGGCTTCCTCCTTCGTCAGGTGAACAATGTGAAAAATAAGCATGTTCAATGTATTATCATTTTCACATTGTTCACCTGACGAAGGAGGAAGCCTCCGAAAGCTTGTGAATTTAAAATAAAATTGCTGGACTATAACTTGGTGTTGTAAAATTGTTTACAATTGTCAACCCCAGTCCATCACCGGCATCTCCACATCATGACTTTGCAGGAATAGGCACAGAGAGCTGAATTTTGCTCTCTCCAGTGGACCTGACTGACTGCTCCAGTCCAGGGTCGGCAATCTTACGAATTAGTAATGTCACTCCTCCTATGTCCTCATAGGTGTTGGCAGACGATTTTATGAAAGGGAAATCATGTTTGACAAATCTATTAGAATTTTTGAGGGTGTAACTAGCAGGGTAGATAAGGGGAACCAGTGGATGTAGTAGATTTGAATTTTCAAAAGGCATTCAGTAAGGTGCCACACAAGAGGTTGTTACACAAGATTAGGGCTCATGGGATTGGTGGTAATATATTAGCGTGGATTGAGGATTGGTTAAAGGACAGAAAAGGGAGTAGGAATAAATGGGTCATTTTCAGGTTGGCAGGTTGTAACTAGTGGGGTGCCACAAGGATCAGTGCTTAGGCCTCAGCTGTTTACAATCTATATTAATGATTTAGATGAGGGGACTGAGTGTAATGTATCCAAGTTTGTTGACGATACAAAGCTAGGTGGGAAATTAAGCTATGAGGAGGATGCAGAGAGGCTGCAAAGGGATATGGACAGGTTAAATGAGTGGGCGAGAAGGTGGCAGATGGAGTATAATGTGGGGAAATGAGAAATTATCCACTTTGGTAGGAAGAATAGAAAAGCAGAATAGTTTTTAAAAGGTGAGAGACTAAGAAATGTTGGTAGTCAGAGGGATTTGGGTGTCTTTGTACATGAATCACAGAAAGCTAACATGCAGGTACAGCAAGCAATTAGGAAGGCAAATGTTTTGTTACACTCCAATCCCCTTGCAATGAAGGCTAAGAGTAAGGAGGTCATGCTGCAATTATATAGGGCTCTGGTGAGACAACACCTGGAGTACTGTGTACAGTTTTGGTCTTCTTACCTAAGGAAGGATATACTTGCTTTAGAGGGGGTTCAACGAATGTTCACCAGATTGATTCCTGGGATGAGAAGGTTGTTCTATGAGGAGAGATTGAGTAGAACAGGCCTATATTCTCTGGAGTTTAGAAAAATGAGAGGTGATCTCATTGAAACATATAAAATTCTTAGAGGGCTTGACAGGGCAGACGCTAAGAGACTGTTTCCCCGGCTGGAGAGTCTAGAACTAGAGGTCATAGTCTCAAGATAAGAGATCGGCAATTTAGGACCGAGATGAGGAAAAGTTTCTTCACTCAGAGAGTTGTGAATCTTTGGAATTCTCTACCCCAGAGGGCTGTGGATGCTCAGTCGTTGAGTGTACTCAAGACTGAGATCAATGGATATTTGGACACTAAGGGAATCAAGGGATATGGGGATAGGACGGGAAAGTGGAGTTGAGGGAGAAGATCAGCCATGATCTTATTGAATGGCGGAGCAGGCTCGAGGGACTGTGTGGCCTACTCCTGCTCCTATTTCTTATGTTCTTATGTTCTCCACTAGGGACGCAGCTGTGTAAGAAAAGGACCTTCATCGATAGTATGTCAACAAACTAAAAAAACTTTCAAAATTACAGAACATAACAACTTCAGAGTGATCTTCAGAATAACGAGTGTATTATAAATAATGTAAATGCAAGTGTGTTCATTTTTTCTACTATTGCTTTCTCTATTGTTTCAGTTCCTGGTGCTGCCTGTACAGAAATTGTAGGTTTGAATGTATTTCCTCATTTAATCTTTATTAATAAAGTATTGATTCAGGGAAAACTTCAACATAGACAGGACTGATGTTTGTAGATATTGTAGGGTATTCATCTATTCCATGTTTTGTACATGAAATGAGCACATTGAGAGGCTAGAAACAGCAGGATAGGAAATGTCTGTCTGAGTAAGAGGTTGGAGATCAGAAGTATAGTTAACTGGTAGAAGCCAGTTAGTTCAGGCTAGGGTATGATAGTTGTTTACACAATACATTTGAACTACTCTGAACTATATTTGTCCCGAGTCTTTATTCACTACAGGTATTAAAACCTCATAGGAACAGGAGTGGGCCATTCAGCCCCTGGAATTCCTTCCAAGCCATTCAATTAGATCATGGCTTATCTGTACTTCAACTCCATTTACCCGCCTTTGATCCATATCCCTTGATACCATAACCTAATAAAAATTTATCGATCTTAGTCTTGAAAATTTCAAATGATCCAGCATACAAAGCCTTTTGGGGGAGAGATTCCAGATTTCCACTACCCTTTGTGTGAAAATGAGCTTCCTGATTTCACTCCTAAATGGCCTAGCTCTAATTTTAAGGTTATGCCTCCTTGTTCTGGATTCCCCCACCAGAGGAAACGTTTTTCTGTATCTACCCTAATGCTTTATCATTTGAAACACCTCAAACCTTCTGAACTCAAGGGAATATTAACCAAGTTTATGCACCTTGTCCTCATAATTTAACCCTTTACATCTCGGTATCATTTTGGTGAATCTGCACTGCACCCCCTCCAAGGCCAAATATCCTTACTGAGGTGCAGTGCCTAAAACTGAACACAATACTCCAGGTGGGGTCTGACCAACACTCTGTATAACTGAAGCATAACTTCCTCACTTTTGTATTCCACCCCCTTGAGATAAAGGCCAACATTCCATTAGCCTTTTAAATTACTTTTTGTATCGTTGCTCTAGCTTTTAGTGATTTGTGTACCTGGTCACCTAAATCCCTTTGCTCCTCCACAGCTCTTAGTCTCTCACCATTAAGAAAATATTCCGATTTGTGTTTCTCTGATACAAAGTGGATGATTTAACACTTCCCCACTTTCAACTCCATCTGCCACAGTTTTCCCCACTCTGTTTATGTCCGTTTATGCACAGCTTACTGTGTCTCTTAACTTAGTGTCATTTGCAAACTTGGATATACAACTCTCCTCAAGGTACTGTTAAACAAAACAAAGCATATAAAATCTGTTCTCTGTAATACCCCTCACTGTAATTCTATTTGATGTATTAAAACCTTTACAATTCTCTCCCCAAAAAGGAATCAAATAAAACACTCTGGCTACCACACAGTCACTTGAGGTATACAGGGAGGAGAAATGTTTCTATACTATGATTTGATATATTATGACCTCAGGCACTCACTTTCTGGTAGAAAATCAATTTTACAAAATCCTCTCAAACGCACCAAGTGTTCTTCTAATTGTTTGACATGAGAACCATTCTTCTCCAAAAATGGGCTGGTGGACAGTCTGAGTGACTCACAGTGAGCAGCGTGAAGTCCGTGACGTCTCTCTCTTTACCCAGTCCGGTGAGATGTCTGCTTAAATTTCTGAGCATGCTCCTCTCCTTTGTCAGAGGGTCAGTCCCATCAGTCTGTCTCTGACTCTCTACTCCCTGTCAGCTGTTGCAGAATTAGCACACACACACACACACACACACACAAAAAAAAATTCTCTCCTGTATAAGTCAAGATGATTTTATTACCTGATTGAATGATTCCAAACATTGATTGAAGTTGACCTTGACTAAATCATCCATGGCCTGATTGCGCACACTGCCAATCCACCAATGGCGAGGCAGGAACCTGTCACTTTCAACTGCCGCAGTTTGTTTTCTCTTCAAAAATGACAGCGCGACAGGATTCTGTTCAAATCTTTTCTTGACCAAAAAGAAGCAGGGTGGTAACTGCATCATATTGAAAAACAAGGGGGGAGAGTGCTTGTTTTTGCTTCAAAATTTCTTTTTAAAAGTGTTTGGCCTTGTTTGGGGCTGAGGTGGGGATGGGGGTGAGGGGGGAACGGATGGCTGTGCTGAAGGAGATGTATGTTCACATGCCCCGTTTAGTTCTCCTTCATTTTCTGTCTGTCTGTTGCAGTGCTCTGACTCACTGTCTATGGTAAGTCAACCACGAGGGCTGATTTCAACTTTTTGGTGGGTTCTGGCCTGACAAAGCTTGAGAACGATGGAGACAGAGGATAACACACAGGTCCCAATCTGATACCAAATGGTAATCATGTGAGGAACTGAACATTTAACGTATGAGCAACAAAGTCATTTTAAAATTTTTTCTCAGGATGCAGGCGAAGTGAGCAAGGCTGCATTTATTGCCCATCCCTCGTTGTCTTGAGAAGGTGGTGGTGGGCCTTCTCTTTGAACCACTGCAGTCCATGTGGTGATGGTGATCCCACAATAGTGTTAGATAGGGAATTCCAGGATTCTGACCCAGTAATGATGAAGGAATGGGAGATATATGTCCAAATTAGGATGGTGTGTGACGTGGAGGGGAACTTGGAGGTAAATGGCATTCCCTCAAAATTTTAATATTCTTGTTCTTCTTGGTGGTAGAGGTCACAGGGGAAGGAGATGCTGTCGAAGTAACCTTGGTGCATTATTTCTGGCTGGTCTGTAATGATATAGTCTGTGCAGCAATAAATCTTCCCTCACTTCAGTGAGTGAGTGTCTTGCACAGACCCATGGGGTAGCATTGGATTAGGATAACTTCAATCACCCTCCTTGCAGAAAGAGAAACTACGAGTAAATAACAGATGGCCTGTCCAAACTGGAAGTGCGTGTCAGTAAATTGAAATGATGGTTTACCTCAGTACGTGTCAGCGTTGCGTATGTAATTGTTCCCTTAACAATCAATATCTGACAATTTTGCAATTAGGCTCCTGGTTTAACCCAAACTGCACCAGGCAGGAGATTGAAGAGGTATTTTGTAAGCAGTGCCTGTGTGATTTTGAGCTGACAGATATAAAATTGTTTTAAACCTTACTAAAGTTTAAACCTTTCTCATTCAATCTTGGATTACAACGAACCTTAGAAGTTCAATAAGACCTTTGCAGGGTCCTTGAACTGTTGAATTGTTGTATCAAGACTCGTATTCTATTCTGACTAACTCTCACTGATTAGAAATTTGAAAAATGTTACGTGAAGAAAAATGAAATTAACTTGTGTGCAGTGTTAACATTTGGGTGCCTTTAATACCATTGTATTAGAACAGCAGCTCACGGCCTGAGCCGCATCTTAACATATATATTTTTAATATTTGATACAGATTTATTAATCATGTTGTTGTTTCTATGGGAAGCTTACCAGTAGATTGGGGCGCATCTCAACACCTGTCGCTGTCTTTAACTGGAATGAACAGGGTTCTTTCCAAACTGGGGGAATTGATAAAGATCCCAATAGAGCTGAATCAGCTCGTGCAGATTCAACAGTGACCTTGAAGTTCATGGGCTTTACTTCACATCTTATTTTATTTTCTAAGAAAGTTAACGACAGTGTAACGATAATGTAATAACAGCCATGTGCTGCTCCGCAGGGAGAGAGGGAGGGTAGGGAAATGGTTGGTATGAGAGCAGAATATGCTGGCTTGACTTGCTGAAGCTGCATATGCTGCACGACACGGCTCATAAATCTCACCCTGGAATGATTTGGAGCTGGTGCATTAACTTCACTTCTCTCCGTTGAGTTACAATGAATACTGATGAGCCCCAGGAACGAGGGACGAGCCTGTGAGTCCTTCTCTAGATTTCTATAACTTTCGGGATCATTGCAACACCCTTTTCAACATTGTCTCCCTCATCTCTCAATCTGGGTGTAATATTTTATTGAGCATTTTCAAAACATGGTGACACTTTTGTAATGCTTTATTTTAAACTGATTTTTTTTAAAACAAAATTTTCTGCCTACTGGCTGCCACTGAATCCCAGTGCTGAACTTTAATATGTGTTCAAAATGGGGCATCTGTTACCTCGGTAATGTAGTGGAGAACTGCAGACTGGCTGACCCTTCTGATGTGTCCTTCAGAGGTATGGATAGATAGTATGTCTGCAGCACCCGTACTCCATTGGATAGCCCTAGTGCCTGGTCTCCTAGCTCGTTCAATCTCCCAAGCTATCCTCTCATGATGTTTCGGCTCCTGCTTTTGGTTTTTCCTCTTCCAAAGGGTCCAGCCAAGATAAACTTGATGCAACACCCATGCTGCTGTGCAGTATTGAGGGAGTGCTGCACTGCCGGTGGTGCCATCTTTCCGATGAGATGTTGAACCGAGGCATCATCTGCCCTCTCAGATGGATGTAAAAGATCCCATGGCACTATTTCGAAGAAGAGCAGGGGAATTCTTCCCGGTGTCCTGATCGATAGTTATACCCTCACCAACATCAATAAAAAGATTATCACATTACTGTTTGTGGGACCTTGCTTTGTGCAAATTGGCTGCCGCATTTCCTACATTATGACAGTGACTACACTTCAAAAGTACTTCATTGGCTGTAAAGCTTTTTGGAATACCATGAGGTCGTGAAAAGCACTATATAAATGCAAGATTTTCTTTCTTTCTTTCTTTCTTTCTTTCTTTGTATTCACAGGAGCACTCCTATTTGACTGTTTCAGGCAGCTTTCTCCTGCTCTTCTCATTCCTCAAACTCTGGCAGTTTTTTCTGGTTCTTTTAAGGCAGTTTCAATTGTAGGAAATTAGCAGCGTGTGAATGAAGGAAATTTGTATGTTTCCTTTTAATTACTCAGCAACCAGTACTTAAGCAAAAAAAACCCACAACAAGCTTTAACGCTGGGTCTGTGCTTTAATGGTGATTACTATCAGGAGCAATTTTAGGAGCATAGGCTGAAGGTATAGCCTCTGTGAACACTGACCCACAGAATTACTGTATTAGTTAACAAACAATTAAAGTGTCCACTAGCTCCAATACACTGAGGAAATTAACCCCAGTGTGTTTTATCCTTAAATTCAGATGAATGTTTCCAATACATTAATATGATTTTCTTCACTTCCAACATCAGCTCCCCTTATTGGAGACTTTGAATGAGATTGCTAATTTTAAGCAATTTAGTATCAATTTGAGTTGTGGATTTGTCTGCAATGGAAGCTGGGTTGAGGCTGTCCAATTGCATTTTATCATTACCATTGGCAAAGAGATATTCATTCCTGCAGTCTCAACTGGATTTGAACCCAGTTCCTAAAGGTGAAAAAGTGCAGAGGGCGATCCCACGACAACAGCCAGTCCCTGTCATGCTTTATGTTATAATGAGGTGAATTATATAACAGTAATAGTATAAATGTACAGAACTGTCTAAAGAGTTTGTTCTAAACATAGAGCTGTCAGATATTCGCCACTTAATCATCTTTTATTGACAGAGCTACACTAAGGAACAAAACCTTCCCCCTCCAAATCACCCCCCGCCCCGCAATCTTTTCCAAATGCCTCACCCACATCTGCTTCTGTTTCCAGTTAACTTGCCTCCGAGCGTCTGACTTATGTACTCAGGCTATCAGCATATGTTCCTCCTGCTTTTGTGGAAGATCCTACTGCAACTCTGCAACATGAGAGCATATATGTTGGTCTTAACAGTGACCCTTTTCTCTGAGATGAAATGGTTCTTTCTCAGGCCATATTTCGTGATGCATTTCTAATCTGTGACCAGTTTTGTGTGTGAACTGTTTAGATGCTTACCCATGGACTTACAGCAGTTCCGCTGAAGTGTTGATTCCCCACAACCTTGGACATGTCTCAACCCTAAAAACTCTTAACGTCTATGACAGAACTGGGACTGACTCTGGCTCGGATCCACAAAGAGAGCAGAGTCCATCTTATTCAGTTTGTAGGGGAATAATAGAGTTGTGCAGTGCTTTAAATTGGATCGATTTCCTCTGACAGAGATCGAAACCAACTGATGACCTCCTTTCTGCTTCCCTTCATTTAAAAATGAGTTAGGACTCCTCTCCCAGTTCTCCTTGATTTTGTGTGAGGTATTCTTTGTTTAATAAAACCTTGGTGTGTTTTGCAGCTATTTCTGTTGTCACCCCAGGAAAAGCTGCCACACTGCAGGAATTATTGTATTTTACAGGAAACTAGGCTTGGGTTGGAAAATTACAAAACTGTCCAATTCCAAAAATGGCAACTGTGAAAAGATTGGTTTTACTTAGTGGTCTGATTGTGATTTAGAGTGTCACACTTGGAAGTTGGTGTTAGGGAGCAACTTTAAAGAACAACTTCCATTTATACAGCACCTTATCACATCTTCAGAACATCCCCAGAGAGCTTCATAACCAACAAATAACTTCTGAAGTTAACTAGTGTTGGTATGTGTGGAAACACAGCAGCTAATTTCCACAGAAAGCTCCCAATAAAAAACCTGAAATCAATGACCAGTTAGTCTGTTATTTGGTGAGAGAGGAATGTTGTCCAGGACACTCCCTGCTCCTCTTCTTCAAAAAATGTGGAATATTTAACATCCACCTGAAGAAGCAGATGGGGCTTTGCTTTTATGGTTCATCTGATTTGTGACACCTCCAACAATGTGCTCGAGTACTGGAGTGGAGGTGACAGGTACAACCATCGGACTGAGAGGCAAGAATGCTACGAACTGAGACAAACTGACGCTTAAAGTTATGAAGTAAATCGATATAATATATAGCCCTTTCATTAGTCCAGATCTTATAGACTGTGGACACCTACTGGGTGATTAATTATTAGTGGTAGTAATTTTCAAGAACTGCCAAATCTAGAAATTTCTGTGGCTGACTTGTGCTTGCTGACAAAAGGAAAATTTCAGGCACTGTGATTTTGCTGAGATTAAATATCTGCACAGTATACAAGAAGTCTGGTTTGCACAGACTTTTGGAGTGTTATTTAATGAGAATTCTCTGGTCTGTGGGATGTGAAGGGTGTGTTGCTCGTTGCTATGCACCCGTGTGAGACCAACACACATGTCTTCACCCTTCTAATGCGCAGCCCGTTCCTGCTGATTCAGTGTGATCAGCATTTTAATTTATTCTGGATATTCATGTATACCAAAAAAAAACCTGCTTGTGTCATCCAACGGACGTCCCTGAAGGTGTCTGAGAGAAATAATTGACCCTTTGAATTGCTCAATGTATAATGAGGCAAGGAGGTAAAGTAAGAGGATTTTATCAATGTCTAAGATTTTATTATTACTTGCTACTTTGTCTCTACAGTTGCTAGTTAAGAATGTGCAGTTACAGTGGATTTTTTTAATGAGTAAAGTCAATATGATTACACATATAATAAGGTTTAGTTGAATACATTTTCAAACCAGTGACATTAAAAAAGTCCTGTCAGACCACAGATTATTGGTAATCATCTAATTGTAACACAGTCTACCGTTAAAGAGATGCTGTCTTCATGAAAAAGTGCTTGCAGTATATTTTACTACTTGGGGAGGCAGAAGAGTGGTGTGATGACATAATATGCATGTGAATTATGCCTTATTGTTATTCAGTTTTCTCCTCTCTCTCCTAAAGGAGCTGACTCATGCCGGGGTGCAGGTCCATAGGCCATGACACTCAGCTGGTACCTCACTCAGGCCAATTGCCAATCCATTGACCTCTAGAGTCACAACTGTCCGGCTTTGGCCGCTCATTATACCTGAGGCTGGACGGTGAGTGTTGGCAGGCTATTCAGCTATGGGGGCATCATCGCAGTCACTGATTCTGTTCTTATCCAGCACCTACACAGGTGCACTTTCAAGCAGGGTTGACCGGAACTGGCTGATTTCCCCACTCCACTCCCCTTCCTATCCCAGGAACACACATCAACTGTAGTGCCTGACATCATCTGACCGGGGATCGAACCGGGACCTCCCTGATCTGAATGGTTCATGTGGTACATTTATCCTCTGAGCCATGGAGAGAGCCTGATGGTCTGTGTTTGAAGTAATTTGCCTCGTAGGATTATGTTTGTTTACAAATTTGAAAAAGGTTTGCAAACCACTTTCTCAAAACCTTTTAAATTTTGAAGAAAAAGTTAATTCTGTGGAGATTGCAATAACGGGTATAAAATTCAGATTCGATTTCTTGTTGCCCAGGGAAACCTTCTGTCTGAATTTTGTTTTTGTCTTTCCTCACATAAATTACTTTTTGCTCCTACATTCATGTTTCAGATTTACCTTTTTGTTCTGTTTGCTAATCCCCTGACCTCCAGGATCGCTGCCCTTTTGGCCTGACATTTCAGTTGTTGAGTTGTGGTTTCAGACATTTCTATAATGTAAACCATGTGCCAAAAGTCCATTGTTCCACTCACTTCTGTGTCTTATGACAAAAGCATTAGTTATTAAGCTCTTCAGTGAATTTTCATCAGTAGCACAGCAGAACCCAAGCCACGAATTTACTCCTTTCCTGCCTCACTTGGTTTTTGGATTGGGCATTAAATGGCAACACCCGTTGGTCTCTGATGGACAGCACTGACACAGGAGCCTTTGAGATGATTTAGTTGTAACCAGTCAAGGAGTCGCTCAGAAAAAATCAGTCACAAATGCTCCTGAAATAGGTACGCTCCTGTACTCCCAACCAATCTGACTATATCAAATATTCAGTGTTGTGCATTCCTTGCTCTCCGGTCATCTTTTTTCATATTAGGCTTCAAAATTCACTCAAATCCAGTTCAATAAAACAAAATGAATGAATGTTGCGCTCCATCCTTGTATAAATCCTTATTTCCTCTGTGCTGAATATTTAAAGAGAACTTAATTTTCTCATAGAATGTCTGAAGGAGAGAAAGAAATTGCATTATTTTTTACATTTTTGTCCCATAGTTTTCTCCCCCTTTCTCCTGAAGATGCTTGCTGTTACTGTGATGTAGGTTACTGGTGCTTACTGTTACTGTGATGTAAGGTGCAGGTGCTTACTGTTACTGTGATGTAGGTTACTGGTGCTTACTGTTACTGTGATGTAGGTTACTGGTGCTTGCTGTTACTCTGATGTAGGGTACTGGTGCTTGCTGTTACTGTGATGTAAGGTGCAGGTGCTTGCTGTTACTGTGATGTAGGTTACAGGTGCTTGCTGTTACTGTGATGTAGGGTACTGGTGCTTACTGTTACTGTGATGTAGGTTACAGGTGCTTGCTGTTACTGTGATGTAGGATACTGGTGCTTGCTGTTACTGTGATGTAGAGTACTGGTGCTTGCTGTTACTGTGATGTAGGTTACTGGTGCTTGCTGTTACTGTGATGTAGGGTATTGGTGCTTGCTGTTACTGTGATGTAGGATACTGGTGCTTGCTGTTACTGTGATGTAGGTTACTGGTGCTTGCTGTTACTGTGATGTAGGGTATTGGTGCTTGCTGTTACTCTGATGTAGGGTACTGGTGCTTGCTGTTACTCTGATGTAGGGTACTGGTGCTTGCTGTTACTCTGATGTAGGGTATTGGTGCTTGCTGTTACTCTGATGTAGGGTACTGGTGCTTGCTGTTACTCTGATGTAGGGTACTGGTGCTTGCTGTTACTCTGATGTAGGGTACTGGTGCTTGCTGTTACTCTGATGTAGGGTACAGGTGCTTGCTGTTACTGTGATGTAGGGTATTGGTGCTTGCTGTTACTGTGTCGTTGGGTACTGGTGCTTGCTGTTACTGTGATGTAAGGTACTGGTGCTTGCTGTTACTCTGATGTAGGGTACTGGTGCTTGCTGTTACTGTGATGTAGGGTACTGGTGCTTGCTGTTACTCTGATGTAAGGTGCAGGTGCTTACTGTTACTGTGATGTAGGGTACTGGTGCTTGCTGTTACTCTGATGTAAGGTACTGGTGCTTGCTGTTACTCTGATGTAATGTACTGGTGCTTGCTGTTACTCTGATGTAGGGTACTGGTGCTTGCTGTTACTCTGATGTAGGGTACTGGTGCTTGCTGTTACTCTGATGTAGGGTAATGGTGCTTGCTGTTACTCTGATGTAGGGTACTAGTGCTTGCTGTTACTCTGATGTAGGGTACTGGTGCTTGCTGTTACTCTGATGTAGGGTACTGGTGCTTGCAGTTACTCTGATGTAGGGTACTGGTGCTTGCTGTTACTGTGATATCGGGTTTTGGTGCTTGCTGTTACTCTGATGTAGGGTACTGGTGCTTGCTGTTACTCTGATGTAAGGTACTGGTGCTTGCTGTTACTCTGATGTAGGGTATTGGTGCTTGCTGTTACTCTGATGTAGGGTACTGGTGCTTGCTGTTACTCTGATGTAGGGTACTGGTGCTTGCTGTTACTGTGATGTAGGGTACTGGTGCTTGCTGTTACTCTGATGTAGGGTACTGGTGCTTGCTGTTACTCTGATGTAGGGTACTGGTGCTTGCTGTTACTCTGATGTAGGGTACTGGTGCTTGCTGTTACTCTGGTGTAGGGTACTGGTGCTTGCAGTTACTCTGATGTAGGGTACTGGTGCTTGCTGTTACTGTGATATCGGGTTTTGGTGCTTGCTGTTACTCTGATGTAGGGTACTGGTGCTTGCTGTTACTCTGATGTAAGGTACTGGTGCTTGCTGTTACTCTGATGTAGGGTATTGG
Organism: Heptranchias perlo; assembly: GCF_035084215.1. NCBI lineage: Eukaryota > Metazoa > Chordata > Chondrichthyes > Hexanchiformes > Hexanchidae > Heptranchias > Heptranchias perlo. Next base: position 12,791,065 of record NC_090351.1, read on the forward strand.
TGCTTGCTGTTACTCTGATGTAGGGTACTGGTGCTTGCTGTTACTCTGATGTAGGGTACTGGTGCTTGCTGTTACTGTGATGTAGGGTACTGGTGCTTGCTGTTACTCTGATGTAGGGTACTGGTGCTTGCTGTTACTCTGATGTAGGGTACTGGTGCTTGCTGTTACTGTGATGTAGGGTACTGGTGCTTGCTGTTACTCTGGTGTAGGTTACTGGTGCTTGCTGTTACTGTGATGTATGGTACTGGTGCTTGCTGTTACTGTGATATCGGGTATTGGTGCTTGCTGTTACTCTGATGTAGGGTACTGGTGCTTGCTGTTACTCTGATGTAGGGTACTGGTGCTTGCTGTTACTCTGATGTAGGGTACTGGTGCTTGCTGTTACTGTGATGTAGGGTACTGGTGCTTGCTGTTACTCTGATGTAGGGTACTGGTGCTTGCAGTTACTCTGATGTAGGGTACTGGTGCTTGCTGTTACTCTGATGTAGGGTACTGGTGCTTGCTGTTACTGTGATGTAGGGTACTGGTGCTTGCTGTTACTCTGATGTAGGGTACTGGTGCTTGCTGTTACTGTGATGTAGGGTACTGGTGCTTGCTGTTACTCTGGTGTAGGTTACTGGTGCTTGCTGTTACTGTGATGTATGGTACTGGTGCTTGCTGTTACTGTGATATCGGGTATTGGTGCTTGCTGTTACTCTGATGTAGGGTACTGGTGCTTGCTGTTACTCTGATGTAGGGTACTGGTGCTTGCTGTTACTCTGATGTAGGGTACTGGTGCTTGCTGTTACTGTGATGTAGGGTACTGGTGCTTGCTGTTACTCTGATGTAGGGTACTGGTGCTTGCAGTTACTCTGATGTAGGGTACTGGTGCTTGCTGTTACTCTGATGTAGGGTACTGGTGCTTGCTGTTACTGTGATGTAGGGTACTGGTGCTTGCTGTTACTCTGATGTAGGGTACTGGTGCTGGCAGTTTTCTAGTACCTCACCCACGTGGCCACTCTGAATTTTCCACTCTAGAAATTGAGTGTCGGTAGCCTATTCAACCACAAGTGGCAACACAGCCAGGTCCGACCCTGTCCTTACTTGATGTCCAGCAGCAGGAGGAGCCACTGGATCGCAATTAGAAGTGGGAGACTTGGCTGATTTCTTTTCTCTCTTTTGCCTAGCCTCAGTCACTGAAGCCAATTTATAGGGCGTCATTTTTGCACCTGCTATCGGGTGCGTTCCTGGCAGAGGGGCTCTGAAAATCGGAGAATCCCGGCGCGGGACCGGAGCCCACCTCGAACCCGCGCACTTCCGGGTTCCCCGCTGACGCGCCGGCGTGCGCGCACAGCCCCCGTTGGTGGGAATCCCGCAGGCAATTAAAGCCAGCGGGATGCCACTTGAAAATATTTATTTAGGTATTTCAGGTCATTAACTGACCTGATTAAGGGATTATGTGAGGAGGGGTGGGATTTTAGAGCAAACTGGGACTGTTTCCCGTACTGGGGGAAACACTCCCAGTTCAAATGGACGTGTTGCAGCTGTCAGCCTGTGGCAGCTGCAAAGGTCCATTTGACAGGTGGGGCGGGGGAGACCCTCACCCATTGCAGGAGGCCACTCTGTCACTTGGGACAAAGTTTGGCCTCCACCACCCTCCTCCTGACAGTCAAAGTCACCAACCTGCACACTTACCCCAGGGTCCGGAGACATGTACCTACCTTGCGGACCCCCTCAGATGTACATCTTGTGGATGGGGGCTGCCGTAGCTGCAGTCATGACCTCCTCGGAGGGCGAACAGCATCACCAGCCTCACCAGCCTCGCCATCCACGCCGTCCACCTCTGACACGTGGAGCTCCACAACAGAGTGCTGTGACACATCCACCTGTACAGCAGGAGGGAGGGCTACCGCAGAGAGAGATGCGTCGCAGAGGGCACTACCCTCGCCACAGGGTCCACAGACCGAGGCTCAGCCTCCTGGACTTCTCTGAGCAGCAGTGCAAACGGAGGCTCAGAGTCACTCGACATGTAGTCGTGGACATCTGCAGCCTCTTTCATGCCGAGCTGCTCCTGGCTGGCCCGAGCACCATCTTCTTACCTGTCGCTGTCAAAGTCACCACTGCCCTCAACAGCTTCTCCTCCGCATCCTTCCAGGGTGCAACCGGGGACATCGCCGATGTCTCTCTGTCGTCTGCGCAAAAGAGCCCTGCAAATACACCTACACCCACTCTGCAGTGACACAATGGGTGGCATCAGGTGTGGGTCTTCATTGTGATCCTCAGGAGAGGGCATTATTGCACAAACCAGACAGGATTCGCGAAGACATGGCAGTAGTGGTGCCAATATAAGATGTAATGTGAGTTGGTCAGAAATTCAATATAAGTAACAACCATGACAAACCCTCAAACACCCTTGTGCATCCCCTTCATGCTCACAACACGTTTACCTTACGCTGCACATATGTGATGCATACCCTGTGGCTGCAGCACAGGTAGTGGCAGGTTGAGTGAGGCTGGCCATGAAAGAGATGCACGAGAGGGTGAGTATGAGATAGAGCCATGAGATTGTATGAGGACTGGGTTGAGTGGTAGTGGCAGGATGAGTACTGGCGAGGTAAGTAGGTGCAGGTAAGATGAGGATGAGGTTTGAGTGGGTGTGAGGGGTGATGTGACAGAGTAGTGTTGGCAGTGCTGAAGGAGATGTGGGGTGGGGGCAGTGATGTGGCAGACGGAGTGTAGGGGAAAGACTATGTGTACTCACTTTGGCTGACCTGCTGAGGTCATTGGAGCGCCTCCTCCACTGTATGCAGGTGGGCAATATGTTGGTTGCGCTGATGACCTCCTCTGCCACCTCGAGCCAGGCCTTCCTGGTGGCAGAGGCAGGCCACTTCCTCCCGTCCGCCGGGGAGAAGATCTCTGTCCTCCTCCTCCTCCTCACCCCATGTGTTGATACCTGGAGTGAGGTATCATTAAACTGGCAGCAGCCTTCCCCCTGGGCTGCTCCATGCTGTAATTTTTGCTATTTGTTGCAGCATCTGTCAGTGGAGGACTGCCCCTTTAAATAGAGCGCCTCCAGCTGACAGATCTTACTGCGCATGCGCAGCCCGCCCGACGCGCAGATCAGCAGTGGGGAACCCGGAAGACCAGGTAAGTGGATCCAATTAGTGGATTGTCTGCTACAATCGCGCGGGAAGCTGACTAATTTCACCGGGCGCGTTACCCATGCGCTCGATAGCCCCCCCACCGAGAACCCGCAGCCCTGCTAACATCGGGCCCATAGAATCCCAACTGCCATCCTGTGTGAGATCAGCTAATTTAGCCTGGATCATGTGAAATCAAACCTGCGAGCTGTATGGTTTACTCGAGATGTGCATTTCTGGTTGAATTAAAATATGGACATTGGTGCCCTTAGGACTAAAATGAAGCTTTCTCCTAATGCCATCAAATACAGATCAAGAACAACTAAAAGATCCAACAGTGCAATCATGATAACCTCACATTTATTTTGCCACGAATGTTCTGTTGGATCAACACTTCTCTATCCTGCAGATAAAAATAATTAATTTGCAAATCTTTATCCTAAAGCCAATGAAATCATTTATTAGGCAAACAAAAAGCACTGAATGAGAACACATACGGTTTACAGTGGAACCTCCATTATCTGCCGTCATAGAGGTGCCTCCTTCTCCCCTCTTGGTGGAGAGTGGAAATTAGATAATACAACTGCGGAATTATTGGGTGAACTGTGGGACGTTTGGTGAGGCAGGTGCCCAGTAATACTTGTCTTTTTGAGTCGGCTCAGTTTGTAGTGTTTTAATCTGACATAAACTTCCGGCATATAAAAAAATTACTCGTCTCTCTTAACTCCCAGCTACCTGCTCACCTTTGTAGTCAGTTTACTGTGGAAGGACTGCAGCCATCTGGTAGGAAGGAGTTGAGGCTTTATTGAATGCAGGAGCAGGTTTTTTGCATGGATTAAGACGGTCTTAAGTGACTCCTTGTGGTCCTTGTGTATTATGTTTGTGCATGTGTGGTACTGAGTCATACAGATTGTTAGTGGATTTTCTTTGTTACTGTCACAACACATGGGTTGTTAATCCTTCAACAATAACTTCTGCTTGATTCTGGCCCAAGTTGTTACTAAACAACAAGTTTGAATAGATTAACTCCCGACAATATTATGGTTATAATACAACTATCTTCGGATTACATTAAATGACAAGCAATTAATACAACTTGGTTTTCCCGTGGACAGGTTGATCAGATCTGACCTCCATGGTGACCTGGGATAGTGGACTTCCATCTGTCCTCTCGAGAGCTCTAACCTTTGGGAGAGAGCATGCCCAATCTTTATACTATTTGGCTGCGTGGTTCTGCAAGTATGCATCTCTGGTCTTATCTCAAAGTCATAAATCATCCCACCACCCGCCCCCCCCCCCAAGCTGATTCTGTGTTAAACAACCAGAGATGAGCCGTACCATGTTCGCGTGGCTACCTCATCCTTTATCTCTGCTGTGTAAACAGTTTGTTCCTTTCATGCATAGGACCCCTTTATCTGAGTGTTGACCCGTTCATGGCCTTGCACAGCTCCGCTATGTCTATTCTTTACATAGCCTTTCGATGCTATCAGTACTTAGGTATGTTGGTCGCTTAGTAACCACATCCCTTATCTCCTGACTTAAAGATGTTTTCATCATTCTAATGCCTCAGCATTGTTTCAGTTATTTCTTGGTTGTTCTGTAAGTTGTGCTTCTTACAGAGATGTTAAACCACACCTCCCCTCAACATCGCCCTCTTGCTGAATGATTTGGCCTTATACGAGCTGGGATATTTGACTATTCTTGTTTTAAACTATATTCTTACACAGATCAAAAAGATCCCAAGTTCGAATTCTGGTCTGTGCTGAGTTAGCTGAACTTGGCTGGAGTGGCAGAGGAGGGGGGGCTCTTCAATAGGCCTCAATGCCTCAGAAAAGCAGACTGGATTCTCTTGATTGTCATCCACTGATTTCTGTTGGAAAATGCCCATCTGTGTACACCACACGAGGGCAGAATCTGGCCTGGCTGTGATTTTCCCCCCCCACCCAACTCCTGCGGGTTAACTAGCCTCCTGAGCTAATGCCTGAGGCAATGCCACTTGGACGAAGTATGCCTGAGCCAGCACCATCAGGAAAGAAGGGAACAAAAGTTTAAACCACTCGTAGCTCTGAACCTGCTCACATACCAGCATATAAATCATTTCCCACTTCCTTTCACAAAAAGATGATTTAGTACCAAAATACTGATTGAAATTTGTAATAACAACGGGCCAGAATTTGCTGTCAAAATAACGGTGAGGCTAATGGTGCTCACTATTATTTATGCGCAAATGCTACAATAACTTCAGGCGAGGGGCAGATGCGCAGAAATCCAAATGTTGCTGTCCGAGATGCGCCGCTCCGCCGTCAGCTTTGGGAAAACGGCATCTCGCCGTCTATCTCACCATTGAAATGCATTGAACAGCGTGAAGTTGCTGTATGTGCATGGTAGATATGAACTAAACTTGCCACAGAAAGTTAAGTCTTGTCCATTTCAGTCTAAGTACCCTTTTAACGATGGGATAAGTTAATTACTGCCAGTCAACCTCTCTGGCACTGAAAATTAACTATTACAAGCGTGGAGTCTCATTCCTTCAGGTTTTAATTGTGGTTGGAGATTTTAAAAATGTAAAATTTAAAATGTTTACATTTTTTTTACTTTTCCTTTCTGTCTTTTTTTTTCTGTCTCTCTTAATCCGATCTTTCTTTCCTTCTCTGTACCTGATTTGACATTGAATTCACCCACCCTAATTTGCACTTCCTTCTCAGTCCTTGCGCGGTTAATTTCACAATCCTTCCATTTGATTGCTTAAGGAGATTCACAGTTGCTTGTCCTGATCACTCAGGTCCCAGATGCCCTGTTTCCCTCGCTGTGACGTTATCAGCTTGCACTTTCAGCAACTTGCCACGTGAAAAACTTTAAAACCTAAACGTGCAAGAGCAAGTTTAACTAATGGCAAAATCTGGGCCATTATATTTTTTGTGTGTGTATATTGTACACACTCAAAGATTCTCATATATTCTGGGATATTTTTGACTTAGTCAGTGGTTTAAGGGAGGTGTGATAATCAGATGACTAGAACGAATAAAGAAGTGATTGAGGAGACGCAGAACCAATGATAGCAGGACCATTGTTTTATGATGACTGAAGAAGTCAAATCAATTTTTTTATTACATGGGTTTATGAGATTTCTGGTATTTTCAACAGTGTTTTGGGATTATGTTCTGTGATTTTATCCGTGAAAATTGCAAATTGATGACCGTGGTCGTAAGCAGTGAACGGAGTGTATTTTCCAAAGGGAGCACATCTACCTTTAAAAAGTTCATGGATCAATTTAGTTTGAGTCCATTAAGTGCTAGGCAAAAAATGTACCCCAGTAAATGAGACCACGTAGCTGAGTAGCGCCGTGAGATGTACTCAGTGGAATAAGAGAGTACAGAAAAAGGCACAGTTTGGCTCACCCGGATGATTTTTAACTTTACATAAATATTTTTGGATCAAAATTTGAATCAGGCAGATGCAGCTTTCATTGCAAATATTAATGTTCGAGGAAGTGCTTTAGTGACTGGTTAATGTTGGCTTTAACTGTCTGTAAAGAACTGGTGGTTCATTAACCTGGGTGACCTGGTTTGATGACATATTGTTATAAAGTTGTTAGGCCTTTTAACAGCTGTTGAGCCTTAGACAGATGTATGCCATTTAACTGGATTAGCAGAAAGGGTCAGTTTGTAATTGATATAACATGATTTTGCTTGTGTTGAAGAGGCTAAGAGACCTTGCTGTCCCTGCGATAATATCCAATCAGGAATGATGCTTCCTATGTTTACTGCCCAATTGCTGCTCAGACAGACTGTGAATACCACATTTGCATGATGCGCTATCATTTACCAGCATGCAAGGCTGTGACTCATGTGGAGAGAATGTTGGAAGTAAAGAATAGTAATTAGTTCATTAGCTTCTGCTTGGATGTCCCATGAAGTTTAACATGTGCAATGTCTCAGTGTTGCTTACTCTCAATGCAGATTCATTGAAATGGAATACATTTTTCAGTAGGCTAAGTGTATGTCAGTCATCATACCTCTCAACTCCTCTGTATGAATTGATATGTCCCAACATTAATCAGAGCTGCTGAGAAAACTAGTAGCGGCCACAGGCTCCGAAGCTGGCGACACAAGCTGGTTTAATGGTCTTTAGTAAACTGTTCTTCAATAAACTGCCCACGCACTGACCTGGATCCAGTCATTTACACACAACTGCAGATTGAGAGGTTTCCCAGTCAATGCTGAAACTGTTTGAGATGTTAAGCATTTTAACTGCAACTACTGGACTAGAAAAGGTTTGTTTTATGTTTGCTTGCTCTCTTTCCTGTGACTGAACATGAAATGAAGTCTTGCAGGTGTTCCAATATGCCAGGCAGTTAACCTTAGGCACGTTGTTTTCTTGGGAATGTTGCTCACTACTCCATTATACCTTCTGCAAGGTAATGGTCCCCTCTGCGTGGAGTCTGGAGACCACATTACCCATTATCTGCAATTACGTTGTATGTCAGGGTTATTCATCAGAAGCTGGCATCTCATTACACTGGAATACTAATGCATAGTGGGAGAGTGTTAAAATAGATAATTGAAATAGGTTGCGCGATTGAAATCCAATAAGAAACCAGAAGGCAGTGAAGTGAAACATCTTGGAATAATGTCAACATCACTGAAGACAGGAATAAACCAAAAACCCAAATTATCATAAGTATCTCTGTCTTCTTGCTGCCTTCAGTGTTATTGGCAAATGGATTCCTCAGGGTGTTTCTATTCAATATCTCAGCACTACAACATTGAAGTAAAGCAGTGATACTCCAGCCAAAACAGAGGCAAGACAACAAATTGTCAGCAGAATATTTCAGGGATTGCCTTCTGTATTTATAAACTGAACTGTTATAAAATCCAGGTGTGCATTAGATATTCTCTTGGGTTTACCATCACTGGTCTCTCCCATAAGTGGATCCCCAATTCCCTACGATTGGGAGTGCACCTTTACTGCCCACTATCTAATCATGTAATAGTGTGACTCAGAGACTGTAATAATAAGACCCCATGTGTGTACTGGATCCTGTGAGCTTGCATGTTGCCCCATGTGCGTTTCTCCTATCTTCTGGAAGGCAGATGATAAACACTCTAGCGATATAAGCCAGTTGTAAACAAAGAAACTGTTTTATTTTACATGAAATACATGATTGGATAGCCATGATGTGGAAATGCCGGTGATGGACTGGGGTGGACAAATGTAAGGAGTCTTACAACACCAGGTTATAGTTCAACAGCTTTATTTGAAATCACAAGCTTTCGGAGCTTTCCTCCTTCGTCAGGTGAGTGACGAAGGAGGAAAGCTCCGAAAGCTTGTGATTTCAAATAAAGCTGTTGGACTATAACCTGGTGTTGTAAGACTCCTTACATGATTGGATAGAACACGGTTTTCAGGGAAATTCAATCTATTTCCTGTTGCTCCTTGTAACATCAAAAATAAGAAATTACATAAACTTAGTCCTTGATATTGGCCTAGTTTCATTTTACATATCAATATTTGCTGAACTGACCAGTGCTAACTTTGGAAAACAAGAGTGATCTGCCTCCTGACTTTCAAATTCAAATATCTGCAGACTATGTTTTCCAGAGTGACATGTACAGACGAAATTGACCTCTGACCCTCCCCCAGCTGTTTGTGTCGAGGATTAACTTGTTACGCTACCAATCGAAGGAGGAAACCTGCCCCCCCACCCCGTAACGTTTTCAGCTAAGACTCATGCTGTGCTCAAATGAGTGAAACCATTGTATATTAATAGATGCAATTGTCTCTAAAATATACTCATGAACTCCATTGTCTCAACGTTATCTAGTATGTGAGAAACAGAATTCTGTTTGCCAGTTCTAATTCCTGCCAATGGGCCTAATCAACATTTCCAAATAGTTAGTTTATTGGGTGTTTACCCCATTTGTGGACTGAAATTAATTTAATAGCAACGTAATATTATTAATTAACCCAAAAGAGCCAGCACAGGCACTGCGGCCTCTTTCTGTGCTGTATGATTCTATGATTCAATGAAAATCCCTTCTAGGACAAATAGACAAAAAATTTGAAATGTGAGATCCATCTTAATGTGGAGTTACCTCTGCAATAAATTCTTGTACTTTCACAATATTTGCCTTATTTTTCCATAGTGTGTGCTGACTCTCTGATCACTTGTGATGGCCTCTCCTAGTATTCATTCACTTTATTTCAGGCTGCAGTGGCATATATGTACCCAACACAAGATTTCATACCCTACTTCTCTCTGTAGCAGTATTTAGCCAGTGAGAATGCATGTTACATTCAAAGTCCACTTTGACTAAAGAAAAGTTAATTACAAATTAAATATTAGCTGTACATATATATAGAGTATTTAAAAATGTAATTAGATACAATATCTTAACTTTATTGGCAACCTAGGGTCAGTAATAAATTGCTTTGGAAGGTCACTAAATTTCACAGGTGCCAGATTTCCTATTACTGTAAATAAGAACCCACCTGTCTGTAGTCATTTGGATTACTTTCTTAATGGCCACATGGTCGCCTGTTTTGGCTGAAAGTCATACTTAATGACAATACTAATATATTACCACCTGCCCATAGCAGCTGGGAGAAGCAGCGAGTGGGCACATTTAGTAGGTAATGAACCATTTCTGGTAGCCCATGCTGCAGCTGTATAAGGCAACCAAGACCTTGGGTTGAAGCCAAGCAAGCGTCAACTTTGACCCAAGAACTCATTGCATTATTAGAACTCATTATCCATTGACTTCAGAGCAAGTCACACCAACTGATACCAAACGACAGTATTTTGCAATGCTTGGCATGCTTTTTCACTATAGTATTGAATTTAATTGATGACTTGGGGCACTAAACATAATTGATTACTTGTACTTTCAGTCTCAACATTCTTCTTACTTGTTTGAATCACATGGAGAGCAGCAGATAGCTTCACAAAGTAAGAGATTCTGGATTTGGTTTCTGTGAAGTGCCTTGGGACATTTTTCTATGTTAAAGGCGCTATATAAATGCAAGTTGTTGTTGTATGCTTTCTTAGTGTTGCTGCTGTCTCAAAGTCTCTGCCACTACTTCTGGTGTCTCTGCTCACCAGGATAATCTTAGTTGCCTCTCATTCTGTACCCGATCTCACCAATGCCTCTGCCCTAACCTGCTCCCATTGCTTGCTCCTCCACAGTCAGCTGCATCAGCTCCCTCTCCAATATGTATTTGACTGTGTTTGGTCTGCACTAAGTTCATCAAAACTCTAACCGCAGAAGGGAACTAAAGCTTGAAAGGAGCAGGTAAGCTGGCTTTGCATGATCCTGACACTAAATCACAGTTAAAGGTCAGTGGCACTGAGATCAAGTCATGGCTGCAGCAAAAAGAGAGTATGTCTAACCCTGGAAGAAATGAGACACAGGATCATGACAGCATAATTATGGCAGAAATGAACTGATCAGACAACTATAGCCCCACATTACCATGTGACAGACTCCCTGAAGACCACTGACCACCAGACACTGTCCCCGACCATTCCTCTCCTGACCACCAGTCTCTCCTGTGCCCCAAATCACTGCCTGCCCAACAGTCCAGGACCACTGATCTCAAACTGCCTTAGACCACTGGGTAGATTGAGTATCCGACAGAGTTGCACCACCAACCACCCGACGGTCTCAGACCACAACCACAACAACAGCCTCCGGTCCCTCATCACTTGACAATCAGAAGGGCTCCAGCCCCGTTCAACACATCAGCCTGGTCCTCAAATCTTGTGACAGGCCTGGACTCTAAACCTTGTGACTGGCTACTTACACTCATCAGACCCCAGCACAAAGGATTTCCCTATCTGTGCTAGCAGAGAAGTTAAACTTTTGTTTATTAATTTGCTCCAAGTTTTTAAAAGTGAATAATACAAAAGTATATACTTATGCAGCCAACCATGGCTGGCCATCTCTATCAGTCTCTTGAGGCTTCTCTTTTCTGTCTGTCATTATTTTTGAGGTGGACAGTGCTAACTTCCCAACTCCAAATTAGAAACTCTATGTCCATGAGGGTCCTTGTATAGTGGTTTGGCCAAAAGCTGATGGAACTAATTAATGCATCTAGTAGACTGGATAGCTTTGTATTCCATGTTCACAGTCACAGGGGTAAGAAGGAAATGTTTTCAATCTCTTACTGGCCCTTTGCTACTTCCATTTTCTGGATATTTCTGCAAAGTCACATTCCTAATTTGCTGTTGTCAGACTGCATACCCAAACTTACTCTCATTTCACTGCCCTGGGTGCCTGAAAACTGCTAACCCTTTAGATAGAAGTCTTCTGAAGCTGGGTGAGAATAGGAAAGGGCTCCCTAACACCAGCAGTGAATAACTGGTCTTGAGACCGTCAACATAACACTGTGACAGTCAAAGATGTAGTTTCCATTTGAAATCGAGGAATGGAAATAAATTCCAAACTTTTAAGAACATATAACGTAATCTGTCTTGTGTATGACTTGGCCCCCTGCACATCTCTTTCCCTCTTCACCCCTCCCCCCGCCCACAAACTCCTTTGAAGCTAAAGATCCACCATTCATGTAATTCCCCTTTCTTTTTCCATCTGGTTTTCTCCTCTCCTGTCCTTTCTGGAAGCTATTAATTCCTTGTTGTCCCATTACCTCACTCAAGTGGCATATCTTCACGTGTGGGGGGAATCATCTCAGCCAACCCAAATCCAGTCCTCACCCAAGGGCCACATATGAACGCTTGCAGCAGGAGTCACTGCTGAGCTGGAGCAGGACATTGGGTGATTTTCATTACCGTAACCCAGGGCACTGATGCCAACTGTCGTGATGTTACAATTGCCCCAGCTGAAATCAACCAACTCAGCATAGACCAGGGATCAAACCTGCCACCTCCCTGGTCTGTTGGCTCCAATGCTTACTCACCGAACCAGCTGAGCTTTTCGGGGAGTACATACCTTATTTTCAGACTGAAATTTGACAAAAAAAAATGACATTGTAGCCAAGGTTCCTATCTCTCCGAGGAGCTGTCCCTTCCAGAACCACCTTTAGTGAACATGGTCAGGACTGCACTGTTCATTGCCAGTGACTAATTGCACTGTCCTTGGGTGAAGAACATTCATAATGAAGGAGCCGTGACCAAATTCTTCATCGATTCATGCACTTGGGCCTGAAACGATAGCAATCCAATTGAAACTTTAATGAGTGTAATAAGTTAAAAATGCATTATGCCCTCTTAGTCAGAGACTAGGAAGGATGAGAAATCTATATTCTTACAACTACTGTATACGTGGATCTGTTCTGTATCAATATTAATTACATTGAGAGAATAATGGGTTGTAGCAATTATTCAAACAGAAGAAGCAGAAACAATTACTTTGCTTTGCTTTGTTTCACTTTTTCAAACACTGGCTAAAATACTTTGTGCAGTTGAACTAATTTTTAATTTTCCAAGCCTGTTGCAGGCACCTGGCTCTCCAGTTAAGTCATTTGCCACTATTTTCTATATCTAAAAAAGAGTAAATATAAAGTAAGCCATCACAACTAGCATGCGTTTTAAAAAAAAAGATTTTCCTCATGCCAATTTTCCCAACTTGTCTCCTGAAGGCTTCTATTCCTCATTGGGACACGGTTCCACACACGCCAGGGAATACCATTGAACTATCCAACCAACATAATTAAAACAGATTATCTTGTCATTACCTCTTGCAGTTTGTGGGACCTTGCTGTGTGCAAATTGGCAGTTGAGTTTCCTTCATTACAACTGTGACTACACTTCAAAAGTACTTAATTGGCTGTGAAGCGCTTTGGGACATCTTGAGATTGTGAAAGGCCCTATATAAATGCAAATTCTTTCTTTCTATGGGGGCATCAGAGCTGAGCCTGATCCTGCTCTCACCTGATTTCGGCATATGTGCATTTACAGTAGGGCTTTACTGGATAGTAATCAAGGGCGGGAACCCTGGCTGATTCCCTTCCCCCCCCCTACAATCTTAGCCCAAGACTGGTGAGCCCACCTTGCAGTGCTCATACCACCAGGCTGACTGAGCATACAGAGCACAGAGTGAGGATCGAACCTGGGGCTGTCCTGGTCTGTATGCCTCAGCTGATCACTGCTTTAGTTAAGCTGTTGGGATCAGGAACTTGGTGGAATGAGACCTCAATCCACTGTTCCAGCTGCTTGCACGCAGACTTTTGGTGCCCTGACCCACTGCACACCATCCTTATCTTCTAAAGCAAACTAATACTTGTCATTTTTTGTTATATTGGTGTGAAAGGGATAGTATACTTAACATGAGCAGACATAGCCCTTAACAGGCATTATTGTTCTTAATAAAATCTCTACTTTTTTCCCCAGGAGTCACTACTGCCTCGGTTCTTCCTTTAGCTCTGAAAGGGAAATATCCAGGCTGTAAATGTTTGGTCACTACCACTCTACATGCAATCAACAACAGGTTTGCTTCTGTGAGGAAAGCTTAGTCTAAACCAATTGTTCAACATCAAAATGAGGGCCTCATTTTTATCCATTGAGACTATTGGCTTTGATATATATATATTTAAACAGAATGGAATAACAAAAGGCCATTTGCTCCTTTCACAGACTATGTGCAATCTGCCCTCTTGTGGATTCAGCCTCACCCATTTAATCTCCTGAAAGTTCTACATAAAAAACAAAAAGGTGGTGATGCAGAACTCCAGAATAGTCCTCCATCCCAACATCTCCACTGTTAAATCTTGGCCTATTGTCCCCTCCCTGTCTTGTCGGGTCTTTCTGCATGAATGAGCTAAGGTGTGCCAAATGACCTTCCTCATCGGAACTCTTTTACTGGGATCCAGTTCCACTTAACTTTAACTTTGGGGTGAAAAACAATCTTCCAATTCTTTGAGTTAGTGGTGGGAGACTTCTGTGCAACATTACCAGGTTACTTAGGGGAGAGAAATATTGAAAAACATTACCATCACTAGAAATCATATCAGCCACAAACTGTATACTCCATATTATTAATGACATAACTCAGTCACTGTAATGCGCTGAACAGTTTAGGTGCTGCTGCATCATATTTTAAATAATGGTCATGGATCCTTTACTTAGAAATGAGGTAATCATGATTAGCTTTTATTGTTGTTAACAATTCTAATTAGGTTTGAATATATAATAGAAAAAAAAACTGGGGTCAGTACACAAGCCAGACAGTAGAAAAGGACAAGTTGTTTTCCAGTAAATCTCCTTGAGTTAAAGTGATGAAGGAATATACTCAATAGACTAATAGAATTTATGGGCAGAACAAGTTCTGTGACTTATGATCTCTGGAGGCTCTGAGCAGGAAGCTGTGACGTTGTATGATTAGTGTTTTTAAAAAATCGGTTAAGGAGGGCAAAAGTTTAATTCATCCATCAAGCCTGTATCCAGCAGTGAGTTGCATTAATCATTGGCTGAGATAAAATTAGTGGACGCAGAGTTAGGGACTGACAGGAGGACGGTGTGAGAGAGGCATTTCCTGGGATAATGGAGAGGAAATAAAATTCCAGGGATTGATTAGCAGTACAAGTGACTGGGCGATAATGGTGTAAATGTGTTGCTGTGAATTTCAAAGATGAAATTGAGGTCTATAATTGAAGCTATTGAGCCTGAGCTATGGTAACCTTTTTTGGGGGGTATTCTGCCCCATAACTGCTTTCCTGTAAACGGATAAGGATTTGGGAAGAGCCTGACGAGAAGTTATTACACTCATGGAGTGAATGTCATCATCAGCGTGCTGCTCTAATGAGCCAGTCACAAGGAATAATAGTTAGTTTTCCCACCAACCTTGCCCCTCCTCTCCTGTAGGTGCTGACTGTCGGTGGTGGGCGGTTTCACTGGTGCTGACAACGTTTGCCCTTATCCAACTGGTCATCATTCATGTGTTAGGCTAAGCAGTCAGTGTCAGCAGACCATTTGACTCTAGTGGACATCATACCAAGCCCAATCCTATCTGCACCAGACGCCCACAGACACATGCACTTTCCACCAGGGTACCAGATAGCGATCGGGAGTGGGAACCCTATTTGACTTTTTTTTCCCCATGCTAGTTCAGAGACGCCAAGGCCTACTGAAACATCTCCTCCACTGCCTCAGCTGAGATTGGCCAATTCAGTACAACCCAGTAATTGAACCTGGGACTTCCTGGGTCCTGTAGGGTTGGTTTTACCAACTAAATCATCAGAGCAGCTCCGATATTAGTAATGGGGTCATAAAATATGGAATTACTGCCTGATTCCTTACACACAGCTCGGTCCAGTTTTCTGCTTTGTTATGAGGACTTTGCGCTTCACACCCAAAGCAAGAGAACAAAATGGAGAAGCAAGTCACCACAACGCATCCTAATAGCAGTTCCAAGAATTACACTGGAGGCGACTGGGTCAAGGTCAACAGAGGGGGAAGAAATGGGCAAAGAAAACAAATTGAGAACACCATGCTCCACTTCAGCTTTTCCAACGCTGAGTAAAGCACCTTAACAGTGTATTGAATCAGATGCAGTGAGGTAGTGTGCATGTTGGACAGACAAAATTAGAATGGAAATAAAAGTTGATGTCTCCAGACCAGTCACTCACTTGACTTCCAGTGTCAAGTATTGTGAGTCGCAGAGCTGCCTGTCATTGCAGCTCATGTATCTTGGCCAGCTGGGTCTTGTCAGGTCTCCAGCGAGCAATGGGGGAGGGACAACAGATGGCGGTTGCCAGAACAAGACTTGTCTCGATTGAGTTGTGCCTCTGTCACCTCGTTGCAGAGGATCTTTGATCCTGGTGATGAAATCTCCAGCTGAGCGGGTCCCAACCTTCTGGCTGAGTGGGTTGTGTGTGTGTGTGGGGATGGTGTGTGTGTGTGTGTGGTGCTGCCACTAATTGGGGGGAGCAAGAGTGGGAAACCATTGAATTTGGCTACAAATCCTTAAATACAACGAATCAACTTCTCAATTTGTGCTAAATATATTTCTGGAAATGCGGACAATTATTGAAACACTAACTTACAAGCTCGGGAACAGAAACAAATTATATAATACGTGGTTTTTAATATTGCAACTTAAGTCATAATTACAATAGTTTATAATATACAACAGAAAACTGGCCGTGTAGTCGCAAAATACATTTATACAAATAACAAGTAAACTAAATGGTACAATTTTAAAGAGGGTACAGGAACAGAGAGATCTGGGGGTGTATGCACACAAATCTTTGAAGGTGGTGGTAGGAAAGTTGAGAAAACTGTTGAAAAAGCATATGGGATCCTTGGCTTTATTAATAGAGGCATAGAGTAAAAAGCAAGGAAGTTATGCCAAACCTTTATAAAACATTGGTTAGGCCTCAGTTGGAGTTTTGTGTTCAATTCTGGGCAACACACTTTAGGAAGGATGTCGAGGCCTTAGAGAGGGTGCAGAAGAGATTTACTAAAATGGTACCAGGGATGAGGGACATCGGTTATGACGAGAGACTGGAGACGCTGGGGTTGTTCGCCTTAGAGCAGAGAAGTTTAAGAGGAGATTTGATAGAGGTGTTCAAAATCATGATCGGTTTTGACAGAGTAAATAAGGAGAAACTATTTCCCATAGCAGAAGGGTCTGCAACCAGAAGACACAGATTTAAGGTGATTGGCAAAAGAACCAGAGGTGACATGAGGAATTTTTTTTTTACGCAGCGAGTTGTGATGATCTGGAATGCACTGCCTGAAAGGGAGGTGGAAACAGATTCAATAGTAACTTTCAAAAGAGAATTGGATAAATACTTGAAGGGAAAAAATTACAGCGCTATGGGGAAAAGGCAGGGGAATGGGACTAATTGGATAGTTCTTTCAAATAGCCGGCACAGGCACGATGGGCCGATTGATCTCCTTCTGTGCTGTATCATTCCATGTTTATAGAGGTAAACAGCAAGCTAAAATACCCAATAAATACCTGGAATGTATCTAAGGTACCAGAAATACAGGTAATAGTAATAAACTGAACCATTCAGTACATTTAACATTGTCGAGGTTGATATAATTTTTGTTGGTATAACTTTTGCTGAAACACGATGCTGTTTATGTGCAGTAAGCAGAGGTCCAGTTTTCTTTGTATGCTGGAAGGCTGAGGGTGCACTGGTATAAACCATTCTAATTGAATCCTTTCCAAATTTTTAGTTCTACTGCGAGATGCTGAACTAATCAGGTTTCATATTTTTCTTTTTAACACAATTTTGTGTTAGTTCATCAGTGACCCAGTAGGCTGTGTTGTGAAGTGACATTACGTGGGTCTGAGTCCGTGATTTTTCATAGGGAAAGTTCTTGATCTGGGCTGTGCAGTTTGGAGAAGGGAAGCGGTGAGTGGAGTTTCTTGGTTGTGGCTTTGGCTGGGGGATTGGGGTGGGGAAGATGTTTGTTAAGACGCCCTAGTCTGATCTATGCTGTTACAATATCTGGGTGGGGGGAGCGCTGAGTAGAGGCCCTGACTTCTATTGTGCCCACAGACAGGAGCATTGATGTGCCGTCAGTAAGGAGGAGAGGGTTGTGCTGAGCAATGGTTTCAGCCTCCCTTGTGCAGTTGGAGGACTGACACCATAATGAAAGAAGTGTAGGTGAATCACTGAGCTGCTCTCATGCTCTTCTAGCACCTGCATTAATTTCCACTCGAACATCACCACTGTGTTTAGTAATCTCCACTGGCTTCAATGCATTGAATTCAAAACCCTTATCCTCGTTTACAAATCATTCCACAGCCTCACCCTACCCTACCTCTGCAACCCTATGTGCCCGCACAGTCCCTCTGCTCTTCTAAAGCTAGCTTTCTCTCTATCTCCCTCCTCTCCACCTTTGGTGAAACAGCCTTCAGCCATTGTGGCCCTTCATTCCAAGACTTACACTCTCAGTTCCTCTGCCTCTTCAGACCCACCTTCAAAAGACTCCTTTAAACTGACCTCTTTGACAATGCCTTTGGTCAACACCCAAAACTCCTGTTGCTGGTTGGCGTGTTTTCGCTTCTGTGAAGCACCTTTCGTCAAAGGTGCTAAATAATTGCAAGTTGTTAATTGCATATTGACAGAGGCCAAGGGATCACTTATACCCATCCGTCTCTTGGCTGACGCATAGTTCAAGTTGTATTTATTTGTATGCATTAAGTCTCTTTCATGTAAAGAAAAGACACAAATGCTGTAAGTTACAGCCTATTGTTCAGTCAAACTATTTCCAAAGGGATTGAAGTTATTTGGATAAACCATGGTTTAGATGATAAGAAGCCAGGATTTAAAGGGTTACACCAACTGGAGGGCGCAAATAAGGTTTGGACTATTTGTCAATTCTACTGGCTGTAAGAGTTCTATGTAAAATGACCCTGGGCAGTCTCAATCAACCCTTGTGGACATGGGCCTGCAGTCTAAAACTGTCCTGAATACAGCTCTGATTAGCAACCTCACCTCACTCAAAGAGGCCACAGGATGGCTGCTGCGGGAATCGGAAAAAATGTCACAATGGTGCAGTAGATCATGCTTTTCGAAGTCGGACCTGAGACTACATCAGGGTAGAAGCTGCACTATTCTTGACCTGGGAATGCTTGACGACACTGGGCGAGTGAAGTTAGAAGAGTTCCAGTCCCCATCACTCATCACCGTAATGAGCTCGTAAAGTAAAGAAAACCCCCCAAAAAGACAAATGTCTGAAAAAATAGTTTAGCAAGATTTATTTGAAAAATGTTTTCTATGAAGATCTCACTTTTAACAAGTCAATGGGTAAATGCACTGCCTGGTGTGGTACTGAGGCATACAGACTGGGAATGGCCCAGGTTTGATCCAGTGTTACAAGGCTGGGTAAGAACAGGAACAGAATGGGCTCATGTGATTTGGGCTTTAGCTACTTTTTTAAAAATTGGATTACTAATTTAGATGAACAAATAGCCCGATTAACCAAATGTTGGGGAAGGGGCAGAAAAGACAAATGTCTGCTTGTCTTTTGAGGCAGACCCTGTGGCTCACTGTTGTAACTACACTGCTTTATAAGCAAGGATCTCACGTCCACCAGTGTTTACTACTCTCCAGGTTTACTTGCAAGCTAGAAAATATAAGGCAGGAGCTCATTAAAATAACAGGTCTGTTATGCACAGTAAATAGAGTAGATGGGAGCAGAAAGTTACAAAGGGACATTGATAGATTAAGTGAGTGGGCAAAACTGTGGCAGATGGATTTCAATGTGGGAAAGTGTGAGGTCATCCACTTTGGACCTAAGACAGATAGATCAGAGTATTTTCTAAATGATGAGAAGCTGGGAACTGTGGAGGAGCAGAGAGATTTAGGGTCCAAGTACAAAAATCACGAAAAGCTAGTGGACGGGTACAAAAAATAATTAAAAAGGCTAATGGAATGTTGGCCTTTATCTCAAAAAGGCTGAATATAAAGGGTGGAAGTTATGTTACAGTTATCTCAGCTCTGGTTCAACCCCATTTAGAGTACAGCGTTCAGTTCTGGGCACCGCACCTCAGGAAGGATATATTGGCCTTGGAGGAAGTGTAATGTAGATTCATCGGAATGATATAAGGGCTAAAAGGTTTAAATTATGAGGACAGGTTGCATTCCCTTGAGTATAGAAGATTAAGGGGTGATCTAATTGAGGTGTTTAAGATGATTAAAGGAATTGATAGGGTAGATAGAGTCTGGTGGAGTCCAGAACAAGGGGGCAAAACCTTAATTAGAGGTAGGCCATTCAGGGGTGATGTCACAAAGCATTTCTTCACACAAAGGCTAGTGGAAATCTGAAACTCTCTTCCCCAAAAAGCTGTTGAGGCTAGGAGTAGATTGAAAATTTCAAAACTGAGATTGATAGATTTTTGTTAGACAAGGTTATTAAGGGTTACGGAACTACGACGGGTGGATGGAGTTAAGATACAGATCAGCTCGAGGGGCTGAATGGCCTATTCATGTTCTTAAGTCAACTGAGCAACACCTTGATCAAGGGTCAAACCCAAAATCTGAACCTGCCGTTTCCCTTTTCAGGGCCTGCTGTCTATTTCCAGAAATTTCCGTTTTTATTTCAGATTTCCAGCATCCACAGTTTTTAACCTCTGCAGTAAAAAATATACAGCCTGCTGTAACTGCATCACTAACCATCTACAACCTCGTCACCCACAGAGGTATAAAGGACAATGAATGAAACATGAGGCAACAAGCACAGCCAGCATAACAGTGTAAAACAAAATCAATGAATAGATTGTCTTATAACCCAGATTAAACTGCAATCCCTGAAGCTCATTAGCTTGGACAACCTATTTGTCATCTCACGTAAGCTTATTAAAAATATAATAGTGCATTTAAAATATTTACAGGCTTTCTTTTCGTTGTCTGCTCTGATGGGAGTCAGGAGAAGGTGTGTGGGAGCTGGGCTAGAGTCCCACTCGGCACAAGGCAGCACGTTTTGATGCAACACTGCTTTCTCATGGCTCTTCTTGCTGATTTATCGGCATTCAGGCTCAAGTGAACGTGCTTTGATAACAGACGGTCCTCGTTCCAACCAGCTAAAGATGAATTATTTGGTTTATGCTGGTGTGAGCAATAGACTGAAAGCAGGAGCACAAACAGTTTTTCAAAATCTATAGCCTGGAAATTACGCTATGTGACAGAGTGAAAAATGTTCATATAAAATTATCTTCTATGCCATTTCAACTTTAACCTTTCTAAGGTAAAACTTTAATGTTAACATGTCCATTAAAATATACAGAATAATTTTGTATGCTATTACCATATTGTGTAATTTTTAAGTGTATGCATCCTTAACCGGTGTTAAGAACCACGGAGGAGATGAAAAGAGGTTTTGATTATCTATATTTGCCCTGACATATTCTGAAATATTAATATCAGTGTCCAGTAATAGATTAGTTACCCGTGCAGTTAACTCGCCAATACACCAGATATCTTTTTACAGTTGAAGTGGAGGGTGGCACACATTCAAGTATTTTTTCTCTTATGGGCCCTAGGTTTTTTCTGGTATTTTGCCTCTCCCCGGAGATTACATGGCTGTGGGGGTGGGCGAGAGATTGGGAGGGAGGTAGTGGGGAGGGAGGTAGTGTTCAGTCATGATGCTCCAGCCATCATGGCGTGGGGCAAGCTTGATGGACCAGCTGGTCTTTTCCTGCCCATCAATTTTGTATGTTCGTTTGGCAGGACACTGAATTGGGCCTGTGATCTCCCCACATGGTGAGTTCCCACTCTCTGCCATGCCAGTGAGGAAGGTGGCGAACTGAAGCTTTCTCATTGGGTTAAGAGGGAACACCGTCATGTCAACAACTGGAGGATGCTCTTGCACGCCTCCTAGTGGCTGGTCACAGAGCTGGTGAGGAGGCTCTGTTTTAAAAATGTATAGAAGTAGAAAAGAACAAAATTGCGGAAGGAGCTTTTTGTTGAAACTTTAAAGAGGTAGTCAAAAATTGGGAGAGAGAAATTAAACCGTATGGATCTGTATCGCTTTCATTTTGCTGTCAGGTTACAATGTCATCAGAACAGAAATTGCATTGCTTTTGTTTTTATAAAATGTGCTCCATATTTCAGCCTCACATTACATGAAATGCTTCTATCCCGATGGTAGAACTGATGTGCTATTTGTCAAAGAGCGTACTTTTAAATTTCAACACTTCAATAATACATTTTTATGGCCTTTTCAATCCTGTCCCAACACAATGGAAAAAGTGTCTAGATCTGTAAATTTTATTTTTGGACTTAAAAGTAGTTTCTTGAATTACAGCCGGCTGCTATTTTCTGCTGGTTAGTGTCAAAAGATTCAACTTAAAAATGTTCATATTGTTGGAGTTGATGCCACCTACTGGTGTGACCTCGGTTTACAAAAAGCTTCAATCACTATGAATAACACTGCAGTTGGGCCGAGGATTGGGGCAGAGAAACTCTTTAACTTCAAATTTTTAGTCCTTGTTTAAAATTTCCATGAGCGTTTTTTAAACACATCTCACCAAACGATGCTGTTATACAACACCACCCACCTCCGACCCCATCGCTGCATTAATCATTTATTCTTCATCGTTCTCCTTCTTCCATTACCCTCAGCCCCTTGCCCCTGCCCAGAGTGTTACCACTGTAGGGATGGTAGTGGGTTCTCGGCTGTAGAACACTCTTGCCTTGCAGATGAGTGTGCAAACCACTCTTCCACATTCATCTTATTGCTGTTTTGTGATGTTACTCATGTAGAATGGCTTCTGTCTTTTGCTACATAATGACAGTCACTGCAACCCCCGCAAAAAAAACTGCCATGGGACATTTCCAAAGCGTTACATAAATGTAAGTTTAAAAAAAACTTGTATTTATGTAGCGTCTTTCACAACCTCAGGACGTCCCAAAGCACTTTACAGCCAAATTAAGTACTTTTTTTTGAAGTGTAGTCACTTGTAATGTAGGAAACACGGCAGCCAATTTGCACATAGCAATGTCCCACAAACAGTAATGAGATAACGACCAGATAATCTGTTTTAGTGATGTTGGTTGAGGGATAAATATTGGCCGGGACACCGGGCAGAACTCCCCAATTCTTCTTTGAATAGTGTCATGGGATCCTTTACATCCACCTGAGAAGGCAGACAGGGCCTCTGTTTAATGTCTCATCTGAAAGATGGCACCTTCGACAGTGTAGCACTCCCTCAGTACTGTACTGAAATGTCAGCCTAAATTTTGTACTTCAGACTCTGGAGTGAGACTCGAGCACAAATGTATTAAGCATTTGTACGTTGGTGTCATCCAGCTGTTGGGCAACTCCAGTTTACCACTAGATGGCATCCGATCAACATACATGCACAAAACTTTAAAAGGCTCCTCCAGTAAAAAGATCCAAAGAAAAAGAGTATAATTTCAAACAAGGCTTCGACAGGTTACTGCTGCAGTACCTTGTACGACATGGTGAAGGGATCCAGGTTCTCCACTTTGGGTGACTTTCTGATGCCAGGGCCGTCTGGAGGTCAATTCTAAGGGTAAAACCTGTGCGAGCCAACGAGCACTCTTGCACATTCACCGATCCCGTCACTGAACTTTAGCAGAGGGACAGGTCAGTTGCTTGCACAATCGTTCAGTACAATGCCGGGCTCCTGCTCAGTGCACCTGTCACCGCATTAACTTAGATCAGACATAGGATGATATTCACAGGCTGTTTGATGGCAGCAGTCTGTGGGGAATGGGGGAAGGTAGAGAAGAAGGGGAGGCCAGACCAAGACCTGTATTACTCCACAGCTGAATGTTCTTAGGACAATAATCAGGATCACTGGGTCAGAATATACTGTGTGTAGAGAATCAGCTATTTGGGAGCATCTTACAGGAGTGGGGGCAGAGTAATTTATATACTGAGACACACAATCCTTTCCTCCTCTCTTATCCTAGTCAAACTACCATTTACTAGGTGTGCTTTATTTATGGTGGTAAATAAAAATAAAACCTATTAATGCCGTAGCTCCATTTGTACTCTGTGTAGGAACCACTCTAATATACATTGAGTGCCTTTGCCAAGGTCCATTGGTGGGAATGACAATGTTTTGGCCTGTGGATGTAGCTGGGTGAAACCTCTGGCAACGGTTTCCATAACCGATTAACCTAAGTTAGCCCATGAGTAATATGCAAATCCCAGTGGTAGACCACTACAATCGGTCTCAGTCATGGACCCAGGGAGTGAGGAGCTAACTGACACTTAACTGCATGACGTCATGGGCCTAAGTAATATTACTGGACTCATCCAATGATGCTCCAGGCACTGAGTCTTTATCACAACATCTTTGTTCTCCTCCTCCTGATGCGTAATCCTCTGAATTTAACCAATAGTAAGTGGCAAATGTATAACCATGAGTGGGTTTTAAGGCCAGTAAAGTTGCACAGCTATAACTGAGGGATCCTCACAGTCCCCGTGGCACTTCCACTACTGGGTGTCAAGTATCAATATTACACCCAACAAGTGAAGCATCACTTTGTTAGTTTCAGCGTGAAGCATTCTGAAGTAAAATGACACATTTAAAGCAAATAGAATGTAGTGCCAAGCTACAGTGTGCACCTTATCAGCAAGAAAAACAGTAGAATAAGAACCATGGTAATAGACCATCACCAATTTATAGCTGATAGTTTTGGTAATACTGTTGAATTGTGCCTTGGACACCTCTGCATGGTGTGCATTATGTTTGTGATCCTACACTCGCTGACCTCAGGGTTTCAGTTGTGCCCAGTGACGGGGAAGTACCTTGTGTCCGCACAGCTCCAAGGGGCATTGGAGCCATGCTGGGCGCAGGCTGTTCACTTAGCTTCTTGTCCATGGAAGATGTATGGCACAGGGAGATCCAAGATAAAGGGATAAAATACGTAAAAACAGAAAAGCAAGTTTGCTTTTCAATGGTTGGCAATGGCTGTTAGTGCTCTGGAATATTGGATTTAATGGGATTTATGTTTCTTGGTTACTTTCCTGAACATTTTATGTATTTCTAGAAGGATATGGTTAAGATGTTGCCTCAGACAATGCTCATTCACCTCTCTCGTTGCTGGTCCTTACCTATGGTTCTGCCGCAGTTCCCACTTTCAAACTTAGCGGGAGTCCATCCCGGCATCTCCGTCTGTGAAAAGCAGCTTCCCCAGAATCCCTGAGTAATAGGGTCCGAACACCATCCTGTTGTGATGCAGAATACGGCTGAATGTGGAGCCAATCTCCTTTAGCTCTGCTTGAATTGGAGCAAGGCCCCCTGGGAGAGCATGAAGACAGTTCTGTGGACTCAAGGAACTGAGAAAACCCTTCAGGTACGAGTGTATCCGCTCACCTACGGAAAGAGATACAGGATGATGAAACCAGCTAAATAACAATGCACAGTAGCCCAGCAGGGTGAGGCCTGGCAAGGCATGGTCTAGCAGACAGCGCAGATGATGCTAAAAAAAATATGGTTATTAAAAAGTATGGAGTGATCTCAGTTAATATATGGAACAAGTTTCTGCATTAGTGCAGTGAATGCAGAATATATTGACATTCAAACAGAAATGCGGTGGATTGTGTTTTATTGGACTATCCAGAGATTTGGATTGTTTGATTGGACTATCCAGAGATTTGGATTGTTTGATTGGACTATCCAAATGTTTGGGCTGTTTTTGTTGAACTAGCCAGATGTTTGGATTGTTTTTTGTTGAACTATCCAGACGTTTGGATTGTGTTTGTACTATCCAGAGATTTGGATTGTGATTGATTGGACTATCCAGAGGTTTGGATTGTGTTTGATTGGACTATCCAGAGGTTTGGATTGTGTTTGATTGGACTATCCAGAGATTTGGATTGTGTTTGATTGGACTATCCAGAGATTTGGATTGTGTTTGGACTATCCAGAGATTTGGATTGTGTTTGATTGGACTATCCAGAGGTTTGGATTGTGTTTGATTGGACTATCCAGAGGTTTGGATTGTGTTTGATTGGACTATCCAGAGATTTGGATTGTGTTTGATTGGACTATCCAGAGGTTTGGATTGTTTTTTATTGAACTATTCAGAGGTTTGGATTGTGTTTGATTGGACTATCCAGAGATTTGGATTGTGTTTGATTGGACTATCCAGAGGTTTGGATTGTGTTTGATTGGACTATCCAGAGATTTGGATTGTGTTTGATTGGACTATCCAGATGTTTGGATTGTGTTTGATTGGACTATCCAGATGTTTGGATTGTGTTTGATTGGACTATCCAGATGTTTGGATTGTGTTTGATTGGACTATCCAGATGTTTGGATTGTGTTTGATTGGACTATCCAGATGTTTGGATTGTGTTTGATTGGACTATCCAGAGGTTTGGGTTGTTTTTTATTGAACTATCCAAGGGTTTGGATTGATTCGCATGAGAAAGATCTGTGGACACTTTGTTCACAAATTCCGTCCTTTACTGAGTTTCTTCTCGTGCCAAGACAAAGGGGGAAGAAAGTTATTGGTGGACATTTCCCATCAACTGGACATTCCTGATTAATGCTTTAAATGTTGAAAATATTTCCAATACACCCATGCTTCTGATTGTAGCACATTATTTTAAACGTTCCCTCCCCATCCCAATTTTCTCCTATCCAATCTTGAAGGTGCTGACCCATACTGGGGTACAGCTCCGTGGATGTCAGTATCCTTTGGCACTTCGCCAACATGGCCACCCTTTATGTGTGAGCAAAGACAGTAGTGGTAAGCTGTTCAACTATGGGAGGGGCAGAGGGCATCACAACTGAAGAGTGGGAACCCTGACTGATTTTCTTTCCTATGGGTTTTATGGCCAATTATAGTGCTGCTTTTCTCAAGGTCAGCTAACTCAGCACAGAATGGAAATCATACCTGGGATCTTGCTGGTCCAGGTGCCTCAGTTCTACAATGGGCATTGCTTGCACCAACTGAGCCATTGTGTACATTGTTAATGATGATTATAAATGGAGTGAATGGAACATTGTTTTTTAATCTGAGTAAAGAAGAACAACACATTTTTTTTTACAGCTTAACATCATTCAGAAAACTGTCTTGGTTGAGCTTAACTCCACTGATCACCTTTTAGGAATACATGGCTTACTTTGCAGATCTACACAGGACTCACCTATCAGATTGCGAATGACATTGTCTCTCTGTGTAATGCTTCTGATTTGTCCTTTTAAGGTGGCTTCTTGCTCACTTGTCAGAGGAATGTATCCGTGTTCAGGAAGTGACCTGCTGACCTCTCTGTGCACCTGGTCACTGACTGCAAGTAAAGCTTCTTCTAACCTGAACATCCTGGAGATTGACGGGAGGAGCAAAACAAGAATCCTTTAATGTAAAGCTTTCTGTTGTCACTGAGGGAGAGGGACCCTTTGGTTAAAGATTTCACCTTTTCAGGATTCAACGCTCCAGCTGTTCTTGGCTTTAAAGATTAAAGCTTCAACCGAGCTTGTGATCGGGAGAAAGAAACTGGCAAAATTAGGAACCCCCCCCCCATCCCCCAACATCTGTCCTCCTGTTGGCCACCCAAACAGGTGATCGCCAATGAACAGAGTCCAGATCGTTCCTTACACTCAGCTGAACAGGAAATATGATAATAGGACTTGGATGTAAAATGGGGGCAAGGTAGAAAACAGTCAAAATGGAGGTGGTGGTGGAGTGGGGGGGGGGGGGTAAATCAGACTTAAACAGTCTTAAATTAACATTTTCCAAAATGATATGTGCAGGAATTTTATTTTGAGGCAGCATGTTACACGGGGGACCTGCTACTCCCCACACACAATGCCAAGAGTCGCAGAATGCAGCCTTTCCCCATGCGGAGTTCCCGACCTCAGACATGTCTGTGGAAGGGTTCTAGGGATGAGGAAAAATCCAAAGGTGAGTCGCTCCAAGCAGCTGGCTCAAGAGACACTGCAGAGGCTTGGCACCGAGTTTAGGAAATAGTGAGATATGAATAGCCCTGGGAGAAAACAAAAACTACCCCTTAATCTCCCGAAAACAAAAACCTCCCATAAAGTGAAAATAAATCCTATTTTGAAATTATTCTGCCCTTAACAGAAGAGCAATTATTTTGCATCGATGTGCAGGTGCCCATTTTCCCCACCAGTAGTCATTTTGATTACCAATACAGCATACTCTGATGGAAGGTCATCGACCTGAAACGTTAACTGTTTCTCTCTCCACAGATGCTGCCTGACCTGATGAGTGTTTCCAGCATTTTCTGTATTTAAATACAGTCTACTTGTTTTGCACACAGCTGGTTTAAGCTGAATCGAGATCTGTGTAGGAACCAGGCCCAACCCCAATGCGTTTCGGAAGAAGATAAAGAGGATCACAACTCTATTCAACAGCTGTGACAATGCATAATCCTTCTGGTTAACATCTCATCGCAGGCCATGGGTAAACACCAGGGGAACAAGATGTGCCGCACAGGCTGTGGGACAGAAAGCAGTGGGAAAGTTCAGACCTGTCAAGTTTCTTGATTTAAATGAGAGTTCTGAATCCTGTCCCCCTCCCCACTTGTTTTTTGTTACTTCGAGT
The DNA here is from genome assembly GCF_035084215.1 of Heptranchias perlo. Classification (NCBI taxonomy): domain Eukaryota; kingdom Metazoa; phylum Chordata; class Chondrichthyes; order Hexanchiformes; family Hexanchidae; genus Heptranchias; species Heptranchias perlo. Next base: position 12,819,150 of record NC_090351.1, read on the forward strand.
CTATGGCACAGAAACAGGCCATTCGGTCCAACTGGTCTATGCCGGCATTTATGCTCCACACGAGCCTCCTCCCACCCCTCTTAATCTAACCCTATCGGCATATCCTTCTATTCCTTTCTCCCTCATTTGCTTATGTAGCTTCCCCTTAAATGAATCAAATTTGTATATATCCTTTTGCTCTGTAAAGGTTTTTGAGCAGCATTTCCGCCTTTGGTCCACCTGGCTTCCTCCCCGCCCCCAAACCAGGTCTATATTCCTGAACAATCCTGTATCCCTGCTATATTTATGCAAGTCCCATGCCCACTTATGTTGGGCAAACAATGGTAAGATAAGTGGCATTTCAACAGTTCAATAAGACGAATGGTTGTCAGCCTGTTGCAGCCAACCACTTGTTATACTTTCAAGCCTTAACCACCAAAATGCCTTGTTTTGGAGAGGCCTGCCCATGATGGCCCTGAAAAGCAGATGAACCTGGGAAGATGTCCTTGCTTTATATGCTTAAAACAGGGCCCAGCCGGTGGAATAAATATCTCTGCATATCACCAAATAAAAGTAGGCCCATTGCGGCTTACGTTCATTTGCTTAGCAGAGATAGTGCAGTGGGATCAGTGATTGTAGACTCAGCAACATAGATTCATGGTGAAATCATCAGAAGGCAACACGATTGTCAAAATGTATTGAATCAAAGGTAACAGTCTCTTTAAATATGTCATCGTTCCTATGTTGGCTTCAGTATTAGCAGGAGAAAGTGCAACTGCAGGCACCAGAACACGGCACTCAACAACCAAGTGCAAATCCCAGTGTGCCCTGGTATTTGGGCTATTTCTGGATGAAGAGTTACAATATTTGAATGGAGAAATGTGAAAAGGCCATTCAGCCCACCCATCCCACCCATCCCAGCTCACTTTGTTCTTTAGGTAATTGTTGTGGACTTTCACCAATCTCCCTCAAGTCACTGATCTCCCTGACTCCTGTTGAACCAGAAATCATGTTTGGCATCACGGGCTAGAAACGCCATCAGATATTAATATTTATAGATATTCTTTACTGCCAAATGATACTTAAACACATATAAAAAGAAGCAAGTGACTGGTACAGTGGGCTTACACACTGGTCTTTAACTCCATGGACGTGGGCTCATACTGATGGGATTAAGATCTCCTCTCTCTGTTTGATGTCTTAATTTGGTTCTAATGGATGTGACCATAATTTGGCAGTTTCAACCCAAGAGGTCAAAAGAGAGGGGCTGTAAATAGAAATGTTCTCTGAAGATGGGATTAAGGCAAATTGTTGAGGTGGAGTAGAGGTAGCATTTCTTTGCATCAGGCCCACCCTATTCCCGATCTGATGCAGTTACTTAGTGCTCATATTGAAGAAGTATTCAAATTCTGTACTACCACCATCCCTTACCTTAATCGTACAAAATTACTTCACCTCTTCTCCACCCCCACCCCCCCAAAAAGTAATCGAGAACCTCCAAGCTCACTGGCTTCTAGATGATTTGAAAGTGTTAACAGAGTATCTCAACCAGTCAGTAAATCCTTCAAGGCCAATAAATACACTGACGTTTGTCAGTTCTGGACAACACCATTAGTTGGAGCAGGATAAATAACATTTAAAGGCTTAACAGACTATGGGGTAACTTTCCAACGTTGCAGGGCACATATCTGTGATATGGATCTGCACTGCAAAAGATTCTCCAAGCATTTAAACTACTAATTGGAAAACTGCGCACAGTGTGATCCCAAATTTGCAATATGCGTTCTCGTCAAGTGAGGCTCCTGCCATGAGTACAGGTTGAGAAAATAAACCCTTATGCGTATAAGCATAAAGAGTTTGGACTCCCTGCTGAACATCTAAATGCAAAAAGGCACTAGTTACCTTTACTGCTTCCACTCTTAACTTTGATCATTGATTGGCATTTGCAAAGGCCCCTGATTTTCATTGTTGATGGATTTACATGTTTAACATTTTTAGTGGAAATAAACAGTCCCTGTCCCATGGCTGGAGACAGTCAGACTGAACACTGAGCCCTATGGCTGGAGACAGTCAGACTGAACACTGAGCCCTATGGCTGGAGACAGTCAGGCTGAACACCGAGTCCCATGGCTTGAGAAGGCGAGGCTAAATAGTCCAAGCTTGGAAGTGTTCCTTTACACAGAGGGTGATTGACAGCTATAATAGGTTGTTTGGAGGTGTGTTTGAGGCCAGGACTGGACATTTAAAAGGCAGTTCAATGCTGAAAGGGAAAGGCTGTAGAGCTGGTATTCTGGAAAGATGAGATCAAATGGGGCAAAAGAGCTTTCTTCATTGAAACCTACCTTGTGATTATAACTCAAGAAGGCAAGACAAGAACTAGAGAAGCTGTGCATTATGTTGTCAGCCTTCTGCAGTTATAGCGAGATACTGAACCACACAGGTGTTTGTCTACTCTCTCACAGCTGGAAGTTGATTTGCACTGTGCAATATTTGCACCTGTGTATACTGAAGGAATAGAGTTGTAATTATAGCAAGTGTTGATAGATATGCTTCAAAATATTCTGCCTCCGCTGCTGCTTCCTGTTTCCTGGAGACACAGGTGGTCAGATTAACTTACTTGCAATTCAGCCCATCCAACAGGACACAAGTCACCTGCTTTAGTTTATCTACAAACCCAGGCAAACCAAAAATGGCTGCTCCCACTGCATTACTGGTTACCAAAAGGACGGAAGCCACCAGAGTCAGCTGATCGAGTCTCTGCTGCAGCTGCTGCAGACGTGATCTGTCCATCAGCACAGTCTGTAATGAGGGGGAAAAAAAACACAGCGTTGGTTCATGGTGTCTGTCAGCAGAAAGGCTACAGCATTCAGTCAATCAGTGCTGGACAGCGGGAACATCTGATGAATGAGAGCTCATTTAAAGTGTCAAGTCAGTTCAAACTAAATCCGGCAGATAATGATTCCTTGTCCTTGGTGAGTTAGCGGAACTCAGCCAGCACTGCAGTTGCATCTGCTAGAATTGACCCCAGCAGACTTTGGCCTATGGGGACATGGCGGGGAGGAAAGCCAGCAAACGTTCCCATACCTGATTGCAATTGAGTGACCTCTGCTGGACAGCATGCGGGTGTGAATGTCGGGATTGGATTTGGCTGTGATCTTGGCCATGGTTGAATAGCTCACTAAAACTCATGGTGTAGACACGAATGGCCACTTGCTCACAGTACCTAAAGGCTGGCAGCGCCCAGGAACTGTACTGCAGCAAAGGTCAGCACCCTCAGGAAAGGAAGGGCGATAAGAGCAAAAGAAAAACCCTGACCTGATAATAGTGTTCGTCCCTCCTAAATTTGTCCCTGTGATAACTGAAGGTTTTGCCATCTTTGGGAAAAATAAACACATTCTGACTTCTCCAAACCCAGAGCAGTGGTTGGCTGTGCTCACTTTTATTTTCAAAACAACTTTCTCTTTTAGAAACAGTGATGATGAGCAGGTTCCTGGATTGTGATTGGACTTCAAATGTATCTTGGGGTCAGTTTTTCTGTGAATTTTCCTCCCTTCATTTTAATACTTTTCTTCCACTCCCAGTGCGTTGCCCCTCCCCCACTGCACCACTGGGAATGACAGAGTATTTGATTTTGGTGCCTCTGTACATGTGGGATGGGATCGCAACCTGACAAAACTGGCGAGGAGCAAATAATATTAAGTTTCATTTCTGTAGGTGTAGGCAGATGCGAAGTTAGCTCCAGGAATGATCCAGTTTCAGATGCAGACAGTGCCATTTATTTTCTGTTAATAACCGACTTGAAGCAACCCTATCATCAAAATAAACCTGAATTTTACTTTTTGTAATGACTATTTTGAATTAAAATTGTGGAGGAATAATCTGCAAGAGACCAACAGTTTATCAGTACCTCATGACAGGGGATCAGGAAACCCATTCTCAGCCACTGAACCTTGGATTGAGTCTCAGCATCAGGAATACTTTCAAAAGTCAATTGTTAAACAGAATCTATTTTATTTCTCTCTATTTGTTTATTTTTTTGATTGCCGATGGCCTTTGGGAGAAATTGTGCAGAAGGAGTAATGGAACCTGACAGTATGACCAGAGCTGGCCTCACACTTTCAACAACCGCAAAAGTCTTGGGCCCCTTTCAACTTTGATCAGCAAACATAGGACTTTTTTCTATGCAATTGCCAGGTTCCTCTATGTTGTTCAGGAGACTAGTCCACCGCTCGGTCTGACTCTACCCGGATGCGTCTTCTCTGTCTCTTCCTGAATCTGCCACCATGAAACACATCAACTTGCTGGTTTCATGGATAGAAAGTAGAGGGGGCACTGACTGCTGATAGGAATTAAGTACAAGGCCATGGCAATGGCAGACTATGACTGGGTAGAGGAGGAGGGATGGGCACAGTTATGTCACTATCATGACAAATTGGGTCCACACACAAACCAATTAACCAATAGGACTGAGACTGCTCTACAAAAACCAAGTACACCCTTCTCTTTACATTTCCGTGTTGGTGCACAGCTGAAGTTAATATGTGTGCTCGCACAGTAATGTGGAACCATTGGGACATGTCAACTGCATGTGACCGGGGTCAAAGAGATTGCAAGTGAGAGGCAAGTGAAGACCTGCAGAGGTGTGAATGAGGAAGAAAGAAAAAATCGGAGGAATTAACTAGCACAGCCCACCCACAGAGTGAGACTGTATGCAACCACATTGGCAGCATTGGCCTAAGGCTGGCAGTGAACTTAAAATAACACAATCATTCAATAACATGATTGTCTATTGATATTAATTCAGTCCCTTTGCACTGTATGATTCAGTATCCTCTGTTAATTAAAAGTTATTGTGACTAATTTAATTGATCTTGGCACACTTAAGACTGAAATGTAGTGGTGGCATATAAGGTACTTCAGCTGAGTCCGTGAAGGCACTTTATTCATCACGCCAGTCTTGTGGTTGCTCGCCCTTCTTGAGGGAACTTGCCCTCTTGCAGCACGGAGCAGGCTATCCACATACACAACATGGGAACAACTATGAGTAATAGGCACAGCACTCTTAAACACGTTCAAATGGGCACTTCCCACTCACTGATGACTCGGAGCTTACCTCTGGATAAGTGTCGCCGTCATGGTCCCATTTCAGCAAGTTCATGTAGCCTTGATTCAGCACCACTGTTGGGCTCACCACTGCTGGACGGTTGCCTTGAGATGGTGAGACTGAATTGGCAGTTTTTTTAGCTGCTGCCTTCAGCCATGCAGTTGTGTGCTCCAGGGCATCTGAGAAATGGGAAATGGAAGAAGGTAAATATGACTGTTTGGTGTAGAAACTACTGTTGCATTAAGGGTCTCTCACTGGCTCAGTTGATAAAGGCAACAACTAAGTGAGCCAAATGGACCAAAAGGTTCCTGGTTTGATTCCTGACCTGTGAAGAGTTAGCTAATTTCAACCAGAGTGGTAGTGGTGTGTACAGACACCGCGGTGCCCACTCCCCTGGGATTCAGCCGTCTAGGCCCTAAACTCTGGAAATCCCTCCCTAAACCTCTCTGCCTCCCTCTCCTCCTTTACGACACTCCTTAAAACCTACCTCTTTGACCAAGCTTTTAGTTACCTGTCCTACTATCTCCTTATGTGGCTCCGTGTCCAATTTGTTTTGATAATCGTCCCTGCGATGCACCTTGGGAGGTGGCGCTATATAAATGCAAGTTGTTGATGTATGAGTTAACACATTTGTATGTCATTCTTGTGTTATTTTGCCGGAGGTGTTGACTCATTTAAAATAAACAGGTTTAATGCCTGCATTAAAAAGCAGACAGATGAATGTCCTACAAACATGCTAAGTACCACCGACAGTAATTGAGGCTTTTGTATGAATATGTAACTGCACGCTCTCACTTTAGCCTCTCGACTGCATAGATACTGCCCTAGGTTTCAACAAAAGATCAGTAAGCTGTGCGCCGTTTCCAATTTCTCTGCAGTCTTTAGGAAGCTGCCACAACCGCTGGTCTGGTTCACAGTGGAACAAGAGGGATTCCCACTTTGTGATTCCTCGCGTGCCGAGTCTCAGCCTCGGGTTGCGCTGGCAGAGGGGGCAAAGTTGAGGCAAGGCCAGACACTTCCAATGGGAAGGAGAAAATTAAGGGAGTTGCCCTTTAGTAACCAGCATCAAAGAGGCACCAGAGAAGGCTGCCCGCCACTCCCCTGAGGTGGGGAACGAGGTGTGCGCATTACATGTGCCCTGGGGAGACCAACAAAAGAGCGAATCGTTTTTTATCTGAGGCTAGAAGTGTATAATTTTCTGTAGCCTGTGCTACCACAAATGTGTTGGACCATGAATAAGGTGTAACACACCCTTCTTATTTAGGCCCTGCCCATGTCAGCATGTGGAAACTGGATAGAGTTTCAGCACGTTCAGTATGTATACTGGAGTAAACCTCAGGGCTTCTTCGTTTGAGAAGTGAAACACTTTCACTTTTGAACATGGGCGTTTCTGTCACACCCTAGCCGCAAGTATTATCTTCTGTCCATTTGTAATGTTGTGTCTCAGATCTACAAACAATTTTAAATCCATAGTGTCCTTGGGAAAAAAATGGAACAGTGCAATGTTGTTTGGGGTGCATTTTCCTTTTTTAGGTGGTGAGCCGGGGGATGTTGGAATTGACCTGAAGGTCATGAATCCTTATAATGATTTTAGTCCTGACGGTCAAGAGCAATTTAAGCCCATGTGAACCAAACTTTAAGGCGCAGTCTAGAGTGTGAAGCCTTAGCTCATACATCACCTTTATGACTGCTTCCCTTGATGCCTTTCATTTTATTTATTTTTGTGTGAGAGGTTGGGGGTGGAGTAATAGCAAATTTAAAAGCTGTATTTTCTGAACTGTGCTTGGTCTATTCTTAACCGTCCACAAAATGATTGTATTTAACTCTTCTCTGGGGAGGGAGGAATCACTTTAGCTGCAATATATGGAGCAACACTGTAAATGCAGTCAGGAATAGCATGTTAACAATTTCTTTGTAAATAGCTACCAGAGCAATTCTTCACCCCCCTCCCCCTCCCCATCCTCATGTCTGCCCTCTCCCTTTATTTTAAGCACATCACTTCCAGCTTCCTCAATTCTCTGCGTTAATTCTCATTAGTTCCTGCAGTTTATCTTCTCACTGTCTTTTCTGAAGCTTTAGTTCTTCTTACTCCTGGGTCTTCACATTTTCACAGTTATACTGGCCATTTCCCCCAGTCCCTCCTCTTCCCAGCTTTACAAAAGGTGTCACACTTGAATCTGAAGGTCCTCTACGGGTGTCTACCAGGGGTTCTATCTACATCTGGATTCCTTGCTGCCACCGAAACACGCAGCAATAAAATTCGGTAAAAGTAGCAAATACGGCCCAGTGCATCAATCTTGAACAGTGTACTGCAAGTGTCCCGTTTAGACAAACAACCACATGCCGAAAGCTGTATGCCACACTTGTGAACTCATTCTCTACAGGAACGGTTCCGTTGCACCTGTTAAGGTCAGGCCGAGCGATGACCGTTTCACTGAGTTGCTTACTGGGCTGTTTGTTGAGGAACTCCTGGAACTTGCTGCGCTCGTACTGGATGGACTGTTGTTGTAGGTGCGGTTTCAAGGTCTGAATGGTAAAGTTCACCATGTCGATCTTCATCAGGTCAAGCACACAGAAGATCTCCCTAAGAGAAGGTAAAACCAGACTAACGATTTTAATCCCATCTTGACGATATAGGCTATTTTACTCTGATATGGTTGCACAGGAGCAGGGTGACTAACTGCAGAGAGACCAAATAAACTTGTGGGATACTTCAGTGGGTGATCACCGAAACATATTTAAAAGTGAATGCATGGAACAAACAGAAGAGGCCACTGGTGGTTTGTTAAGAAGTTTTATTGTCAAAGTTTAACATATGTCAGTGGTGTAAAAAGTAATTATGAGTCTCTGACCTAATCAATTGATTTAGATGGCTTATACAGAGAATAATGCTTATCTGGGAGTGATTATTAGGCAGCAATCCCAATTTATAAACTGTGTGGATATACGTTGAGTGGTTTATAATCATCATCTGAAGAGATGATCCAGAAGGGATTTCAGCTGGAAATAGTAGAACGAGAAAACACGGCCAGTGTTTAAAGGGGGGGTAAATTCAAAACAAATCTGTGGAAACATTATTTCAGTGAGTGAGTGGTAAATCTATAGAACAGGCCTATTGGGAGACGTTGGAAGCAGATAATATTGATTCATTCAAATGCAAATTAGATTTCTTTCAGAAAATAATATTGTGGGATACAGTATGAGTAATTTGAGACATGAAATATAGTAAGTGTAGCATACCCGGGAGGAACAGGTGACTTTGGACCTCTGGCTCCCAAAGTTCTCCACCACTGGGACTTTTCTTGCCTCATATCTGGGTCTGTTGTAGACTAATCGATAGAGACTGATTGCTATGATTAGTCAATAACTCCATTATCATTGTATCATGGGACTACCAGGATGGTAGAAGGCGAACTAGATGGACCTCAGTCATTTTGTCTAGCAATTCCTACGTTCCCTTGGAAATTGTCCCCTTGGTACTAGGGAAAATTCTAGAATTGATTGTTAAGGACAATCTGGTTGAAGATTGAGGGAGATATAAACAAATTGGCAAGAGCTTTATAAAGTGGGAGTCACGCCTGACTAATTTAACAGAATTTTGTTTTAAAGTAACCAAAGATGTAGAAGGGGTGACAGTGTAGATGTGGTTTACTTGGCTGTTAAGTAAGGCTTTTAAGGTTTTTCATACAAAACTAGTTAGGAAAATAAACAGGCCTAGTATTTGCAGCATAAGATGAGTCAAATCATGGCTGAGCATTAGGAAACAAAAGGTCTGTGTAAATGGTAAGGATTCTAGTTGAAGGAATATGATGAGTGTGGTCTTGCAGGGATTGGTGATAGAACCAATACACTTCGACATTTTCATAAATGATGGGTGCAAAGACATGCAGTCGGTGATGCAAAATAAGCAGGGGGATTGCAAGATTAATGGGAAAACACTGACAAAAATAAATCAGGAAAGCGATCTGGGAGTCACAGCAGATAAATCCGTCACATCAAACTAATTCCTGGCTCCTGTCAAGAAAGCAAATGGAATGCTGGGTTCTATAAAAAAAGGAATGAAGCATAGATCGAAGGGGGTTATCCTACCTCTGTAACTTTTAATGTAAAAAAGTTAGCAGCAATTTGGGTACATCTCACAAATACTATCTTTGTGAATCTTTCCAGGAGTATTGCTTCAGACTCCATTTGACTCTGGTGGGACAGTACAATATCATGCCCTCACACCCACTCCCCTCTCCAAACATACCTGAAGAGTGATACAGTCTCCGTGAGGCCTTTCAGTTTCTTAATCTCTTCGTCCCTGACTGGCGCACACAGATTTGCCATCATGCTTATGATGAAGCCGGCTAAGCGCTGGATGTCCAGTGCGTTGTGCTTGGCCTGCTGCTGGATCAGCTCCATGTCCAGCACCTCACTGATCTGTGTCCGCAAACGGGTGTGACCAGGAAGCAGGAGAGAAAACAGTGACTAGAGAGAACAAAAACCAACAATGAATGAGTGAGATTCGGTTCAGACCATCAGCTCTACTCCCATCTGCCTCATTTACTCTTATGCTAAATTCCAAGATCTGGAGTTCATGGATCCAACTGTGAAGAATTCATACCTTGTAACAGCTTAGCCTAGCAATAATTGTGTGAAGATCTGGTCTCTTGATTAAATGGTTTATACATTCTGCACTCAATATAACGTGGTCCTCAAGAACCAAGTGTGTTGTGTGTTCTAAAGGAAATGCTTGCCAGAATCAATTATTTTTTATGGATAATCCTAGCTGAAGTGCAAAGGCCCACAGTGCAGGACAAGACCCAAAATGAAAACAGCGGGAGAGAAAATGAAGTAGCCATGGTTAGATGATGCAAGCTTGGGTTGTATGGCCTTGTAGATTGTTGAAGGAAGAGAAGACTGCGGGATGTAAGGACTTGTACAATTTGAGGTTCTGAGAAAGAATGATTTAGAATTGAAGATGGTGTCTTTATTGCTGTCCTGAAGAAGTATTAAACAACCTGCCCTGAATGGCAGTCCTTTGGTCTTGCCTTAGGTTCCCTCCTGCTACAAGCTGGCTTATCTCATTTGCAAGTGCCCAGTACATCCTTGCTATGGATCAACATGACACCGTGAAGTATTAAGATGCCAGACGTGAAATAACTGGACCAGGACAGCCAGAGAAACAGACTGGTGAAATTCATGTACGAACGCTTAATGTGCTTGTGCCACATTCCTGTATTGAAACACACACATGGGTGAAAACAATACAATACTAGCACATTAAATGTTCCTATGTGAGCTTCACCGATCGGAATATCTATCCTTGTATTCTTTATAAATCTGCAACTGAAAAGGAGACGACTTTAAATTTGCTTCTGATACCTTTATTCCTTGCTGTAGTTTCTTTACAATTCCGTTTGAATTCTCCTAGATAGCTTTTATGAAGCTAAATGAATTGGGGGGCTAATATTCAGCATGGCCACCATCTCTGACTTGGATGTTTAGGAGCAGGCTGAAATGAATTTGAGGCTGTGTTCAGTGGGTTCTGATCACTTTCTTGTTAAAAGCAGAGAAAATCTCATGTAGTTGCTTTGGTAGAAAATATCTGTGGTAGTTCTAGAAAATTCCACTTGCAAACTATGCTGGCCCACTTAGTTTTCAACTTGGTCAAAGCTGAAAGATAAAGCAATTTTCCAGCTTTTAAATGATTTTGCTGCAATTACCCCTCTGTCTCGCTCTCCTTCACCATTCCTCTCTCAGACCCTTCGCAGAGTGTTGCTCTTTCTAGCCCCTTTGACTAATTCCTTTCCTATACCAGAATCTGTATGTAGTCCTTTTCCAGAGTAACTTCCTCTGGACTTATCACAGACCCTGGAGTTCCGTGGGGGAGGGGACCGATTGTCCCACTGTCCTGCCGTAAGGTGAGAGATCGGCAAAACCCCCAGAGAAGCAGCTTAAAGGGCTGAAAACTCAATTGTTGCCGCTTCCCTGGTGGTTTCGCTGGACTCCCACCGAAGCCACGGCAGGACATCGGGACAGCCCCTGCTGAAATTTAGGGCCAGAGTTTCTGGAGAGCGAAGAGTCAATTTAGTGGTTTATGAAGTAACCCTAATTGCCAAGACATGAGCAACTTTTAAAATATTTTCTAACCCTAGTGCAAGGGTAAACATGGATTTGGCAGTTTTACTGCATACATCACCAATTTGGCACAACACTGAAGGGTTTATGGAGTCACTCCATGATACAGACTGACTCATTGACAGATGAACAGCAAATGTGGATGATGCTGTAATGATGTAAACAGAAGCCTTAAAGTTTCAGTGTTCAATTCCAACCTATCTTGCCCAAGGAAGAGAAGTGAGATCTGGGCCAATTAACTTAGCACACGTTTGATTTGGTCCAGTCCGGCCTGAACTGGACCTCAGGCTATCTCTAACCCTCACCTCTTTAACTTCCTGCACCAGTTTGATGGCCTGCGAGTACTGTGGTGGTGTCTCGTTTAACTGGGCCTGCAGGCTATCCCAGAATGCTTTGTGCACAATCTCCTTCACTCTTCTTTCCAAACTGTGAAAGAAATGGACAGATGTTTAATGGAAAATCTCCCTGTGACCGTGCCTCAAGAGGTGCCAGATGTGTAAGAAAGGAAGAATTTGAATTTATATAGCGTCTTATCACATCTTCAGGGTGTCCAAAAAGCACTTGACAGCCAAAGTATTACTTTTTCAAGTGTACCCACTACTAGTACCAGACAGAGAAGGATTACATGTGGTTTGTCTGATGGTCTGTTTGTTCACTGGCTGTCATCCATTCCTCTCCATTTATTTATTTCTCTCCACAACTACTCCTCCCCCTTTTAGTTATTTCAAATCCCAGCCAACTCTTGTCACTGCAATTTTTAAAAGTTTATTTCTACCAGCTCTACGTTTATTATTTCAAAGCTCAGTCTCTCATTTATTTCCTCTTTCCCACCTCGCCTGTCCTATTTATTTTATTCATTCATTTTGCCCTTCCTTATTTATTTTTCTTTTTTTACATTCTTCCTGGATCCTCAACACATTCATCCATCACCAACCAATTACATGGGAGACCCAATCCATTCAACTCCATCGGCAACACCTCATCAACTCTACTAAATGATGGAGCCAATTGATGCAGCCAGAGCACCGTGCCACTGACCCTGCGTACACGGTGAGCTGATCTCACCAGATAAAGTGAGATGTTGCATGTTTCAGTGGCACCCAGGCACATGTTATTGGGAGTGCCCAGGCCACATTGTTGGGAGTCAGCAGCCAGTAAAGGGCTGCTGGCTGCCCATTATGTTCAAGGCCCATTGTGCTCACTTTCCTGGTGGGGTGGGCACCGGGCACATAGTGGGGGAGGTAAGGGGCACGGACTGGCACCAAGCAAGGGGGACAGGAGGGCCAGGGGCATTGGAAACAAAGGGCAAGGGTGCCTGAGTTGTATTTTTTTAATGGAAAGTAGCCACCCTTTCAGCACCTGTTCCTAAGTGGACGTTGGGTAGCTGGAGCATTGTTTAGGCACTTCAGCTTCTTCATGGGGGTGGCTGTCTTTCATTTAGTCAGGAGACTAATAAGCTTATGTGTAGGCTCTCAGCCCTCCTTGTGCTCGCCACTTGCGTTGGGATGTGCCGAGTTGTTGGCTTGAGGCCGATTTTCCAGGGATTTTCAATCACCTGTATAACAACATATGTACTGTACCACTCCTATTGTTATAAACCAACATATCATGACTGTCAATCTGACTTACCATGTGCAGTGCGACGGGAGATTGACTAGATTCTATCACATTATAATAACTTTGTCAGCGCAACTTCCTGTCCGTCACACTTAGGATGTCACATGCCATACTAATGCAAATTTTTGTGATACACTTGGGAAAGAAAGATATATTGAAAAAAGGGCTACCATTGTACAGAAAAACTCTCCAGCAACAGAAAATACCTTAGCCACAATGTCTGCAGACCTTTAATTAACCCAGTGTTTACTTAACATCAATTAGACTTTTTAGCCTTAAAGGGATTTTGCACTTTAGTAGCAGGATAATACATTAGGCTAGAAATTCTAATTAAGCTACAACTGGTTAGTGCAGTGACTTAGACACTGACCTACTGGCTCAACAGTGAGTGCCTCCAAGATACTATACTCGGGCATATTACAACCAAGCTTGATACTGTCCTAATCCGACTCCAAACACTTGCATTTCCAGTAGTAGTTGTCAGATAGCAATCAGGGATGGGAGCCATGTCTGATTTTTCCACCGCACCCCCTCCCCCCTCCTATCTTGGGGGTGCTGAGGCCAAGCGTATTAACCCTACTGTCAACCCTAGCTGAGATCAGCCAACTGAGGATTAACCTGAGATCTTCCTGGTCCGAATGGCTCAGTTACTCAGTTGATAAACTCACTGATCCATTGGGGGAAGCACATGAATAATTTAATTAAGCAACTAAACTCAGTAAATTAGGCCTTTATTCGGTTTGCTTACCTGTTCTGAGGAGATTCCATCTGCTGGATCTGGAAGTTGCTGTTTATAACGATTTCATGAGCAATGGCCATGTTGGACACATCTCGGGCAGTCTCCATAACTTCAGTCATAGATATTAGTCTTCGAGGGCTGGCTGTGGAAGGGATACAATACAGACAGCATGTCTTTACTTTCAAAATGACCATGATAGATGTCCCTATACCTATAACATAATGACCAAGATGTATATCTCTATAATATCATGACCAAGACGTTTATCTCTATAATATAATGACCAAGACGTATATCTCTATAATATAATGACCAAGACGTATATCTCTATAATATAATGACCAAGACGTATATCTCTATAATATAATGACCAAGACGTTTATCTCTATAATATAATGACCAAGACGTATATCTCTATAATATAATGACCAAGACGTTTATCTCTATAATATAATGACCAAGACGTATATCTCTATAATATAATGACCAAGACGTTTATCTCTATAATATAATGACCAAAGACGTATATCTCTATAATATAATGACCAAGACGTATATCTCTATAATATAATGACCAAGACGTATATCTCTATAATATAATGACCAAGACGTTTATCTCTATAATATAATGACTAAGATGTATATCTCTATAATATTGAAACGAAACATTGATCATTTTCAAATTAAGAATTGAGGTTCTGCAGCGAATGCCAATAGGTCAATGGATAGCCTTTGGCCCTCCATTCACCATGATACACTGTAGCTGTCAATTTGCTCACCCACTCTCACAGCTCCACCTTTAATGCTCTTGTCCCCAACAAAACCTTCACTGTCTCCCATCCTGGTCATTCCCCCTGGTATGGACCCCATCTTTACTCAAGTCCAAGGGGTGCAGATTTGAGCATATCTGGCACACAACTGGATTAACCATCCATCGCCAGATCTGGCCAGATAATTGTGGAGAGCAAAGATAAACTCTGGCTTCTTCCTCTCCTATGTCCTCCCCGAGCTCATCTCCTCCATGACGCCACCTCCTGCTTCTTTCATACCGTATCCAATAATCTACTGAACACCTAACTTCTCTTCTTTGCTAATTGATGTTGTAAGTGATTCCCTCTTCTTAGGCAATTCCTCCCTTTCATCACTCTCCCCTTCAAAAAACCCACCTTGATCCCTCTGTCCTTGCAAACTAGCACTCCATCTCCAACCTCCCTTTCCTCTCCAAAGATCTCCTGAAAAATGACTTTTACTGATTCCACTGGTTCCAGCTGCCCTCCAGTACCTCAGCCAAGTGGACCTTCTTTATGTGTAGTCCTGGACAGTGAGTGGCAGCAGGCTATTTTGTTGTGGAGGGCATAACAGATGGTAGGAACAAATACTCTACCATTTGTTCCATTACTGTATCTTCTTTGAAGTACTTGGAAATCTGAGGATATCGCTTGTTCATCATAAACAGAATAAACATTCAATGTTGCTTTAAAGGAATAGATATTGAATTCTGATCTGAGTTCTCTATCTCACCATTTTATATTTATATTCTGTGGCACCCATCTGTGCACACTCATTGGAAGAATTGAAAGAAGTCCCATCGTGTCAAATGGATAACCACTCCCATGTTTCCTGGAGTACAGGAAATTAAATTGGAGCAATTAGCAGTTGGATATATTGATGAGCAAATACCAATACATATCAAACTTTAAGTGATCAAATTCTGCATTGTTAGCTAGCATAGTTTATTAAATATTTCCTCACAAGTCTCAAATACAAGAACTTTACTTTAAATTCTCATCTGACACCATTTAGAAATCTTTCTACTGAGGATTATGGAAAGTGATTTGTTGCAGCAAATTACTTATTATTGGTTGGATCCACTTACAAACCAGCTTTTACACTCCCTTTGGGACTCTTTACACAGAAATTACAACATGGAAGAAAGCTGTTCAGCTCAACCAGTCTGTGTTGGTATTTATCCTCCACATGACCAGTGGTCCTAATCCTATGTGCCCACCCATATCCCTTTATTCCCCTTTCCTTCAACCATCTCTATAATCTATTCTTAAATGTTGACATGGTCTCTGCTTTGATCACTCACTGTGCTAGTACATTTCACAGTCTCACAACCCTCTGTGTAAAAAGGTTTCTCCTGCTCTTTGTCTTAAATTTTTAACATTTAATCTTATTTCTTTGTCCTCTTATTCTAAACCCCTCAATCATTGGAAACAGCCCATTCCTAGCTACTCTGTCCTATCCCTTCATAATTTTAAACACCTCCATCAAAACACCCCATAATCTCCACTGTTCCAATAAAAATATTACATTGAAAATACTGCCCAGTGGAACATGAGATCATTAAATAACAAAAGCAGTTCAAGGAAAAGCAACTGCCCTAATGGAATCATGCTTGAGTTGAAGAAGTCTTGTCTGAGGAACTAGCTGGTCACTCACTCTTCCACTTCAACAATGCCCATTTACTGATGTTGACCCATCCATGTGTAAAGCAGCATCCCTCCACACAACAGAGATCTGAGTCACACCCTGGGAACCTTAGTCCAGTATCCTTACTGTTAGTCATGTTAAACTCATAGACACCATACTGACTGAGAGGGTGCTCCTATATCTCAATGACAACAACCTTCTATCTGGTTCCACAGAAAATTAGTCAACTAATGATGCTCTCAAACTCATGGTAAACAGTCATTCTCTGGATGCCCAGGAGGAAGTCTGATGCCCATTCAGAGCATTCAACAGGACATTGTAGTTGGGCAGCGAATGATACCAAGCGCAGTAAGTGTAGAAATTTGCAGGGTTTGTTGCAAGTTGTTGCATAACATAAAATAATTTGTCCAACTGATGGTTAAGGAGTTAACTGAGCAGATTCTATTGCACAACAATGGAAACTGTATTCATCCAAATTGCCACACAATCCTGAATGTTTAAAGGGAGATTTTTATATCCTTTCCTTCTGTCTTAGTATTCCTTTGTTTTAAGCTTTATACTACAAGTCAAAAAAAAATACTCAAGAGTAGACACTTTGTTTAGGATTTCCTGTTCAGTGAGATCATGCAGAACTAAGTCGTCTCCAGTAATGACAGGTATTGGGACAATAGAGGGCTGTGAGCAGCATTCCTAATTCATGATGCCATTGTAGAGCACGCTCGCAAAGATGGGATTCCGTGCCAAACGTCTGCTTCCAGCTGCCTCTCCACTACTACAGTAAGAATAGAGACAACCAGTAAAATGTACAGGTGAAAGTTCTTGTTTGTTAATTTCAGTATTATCTGGAATTCAGATAGATGATTTCTATTTTAAGCAAAAGGCAATAGGCCCTCTCTCCCTAGTCCAGCAGAACATGCTACATTCACACAGCTATTTGCTTGACACTGAATAGCAAGACTGTAAAACAGCCAGTCACTACCCATAACCAGGGACAAAATTCATGCCTGTTGCCTGTTTTATCTAATGAATAGGTAGAGACTCTGAAGTTGACATAATTAGAAAGTAACCTTATTTTGAGCACCGATAAAGCTTTTCAAATCAATTCAATATGCCAGGTGATGATGACATTAAAGAAATGAACATTCCCCCACCCCCTGAATAAAAATTGTGTTAAATTGACATGTTATGATCTGTGAGAGCTGCCCTTCATCTGCTCCTGGATGTCTAGACAGCGGCTGCCTAGAAATGCACAGCTGAGTGTGATCGTAATCATGGCACTGACTGGACGTGTTAGTGGGATGCTATTTATTGCTTGGCTGATATGGGTCCAATTGCCACAGGTTTAGTCTCTAGGTTCCCATTTCACAGTTAAAGGCAACTTGCACAATTCCTCCTGTTCAAAAAGAATGGAGCTTAAAAATAGATCTTCTCCGCCACAGACGACCCATTGCCATTCAGCGCCTGTTGACAAACCTCTTTATACCTGGGTAGGGGCAAGGGGAGGGATAACCACAAATGTGTATCAGCCTAAGATCTATGCTTGAGCTGGATTCAAATAGTATTTGTATGTTTCAAAACAAATTTAGTGGTCAACAACAAGAACATTTTAAATTGTGAAAACATCGGATTTTGTGACAGGATTCTGAGATGTAAATGATTATGTTGGGAACTGAGTGTCTTTACGTTGTTACATGCCACAGCGTACTGGACACTACAATCTGTGTTGTATATTTAAATATCAATACATGTCCAGGCAGTAACAACTTGGGGTTCAGATGCAAAACTATTTCAGTTCTCTGCTCGCAATTTATGATGCCTTAATTTTATTAACTTGTAATAGAAAGAACTTGCATTTATATAGCGCCTTTCACAACCTCAGGAAGTTCCAAAGCGCTTCGCAGCCAATGGAGTACTTTTTAAGTGCGGTCACTGTTGTCATATAGGAAACGTGGCAGCCAATTTGTGCACAGCAAGGACCCACAAACAGCATTGAGATAAATAACTGTGTTAGTGGTATTGGTTGAGAGATAAGTATTGGCCAGGACACTGGGAGAACTCCCCTGCTCTTCTATGAATAGTGCACATACATTTAGCCACATACTACCCCATGCAGAAGTGAGATAAAGACAGAAAATGCTGGAAATGCACAGCAGGTCAGTCAACATCAAAGTTTTGAATGGGACTTTGTGAGTTTATGTGATGGATAGTGAGGCCTACCAGAAAAAGGTACAGATATGAATTACCAAATTGTTGGTTCAACCTATTAGTAACAGGGGTTTTGTTTCAAGGAAATGCAGCACTGTCAAACTGTCCAGAGCCCTTGTAGTAGCTGCTGGTTTCTGTGACTGATGGTTATTTCTGCTCCTCCCCTCTATTCGCAAACCAGTTTTCTTTTTATCTGCATCTTAAGACAATCATCTGTACAAATACACTAGAAATACAGAGGGGAAAAAAGAAAAGACAATTCAGTTGTGATTTTTTTTTCCTTTGTGTGTTAAAAGTGAGGGATGTAATTGCACTAATTGTCTTTATCTTGCAACATTCCCACCTCCTCGTCTCTCCTCTCCTAAAACCACTGACTTCTTCTGGGTATCCCTCCGGTACCACTCCAAGTGCCCACTCTTCATGTGTGAGCCTCAACAGTGAGCATCGGCCAGCTATTTAATCCTGGAGGGAGTCACAGCTGAACCCCTTGCTACTATCACCTCACATTCACATGTATGTACTTTCCAGCAATGGTCATTAGATATCAGGAGTGGGTACACTGGCTATTGATCCTGTTGCTAGTCTCAGGGCAGAGTCCAGTAGCACTGCAACTCCGTTCCTCATTGAGATCAGGTCACTCTGTGCAGACCTAGAATTGAAGCCGGGACTTTGTGGACTGTATGTGGTGGGCAGAGAATCTACTTACAAGCTTGTAGAACCATAGAATCTTACAACACAAAAGGAGGCTATTTGGCCCATCATGCCTGTGCTGGCTCTTTGAAAGAGCTATCCAATTAGTCCCACTCCCCCACTCTTTGCCGATAGCCCTGCAAGTTTTTCCTTTTCAAGTATATATCCAATTCCCTTTTGAAAGTTACCTTTGAATTTGCATTCACCACCCTTTCAGGCAGTGCATTACAGATCACAACAACTTGCTGTGTAAAAAAATTCCCCTCATTTCCCCTCCGGCTCTTTTGCCAATTATCTAATCTGTGTCCTCTGGTTACTGACCCTCTTGCCAGTGGAAACATTTCCACCTGATTTACTTTATCAAAACCCTTCATAATTTTGAAGGCCTGTATTAAATATCCCCATAACCTTGTGGAACCCTTTTTCACTTTGGGTACCTACTGTCAGCACCAAGAACTCCCAAGTCAGGTATAACATAGGTCAGATGCAGAGTAAAACTCAATCTACTCTTCTCCAATATTGTCTTGAACCCCCATCTCAGAAGCATACAGTAGCATTTTTGCCAATTCTCTCGCCGCTCTGCCAATGGGAAAACATCCATTTCCAGCATCCTTGAAGTCTCGCTGAATAAGAGTACCAATTTACAGCCATTTTGTGGTATGGACTCGTATCCATTGTGAACCGAGTTGTGTTTGCCATAAATCTGTTTCACAAAGGAGCCTTTACAATTGGCAGAAAGATGAGACTTTGATTCCTTCTCTATGGACTGAATTGGAACCCAGATTCCAGCAGTAAAAAACAGTGCATGATCCACTGTGCCACCTACCCCCATTAAATCCAGTTTACTTTTGAAGCTATTTAGCTAACAATCTGTATCAATTTATCAGAAGTGCTGAACCAACATTTATTCGTTCTTAGTTAAGTCGGTACGTGAGTTGACATACGATTTGTTATAATATGGCACCAAGGCAGCACACACCAAAATAGAATCATAGAAATTTCAATACAGGAGGAGGATATTCTGCCCATTGTGCCTGTACTGGTGCTAGCTGCCCCATCCAAGCCGACCAGTGGAAATAATCTTTCACTATTAACTCTAACTCTCTCAAACATGCTGGGATGCAGGACCATATTAATGATTTCCACCTCATGGCATGTTTCTGCCCCTGCCTTCAAGGTGAATCACAAAAGAAGGTTTTGGTGCCTCGGTGTATTGGGGGGGGGGGGGGGCAAAGAAGGGGAGGAAGGAAGGAGAAATCAGCAGGCAATTCACTCAAAGTCATTCTCATGCATACCTCCCAGCGACTGGCTCATGAGTGGCATTGAGTGCAAGTCTCAAGTCACCGTTCTGTTCTCTTGGCTTATAAAGAAAGCCAGCCTTGGGAGACCTAAAAGAGGATCAAAGTCAGGAGGGGGAGAATAATTAAGAAACTGGCCCACCACATCCACCTCTGAGATCATAAGCCTTTACAGACAGCAGGTTTGAATTGAGGTTCAAGTCGGATTGTTTGCTGCTTGAAACGAGGTCAACTATTTGGATCAGTTAGCTGGTCGGTCTGCAGGTTATCTTCAAGACTGGTTTTTATTAAGCCCTGCTTCATGCTCAGAACAGCCGGAGTGAGAAGATGGCTGTCATCCCACTTCAGTCACTGGATGCCCTCTGATGGCCTTCATTGATTACCTTAGATGTAGTTGTAATATCTGTCGTCTACTTTGCACTCCTGAGCCTGCAGCGTGCATCAGGCTTTATTTCCAAACTTCCGAGAGAACGTTGTTTTTTTAAATCAATCCTGTTTCTGGCCATTATATGGTTCTATGCGGCTTTACACATATAATTACTGTGGCCTTTCTCATAAGGTTCGAAGAAGTTTAGAAAGAAGCACCGGGTAGTTCCAGTGAACATTGCATGTATTGTAATGTGTGCAGACGTCTCAGCTTTTTCTTTTCAACAACAACTTGCATTTATATAACACCTTTAACGTAGTAAAACGACCCAAGGCGCTTCACAGGGGCATGATCAGACAAAATATGACACCAAGTCAAAGAAATGAGACTTTAGGACAGGTGACCAAATGCTTGGTCAAAGATGTAGGTTTTAAGCAGCATCTTAAAGGAGGCAAGCAAGGTGGAGAGGAGAAGAGGTTTGGGGAGGAAATTCCAGAGCTTATGGCCTTAATGGGCACAAAGATGTCAATTCCAAGGTGAGGAAAAAAGAGAAAGAATTTGCATTTATATAGCGTCTTTCACAATTTCAAGGTGTCTGAAAGCACTTCACACCTAGTTAAATTCTTTTGAAGTGTAGTCACTGTTGTAATGTAGGGCAACGCGGTAGTTAATTTGTGCAGAGCAAGGTTCCACAAACAGTGATGAGATAAAGGACCAGATAATCTGTTTTTGGTGGTGTTGGTAAGATAAAAACTGCAGGGCAGCTAGGCGCAGGTGGAGGCAGCCATATTTATTTGTTGAAAATCTGTGGGTGGAGCCGGCTACGAACTATACCAGCAGAAAGTCCCCATGTGACAATTTCTGGCATAAATGGAGCCAAGCAAAAAATAGGTTTTGGTGCGTCCAAGCTTTTAAAGCCTGTTTCTTCCTGCTCCTCCACACGCCCTTTGGACAATTCAGCTCCTGTTTGCTGCAATCAACAAGGTGTTCTATTTGTCAGACTGCAGTGCATTTTAAAGGGAAAAAACTAATTAATAGTTAAGGTGTCACACCTGTAATTGCCTTAAGTGAACACTCACACGCCTGATCTTGCCCCATGCAAACCTCAAAGGTATCCAGGCCTGCAACTATAGGGATCTCAGTCCTAAGGCCATGAGCAGATGGAGTTTCAAACAAATCTTAAGTCTGGTGGGAAACAGCTCCTTTCTTATTCTTTTGTAGTCTGTTTTTAAATCTTGATAATGTTTTCAAATACTTATAGAAATAATCATGTTTGGAAATCTCTTTCATGTTTTTGTGTAGCTTTGCACCCTGTCTGAAGGATTTTAGTTTCAGTTTTAAGCCTGCAATGATTACTCTGAAGCTTTTATAAGCTCCTAATTTTTGGCTGTGACTGAAAACTGTTATAGCAATTCTTCAGTTCTTGCTAATTATGCCAGAAAAATCTTGCTTCTGCAATGTACCATATATATCACTGTCCCTGTGTACGGCATGGTCTCTGTGTATATCATTGTCCCTGCATACATTACTGACTCTTTAGAAAGCACTCCCCTTGTGTACAGCATGGTTCCTGTGTACATCACTGTCCATGTGTACATTACTGTCTCTGTATACAGCACTGCCCCTGTGTACACCATGGTCCCTGTGTATATCACTGTCCCTGTGTATAGCATGAACCTTTTGTATATAACTTTTCATTAGTTATCTCTACATAAGGCTAATGGTAGCCTAAATGTTTTACATACCTGGATGAGATTCAGTGAACTGTTAAGTTTAATATATAAGCTTGTTAGAGGATGTTGGATTTGTGGAGTTAAATTAAACTTGTGAACCATCTACTCAGCCAGGCAGCAGCAGGGGCACTATAATTGCCCTCAGTCAGAGGCATAACAACTTGTAAAGAGTTCGGGACAACATTTGAAGCTGGGGAAGAATGGCACATAATGGATGTCAAAAATTTAGGGGGTGGGAACATGTGCCTTCATTTTCCCCACCCACCTCTTTCCCCAGTGGTTGCTCCCATGGCCTACCGCGGTGCTCCTGGGCTAGAGAGGGAGAAATCACATTGGGTTCCTGCTCCTGATCACTATCTAGTGACCATGCTTAAAAGTGGCCATGTGTGGACATTGAGTCAGGAGAATCAAGCTTGTCTGTGATGGTCCCATAGTTGAGCAGCCTGCCAGCATTAACTGTCTGGGCTTACACGTGAAGAAGGTTGCTGGCATCTGTGGAACTTTACTCCAGCATGAGTCAGCACCTTCAGGGGAGGAGGGTTTAAAAAAAACATTGTTAGGGGAAAATGAAAGCCAAGTAGTGCTGCCACACACTTCCATTGAGGTTACATATTGTTATCCATGCAACAGTCAAAGTCAGTTCAAAGGGGGAGGCAATATGAGGTCAGCAACTTTGCACAACCAGTTTGGACCTGTTTTGCTTAGCGACATGGAATGCTCGAACATCAACTTCGTAACAGTGACTGAGATTATGGAGCCAATAATGCAATGCCCTCTGCCATAGTGGCGACATGTGTTGGACACCAGATCCCCACATATTGGAGCACTGACGCCTGAGGCCTGTTCAATGCCTTGTTTGTCCAGCAGGGTATTAAATGCCCCCCCGAAGTGCCTGTGGCACTCAGAGCAGAGCACCTACCATGTGCTGGACTCATTATGGCCTCAAATTTAATTCAGATTAGGAGTCCTCCCCACAATATGGTTCGAGTGCCTGAGCTCAGCACGTGTTTAGAAAGGCTGCTTCAGGGGCGGCCCTGAAAAAATGGTCCACCCTTAGCCTTCAAAGGCCAATCTTTCAAAAGGGTAGTTGTGCCCCAAGCCTTTTAGGTCAGTTTAAAAAAAAACAACAGCACTTTGAGGAAAGCCAATAGTCCTTCAATAGCTGCTGGAATCCGACATTCTGACTCAATGGCGTTCCCATAGCATCTTGGGTTAAGTATAGGGAGAATATTTAAATAAGCATAATCAGGCGATGTCAGCTCAGTGGGCGATTTGTCATTAATTAACATATTAATATTCATTATTGCACATTTATATTCATTAATTATTTTCGTTATTATACATTAATAATATAAATATTTATTTGAATTTATTTATTGTGACTTTGGGTGACGTTGTAGGGATTGAAACAGGGCTCCTTTAAGACGCTTCTTATAACCTAACTTTTTCATCAAGCTTTTGGTCACCTGCCCTAATATCCCCTAATGTGGCTTGGTGTTAAGTTTTGTCTGATAACGCTCCTGTGAAGCACCTTTGGACGTTAAAGGCGCTATATAAATGCAAGTTGTTGTTGCTGCTGCCTGGTGAATGGTCACTTTGTACTTACAGCAGGAAATGTCAGGCTTGCGGAGGCCGGGCATGTCAGTGTTGGCATTTCCCCCAGCGGACTGGATATCATCGAGCAGAGCTCCTTTGTCCTCTTGTTCTTGACCTTTGTCACTGTTGCCTCTTGTGGGTAATTTGTCCTCACTGTTGGGCATTTTGTCTGTTTCTTTTTCCCCTCTAAAACCAGTTGGATAATAAATCTGTTGAAAAAAAAATGGCACATCTTTCAGAGTACTGCTGAGCAACACGGTGCCTGGGTTTCTGTGATACAATCAATGGGACTTTTCTAATTCCCTGCATTTTTAGTATTTTCACCTCAAGGACTGACACAGTTGCATCATAGGAGTCAAACTACGAAATCTCAGCTCTGTGTTGCAAAACTGGTTTTTAAAATCGTTTTCCAATCAATGAGGAACTTTCTGAAAAATAAATTGCTTGTGGTGTTGTACCACACCCACAATCCCTTGCATGTACCGAGGCCCATCTGCGGCCCTTCGCTTCCTGAGACCCTGGCAAGCTCTTAGTTCCAGCAGCAATGGCTGTAGTCCACACCCTGCTCCTGAAGGCGCAGACTCATCCCAGCTCCACTCGAGTCAAGCATGTTTGTGTAAAGTTTTTTTTACTTGGCGTGGAGTGAATCCTGCCTCGGAATTTGGGCACAAAATTCAATATTCCATTTCCTACCCAGAACTAATTTGAATTTTTTTGCCCAAATCAAGCAGTTAGCAGTAAAGATGCCTACTTAACCTGAAAAGAAAGAAAGAACTTGCATTTATATAGCGCCTTTCACCACCTCAGGACGTCCCAAAGTGCTTCACAGCCAATGAAGGACTTTTGAAGTCACTGTTGCAACGTGGGGAAAAGTAGCAGCCAATTAGCACACAGCAAGATCCCACAAACACAAAGACAGATTAAGGATTATTGGGACCCTGGACACCAAGAATATTTGGGGGTCCCTCCGCACCCCCCCCACCCCAGCACACAGCCCCCTGACCCCGATCCATTAAAACATAAATGTGAAATGCATGAAGAAATAGGCCCATAGAACGTTTACACGCTGCATTAATAATAAAGCAAATCATATCACAATATACTATGCTTAAATTAAACTAATCCAGTGGTTGTATGCAGTTTTTCTGTGTTATGGTGAGTTTTCACAGGCCCTGTAGGCCCTGCACAAACAACAATGAGGTAAATCAGCAGATCATCTGTTTTTGGTGATGTTGGTTGAGGGATAAATGTTGGCCTGGACACTGAGAGGTTTCCCTGGCTAAACTACTTTTACTAACTGATTATTTGTTATATTGTGTTCACTTTAGATTCAGCCAGTATGTTCTCACAGACGAACCATGTTCGCATGGAGCCCAACTGCACGTGGGTCTACTCTCAGTCTTTCATCTATTGGGTAAGCCTATGTATACGGGGCTCTTTCTACAGTCCCAAATATCTCACTGGTTACTCCTACCTCTTAAAAGCAGGAAGACAACAGAAGAAAAGCAAGTAAAAGCAATGTGCAGTTTAAAAAGATTAGGTTACATTGAAAATATGAGGAAATAAAGATGACAGGGTGAGCTTGAAGTGAACAGGTGAAGTTGCTGTTCCTTTATTACTGTAGAATTAATGTTTTTTTCAGCATGAGCTGATAAACAAAACTGGTTGGTCCAAGGAGACAGGAGTTTCCTTGAACCTATACATGTGTAAGGTTAACACTGCTCAGATTTAATCTCACAGGTAAGCACAAAGCAAGCGAGATGCAATTTTGAATTTTATAGTTTTTTTAAAAAAACAGATATTCTAAATTTGGAGTCGTTGGGTCTGAGCAACAAGTTCTGAATGATCTTTAATATATTTACCTATGTTATAGCAGCTCAGGAAAAAATAACTATATTCATAAATATTGGAATGTTAGCAGAAATTCAAAACATTCCTTTTGCTCTTAACTGTTTTAAAAGTACCTCCAGGAGATTGAGAGAACAACAATACAACAACTTAAATTTATATAGTGCCTTTAACTTAATAAAACATCCCAAGGTGCTTCACGGGAGCATTATCAGACAAAAATTTACACCAAGCCACATAAAGAGATACTAGGATAGGTGACCAAAAGCTTGTTTTTAAGGAGCATCTTTAAAGGAGGAGCGAGAGGTAGAGACAGACAGAGGTTTAGGGAGGGAAATCCAGAGCTTAGGGCCCAGGCAGCTGAAGGCACGGCTGCCAATGGTGGGACGATGAAAAATGGGGATTCGCAAGAGGCCAGATTTGGTACATTATATGGGGTTCATTTTAACCTAAGTCGCCAGGTGGGAAACAGACAGGATCGGGTGGAGCACCAGTTTTACACCCCGCCCAATATTACTCACCACTGACTTCAATGGGGAGTAAATTAGGCGGGTGTAAAACCAATGTTGCGCCCTATAGCTCCTGATTATACACAACAAATGGCCCTCAAATTCCAGGTCAGTTACACAACATTTACCAAAAAAAACTTTACATAAAAGACTCTGGTGTTTCTGCAGCATGCACTCAATAAGACAGCAATTCAAGTTCGATAACCCCTCTATCACCTATAATGCATGTCCGTGCTGACTTTCACCGTCTCCCCATCTCCCCGTGCATTGATTTTGAAATCCCTATCCTTCTTTATAAATCCCTCCATGGCCATTTCCCCAATTACCTCTGCAACTTCCTCCAGCCCCACATCCTCACTTGCTCCCTAGACTCTTCCAGCTCTGGCCATCTATTCCCCCTCCCCCTCACTCATTCTCTCCAACATTGATGGTTTCAGTCCACACGCCCCCTGCCAAGCCACATCTCTCTCCATTTTCAAAAATCTCCTCAAAACCCACCTCTCCAACTGTGACTTTGGCCACCTCCTCAACCCTCCTTCCAAACTCGTGCTCAGTGATAGTTTCTTGACTCTTCCCCCCCCACTCCCCCCCCCCCCCCCATGATTGTGATGTTTCACTACATTAAAGATGCTACAAGTGCACATTGTTATTGTTGAGATTGAGTATAAATGTCAAAGACCCACAAGTTTATGCAATGCTACAGATTATGGGGTGATTTCCTTTTCAATTGAGTTAATGAAACATTCAGACCTATCTCTTTTTTTATAATTCTTCCTTGTGTTTCATGATTTTTTCCCCCCTTTTCTCTCCTGAAGGTGTTGACCCATGCTGGAATACAGGTGCTCAGGCACCAGTCACCCTCCGATACCTAACCCAAGCAGCCATTCTTTATGTGTGAGTCTAAAGAGTGAATGCGGGCAGGCTATTCCACCTTGGGGACATCACAGTGAAGCCTAATCCTGTCCTCACCTGACATCCACACATGCAAGAAGCACTGGATGAGGGATCAGGAATTGGGATACAGTTCTCTCTTCCACTGCTCAGGGTTGCACTGGTAACATCTCCATACTGGCTCTATTTATCCTTGTAATGTTCAAAATTGGGTGCTGCATTGAGTCCCCTTATTAAATTCAGCACAAACCTGGAAATTCCAAAGATGGAACTGAGACCTAGCACTTGTAATTCTGAATTCTTTACAACAAACCGAATGGATTCTCTGTGTGCCGGGGAGAATTCCACACACCAGGGACATGACCAGTGACTGCACTGAGAATAAAAATAGACCCCACTGTCATTACTTATCAACCACACAGTGCAGTGAGTTTCAGAGTGGATTTAAAAACAAACTTCCAGAACAATTAAAAACAGAAAATTCAGGAGATATAAAGCATTTTAAAAATAAATGGAACACCACCAACAATCTGCTACCAACATGTTTCACTTGTACAAGAGACTGCCACAACCCACATACGTTTGCAGTATTTGAGCCTCGTGCATCTTTTACACTAGTGAACAAATATCTGTAACACAGTCACTAGGGCCATCTGCTATATGATTGTACACTCGCCACAAGTCTCTCGGCCCTCACAAAGCAGAGGACCCCTGCATACACTGACATCACATGAATGATCAGCACAGATCTGCAAACACACCAGTTAATCCACAGATACAAAATAGTTCAGAAAATACTGGAAATACACAGGTCTATCAGAATCTAAAAGCCAAAGACGGATTAGCATTTGGGGTGGGACCTTTCAACATCACTGGTTCTGAAAGTTCTCTATCCTCAACGTTAACCTGCCTTCCTGTTTCAGGTACTGATTGATCTGTAGTGTTTTTCCAGTAATTTAAGTTTTTATTTCAGATTTCCAGCATTTGCAGTTTAACTTTATAATCTCCTTAACAGAATGTCTGTCGTGTCTTAAAACTTTAAACAGCAATTGCCACCATATTCTCGATATTTAACCGTAAGACCTGTATGATAAATGGAATGGTGCATAAATAGCGAAATATCAATTCATAATACAGCTGAGCACTTCAAAACTGTAAGTTGTACCCGTCCGATACAATTAACAAGAGCAAATCTGCCAGGTAATTTTAATTCCCCCCCCCCTCCCAACATTAGAAAAGGCAGTTTGTCGACATGATAATCTGTCGTGAAGATGCATTTTAGGAAGTAAAACGATGGACGGTGAGTGTAAATGAAAGTTTTTGCAGTTTAGCCCACTTACCCGTGCGATCGCTCTGATCTCCGTGTTTACACCGATCCCCGAATCCCGCCTGTAACTTCAAACCGAACCCTACCACCCCGCACACAGCAGGGGAGGACATAAAACCCAAGCTTCTGCATTGAGGCACATAACTACACATCAAACAGAACATTTAACATATTGTGGAAAAATAATGTAACTATATTGTGATGTGTGCATAGCCTGTGTATGTTTCATTTTTATGATGACATGCCAATATTTTCTGCGGCTTCGCTATTCCCCTTAGTTAATGGACTTTTCCAATATTGAAACTAAACAGAGCTGGGGCTCCGCCCCTTACAGTCAGTTAAAATGTTGCTAAATGTAAATAAAACATCAGGAAATCCCATTAAAGTTACTTTTGTGGGCATCGCGCAGACGGTCTGAAGCTGAATGGTTTGCAAAATCCACCCTCTGTAATATGCAGAATAATTTGCATCAAATCACGAATCTGAAAGGTACCGTTTGCAACATATACTCAAAACATTTTTAAAAGTAAGCAACATTTTACCATGGCAACAAGGAAGTGACATGTGGCAACTTCAAAACTCTTGACAAATGATATGCAGACTATGCACCGTGAACTGTGGAGTCGATATAGTGACAGAACTGCCCCCTTAATGTCCCAAGTCTAAACCCAACTCTCCCCCGCGACCCATAAAAATGAGAACCAACCACAAAAGAAAGAATTCGCATTTAGAATAACGCCTTCCACATCCTCAGGACGCCCCAAAGCACTTTACAAACACGAGTTGCTTTTGAAGTATAGTCGCTGTTATTTTGTATGCAAAAGCAACAGCTAGTTTGCACACAGCATGGTCCCACAAACAGCAATGAGATTAATTGAGGTAGAAATGTTGAGCAAGACACTGGGAGAACCCCCCTTCTCTTCGAATGTTGCCCTAGGATCTTTTACATTCAAAGGGAGGGATCAATATCTCAGTTATTTTTCTGATGGGAGGTTGGTTTGAATACTTTGGGGGGGTCTGTCTCCACCCCCAATTAAGCATTCCCTCTGATTCAGTCTGCCTGCTACTGCTTTCATCCTTTGTAGCTACCCCTATACTTCCAGACCCAGCTACCACTTTGTCCTCAAAGCTTCCTCCCATCCTATCCTATCCCATCCCATCCCAGGTAGACAACCAACTACTTGTGTATAGAAATAAAATTTGTGTCAGAAATCAAGTTGCTGATGATGTCAGATTTCTTGTGATAAAGAGAACTTTGCGTACTTCTGCACAAAACCTCTGCCCATCTCCACCCCTGCCTCAGCTCATCTGAAGCTGAAACCCTCATCTGTGCCTTTGTTACTATTCCAATTCTCTCCTTGCCGGCCTCCCACTTTGCACCCTCCATAGACTTGAGCTCGTCCAAAGCTCTGCTGCCCATATCCTAACTCGCACCAAATCCCGTTCATCCATCACCCTGTGCTCACTGACCTACACTGGCTCCCGGTCCAGCAACGCCTTGATTTTAAAATTCTCATCTTTGTTTTCAAATCCCTCCATGGCCTCGCCCCTCCCTATCTCTGTAATTTCCTCCAGCTCTCCAACCCTCTGGGATCTCTGCGCTCCTCCAATTCTGGCCTCTTGCGCATCCCCGATTTTCTGTGCTGCACCATCGGTGGCCGTGCCTTCAGCTGCCTAGGCCCTAAGCTCTGGAATTCCCTCCCTAAACATCTCCGCCTCTCTCTCCTCCTTTAAGTCGCTCCCTAAAACCTACCTCTTTGACCAAGCTTTCGGTCACCTGTCTTAATATCTCCTTATGTGGCTTGGTGTCAAATATTGTTTGATAATCGCTCCTGTAAAGCGCCTTGGGACATTTCACTAGATTAAAGGTGCTATATAAATGCAAGTTGTTGTTGTTGTTTTTGAGAAACCATCCTGGAAAAATACTTCCCTGTTTAAGTGTTAGAGCCTTCCTTACTTGTGCCCATGTCTTATGTACTGTGCAGTAAGGAATATAATTAATTGAGTCGATGCTGTTCTGTATTGGGAACTGCCTGTTTCCAAAAACCACCTGAGGCCTGGCTCCAATGGTAGCTGCTCATTATCTTCTGAAATACACAGTAGGACATCTATCGCATGGGGGAGAACGAACATCTTTCAAAGGGAAAAAAATCCTGCACTTGGATTTCTGCCTACAGTGAGACAGGTCAATACTGATTCAAACCATTCCAACTTAAGAAAAGCTATTTTAAAATACTAGACATAAATCAAGGAACGCATCTCCATACACTTATAGCAGCACAGAATGACAGTTCAGATGGCCAAAGTGAGCTGAGTGCTGATTTAAATACTGTTTCCACATTTTGTTTTGTATATGCAATATTAGAAAAGAAAATGTAATGTTTTGTATCGGTGACAGAAGCCAGCAAATCGATGGCCAAGAATTATGTTAGTGCCACAGAAATGGAGCAATAGTTCCTCTGTTTTCCATGTTTCACTTCATTGTGTATGTACAGTGTGAATCATGCCTGCTTCCAGGCTAACTTGCAATAATATCTCTGATTCTACTTCTGGCATGAATATTAAAAGTGTGGTAACTCTTTTCATCGATATCCAAATGCTGCTCATTCAATGGCCTGTAGAGAAGTCTGTGAGCTGGATTCTCAGATACTTTGGATAGGTGATCAAGGGGAAGGGCTAAGTGCATAAAATGTATTGAGTATTACAAAGCTTTGCACGATTGTGGCTCTTGTATGTAAAGAACCCACTTTGGACAATGATTTCAACATTAATTTCATAATAATCGGAGTACTCAACCCACCTGCCTTCATCATTCTATTCTAAATAGGCTGCTTTGTAAGCAACGGGATACTTCATACCTTGTGGTTATAAGCAGGAATCTCTTGCTTGTAAATAATCACTGATGATACAAAGGCTTTAGAAGGGATGACACTACAATTCCTACAGTTATTTGCACAATACTGGGGACAGAGACTTCTATCTGACCATTGAACATACTACTATACTGTGGCAATCTATCTTGTTGCATCAGGTAGGCACTGATTCCCCTTCAGCTGGTGTCAGTGAACAGTTGGTCTGAGCAAATTAATTTTGAAGGTGTGCCCCTTTGGGCTTTGCTGATCCAGGCAAACTTAACCAAGTAATCTCTGTTCTGAATCGGCATCCGGAAAGGAAGAAGATCTCTCTATCTACTTTCAGATCAGCTGCTTGTTGGCTTATTTCATTGCCAATGTCAGTTGAATGCCTCCAACTTCCAATCCTTTCATTGGCCTGCTATGTTCATCAAAAAGCTATTATTATAATAATTACTCTCTGGTTACTATATAGATATGTTTTAAATGCCCTCACACAGCTATTATTTGACTGACTATTGGGTTTTCACTACAGGATGGTTCTGAAGTCTAACATTCCTCTTCATAGAGAGGAAGAATTTTTAAAAATCTATGCATGGGGTTGACTTTGCTTTGAAATTACTACAGCTGACAGAACTGTTCTCCTTGAAATAATCTCCACTCAAACAAATGTGGAACATCACAATCTCTTGAAACATTTGCATTTTGATATCCATTCTGCCAGTTGTAAAGAAATGCCAAGAAGATGGCACAAAGAATTAAAACTACAAATGGCTTTGAAGATCTGTGAGATTGCAGAAGCTTGTGTAATTCCTATTTAGTAAATCAGTTCAATATAAAGTTTCACATAGTATTTAATAATGACATATTCTTGACGTTCCTTTACATGGATCGAATGATTCATTCCTTCAAAGACCTCTTGGGTTTCTGTAAGTTGTCTTTCTCACAGAGATGTGGAACTTTGTCCTCCTTTGTACATCCGCCCTCTTGCTAAGATGCACGGCACTATGCGAGCCAGTATTTTCTATGCTTGTTTCAAACCATATCTTAAACCAACCTACATATGCAGCAGTGGAAATCCCTTCCATTAGCAACAGCACTGAGGAATGGTACTGATGTAAGAGGGGAGTGGATGAACGGGAGGAGGAAGGAGGAGAAATGAGTGGCAATGAAGTGGAGAGGGAAATGGAGTGCAATCAAGGGGGAAGGGAAATCAATGACAATAAAATGGAGAGGGAAGGAGGAAATAGGTGGCAATGAAGAGAAGCGGGCAGAACCTGGGAGTGGTTCTTTGGAGTGGGGGAGGAAGGAGAGTGCCAGCATTAACTGAGAGAGAGTGCGGAGTGTGAGTGCCAGAAAGAATGTGAGGGGGGTGGAGGAGAAGAGTGCCAACATGTAACGAGGGGTTTGGAGGGAAGGAAATAGTTGACAGCTTAAACTGGGGAGGGAAGCTCAGTGCTAGCTTTAACAGAGGGGACAAAAGAAAAGTGCCATCTTGAATGTGACGGCGGATGAAGAGTATCAACTTGAACTGGATTGAAGAGGGAGAAGGATGGCAGGTTAAATTTGAATGAAGGAGAGGGAGAAAAATGTTAGGTTGAATTTGACGGGGCGGGGGAAGAGAGAGAAAAAAGTATCAGCTTGAATGGAGGGGAGGGAGAAGAGTGCCCGGTTGAATAGAGGGGAAGAGCAAGAAAGAAAGACTTGCCTTTATAAATGTGGTCACTGTTGCTTTGTAGGCAAACATGGCAGCTAATTTGTGCACAGCAAGATCCCACAAATAGCAATAAGATAAATGACCAGTTATTCTGTTTATAATGATGTTAGTTGAGGGATAAATGTTGGTCAGGGCACTGGGAGAACTCCCTTGCTCTTCTCTGAATAGTGCCATGGGATCCTTTACGTCCACCTGAGAGGGTGGATGGGGCATCTCATTTGAAAGATAGCACCTCCAACAATGCAGCACTCTCTCCGTACTGCACTGAAGTGTCAGCCTAGATTATGTGCTCAAGTTTTTGGAGTGGAGCTTTCATATAGTTATGTATTTTTTCCTCCTCCAATACAAGTGAAAGAACAAAAACAACAACTTGTATTTATGTAGCGCCCTTAATATAGCAATTCGCCCCAAGGCGCTTCACAGAGGAGTAGTCAAAAAAATGGACCCTGAGCTAAAGAAGGAGATATTAGGAGGAGTAACCAAAAGTTTGGTTAACATAGGAGGACCTTAAAGCAGAAAAGGGAGGTGGAGAGGTTGATGGGTTTAGAGAGCAAATTGCAGAGCGTGGGCCTAAGCAACTGAAGGTACAGCCACCAATAGTGGGGCAAAGGGAGGAGGAATACACAGGAGATCAGAGGAACAGAGAGTTCGAGAAGGTTCTAGAGATTGGGAAGTGTGAGGCAACGAAGGGATTTAAAAACCAGGGTAAAAATGTTAAATTTGAAGCATTGAGGGGACCAAATGCCAATGCAAGTCAGTGAGGACAGGGTTGCTGGGTGAATGGGGTAGGTGTGGCATAGGATATGGGAAGCAGAGTTTTGGATGAACTGAAATTTACGGAGGGTGGAGTATGGGAGGCCATCCTGGAGAGCGTTGGTATAGTTGAGCTGACAAAGGCATGGATGCAAGTTTCAGCAGCAGATGTGCTAGGTAGGGGAAGAGGTGGGCAATGTTATGTAGGTTGAAGTAGGTGTCTTTGTGATGGAGAGGCTATGGGGTCACAAGCTCAGCTCAGGATCAAATAGGACCCTGATGTTGCAAATAGTCTGGAACAGCCTGAGGCAGTAGCCGAGGGGGTTGAAGTCAGTTGCGGAGTCCGTGGAAGGGCTGAAGATGATGACTTCCCATTATTTAGCTGGAGGAAATTGTAGTTCATCCAAGGCTGGATACCAGACAAGCTGTCTGACAGTACAGGAGACCATGGAGGGGTTGAGAGAAATGGTGGAGCTGTAGAGCTGGGTGTCAATGTTAGGTATACATGCTGCTTAAATTGCAAAGTCCCTTGTAACTACTTGTTTTCACATGTCAGAGGCATATAATCAGGGCCTATCTTGAATTGAGACCCTGAGATCAGCTTCCGACCATATATCCACTCCATCACCAAGACCGCCTACTTCCACCTCCATAACGTCACCCATCTCCGCCTCTTCCTCAGCTCATCTGCTGCTGAAACCCTCATCCAGGCGTTTGTCACCTCTAGACTTAACTATTCCAATGCTCTCCTGGCTGGCCTCCCATCTTCCACCCACGATAAACTTGAACTCGTCCAAAACTCTGCTGCCTGTATCATAACTCGCACCAAGTCTCGTTCACCCATCACCCCTGTGCTCACTGACCTCCATTGGCTCCTGGTATGGCAATGCTTCGATTTTAAAATTCTCAACCTTTGTTATCAAATCCCTCCATGGCCTCGCGCCTCCCTATCTCTGTAACCTCCACGAGATCTCTGCACTCCTCCAAGTCTGGCCTCTTACGCATCCCTAATTTTAATCGCTCCACCATTGGCGGCCGTGCCTTCAGCTGCCTAAGCCTTAAGCTCTGGAATTCCCTCTCTAAGCCTCTCCACCTCTCTACCTCTCTCCCATCTCTTAAGATGCTCCTTAAAACCCACCTCTTTGACCAAGCTTTTGACCTATCCTAATATCTCCTTACGTGGCTCGGTGAAAAATTTTGTTTGATATCACTCCTTGGGATGTTTTACTACGTTAAAGGCGCTATATAAATGCAAGTTCTTGTTGTTGCTAGGTGAGAACATATGTGAAGTATTTCTTTAAGAGTTGTTAATACCACTGCTGACTTATTATGGAAGGCACGATGATTAGACGCTGCATAGAACATGCTTCTCGATTTTTGGCATTTTAGTTTAGTGTCTGGGCAACCAAACAGTTGGAGTTAATCCAACAGTGAGCTTTGAAGATAAAGATCCATGTTATAATGATGCACTTAGGATGGGCAACTTAGAAAGATTAGCATAAAAGGACTGTTTTGTATAAAAGTTTATTTCCAGAGATTTGAGCAGCTTTCTCATGAACTACATAATTTATTAGTGAAAGATGAGAGACAGAATAATCACTTTGAAACCTACATGAATGGCTGATTCTTTCTAAAATGAAAGGAGTAACCAGTTTGATTCATTAACTATTATTTTTGAGTACTGCTTTGCTTCGCTTACATTTTTATTCAGTTTTTCACAAAGTATTTACTTTTTGAGTTGCTGAACATATGCTAAAATGGGCTAAGATTTAGAAAAATGTGGGAAGATTTTCAAATTGTTTCTGTTCTCTTTAGTTTACAGAAACCCAGACACAAGTACAGTCTTCATTGGCATGACATTTCATGGTAAACCACACATACTGGCACAAGATAATCAGCACGATGTTTGTAGATTTGATCAATAGTTAGTCCATTGTCCTACAAGTCACACAATTGGGGCTGCCAGCTCATTTATCAAGAACACACATTTTCAAACCGGAATCCATTGACAATCCTAGGTCCATGAGGTCCTCAGATTTATGTCCTTTTGGAGCTGAACATGCACACATCATGAGCAAAGTGTATCAAATTTTGCATTCTATAGTTGTTGTGGAAGTAGTATGATATTCCTTTTTCTGTCTATCAGTGAAGAAAACTTTTTCTACACTGACAGCATTGTTTTCCATTGGATAGATGACACTGTCTTCCTCTGGAGAGCCAGAGCATGTCAATATTTGCAGGGAATCCCCACACAGAACAACAACAAGATGCGTTTATATAGCACCTTTAACGTAATGAACATCTCAAAACACTTCACAGAAAGGCTTAAGAATAATGGGCACTGAGCCAGGAAAGGAGAGCTTAGGAGGGAAGAAATGGGTTTTGAGAAGGTTTTAAAAGGAGGAGACGAAGGTGGGGAGGTTCTTTTCCCACACCTCTGTGTAGCACCTTGAGATGTTGACAGCACTTTATAAATGTAATTTGTCATTATTGTTATTATTATAACTGGAATTGCAGAGAGTAAGATTCAGGCAGCTGAAAACTCTGCCTACAACGGTGGACAAAGTGGGGGGGGGGGATTGCACAAGAGACCAGAGCCAGAGGAACAGAGTGTTCCGGGAGATTTGGGGCTGGAGGAGATTGCAGAATGAGGCAAGGCCATGGAGGGATTTAAAGATAAGGACAAGGACTTTTAAATTTAAGAAAAGTTCAAAAACCACTGATGAATGTATGAATCTCTCATATCATGAACACTAACCTACCTATTAAGTGTCCTGAGGAAAGTTCTATAGAAATACCCTTTGATATCTAAAGATAATCAAGCAAAATTCCAGAACAGTTTTATATATATATATATATACATATATGTATCCCCATTATTCAATCCTGGCCTGTTGCCTTCTAAAAACCACAGTACTGTCAGATATTATTGAGTATTAGGTCATCTCAGTCTATACCTAACCCTAAAACTCCAAAACACATTTGTACACAGACATTTGTCTAGCTCTTTTTTGAAGGAATTAGTTGTCTCAGCATCAACTGTTTTGCTGGGACTCATGATATTTTAATTTTAAAATTGTATCCTGCAGCCAAAATTGCAGGGTATTCCAAATGTTGCCTCTGTAGTGATCTATACAAGGTTAGAGTAACTTGCACCATATAATATTCAAATGCTTCTGAGATGTATCCTAAGATTAGGTTAGCTTTAGTGATGAGCATCACATTCAGTAAAGGCTGATGGATCTCAGTGAAATCCTTTTCCTTTTCTACCTTCATTGGGTACATGTTTGCCAACCCTTGTTCCGAAATGCATTACCTTCTATTTATCTGTCGTTTCTTAGCCCATCTGCTTAATTGGTCCAATTCTCTTTAAATGCTATTTACCTCCCTCATATTGTTACTTGGCACATTGTTAGGAATCATTAGCAAATGTTCTAATGGTGCAAGTCCAAGTAATCTATTAGCACTGTACTGTGAACAGCAAGAGACTGAGAAGCACAAACTGCAAACTCTGCTGGTTATTGCCCATCAAACATCTATTTTCATTATAGCACCTCTGCTTCCTATTTTCAAGATGTAGAGATGCCGGTGATGGACTGGGGTTGACAATTGTAAACAATTTTACAACACCAAGTTATAGTCCAGCAATTTTATTTTAAATTCACAAGCTTTCGGAGGCTACCTCCTTCCTCAGGTGAACGATGTGGTCACCTGAGGAAGGAGGAAGCCTCCGAAAGCTTGTGAATTTAAAATAAAATTGCTGGACTATAACTTGGTGTTGTAAAATTGTTTACAATTCCTATTTTCAAGGCAGTTTTCTATTCAACCAGCCAATCTGCCATTAATTGCTTTAAACCTTTTAAAAAATTTTTGCACACCTTCTTAAAAAAAAAATCAAGAAAATGATATCTGTTGGATAACCCTGAAAGGATTCCCTCAGATTAGTGAGCCATGACCTATTCCTGCTTTGTTCTTGCTTACTACTCCTGATGGCCTTTGTGGCTCTTTTGATAAGCCTTGATAGCATTCCATCCGATCCTCTCAAGCATTTTCTCTATTACAGATGTTAGGCTGATTGGTCTATAATTTCCAGGTCTCTGTCTCCATTTCCTGTTTGTCAGCACTAACATCCTTCATCTCAATGATCACCAAAATTAATTTCTTAAAATGTGAACTGCAAGAGGAAAATGGTCATTAGAACCTCGAGATTGTGGAGCAGATGTTCTGCACTCCCAGCCAACTGTTGTGTATACATTGCAGAAAATAAAAAGATCAACACTTCTTAAATTCAACCAGGTGGCCAGCTGCCTGGCTTGTATCCTCTGCTTCCTGAAGCCTAGCTTTTATCTTTGTGTCTTCTGCTACTGCAAAGTTTAAATCTAGCCATAGAAAGAATCAGTAAATAGCAAATAAACATTGGGTCAAAAGCAAAATACTGCGGATGCTGGAAATCTGAAATTAAAACAGAAAATGCTGGAGAAGCTCAGCAAGTGAGACAGCATCTGTAGAGAAAGAAACAGAGTTACCGTTTCAGGTCGACAATCTCACTTGCTGAGCTTCTCCAGCAAATAAACATTGGGGTCCTGTTGGGTGCAGTATTAATGGAACAAGTGACCTGATGTGATTTCCCTTTGCCACTGTGTGTTTTTTGGGGGGGTGGGGGTGGGGGGAAGAGAGTAATTTTGTGTTATCTCACGTTCTCATTTTCACATCTCTCCTTGCCTTGCAACCTATTCTGGTCGACAGGGCTGGCAGGTGATCTGCTTGCAGTCCAGCTCCAACTGCAGTCGTGACTGGATGTTTGAAGGTGCAAGGGAGTGACCAAGGCCACAGATTTCCCACCCTTCATTTCCCGACAGTGATTACAAAACCAGGTTAATTGGTTTGTTAAATTGTTTTATTGATATGTGATGTTGTGTTTGGGGGTAAAGCTAATGTTTCTGAGCCTGCACACGATATTGGTGAAAGAACTGCATTGCTCTGCACACACAACTTTTGATTCATTTGAATGTGGAGGGTACCAATATGATGGTAGCAAGGGGAAGAAGCACTCTGTGTAACTACAGTGGCCCCAGATTACAAGATATTTGGATAAAGAAGACCATTCATAGCACATCCATCTCAAAAGAACCCACAATGTCCCCATCACAGCATCTAGCTGTTTCTTAAATGATTCCAGGACTCTTGCCTGAACTATCCTACCCCAAAGTCCGTTCCATACGTTGAACCCTCTGTGCGAAGAGAATGAGTTGACATCAGTCCTAAATTTATCTTTTGCTTGTTCGAACCTGCAGCCTCTCATCCTAGTGTATGGTTTAATTTGAAGTAATGTTCCAGATTTGTCTTTTACTCTTGGGAATTGTTAGAACATCAAATTAATATTTAATTGAGTGGTCACATACTCATGTATCGGATTACCTTAACGTTGCCAAAAATTAGATCCAATGAAGATTATCTAACAACCCCAATGATTTGCATCATGGTATCCTGACTTTAGAACTAAAGTCCTCTGATGTATTGCAATTATGTGAGAGGAAGGGACATTGATAAAATTTTATACAATGTGTTGAAAGGACCATCTTGTATGCATTGTATATTTATTTGGAGAGGTACTGTATTATCACATTTTGTTTTAATATTTGTTTTACACAGTACTGGTAGATCTCTCGTGGCATTGCTTATGGTAAGTTAGAGGATTCGCTGTTTTATAACAATACATGTGTTTATGCCTCACAGGAAATAGCATCAGGATCACTGATTTACAGTGACTGAATAAGCCAAATTCCATTTCTAAATAAATGATGTTCTGTGATTTTTACAGATGCTTTTGAGATTGAGTTCCACAACTGTGTCCTTTATTCTGTGAAAACTGTAATTAAGTGGCCTTAATTGTATCTATATATTATATAAATGTATTTATTTTTTAACCCATACCATTTTAAAGCTGAGAATACACAGAAAATTGATATTTAAGATGCAACATTGGAGGTAGAGATCTGATATTTAGCTGAACCGGGGAGGGGGAATGGGGTTTAGCACCACTTGGGGTCAGTCCTGGGCTTTGGTCACATTAGGAAATGGTCCTCGGCTTTGGTCACACTGGGGAATGGTGCTGGGCTTTGGTCACATTGGGGGGTCCTTAAGTTTGGCAGAACTGGGATGGGGGTCCTTAAGTTTGGCAGTATTACAGCTGGGGCAGTTTGGCAACAAGTGTATCCATTGATATGGCATCACTGTGGGGGAGGAGCCTGAAGTTTGGCAGAACTGTGGAAGGCAAATTTGAGATTTGGATCCTGATGGATTCCTGCTATCTGTCAGCAATGAGGATGGGGCAGAGCATGGTCTGGCAGCTTTGGTTGGGAGGGATCCATGTCTGGCAGCACTGGTTTGTGGCTTTCTTAGGGATCTCTGTAAATATTGAATTTGCTGTTTTGTTATTGGTTCCTGGTCATGTATCACTGCCTGATTCTCTATGTCGGTCTGTCTCACAGCAATAAGAAAAAGTAAACATTCTAATTTCTATCAGCAAAACACAGGTGATTAATAGAGCTTTAAAAATTCAAGTCATCTGTTTTTAATTTGAAAAAAACAGCTCAAATTAAGGAGAAGAAAGAGTCTGTGCATGCGTTGTTACACAAGATTAGGGCTCATGGGATTGGGGGTAATATATTAGCATGGATTGAGAATTGGTTAACAGACAGAAAACAGAGAGTAGGAATAAACAGGTCATTTTCGGATTGGCAGATTGTAACTAGTGGGGTGCTGCAAGGATCAGTGCTTGGGCCTCAGCTGTTTACAATCTATATCAATGACTTAGATGAGGGGACCGAGTGTGATGTATCCAAGTTTGCTGACGATACAAAGCTAAGTGGGAAAGTAAGCTGTGAGGAGGATGCAAAGAGGCTGCAAAGGGATATAGATAGGTTAAATGAGTGGGCAAGAAAGTGGCAGATGTAACATAATGTGGGGAAATGTGAAATTATCCATTTTAGTAGGAAGAATAGAAAAGCAGAATATTTTGTAAAAGATGAGAGACTAAGAAATATTGGTAGTCAAAGGGATCTGGGTGTCCTTGTACATGAATCACAGAAAGTTAACATGCAGGTACAGCAAGCAATTAAGAAGGCAAACAGTATGTTAGCCTTTATTGCAAGGGGGTTGGAGTATAAGAGTAAAGAGGTTTTGCTGCAATTATATAATGCTCTGGTGAGACCACACCTGGAGTACTGTGTACAGTTTTGGTCTCCTTACCTAAGGAAGGATATACTTGCCTTAGAAGGGGGTGCAACGAAGGTTCATTAGATTGATTCCTGGGTTGAGAGGGTTGTCCTGTGAGGAGAGATTGAGTAGAATGGGCCCATATTCTCTGAAGTTTAGAAGAATTGAAACGTAGAATTTTTTTAGAGGGTAGAAGCTGAGAGGCTGTTACCCCTGGCTGGAAAATCTAGAACTAGGGCTCATAGTCTTAAGATAAGGGGTCAGCCATTTAGGACGGAGATGAGGAAAAATTTCTTCACTCAGAGGGTTGCGAATCTTTGGAATTCTCTACCCTTGAAGGCTGTGAATGCTCAGTTATTGAGTATATTCAAGACTGAGATTGATGAATAATTGGCCGCTAAGGGAATCAAGGGATATGGGGATAGGGGAAGGAAAGCGTTGAGGTAGAAGAACAGCCATGATCTTATTGAATGGCGGAGCAGGCTTGAGGGGCCGTATGGCCTACTCCTGTTCCTATTTCATATGTTCTTATGTATGTTTGTGTTTGCCTCTATGTCGCTCTGTGTCTGACATCTGTTATTAATTAGAATGTGTACATTTTCTAACTCAACATAACACAGGTGACAATTAGAGACTGTTCCAACTTATTTTTATTTCTTTTCAAGACATGAGTAACACTGACAAAGCCAGATTTATTGCCTGTCCTTAATTGTCTGAGAAGGTGATGGTGGGCCTTCTTCTTGAACCATTGCAGTCCTTGTGGAGATGGTACTCCCACAATGATACAAATCATAGGGAATGTCAGGATTTCGACCCAGTGACTATAAAGGAATGGTGATATATGCACAAATCAGGATGGTGTGTGACTAGGAGGGGAGCTTGGAGGTGATGGTGTTCCAAGATCTTTCTGCTGTAGTTCTCCTTTGTAAGGAGTCTTACAACACCAGGTTATAGTCCAACAGCTTTATTTAAAATCACAGCTTTATTTAAAATCAACAGCTTTATTTAAAAGCTTGTGATTTTAAATAAAGCTGTTGGACTATAACCTGGTGTTGTAAGACTCCTTACATTTGTCCACCCCAGTCCATCACCGGCATCTCCACATCGTAGTCCTCCTTGGTAGTAGAGGTCATGGAATGGGAAGTGCTGTCAAAGAAAGCTTGCTTGGTTTCTGCAGTGCATTCTGTAGATAGTACATTCTGCAGCCACAGTGCACCTGTGGTGG
This sequence comes from Heptranchias perlo, assembly GCF_035084215.1. Taxonomy (NCBI): domain Eukaryota; kingdom Metazoa; phylum Chordata; class Chondrichthyes; order Hexanchiformes; family Hexanchidae; genus Heptranchias; species Heptranchias perlo. The sequence continues at coordinate 12,861,377 of NC_090351.1, forward strand.
ATGGGATGGGTGTTGAATTCAGTAGCAGGGCTGCTGATCAAATGAACTGCACTGTCCAGAATAGTGTCAAACTTCTTGAATTTTGTTGTGGCTCTACCCATCCAACTGAGTGGTGAGTATTCCATCACACTGCTGACTTGAGCCTTGTAAATGGTGGCGAGGCTTGAGGGGTCAGCACATGAGCACTTGTCACAGTGTGACCAATCTCTACCCTGTTCGTGTAGCTGATACAGTTGGTTAATTTAAGTTTCTGATCATTGGTGACCACTGGATGCTGATGGTGAGAGGACTTAGCGACAGTGGTACCATGAAAGGTCAGGGGGATGTGGTTGGGCCATTTCTTATTGGAGATAGTCATTGCCTGACATTTCTGTGGTGTAATTGTTGTCTGCCATTTGTCAGTCCAAGCCTGTATTTTATCCAAGTCTGTGGGTTAGCTGTAGGCTAGCATGCTTCATTATTAGAGGAGTTGTGAATGGAGCAGAACACTAGAATTGTCAGCAAACTGCCCCACTTCTGACCTTATGATGGAGGGAAGGTCATTGATGAAGCAGCTGAAGATGGTTAGGGCGAGGATGCTAACCTCAGGAACTCCTGAAGTGATGTCCTGGGGCTGTGATGACAACCGTGACCATCTTCCATTTTGTCAGGTATGACTCCAGCCACTGGAGGCCTTTCCCTTTGACCCCTATTGCCTACAATCTTGCTAGGGCTCATTGGTGCCATATTCAGTTAAATGCTGCCTTAATGTCATGGGCAGTACTCTCAGCTCTCCTTCGACATTTAGCTTTTGTGCCCATTGCTGGATCAACTTTATGATGAGGTCTGGAGCTGGGTGGTTTGGGCAGAATGCAACTGAGTGTTGCAAGTAGATTATTGGTGAGTAGATATCACTTGATAGAACTATTGGTGATTTTTTCATCAATTTGCTGAGGATTGGGAGGAGGCTGATAGGGCAGTAATTGGATGGGTTAGAATTCTCCTGGTTTTTGTGGAGAGGACATACCTGGACAATTTTCCACATTGTTGGGTAGAAGCGATTGTCATAGCTGCACTTGAATAGCTTGGCTTGGGGGCGGCTACTTCAGGTGTGCAGGCCTTCAGCATTATGGCCGCGATGTTGTCAGTGACCAATGTACTTAGCCACTTTTTAAAGTCATATGGAGTGAACCAAATTAGCTGGACACTGGCATCTATAATGGTGGGGGCCTAGGGAGGAGGCCGAATAGGAATGTCAACTTGGCACTTTTGGTGGAAGACACTTACAAACACTTTAGCCTTGTCTCTTTCACTTGTGCTGGACTTTGCCACAATTAAGCTTTAAGGATACTCGTGGAGCCTTCTCCCCCTATTAGTTGCCTGATTATTCACCACCATTCTTGATTGGATGTGGTAGGGCTGCATTGCCTTGATCCATCAGATCTAGGGTCACTTAGTTCTGTCTATAGCCTGCTGTTTTTGATATTTACCATACAGGTAACATTTGTTGTAGCAACACAACAGAGGTGATAATTAGAGGCTGTTCTAACTGCCAACATAACACAAATAATAATCTGATGATAGAGGCTGTAAACTTGAAAATTTAAATCCTTTGTTTAAAAATAAACTAAAATTATAATGAGGAAAGATCCTCTGACTTTCTCTCTCTCTGCTTAATGTGATTTCTAAACTTAATTGAACACAAAACCAAAGCAGGAAACCAAAACAGGTAACTGCTATTCCTTCTCTCTCTCTATCTCTCTGTTGTTCTCTCTCTCTCACACTCACACACACTCTCACTCACACACACACACACACAGCTTCTCTGTTTTAAAAAAAGCACACATCCTCAGTTTTAAAAAAATACTCAATATAAACTGTACATGAATAAAGTTTTAACATTTTCCTCTAAGCTTTTCTTCAAATAATTTTGAAAAACCACATGAGCAAAAACTCCTGGAATCTAAAGAAAAATATTCCATCAGTACAGCTAACTAAATAGTACAGGTGTATCCAGGGAAATGATGCACACTACATATGTTCAGATTACACAATTCAAATTCAGCAACAGTATCAATTCCAAGCCCAGGCTTTTGGGAGAAGCTGAGGCTTTCAAGGAAAAACCTTAATGAAGGCACTAATCGTAGTATTGTGAAATAGGTCATTTTTATTTTTTTTTAACTTTTAAATCCTCATATGTGCCATTGCAAATTTTAGTTCCTGGATTTTTTTTAGGTTGCCCTTGTGCAGTTTCTGTCTTGCAAGGTTGTCATAAACATTACTTAACGCTTTATAAATATACAAAAATCAATATAAAGAGAAACACTTCACCACTCTTAAGAAGATATACAGTGCAGATTTGTAAAATGGTGAGAGGAATGAGCATCGTCAATTAATTCCTTCAAAAAGAGCAGAACCAATGTTTGGTTAGAAACGTAACTGAAGATTATGTGGGTAAGTGTAGACGGTGATAATGAAATATTCCATGAAATATTATGATTCCTGTGCTGCTGGGACTGTGGAAATATCATTGTGGAAACCAACCAGCTAGATTAAAATCATGGAGGAGTAATATTAGGTGGATATTTTGGAGTTCTACTTGATTGCCTTTGGAGTTCGGTAGAAATTTTGCAGAATTTCCCTTCAGAAGATTAAATAATGGAATAGTGTCCATGAGACAATGGAGTGCACATGGCTTACAGAAGGAGTGGACTTGATGGCTTTGACCTTTTGCACTTTGTTTGTGTATTCATGTATTCATTTTCCATCAGCTGACAAGGTTTTATTTTAAATACATAATCACTGCCTCTTGCTGAAGTATCACTGTAGAACATCTCTTCCATATGAAATGCAACCTTTGTATCCACCACAGGCCTGAACAATTTACAGTTGTTAATCCCACAAAAACATCACTGCCATAAAGTGTTACATGTATAGATGTGGCGAGGAACATACAATAAGTAGATGTTTATAACACTTAATTATAGGCTGGCTTGTAGCATTAGTCACTGAGGTTTTATAAATGTAAAATTAAATACAGTCAAGACTTGTTACAGGAGTAATTGCCAGTGGAAATGAATGGGCAGTACTGTACTGGTAAAGTGACCCATATGAACCAGGAGGAGGAAAAGCAGCTAACTCATCTAGGAAACAATGCTGCTCTGGAATCCTCTTAAAGAGATACTGCATCTGGTAAAGTGGCATACAAAGCATTTTACCAGATTACTTAGAGGGAGGTGTGCAATGTGCAATGTGTGACAGATGATGTAGTTACATTTGCTGATACAACTTTTTAAGGTAGGTAATTCCTGGATGTTAAGAAAACTAGCCTACCAGTGAGCACTTTAAGATCGATCCTTTAGAGAAAAACATAAGAGATAAAGAATTAGGAAACCTTATCTACCACCTAACTCAGTGATTGATGCTCCAAGTTGGCTAATTGTGTAGCTTGTTTGCATTAGAGTGTATGATGACCATGCCTGTGTATTCCAGGCAGTACAAACCCAGCAAATTACAAGATGTAATGAAACCAGCTTGGAAATGTACCTTCCTGGCTCTGTGCTTGAGAGCGGTATGAAATCAGTAGTCCTGTAACGTAAGTGGTTGAAGCAAGCCAACACTGGTGGATTTGTTATATATATTTAAACCAAAAGCAAAATGGATACACGCACCCCATGCTATGGTAGAGTCATTCAGACCAAAAGGTCTTACGTTTGATAATCGCTCTATGTGCTACAATTAGCCTCAGCCCCCTGGCTGGGGGTATAGGAGAGTATCAGCCAGGATTCCAACTCATGGCCCTATCCAGTGATCCTTGCTGAAAAGAATGGCCACAACGGTGAGAGCCCCTGGCATCCATGCAACTGCAACCCAACAAAGGTCAGGAAAGATGGGGAACAAGGAATTTGCTATAAATGTGAAAAAAAAACAATTTACAAGACATTGGTTAGGCCATATATTTTAGGAAATCCATGCAGTTCTGGGCATCCCATTATAGGAAGGATATTAGAACCATGGAAAGGGTGCAGCGAAGATTCATCAGAATTATACCAAGAATAAGAGGTTAAAGTTATGAAGAAAGATTCAAAAAATGGTAACCTTTTCACTGAAACAGAGAAGGTTAAGGAGGGGTTTAATAGAGGGTTTTAAAAAAAATTCTTAGGATGTGAGCAACACCAGCAGTTTATTGTCCATCTCTAGTTGCCCTGAAGGCATTAGGAGTTAACCACATAGTGTGGGACTGGAGGCCGGACCAGGTCAGAATGACAGATTCCCTTCTCTAAAGGGCATTGATGAACCAGTTGGGTTTTTACAACAAAAACAGCAAGTTTCATGGACATTTTTTCAGGTGCGAGTCCACAAATTAACAGATTTATTGTTTTCAATTTCACAACTTGCCACAGTGGGATTTGAATTTACATCCTCTAGTTGCTAGTCCAGTATCATAAGCACTAGACTACCAGATCCTTTTTCAAAATTATTAAAGATGTTAAAAGGATAAATATCAAAAGATTGTTTCTACTGGTTGGCAAATCAGCACGAAGGGGGCTTGGGCTGAGGAATATCATAAGAACAAAGGATGTAGATGGAAGAAATAATTTCTCACAGAGAGTTATTAGAACATGGAGTGCTTTATCACAAGTGCATATTGAGGCAGGGACTATAACATCATTTAAAAAGCATTTGAAAAGAAGAATATAAAAGGATACAGGGAAGGGGCTGGAAATGGGATTAGAGTGGATAGGTTCAGTTGAATTCACACTAGCACAGGCACGATGGGACAAATTAGCTTAATTTTTGCTATAATTTCTATTATTCTGTAAGTGTAGTGCACTGGAATAAATTCAAGGTTTATTCAATTCTCCTCATGCCTTCACTAAATTGTATGATTGTGGTATTGGTGCTGTTTAGAGATTCTAAATGTTAAAACCAAGGAAGTCCAGCGACAGATTCCCACCCACCACCCCTCACCCCCAAACCCCCGACTCAGACTGGGGTCCAGCAAGAAGAGAGCTGCATTTTGTATATTAAAATGGAGGTATAGTGAATTCGTAGGATGGAGCTTACTGCATCCATATTTACAGTTCGTACAGGTGCACCTGACTGCAAGGTGTTTGTCCGTGTGCACAAATCTCACTCAAATGATGAGTTTGCATTAAGGCTCCAGAGGCCAGTGTAAAAATCATGAATTTGTACGTGTATTAGAATCAGTCCCCGTTTGTCCTTGACTTTGTGTCCATAAAGTTATACTTCCATGCATTTGGCCAGGATTAGCATGATGAACTGATCTGTAATATTTTTGCGTTCATTTAAAAAAACAAAGGAAAATGCAACCATTGTGTCCTCGCGCAGGCCTGAACAGTTTGGAATTGATAATCCACAAAAAATGACAATAACCAATTGTTTATGACACTTTATTCTAGGCTGGTTTGTAGCATTAGTCACCAAGGTTTAATACATGCCTTTATAATTCTTTCCGACCCCCTGTTGCTCAATATTTATTTTCCTATATTTGTACGGTAATTATCATTTGTTTTCTTCCTCTCCCCCATGTCATCCTTGGCTAAGTGGGTGTCCTCCATCAATGCCAGCCATTAGGATGAAGTCTCACACTCTTTGCACTGGTGGTTAGCTGGGATTGGTATGGGCGTGGGTGCCACCTCTGCTCCCACTATCAAATAGCCTGCCAACACTCACTGGTTGGACATGAAGAATGGGTCGCCTCAGCTAGGCACTACAAATCTGAGGGTAATACTGAACATTATTTTAGTTCTAATGTTTCTATTTTGGTTTATGTCTTTCTTTCAACAATTTACTGTACTTTGTCCACTCTGTGTAGGCACTGTGCCCTATTGTTAGGACTGCACCAAATGTTTTGTACCTCAGTGTTTCATATACTGCAGCTGGAAATGAGGGAGCAACAGATTCCATCAAATCCAGTGTTTTTGTCCCTCCTGATGTATATGTTGTACCAATGATTGATTACACTAGTCAGGCGGGCTAACAAAATTCTGCAATTACACAAAATGTACCCCTGTGTGTACAGGATTTCTTAGGTGCAGCCTCTTTATTTTGATGGGAAAGCAGAGGACTGGCGTTATTCCGACTCATATATTTTCCACAAGGATCTGTATGTTGGAGATGACAATTTCTCTGACAGTTGTGATGGTGAAGGGTAGGGTGTATCCATTCATGGCTTTTATTTCCTTGGCAACTTGACAGGGAGATCTTTTCACTGTAAATTTCCAGTTCTAACTTTCTCATAAACACGAATATAATCTCCTCATCCCCACACATTTCATTCTTCCAGATTTTGGGCTTACAAGCTCATGAGAGAAAAATTGGCAAGAAAAGAAAAAGGATTTCAAATCAGGCGGTGACTTCCAGAGCTAGTTACTGTTAGCTCCTCATGATCCATTAGGCTTGTCTGATGAGGGATGGCTCACAGTGGCTTTATAGTATTGGTGCAGTGTGATATTGATACTGTTCATAGGTAATGCAAGTGAATAAAAAGTGTTTATTAAACTGTCCAATAATATTACATGAGGGTTGAGAATTGCAGGCCCTGAGTGTGGCTGCATACTATTGGATGATTAGGAACCATGTTTAAATGCGTGTGCTTGGCTGAGTTGGTAGTATTTTTGTAATGAACCACCTGTTCTGGTCAACATCCCTCCCTCCACCAATAACACCACAACAAAACAGATTTACTGGTGATTTGTCATATTGCTGATTGTGGGATCTTGCTGTGCGCAAAATAGCTGCCACCTTTGCCTATGTAGCAACAATCTCTGCATTTCAAAGTAACTCATTGTCGTGACATAGCTTGAGACATGTCTGGGAGATGAAATAACGCAAAATATAAATGGAAGTCTCTTTCCATTGTAATTGGTTTGGTGCCCATGATGGTGTGGCATCAATACCAAAAATGTGGTACAAATTCAGCACTCCAGTAACTCCAGTAAAACGCACTAAAAGGAGCCTGTTTATTTTCAACAACAATAACAACTTGCATTTATATAGCACCTTTAATGTGGCAAAACTTGCATTTATATAGCACCTTTAATGTGGCTCACCACCACCTTCTCGAGGGCAATTAGGGATGGGCAATAAATGCTGGCCTCGCCAGCGACGCCCACATCCCATGAACGAATAAAAAAAAAATGTCACAAGGCGCTTTACAGGAGCGCTATCAGACAGAATTTTACACCAAGCCACAGAAGAAGATATTAGGACAGGTGGGCAAAAGTTTGTTAAAGAGGTAGGTTTTAAGGAGTGTCTTAAAGTAGGAGTGAGAGGTAGAGGCTGACCGGTGTAGGGAGGGAATTCCAGAGCTTAGGGCCCAGGCAGCTGAAGGCATGGCCGTCAATGGTGGGGCAAAGGAAATTGGGGATGTACAAGATAGTCAGTATGGAAGTAACAAAAGCATGGATGATTTTCCAGCCATTGCTGCAGAAAATGCAATGATGATACTATCACAAATACTTAAAGTTGCCTAATTTCTTATTTCTGGTCTACTTTGAAAGATGTGTAACTATAAACATCACTGTTACCATTCTCACCTCTTGGCTAATTTCCAAAGGTGCTTGGGTCCTCCAGGCACGCCCAGGCAGAGGTATTAATATGTGCAGCTTAAAGTATTATGTTTTGCAATCATATACCATACAAGTGCAGTTGTTGTTTGCTATATCCAGAAGGTGCCGTTAGCAAAAGATACTAAAAATTCAACAAAGTTCCACGGTTCCGGTTTTCTTCAGCCTCAAGATATTTTCCTGCAACAGTTTGAAGACTGTAAGTGACCACTTTTTGCTTGGGATTTGCTTTCCTTTTAATGCCTTATTCATACTATGGAAGTGCTTTTGACGGTAGGCCTGTTGTTGAAGGCATTCCCATAATATAAATGAGGCAAGTGCACATGAACAAATTGTCACCAATGGCAACCTCAGGTTGCTCTGGCTGTGGGTGAACTGATAACTCAGCCCACTGGTGTGGGCGAGCAATTTCATAGAATCTTTGAATCAAAGAATCATACAGCACAGAAGGAGGCCATTCGGCCCCAAATGTCTGTGCCGCCTCTTTGAAAGAGCTATCCAATTAGTCCCACTCCCCTGCACTTTCTCCATAATCCTGCAAATTTTTCCTTTTCAAATATTTATCCAATTCCATTTTGAAAGTTACTATTGAATCTGCCTCCATCACCCTTCCACCATTCCAGATCATAACAACTCACTGCGTAAAACAATTTCTCATCTCCCCTCTGGGTCTTTTGACAATTACCTTAAAAAAAATGTTTTCGTGGCTGATCTGTTTGGACCATCCCCAAAATCAAGACAGACTTGTGAACGGAAAGGTAAAGTCACACCTGTGACTTTGAACATCTGTGCAGGTGTAGTCCCTTCGTTATTCAGCCTGCACGGTGAACCTGCTGTGCATTGTAAACAGGGCAAATTCAAACTGCCTGCATCGTCATCAGCTGGAAGCCAGTGACGAGCCGAAACAAATAGGGTAGAAGATGTGATCTCCCTGCAGCGCACACCATCCCTGGCAGAAAGGTCCAACAGGTGAGCTGCACCCAGGCCTCTGCAACCTTCTGCTTTGTACTGTGTTCCCCGCTTGAAGATTGGTTAAATGTCCTCAGGTGGATCTCCATTTCATTTTTCATTTTTTTCCCCCATTCCATGCCCGACTACTGCTTCTCATTATCACTGCACAGCAGAGGCTAGGAACTTACAGTCGGGGCAACCAGTTCCTAACGCTCAAGACCATGGAGAGGGTGCAGAGGATATTTACTAGAATGGTACCAGGGATGAGGGACTTCAGTTATGTGGTGAGACTAGGGAAGTTGGGATTGTTCTCCTTAGAGCAGAGAAGGTTAAGGGGAGATTTAATAGTGTTCAAAATTATGAGGGGTTTTGATAGAGTAAATAGGGAGAATCTGTTTCCACTGGCAGGAGGATCAGTAACTAGAGGACACAGATCTAAGATAATTGACGAAAGAACCAGGGGGAAGATGAGGAGAACTTTTTTTATGCAGCAAGTTGCTATGATCTGGAATGAACTACCTGAAAGGGTGGTGGAAGCAGATTTAATAGTAACTTTCAAAAGGGAATCGGAAATGTACTTGAAAGGGAAAAAATTGCAGGGCCGTGGGGAAAGAGTGGTACTAATTGGATAGCTCTTTCAAAGAGCTGGCACAGGCATGATGGGCCGAATGGCTTCCTTCTGTGCTGTATGATTCACTCTGTGACAGACAATCTGCAGGTTTTATAGCAGATAGTGTTTTTTTTTAGTGAACCTAGGTCCCTAGTATAGTTAACATTTTCTAATTTCAACGTAATTTAAAAGGGGTAACTCAGCTAAGGCAAGTCATGGCAGCAGACCTCGCACCCGTGATATGCTCCTCCTGCAAGATGTGGGAAGTCATGGACACTACCAGTGTCCCTGCCGACCATGTGTGCGGGAAGTGTGTCCACCTGCAGCTACTGACCGATCGTATCTCGGAGCTGGAGCTGCGGGTGGACTCACTGTGGAGCATCCGCGATGCAGAGAAACTCGTGGATAGCACGTTTAGCGAGTTGGTCACACCGCAGGTAAAGGGTATACAGGCAGGAAGTGAATGGGTGACCACCAGGAAGAGTAAGAGATGCAGGCAGGTAGTGCAGGGGTCCCCTGTGTCCATCCCCCTCTCAAACAGATATGCCACTTTGGATGCTGTTGGGGGGGATGACTTATCAGGGGAAGGCAGCAGCAGCCAACTTCCTGGCACCACGGGTAGCTCTGCTGCACAGGCTGGGAGGAAAAAGAGTGGCAGAGCTATAGTGATAGGGGACTCAATTGTAAGGGGAATAGACAGGCGTTTCTGCGGCCGCAACCGAGACTCCAGGATGGTGTGTTGCCTCCCTGGTGCAAGGATCAAGGATGTCTCGGAGCGGCTACAGAACATTTTGGAGGGGGAGGGCGAACAGCCAGCTGTCGTGGTGCACATAGGCACCAACGATATAGGTAAAAAAGGGGATGAGGTCCTAAAAGCAGAATATAGGGAGTTAGGAGGTAAATTAAAAAATAGGACCTCAAAGGTAGTAATCTCAGGATTGCTGCCAGTGCCACGTGCTAGTCAGAGTAGAAATAGGAGGATATTTCAAATGAATACGTGGCTAGAGGAATGGTGCAAGGGGGAGGGATTCAAATTCCTGGGACACTGGAAACGGTTCTGGGGGAGGTGGGACCAGTACAAACCGGACGGTCTGCACCTGGGCAGGGCCGGGACCGCTGTCCTAGGAGGAGTGTTTGCTAGTGCTGTTGGGGAGGGTTTAAACTAAAGTGGCAGGGGGTTGGGAACCTGAGCAGGGAGAGAGAGGAAAGCGTAACAGGAAGGGACAGAAGGTATGGAGTAATAGGTAAAGTGTTAAAAAAGGAAAAAGCAGGAACTAAGCGTCACAAAACAGATTTGAAAGTTCTTTATCTGAATGCACGTAGCATTCGTAATAAAATGGACGAGTTAACGGCACAAATAACTACGTATGGGTATGATCTTGTGGCCATTACAGAAACATGGCTGCAGGGTGACAACGACTGGGAATTAAATATGCCAGGGTATTTAACAATCAGGAAGGACAGGCAGGAAGGAAGGGGAGGTGGGGTGGCTATGTTAATAAAGGAAGGAATCACTGTAATACAGAGAAATGATATTGGGACAAAGCATCAAGATAATGAAACAGTTTGGGTGGAGATAAGGAATAATAAGGGAAAAAAAACATTAGTGGGCGTAGTATATAGGCCTCCTAATAGTTGCAACTCTGCTGGAAGAAGTATTAATCAGGAGATAGTCGGGGCATGTAATAAGGGAACAGCCATAATTATGGGGGATTTTAATTATCATATTAACTGGACAAATCAAATTGGGCAGAGCAGCCTTGAGGACGAGTTCATTGAGTGCATCAGGGATGGATTTCTTGAGCAGTATGTAACTGATCCTACAAGGGGGCAGGCAACCTTGGACCTGGTCCTGTGTAATGAGTCAGGATTAATTAATAATGTCCTAGTTAAGGATCCCCTTGGAACGAGCGACCACAACATGGTTGAATTCCATATCCAATTAGAGGGTGAGAAGGTTGATTCTCAAACAAGCGTACTGAGCTTGAATAAAGGAGACTATGATGGTATGAGAGCGGAATTGATTAAAGTGGACTGGGAAAATAGATTAAAGGGTAAGACGGTACATGAGCAGTGGTGTTCATTTAGGGAGTTATTTTACAACTTTCAAAATAAATATATTCCACTGAGGAAAAAAGGGTGTAAAAGAAATGACAGCCATCCGTGGCTAAGTAAAGAAATCAAGGATAGTATCCGACTAAAAACAAGGACATATAAGGTAGCCAAACTTAGTGGGAGGATAGAAGATTGGGAATTCTTCAAAAGACAGCAAAAAGTAACTAAAGGATTGATTAAGAAAGGGAAGTTAGATTATGAAAAGAAATTAGCAAAAAATATAAAAACAGATAGCAAGAGTTTCTATAGTTATATAAAAAGAAAAAGGGTGGCTAAGGCAAACATAGGTCCCTTAGAGGATGAGACCGGGAAATTAATGGTGGGAAACATGGAGATGGCAAAAATGCTGAACAAATATTTTGTTTCAGTCTTTACAGTAGAGGACACTAAGAATATCCCAACACTGGACAAACAGGGGACTCTCGGGGGGGAGGAGCTAAATACGATTAAAATCACTCAAGAGATGGTACTCAGTAAAATAATGGGACTCAAGGCGGATAAATCCCCTGGACCTGATGGCTTCCATCCTAGGGTCTTGAGGGAAGTGGCAGTAGGGATTGTGGATGCTTTGGTGATAGTTTTCCAAAATTCCCTGGACTCAGGAGAGGTCCCGGCAGATTGGAAAACTGCTAATGTAACACCGTTATTTAAAAAGGGTAGTAGGCAGAAGGCTGGAAATTATAGGCCAGTTAGCTTAACATCTGTGGTGGGTAAAATTTTGGAGTCTATTATTAAGGAGACAGTAACGGAACATTTAGATAAGCATAATTTAATAGGACAAAGTCAGCATGGCTTTATGAAGGGGAAGTCATGTCTGACAAATTTGCTTGAGTTCTTCGAGGATATAACGTATAGGGTGGATAAAGGGGAACCAGTGGACGTAGTGTATTTAGACTTCCAGAAGGCATTCGACAAGGTGCCACATAAAAGATTATTACTTAAGATAAAAAATCACGGGATTGGGGGTAATATTCTGGCATGGGTGGAGGATTGGTTATCGAACAGGAAGCAGAGAGTTTGGATAAATGGTTCATTTTCGGACTGGCAACCAGTAACCAGTGGTGTTCCACAGGGGTCGGTGCTGGGTCCCCAACTCTTTACAATCTATATTAACGATTTGGAGGAGGGGACCGAGTGCAACATATCAAAATTTGCAGATGATACAAAGATGGGAGGGAAAGTAGAGAGTGAGGAGGACATAAAAAACCTGCAAGGGGATATAGACAGACTGGGTGAGTGGGCGGAGATTTGGCAGATGCAATATAATATTGGAAAATGTGAGGTTATGCACTTTGGCAGGAAAAATCAGAGAGCAAGTTATTTTCTTAATGGCGAGAGACTGGAAAGTACTGCAGTGCAAAGGGATCTGGGGGTCCTAGTGCAAGAAAATCAAAAAGTTGGTATGCAGGTGCAGCAGGTGATCAAGAAAGCCAACGGAATGTTGGCTTTTATTGCTCGGGGGATAGAATATAAAAACAAGGAGGTATTGCTGCAGTTATATAAGGTATTGGTGAGACCGCACCTGGAATACTGCATACAGTTTTGGTCTCCATACTTAAGAAAAGACATACTTGCTCTCGAGGCAGTACAAAGAAGGTTCACTCGGTTAATCCCGGGGATGAGGGGGCGGACATATGAGGAGAGGTTGAGTAGATTGGGACTCTACTCATTGGAGTTCAGAAGAATGAGAGGCGATCTTATTGAAACATATAAGATTGTGAAGGGTCTTGATCGGGTGGATGCAGTAAGGATGTTCCCAAAGATGGGTGAAACTAGAACTAGGGGGCATAATCTTAGAATAAGGGGCTGCTCTTTCAAAACTGAGATGAGGAGAAACTTCTTCACTCAGAGGGTGGTAGGTCTGTGGAATTTGCTGCCCCAGGAAGCTGTGGAAGCTACATCATTAGATAAATTTAAAACAGAAATAGACAGTTTTCTAGAAGTAAAGGGAATTAGGGGTTATGGGGAGCGGGCAGGAAATTGGACATGAAGCTGAGTTCGGATCGGTCAATGCCCTGTGGGTGGCGGAGAGGGCCCAGGGGCTATGTGGCCGGGTCCTGCTCCGACTTCTTGTGTTCTTTAGATTTGTGGTTGGGATCAGATCAGCCATGATCTTATTGAATGGCGGAGCAGGCTCGAGGGGCCGATTGGCCTACTCCTGCTCCAATTTCTTATGTTCTTATGTTCTTGACAATGAGCCATCATGTGCTCTTCCGAACACCTTTCTACAAAAATCTGTCCTGCTAAATCTACAAAAATAAAGGCAATATTTGTAAGTGTGAAGCTTTATTATTCCTTTTTCTCCAGCTCCAGTAAACCACGAATCTGTTGACTGTCTGACTGACAAAAGCATAGTTAATGTAAATATCGTACTGTAATTCAGAGCCACCCTAAACTAATATTATAAATATAAAACAGCATTCTATTTTTGAAGTATTGTTCTAAAGTGCACTTACATGCACTTCTGATGAGTACATTGCCGTGATAGCTGTATAAACATTGTGGAAAATCACTTGTACTCTGCACTCCTGCTCAATGTTTTCGAATTTCCAGATCAGCCTAAGTGACAGGGAAGAGGACAGAATCGCATTGTCAATCCGACAGCAGGTGGCAGTATCGGTACATCGGATTTGGCTGAATCTCCCAGCCCGCTGCAGACAGTGCAGAATCCCGATCCAAGAAGAGATTCCAGTCCCTTCCCAGTATCCAGGAGAGATACTGAATATTTAAAAAAATACATTAAATTGCTTGTGGTGCTTCAGTGAGATCCACTTCAAGAATTATTTGAATGTGCTAAAGTGGTGGCATTGCAAACTGGCACTGCTCTCTGGGCAGTCCTGGCCTCAGTTTTCTGATGTGGGCAGAATGTTTCCTAGGAAACCAGTTCTGTGTTTCTGAGGTTATTAATTTCTCTCACTTTAAGGCATAGAGGGAACTTTCAAAAAGAAACATGATTTAGATCAGGTTAATTGATGCTCACTGAGTTTTTTTTGTGGGAGGGGAGTATCTTGTAGAGAGAGGAGGGGGGGAACAGCCCAAAAAACTGTGTAAATGGGAGCTTGAGGATCTAATATCTCAACCTACTTTGTCCAACGGGGAGTAAAATGGAGAGGTTGATTGCGAATAATCTTGCTGAAATTCATTGGCTGAGCCTGGAAATGCACAGGGTGGGCAGTCATGAGCATGAATTCTATAGTCCACCGGCTGCCCTTCCGAGAGCAAAGGAAAGGATTTGCATTAATATAGCGCCTTTCACAACCTCAGGATGTCCCAAAGTTCTTTACAGCAAACCAAATAGTTTCGAAGTGTTGTCACTGTTGTAATGTAGGAAACGCGGCCGCCAACTTGCGCACAGCAAGGTCCCACAAACAGCATTGTGATAATGACCAGATAATCTGTTTTAGTGGTGTTGGTTGAGGGATAAATATTGGCCAGGACACTAGGAGAACTCCCCTGTTCTTCTTCGAATAATGCCATGGGATCTTTTACATCCACCTGAGAGGGCAGAAGGGGCCTCAGTTTAACATCTCATCCGAAAGACGTTTGTGAAACTTAGCTACTATGCCTCAATGAGGATTGTTCTTATAAGGAATTCCCCTTTGTCCTTTATCGGGAATTTACTTTGCCACTGTTACTAACTGATGCAAAACTTTGAAAATATTTGTAAATTGCTCTTAGCTGCTTGCAATTGAGCAATGTAACCTATAACACACATCAGTGATGCAAAAGCTTGTTAAGGAGCCGAGGGCTAGACACATTAAATTGGTCCCATAGTCATAACCATCTATAGATAAATCAGTTGCTTTATATTCTGAAGCGTTTGCACTAATAATCCTGTTATAATACAAATTGGAACTTGAAGTGCTCCAAATTAAGTTGTAGACCCAGTTTCTGACTATCAGCAAATAAAGCAAAACTGCATCAAATTCTTTGGTAGATAGTCTGTTGGTGATTTTTTAGAGAAAGCAGATTTAGTGAAACCTCATCCCATTTATCCAATCTAGCTTATTTTATTTCATTTTTTTTGTAAGGTCAGGCTTTGGATATTCAGGATTGATACAAGAGGATCTTTTTTGTTAGTACTAAAAAGAATTCATGACATATGTTTCAAAATCACTGGTAATGTTGAATTAAAGAAGTTAAGGCACTGATTGAAATATTTAGGGGGAACGGGAGGGAGCAGTGGAACATTCCAAGTTGATATACAACATGTATTGGTGGACTCCTGGGCTCAAACTCTGAACCCCAGGTTGGCTTGATTTCCCAGTAAGTTGAAGTGGTGATATTATTGTGTCTTGATGCAGATCTCATTTTGTCACTGCAGTGATACTGGCTCATTCATGTGCACTGGACAGGGGTGGGAGTGGGGAATGTTAGACAGACCCCTGCACTGAGTGCACAATTTTATGTGAACTGGTTCGGCCTGATCCAGGACACAACAAGATGGTCCCAGATCATCCATTATAAACTAGTTATACTACAGGTCAGAAGAGTGTTCTTATCAGGCAGTTAAAGGTACAGAAATAAATGGGTGGGGTGGTGGAATCTATACTTACAGCAGGTGTGTTACAGGTAGGCAGGGCAGGAAAATGTGTGGGGGAAGGAGTTACCCCCACAAAATGATGTAGGATATTCAGTCCACAGCCATCAGGATTTTCTGTTTTTTTTAGATCTTCTGCCGGAGCATTTAGTTTGATAATTATCAGCGTTGGAATAAAAACTGGTGAAGGCTGATATCAATTCTTAAAATCATAGAATTTTACAGTGCAGAGGGGGGCCCTTTAGTCCATCTTTCTTTTGCTGGCTCTTTGAAACGGCTATCTACTTAATCCAATTGCCTCGCCCTTTTCCCATTCTCTTTTAAATTTTTTTCTTTTTCAATTATGTAACCATGTCCCTTTTAAAGTAGATTCTGCTCCCACCACTGTTTCTGGTAGGACATTCCATGTCCTCATAACCTTCTGCGTAAAAAAAATTCTCCCTTCAATCTTTTGGTGATTATCTTAAATTCATGCTCTCCTATTATTGACTTATCGACCACTGGAGATAGATTATCCCTATTCACCTTATCAAAGCCCTTCCTAATATTGAACAAGACTATCAGACCTCCTTTTAACCTTCGATGATAAAAAAAAAGTTGATGAATTGAGACTGATACCCGTTCTGCAATAAACATCACTTCTGATGACATCAACTATTTGGGTAGCTCAGTACTGTCACAAACAATCCTGCAATGTGTGATTCCATTCTTGCACTTAAGATAAGGCAGTTTTAAGAGAACCTCTCCTGTGAAGACTTTTATAGAAAGATTGTCTTCTCTTTGTAATACCTTCCCCCAGTGGATCATTTCTTTTATTTCTACTCCAGACAGGACTCCCAAGCCAGGCGCGATTTCCTGTTCGAGATGACAGATAAGCGACCTCTCCCAGACTTCTGGCAATGGAGACCTGTAACCAATCTTTAGGAGGCAAGTGAAAGTAGCCTGTGGGGTCCTGGCTTTCTATCATTCTCTCCTGAAGGTAAAACATATCCCCTGAGTTTGATGCATCCCTGAGATGGAACTATCAAAATCTGGGACCCCTCTGCCCAAAGCGCTCACTCCATGGAATAGTGTGTTGGCACTCCAATGTGTAGGTACATCAGTATCTAGGCACTCCAGTGTGTTGGCACTCTATTATGTGGATAATTCAATGTGTTGGTAATTTGACACTCCAGTATTTTAATACTCTATCATGTCCATACACCATGTTTTAGCTTTCTGGCATGCTAAAGTGTTGGCACTGCAGTGTGTTGCTCCTTCATCATATTGGCATCTAGCGTGTTGGCACTCCAGCATGGTGATACTCCAACACACTGGAACTCCAGTGTGTTGACACTCCAGTGTGTTGGTGCTTCAGCATGTTCTGTCTTTGCACTGTATTCTTACCAAATTTCTTGGGTCTTAACATTATGACACACCGTTCAGAGACCAGAAGTGCTCATGTTCCTGCCAACACCAATACTGATCCACTTATGGTTACAATAAACATTCCAGCATATTTTATAGTGAAGTAGAAGACACAAAACTGATTAAAATGTGAGGAGCAGCCAAGTGCTTCAATCAGCTTGAGATCCATTAATCAGCTGCGATCCTTTATTCCAGCATAAAGGCCTTTTAACATTCATTCCAAACATCAATAGAATGTGATTTAATGATGGAGGCTGTTCTCAGAATCTAGGCTTTTACTGTGCATTAACCCCCACTTTATCCGCCAGTAGGATTGGCAGGATTTAATAATACACAATAGCAGAACAAGGTAATCTGCTCAGCAGCAGCATGAAACCATACTGAGAGTCCAAGGATAAATGTACACGTTTCAGTTTACATACACATCAGTCGCTCTGTCGAGCATTGCATCTGCAATCAAAGTGCTGGAATAGTCAGTCCAAATACGACTCACCCCAACCTCAGCACTGATGACATCCTAAATTTGTACCTTTTTTGTTTTGAAATGATAAAATGGAATAAATGCTGTCTTCTCTTAAAAATAGTCAAAATGACTACTTTAAGCACCACATGAGGACACACAGGGTGATGAATATTTTTGCTTTGTTCAGTGGGAGCACTCTTGCCTCTCAGTCAAAAGGTTGTGGGTTCAAACCCCACTCCAGAGACCTGAACACAACAGACAAAAACATTATTTCAACAATGCAGCCTCCCTTCCATGCCCAAACTTAATGGGTTAACACTTGCCAGGGTCCCTGGGAGTGTGTCAATATTCACCAAGGTCCCTGAGAGTGTGTCAATATTCACCAGGGTCCCTGAGAGTTTGTCAATATTCACCAGGGTCCCTGAAAGTGTGTCAATGAATGAATCCCAGAACCACCATGTTCCCACGGAGTAGCTGACTTCTCAGTCCCTATCTCTATTTCCCTGTAGGTGGTGATTTTCTGAGTTTGTACTCCCAGTGAGAAGCCTTGCCTTGTCGGCAGCACATAGTGGAAATCTGAGCATGCGGTGTCTACAATGGACAGAAAATGGACAGAAAATTGTGCGCAGTGCAACTCAAATTTTTGATATGCACAGCCGGCAAGTGAGGCTCCCATTCAGAGGTAAGTTAGAAAATTACCCTCATAACCTTCCCTTCCAATCACCAGTGCTGTGGAGCCGGAAGGAGCATTCCTGATCAAAATTGGGGGAAAATTTAATAATTACTGTAATATCTCAGTGATAATTGTATGGGCTGCTTCAAATCAGACACACAAGGTAGCGAATCTGAATAACAAAGCTTTTATTTTGCACAAGTTTTGTTTTAACTTGAATCTGACCCCTGACACTTCCAGGTCAAACAGGTGCTTCCTCCCCCACCTTATAAGCTGCTATTTCCTTCCAGCCACTAGAGGGCAATAACCCCTCCCCACTTTTACATATCATTACAATACAATTCTGGTTGATGATTTGAATTCTTACAGCCAATTTTAGTTATGAAAATCATCAACACCTTGATAACAAGATAACATAGGCTGTGGTGCATTACATGCAGACTAATTCACAGACCGTTGTACATTACAAGATAACACAGAGACTGTGGTTCATTACATGCAGACTACTACACAGATTGCAGTACATTACAAGATGACACACAGTCTGTGGTCTATTACATGCAATATAATACACAGACTGCAGTACATTGCAAGATAACAGAAAGGCTGCAGTGCATTACATGCAGGCTAACAAATTGGCTACTGTGATTCATAAATTAAAACTTGTAGGCTGTGGCATGTATTTTATGTAGGATCACCCATTGACTGTAGGGTGTTTTATGCAGGGTAACACAGAAGCTGTGGAGAGTTACATGCAGGTAACGGAGCATTAATCTATTAATAGTTTGGGAGGACATTATAAACCCCAAGAGCAAAGCTTGAGTGTGTTCACCATCATCTGAACTCTTAGATCCTCAAAGCACACTCCAGCTGTGCTATTCTCTGCATCATGTAGAGCTGGAGTTTGCGGAGGTGTTTTTATTCTATGAGTCCTTTTTTGGCAGCAATGGATATTAGGGCAGACTGTGACAGGGAAATCCTCCTGTCGTCCCCCCCATGGTGTGTGGTTTGATGTATCGCTATATCAGGTTCTGTTTCTTGTCCCTACAAGGGATGTCGTGAAGG
Source organism: Heptranchias perlo (assembly GCF_035084215.1). Taxonomy (NCBI): domain Eukaryota; kingdom Metazoa; phylum Chordata; class Chondrichthyes; order Hexanchiformes; family Hexanchidae; genus Heptranchias; species Heptranchias perlo. The sequence continues at coordinate 12,880,772 of NC_090351.1, forward strand.
TATATCTAGTGATGGCTATACATGACAACGGGAAGTGATGCAAGGTAACTTCGTGCACAGAGCTTTGAAGAAGAATGGCAAAAATGGCACCGCCCTAATCTGAAAAACCCAGACAAGATACCTGGAATTTCTGACACCAGCAGCTCTGCTCAGTTGAGCACAGACAATGAGTCCCTAATGTAGTCAGTGACCTCTCAGCTTAACCACAATTATCAGTAGGGTGGAGTTGTCCTTTAAGAGAAATTAGATCTGGGCTTTAGTTCCGTGGCTGTCTTCTAGCTTCACCTCCACCCGCATTCCACCAGACCAGAGGGGCTGCAATACCATTTCCAGCAGTGCTGCAGTACAAATTGTTTTGGTTCAGCTCTGAAACACTCTTGCCTTCTACTGGCGCAGGTACGTTGAGCTTCACTGATGTTTGCTGAGTCTTGCTTCTTAAGGGCTGAGGGGGGTGTTCTCACTAAATAGATCCAGAAACTCGCTGATTTTATTTCAAACTTTACATTCTCATCATTGTAGGAACCTGAATCCACAGCTCTGTCTTAGAACTTTGTATTTTCTAAGCAAGTTTTTTTTAAATTATTAAATTCAACAGTTTCACTGCAGAAATTATCCTCATTGAAGCTGGTTTCAAAAACCCTCACATCTGAAAGTGTTATTGGGCTGAGGGTAGGCTTGCTTCACTGCTTGGGTTACTTGAAATTCATCTCTGCTGACAAAACCGTTCTCAATCATGGTATTTGTGTGTGTGAGTGAGTGTGTGTGTGCGCATTTCTCTGTGGTGGATTTGATTACCAACAAATGCACAACCTCATAATTTTACTTCCAAAAATATTCTTTGATGGGGGAAGGGAGAGGGCTGAGCTGAGAAACCCCTGGTATGTGACTAGTACATTTATTTAAGCTATTGGTAAAACTGCAGGTACTTATGCCGCAGGCCCCAGCCTTCTAGTCACAATCAACAACCACCTGCCTTAAAAGTAATGAATCAGTCTATGAAATGACACAAAGCAGCTAATTACAGGTAGTGTCCCGGAATCACACGGCTCTCAGCGAGGACAGGATCGATAATACCTTGTTCTAATGTTGCTATAGTCCAATGTCAACAGTTGGCAATCCGGGGAGATGGTGGGATAACTTGCCAGGTTTGCACAAAGCAACAGCAACAGTAAATTAGATTAACCTCATAGGAGTGACTTCTCATGGCAGCTCAGTGGTGGAGAGGAGTTAGAACACTTCCGATAATGTAAATGCTTAGATTTTGCAGCAAGTGGTAAAGGCTTCATGCTAGCAGTCACCATAGTAACTCTTTTCCCCCGTTGATAGAAAGCCCTCCAAATCAATAAAGCAATGTTCCACTGGGAGTTAGGGTTGCCACTTCTGATTGGACGTATTCTTGGTGGTATTGCCACATGACTCTCCCACCTCCAACCACCCCACCCCCACACTCCCGCCATTGGTCGCTCGACATGTCCATCCGCGCAGCGCTCCGCCTTTCCACGCCAGTTGGAGAGTAAACAAACTCTTCGTTACTCAATTGGATGATTCTTGACTGTCAGTCAAACAGCCTTTTCCCCCCTAATATTCTCTAATATTTTTATAACTAATAAACAAAAGTGTTAAAATAAAAATGGAAAGAAAACTTTTTTTTTAATGTCCTTATAATTTTTCTCCAGAGTTGCTGGAAGTAGTGTCCAGGAGATTAATCTTTAATTCCTGGAGACTCCAGGATAATCCTGCAGGATTGGCAACCCTACTGGGAGTGCAGATGCAGGTTTTGCCCTCATGATAACACTGCCTGCTGAAAGATGAGGAAGGCCGTCCTCCTTACACTTTATTGTCAGGTTTAGATGGTGATTTTATAAAAGGTATTGTATAAAATTCTTCAAACGTGTTTAAATACACAGATTGAATCGTACTAGGGATATAACACTAGCAGTGCATGAGAGTGAAAACCTATTTCTGATTTTTTTTTTGCTGAGCAAGGATGGGGAATGTTCGTGCTGGGAATGGAACACTTTTCATTTCAGTCAACCAGTGTCAGCATCACGCATTCCCAGGTCATGTGTAGGACCTGTCACCCGCACGGTAAGGTTTCCTCTGCTCTTCCCCAACAACGTGACTCAACCCCAACCTCAGAAGAGAAGCCCTTCCCACTGCTTCAGTACAATATTTTTCTATTTCCCATGTCAACCATCCTGTGGCCCGACCAAAATTGCCAATTTGTGCCTTATTCAGTACGGTTTTATGGTATGGGCCCAACGCCCATTCAGGAACTGGTTGAAATTGTGAGGCCCTTTATAAAATAAAAACAAGACTATTTCTATTTGTCCTGATCACTACCAATTCCAAAGGAAAACAATGTACGTGGCAACCATTGTACAACGGAGCCCCTGTTTACTATCAACTGCTGAAAGGGTGTTAGCTATGCATAATGTGGGCATCATTGGAACAATGGATTGATCTGGCAGACACCAAAGTATTGTAAAACCAGGAAGTAAATGTACCCTCCACCAGGAATTCCCAGACCAGGACACTTGAAAACCTCTACACAAGAAAACATATGGTTATAAAGTAGCACTTAAAGCTGGAAATACATGAGTGCACCCAATTTGCACAGAAGTGCCTGAAGAAGCTTTTTAATGAGCAAAGTTTGATTTACTTTTTAGATTGAACTACATGCTACAAGAAATATTCATCCATATTAACATAGGCCGATAGCAACATGTAGAAGATCAGAATTTCAAAGCTTGGTACAAATAGTCCAATAAATTCCAAGGACAGCCTTTTTGAACTAACTCACTAAAACAGGAACAGCAATGGTATACATACCGTGCTGATTCTCCTTTCCACTGATGTCAATGAAAAGAAAAAGAAAGACTTGCATTTATCTAGCGCCTTTCACAACCTCAGGACAACCCAAAGTGCTGTATGAAATGTAGTGTTGTAATGTAGGGAAATCGGGTGGGGTGTGTAATGGATGGTCGATCTGATATTTCCCATTTTACACCATTCCTGAAAGTTAAAGTGACCCCCATTTCATCTTGTAGTCCTCTGCTTAGAGTAAACTACCTGAAATTGGTTGCTTAAACTGATACATTGTCAGATATTGATTGTTAAGGGAATGTCTCTAATTTACATATTCAAACTAATATGAAGCACTGACATTTGCTGAAGTAATGAACACTCTATAAATGATCACATAATGCAATAAAGGCAGATGTCTCTTTTATTCTCCCCTTCCTTCCATACTATCTTATTTAAAACTGCTGGCCACTTTCTGTAAAACGTCTCATTCCACCCCCAACCCTACCACAAATCATAACATCATGGTGTCTTGCTCTGGTGCTATCCTGAGCACTGCTGCCCACAACTTCCTGTCTTTGTGATGACGTGGCTGGTTCCACTGGGGAGAAGGGAGGGTAGTGGTGGGGTGGGGTGGGGGGGGTGAAAGGAAGATTTTGCAGAAAATATCTGTGCCCAGACGGCTCCTTACAAGCAGATTTAAAGCACAAAACATGGGAACAAGGGATGACTGAGAGCCACAAATAAACGGACAGCTAATCTCCTTTTAGAACATTCGGGATTATGGCAATCAAGCTGAATACAGTTCCCTTTTAATCACAATCTGTCAGAATTTAGATTTATCGTGTTAGCTTTTGGGTTCCTAGAATAACATTTGAGCTTTGCAGTGCACTTATATACCAGACTTGGAATTTACCACTAATAGTTTGTGACATTACCCTACAGCCTTGTAATCACACCCGGTATCAATTTTCCTATATGTATTTTTTTAATTACTGAGAAGCCAAGGTGAAGGGCAAAGGCCCAAAGTGCAGGGCTCCACCAAGGTTGGAAAGTGCGAATGAGATAAATCACAAAGTAGTGGTTAGATACCAAATTTACATTTTAAAAACCTGCAGATTACAGGGGATGGTCAATTTAAGGGAAGTAAGAAGTTCCACGGTTTTGAAATCATATGAAAGTTCTCTTTTTAATTCATTCTCGGGATATAGGTGTCGCTGGCAAGACCGGGATTTATTGCCCATCCCTAGTTGCTCTTGAATAGATGATGGTGAGCTTTCTTCTTGAACTACTGTGGTTCATGTGGTGAAAGTACTCCCACATTGCCGTTAGGTAGGGAGTTCCAGGATTTTGACCTAGCGCCGATGAAGGAACGGGGATATATGTCCAAGTTGAGATGGTGTGTGACTTGGAGGGGAACTTGGAGGTGATGGTGTCCCCATGCACCTGCTGTCCTTTTCCTTCTAGGTAGTGGAGGTTGCAGGTTTGGGAGGGACTGCTTAAGATGCCTTAGTGACTTCATCTTGTAGATAGTACACACTACAGCCACGATATGCTGGTGGTGGAAGGAGTGGATGTTTAAGCTGGTGGAGAGGGTGCTGGTCAAGTGGACTACTTTGTCCTGGAGGGTGTCGAGCATATTGACTGTTATAGCTGCACCCATACAGGCAAGTGGGAGTATTCCATTAAACTCCTGACTTGTGCCTTGTAAGTAATGGAGAGGCTCTCAGGAGTCAGGAGGTGCACCACTCACTGCAGAACACCCATGAATGCAGTAGCAGCCACGGCATTTATGTAAGTGGTCCAGTTGAGTTTCTGGTCAATGCTGATGCCCAGGATATTGATGATCAGGGATTTGGCGATGGTAATGCCATTGAATATTAAGGGGAGGTGGATAGAGAGGTAGATGGTCATTGCCCGGCGCTTGTGTGGAGCGAATGTTACTTATTACGTATCAGCCCAAGCCTGCCTGTTATCCAGGATTTGCTACATGTGGGCACAGACTGCTTCATTATCTGAAGAATTGTAAATGGAGCCGAACACTGTCCAAACATCAAAGAACAGCCCCAATTCTGACCTTATGATCTAGGGAAGGTCATTGATCAAGCAGCTGAAGGTAGTTGGGCTGAGGTCTCTGTCCTGAGGAACTCCTGCAGCGATGTCCTGGGGCTAAGATGATTGGCCTCCAATAACCACAATCATCTTCCTTTGTGCCAGGCATGACTGCAGCCACTGTAGAGTTTCCTCCTGATCCCCATTTACTTCACTTTTACTAGGGCTTCTTGGTGCCACACACTGCCAAATGCTGCTTTGGTGTCAAGGGCAGTCACTCTCACCTCATCTCAGAATAAGGTAGAGTAGGAGATGGCGTGATTGTGTCTTGATTTGAACACGATGAAAATGAGGAAGGAGGAAGGGTCTGTAGGTTGGCATATTTGGATCTTAGGAAGAAAGAGAGGAACAATAATAAAATGGAAAAAGACAAGATTTTTTTTTTATAAACTGCCTGAAGCTCTCAATTGGATTAACCTTGTAATCAATCCCAGTATCCAATATTCTGCATCTAAACAATCTGAACTGCTCAATTAGATTACAGTCTAGAAATCGCTCCCATGTAGTTAATATTTTCCCTATGACCATTCAAGATACCATCAGTTAAAAATATGTACAACGTGCAACATGATTAGCCTCACGGTATTTTGGACATAGATCTATCCTCCCAAATGAAGGTAAGATAGATCTTACGTCCCAGAACCATATTGTGCACATTTTAAACTGATAATATTCTTCGATATTTAAATGCATAATAAGCGGTTTGATTTTCCTTTCCCTGAATTTTAATTCAGTAAAAGCAAATGCAATATCTTCAATCGCTTATTCCAAACGATTACTAAATGTACAGAAGGAAAAGATAAACAAATGCATTTCTCAGCAATCCATTCTTTATGCAATGGCCAGTTGATCTCTGTCTATAAACTAGACATTCTCTGCTGATACGGCATTGTGCGTGTTATAATTTGCCAATGCAATCTTTCCTTGATTGAAATTATCTTGTAAGTATCTAAAAAGTAGTTACATGTCTGTTTGAACTCTATAGATGGACTACATTTAGACTGGGAATGTTGTGTTGATCAGATTATGCAAACCAAAGATGCTGGATAAGAACCTTGCATAACTCAACAAAGCAAGCCAAGCTTTGAAAGTTACTGGCCTGGGATCAAACATTATAACTCCACAGATGAACTTGACACGTTGCATTTCTGCTCCATGTCTCCCTCTTTCAAACTGCCAAAAGCATTGGCTTTTAATCTGTTTTAATTGGGGGATTAATCGGGTATTTTGTCACACATTAAGACATTTTAAGAGATGTTAATGCTTTCATTGAGCTTCAAAGGCTGGATTTTCAGATTAGACTTATGCAGTGTTTACTTCTATAGGCCTCGTCCTTGTCACACTCTAATAAATATTTTGAGTAAATTTGATTAAGGGAGATGGCTTTGTGTAAGTTCATTAAACAATGACATTTTTTGGTTTTTAATAAAGGGCCCTATTCACAAAGCTTTTCAAATCTGTAAAATTAATTTTGTGGGTTATATTTTGTGTAGATTGTGAATTTATAGGCTATTTGAGAATGGTAGAATTGTGAAGACCTTAGACATAACTGTGGAACTATCACCAAACTTTTGTTTTATGTGTTATGAGATGGAAGTTTGGTCTAGCAAATTGTCACTTTGTGTAGATCCCAATTACAAATCCTTCATGTTCCTGTTCTGCCAAAGAAGACCACATGAAAGGGCCTCCCAGATAACGAAAAGCTATAAAATCAATGTTGAACACATACTCGTGGTAAGATGGTAGGGGTTAAATAAATAAGAAGTTGCACAGATATCTTAATGACACAGCTTTTTGACAGTAGGTGAGTGCCTTAACTAGCCTGCCATATAGTTAGCACCAGTATACGAAGAAGTCTAACACATTGATGCTCATTATTTTGGAGAAAGTTTCACTCTACCGACTGCTTAGTTACTGCTAGTTGAAATTTAAGGATTATATCTTGATTTTCCATGACTAGTCACTATTCTCTACCAACTCCTGAATTACCTGCACTTGCTGACCCATGAGTGTCTGGACCCCATCCTAGATCTCTCATCACACATCTGCTGCTGCTGGGAGGGCAGCTGTTCTGCTAAATCCAGAGATCAGCGGCATTCTTGCCTGAAGGTGCCATATAGGCAACAATGATTGCTTCTTTGTGGCACAGTCATTGTACCTTAGGTGCCATTGAGGTAAGGGTGAAGCAAGTTATTTGGTCGTATTGCTGGTGCTTTCTATTCAATTGGTGTACCAGATGGCAATTGGTAGAAATTAGATATTTTCCTATATCCTGTTTGATGGCTTGTGTCCACGATGCCCCTAGTCTGCCTGTAGCACATGTGTCTTCAAGGAAATAAAATGAATGAGTGAGGTTGGCTTTGAACAAATGGAACTTATTTCAAAATTACTTCCCCCACCCCCTTGACAAATAAAACTCTTACCTGCTCAAGGGTGATGGGACTCCAGAACTTATCAACTGCAATCTGTGGGCTGAGGGCTATTGTACCATTTTGTTTCTTTGACATGAAATATTCACTATGAAGGGTCTTCCTCTGGTACCACTTGTCTAAGTGGGCAACCTTCTCTTTGGTGAACTGTAGCAGGTCTTCAAGACCTTGATGGACCTTTCGACTCAGGAGACTGTGTAAAGTTTAAGTGCCAGATGTGATCAGAAATGTGCTCTTGGTGCTGGTTCCCCTGTGTGTGAGGACTGTTAGAGGAAAACTTTAGCTGCTTCTCCTTTCCAAATTTTCCATACAACTGGTATTGCCATTGAGAAAGTAGCCTGTTGAGTTACAGCAAAAACAGGCATGATCATCGTACATTTATCTGAAAGTACCACTCAAAACTGTCCAAAATGATGTTTAATGTAAAATCATCTCAGACTTAGTCTGTTTGCTTTCACCTCTCATATTGGGTACTGGCTGCTCTGTCAGCAGTAACAGCAACATGTAAGGAGAATTTGTAAATATGAATTGACACATGATCTTCAACTCTTTAAGTACTCAAAGACCTTTTCAACTTTTGAACTGCAGTCTTTTCTTTCACATAACCCCTTGCAAATATGCTTTCTAATACATACCAAATGCTGGGTATTATAAAGTTGAATTCATGAAATGCACAGAACCATCTTGATTCACAGTAATCATGGAATAACTTCAAAGCTTTTTATAATTTTGTTTTTGACTGGACTTCGACTGAGAGAATGGATGGCAATTGTGGGTATTTTCATAGCCGCCTTAAAACCACTGTTTGCGCAGCGCTGAGGTGCAAATTGAAATCTTTAATGTTTTTTGTTTCCTTGTCTCTCTTTGACTGGATAATTGACAACTTGACCAAGATTGAGAACTCACTGTCTGAGGTGAGGAGAGGGATGGTGAAGTGATCTTTTTATGAAGTATTTGATTTTGACAGAGAAGTACTTTTGTACCCCCCCCCCACACTTAAATGATTAACCTGTCTATCATTGCCTCTGGATAAAAGTTATTCCGAAAATTCCCCTCGACAGGAGCACTCTGAGCTTTGATTTACCTGCACTGTTCAACCACAGGTACCGTAACATCAGAAATGGATAAATGCTTCCACTTCATGTTATGGCAGATCTCAGGCAACTGATCCAAGAAAATTTCCTGCAGCCTTATTATGTTTGAGCCAAGGCCTCAGCCAGGAATTTCCAGTAATATACATGAGATAACATTTTTGCTCGACATCAGTCAAATGTTTTGTCTAAGTCTTACAAATCAATTAAATGTGGGATTTGGGATAAGAGAAAACAAATCAGTGCACTAATACAAAATAATTGGAGGAGGAGATGAATCATTCAACAGTTGAAAACACTGAAAAAAGTGAAATAATTCATTTCCTGTCTACACAGGAAAGGCAAAGTAAGCTTGGCAAGTAATGTGTGGAATTTGGACAGTAACAGGTCTGAATAGGTCAGTAAATCGTTTGATTTATTGCACAGTTTAATCCTATCTTGATGTCTGCAGAGATGGGAGTCGTACTTCCACTTGGTTTAGATCCACGCTGACTGAGGGAGGGGTGATTTGCTGGAGCTGGCAAAATATTGTTTATTATAATTGATGTCTAGGATCCCGTGAAAGAAAAGAAAGAACACGGATTCTGTTCCAAAGTGCTTCTCCACCAACAGATTACTTTTAAAGTGTAGTCACTGTTATTTCATAGGCAAATGTGGCAGCCAGTTTGTACACAGCAAGGTCCCACAAACAACAATGGATGCATGATCAGTCAATCTGTTTTGGTGGTGTTGGTTGATGGAGAAAGGTTTTTTCAAGGCACTCCTTGCTCTCTTTGAAAAAGTGCCCTGGGAATTTTTAATGTTCACCTGAACAGGCAGATCCTTGGTTTAACATCCCATCTGAAAGGTGGCACCTCTGCCAATGCAGCACTCCTCCAGAACTACACTAAAGTTGTCAGACTAGAATATGCGCTCAAATTCTGGAGTGGGGCACCCACAACCTTCTGACCCAGAGAGTGTTAGCACTGAACCAAACAGAAATGGAGATTCGCCTTAGTGCTGGAGGAGATGGTAAACACCACCACCCCCACCCCCCCCCATCATCATCTACCCCTCTGCCCAACACTGAAGGGTGATCTTACCAAAAGGGAACAAGTGGTCTTAGGATGGCCAACTCTGAATACTCTGATGTCATACCTCCATGATGTGGCAAATAGGAAATTTTTGCTGATGCAAATATACATCTACTGTGGTGAAAATACTTCTGATAAGTATCTAAATAAAAAAGTCTCAGTTTTGACATAAGCTATAGGATAAAAATTTAGTAGTAACAGATGTGATCGGGGTATTGCTGCCTCAATGGTTGAGTCATCATCCACCTCTCAGCTAGTAAATAAAACGATTCAATTTCATGCTCTTGCATTTTCAATTAAAGATTACAGAAGGACAGGTAATTGTGGTCAGACTATACTGTAGTACCTTCTTCTCCATCCTCTATTGACCCATGTCAGGTTCTTTACTCCACACTGCATCTCCCCAATAGCTCATGCCTTTTCTGGTACTGTGTGCCCTCATTCCTTTTATATTAGATGTTTGTCACATCTGACTGGACGTGCAGACGATGCTTAAACCGAGCCCTCAGTGTGAGGACATAACAGCATTGCATGAGCCTCACCATGTTCTGGCACTAATCCATTTTTTTTTCAGTGCTGGCTTACAAATATTACATGTAAAATAGTAGATTGGCTTTCTCCTGGCTATTCCTCTTCCCTCCTACCCCCACCCACCAAGAAAAATACAAGGGAACTGAAAAGACAATGTCAACGAGAACAAAGGGTTCAGGAGGTACAGTCAACTGGAGATCAGCACAGGAGACAACCGTCTTCTGCTTTTTACTGATAAAATGGTCAAAATAAAAACCCTGCCAAGAACATGTTCTCGACTGAAAGACTCTTCATTATTCTCAACATTTTAACAGGATGCAAGGTGCAGTCTTTCCAGCTCCCCTTATTATTTTAAGGAAAGCTTTTGAAGGCAGGGAGGACATGACTCAAGGCAAGTATGCCTCTTGCTTTCTTAATCTAATAAAAGCTAGGAACATAGGAACAGGAGTAGGCCATTTAGCCCCTCGAGCCTGTTCCGCCATTCAATGAGATCATGGCTGATCTGTGACCTAACTCCATATACCCGCCTTAGCCCCATATCCCTTAATCATAGAAAGTTATGATGTGGAGATGCCGGTGATGGACTGGGGTTGACAATTGTAAACGATTTTACAACACCAAGTTATAGTCCAGCAATTTTATTTTAAATTCACAAGCTTTCGGAGGCTTCCTCCTTCGTCAGGTGAACGATGTCACATCGTTCACCTGACGAAGGAGGAAGCCTCCGAAAGCTTGTGAATTTAAAATAAAATTGCTGGACTATAACTTGGTGTTGTAAAATCGTTTACAATAGAAAGTTATGGCATAGAAGGAAGCCTTTTGGCCCATTGTGTCCGTACCGCCCAAAAAAGAGCTATCCAGCTTAATCTCACTTTCCAGCACTTGGTCCGTAGCCCTGTAGGTTATAGCTCTTCAAGTGCACATCCAAGTACTTTTCAAATGAGTTGAGGGTTTCTGCCTCTACCACCCTTTCAGGCAGTGAGTTCCAGACCCCCATCATCCTCTGAGTGAAAAAAATTCTCCTCAGCTTCCCTCTAATCCTTCTACCAATTACTTTAAATCTATGCCCCCTGGTCACTGACCCCTCTGCTAAGGGAAATAGGTCCTCCCTATCCACCCAATCGAGTCCCATCATCATTTTATACACCTCAATTAAATCTCTCCTCAGCCTCCTCTGTTCCAAATAACACCAGCCTATCCAATCTTTTCTCGTAGCTAAAATTCTCCAGCCCTGGCAACATCCTCGTAAATCTCCTCTCTACCCTCTCTAGTGCAATCACATCTTTCCTGTAATATGGTGACCAGAACTGTATGCAGTACTCAAGCTATGATCTAACCAATGTTTTATACAGTTCTAGCATAACCTCCCTGCTCTTATATTCTATGCTTCAGCTAATAAATGTTAACCTTTGGTTAACAAAAATCCATCAATCTCAGATTTAAAATTAACAATTGAGCTAGCATCAACTGCTGTTTGCGGAAGAGAGTTCCAAAGTTCTACCACCCTTTGTGTGTAGAAGTGTTTCCTAACTTCACTCCTGAAAGTCCTGGCTGGTAAGAAAGACTTACATTTACATAGCACCTTCCACAACCTCAAGGCCTCCCAAAACGCTTTACCAATGAAGTACTTTTGAAGCTTAGTCACTGTTATAATGTAGGAAACATGGCAGCCAATTTGCACACAGCAAGCTTCCACAAACAGTGAAATAAATGACCAGATCATCTGTTTTAGGTGTTGGTTGAGGGATGAATGTTGGCCAGGACACTGGGAGAACTCCCCCTGCTCCTCTTCGAATAATGCTATGGGATCTTTTACGTCCACCTGAGAGGGCAGACAGGGCCTTGGTTTAACGTCTCATCCAAAAGATGGAATCCTCCAACAGTGCAACACCCCCTCAGTACTGCACAGATGTGCCAGCCTAGATTACATGCTGAAGTCCCTGGAGTGGGGCTTGAATCCACAACCTTCTGACTCAGTAGGTGAGAGGGCTACCACTGAGCCAAAGCTGGCACCTTAATACGCCTCACGTCTGCAGTAGCAGTGTGTGACCAAGCTTGGACCGCTAACAAATCATGGCTGATTCCATTTACACAGGACCTGGTTGGAAGTATGCTAGAGCTACTGTGACACACTGCATGGAAACCCTGTTAGAAGGTAAGGTGGCCACCTGTATGAAACTCAGCTTGCCAAGGACGATGTTAGCAGCATTCACTCAGACAGAATACAGGTGAAACTTGGGTTGGGCTTGGTTTTGACGACAGTGTGTACATTGCTAATGACCATGCCAGGGACTTGATGCTAATCAGTGTTCATTTCTTTTAAAAGGGCAGTGTAACCATTTTTGGGAGCCTTTCAGCCATGCTCAGCCTTCTCCAAACACACTCCTAGCCACCGGGGAAGGATTTCTTCTGCAGCAAGTCCACTGCGGCACCAACTTTAATGTGTGACATTTTAATTGTTATTTTAGTATTTCCTGAAATTCCAGTAAAAATAAACAATTTGTAGCTGTAGATGTGGTGACTTTAAAAAAACGTATTCTTGAGATGTGGACAACGCTGGCTAGGCTGCACTTAATGCCCTGAGAAGATGGTGGACTCTATTACATCAAAGAGTTCCCAGTTGCATCATTTTGCATTCCTGTGTGTACAAATGTAATAATGTGGAATTCCAAGCAGCTAATTTAACAAATGCCGTTGAATGGTTCTTTAAGGGTTAAGCTAATGTATCTGATTCAGTTTCAATGTGATATGCCAACTTAAGACAGCAGAGTGCTGATTAGAATCTAGCCACAGGCCACTGCAAGTACCGAGACTGATAACCATTAGCACTACTCACCATATTGGGTCCTCCCTGACTACTGAGAGCATGCTGCAGTTTCTGCAAATCCCTATACCACTTTCAGGTGCAACAGATGCCAATAGGGTGGCATCAGCTTCTGCTAGGATGTGCCCCCTTATCAGCATTATCAAACACCCACAAATACCTTGTGCTTGAATGATTTGGGGCAGCTATTTGCTATGTTCTGCCCTTATAAGTCAGGCAAACATAAAATCCAGGACTGGAGGAAAAAGATTTTGTGGAGGTGAGATTTTGAAGTGCATAGTCCAGAAAGCTTTATACCACACATTTCACTCGGCTTGAATCCACGTCCTCTGGAATAAAACTTACGGGATCAACTTCTGGAATCTGTTACAATCATGCTGAAATGACCTAATTAGTTAAGCATTATGGCAGAGGGTTAAAGATCCAATTTACCTACTGAGGGTGATGTAGCTCCTATAATAGAACTCTTGCAATAGAACTTTAATGCTGTAACAAACCCTGTAATAGAGCTTTATAGCTGTAACAAACCCTGTAATAGTACCTACCTCCTGTAATAGAGCTTTACTGCTATATCAGACCTGGTAACATTGTCTAACTCCTGTAATAGAATGTCAGTGCTGTAACAAACCTTGTAATGGCACCTAGCTCCTATAATGGCACATCACTCTTATCACAGCTCCTGTAACAGTACGTTAGAGCAGTAAACATCTAGCTCCTGTTACAGTTGCTGTCACTGTGTATTTATTGAACCTATCTCTCTAAAGCTGCACTTATATGAGGAGATCACACTGAATTTGAATCAGAGTAATTTGAAACTGAATGCATTTCAGAGTATTTATATATGCTATTAACCTGAATTGGTGCATGTGTCAAGAGTGTTTTAAATTACCACTCCTGTATTTATATTACTGTACCCTTGTGTGTGATAAGTGCATTAAATCACCACTCCACCCCACTCTGTTGAATTCCTGCTCTCGATCCTGTCACTGTGAAGAAGCCAGGCACATCCCCACAAGGAGGAAAAGAAAACGGGCGAGAAAGTCATCTCCAGGCCACAGTCAAACACTTTCAAATGGCAAGTTCTGAGATTGGTGGATTCTTAGAAAGAGGTTGCTTTCCTCCCTCTGCAGCTGCTGTTGGTGAGTGGCCTGCAGAGACCAAGGGTGAAAAGAGATAGATTAAAAACTAGTGGGGAGGAGGATGACTTACCCTTCAAGTTACTAGCCCTGTGCATAAAGCTGTATTAAATTACCAACAAATCACCATTAATTAACAATAATTGTCAACTCATTCAGACAGGCAACGATGATGGTTGATGAGGGAAATAGAAAATTGGCACTGGTGTTATAATGGATGCTCTCTGAGTTCAAGACTAAGACAGATTTTAGGGGTTGGACTAGACGGAGCTTCACCCTGTATCTGGTCCTTGACGTACCGACGTGGGAGTGAACGATGCTGACAATGGTAACATAAAGTGGAAAAGTGTTCAGTTTGTTTGCACTGTCCTTCTGTCAGCCTGCTAAGCACAAAAATTGCCAACCCTCTCCAAAACAATTCACCAGTCTGATGCGTGCACCAAGCGTTTCTTTTCTGCAGCAAATGATATGAGATTTGAAGTGGACATTCAGATCAGCCTGCAAAAAATTCACCTGATTTGCAACTGACTTTAGATCCGGTATCGAGAGGTGGGACCTTTGCTCTGAATTAAGATCTTGGTAAATAAACCACATACTATAACTGGTGTGGATTTATTGCACATTTTCTAGAAACTTCTATCTATAGTGCAAATTTAGTTTCATTGTGTGATACTTCCCCTGGAAAAATTAATAGATGATTTGTCGATGGTGCTGGTTGGTCCCCAGCTGACCAGTATATTTGGAAATATCTGGATCAATGGATTTGTGGTTGATGATGCACAGTCCTGCCTCAAAGGGCTTCTTTTTCTCTCTGCAGCATATAGTCTCTAACTGATCGATCAGTAATGCATTGATTAAGGACGCTAGGATCCAATTAGTCCTCACTCAGATGTTTTTCCTTCAACATTTAGCACAATAAAGCAAGAGAGTGTGCTGTAGACTCAGAAGCTGTGCACCATCATCCCTGATGGACATCATTTGGTGGTGTCAGACGATTTCTGCAACAAACAGATACTGTGGTCCACCATTACAGAATCAACCTGCAATGTAACAGTTTTGAAAATACAATTTTAAAATCCCAAATAATGTGATATTTTAATTAATCACCTTATCAATTCTATTGTAGCTATTTCTTTTAAAAATATATTTTGTGCAACAATAGCACCAGGCTGGAGATTCCTCTCTGTCAAGTCTGTTAAATTTAAAACCTCAGATGGGGAAAGTTGTGATTGGTGTTAGGTGAACTGGATAACAAAAAATTAAAGAATTAATAGCATTTTTTTCCTTTGTCTCTCCTGCTCTGAATTTTACTTCTTCTTGCCGCGTTTTGTTTTGTTTACTGTTTCTTTGCCCAAGTAGCCACTCTTTGTGTGAGCATGGACAGTGAGTATCTGCAGGCTATTCCACTTTGGCGGACATCCCAGCTGAGCGTGATCTATCCTTACCTCACACACATATACAGACATGCACACACAGACATGTACACAAATACACATGCACACAAATAATCATTGTCCTTTGATTACTCTGATTTATAATGTCTCTGATTAGCTCATCCAATACTATATATTTTTTACTTAAACATAATTTGTCATAAAATATATTGGAGCAGGGACTTGATGCTGTAAATTTCCTGTCCCAACGAACAGAATTACAAAATGTACCAGAATTTTTCCCTTAATTACAGCAGCCTCTAAAATAGAAACATAAATTCTTTTAGTCTTTCACTTTCCTGCCAAATATTAATATTCTGCTTAGGATAACGGCAGTGGTTTAGCCGTTTAACAGACATGAATGCAATGGGAAGTGACAGGAAGGCAATGTATGTTTGTGTGTGTATTCTAAATTATAACTGATTATAAGTAATTCTTTCCAGAAGCATTTTACAATCTTGGGAAAAAAATAAATAAACACGTCCCTATCTTCAAAGTTGCCCATTGTTTTAGTCTCTTAGCTGAAGAGTGAATGGGATTTAGGGGAAGGGGGGGTGGGGTGGAGTCACTAGTTACCCCGCCCACCGAGACATCTCCCATATGGGAATCGTGTTGGTCTGCTTGTCCCTCTGGAATGAGCCCCTATTTCCCCAAGTGGCAACTCCACCCCTGTCTGGAGTGATTTATTGTCGCGGTGACTTTACCCCTGCGTGAGGTTGACATTTTACAGTGGCAATCGGCTTAGGGTTAGACGGGCAAAGGGGGGAAGAAGAAAGAGTAATAATGTTGCTTTCAGATTTCGATTTGCGGGAACAAGACAAACCGGGGCTGCCACCGCGCTGACTAATGTGGGAATTACGTAACGAGAATTTGCATGGAGTTAACAGTCCCCGGTGTGAATCGACTGCATTACACACACACACACAATATATAATCAAACTTATTTAAATACTCTGCCGTTTCAAACACATGGAAATGTCGCCGCTCACTAATTGGAGAGAGTCGGCCCGCAGGCTGGCCTCATTTGAACTTTTTTTTAAAATTGGGAATTAATTCGTGGCACTGTTTAATCTTGAGTTTTGAATTGCTCGATCGCTAGTTCAAGTTCCCGGTTTCATCGGGTAGGTGACCGCGAATTGTGTTTAATTTTTTTTAAAAGAAAAACATTTAACTTGTACTGCTGGTGCTCCCACCCCAATCTGCCTTTATTACTAATCCTGTGCATTAAAATCAATTTATGTTGTGATATTTCACTTGGTCCTGAATGGCAGAACCTTAAGGTCCATTCATCGGTTGCTGGATTTGTGCATTTTCTAATGGCCGGGCTGGGCCGGCTACATGGTCCTGCCTTTATCGATCCATTGATTGCACATGGTCCTGCTCTGACCTCCTGATCCCAAAGAAGCCGTTTCTATGGAGACTGGAAGTCCTCCTCCAGCCTTTTTTTCTCTCTCTCCAGCAGGAATTTCTTTGGGGCAGCAGCTGATTGTAAATTCCTGCAGAGACTGGAAGCATTGCGTGTGTCTCCCTCCTCCCCCTTTTTGAATTCAGTGCAAGATCCAGAGACTCACCCTCTCCATCTCTGATCCTCTTCTTTCTCTCTCTCTCGTGTGTATGTCTCTCTCCCCCCTCCCCACCCCCCTCTCCTTCAGACCTTGTGTTGGTGCTAAAGCAATGAGCAGGACAGAGCAGACCCTCTGATCCCACAGAGGGCGATCTGACTGACGTGGGAGGCTCCGACCGAGGTTCTTTTCAGCTCCATCAGGACCTTCAAGAGGAGAGAGAGGAGAAAAAAAATCGTGTCTCATCCCTTCTCAGAAAGACTCATCTGAAAATGCAGAGCAGAATGGGGGCTGTCCGTTTGTCCGGCTGCTACTGTTTGCTTCTCATTCTCTTAAACCCACTCAGCACCGCGGGAAGCAAGACAAACCAAGGTAAGGAAACCTTAAGAAATCTCTTCCCCCCCCCCCCCACTTTTAAATATATATATTTTTCCTTCTGTAAATCTGTTGAGCCTTGAGTTTCAGATCATGAAATGAGAGAGGGCTCAGAGGGGTCTGATTTGTACAAGGGATCCGTCTGTATATGTGTTTGTGTGAGACAGGGCATGTGTTTAAATAAGATCAACAACCCTACTGAGGGGGAGAGAAAAGAAAAGACAAACTGGGCAAGATAACATTTTTGCAATTTGGGTCCAATTAAAAGACAATTTGTGAGTAACTTTAAATGTTTAAGTAACCTGCATTAATGCCTCATTCATATACCTGGAAAATTGCTGACAATCCTTGAAGTATTTTAACTATGGTCTCCATTCTCTGGTCTTCTCATAAAAGCACTATCTTTCAAACATGACCTGTTCGGGATATCATCTTTGTCACTATAGTTTGATAAAAGTTTGCCATCTGTGTATATTTTAGAAAGTTGAAGAAGCAAAGCCACAGATCTTTGTGTGTCCACCAAACAATTATGACATGCAACATAAATTATTTAGTGAATTCTTAATGCAAACCGGTCTTCTATAATTGTAGTACACTTTGAGCAAACTAGCTACACACAATAGCTATAATGGTAGATGTAAGAAATCAGAACATTGTATAGGATATTTTTATATATATCATATATTCTTTGGTGTTGGGTGAGTTTAGTATTCTTCCCACATTTAGATAGGACCAAAAAGGTGCCAATTAATTGCTTTCTAATTGACTCATTGTCTTGCAAACTGTAAATCAGTAGAAAATTAAATAATCAATTGGCTTGCCACGGATCCAGCCAGCACAGACGTGATACAACACTTACGAACACACACTCAAATCTGGCTTTTCAGATCCTGTTTTACTTGTGTCTGCTGACATTGTGGCAATAACAAAACAAACACAGCAATGTGTTTTTAGTCTTTAGTTTATTAGCTGGGCGATTGACATATGTATTTGCTGAAAAATGTAATCTGAACAAGCTGGGACTTATTCAGCATGATGTTGACACATTACTGTGCAAAGTGCTGAGTGAACATTTAACCAAGAATTTGCACCACTTTAAGCACAGTTTAACGTAGCTGAATATATGGTCGTTACATTAGATTGAGTGAGTTTGATACCTGTGCTGTGACTGGCCAACAAAGCATTGCAAAACTATGGTACGCTCACTGAGAATAGCCCGTGAGAAGCTTTTAGGTGTTTGAATAATTTCTAATGGGTGGATGTATTGGTAGGTTGTGCGAATTTCAGTTAGTTATTTATCTCCTGTACTATTCTGAAGGCAATTGTTATGGTTCCACACGTGTCTGCAGCTATCTGGTACCTCGCCCAAGCTGCCATTCTTCACGTATAAACTTAGACAGTAAGTGTCAGCGCGACTATTTGACTGTGAGGGGCGTCATAGCCAAGTCCAAACCAATCCTTACCCAACATCGACAAACATGGAGCTTTCAACAGGAGTCGTTGAACAGTGACTAGGAAGAGGGGACCTGGCTGATTTCCCTCCCTCCCTAACCCAAAAGCGCTGAGGCCAATTCTAGTGCCCCCATTACTGCTTAGCCGATATTAGCTAAATAGATACGGACCAGGAATCGAACTTGGGGACTTTCCTGGTTTGTATGGATCAGTATCACTCAAGGTTGTGTGTCTCCTACTGAACTGATGAAGAGCTGAATTTGTTTTTGCTGACCATATCGCATACTGTTTTTAACCACTTAATTTTGCCTCATGTTAAAGCATCCCTGCTGATACATGTGTGTCTTCTCATTTCTTATTACCTAAATATTCAGTTATTTAACAAAAAAAGTTGGTGGGACCAGAGAAATTTCCCTTTAGTGAGAATTAAATAAATTCACATCGGCATTGTTCCAAGTCTGACTTGACTTGTAATGTGAGATTGGGGCTTTAGCTGCTTGACGTTTTTTGATTGTAAGAATGGGATAAGTAAAGTACCAGAAAAAACATGAAGTGGTACTGTGCATTGTGTACAGTAATATTGCATTTGGTACAGCAACTCAAGAATTAAATCTCCTGGATTTTTTTAAACATCTATTTGATTGCTTCCTGAGCACTTTACAGCAACTGCTGGAAATTTACTCGAGCAAAATTATCTTGTAGCCTGTTTCGGAATATTATCCAGTTCAACCTTGAGTGCTGACGTTCTCCCTGCAGAACAAAAGATGTTTCCCATTATAGGCGATCTGCATGTGTAAGCGAGACACCTCTCATTAAATGAGTGGATTGTAGGTCATCCACGCTTACTTAATAAATGGAGGGTGATGTGGTATAATATGTAGGATTCTGTCAGTGCAATGAATGTACTTGCTGTTTAAAATCGATTGTTGATAATTTCTAACATTCACCGCACCCCTTTCATTGCGATGCTGGCAATATCTTGAGTGCTTAAGGGTATAGCGTATAAAATCATGATGTTTAAGAAAATTGTCACCACTCACTAATGAACAGCTTCTGCAAGAAATGTTTAATGCCATTTCTCAGCTGTACAGTCATTCCCCATTTATACGGTTTGGTGAATAACAGTGAAGTGTTGGATCACAATGTCTGGCCTCTGCAGTTTTCATCATATTACTTGTAAACACATGAAACAAATGTGTTTGCATGCAGAATATGAAGCTGTGAAGATTTAGCCATGATTTGTTAACCCTTTGCATTATCTCAGTTTATTTTAACACGAGTCTAAAGATTGTCTGTGCAATCTGTTTTTAATTTTTATTCTTCCAGTTTCTCTCTGGCTTTCTCAAAGGTAGAGATTCATGAAGGGATTTGGTTCCACGGGTGACAACAGTGCTGTGGTACCTCATCCAAGTGGCCAATCTTTCATGTGTGAACTGAGACTGAAGAGTGTTGCCGGGCTATTCGCTATGGTGGTAGTGGGGTGGGGTGGAGGGGTGGGTGATGGCTGAGCTCCATCCTGTGCTTATTCAACAATGGTTACTGGATAATGATCAGAAACAGAAACCCTAGCTGATTATTTTCCCCTTTTCCTCTCTTATTAACTCAGGGGTGCCAAGGATGGTCGTAGTATCCGTATCCCTCTGAGGTCAGAAAACTCAGTACTCGTTAAGGATTGAACCTTGAACTTTCCTGGCTCTGCACCACATCGGGTGATGCATTACGCACTAAGCCACCAGGGCACTCGTTATTTAAATTTCTGATATTTAGTATTCTTAAAAAAAATACGAGGACACACATAGGGCAAAGATGATCCAAACAAAAACAAATTTAGTGCTGCTTCATGCAAGCAATATGCGATTGCAGCTCTCTATCATAGTTGTTGTATCATAGTGCCTCTGGTTGTCAGTGCTGTGGGAATCACCCTGTTTATAGTACAGGGAAGATTCTGCAGCAGATGGAATAACTGCAGCCATGCAGTTTTGAAGCCACAATTTGTAACCTTGTTCATCGGCAATGCTACTTTATTTTCTGCACTTTCAGCCTTGGCCGGTGAATGGTTCTAGTGCACAAAAGCCCTTCCGCTGAATTCCTGTATGTACTGTGTACCGCCCAAATTTTTAAAAAAATTGTTAGTTCAGTTTATATAGGTGGCCCGTTATCCTGCAATAAATATAAACCTGGTGCTATTGTAGTTCAACTCACAAGCAGCTTGCTGTTTGTTGCTGTGCCACTCCACTGACTGCTGGTAAAAAGTGATTGCATCTGAAATGGAATGAAATTGCCCTCTGTAAGCTCCACCTGTATATATTGCAGGCTCCATCTGGCTCAAATGGAGCATAAACACTGGATAGAACTGTTGGGCCGAATGGCCTGTTTCTGTGCTATAAAATTCTAAGTAATATATAAGATAACACGGGTTGGAGAGTGTTTCAAGTACCGCTGGGCGATGAGTGTTACTGACATACCTGAGTCTGTTGTTATGCTTTTCAGTATATAACACGCTCAAGTGTATATGAACGCACTTCCAGTCCATGTATCTTCTTGCCTATATGGACTTGGTTTTGTTCCTGTGTGTAGGTGGGGGTGGGAGGCGGGTGCGGTTGCTGTTTGTGACGGGAATAAAACTAGACAAATTAGGAGATAGTAGAAGTAGCTCTGGGAACTCTGTTAATGTGGTTAAAATGAGTTTGTGATCAGCTGAAAACATTAAGTATATTTATGATTTGATTAGGCGGCAATAATCCTGCAAAAGGAGTGATTTGTGATTAATATCAATATAGGGGAAAAAGTCGAGATATGTCGCAGATGGGGATTGGAAAGAAACTGAATGTTCGTTTCCTTCAAAGGGGATAGTCGACTGATGCCCAATTTTTCTTTTTTTTGGCTGTTTCCAAGAGTGGAAGTGTCATTATTCAGAGCCACAGTAAATCCCATTGTGCACTAATGCATGCCCAAATTAGTGCTACTTATGCAAAAGTTTCTCTAAAATCATGCACAGTAGGGCACAAATGGCAGGTTAAGGGGCATTTTCCACAGCGCTCGGGAGATTGTTAGGAAGGCTGAAAACCTGGAACAGCCAGCTTCCAAAACTCAGCTCAAAGTTTATTGTGGAGTAAGTTTGCTCTGGACTTCCACATTGCAAATATTTTATTTTTGTGTGTGTGTTCGATGATTTTGAAGCTTTTGGAAAAGCTGTTCCCAAGATTTTAGCCTGCCTGAAATCTCTCCAGAATGGCAACAATGCTTGTTTAAGATCAGAGTGCTGGAATTTGAAATATTCTTCAAGCTTAAGTTTTCCCCCCCCCCCCCCCCCCCCTTTGGTTCCTCTGAGGGTGAGATTCTCTCCCCTTCCCCTTTCTCGGTCCTCCTGTGTCACGCACCCTGGCTGAGATATGCGGAACGGGTTCCCAGCTAAAGTAGTTAATGCTCTGTTGATTAACGCCTTTTGACAAGAAGAGCTGGCTGAATATCTGGTTAGGAATGGGATTGAGGGTTATAAAGATAAATAGCAGATAGGGATAATTGAGTTCTGTGTGGCACGTGACGGCTCCTGAGTTGCTGGGACTATTGGAAATGTCATGGCAAAGGGAGGCAAATGGTCAGGGATGAATAATGTGGATATAAGGTTAGCGGGTTATGCTGGGGAGTTTCACCAGGTTGACCTTTGGGAAGGGGGCAGGGAAAACTTTGCACAATCTTTCCTTGGGAGATTAAACAGGTTGCATTGACTACTTGCTAAAGTAAATAAAAAAACAAAAAAAAACTGCTGGAAATCTGAAACAAGCGCAGAAATGCACAGCCGGTCAGTCAGCATCTGCGGAGAGGGAAAGACAGGTTAACGTTTCTGGCAGAAACCTTCAACAACAACAACTTGCATTTATATAATGCCTTTAACAAAGTAAAATGGCAAAGCTGAAAAAGCAAATACTTAATAGAACAAATTGTACAGGGTCATTGAAAGGGGCCAGATGTGAAGGAGTGAATGGCCTTTTCTTGTTCCGTGCTTTCTTACGTTATGAGAGGTTCTTTCCTTTTGTGGATGTACCTTAGCTTTGGCCATTAGTTTCACATAGTGACACAGTTGAGATCAACAACTCAGTGCATGGAGGATCAAGTTGTGAACTTGCATTTCTCCATTCCAAAACTCTTCATTTCATTTAACTCCAGTTTTATTTCCCTTGTTGATTTAGCCTGTGTCTAACCTGGGCATCATGGGTGATGCACATAAAGTAACATCACTTAATTTATGTCAACCCAATTATATCGGGTGTTTTGGCTTGCCCTGAAACTTGGAGCACCATTGCACACAGGAGCGCACTGAATCTCGTTATCTTGTAGGTTCAAGTGCAGTGAAAATATTAAAAACAAAACTGAGGTGCTTTTAAAATGCTGACCCTTTTCTCATGAGTATTAGTTTGGTTTTCTAGTGATAAATTAATACTAAACAATATATTCATGTAATTTTGCTGAGAATTTTTGTGGATTTTCCAGATTGCATGGCACACACCCGACTGTAGAGGTGATGGTGGTCACTAATATGATCTAAGTAGTTTCAAAATGATTGAAAACTGATTAATTCCATAAACCTTACCTTAATACAATCTAAAATAGTTCTGAACTCTCTCTGCCATCACATCACCCCTTTAGATTCCAGTACTCAAAAATCTTAAAAGGTAAATATACTTTTTCCCCCTACTTGAGTGATCTGCTACAGCCATATGTACCAGCACACACCCTCTGCTCCTCCAACTCTGCTGTGGCTCCCATTAACTGTGCTGTACCATTGGTGGCCGATTCCACTGTCTCTTTGCCAACGGGAACTTTCTCTCTAAACCACTTTGTCTTGCCAGTCTTCTCGCTTCTATTAAAATCTCTTAAAAATCCATCTCTTCAATGCGCTTTCAGTGCCCTCTTACAATTCCTCCCACCCTGACTCAGTGTCCTCTTTCTCCACATTTTAAGTGTCCTGAGATGTTATTCTAAGTGAGGAGCGCTATACAAATGTAAGTTGTTTCCTTGTCCTATATTCTCCGATGTAAAAAAAAAAAAATTTCCCCAATTTTTGGCTGGTCCTCCTGAAGGCACTGACTTTAACACAGGGATTGGGCACTCATCAGTGTTGCTGTTGAATTTTCTGGTGATTTCATTTATTTTTTCTTTTCCTCCTTTTTCTGTGAGGAATCACTCTGGCCTGGTTGGGTTTGGGGAAAATGCCGTGTTGGGAACCTGCTGCCCAGTCTGCCATCCATACCACTCTGTCCATGGCTTTTTAAGGACAAGCCTTTTGGTGGCAACAGTTCATCTTGGAGAGCGTGGCTCCTCAAAGTTCAACATCAGCTTTTCAAACAGAGGATGTACTTGGACACAAACAGCATATGACAAAATCATTTGCACACTATGATTCTGCCACTAACACTCTACCAAACGTCACCTGAAACTAAATGAGGAGTTGTGCTCTTGCTACCTCCACAATGTGAGACGAGTTAAGGTGGCAGCATGTAGTACAGGTAAAGGCACAATGATCTCACACACCGTTTTTTGCTGAACCAAGACAGGTGGAGCAAGGCAGCATCACCTGGGTAGAGCAGCACTAATCAAACCCATTTTTAAAATCTCTTTCACTTTAAAAAAAATACTCTTGCCATCTCCCTGATGGTTAAATACATTGCCTACTGTGGTTCTGAATCATACAGATCAGGGGGTCCCAGGTTTGATCCCTAGCCTGTGTTAAGTTAGTTAATCTCAGTAGTGGCCTGAACGTTCCTGCAGTGGGGCTGGGGCTGGGTGGAGAATCAGCCAGAGTTCCTTTTCCTAATAGCTACGCAATGACCTGCTGTAACTACAGAAACTTTACTGGCTGGTTAGGGATGCAGCTTGCCACAATCCTTAACAATTGAGTTTCTTGGTTTGAATCCAACTAGCCTGAGCATTCTGCATGTTCCCCAGTGCCCTCAAACCAGGGAGATCCAGCCTGAGCATGTACTGAACTTCCAACTGATGTTTATACATTGGATTTTATTTTTAAAAGAATGCTCTTACGAGACTCCTAGAAAATGTATTGCATAGTGTTCAGTGAATGATTGTAACTTGGAATTCTTTTGGTTCTTCTGATGAGACATATGGTGTATTGATCAGAAATTTCTGATGGTTTTGATAATTGTTTTTAAAAAGTATGGTGATACATTGCAATAGTATATAATTTGTGCTCAAAATTATGAGGGGTTTTGATATAGTAAATAAGGAGAAACTGTTTCCACTGGCAGGAGGGACGGTAACCAGAGGACATAGATTGAAGATAATTGGCAAAAGAACCAGAGGGGTGATGAGGAGAATTTTTTTTAATGTGGTGAGTTGTTATGATCTGGAATGCACTACCTGAAAGGGTGGTGAAAGGGAATTGGATAAATACCTGAAAAGGAAAAATTTGCAGGGCTACGGGGAGTGGGACTAATTGGATAGCTGTGTCAAAGAGCTGGCACAGGCACGATGGGCCGAATGGCCTCCTTCTGTGCTGTATTATTCTATGAATTCCATGAGTCTTGCTGGTTTTTAAATAGTGTCATTTTTTTCGGGTGTTTTCACTTTTCTAATTTGCATTTTTGAGCTGATCGTGGCTTGCGAAGCGGATGGAGGGAGGCACATCCCAATTATTGCAGCTTTTCAAGTTGTGATAGGGCATGAGATTCTAAAATTCTACGAGATATCTTCACCACCTGGGTGATAATCTGGTGGAGTGGATTGCAATGGAATGAAAATCCGGCGGGTTGGTTAAAGGGCGGGCAGTCCACTCCACCAGATTACCACCTAGGCGGTGAAGATAAAAATGCACCCCTACGTTGTTTCCTATTGTTTCTTAATGATGTTGGTTGCTGACTATTGCCGGTGGTATTATTGTTGTGGATTTTTTTCCTCCCTCCCTCCTGAAAGGATTGACTCCTTGCTGGGATATGGTTCACAGGCATACCATTCACTTGTGAGCTTTGAGGGTTATGCTATTAGGCTGTTCAACTGCAGTGGTGTACATTCTATGCACCTTAGCCCTGACAAGGGACCAAAACCGGGACCTCCCTGGTCAGCCCTTCACTGCATTTAGTGGATGTGTGATGATCCAGTTTCTGTATCTCACTAAATACAGCTGGTGCTACCGTACAAGCCATCTTTGTCCCAGTGGTTGTCTTCTAATGGCTGCTGCCATTCCTTAGTGCAGCATTGCATCAATCACTGCAGAAATTTGGCTAGACATATGAATGGAGACTGTATTATATGGTCTATGTTACACTTCCTAGTGCCTATGTTGAAAGAACACTGGCTTGACTGTAGTACCAACTACACCATAAGTTTTGAAACTGGGTCCCAGGACCCAAGGGGATCCATGAGGGAAACCCAAGAGGTCCATGAATTCATCACATTTCTACATTGGTTGATTTACTAACAGATTATTTCTGTTGCTGTACACTGTTAAGACATTTTCTGCAATGATAGCATTGTTTTCCTTTGGATAACTGATACTAAAGTTAGCATAGGGTTTTCCTGGGATTGTATCAGTATTTGCAGGGGAACCTCTACACACATTCAAGTTGGAAAGCCACTCCTTTTGCACGTTCGGGCTGTCCTGCAGTATTTCATTGCCCTTTTATCCAACAGTCAGGCCAACTTTCCCACTCTCTGCATCCTGTTGCATAATGGTAAGAAAACTTTTTAAAAATTACAAAAAACTAAACAAAGTAAAGAATCTCTTGCCTCGGGATTTAGGTAGTAATTCAATATCGAGGTTTTGCTGACATTCATGAACTACTCAAGCTTTGCTTTAGCGGTTTGAGCTGTCACCAGAATTGTTCAGTTAAATGACTCCCTTGCAGCTCCCTGACAACTATCTATTATCCTGCACTGATGATACTGCTTCAGTGATTCCCTCTGTTGTACTGCTCCACTGTGGTTCCAGTAATGGTAACGGAGGGCTCCATTCTAGGGTTTTTCATGTACTTTCCAAGTAAATGATTCATAATTTTAGCTGAGAAAATAGTTGCTTTAGATTTGTAATTGTGGCAAAAGAACTTCATATTTTGCTGTCTGTGATATAACCACTGGTAACTCTGCTAGAAATGTAATCCATCAGCGTAAGGTGGAGTCTAACTCCTTTTGAGAAGTGAATATCTGCAGTTCTTATTACACACTTCGTCCTGTATTTTACTGATGATTTCCCAGTATATTTTACTCTGTGTAGATGCATAAATAAGAATGAGCATACATATTGTATGGGAATTATCATAGGATGTTTACAGCATATTACCTGGAAATTATATAGGAGGCATTTAGTATTGGGTATATATTACAAGAAAACAGTGATTTTAAATAAATATATTTTTTGGTTCTCTGTTTGTTTGTCCATGTGGATAAATGCACCATATGATATGGTACTGAGTCAGGGAGGCCCCAAATTCAGTCCCTGGTCTGTGCTGAGTTAGCTGATCTTTGCCAGGTAGGGCGTGGGGAAAGTATAATTGGCTTCAGTGTCTTTGAGCTAGGGTGTGGGAGAGAGTCAGTGAGGTGTATTGCTCCTGAACACTATCCAGTAACCTCGCCTGTATTTTTAGGGTTGACTGTGATGCCACCCCACAGTTAAATAGTGTACCACCACTCACTAAGAAGACTTGCATGTGAAGAATGGCCACATGGGTAAGGTACCAGAGAGCTGCTAGTGTTTGTTGAATTCGACCTCAGCATTATCACCACCTTCATGACAGAAGTGGAGAAAATCCTGCACTGTTACCTACTTTATTCCCTATTATACTCTCCCCGGATGAGAGGATGGGGCAGAGATCTGTTCCCAGGCCTCTGCTGAATCAAAACTGTATCAGGCTAGTGACAGTGTACAAGAACAGCTCGGGGTGACTGGCACTCCAGTTTCCTCTTTTCCATACTGGCAGGCTACGGGGAGAGCGGGACAGTGGGTTTAGTTTTGGATTGCTCTAGCAAAAAGCCAGCACAGACATGATGGGCCAAATGGCCTCCTATTGTGTTGAAAACGTCTATGCCATGACTGAGGTCAGAAGCCGACTGTGTGACAGGTCTGTGTCACAGCACATTGACATTTCAATGTGCTATATTTCTGTGTTTCTCCCCTTACCCTGCAACTATCATATTATCTTAAGGAAGAGGTAAGCTTTGAATGGGCAAGCAGTACAATGTAATTCTTAGACTGACAATATTTTAATGCAAAGTAGATCTCCTGGGGCACCATCTTCGACAAGGATAGGTTCACAAAAGGTAAGTACACATGAAGGATGCCATTTGACCCATCTAGCTCATTCTTCCATAGGAACCGTTCACAAGCTGAGCTTCCAACCCCACATCCTCTCCATCACAAAGACCACCTACTTCCACCCCCGTAATATCGTACATCTCTATCTCTGCCTCTGCCTCAGCCTCGGCTTATCTGCTGCCCTCATCCATGCTCTTGCTACCTTCAGACTCCATGATCCCAATGCTCTTCTGGCCAGCCTCCCATATTCCACCCTCCAGAAACTTAAGCTCACCCAAAACTCTGCTGTCCGTATCCTAACTTGCACCAAGTCACGCTCACTCATCACCCCTGTGCTCTCTGACCTGCATTGGTTCCCAGTCCACTGATGCCTCAATTTTAAAATTCTCATTCTCTTGTTCAAATCCCCCCCCATGGCCTTGCCCCTCCCTATCTCTATAACCTCCTCGAGCCCTACAACCTTCCAAGAACTCTGCATTCCCCCAACTCTGGCCTTGTGCATCCCCCACTCCCTTCGCCTCGCCATTGGCTGTCGTTTCTTCAGCCATCTAGGCCCTCCCTCCCTAACCTCTTCGTCTGTCTCTCTCCTCTTTAGACCCTGCTTAAAGCCTACCTCTTTGACCAAGCTTTTAGTCACCTGTCCTAATATCTCCTTTAGCTTGGTGTAAATTTATGTCTGATTACACTGCTGTGAAGAGCCTTGGGATGTTTTCTTGCATTAAAGGCGCTATGTAAATGCAAGTTGTTGTTGTTGAACCTATAGAACTCAACCCTTTCCCTCATTACAGCATCCAACTCCCTTGTTAATGATTCCATAGTTTTTGCTGTCACTACCCTATTTGGAAGCCCATTTCAGACATTAATTACTCACTTTGGAGCAGTTTGCATTTATTTCAAACTACCAGCGTACTGACCCTGTTTTAGGCAGCCCATAGTAAGTGGAGATAGGTCACTTCACTATTTGTCTGGTGCTCCAGCTGATCTGGAGGAGTTTGGGCCCAATTGGGCTACAGATATGTGAGTGACTTTCTGTGCTTAAATAACTAATATGTTCCAGAGGTACAGTGGTGTGATACAACCTTATTTTGAAATGAAACATACTGCTCCTTTAATAGCAGTAATTCTTTTTTGAATTTGCCACAAACTTGGTGAGACTTTCATCAGCTCTTGATTCCTTTCATATCTGTAGCTGGTGCCCATAAACGCAATCTCAATAAATAAGAGAATTCATTAGGATTCAGCCCAACTTAAAACTGACTTCTTACCAGAGGTAGCAATTTGTTGACAAAAATAACATGGTGGGATGTTCCACTTATGAATGTGATTACTAATCCAATCCCTAACATTGCACCAAATTCAGTCAAATGTACAACATTAGTGCTAAATTTAAAGTTAAAAATAGTATAGCTGCATTAAAGTGGGAGAAACCGATATTGCAACAAAATCTGTATGTATTAATGAAAGTCTTGCATATGGTGTGCAATTCTTGTCCACAAACCTTACTTCCTATTGTCAGCATTTTTGAGTAATGCTTTAATGTCAGCATTTACTATGTAAAATTGCTATGTAAACATTTATAATGTGAATTCCTATGTAAGCAGTTTGTGGTCAAGGTGCAGTTGCAGGTCTGTTCCCCCACCACTACGTGGTGCTAGTGCTCTGTCCTGTCACCCAGCTACTCAGTCATTATTGGCCACAAATAAAAATTTGCTGTGCTGAAGCCTCTCTGCTTTCCAAAGTGCAGAGGTTTCAGTTTCTTTCTCTTAGAGTCAGAAAGAGGCAAGAAGTCTAACTCCTCTCTCTGGCTTGGAGTCCCTCTTCCTCTGGCCTCACTGAAATTTCCTCTTTAGCCCCAGCCCTATGCCCTCTTGGCCCTGGCTGTCCTGTTCCTTTAATCCTACTGATGATTTTTATGTTACCTTGCTCCCTTCCATCCTATGAGCTAACTAATTTTTTTGGCCATTCTGGCTCCTGGAGCATTCAAGAGATTGGGCAGGGACGGAGTGCGCCTGGCCAACTGGTTCTAGAACAATGAAGAGATTTTATTGGGGAGTGGAGGGGGGTCGGCGACAAGAGAGCAGACGGAGGAAGGTGGGAGGTCGGGGCAGCAGACATAAGAAGATAGGACATGAGGGAAGAGAGGGGAGGAGGAGTGATAGGATGTAAAGGATCAGGAGAGAAACCTAGGTTTGTTAATGCAGATGTAAGAGATTGGGGAGAGACAGATGTGACGGAGATTGGCATAAGGATAGATGGCGCTCCTATAGAGGCAGAAACTACAATATCTGAGATATGGGTGAGATTGAGACAGGTGGAGAGATCAGGAAACAGGCAGGTGGGTACAAGAGATTGTAATGAGCTGGGGAGAGAGATTGTGGCAGAGAGAACACGATATTGGAGAGAAGAAAATTGTGTGGACAGTTCAAGGGACAGGGACAGAGAGAGAAAAGGCCATACAAGAGAGAGAGATGGAGGACAGAATACGAGAGAGTCACAGATCAAGGGAGCAGAAGGCTCTCAGTGAGCAACATCATGGAGATCTACTAGTGTTCGAAAATAATTTCTCTTGACTTATTATGTTTATTGTGCTCTTTCTCCATTGTCTTCTGGATGATTTCCATAATCTAGCGTGCCAACAGTTTCAGTGGCAAGTGATGGACATTTAGGTAGCATGACTCTCAGTTTTCCTTCAAAATAAAACTCCACAGTATGCAAAACGACCCCAACACTTTTTTAGGAATGCTCAATGAAAGCAAACCAGTAACTGGTGGTGTTTGTGTGTTTAAAGGAAAATTATATTTTAGAGCAAGAAATTTAGAGCAAAAAATATTTGAATTTTTGATCAGCAAGGGAGTCAAAGGATATGGGGAAAAGGCGGGCAAGTGTAGTTGAGGTAAAAATCAGATCAGCCATGATCTCATTGAATGGCGGAGCAGGCTCGAGGGGCCGAATGGCCTACTCCTGTTCCTATCTCTTATGGTCTTATGGTTAAGCACAGTGATGTCCGAGTCACTCTTGAAAGCCACAGTGTGTTGATGTCTTTGATTAGTGCAGAATTGGTGAAAATAATCACATAATGTGATCAATGCTGCTGTTTTTGCAGCCGAGTTTGTTAATGCAGTCTTCTATACTTAAGGTGCTGACCTTCACTCTCTGCTCCCAATTTCCTATGAATCACAGTTAGCAATTTGGGATGAGGAGCCGAGGTCAGTTGCTTTTAAGTATTGAAAGCAAATGCTTTAGATTTTTAGTCTCTGAATCCCTGCTATTACAGAATGAATATCTAACAAAGTAATCGTGTTTAGAACAATTTTAATGGAGGGGGAAGAACAAAGAGGAAGAACATGACTGAAGTTTTTGATCTGTTTGCTGCTGGCAGGTTCAGAGAAACACTTATCTCCAGGGGCTGGCTGGTTTTGTTTGTTTACAACGGTTGCACTGTGATACTGAAATAAACATCAATAATAAAGCTACTCAAACAACAGGGATTGACTGATCCACAATATTAGCCCTAATCCACCAAATGAGAATCAATACTTAAAACACAATTTTATATAAAAATCAAACAATTTGTGCTCGCTCTGTCGTCCTTTGTTCTCGCCCTTTTTAAAAAAAAAATGTAAATGGATTGATTTCTACCCATTCTAACTGTACTCCAGTTCTAACACCTTGTCTAACTTCAAGTTTAAAATGTTTTCCTTACCTTGCTTCTCTTCTTCCCCAATCTCACTGCCTATTTTAGAACTGAAGGTTTAGAATGACTGAAAACCTACTTTAAATGATAGCTTTCCAGTCAACAAAAAGCCTGGATCTGGGAGACTTATGGTTACATGAACCTGGTTGTATGTTGGTGTCAGAAGTGGGTCAGTTAGTGCTGCTCCTGATTCTGCGAACCTTCAGCTCAATAGTGAACCCACGGAGAGTACAGTAAGATTTTGTGCAGGCTCAGCAAGGAGGGAATTTGAGGCCAGATTATAAACAAAGGAAACAACAAGGTAAATATGAATTGAAGAGTAACTTCTTCACACTTAATGAGTCAGTCTGTTCCCTAGATTGTCACTTAAGTACTGATTAAGTTTCCATATTCAAAGGAGCATTAAACAAAAGGCTAGAGCTTGGCATTAGGAGGAGAGAAAGGTGAAAAGGTCTGACTAGCTCCTGAAACCATGCAAGTTTGATGGGCAAAATGGTGGGGGATTTTTCCTTCCTACTTAAAGAATCTGTGTTCCCTTTGCTCTGTTCACAGATAAGTTTATCCACAGGATAGTGTATCTTAACCACTTAAAATGTAGTGTTCTTTAATACCACTTTTGTTAATTATATCAACAAAGAACAGGACTAAATATACCGAGTGTTGTGATTGGAGTTTGTTTTGGACTTCAATCCTGTTGGTGTTCACTTGGGTGATGATTGTGAGTTATTAATAAACTATGATATTGCATTTAGTTACACGAATTGAACTTCATTTAGATTTACAATGATGGCTTCCATGAATCAGTCAGAGCCTGAGAAAATGAAAGATATGGGGGTGGATTTCAACTTGCAGCAGGTTTCTGGCGTGAAACTGCGCTGGCAGGTTTGTTTCCTACCTGTTCACGGTAGAATGGGGCCATGCCGATTTTAACATGCAGCCGGCCGACTTCCTGTCCAACACGGGCAGGAGGCAGTGTTGGCCTGCGGAAAATCCTGCTCCTCCTGGCACCACAAAGGAAAGTAAAATAACTTGACTTGAATGGCCTCTTCTGCCCCCGATCCTCTTCTGACAGGCCTTCACCTGGCAGGAAAGCCAAAGTGGCTTCCCCGCTCAGGCTGGAATTAAAATTGCAGTCGGGGCTTGCTGACATCATCGGACCTTGAGCTGCATATTTAAAGAAGGACCCTGCCGGCTTTGGGTGAGCGGCTTAGGCGCCTGTCCAGAAGTGCCGGTAAAAGTCAGAAACGGCAGGATCAGAGTGAGACTTCAGTGGGTAAGTCACGCGGTGGATTTTAACTGCTTACCTGCTCCATTTCCGCCAGGTAGGGTTAAAATCCACCCCATGTTCTTGCTTTCTAAAAGCTTACTTGAGATTCAAAGGAGAAAGACCCAAAATCAACCTTGCACAACGTACCTCTCAAACAAATGTAAGTCCCCCAACTACTGTTTTGTTTGACTGCTAGTGTCATCACTGTTAATTTATGCATTGAAGCTACACCGTAGGATGGGTCTGAAATAGATAGAGGAGATGAGGGCTTTTATTGTCTTGTGCCATAATTTAGGATGTATTGAAGCTGACATACCTGGATGTGGACAATAATTTAGAAATAAGTGCTTTCCACTGAATGTGCTAGTTCCTTTACCAAGCACAATTTGTGACTTAATGGTGCACGCTAGATTATGGAAATCATCCAGAAGACAATGGAGAAAGAGCACAATAAACATAATAAGTCAAGAGAAATTATTTTCGAACACTAGTAGATCTCCATGATGTTGCTCACTGAGAGCCTTCTGCTCCCTTGATCTGTGACTCTCTCGTATTCTGTCCTCCATCTCTCTCTGATCCCAGTATGAGTTAGATGAGCTTGGTCAAGAGCAGAAGTTGGGATGCTACATTTAACCTAAATGCTTCTGAGCTAGGGAGAGAAAAAAATGAACCGGGGTTCCTACCTTAGATTGCTATCCAGTGACCCTTGCTGGTAAGTATGTGTGTGGACATCGGGTGAGAGCAGGATTGAGCTTGGCTGTAATTCGAATAACCATCATACACGAAGAATTGTCACTGCACAGAGCTGCCTCAAACTCAACACTAATTGGCAATTATTAGTAGTCTCTGTCAGGGAGGCCATTAAGGTGGTATGGGAAATGGGAACTCCACAGCTCAAACAGTTTTTAAAAAAAAAATAATTGATGGTCCAGGTTTTGAACATTACTCAGTTACAGGTAGGTGCAAGATCACTTGGCACTAGTTAGCTCTTGTTTTATCAGCTGGAGGTTCTGTAAGAACAATGACTGAGACTATAATGATACAAAATGTGGATCACTAGGGTGTTGGCCACAGCCTTTAGATGAAAAGCATTGAAACATCAGGTTCAGCATAAGAGCACTTCAACAATAAATGCTAATACAACCACAAATATTTCAGTAATCTTTACTTGCCCTGCCTATCTTAATTGCTATCATTTTCAAGTCTGTTGTCAAGTAGCTCTGACATCCACTATGAAAAGTACAACATTTTATTTAACATCATGCACTCATAAATGGCCTTTTCTGTTCAGCTTGCTTTTCCAGGATCAAGCTCAGAGATAGACATGGTGGTGAACCTGCTACATTTACTTAGAATTTACAACACAAAAACAGGTGATTCGGCCCAAATGGTCTATACTGGTGTTTATGCTCCACACGAGCCTCCTCCAACCCTACTTCATCTCACCCTATCAGCATATCCTTCTATAATAAAAACAGAAAATGCTGGAAACACTCAGCAGGTCAGACAGCATATGTGGAGAGAGAAACAGAGTTAAAGTTTCAGGTTGATGACCTTTCATCAGCACTGGAAGAAGTTAGGGATTTAAAAGTTTATAAGCAAACACAGAGCCAGGGAAGAAGGGGAAGGAAAGAACAAAAGGGAAGGTCTGTGATAGGGTGGAGGGCAGGAGTGATTAAATGACAAAAGGGATGATGGTGCAAGGCAAGGAGGGTGGTAATGGGACAATAAGGAACCAAAAGATGGGTCCGGAAGAGGTGTAAATGGCCACAGCAGAACCATTACCAGTACTTGCTGTTTGAGAAAATGGGAGCAGTGGTTATGATCTGAAGTTGTTGAACTTAGTGTTGAGGCCGGAAGGATGTAAAGTGCCTAATTGAAAGATGAGGTGCTGTTCCTCGAGCAAAGCCTTCTATTCCTTTCTCCTTCGTGTACTTATCTAGCTTCCGCTTAAATGAAACATTTATCTCTGCAATGCATTGTGAAGGAAATGGAGTCAAATTGTGAAGAAGGGAGGGAGGGGAATGGGGAGGAGCGTAGAAGGGGTGGCATGAGCTTGCAGCTATATTGACAATTGGAGGAGAGCAAGCCCGATGGAGGGACGAGCAGCATTACATTTTTGATTTGAATTTATAGACTTGTTCACAGTTCATTCTTAGCAGTTGAGAGTGACCGTATCTCTGTAAATTAGTGATTCTATTGCTAACAGTTCTAACTTCCCAGGAGAATTTCTTTAAGATCTTTTTACAAACCATTTCCAAAGTAATTGGTTGCAACAGTGGGGATCACCACAGGTGTGAGTGGCTTCAAGAAACACTTCAGTTTTCTACCATCTACCAACAGATGTGCTAACTCCAAAAGTAATAGTTATATGATGTCAAGCTTGGATTTTATATTGTGGGAGGAAGGGAAGACTGAGGGAGGTAAGGGATTTTGAGGTTCTGGGAAAGATTGAGGTAGGAGACAGTGATGAACCTTGTTTGAACCTCCGAGTACTCAACGTCCCTTGCAGCTGTCAAAATCTGCCTACCATAAGAGGATATCCCATGGCTATTGTTGCAATACAATATTTGTACAACAAACCGATCTAACTGCATGGTACAAAAGCAATAATGACATCAGTACGTTGCATCTTGTTAGGTCAACGAGTTGTAATAATATGGTATTATACCAGGAGCAATGGACGTACTGTTTATATAAAACCTCAGTACTTTTGTTATTTGTATGTGTATATGATTTTCCTTCTATATAATGTCCAACATATGGTACTGCTGTAGCCCTTTGCTAACTTTCTTTATGACCTAGCCACGACTATGTTGCCTCTTTTGTTTATATATTTTTCATTCTGCTTCCAATAAAATTCACTATATTTGAGTGGGTCTAAGTGAAAATTATATTTCCCTAGGATTACTATATTGTACCTATATGACATTCAATTATCTGTGTAAACTTTTGCAGATGTCCATGTGGCATATCGAACCCCACGACCTCTGGCTCTTCCCATTTGAAACTATGTGCCTTTTAAATCCTCTTTGTCTGGGTGCTTATTACCTAACATTTAATGCTAGAGTTGAGCAGAGATGTGAGCTCCGAAGTATCAGTTGCCCCATGACTTCTGTTTAACTTGGGCTGGACCTAGGGTACAAGACAAAAAATGTGGCTATTTTGAAAATGGCAAAGGGTTTAGAAGCTCGGAGGGCTTAAAGGGTGTTTTTACTCTGGGCGGACTCTAAAGTAAAACAGTTTTTAAAATTTGTTCATGGGATATGGGCGTCGCTGGCAAGGCCCGCATTTATTGCCCATCCCTAATTGCCCTTGAGAAGGTGGTGGTGAGCCGCCTTTTTGAACCGCTGCAGTCCATGTGGTGAACATTCTCCCACAGTTCTACTAGGTAGGGAGTTCCAGAATTTGGACCCAGCAATGATGAAGGAACAGCGATATATTTCCAAGTCGGGATGGTGTGTGACTTGGAGGGGAACGTGCTGGTGGTGGTGTTCCCATGCGCCTGCTGCCCTTGTCCTTCTAGGTGGTAGAGGTCGCGGGTTTGGGAGGTGTTATCGAAGAAGCCTTGGCGAGTTGCTGCAGTGCATCCTGTAGATGGTACACACTGCAGCCACAGTGCTCCGGTGGTGGAGTGAATTTTTAGGGTGGTGGATGGGGTGCCAATCAAGCGGATGGTTTCGAGCTTCTTGAGTGTTGTTGGAGCTGCACTCATCCAGGCAAGTGGAGAGTATTCCATCACACTCCTGACTTGTGCCTTGTAGATGGTGGAAAGGCTTTGGGGAGTCAGGAGGTGAGTCACTCGCTGCAGAATACCCAGCCTCTGATCTGCTCTTGTAGCCACAATATTTATGTGGCTGGTCCAGTTAAGTTTCTGGTCAGTGGTGATCCCCAAGATGATGGTGGGGGATTCGGCGATGGGCTTTATGAAGTGAGCACAACCTTTGAGCTCTACTCTCCCTTCATTGTAGGTAGTGGTCGAAAGGGCAACTGTTATCTCTCTGCTAAACTTTCGCATTTTCAGAAGTTTCACCAAGATCCTTTTGGACCTTTTTAAAACTTATCCTTGCATTGGCATGAAGCCCAAATAATAGGAGACTCCTTCCTGGAAATGGTTGCATGCCTTTTGGCCTCTGTTGTAACTAGGAGTTTGATCTGATTGTCACTGACTCTGGTTGTACTACTGCTTTTGCATCAATGCAAAACTGCTTCAGTGCATGACATTCTAGATACAACCAACTAAAGGAGAGTGTGACAGATGCGGGCCCTGCCGTGCAGCATGTTTTAAGATATTTCTATATTATGTCGTTTCATATTTTAGCTAGGCCAAGAATGGCAAATTTAAACTAGTTTATGTTAACTGCTTTCTGGAATGAATTTCTTTTGTTGTGTATGTTTGTTAGAGGAGCAAGTACACAATCCTGTTTGAAGTCACTACATGTTCCATTGCAACAGAAATTTTCTCCTGTTTGTTAAACTTTGGATGGCCCAGTAGCTTTCAAACTAAAGCTAACTAAATTATGGATCATTTGAAGAGCAGTGATGACCTTATTTGTAGATTCTTGTTGTAAAATACTAACTCAAAGATGTTGTCATTATCTCCTAATAACCAAACTATAAAAATAAATGTAATTTTACAAAAGCTGGCCAGGTGTACATTGTGTCAGCATTAACATTCTGTAGGTAATGCAGACACTGGATGGCACTGCATATTAACAGAGTGCGAGAGTATCTCTCACTATTGTTGTTGATCTAGCATGATTGACAGATCCAGGGACTCCTCAAACTGGGATAAAAACAGCGGGGTTTTGGAATATCTTTATTTGTTTCAATGGTTTAATTTCAAATCACAGTGTTGTAATGGATTTCCATGGAGCTAAGTGCCCATATTACAGTAGTCTTTAAGTCTGAATAAAAAATTTTGAAAAGTTTTGCCATTTTGGCTCAGAAAACTATTTCAAGTACTATATTGCACATTATCTGATGATTTACTTTGTTTCTGTATAAATATACATTTTGCAATAAATTTGATTTGTAATTTAGCTTGAAAGATATGATCTGTCATTGTGGTGGTTTGTACCTACCAGATAGGTCATAAATATACAGTGGCGATCCTTTACTATTAGTGGCGTATCCCAACAGAGCAAGGATAGTTTGTTAACCACGAGATATGGTGCTATCCCACTCACTTCACACATAAGGTTATTTTTCACTCCACAGAAGTAGCCTATGGACGCTCTCTTTTACGCTGAGCTTGAATAGAGTGCTTGGGAAGGACAAAATCGAGTGATTATGAATTACTGAGATAGAAATTAAGTATGTAGTTAGTATTGTTGGTGTATTCCCCAGGGAAAAGAGTTGTATCAATAGTTGCCTCTGGCTGCTCTTGCGTCCCCACCCCTGTGTGCTGCTGAAACACTCATCCATGCTTTTGTTATCTCCAGAGTCAACTATTCCAATGGTCTCCTGGCCGGCCTCCCATCTTTCACCCTTTGTAAACTTCAGCTCATCCAAAGCTCTACTGCCCATATCCTAACTCACACCAAGTCCCTTTCACCCATCACCCTTTTGCTCGCTGACCAATATTGGCTCTCGGTCCAATAATGCCTCAAATTTAAAATTGTCATCCTTGTGTTCAAATCCCTCCATGGCCTTGCCCTTCCCTATCTCTGTTACCTCCTCTAGCCCTACAACCCTCCGAGAATTCTGTGTTCCTCCAATTCTGGACTCTTGTGCATCCCGATTTCCTTCGCCCCACCATTGGCGGCCATGCCTTCAACTGTCTAGGCCCTAAGCTCTGGAATTCCGCCTCTCTACCTCTCCACCTCCCTACCTTCTCTACCTCTCTCTCCTCCTTTTAAGATGTTCCTTAAAACCTACCTCTTTGACCAAGCTTTTGGTCACCTGCCCTAATACCTCCTTATGTGGCTCGGTGTCAGACTTTGTCTGATAATGCTCCTGTGAAGCGCCTTGGAGTGTTTTACTACATTAAAGGCGCTATATCAATGCAAGTTGTTATACCATTCAAATGTTTCTGAGAAACATAAGGCACTATCTATATAAATGCAAGCCCTTTTTAATTTTAATTTTCTTTTTTCTCTCCTCTTCATCTCTCGCTCTCTCCTGAAAATGTTACGATTAAGATGAGTTTAGCGGGAAGCATTCTTCAGATCTAATGGCTGAAATTTGTCACTGTTCAAACAAACAAGAGAGTTGCATAATAAAGCTACAAGTTATAATAATTGCTAAGGTCAAAATATAATTTTGGAAGACCTTTGAAAAAATGCAGTGCTTACAAGATCATGCATGACTGGTGTGCATGATGAAGCATACCAAAGTTTCAACCCATGTATTCGAAATGTATATCTATAGGGCTTTACAGTCTGAGTTCCAGTTGATGGCATGAGAAAGTTGATCTGACATCGAGGGTAAGTCAAGAGTGAATTAGCTTCATAAAGACTCTGGAGGATAATCATTGGGAATTAGAACAGAATACATCGACTTCAATCAGCACAGCAGGAAGATGAGAACTTCTGCTGTGATGAAAGAGATAGCAGCTAATCAGCAGCAGGTGCGGGTGTCAGAGGAAATGTTTTGTGTTGGATCTTTTCCCGTTAGAATAGAAACACCTGAGAACACTTGGAAGATTATGTTGTGGGTAAGAGGAACATAATACCATGAGAGATATGCTTAGGGCAGCAAGAATGTGCAGGGGGAGGGGGAATTTTCATCTCCT
The DNA here is from genome assembly GCF_035084215.1 of Heptranchias perlo. Classification (NCBI taxonomy): domain Eukaryota; kingdom Metazoa; phylum Chordata; class Chondrichthyes; order Hexanchiformes; family Hexanchidae; genus Heptranchias; species Heptranchias perlo. The sequence continues at coordinate 12,920,554 of NC_090351.1, forward strand.
GAAGATGGTGACTCATACTTGGGAATCCAGTTCAATGGATACAAACAGCCCCCAAATACTTCATCCAAGTGGCTCTCCATAAGTAAATAGAAAGTGTCTGTAGGCGGTTTACCACAAAAGGCATCACATCCAAACCTATTTCCATCCTTAACTGACATTCACATACATGCACTGGATACTGACAAGGAGTGGAGTCCTGCCTGACTTTCACTCCATTACTTAGGTTAAATCAGCTCACTCAGCACAGACCAGAAACTGAATCCCATACAGTTATGATATCACCTTTCTCCACCCCTGCCTCAGCTCATCTGCTGTTGAAACCCTCATTCATACCTTTGTTACCTCTAGACTCGACTATTCCAGTGCTCTCCTGGCCAGCCTCCCAACTTTCACCCTCCATAAATTTGAGCTCATCGAAAACTCTGCTGCCCTTATCCTAACTCACACCAAGTTCAGTTCACCCAGCATCCCTGTGCTCGCTGACCTACGTTGCCTCCCGGTCCAGGAATGCCTCGATTTTAAAATTCTCATACTTGTTTTCAAATCCCTCCATGACCTCGCCTCTTCCTATCTTTATAACCTCCTCCAGCCCTACAATCCTCCGAGATCTCTGCGCTCCTCCAATTCTTTCCTCTTGCGCATCCCTGATTTTAACCACTCTACTATTGATGGCCGTGCCTTCAGCTGCCTAGGCCCTAAGCTCTGGAATTCCCTCCCTAAACCTTCTCTGCCTCTCTACCCCTCTCTCCTCCTTTTAAGATGCTCCTTAAAACCTACCTCTGCACTAATACCTCCTTATGTGGCTTGGTGTCAAATTTTGTTTGCTAACGCTCCTGTGAAGCACTTTGTGATGTTTTATTACATTAAAGGCATTATATAAATGCAAGCGTTTGTTGTTGTGATGACTTATGCATCACGTCAAGAGACTTCTTGCCCCTTTCCTGATCTGCCTGGCTCAATATTACATCAGGGCAGTTAACTTGCCCACTATGCAATCAGGGAAGCTCAAGGAAGATATTCCAACTTCAGTGACCCATGATGGAATGATACACTTGGGACATGTGAAAATGGGAAACTATGATTAACTGTTCTAAAAGTCAATTTGGTCTCTGTTCGAAATTCAGTATTGTTAAGTGTGAAAAAAAATGTAATTTGATCTTTGGAGACATTTGACCTCCTGCTAGTCTTTAGGGTGGCGTGTTTTGGCACTCCTAAAAAGCCCTGACCGTTTTAAAGCATTGTCAAAACCTTTCATATAAGCAAGGAGTGACTGGATTGAACATCAATTTTAAACATGAATCAAAACTAAAACTGTCTATGATATCTGTGTCTGTCAGTGGACTCTCACCTTAACTTATACAAACATACAAAAAGGTTTGACAGGAAAAGACCAGCTGGTTTATCTACCCTGTCACATACAGTTGTGAAGCTTTATGCATCACATGATAGATTGTTCCCTAGGTGCCATGTAGCGTCCTGTGAGAAACAAAAAAACAGATCAAAAACCCATGGTCAATTGATGCCTCTAGGTAATCGAAATTAGTCCAGGAGACCACATTGACCATGACATATTATTTGGTACCTACCTCTTGTATGATTAGATCTCCTCTCCAGCCAGGAACTGGTCCAGCTCTCTCTTGAAGGTATATAGTGAATCAGCACTCACTGCACAAGCTGGCAACTTGTTCCATAGGTTCTGCCATTCTTTGGGAAATGAAGAACCGTCTAACATCTAACCTATTTCTTCCCTTGCACAACCCCTGTTCCTCCCAACCGATCTAATTGAAATAGTTTGTCAGCATGCACACAATCTAGTCCTTTCACTATTTTATAGATCTCAATAAAATCGCCCCTGAGTCTACACTTCTCTAAAGTATATAAACACAACTTTTTAAATCCTATATGGGTAGTTAAGGTTTTTTAAACTGCGAATTATTCTTGTGGTCCGTCTCTGAACTTTTACTAAAACCTCAATATCACCCACCATGTGAGGGGACCAAAACTGGACACTGTATTCTAAATGAGGCCTAACCAAGATCTTGTACAAGGACAAAATGGCAGGTTTTGTTTTATAAATGCAATCCAGTACCCTATTTGCTTTAGTTTCATGGCATTGGTGAAGCCTGAAAATCCAACATGAAAGGAGCCAATTGCATTCAGGGTACTTCAGTCACGTTATTACTTTCTATAATTGTACAAGCATCCAGAAATATAGAAAAAATTGTTTCCTGTTCATTTCTGAAAACCTTTGGAATTGATGCAGGAATGTAACAGACCTGAATGATGTACCTTCTGTGTCGTTAAAACCAATGCAAAAAAAAAATCATCCTATATGTTGAAAGAGAAAATGGCAATTTTGTTTTTTGCAGATTAATTGGTGCTTATGATTAGGAAATAGGACTGTTTCAGCACAGGTGCAAAGTGGAATATGGATGTGTGGTTGATTGCCTGGAAGGCCTTTAATAACCTGAAAAAATGAGGTATGTAAACCCAGATGAAGCTGTACAGTTTGCTGTAGGCTACTTAAGATTTTGCTGGGAGTTCTGACAAACAGGCTCTGTGATAGCTGTATTAATGGCCATATCTTGTTCTAGGAATACAGCTTCTGAAAATGAATTCAATAAATCCGTTCATTTGTGGGCTGGTACCAAATAAACGATGGTGAAAGTTTGCTGTAAAAACCCAACTGGTTCACTGATATCCTTCAGGGAAGGGACCTGTTACTGCTACCCAGTCTGCCCTGACTCCAGCCCCACACTTTGTGGTTGACTCTTAATGCCCTTGGGGCATCTAAGGATGGTTGATGAATGCTACCTTGCCAGTGTCGTCCACATCGTAAGAATACATATTTTAAAAACATCTAGATGAATCTTTCTGTATCTAGGATGGATATGGATGATCATATAAAAAAACCCCTTCATTTTGAAAAACCCAACTCTTACAATTATTCAGGAATGAAAACTTTGCTGTTTATGGAAGTGCAATGCACTCTTTAGTGAGTTAGCAGCTGAAATATCTTCCTCAATGTACCATTGAAGATTGCCTATTATTCCAGATGGTCTAGGGCAAAGAAAGAAATCACTAGATACAACTGACCTTGCCAGTACAATTGGAAGCAAAAGACATTACATCTGTTGTGTGTCCACATAGCATGTTGATGACTAGATTGTGTTGGCCACATATATAAAGATATGGAAGAACTGTTATGAACCATATGTTGCTTGCAGCAAACCTCTGTTACTGTAATTATTAATAAATATCCAAACTGCAGAATCTTTTTGAACTTGAATATATTGACTTTTTTTAGGCCCTGGAATGTTCAACAGGTGGAATATTAAATCTTGTGGTTACAGATCATTTCACAAGGTATGCACAAGCAATAGGGATCAAAAGGCCTACTACTGCAGTTCAGAATTAGGGTGGAATTTTATCCATAATTGTGGGATTACAGCTGGCATTCATTCCAACTAAGGAAGAAATTTTTTTTAACAAGCACTATGCTTTGGATGCTGGAAACCTGAAATAAAAACAGAAAATGCTGGGAACACTCAGCAGGTGAGGTAGCATCTGCAGAGAGAGAAATAGAGTTTACGGTTTCAGGTCGATGACCTATCATCAGAACTCCAATTCAAAAGCGATTTTGAAAGTAACCTGATATGAGTTCTGCGGAATCTGTGGGATAGTACAACCTCGTTGGTATGGTAGTTGTTATGTTACTGGACTAGTAATCCAGAGGCCTGGACTAATAATCCGGAGTCATGAGTTCAGATCCCGCCACGGCAGCTGGGGAATTTAAGTTCAATTAATTAAATAAAATCTGGAATGAAAAAAAACTAGTATCAGTAATGGTGGCCATGAAACGACCGGATTGTTGTAAAAACCCATCTGGTTCACTGATGCCCTTTAGGGAGGAAAATCTGCCGTCCTTACCCGGTCTGGCCTATCTGTGACCCTTGACCCGCAGCAATGTGGTTGATTCTTAATTGCCCTCTGAAATGGCCAAGCAAGCCACTCCGTTGTAAAATCTCACTACAGAAAGTCACAACAAGAATAAAACTGGACGGACCCCTAGGCACCGGACACGACAAAGGCAAACCAAGCCCAGTCGACCCTGCAAAGTCCTCCTCACTAACATCTGGGGACTTGTGCCAAAATTGGGAGAGCTGTCAAGCAACAGCCTGACCTAGCCATACTCTCAGAATCATATCTTTCAGCCAGACTGTTCCGCCACTGGTTATGTCCTGTCCCATCGGCAGGACAGACCCACCAGAGGTGGCAGTACAGTGGTGTACAGTCAGAAGGGAGTGGCCCTGGGAGTCCTCAACATTGACTCCGGAGCCCATGAAATTTCATGGCATCAGGTCAAACCTTCTGCTGATTACCACCTACCGTCCTCCCTCAGCTGAGGAATCAGTCCTCTTCCATGTTGAGCACCACTGGGCCTGCGGCAGGTGGTGAGCGAACCAACATGAGGGAAAAACCTACTTGGCCTCGTCCTCACCAGTCTACCTGTCGCAGATGCATCTGTCCATGGCAGTATTGGTAGGAGTGACCACCGCAAAGACCTTGTGAAGTCGAAGTCCCGTCTTCACACTGAGGACACCATCCAACGTGTTGGGTGGCATTATCACTGTGCTAAATGTAATAGATTCAGAACAGATCTAGCAGCTCAAAACTGGGCATCCATGAGGCGCTGTGGGCCATTAGCAGCAGCAGAATTGTATTCCTAGCACAATCTGTAACCTCATGGCCCGGCATATTCCTCACTCTACCATTACCAACAAGCCAGGGGATCAACCCTGGTTCAATGAGGAGTGTAGAAGAGCATGCCAGGAGCAGCACCAGGCGTACCGAAAAATGAGATGCCAACCTGGTGAAGCTGCAACACAGGACTACATGCATGCTAAACAGCGGAAGCAACATGCTATAGACAGAGCTAAGCGATTCCACACCAAACGGATCAGATTAAAGCTCTGCAGCCCCTGCCCCATCCGGTCCTGAAAGTTGTTTTATTGTCAACCACCAAACGGGAGGAGAAGGCTCCTCAATGATGGCAGAATTCAGCATGTGAGTGCAAAAGACAAGGCTGAAGTGTTTGCAACCATCTTCAGCCAAAAGTGCCGAGTAGATGAACCATCTCGGCCTCCTCCCGATATCCCCACCATCACAGAAGCCAGTCTTCAGCCAGTTCGATTCACTCCACGTGAAATCAAGAAACGGCTGAGTGCACTGGATACAACAAAGGTTATGGGCCGCGAAAACATCCCGGCTGTAGTGCTGAAGAATTGTGCTCCAGAACTAGCCGCGCCTTTAGCCAAACTGTTCCAGTACAGCTACAACACTGGCATCTATCCGACAATGTGGAAAATTGCCCAGGTGTGTCCTGTCCACAAAAAGCAGGACAAATCCAATCTGGCCAATTACCGCCCCATCAGTCTACTCTCAACCATCAGCAAAGTGATGGAAGGTGTCGTCGACGGTGCTATCAAGCGGCACTTACTCACCAATAACCTGCTCACCGATGCTCAGATTGGGTTCCGCCAGGACCACTCGGCTCCAGACCTCATTACAGCCTTGGTCCAAACATGGACAAAAGAGCTGAATTCCAGAGGTGAGGTGAGAGTGACTGCCCTTGACATCAAGGCAGCATTTGATCGAGTGTGGCACCAAGGAGCCCCAGTAAAATTGAAGTCAATGGGAATTGGTGGGGGGGGGGAACTCTCCTGGAACTCCCTACCTAACAGCATTGTGGGAGAACCTTCACCACACAGACTGCAGCAGTTCAAGGCGGCGGCTCACCACCACCTTCACAAGGGCAATTAGGGATGGGCAATAAATGCTGGCCTTGCCAGCGACGCCCACATCCCATGAACAAATTTTTAAAAAAGCATTCTCGGGAAGGAAATGTGGAGCTGAAATGTATCCATGTGCCTTCCAGAACAAAAGTGAAATGGGACAAAATGTTGTTGCTTTGGCTGATTCTTGGAGGTTATTTGTTACCCTCACTTACTGCCTCGTAATCATATTGTGTCCATGTACCATCTGTTACTGTAATTCATATCTTTCCCAGGACTTAAGCTGTGGAATTTCTTGCCTCCTTCAGTCTTCCCTTTCTCCTACAATCTACAGGATTTACAAACTCAAGCTGGCATTACCTAACCATTGCCCCTCGACTTCTCTCCTACTCTTTTTAACCTTGGTGGTGTCCTGCTCTATGAGCCTTGGCTTTTCACCTATGTTTCTAAAAAAAAAAGTTCCCTACTTATTGATTCCAGAAGTGAGAAGAAGGTACAAAGTGTATGACTTAAAATTTACAGAAGTCATATTACAGCCAGGCTGAGTACTGAGTTTCAAGAATTAGTGGAACAAATCTAAATTGGCAGATTATTGAAACTAGTACCATGTAGTTCTGAGGTTACCTAAACTTCCTTGCATGAAGTGAGGACAAAGAATGGAACGGGAGATTATAAGTACATTGCAATCGTTTATGAATTTATGCAGTGATTTATCATCAAAGCTGCAAATTTCACCTGGAAAAATTACCAGAATGATATCTGTTTGGGCAAGGCTGAATTTGTCTGATTTACATTTTGATCCATATTACCGGGGGCCATACTTTAGGACTATTGAGAGCAGAACAGCCTGTCCGAGACATTAATGGGTGCAATCACCATATGCAGAAAATGAATAACTATTCTAGTTTGCATTATATGTTACAAGGCAACCCATAATAGCCTGCCTTCAGTAATATGGGCTGTTGCGATACAACTAGTTACAACTTGCATTTCTAATGATGAGTCTGGTATTGTTTGATCAGTATCACAATATTATAAACATTGATTCCTCAGTACTAACGTCCAAGGGTAAGAACCTTAAATGTTGCAGCTAATAGTTTTGACCTTCTGCCTAATGGCGGAAACCAGGATTTTTTGGTGGGCTAGGAAATTCAGGTAGGAGTCATGGGTCAATCAGAAAGGTGACATCTACGAAGAATGGACCTCTTCCAGACAGGTTTCAGTATAATAATTATACATCCCCAAAGATATGACCTTTTATGACATTTGCTGCATTTGTTAGAACTCTGCAAATAGTTGAGCCTGACCAACTTTGTTTCCTTGAATATTGTGGACCTATTGACCCAAGTCAGCTCAGCTGTTTCCCCTTGCTCTGTCTTTCATTGTAGTTGGTGAAGAATTTAGTATATATTGTTACTGTGTCAACATAACTTTATTTAGGGTGGAGAAAGAAACATTGCCTTTTCTTCTCCACCAACCGCGCCCCCCCCTTCCAAACTGGAGAGAAAACATAACAAAAATGATATGCTGGAGGAGGAACTTCAAGTTGCACATATAAGGACAACAGTCTGCATGGCAAGTTGAAGCATCTGTTCCTGTTGTGTCTGCTTGCCCAGTGTTTCCTATGTAAGCTTCTCATAAAATCCGTTTCCCGTTATACTCTTCTGATCTTCATATGGTACATATTGGAGCTAGTTCACTACATTTTTGCCCTGTAAAGATTAGTCTAGGCATTCAATAATGGAGTATTGATCTTAATATAGAACAAACAGCAGCTGACATTTTCATTTTTTTTGCTGAAAAGTATCAACCTAACGTCTTGGGAATGCTGTCTAGACAAGTGTGAATTTTGCCAGAGGGGTTGACAAAAAGACCCAAGAGATGGGAGCAACTAACATACATTGTTGACTTGGTAATGGAAGGGTCATCTGGAGTGAGTCAGGCACTGTTTACATAGCATCAGCTTCAGATTCACGCCAGAGTCAAAATCTCAACTGTAGAGATCGCTGACAACATGGGAAGATTTTCTTTCCTCTCTTGCGAAAGTTTTCAAACTGGGATGCTAGGAGGGTCCACAAGAGAGCCCCAGGGGGCCCTGAAGTCATTGTATTTCTGTATTTTTTTGGTATTTGTTAACTTATTAGGACATTATTTCTGATGCTGTGCACCAATAATTCATTTAGTTGTTCTTCAGAAGTTAGGACTGTGGGGGAGGGGGGGTCCCAGGAATGTATTTATATTTAAAGAGGGTAATCCACAAAGAAAACTTGGCAAACTACTGCTCTATTTGTTATTATTAGTCAGTGCACAGATTACTGAAATAATACTCACACTTTTTAAATGGAAAAAAATGAGACCAATAACTGCAGAATTTGAAGATTTCAATTTTGTTCATTAAAATGAATTTACAGAAGAGGAATGGGATAAATATGGAGTGTGTGTGATGTGAATAGTCTGACTCAATAGACACTAACAGCTATTTTAACTGATCTGGTAACTTTGAAAGGCTGCTTAGAGGTGTTAGGATGCCTTTATATACTATAAATTGTGCGTCCTGAAGTCTTTATCTGTACCTCCCAATACTGTATTGTTTATGGAGGAATGCATTTTTTAATCAACAGACCAATTTAATTGACTTTTTATCTTTTTTTTATTTGTTCATGGGATGTGGGCGTCGCTGGCGAGGCCAGCATTTATTGCCCATCCCTAATTGCCCTTGAGAAGGTGGTGGTGAGCCGCCTTCTTGAACCGCTGCAGTCCTTGTGATGAAGGTTCTCCCACAGTGCTGTTAGGAAGTCCAAAATCCACGCTAACAGAAGGGAGTTCCAGGATTTTGACCCAGCGACGATGAAGGAACGGCGATATATTTCCAAGTCGGGATGGTGTGTGACTTGGAGGGGAACGTGCAGGTGGTGGTGTTCCCATGTGCCTGCTGCCCTTGTCCTTCTAGGTGGTAGAGGTCGCGGGTTTGGGAGGTGCTGTTGAAGAAGCCTTGGCGATTTGCTGCAGTGCATCCTGTGGATGGTACACACTGCAGCCACAGTGCGTCAGTGGTGAAGGGAGTGAATGTTTAGGGTGGTGGATAGGGTGCCAATCAAGCGGGCTGCTTTGTCCTGGATGGTGTCGAGCTTCTTGAGTGTTGTTGGAGCTGCACTCATCCAGGCAAGTGGAGAGTATTCCATCACACTCCTGACTTGTGCCTTGTAGATGGTGGAAAGGCTTTGGGGAGTCAGGAGGTGAGTCACTCGCCGCAGAATACCCAGCCTCTGACCTGCTCTTGTAGCCACAGTATTTATATGGCTGGTCCAGTTAAGTTTCTGGTCAATGGTGACCTCCAGGATGTTGATGGTGGGGGATTCGGCGATGGTAATGCCGTTGAATGTCAAGGAGGTGGTTAGACTCTCTCTTGTTGGAGATGGTCATTGCCTGGCACTTGTCTGGCGTGAATGTTACTTGCATCAGCCCAAGCCTGGATGTTGTCCAGGTCTTGTTGCATGCGGGCATGGACTGCTTCATTATCTGAGGGGTTGCGAATGGAACTGAACACTGTGCAATCATCCACGAACATCCCCATTTCTGACCGTATGATGGAGGGAAGGTCATTGATGAAGCAGCTGAAGATGGTTGGGCCTAGGACACTGCCCTGAGGAACTCCTGCAGCAATGTCCTGGGGCTGAGATGATCGGCCTTCAACAACCACTACCATCTTCCTTTATGCTAGGTATGACTCCAGCCACTGGAGAGTTTTCCCCCTGATTCCCATTGACTTCAATTTTACTAGGGCTCCTTGGTGTCACACTCGGTCAAATGCTGCCTTGATGTCAAGGGCAGTCACTCTCCCCTCACCTCTGGAATTCAGCTCTTTTGTCCATGTTTGGACCAAGGCTGTAATGAGGTCTGGAGCCGAGTGGTCCTGGCGGAACCCAAACTGAGTATTGGTGAGCAGGTTATTGGTGAGTAAGTGCCGCTTGATAGCACTGTCGACGACACCTTCCATCACTTTGTTGATGATTGAGAGTAGGCTGATGGGGCAGTATTCGGCCGGATTGGATTTGTCCTGCTTTTTGTGGACCGAACATACTTGGGCAAATTTCCACATTGTCGGATGGATGCCAGTGTTGTAGTTGTACTGGGACAGTTTGGCTAGAGGCGCGGCTAGTTCTGGAGCACAGGTCTTCAGCACTACAGCCGGGATGCTGTCTGGGCCCATAGCTTTTGCTGTATCCAGTGCACTCAGCCGTTTCTTGATATCACGTGGAGCGAATAGAATTAGCTGAAGACTGGCTTCTGTGATGGTGGGGATATCGGGAGGAGGCCGAGATGGATCATCCACTCGGCACTTCTGGCTGAAGATGGTTGCAAACACTTCAGCCTTGTCTTTTGCACTCATGTGCTGGACTCTGCCATCATTGAGGATGGGGATGTTTACAGAGCCTCCTCCTCTTCATAACACCTGATGTTGTGCAGTACCTTTTTTATTTGTTTTAATTCACCTGTAAACCAATCTGGCTCATTAAAAAGACTTTTGTAACAATGTCTATGAACTGTTAAGTCATGAGGAATCACCACTCTGTGCCAGTGCCATTTTGTCTGTTTGCTGTTGCTGCAAAATGGTCTTGTGTTTAGCAATTAACTCTGGTAAGTTAATCTTAAAAGAAAGCATAGGACTCAAGAGTCTGGTTCATAACGTTAGCTGGAGGCTCTCCTCAAAGTGTTTGATTGATTGACTGACTGACTGACTGACTCATACGCAGATTCAATTTCCATGTACTTCCGTTAGCTCAGACCATTGTAGAAAACGGCACCATCTTGTAGTCTGCCAATTGGGGGCTTTCCACTTTGTCTCTCCTCACCTCCTTCCAGTCTGCCTTGTTTTTTATTTTATGCTTTTTGGCTGATTTCTCTCTCAGTTCACAGATAAAAACAAAGGCTACATCCTGGCTGGCAGTGTGCGGCAGAGAGACCGAAATTTCGGTGACTGGGGTGGAGAACAGGAGAATTGTGGACCAGAATTTAGTGCGGAACCTAGATCTGCCAGGTTCTTGCCTCGTTTAAATTCTGGCCCAAATTCGGGTTGCGGGGAGAGAGCAGGTAAGTCTTTGCCTGCCTGCTCCCCCCACCTGCACATGTGTCTGGGAGACTTGTGCCAGGCTACCCTAGGAATTCTGGCAATTATACTCCTGTTAGGCTCAACAGAACTCTCGCCAGCTCAGAGATGGCATGAGATTCACTGTGGACCTAATAAAGGCCTAAGATCCGAAAGGGGATTGATAAAATCTACAAAATTGGACATTTTCTCTTTGGCCCTCTTCACCTCTCAGTTTCGCCATTGGTGTGACATGGCACCGCTCTAATTTTTTTGCCAGGCACCTCTGTGCCCATACTGGCATGGACATCCAACCTCGATTAAATAATCCTATCCCTGTGATTTGTGATGGGGTCTATGGTTTTGCCTAAAGGCAGATGGAAGTCCTGCTTTGCCATACCTTCGGGCCAAATGTTATAACTTAACGGTTATATGTGATTGACTGATGGGTAGAGATAACCGACCAAAGAATTCTTCATGATGGTGGTGTTTGGAATGTGCTTTTAACTGGAAAAATAATTTTTGTGAGTTCTGGAAAGATAGGAGTAGGCCATTCAGTCCCTTGAACCTGTTCCGCCATTCAGCTAGATTATGGCCGATCTGTACTTCAACTCCATTTGCCCGTCTTTGCTCCATATCCCTCGATATCCTTGCCTAACAAAAATCTATCTATCTTAGTTTTGAAAATTTCAATTGACCCCCAGCATCCACAGCATTTTGGGGGTGAACATTTCCACTCCCCTTTGTGTGAAAATGTGCTTCCTAATTTCACTCCTAAATAGGCCTAGCTCTGATTTTAAGATTATGCCCTCTTGTTCTGGATTCACCCACCAGAGGAAATAGTTTCTCTGTATCTACCTTATCGAAACCCTTAATCATTTAAAATAATTAGATCACCCCTCAACCTTCTAAATTCAAGGCATATAAGCCAAGTTTATGCAGCCTGGCCTCATAATTTAACCCTTTAATCACTGGTATCACTGTGGTGAATCTGCGCTCCACCCCCTCCACGCCAATATATCTTTCCTAAGGTGTGGTGCCCAAAACTGAATGCAGTACTCCAGACGGGGTCTGACCAAAGCTTTATACAATTGAAGCTTAACTGCTGTACTTTTGCATTCCAATCCCCTTGCGATTAAGGCCAACATTCCATTAACCTTTTTGATTATTTTTCATATCTGTGCACTAGCTTTTAGTGATTTGTGTACATGGACATCTAAATCTCTTTCCTCCTCCACAGCTCCTAGACTCTCTCCATTCAGAAAATATTCCAATTTGTCTTCCTCGGATTTAAAGTGGATGACCTCACACTTCCCCACATTGAACTCCGTTTGCCATAGTTTTGTCACTCTCTTAATCTGTCTATGTCCCTTTGTAACTTCCTGCTCCCATCCACGCAATTTACTGTACCTCCTAACTTAGTGTCATCTGCAAACTTGAATTTACCACTCTCTATTCCTTCATCCAAGTCATCAATATATATGGTGAAAAGCTAAGGCCCCAGTACAGATCCCTAGGGAACACCACTTGTCACATCCTGCCAATCAGAGTGCATTCCCTTTATCTACTCTGTTTCCTACCTCCCAATCCATAATCACAAGATTACCTCCAATTCTATGTGCACAACCTTATCTGGACGTCCATATTGATAACATCTATAGACACTCCCTATCCACCATACTAGTGACAACCTCAAAAAAATTTAACTAGATTAGCCTAATACTACCTACCCTTCACAAATCCGTGCTGACTCTCTTTGCAAGTGCTCAGTAACTGTCACTAATAACAGATTCTAGTAACTTTCCCACAATTGATGTTAGACTACCAAGTCCTTAGTTACCTGGTTTCTCCCTCCCTCCCCTCTTGAATAATGGAGTGACAATTGCAATTTTCCAATCCAAAGGCACAATTCCTGAATCTAAAGATCTTTGGAAAATTATAAATAATGCATCTGCAATTTCCTCATCTGTTTCTTTTTAATACCCTGGGATGGAGACCATCAGGTCCTAGAGATTTGTCTATCTTAATTCCTATTATTTTCTTAATTACCATTTTTTTTTACTTATATTAAATCCACTAAGTTGACTTTAGCCTTATTTTTAGATTCCCTTGTACCACTGGTATTTTGTCCTCTTTCTCTACAGTCTGTCATTTTCTTACTATCCATTATAGTCTCGCTTGCATCCGTCTTTAATGGACCCACATTCCCCATTACCTCTCTCGTCCTCTTAACATATTTATAAACATTTTTGTGTTCGCTTTGATAGCCCTTGCAAGTTTTTTTTCCTATTCCCTTTTTGCACCTTTTATTAGTTTCTTTGTATCCCTTTGTTGCTTCTTTTTGCTCTCCCAGTCTGCTGGATTTCCACTTTACCTTGTATTTGTATGAGCCTTTTTCTTTTAGCTTGATACTGACTCTTACGATTTCAGCTGCAAAAAATGATCAACTAATGAGGTATGTTTATTTTTGGTGCTTTTTCCCAACATTAGGACTTGCTATCGAATGGAGTTACAAGTTAACTTTGCAGCCCATTATATAAAAGAGGTTAATGGCTGACTAACTGCAATTTATTCATACTGGGGGAAATAACCCCAATCCTAGAATTTTATAGCACAGAAGGAGGAAGTTCAGCCCATCGTGTCTGTGCTGGCTCTCTGAAAGAGCTTTCCATTTAATCCTATTCCCCTGCCCTTTCCCAAAACACTTCAAATATTTTTTCTCTTTCAAATATTTATCTGCTTCTCTCTCTCAAGCTGTTATGGATTCTGCGTCCACCACTGTTCCTGGTAGGACAGTCCATGTCCTAACAATTCTCTCTGTGTTTTTAAATCCTAACTTCTCCAATTGTTCTTCAGTGATCAACTTATATTTATGCCCTCTAGTTACCAACTCACCAGTTTTTCCCTATTTACCGTATCTAATTCTTTCTTTATTTTGAGATCTTCTATCAGTACTCCTCCTAACTTTCTTTGTTCTAATGAAAAGAGCCCTAGTTTTTGCATTCTCTCCTAAAAACCAAAGCCTCTTATTCCTGGTAACATCTTAGTAAATCTATTTTTGCACTACCTCCTTAGAATCATAGAATGGTGGTTACAGCACAGAAGAAGGCCATTCGGCCCATCGAGCCCATGCCGGAAGTAGGGTACCCAAAACCGGACACAATCAGCATTGCTTCTTACTTTAAGTCGGTGGGACTTACTACCCTTGAAAAATCTACTGATATTGTGGTTTTTTATAAGATTTATAGCAAAACTTATACATTGTGTTACTGCTTTTAAACACTGTTTTTCTCTTGACGGTTGTGCCAGGCTTAACCACAAGCGGGCACCGTCCCTTGTGATCAGGTAGTGTGGATCTTGGGTTGTGTAGCCCAGGGCTACTGTGCATTTGAACTCAGGGAGGATTCCCATGGCATTTCATGTCTCTTGAAAGTTGGAAAATAGCAGACTTAGGACATGACTGGTACAAACTAAAACATGGCAGGGCTGCCAATCAATCACTGTCAAAGAAACAATAGCACAGATTTGGTAATATTACATTTTAAACTTACGGAGAACATCCCCTAGAATACTAATGAGAAGCACACAATATCTGAATCTATCAGCTATGTTAGCCAGCTATTATCAACCTAAAATACAAATAATAACTCATTTGACATTAATTCAGGAACAGACTTCTTGTTAAAAGCTCCAAAAATGCACAATTGCTTGCTGAGATACGGTCTAACACTGCTAAGGACAATTTGGTACCTACTGATTTATGTAAATTTAAGCAGAGGGCGTAAGACCTTTTTGAAGTATAGACATTTTTCTGAAAATGCAGAACCTAGCACCTAACCTAGATAACTCTTGTCTGAACATAGCTGCCTGAAAATAAACCAGCACAAATGTCATCTGTTCCTGGAATCATTTGCTCACCAACTGTATAGTAATTGGAAGGTGACATTTATTGAAAAGGCTGCTGATAATCCTTACATAAAAATTGTCTGTCGATTTCACTGTGGTCTGCAGAAACTTGCACTTATTTTATATGATTTAATTTCAATATAAAATTAGAAGAATTAGAACATTTTTCACAGCAGGATGTTGCATTGGAGCCCCAATCTGTGGTGCCATAGCAATGGTGGAAAGCTGATTTTTAATTTCCCGCAATGCTGCGTTCACGATCTCTGCCGCGTTGCACTGGAAGTTGGGGAGGGATGGTGGAGGTGAAATGACTTGGACTTGGGAGTACAGGGTACAGTTTCAAAATTTGCAGATGACACAAAACTTGGAAGGGTAGTGAACAGTGAGGAGGATATTGATAGACTTCAAGAGGATACAGACAAGCTGGTGGCATGGGCAGACACGTGGCAGATGAAGTTTAATACAGAAAAATGCGAGATGATGCATTTTGGTAGGAAAAATGAGGGGAGGCAATATAAACTAGAGGGCATAATTCTAAAAGGGGTGGAGAAACAGGGATCTGGGGGTATATGTGCACAAATTGTTGAAGGTAGCAGGACTGGTTGAGAAAGTGGTTTTTAAAAAAAAGCATAAAGGGTCCTGGGCTTTATAAATGGAGGCATAGAGTACAAAAGCAAGGAAGTCATGATGAACTTTTATAAAACACTGGTTCGACCACAACTGGAGTATTGTGTCCAGTTCTGGGCACCGCACTTTAGGAAGGATGTGAAGGCCTTAGAGAGGGAGCAGAGGAGATTTACTAGAATTATTCCAGGGATGAGGGACTTGAATTATGGGGATAGACTGGAGAAGCTGGGATTGTTGTCCTTGGAACAGAGAAGGTGGAGAGGAGATTTGATAGAGGTATTCAAAATTGTGAAGGGTCTAGACAGAGTAGATAGAGAGAAACTGTTCCCATTGGTGGAAGGGTCAAGAACCAGAGGGCATAGATTTAAGTGACTGGCAAAAGAACCAAAGGTGACATGAGGACAAACTTTTTTTTACACAGCGAGTGGTTGGGATCTGGAATGTACTGCCCGAGGGAGTGGTGAAGGCAAATTCAATCATGGCCTTCGATAGGGAGCTGGATAAGTACTTGAAACGAAAAAATGTGCAGGGTTACGGGGATAGGGTGGGGGAGTGGGACTTGCTGGATTGCTCGTGCATAGAGCCAGCACGGACTCGACTGGCCTAATGGCCTCCTTCCGTACTGTAACCTTTCTATGATTCTATGATTCCTAATGGCGAGGAGGGAATCAGAGAGCTGTCCCTGGCTGCTGCTGTTCCTACCTCCTCGCAGTCTGCTCAGAGTGGTGTTGGTGAAAACCTGACATAAGGTCACCTGTTTGCCCAGGGGAGGCCAGAGGATGAACATAAAAAAGGGAGTTAACCTTCAAATAGAGGGAAAGAAAATAAACTTGAGCACTGTAAGGAAAATCCAGCGGGAGGTAATGGAAATCAGCTCCACAGAATAGATTGCAAATTCTTGGATTACATTACAAGATATTAAGGGGAACGGATAGGGTGGATCGAAAGAAACTATTTCCGCTGGTTGGGGATTCTAGGAGTAGGGGACACAGTCTAAAAATTAGAGCCAGACCTTTCAGGAGTGAGATTAGAAAACATTTCTACACACAAAGGGTGGTAGAAGTTTGGAACTCTCTTCCGCTAACAGCAATTGATGCTAATTTTAAATCTGAGATAGATAGATTTTTGCCAACCGTAGGTATTAAGGGATATGGGCCAAAGGTAGGTATATGGAGTTAGATCACAGATCAGCCATGATCTTATCAAATGACGGAGCAGGCACGAGGGGCTGAATGGCCTACTCCTGTTCCTATGTACATTACATTGTATTTACAGCACAGAAATAGGCCAATAGATGTTTTATGGTCCACACGAGCCTCTTCCTACCTTACTTCATCTCACCCTATCAAAATATCCTTCTATTCCTTTCTCCCTTATGTACTTATCTAGCTTCCCCTTAAATGCATCTATGTTAATCACCTCAACAACTCCTTGTGATAGCAAATTTCACAATCTGACCACTCTGAGTAAAGAAGTTTCTCCTGATTTTCTTATTGGATTTATTAGTGACTATCATATTTATGGCCCCTGGTTTTGGACTCCCTCACAGGGTAGACGTAGAGATGTTTCCACTTATCGAACCCTGTCATAATTTTAAAGACCTCTATCCGGTCACCTCTGAGCCTTCTCTTTTCTAGAGAAAAGAGCCCCCGCCTGTTCAGTCTTTCCTGGATTACAATGTGTTCTTCTGTTGGCTCAGTGGGTAAGTTGAACTTGTGTGTAGTACTGAGCCATTAATGCCAAGATTATTCCAGGTTATGTTTGGATATTGGGAGAAGATGAGATTGGGCTGTACTGTACCCCTCCGTGGAATAGCCTGTCGACTCCATATGCTCTGAAGCCAAGTTTTGAAGATATAGGTGTCAGTGTACAGTTTTGCTTGCCGGTAAGAATTTTGGCTTTACTTGTGCAGTACTTTGGAAAGTTGGCTTCAGGATGTCAAAAACTCTGTGCAACTTCTGAGAGCATAATTATATCCATGAGAAGGAAGCACAGAAACTTTGGTTTCACACTTTAAGAATAGCCACTTGGGGAACGTATTGGGGAACCTTTGAAAGTAGTAGAGCCGTATTGAGTATGAGCTGCTGCTTTTGAGAGAGGAGGGGAGAAATTGGTGGTGGGGGAAAATAAAGACGTGTAATGTTCCAAGTTCTTTAATTCTAATGCAACCTTAGTTCTCCACGTTAAAAAAAAATCATTCGTTACAGAATTATTCCAGCGATATGTCTAATTCTACTACAGACTATATCCTGGTTTTCAGATCAGTACACAATTTTGCTTGCAAGCAGCCAGTTACAATTGTTGGTTTATTTTGGGGAGTGTTTTGGAAATTTGGCTGCAGAGTGTCATTGCCTATTTTTGCAGTCACTGAGAAGACAGTTGTACCAAAGCACTTCTGTCTAGTTTTGGGCTGGTAGTTGTCACTTTTTAAATCAGTTACAATTCATTTTAAACAGTTACCTGCAGGCTCACATTTATTTTGTAATGTATGTTGCCAGGTTTGTTGTTGCTTTCTCTCTGGCAAAAGGCTTGGGAGAAAGTCAAACAAGAGGGGCTCGATTTTGGAATCCAAGTGCAGGTGAGTTGGGGGCGGGCTCTGAAAATCGGGGAAATCCCAAGCAGGTTCGGAACCCGGCTCCAACTCTCAGACTTCCGGGTTCCCCACTGACATGTCTGGGTGCGCACGCGCCTCCCGATTGCAGAAGACCCACCGGCAATTAAAGCTGGTGGGATGACCGTTAAGAGAGTTATTTAGATACTTGAAGTACTTAATTTTGTCCACATCGAGGCAGGGGTCCGATTTTTAAACGTCCTCAGCGTGTTTCCCGTGCAGTGGGAAACACCCCATGTTCTACCAGATGTGTTTCAGCCAGCAGCCAGTTGGACATTCAAATGCTTGTTTGACAGATGGGGATAAAAGGTCACTTATTGTAGCAGGGCACGCTGGTCTTTCAGACAAATTTTTGACTGGGGGTTCTTTGTATTTTCACTGAAAATTCTTACTTTCCACTCTCAATTCTTTTGTTCACACATTTAACAACTTTTCGGACCCCCTCAAACTGACAGTGAGGATGGTGGGGCGCCATGGCTGCATTCACCACTACATCCGAGGACGAGCAACATCACCAGCCTCGCCAGGCACGGCGTGCACTTCCGCCACTTGGAGCTCCACATCACAGTGCTGCGCCACCGGGACCTGCACAAGAGCACGAAGGGCAACAACAGAGAGAGCGACGTCGCAGGAGGCACTACCCTCGCCATAGGGCCTACAGACCAAGGCTCAGCTTCTTTCTGAGGAGCAGTGCATACGGAGGCTCAGAGTGAATCGCCAGGTGGTCGCAGACATCTGCAGCCTTCTTCATGCTGAGCTGCTCCCGGCTAGGCCGAGCGGCATCTCAATACTCGTTGCAGTTAAAGTAACCACTGCCCTCAACTTCTTCACCTCCGGATCATTCCAGGGTGCCACCGGGGACATCGCTGGGGTCTCTCAGCCGTCTGCACACAAGTGCATAAGGCAGGTCACCGACTGCTTGTTTCGCAGAGCCCTGCAGTACGTCAACTTCCCCATGGACGACCTCAGCCAGACTGAGAGGGCAATGGGATTCCACTCTGAGGCTGGCTTCCCATGGGTGCAGGGTGTAATCGATTGCACACATATAGCAATACGAGCACCTCCACATGAGCCAGGACTGTTCATCAACAGAAAGAGGTATCACTCCAACGGAGTCACTGATATGTGAACAGTTCTCCTCACATCAGAAAGAGCCCAGTCCTCAGAACACCTGGAAAGAGCAGCGCCAACACCAGCCCTCCCTGCCACTCCTCCCTGCACAAAACCTGCAACTACACATACACCCATTGTAAAGTGACCCACTGGGTGGCATCAAGTGTTGCCCTTCATGGTGAACCTCATGAAAGGGCCCCATCACAAAAGCCAGTCAAGAATGGCCAAGACGTGGCAGTAGTGTTGAGAATCATAGCATTTAATGTGACTTTAACAAAAGAACAAATATAAATGAAAAACATGACCATCTGTCAATCACCCTTGTGCATAGCCTTCGTGCTCACTTTCTCTCTGCCTTTCTCTTCCTACTACTGCTACGTGGTGTATCCCCTGTGGCTGCAGCAGAGGTAGTGGCAGGTTGCTCTTGTTCATCCCCTGACTGCTTAGATGCTTTGGGCCTACGCCCTCTGGGTTTTGGTGCCTGTGAGGGCCGCTCCAAAGTCTGCTCCACCTGCATCTGTGCAGGGGCAGACTCAGCCACCTGCTGAGGAGGCAGCATTGCGGGTACTGGTTGAGAGGGGGGCAACGGGTGAGACGTGGGAGCACTTTGAGTGGCGTCCGCACTTCCATGTCCCCTTTCGCCATCATCCCTCCTCTGGGCCAGGCCCACATCACTCCTCCACCCTGCTGGAGAACAGTGTGCTGGACATGTGTGGTGTGTTGGAAGGCCACTTCTAAAGTATCTGTCAGCTTGTTTAAGGCGGCAGAATGTTGTTCAACCTGAGTCCAAACGACCGTTGTTAGGGCTTGAATGGACTCAAGGATCAACAAGGTCATCTATGTGCGGAACCACGAGAGATGGGTGAGATCCTAAATGAATATTTCGCATCGGTATTTACGGTTGAGAAAGGCATGGATGTTAGGGAACTTGGGGAAATAAATAGTGATGTCTTGAGGAGTGTGCATATTACAGAGAGGGAGGTGCTGGAAGTCTTAACGCGCATCAAGGTAGATAAATCTCCGGGACCTGATGAAATATATCCCAGGACGTTATGGGAGGTTAGGGAGGAAATTGCGGGTCCCCGAGCAGAGATATTTGAATCATCGACAGCTACAGGTGAGGTGCCTGAAGATTGGAGGGTAGCAAATGTTGTGCCTTTGTTTAAGAAGGGCGGCAGGGAAAAGCCTGGGAACGACAGACCGGTGAGCCTGACATCTGTAGTGGGTAAGTTGTTAGAGGGTATTCTGAGAGACAGGATCTACAGGCATTTGGAGAGGCAGGGACTAATTAGGAACAGTCAGCATGGTTTTGTGAGAGGAAAATCATGTCTCACAAATTTGATTGAGTTTTTTGAAGGGGTAACCAAGAAGATAGATGAAGGCTGTGCAGTAGACGTGGTCTACATGGACTTCAGCAAAGCCTTTGACAAGGTACCGCATGGTAGGTTGTTACATAAGGTTAGATCTCACGGGATCCAAGGTGAGCTAGCCAATTGGATACAAAATTGGATTGACGACAGAAGACAGAGGGTGGTTGTAGAGGGTTGTTTTTCAAATTGGAGGCCTGTGACCAGCGGTGTGCCTCAGGGATCGGTGCTGGGTCCGCTGTTATTTGTTATTTATATTAATGATTTGGATGAGAATTTAGGAGGCATGGTTAGTAAGTTTGCAGATGACACCAAGATTGGTGGCATTGTGGACAGTGAAGAAGGTTATCTAGGATTGCAACGGGATCTTGATAAATTGGGCCAGTGGGCCGATGAATGGCAGATGGAGTTTAATTTAGATAAATGTGAGGTGATGCATTTTGGTAGATCGAATCGGGCCAGGACCTACTCCGTTAATGGTAGGGCGTTGGGGAGAGTTATAGAACAGAGATCTAGCAGTACAGGTTCATAGCTCCTTGAAAGTGGAGTCACAGGTGGATAGGGTGGTGAAGAAGGCATTCAGCATGCTTGGTTTCATTGGTCAGAACATTGAATACAGGAGTTGGGATGTCTTGTTGAAGTTGTACAAGACATTAGTAAGGCCACACTTGGAATACTGTGTACAGTTCTGGTCACCCTATTATAGAAAGGATATTATTAAACTAGAAAGAGTGCAGAAAAGATTTACTAGGATGCTACCTGGACTTGATGGTTTGACTTATAGGGAGAGGTTGGATAGACTGAGACTTTTTTCCCTGGAGAGTAGGTGGTTTCGGGGTGATCTTATAGAAGTCTATAAAATAATGAGGGGCACAGATAAGGTCGATAGTCAAAATCTTTTCCCAAAGGTAGGGGAGTCTATAACGAGGGGGCATAGATTTAAGGTGAGAGGGGAGAGATACAAAAGGGTCCAGAGGGGCAATTTTTTCACTCAAAGGGTGGTGAGTGTCTGGAACGAGCTGCCAGAGGCAGTAGTAGAGGCGGGTACAATTTTGTCTTTTAAAAAGCATTTGGACAGTTACATGGGTAAGATGGGTATCGAGGGATATGGGCCAAGTGCAGGCAATTGGGACTAGCTTAGTGGTATAAACTGGGCGACATGGACATGTTGGGCCGAAGGGCCTGTTTCCATGTTGTAAACTTCTATGATTCTATGATTTGTGAGCCATGCTTGAAGCTCAACGGAGGCTAGCCTTCTCTCCATCGCAGATATTCCCGCAGTTACGTGCGACTATCTCAGAGTTGCTCACGTGCCTGCAATATTATCTGAGATTCCCTCCTGTACCTGCGCCACTATTCCACTCATGCAGGAGTTGGACTCATCCATCCTCTGCGCTATTGTGGAGAGTGCGCGTGGCACCTGTTCCAGTACCTCTCAAATGTGCTGCTGTCCCTCGATCATTCTCTTTTTAAAGGATGGCCCTGGGGTTCAGCGTCTGTGTCCAGCTGAGCAGAGCCTGGAGAGGAGTGCTCCCACCGACGCAGACTCTCCACAGCTGCCCCTGCCACCAGTGTCTGCTCGTGCTCACTTTTGTGTGTGGTGACTCACCAGGTGCCAACCCAACTAACTGACTACTAGGACCCACCGAGGTGTAAGTATCTGCGCTGGTGGATGGCTCGCTTAGATGTGACGATGCACCCTCAGTGGCCGGCAGGTCCTCAAAGGAATTGCCCTCTGCCGTTGCTGCGGTCGCTGAAGGGCCTGTAAGAGAACAGAAGGCAATAGTAAGCATCATCACAGATATGTCATGTTGCGATGAGCATACTGAGGGTGTTCAACATGCCAAGTATTGCTAACATCAATTCATGTTGTGTGTGATGAATGTTAAAGTTGTGTCACCAGACGTTTGTGGGGTCCCAGTCTCGCCGTCCCCGAAGGACAGGCGTCTAAGGTGCAGCTGATCTCAAGCGCCTCCTGCTCTGCATCTGTGAGGACCACTGCTTGTTGTGGCCTCCTCCAGTCCTCGCCCTCTCACTTGCATTTTGCGCGCTCCTCCTAGAAGGGGAGA
The DNA here is from genome assembly GCF_035084215.1 of Heptranchias perlo. NCBI lineage: Eukaryota > Metazoa > Chordata > Chondrichthyes > Hexanchiformes > Hexanchidae > Heptranchias > Heptranchias perlo. Next base: position 12,943,128 of record NC_090351.1, read on the forward strand.
AAGAACAGATGTGAGCGAGGGTGAGGTGGCCAACTGATGAATGCATTGGTTTGGGTGAGGCTGACCGTGAAAGCGGTGCATCAGAGGGTGAGTATTGGACAGAGCCATCACATTGGATGAGGATTGGGGTGAATAGTGGTGGTGGGGTGACTATTGGGGAGGTGAGGAAGTGCAGGTAAGTTGAGGATGAGCCTTAAGTGGGTGTAAGGAGTGATGTGATCGAGTCGTGTTGGCAGTGCAGAATGAGTTGGGGTGGGGGGTGCAGTGAAATGGAACAAGTAATGTTGGAGAATCAATAAGTGCACTCGCTTTGGCTGACCTAGTTATGTCATCGAACCGCTTTCTGTACTGGATCCAGGTGCAGGAGATGTTGCTGCTGCTGGTGATCTTCACTGCCACCTCAAGCCAGGCCTTCTTGGTGGCAGAGGCAGGGCACTTCCTCCCGTCCATGGGATAAAACAGTTCCCTCCTCCACCTCACCCCGTCCAGTAGCTTCTGCAGTGAGGTGCCACTGAACCTTGGAGCAGCCTTGCCCCTCTGCTGCTCCATTGTGGTTTCTGGGTCATTGCTCCAGCAAAAGCCTTTGGAGCAACAGTCTTTTAAATAGAATTCCTCCAGCTGACGGCCTGTGATGCGGGTGCGCAGTCCGCCCACTGTGCAGCTTTCCGATGGCAAACCCAGAAGCTACGTTAAGTGGCATCAATTCAATTGTGATCGCATGGGAAATGGACATATTATTGGTCGGGTTACCCACGGGTCCATTTACCCCCCCGCTGCCAGCCCTGCTCCATTCTAAAATTGGGGCCATGATTTTCAAATATATACAGACACCATACTGAATATGACAGCCTGTCACTTTTTGAATGAGGCAGGAAGTTATGAATTTCTAAGTAGCCTTAGCAAAAAATTGAAAGTTATTTTTTTTTAAAAAGAGTTAACAGACAACAGAACAAACTGAGATAGCTGATAGTTAAGCAGATTTTAGCTCGGTCCCATGGATTGTCAGGAGTCAAGAAAAATCACTGTGTCTATAACAGTTGTTTATAGAGATACAGGTTAGCATTTAGATTTGTGACCTTTTTGTTATTTTATTCCAAGTAGATAGATATAATTATGACTGTAAGAATATGTTATTGTTGTATCATAGTATGGTACAGCACAGGAGGAGGCCATTTGGCCCGTCCTGTCTGTGCCGGCTATTTGAAAGAGTTATCCAATTCGTTCCATTCCTCTGCTCTTTCCCCATAGTCCTGTAAATTTTTTCCCTTCAAGTATTTATCCAATTCCCTTTTGAAAGTTACTATTGAATCTGTTTCCACCTCCCTTTTCAGGCAGTCCATTCCAGATCATCACAACTCGCTGCGTTTAAAAAAAAATGTTTCCTCGTGTCGCCTCTGGCTCTTTTGCCGATCGCCTTAAATCTCTGGTTACTGACCTCTGGTTACTTCTGTCACTGGAAACAGTTTTTCCTTATTTACTCTGTCAAAACCGTTCATGATTTTGAACACCCCTATCAAATCTCCCCTTAACCTTCTCTAAGGAGTACAGCCCCAGCTTCTCCAGTCTCTCCACATAACTGAAGTCCCTCATCCCTGGTAACATTCTAGTAAATCTCTTCTGCCGTGACATCCTTCCTAAAGTGTGGTGCCCAGTATTGAACGCAGTACTCCAACTGAGGCCTAACCAGTGTTTTATAAAGGTTTAGCATAACTTCCTTGCTTTTTACTCTATGCTTCTATTAATAAAGCCCAGGATCCCATATGCTTTTTTAACAGCCTTTTCAACTTGTCCTGCCACCTTCAAAGATTTGTGTACATGCACCCCCAGGTCTGTCTGTTCCTGCACTCTCTTTAAAATTGTACTATTTTTAGTTTATATTGCCTCTCCTCATTCTTCCTACCAAAATGTATCACGTCACTTCTCAGCGTTAAATTTCATCTGCCATGTGTCTACCCATTTTACCAGTCTGTCTATGTCCTCCTGAAGTCTGTTACTATCCTACACATTATTTACTACATTTCCGAGTTTTGTGTCATCTGCATGTTTTGAAATTATATCCTCTACACCCAAGTCCAGCTCATTAATATATATCAAAAAGAGCACTGGTCCTAATACTGACCCCCGGGGTACACGACGAGATACTTCCCTCCAGTCTGAAAACCAACCGTTCACCGCTACTCTCTGCTTTCTGTCCCTTAGCCAATTTTGTATCCATGCTGCTACTGTCCCTTTAATCCCATGGCCTTTAATTTTGCTAATAAGTCTATTATGTGGTACTTTATCAAATACACAACATCAACCGCATTACCCTCATCAACACTCTCCATTACTTCATCAAAGAATATATTCACTTTATTATTTAATACATTTACATAATACTTTAAAAGTAGATTGAGGCTTGATGCGGTGTTCCATCGCTTATCGAAGACTCGAGATGGATCTTGTGCAGGTATAAGAATAATTCCAGTAGCATCTGTTCATTGTCCTGGGTGCATTGCTGAATGCTTTACCTGGATAATAAGGCTAATGAAGGCATAAGAAGTTAGGACTTGCCCAGAAGACTGATTTAAGATACGAGATCCAAAATAATCACAGTGCCCATGACAAAAAAAAGGCACAGAAATTCTGCATCAGTGGCCTGTTGTAATTTCCACACTTTGTAGTGAATAAGGCAACCTTTCATAATTTTCCCTATCCAAACCTCCAACTGATGTCTCCGTAGGAAGCAGGTGAAGCCTTAATCAGCTTCACCCTGAGTCGAAGGTTAACCCATGTCCTTTTTAACTTGTGGAAATTTTAAATTTTCACCAAAAAAGTTAAATAAAGTCAAATTGAAGATGTGTTTCTTGGCCACGCCTCCTTCGAAATAAATGATGATTATTGGCAGCACATCAGAATCATGTCAGCAAGTTGTGGAGTGCAGATCTCCCTACGATATGGTTTCAGTATCGTCAGGAGGAAGTGCTGAGTCAAGACCATGTGCTTCCCCAAAGGAATGGAGGGAGTGTCACCCTAAGGGACTCTTCCAGGTATGTTCCAAAACACTCTGTGTTGAAGCTTTGAGACTGTTGCACCTACACGAACAGTTTAAATTTTTATATTGTGCAAAAAAAATCTGAGTACTTCACAAGGTGGAAAGAAAAAGGTGTGTCTGAGTAGAAGAAACAAAGAGCTCAGAGCAGTGCTGAAGGGATGTCAAAAAAAAGAGTCTTTAGGAGATTTAAGGAAGGTAGGTGGCAGAGCAGAGAGATTTTGGGAGAGTGTGTGACAACTGAAAAAATGGCCTCTCTGGATTGATTGGAGAAAATGGGAAATGAGCTGTGTTGGAGGAGAAGGGTATTGATACAGGAGCCAGTGCCTACATAGGATAGGGTGAGGCAGTGATAGGGTTTGAAAGGAGGTGGGGAGAGACAAAGGTTTTGAAATCCAATCCCTGGATATGGAGCTATTGGCACTTAGCAAAGAGGGGTACCACACTGCATGGAGAATTCTCAGATGTTTGAAAGGTTATTGCAAACCACTGACATCAGTGGAGCTTGAGAGTTGTGGGTCTTTTGTATTTGAGAAACAAACAATATGAAATGCCAATTGGTGCAAAATTATTTTCGTAGTTCAGAAATTGCAAAAGAAAACTTGGATTAACTTGACTGCTACCAATATATTCCTACAATGTTGTTTGTGATTTTTCATATGATTAGCAGTTTACATCGAGTTACATCGAGCCTACAGCACAGAAAAAGACCATTCAGTCCAACTGGTCTGTGCCGGCGTTTATGCCCCACTCGAGCCTCCTCCCTCCCTATTTCATCTAACCCTATCAGCATACCCTTCTATTCCTTTCTCTCTCATTTGCTTACCTGGCTTCCCTTCAATTGCACCTATGCTATTTGCCTCAACTACTCCTTGTGGTCGTGCGTTCCACATTCTTATCATTCTTTGGGTAAAAAAGTTTCTCCTGAATTCTCCATTGGATCTATTATCTACTATCTTATATTTATGACCTCTAGTTTCGGACTCCCTCACAAGTGGAAACATTTTCTCTATGTCTACTCAATCAAACTCTTTCATTATCTTAAAGACCTCTTTCAAGTCATCCATCAGTCTTCTTTTTTCCAGAGAAAAGAGCCCCAGCCTGTTCAGCCTTTCCTGATAAGTGTATCTTAGTATCATATTAGGATACAGCACAAAGGAGGCCATTCGGCCCATCGTGCCTGTGCCGATATCCTCTCAGTTCTGGTATCATCCTTGTGAATCTTTTTTGCACCTTCTCCAATGCCTCTATATCCTTTTTATAATATATAGAGACCAGAACTGTGCCAGTACTCCAAGCGTGCTCTAACCAAGGTTCAATACAAGTTTAACATAACTCCTCTGCTTTTCAATTCTATCCCTTTAGAAATGAACCCCGGTGTTTTGTTTGCTTTTTTATGGCCTTATTAACTTGCGTTGCTACATTTAGTGATTTGTGTATGTCTACTCTGAGATCCCTTTGCTCCTTTACCCCATTTAGACTCTTATTATTCAAGCAGTATATAGCTTCCTTATTCTTCTGACTAAAATGCCCCTACTCACACTTATTTATATTGAAATTCATTTGCCAATTACACACCCATTCTGCAAGTTTATTAATGTCTTCATGCATTTTGACACATTCTTCCTTTGTATTAACTATACCGCCCAAAAGAAACTAAATAAATTAAATTTAAAAAACATGCAATGACGTTAAAGCACTAAATGCAACTATCTTTAAAACCTGCTCCGACGTCCCCCTCTTCACCATCCTGATCTTTCCCCCGATCTTCCCCTCTTCCCCCTCCCCCCCCACCACCCTGGTCTTCCAGTCCAGTGCCGGATGACTTCTGGCTCTCTCTTTCCTGCCCCCCCCCCCCCGCTTCGCGGTGGAGCTCCTGATGGCAGCCAGCCTGTCAATCAGGCTAGGTGCTGGGCCCGAAACCTGGAGAGGATGTTAATCATTAGCTATTAACGTGAGATCACATTGGAAACAGTAAGTTTGGTTCATGCGGGTTTGCCACGCGTTCAGTCGTCCCCACGCTGCCAACCCACATCCCTGCTATGCCTTTTTCTTTAGTTTCAATTTTACCCATATCTTTTTATTCATCCATGGTGTTTCATTATTGGCTAGTTTGTTCTGGTTTTGTAGAGGAATATTTTTATCCTGAACTCTTTTTTGATCACTGTTTTAAATATTTCCCACTGCTGTTCTACCTCTTTGTCTGTCAAATTTTTTTCCAGTTTACCTTCCCTAGTTCTATTCTCATCCCCTTAAAATTAGCTTTTTTCCAATCTATTACTTTGTCTTTGTCTTTGTCTGACTTGTCTTTCTCAATCATTATTTTAAACCTTATTAGGTTATGTTTGCTATTGCCTAGATGTTCCCCTAGGCTTTCTTCTCAGTTGCTCTGGTTCATTTCCAAAATCTAGATCTAGCAGTGATTCCTCTCTTGGGCTTCTCACATACTGGGTAAGAAAGCAGTCCTGCACACACTGTGAAAACTCCATTTCTCTTTCCCTACCTCTCCTTGCCAGTTTATTTGGTGGTAGTTGAAATCTCCCACGATTATTATTTGATTTTTTTTTACTCAGTTTAAACTCAGTCATCATTCAGAATCAGCCGCTTCAGTGAGTAAACTTGATGGCGAGGTATATTTTTTAATGAGACCTTGCTGAGTTGACGTATCCAGTTCTTGTCTAAATGAGTTGAGGACAGACCTATATAGGGAGTGATCCATAAATCTGTATCTCTCTCACTTGGCCATTGGTTCTATTGGCCATTGATTAAGCGGTGAAGAACAACATTGTTGTATCATACAGCTATTGTGTTGGAGATGAGGCTTTAATGGCTCTCCCTGCTGATGTGGCTGATGCAGCTGTTGTGATTTCCAAGCCCAGTATGGGTCTTCCGAATCCTACTGCTCTTCCAGCTGTTGCTGTTCATGTGGTCCTTATGGCTCTTGCAGCCAATGTGGCTTTTGCTGCTTTAATGGCTCTTGGGTCCACAGATTTTTTTTGAATTGGGTTTGTTTGTGACAGTGTTGTCCACACAGCAAGTTCCTGATCTTGGATGATCTCCAAGGGAAGGTGCAGAGCAGAGACCAGGTGCTTGCCCAACCGGGGAATAGAAAATCTGTGAGTAGAAAATCTGTACACAAGTTGCTCTTGCGCACACCTCGTAACCACCCCAAATCTGACAAAGGCAGAAACCTGAGGGTGGGCCACTTGCTTGCTCTCCTTGCCTCACATAATTATCTGGCTGGGAAATGGAAATTATTGTACAAATGGAACAAAAACAATAGAGGGGGAAGAAACCTGAATTACCAGAAAAATTCCATTTTTGTTTCAGGGCTAAAACTTGTTGCATCTAGGACTCCCTGATCAAACAAACTGCTTCTGGGGTCATCCACATTTTATAGCTTCAAGGAGGAGTATGGGGTGATGGTGACTAAGAGACTGTTCGGAAAGCAGTCCCAGTCCGTACAGCTGGAAAAATTAGGACCTTGTGACCTCACTGTGCTCAAACCATATGTGTGTTATAACCTAGAATATGAGGAAGAAATAAGAACTGAGAAAAATAATGAAAGGAAAGGGAAAAACAGAAATAAATAGAACCAGCCGATTAAAATAAGGTGGAAAAAATGAGAAAATATGAACTGAGGGGTAAGAAACAAATGGAAATAAAAGCCTAGGAATTTAACACTTATTTCCTATGTCATGTGTAGATGATGATGATTCACTCTCGAAAATAAGTGTCCAATATTGGCATTAATTCTTGCCCAGATGTTGGTACTAGTTCTTGTCTGTGTCAACCAAAGCACAGGGTGGGCATTTCAAGTGCAAATTAATATCATTTTATAGAATTAATTTTTTTTACAATTTGAGGATTAATTTAATGATAGCAGTTATGAAAGGCAGTTTAGACTGCAGTATTCTGAGTTCTAATATTTGTCTAGGAGGATGATTGAAGGTTATAAAGATATTAATTGCAGTGCTTTCTTTAAGGGGAAGTGGTGGGGGGGGGGAAATCAACAGCTTATGGGGGTCGGGGAAATCCATGATAGAATATATATACATAGATGAATGGAGTAGACTCGATGAGATGGTTGTTTCTGGTTCTGGACTTTGATTGTGATTGGCAATATAACATTTGATAGAGTTTGGCTGAGAGTGTATCTGCCCTGACCTATTAAATCCGAGGGACAGGGAGTAGGGGACACAGCTGATACCAATGGGAGCAGAATTCACTTCAGCTCCGAAGTTCCACCTATACCCTTCTGCCAGTGAACATTTGAGACTCTCATGGTCTGGTTGTACACCAATCCCGGCATGGTCATCGTGAAGGAACCAATATTGCTAAGTGATTGACAAGACGTTTGTTTATCTGTACAACTAATATTCATATATATAGTAATATATATTTATTGGATTTCAATCTTATTCCTGTGACCAGTGCTGAATGGCAATTCTTCCAGAATAGTTCCAGCGAAGCTGCATTAAAGGCTGAAGATGACTTGAGACAAAATATCCAGGACAAATGTTCATCCATCATTGGAGTTAGGGGAGAAAGATGGAAATCCAATTCTACTTGGAGAATTTTCTGATTCAAAAAAGCAACTGTCAACGTTATGTCTATATTGTAGATACAGTTGTCAAACAGGATCACAAAAAATAAAGCTGCAGGAAAAATAGAATAGTGACCCTTAAACATCCAGTTCAGCGTTAAATCACATCGGAGGAATTCAAAAGCAGTTTTGCCATTAGTTACTTTGAAAACACTTTATTTCCCCGATAACTGCAATGACAAATCACTCCTATATATTTGGGTTTTAAACTTGGAAATTATTCTCTGCAGGTATGCCTGTGCCTGGTCACATGAGCAAAGCTCAGAGTATAAAAGAATTCTTGCTGTTAAGACATCCTGAAAGACATGGACTCCACTGAAACCATAAAAATAACTTTACTGAAAACCTATTACAACATCCTAACAACCAGCAAAAAAGTGAATGTTAACATTCTGTAAAGATTAATTGGATCCAACTGAATCCAAAGCAGGTAGTAACCACCAGAAGCTCAGGATGTCCAAGAACCTTCCTTAACCATGATAGTTTACATATGATCATGACCAACTTTAGCTAGGTAGCTTTTCAATTTCCGGCTCTGAATATTGGTCCAGCTTTACTCCAGGTCTATGGTGGGAGGGATGGGGAATGTGTCCTTGACTTGGACCAATCTGCATAGAAAGTGTCCTGTGGAATGAGTCAGGGTGATTTTAAACTGCTCCCCGCCCTATTTTTCAAGGTAAATGGAGTGTCCGGCAGTTCAAAATTTGAAAAAAAAACCCTCGCCCGCCCAGTGGTCGCCCGAGGCGTGCCCAATGTAATTTTCAGAGGGTCTTGAAATAGGTGGCCAGCAATCCTGCCCAAAAGAGGCAGGAGCCTAATTGCCTGTGCAAATCGGGCTCCTATGCCGCTTGCAATACCCCATTTGTAATTCTTCGTACCAATGGGTAGAGTATGTCCCATGCACACTCTGTCCAGTGATACCAGGCATGGAATGGCCTAACCTTAAAGGGAACGCTGCAGGCCACTTCTGGCCCCTGAAAAATTGATTCCCATAATGCCTCACACTCCATGGCCCTCCACTGGGATGGACTCCCTTGGCTCTGAAACTATTAAATGTAACTAAGTACTGACTGTAAGAACTCCTGAAAATCAATCGCAAAACATTTCACTTTTCAGTACTGTAATTCCATCACCATTGTTAATGCTACTGTGTGGACATCATTGTGTAGCAATGACATGGGAACCACTAGAAGTTTGCATTTGACACTGATGTCATTTTTGTCACCACAATGGTTGTGTAACATTAATGATGCGGATATTATGGATAAAAACAGGTATCTAGAAATAATTTTAATGCAGTAAATTAATCTTGTGATTTAAATGATCGTAATAAACGGCTCAAGTTTCACTCCCACAGTATAGCGTATCACCTGAATACATTAATTAGGTCACTTCCAGCTATCACTTATTCTCTTTACAAATTAGAGAGGAAGCCACAAATAATTAGCATTATTGCACTGGAACTTGTGCTATCTGTGTTGCAATAGTGTATCTATATTGATCCAAGAATACCCCTTGCCATAGGCTAATAGTGGGCTCATCGCTTGATTCAGCGAATCAAGGTAGTGCTTCACATTACAAATTCAGGTCCCTATGTGTTTCCCATAATCTTGGAGTTTGTTCTTTCTCCCCCATTCAGTCCTTCTCTCTCTTCTCCTTACATTCAACCCACAGTGTAGCCAACACTCTTGGCCAGACAAGATGAATATCCAAAGTCAGTGATGCACATGGGGAGCCCACTGTAAGGGTCTGTTCAATGTGTATTGGGATCCTGCAGCCTGATTCGCAATAGAACAGCTGTGTATATCGGGAGAATTATGGTGTGGAAACCAAAGTTGGAGGGATTTCAAAACAATGTGCAGCTGATGTGTTTTTTTTTCCTGTTGAGAAGCATTGGATGGAAATCCTCTGTTTTGTTTATACAAAGACCTGTTACACTAATCCAGGTTTAGTACACAAATCTGTGACTGTGGATTGATTGGAACTGCCTTATTAATATTGTTGGCTCTCAATGAGGTAGCTCTGCAACCACAATAACTTCTTGTTTCGTAAATTATACGTGTAACTGCATTTCATTATATCCAACTACACGATATAATATTCAATAGTCACACGGTTCAGTGAGCCATACTGACCAGCAAAATCCCACATTCAGTCTCAGGTCTGAGCTGATTTTGCTGATCTTACCTGGGATTTCAGTAGGGGGTGTGACCCTTGACCTCAGCTCCCTCTATAGGGTGACTGCTAAATGGTTCCTCAATTCCTAACAGTTATGTGTGTAAGCAACCATTTAATCTCTGACCACAGCCAGCGGATAGTTACTGTGTGTACTGCAAAATAACCCTGTAAGTTGTACTTTTACGGTTGAATTTTTCTTTTGGTTTATAACTTGTACCTCTGTTTGGCCACAAAAATCACAAATCATGATGAGACTCCTACACCAGAATTCATAAACAACAGACCAGGTAATGTAACTCCATGTGAAGATTTCAGTTAGATTATGAACCCAGTTGTGACTGTCATTAGAGTCCTAGCAAATGGTTAACAGTGATAGATTTGCTATAACATGGTGTTTGTCTAGCTCTGAGTCAGACCAGGAATATTCCCATTTGGTTTCTTTTGCTGATATATTTAAAGGTCTATCTGTCTGTCTGTCTGACTGTGTGCTGATGTACTCTGTGTGTCCTTGTGTGATGTGTGACCTTGCTTCGGTGTGTTGCCATATTCATGACCTTACTTTCACAGGTCAGTAGACGTTGCCTAGTGATAGAAAGTCACAGATGTTTGCAGCACAGAAGGAGGCCATTCAGCCCATTGTGCCTGTGCAGGTTTTCTGAAAAAGAGTTCCATTACCTGCCCTTTCCCCGTAACCTTTAAAAATTTTCTTTTAAAAATATTTATCCACTTCTCTTTTAAAAGCTAATATGGAATCTGCTTCCAGCAGTTCCCAGTAGGGCATCCCATGTTCTAACACATTTCTCCTGACCTCTCCTTTTGTTCTTTTGATGATGATCTTAAATTTATGCTCTCCAGTCACTAAGTACATAAGAATTCAGCTCCATTCACAACTCCTCTGAGATTAAAGCAACCCATGTCAGCCTACAGCAGGATCTGCATGACATCCAGGCATTGGTTGGCATGCGGTAAGTAACACTCAGCTACAGAAGTGCCAGGCAATGAACATCTCCCAACAATAAAAGCCCCAGCCACCTCCACTGACCTTCAATGACACCACCATTGCCAAGTCCCCCACCAACATTTTCTGACCAAAGCTTAACTAGACCAGACATACCAATCCCGTGGCTACAAGAGCAGGGTAGCGGCTGTGTGCTTTGTGGCAAGTTACTCTCCTCCTGACCTCTCGAAACCTTTTCACCATCTGCACTGCTTACCTAGGAGTGTGATGGAATACTCAGTGACTCACCTGAATGGGTGCAGCCACAACAATATTGATAAAGCTTGACTCCATCCAGGACAGAGCAGTCTTCCTGACTGCTGCCCCTGCCACTGGAGTTGATATCTATCTCGTCCACCAATGGCACACTGTGGCTACAGTATGTACTATTTACAGGTTGTACTGCAGCAACTCGCCAATGTTACTTGAACAGGACCTCCCAGCCCATGATCTTTACCACCCAGAAGGACAAGAGCAGTAATGTTCTGGAAACACCACCACCTCCCAGGTCACACACCATCCTGACTTGGACTTAACGTTCCAAGCTGGGTGAATATCATGCAATCCCCATTGTGGGTGCACCGTCACAAGGACTGCAGCAGTTCAAGAAGGCCCACAACCTCCTTTTTGGGACATATAGGGATGGGCAATAAACATGGTCTTCCCAGCCTTGCCCACATCCTGAGAACAAATACAAGAAAAAAAATCTAGTTATTTTAAAGTTACAAACGACAATCATTCTGTTGGTGTCGGTACTTTCTCCAAAGGCCGGAAGAAGTTGGTGGAGGCCAGTGATAGCAACTTTGCTTCAGCCATGTTGTTTGACCACCTCTGCCTCTAGAGGCAGCATTGCTCCTGGAGACGGTGCTTGGTTTGGAAGTACAGCTGAAAACCATACTTCGGTGACGTGCACCGCCTGTTGACAAAAGGAACATTGCTTTGTTTACTTTGGAGATAAATCGGCAACAAGCTGTTGCGATAAATGCATTCTCAGGTAAGTAAAGAAAAGCAGGGCTTTGAAAAGATTTACGTGGAGCCAGAACCCTGTGCATCAAAATGCATAGAAGTGAGTTTGAATACATGGGAGTGTGAATAAAGCGTGGTGTTTGATGGGACTGTGCGTAACCAAGAAGGATACTCTCCATAGCATAGTGTGGAGATACAATTTTTTTTTTACAAATTGAGCTAGTGGTTAGAAGCCTTCAAAATTCTCCTCGCCTTCCCCCCCCCCTGCCCCCCCACCTCCCCAAAACATGTGCCATCCCAGTTACAAGCAAACATGTGCTGACAGTACCAGCTCAGGTTGAAGCTAGTTTTCTATTTCCATTCACAAACACTTTATTCTGAGCAAAAGGTGTGATCTGCTCAAGTATGAGACATTCCATGAAGCCACCTGGCCACGTTTTAATTACTCATTTATCTTTTGCTAGGGTGTCAACAGCATTAAGTAATGTTGTTTTGCTAGACTGAAGACATTATTGTTTGCAGTGCTGCGTCCTCCACCAAACATTTTAGAGACAGGTTTAATTATTGAGTGGATTTTTATTGCAGTGTGGGCAATGGGTGGCACTGTGCTTTCTTATGTTAAACTCTTGGGGCTTCTATGGTCTACTTTAGCTGGTTGGCTAATTAACAAAAAGAAGGTGGCAGTAAAACTAGATTCCCCTGCCCCTCCACTGAGACAGAATTCAGTAGCAATACCTGTCTGTTCTCTCCCAATGTGTTGCCAGATGCCAGACAGCAATGATACTTCTATGCTGAGATAAGTATCATTGGAGGAATCCCTTTGACTGAACTTTCTGGTAGTAAGAGAGAGTGACTGCTCGGAGTACAGTCCAATCAGCGGTCCTGCATTTCAAAACATTAAAAGTCCTACATTTCTTCACTCCTTCCTCCCTTTCCCTCCCATGTTTATCCAGTGTTCTGACAGGTGATCAACAGTCAAGTCCAATGCAGAAATTCAAAGTGGTGCAGTAATGGTGCCCTGGCTCTAGATGGTGCTAGTGAGCATCATAAATATGAACTGCTATGGACTTCTGCCCATTGCTGATTCCTCCCCACCCCATTTCCAAGGTAATGGGTCATTTGCGAATTCGAGGTGGGTGCCTGCGTCTGTAGCAGCACAACAGAGGCAGAGGACCCAGGGACATAGTAGAACTTTGAGCGGCACCCTGCATCTCCGAGAGGGGGAATCCACGGCCCAGATCAGGCTGAAGACAAAGGACAGTAAAAAATATTGTTCAGCTTCTCCCCTGAAATCCAGGGAACCTCATCGGTGGTAATCAATCTCTCTGTAGTTGATTCCTGTTTAACTTCCTGTGCAGTGAGACCTTCACCAGGCCCAGAACGGGGACCTGCACCTGTTCTCAGCGGGGCCTATTTGGGTGCTTTGGGCAAACTTTACGGGAAACGCCTGAAAATGCTGGAGCAGCTCAATTGGGGTAGCGTAAGAAGCTCCTGCCCCTCTCCCTCCCAACGCACCTTCCTTTTTAAATTTCTGAATGGGGCAGAAACCCGGTGGATCTGGGTTTTGCCCCAAATTACTGCCCCCCACTCCCCTTTTTAGGCTAGAATTGCACTTCTGGGATTAGCACAATTTGTGGTATCTAGTGGGAAGACACAATTCTGCAGCACTTTTTGATGTTTATTACATTGACAGGCTGTCTGGTTTGAACAGCTTGGATTCTTTCTAAAGTGTCCATTTGGAATGCCAACTGTCCATTTGATGGTTGGAGATATAGCCAAGATCAAACACTGGTTTCAGGCACTTGGCCATTACTGGCAAGAAAATGTGAAAACTTAAAGGGGAAAGTCTTGAGACCGTTTACAAACAAGATAATTGAAGCATAAATTCAGACTACACCATCAGGAACTGATCTGATAAGAGAAAGTTCCACTCGAAGGAGCTGTCCTGTCTAATTGTAGCTGAAGTCAGGCCTCAATTTAAAATAAAGATATATATTACCTATGGCGTGTCCAAGTAGCAGCTGTAACTATTTTAGTTCTTAATAAATTAATCCAAATTGAATTTGCATATAGTTCCTCATTACATTTTAACTTTGACGTGAAGTGATGAAGAGCTGGCTGGGTGCTTCTGTTTCTCATTGACAGCTATTGCTGTTTGCTTCTTGGACCTGCACAAAATCAATGGCAGCATATAAAGTATTTAACTGTCTCCGAGTACTGGATACGTTTCCTATTGGTGCAGAGGAGAGGTTTGTCACTCTTGTATTCTATTATGCCCCTAGGATAAAATTTCAGTGCGAAGCTGTGGATGTTACATTTTTTGTTACTTGCTGTTAAGTTATTTTCTATGTTTGCTCCATTTTTTCTCTCTAGGTCTCCCTGTACCAAATACCATACTCCTGCCAAGCAAATGCGCAAACGAGCTGCTCAGTAATCTCTGTCAGTGCCACATTAACAGCTAGGAAGCATGAGACTGGCCTTGGCGACTTGTCTTTGCAATGATTCATCCCTCCATGTAGTGATGTGACTGGATGACTCCTCAGCACCCCCCCCCCCCCCCGACATCTGTAACTCACCAAATATCGGGGATTGTGGAAGCAAACCCAAGCCTCGTCACTCTGTGCTGCAGTGACCAAATTAATTTCACTTGAGCTTTTTTTTAAAAGCACATTAGACTTGTAGCTGGGTAGGGCAATTATGTGCACTTTTCTAAGCATCCCTCACACTTTTTTAATATATATAGTGCCCCTCATATAGAATGTCTTGGAGCACTTTTCAAGAGGAAGAAGATGGCACTGAGGAAGAAATAGGTAAATTGAGGGGTTGGGAGAGATGAAAGTATGGTTGAAGACAGGTTTCATAAAGAGGCATTTGAAAGAAGGTGGAGAGGTAGAAAGGGAAAGTGGTTTTGGAAGAGAGCAGGGGCATAATGGCCTCCAGGGAATCAGATTAATTCAATTAATTCCTGTTCTAGATCCTTCACAGTCTTTAATGGCTATCTTCTCTACACCTGATGAAAACAATAAACATGTTTTTTCTAATAATTTTTATTCCTCTCTCAAATTCTCTGGTGCTGCACACTACTGGTCAGCTGTGAGTAGATGAATGATTTTCTCACCAGTCCATGGTAGAGTTGTTTTAGAATTGGTTCCTAAGTGGTGTGCAACTCATCCTCCATCTTTACCTTCCTTCCTGTGGGGAAGCAATAGTGCTCCATTCACTGTCTACCCCAGTGACAAGAGAGTCCTGGCAGAATTGTGGGTATGAACCTACCTCCTACCATTTGAGGGCCCAGCACGTTGGTGCATCAAGGTGCTGTGGCAGTACATCACTCTCCCTTGCCATTTCCAAACCTCTGTCTGTAATTTAAGAAAACTTTGGTGGTGTTTGCATTGATCCTGTTGTTTATCAGACCTGTTATATTACTGATAGATTGAGATTTAGAAGGAGCAATTGAAGGTACCATGGCAATCCCTCATGCGACCTTCTCCAAAATACTTGTGGCTCAAGATAAGGCATTGGAATCTGAGAAGTAGCTCAGAAGTAGGACAGAAAGATCCAGGACCCTTTAAGGGATATATTTGAGCTCAGACACATTGTGACAGTGATTCAACATGATAGGAATTCCCAAGCTCTGCCTACCAGTGGGGGAAGCACAGAACAGAGGCCAGGCTCTCTGCAGGGAGTGAGGGGAAACTGAATGAAGAGTTGTTTTGAGGTAACTCCCAGAAACTGGTTACAGAGTATTATTGGCAGAAGTTTGGCAGCAGATCTTCTTCAGCCCGCTAAGTCAGGGTACAGTGTTTGGCATGGGAGCCGTAAGGAAGGGAACGCAGATCTATTATATATTCAATTTATAAGTGGGACGTACGTTTCATTGAAAACTCAGAAGTATCTGCAGTACATGTTACTCCTGTAGGTGGCTTAGTGATGGGTATTTTCAATGTTCAAGGTGTCATACTGTGTGACATGCAATAGTGGTTATTTTATTGTTAAGAGTACATTACCCTGAGACTGCACAATCTGTCCACCAGTTTGCTATAAATCGCTCCAAATGCTTTTTGAAATTTTTTTTTCACTGTGAAATTTCTAATGTCCAAAATAAGAGTGTAAGCAAAATAAAATGTTTAAATTTATCCATTGAATTATTGTTGTGTCTTTTAATGCCGTCATTAAAGTTTTTACTTGAAGGTCTCTGCCTCTCCAGAAAGTCTGGACTTTGACTTGATATTTTTTTGCCAGAGCTGTGAATTTGCATTATGCAGTCTGGGCATGTGCAGTGTACCTAATTTCCCAGGATGCATAAGTACTGGTCAGCTGTACTCCTGGGATATGTTTCTTTGCCTCCTAACACTTTCTGCCTAATAGCTTCAAATAATTTTGCAAAACAAAGGGACAAATTTCAAAAGCTTTACTGAAGTAAGATTTATATTCAGTTTTTTTAAAATAAAGAATCTATGTGTCAATTTTTGTAGGTGTGTGTATGTGAAAGAGAGAAAAAAAATGACTGTTCTGCTTACATGCCTGTTGCAATATTTGTTCTGTGCCCATAAACTTCAAAAAATGGATTAAGCTACGGGAGAGACAGACAGGTGTCAGAGAAAGAGATTTCTTCATTTAAGGTTGCTTCAATTTTCAAAAAAACCCAGCTGAATTATCTCCACCTATGTTTTGGCAGAAAAGATCAAAGCTAATCGCCTACACCTGTGAGACAGGGATTCTAATTTCTAACCCCGATGAGACAGAAGGAGAAAGAGAGACATACACACAAATAGAGACAGGCAGTTTTATTTTACTGATTCTATTTTGAGTAACATGTTGAGTTTTGAAAGCAAATGAAACCTCATTAAAGGAAACAGGGAGAGGGGGCCTCTGACCTCTTAGTACTGACCCTTGGAGTGAATGTGAGTTTGGGGGAGGAGTGCTTGAAGGGTTAAGGGTGAAGTGAGTGACAGTGCAGTAAGAGGGAGGGAAAGATACGGGGAATGAGTGGCTCAAAGGGGTAGAGACACGGGGTGCGATGGAAGTGCAGGGGTGGGGGAAAGCATGACTGATAATGGGAGAGGATGGGAAGGGAGCTGCGAAGGACTGCATTTTCCCCGCAGCCCCCACCCTAAATGCAGCCTGCAGCCATTAGTGACTCTTTTCCTCAGCACACCATATCACACACCACCTTTCACCAGAAACTAAAGAAGAAAAATGCAGAGAAGCAGAAGAAGACAGAGTGAGAGAAGCAAAAAAAAGTGTTAAGAGGAGAGAAGCAGCAGAGAAGAGATGAAGAGAATCAACATGAGGATATCAGAGATGGGCAAGAGAGTGACCACATTCTCTGACTTACTGTGTGCAATTCCATAGGAGATTGATTAGTAAATGATAATTTTCAAGATGTAACAAATTGATAACTCCCTTAAGCCCAAATCTAATTTTTGTACTTTTTTTTTCTCCATTCATTTCTATGGCATTACATGTCTGACCACAGCAAGCTGTTTGGCTGATGGTTTATAAACAACCATTTTTTCCCTCTCCAGCTGCTGTGCAGTGAGGGAGGGTGACTTCCTACCCTTTTGTCCTGTAACCTTCCACACCATTGAGGTTCCTGGGCTGCTTTTAGACTCTTGATTTTTGGATGAGCTCACATACTAAGAATTTAAGCTGGTTGCATTCTGCACCTGATTGGAGTTTTGTAAAATCCATAGGAGATTTTTCCATTGAAGGGAATAGGACATGAAACCTGGCAAGCATGTGTTATTCAGGCCCAAACACTCTTGGATTGCATTTATTTTCTGCAATTTATTTAATTTCCTCCCTTTTCCCTTCATGGAGACTCCTGTGTCACAATGTTCCCTGGCTTCGAGAAGGTACCGAGATCTTGGCCAGTGTTGGTCCATAATCAACAAGTAGAAGGTGTTGCTCGGGGCTAACTGACACTGATTTCCCCTGTCTTCATACCCATCCTGGTGACGGAATGCCTGGCCTCTGCTTGGCACCTTCTTTGTAGTGACATACGAGATCTAAAATTCTTCACTTGTGGAATTGCAAGCATGCGCCTGTTCCCTATCACTCCATGCCACTGGAGCTCAGGCCAGCTGTGCCACCATGACACCTTAATGCATTTTCAAATTGTTTTGCACTAGTTATATTCAAATTACTTTTTGTACAGTCCAGTCCAGCCCAGTGTCATACCCTACTGTCTAGTATGAGGCCAGGCTGATGATCTCACAGTGCCCTGACAGCATTACCATCTATGCCAGGATGGATTTACGAATGTATGAAATTCACTGGGAGGAAACGACCAGCAGGTCCATCAAGTCTGCCCTATTTGTGAGTAGGGATTCTCTACAGCATGTCCTCTTGCAGTATGATTCCTTCCATACTGGGTCAGAGCTCTGCAATGTGTTGGAGCTCTGGTGGGAGTATAATGTGCTGTTCTTCTGCACTGTATATTACTTCTCTCAAGTAGTTCGCTCTAAGGCCTATCATGCTTCTCTAATGCATTGGCTAAAGGTTAGAAGACTCTTAAAGTACAATGAAGATACTGAAAATAAACTTACTGAGCTTATATTACAGAATGTGCTGCGGGACTTTCTGTTGTGGAGTCCACTATGTCTGCAGGTGTTCCTACTGAAATTTGCAATTCTTCCCTTCTTTCTCTCCACCCCCAATAAAAGACAAGATTGGGTAGCAAGCACGCTGCCTAAGAAATGGTTGCTGCTACATACTTGACTGGGCCCAATCTCCCCATTTCTTTTTGATCAGCCGGGTGTCTGACACATGCAGACAACCCATCACCATATTTAAAAGTCGACAAATGGAGCAACTGACAGATCCACACAGGTAGAAGTTTCTGGTTGCCTGATATGGAGTGCACAGCCTCTTCCCATTGGGTCAGACTCTACTCATCTAGGTCAAGAGAGCTTCAGTGCAGGTTGACCTATCCAAGGCTTGGGGATCCTCAGGCAAGCACAGAGGTACTGCTGGAGTTTAAACAGTTAAAACTCTGCCGCCTACCAGCACAGAGCACTATTCAGCTTCCTGATGTTTGTCCAGCTGTGATCATCCTACCCATTTGAGCATTGGCTTGCACGATTCCCTGGAGCTGAGTGGGACAAATCCCAACCCCCAGTAGGTCTACTCCAGGTTTCATTAGTGAACCAGGTTGCCTGGTGAATGATCATCAGTATTCCGGTTTCTGTGAATCTGGCTGGCTCAGGCATCAAATGGCCGAGTCTTTCATTGACGATTGGTTATTTTATAGGAACATAGGAACAGGAGTAGGCCATTCAGCCCCTCGTGCCTGCTCCGCCATTTGATGAGATCATGGTTGATCTGTGATCTAACTCCATATACCCACCTTTGGCCCATATCCCTTAATACCTTTGATTGCCAAAAAGCTATCTATCACAGATTTAAATTTAGCAATTGAGCTAGTATCAATTGCCGTTTGCGGAAGAGAGTTCCAAAGTTCTACCACCCTTTGTGTGTAGAAATGTTTTCTAATCTCGCTCCTGAAAGGTCTGGCTCTAATTTTTAGACTGTGCCCCCTACTCCTAGAATCCCCAACCAGCGGAAATAGTTTCTCTCTATCCACCCCATCTGTTCCCCTTAATATCTTATAAACTTCGATCAGATCACCCCTTAACCTTCGAAACTCCAGAGAATACAACCCCAATTTGTGTAATCTCTCCTCGTAACTTAACCCTTGAAGTCCGGGTATCATTCTAGTAATCTACGCTGCACTCCCTCCAAGGCCAATATGTCCTTCCAAAGGTGCGGTGCCCAGAACTGCTCACAATACTCCAGGTGTGGTCTAACCAGGGTTTTGTATAGCTGCAGCATAACTTCTGCCCCCTTGTACTCCAGTCCTCGAGATATAAAGGCCAGCATTCCATTAGCCTTCTTGATTATTTTCTGCACCTTCAATGATCTATGTATCTGTACCCCTAGATCCCTTTGGACATCCACTGTTTTTAACTTTACCATTTAGAAAGTATCCTGTTCTATCCTTTTTTGATCCAAAGTGGATGACCTCACTTTTGTCTACATTGAATTCCATTTGCCACAGTTTTGCCCATTTACCTAATTATCAATATCGCTTTGTAATTTTATGTTTTCATCTACACTGCTTACAATGCCACCAATCTTTGTGTCATCGGCAAACTTAGATATGAGACTTTCTATGCCTTCATCTTAGTCGTTAATAAATATTGTGAATAATTGAGGCCCCAAGACAGATCCCTGCGGGACTCCACTAGTCACATCCTGCCAATGTGAGTACCTACCCATTATCCCTACTCTCTGTCGCCTTTCGCTCAGCCAACTTCCTAACCAAGTCCGTACTTTTCCCTCGATTCCATGGGCTTCTATCTTAGCTAACAGTCTCTTATGTGGGACCTTATCAAATGCCTTCTGGAAGTCCATATAAATAACATCCATTGACATTCCCCTGTCCACTATTTTAGTCACCTCTTCAAAAAATTCAATCAGGTTTGTTAGGCACGACCTACCTTTCACAAATCCATGCTGGCTCTCTCTGATTAACTGAAAATTCTCGAGGTGTTCAGTCACCCTATCCTTAATTATAGACTCCAGCATTTTCCCCACAACAGATGTTAGGCTAACTGGTCTATAATTCCCTGGTTTCCCTCTCTCTCCTTTCTTAAAAAGCGGAGTGACTTGCAATTTTCCAGTCCAGAGGGACAGCTCCTGAATCTAGAGAATTTTGAAAGATTATAGTTAGGGCATCTGCAATGTGCTCACCTTCTTCCTTTTAAAACCCTGGGATGGAAACCATCTGCTCCTGGGGATTTGTCACTCTTTAGTGCTGAACTTGCTCCACTTACCTTCCTCCCAAACCCCCCCCCCCCCCAACCAGAAGGAAAATCACAGGTTGGTTAGTTTGAGCACCTGCTAGCTGTACAGCATATACAAAGAGTTCCTCCCAAGTGGTATGATGATCAGCACCACTCTCAATAAATTTGCAAGTGCATTGCCACCATACCCCAGACTACAGCCTATCCTATCAAACAGTAGCTCCCCCAGTTGGAAATACAGAAATTCATTCGATAAATGACTGTGTTGTTGTCCCCAGTCTCAGTTTCCTCATCAGCTGCACAATGGGACATCTGCATTCACAAGTAGCAGTTTGCAACGTACCAGCCACCTTGATCTTCTGAATAAACAAGTCTAATGCGGCATTCCAGGCTTGCTCCTCACTAGTTGCTGAGTCCAGGTCTTCATGTGAGGGAGTTTGGCAAAGAGGTGAGGGGCTCTGGTAGTTTCTTGCTGGGTGTTGAGAGGAATGACCACAGTGAACAAGCAATTTGTTAAGTATTTAGTGCCCTTGGAATTTTCAGATTTAAAAACAAATCTTTCAATTAGAAAGAACATAGTGCAAAATATGAAACATGAAAACTGCCCATCAAGCCTGATCCTTCCATATGCTGTGTATGATCTACTCTATCATTGACTCTACCTCACTTATTTAATCTTCAGCTGGAATGTTCTGGGTAAATAAATGTTCCCTTATCCCTAAAGATGATTAAAAATACTGGAGAATAATTACCCATCCCTAAATCTTCTGTATTTACCGCTGACCTCCAGACAACATTTGAAAAGAAAGGTGAAAAAGGCTATTAGGCCCATCCATGTTCCCTCTGTCCATTAGATGATGCATTGCCCTTCCCAATCACTAGTAATGCTAACTGCTGGGGGAGGAAAAAAGGACATTTTCAGGAAAAACTCTGCCTAAATCAGTCAGGAAGAATTTCACAATCAAGCAAGCTTGAGGAGACTATGATACAATAGTAGAAACTTTACCCTAGGCCTATCCCAAAGGTCACCCACTACTTACCCTCTCTTTTTCCCTCTGACACCCTTCAACAACTGTATCAGCTAGAAATTTATCTATTACATTCCAAAATTTATAACCTCCTCCATTTCTACTGCCTTCCAGGTACGAAAGAACTTGAATTTATATACCACCTTTCACAACTTCAGGATGTACCAAAGCATTTCAGTGAATGAAATACTTTTGAAATGTAGTCATCGTTGTAATGTTGGGAAATGCAGCAGCCAATTTCCACACAGCAAGCTCCACAAACAACAATGACATTACTGCCCAGATAATCTGTTTTAGTGAGGTTGGTTGAGGGAAAAATATTGGCTCGGACACCAGGAGAACCCACCAGCTCTTCTTCAAATAGTGCCATGGTTTCTTTTCGATCCATCTGAGAGGTCTGATAGGTGCTCAGTTTAACAGCTCATTCTAAAGACTGCACCTCTGACAGTGCAGCACTCCCTCAGTACTACCCTGAAGTGTCCAGCCGAGATTATCTGCTGAAGGCACTGGAGTGGGGCTTGAACCCATGACCTTTTGACTCAGAGGTGAGCATGCTACCACTGAGCCAAGGTAGGCTATTCCACCTTTACCACCCTCAGAATTGAATATTGAACATTATTTTGGATCCAGTTTATCTATTCTCTTAAACATTTTTAAAATACCTCAGTGAGGTTTCCTCTGAGCTGCTGCTTTTCCAGTGTAACCATCCCTTGCACTCTTAGTCTTTCCTTGCAGCTCAGGTATCCATTTATCAAACTCATTGTTGACCTTCATACTCCCTCTCAGGTAGGGATATCCTTTTTGTAGTACGGTGCTCAGAACTGAACACAATACTTTCAACCCCCCCCCAGCCTCAGCAGCTTAGAAACCATTGTGTCTTATTTGATCATTTCTCTCCATACCTTGCCCTGTAGCCTCCAGCATCATTTTGAGCCAGATATTAATACAGCTGTTTGAAGGAGTTGATCAATACAGCACCAATTGCTTCCTGGGAGTCTGTTTCATGGATGCACTACTCGGCAGAGAAAAAATATTTCTCATCAGGATCACACCTTCTGAAACTGTTGAAAAATCTGACATGACAAAAATGATCACATGACCAATCCCCCCCCACCCCAATGATTCATTTGCAAAACTTACTGAAGCCAAAAACTATTCCAGTGAAGTCTACTCTTGTTTTCAGCCCCTGTTTGGAATGGAACTTAATCATAGTTTCATTAATATCTGATAGAGAAAACTAAATAAAATTGCACTTCTGAGTATTTACTTTGGCTCCAGTTTTCTTGTTACAGTGCAAGGTTAATGTGATCCAGCCGTACACCTAACCTTTGCAGGACTTTCCACTGGCACTGCTTAGTTCATCCTTAGTTTCTTGTTTAGTTTTTGAGCAGTTAATTCATAAACCCTTCTCCATTTTGTAATTGGAGGACATATTGGCATTTAGCTTCTTGTAGATTAATCAGAGAAGAATTCACCACTTGCCTATCTTGAAGGATAGTTTAGTTTTAAATAATGTGACTATGTCCAGCAAAGAAAGGGTGTTCATCTCTTTTGCTCCTTTATTAGTTCGAACGAATTATGTTCAACGCAGTGATTCTCACTGGTGCTACTTAGCTGTGCCCTTTCTAAATGCCTCCAGTAAAATGGTGACAAAGGTATATCATATGAATATGTTAAGCATTTGTACAATAGTATCACAAATGGTAATTTCTAGGCTAAGTAGTTTAAAAATGCATGGTACAAGCAGAGTAATGAATGTGTGGTATTATAAATGCTTCCACTTGTGAGTTGACCTTCAATTGGTTATAGAAATAATTATGCCATGTAGTCTGTCATTCGTTACCACCATATGAATAAGTTATTGTAGGTTTCTGAGATTAGCATATGAATAGAACCCTCAGTGCCCCTTGGGTGCAGCAATTAACCTGTATCAATGGGTTATTAGTTTTACTCTTCACGCACAATCCATTAATTTTGACCCTTAATGTAATCCTACTAATCCTTTCATTCCTCTCGAAGGCCATGCGTTTCATTTGTTTTTTTTATTACAGTTTAAATTCACCTGCTCTGTGATGGTTATGCACTGGGGAGCCTGGTTTACCCCTGCCTGGATTCTGTTGCTGTAGAAACCATTTGGTTTGTAGTCCAGTGCAGTTTTTAACAGCAGTCAGATCAACTTTTGAAAACTTTTCTGCATGCACAGTTGTTTTAAAGTCTCTATATGTGGGTGCTTTTGCACTATAGACGAGTCTTCCTTTGTCTGCTACACTCAGGAATATAAACAGACCCAGGTTCCAGGAATCGATTGCATTGTGGATCCACTAAAATACGAGTCTGTGATTTTTCTATTGGGAAAGGTTTTGGTAATGTAACCATGGGGAGCTGGTCCTATGCGTTTGTTCTACGTGGAGTTCTGTATTAAAGTGGAGCTCCGAAAGCCTACAGAGACTGGCTTTCCCAGTTTGGCCCAGAAATTCATATGGGCCCGTTTTTGGGCCCAGAATCGGCGCTGCACAGACAGCGATAGCTCCAACCAGGAGGCCCAAGCTTGGCCCAAAATTTAGCCTCATTAATAAATTTTGTGCGAGCTGTCAGCGCCTGTCATGCCGCCACAGACAGCCTGCACATTTACTGAGAAGAGTATTGGGCCGCTTGCCTCACCAGCAACAGGATGAAGGTAAGTCCCAGGAGGGGAAGGTAAGTCTCGGAGCTGGAGCGAACAACGAGGCTGGGTGTGATTCTGGCTCCAACCGAAGATTTTGTTTAAAAAAAACAATTTTCTCAAGTCCTTACCTTTAAGTGCCGACTGCTCCTTAGGCTTCAGCAGCCGCTGAAGAATCCTGAGTGGGACAGGCCTGAAGCCTGCCCTGCTCATCATTGCCCAATTTCTGTGAGGAGACCTAGAACAGGCATTAAGCCCCTCATTTACATATGTAAGGAACGTAACGACTGTTTTAGGTGGCCACCAGGGCCGCCTGAAAAAATGCCCCCACTCAATTTGGGGTTGGATGTTCAGGCGGCCTTGGAGTGTAGGACATTGGTTCCCGGAATTGGGCCTCATTGCACTCATTTTATTCCTGCAAAACGGGCACATGGTCCAATTTCTACCCCCATTTTTCTACCTGAATATGGATTAGAGGCGGGTCTTCAGCTGCTCAGTTTGCTGAAAGCCATGTTCCTTCATGTTTACGTCGGATAATGAAGTGGTGCGATGATCAGATATTGGAGGTGTGGCTGAAAAGCACCTACTTTGGTGGTGGGTGCTGCTTCCAACGGCAGCAATGCCACTGCATTTACATGAGTTTGCCACCCATGATAGCAGTGCAGCTGGTGGCAAACTAAACACAAATGGGATTACTCGAGCAGTGCAGTATGTTGGAGAAAAACATGCAGTAGATTGGAGGGATACAGGTTTGATTTCTGCTGGATTCTTGCTCTGAACTGCACAGCTCAACTTGGGGCAGTTGGAGGCTGGAAAGAGAGAGGGGGAAATCAAAAAATGTTGTCCCCAAGTTGCTCAAAGTGTCATAGGAACAAGAGTGTGGCTACATTTGCAGCTTGGCTAGGGGAGATCGAGGGAGTCTGGGGATTAAATCTGGGAATTTGCATTGTCGGAAAAAATTGTAATAAATTGAGATTGTCACAATGAAAATCCCTGAATAGTTACGATGAATTATGACTAAGTTTTGTTTTTGGACAGTGTTTAAATATTAAGCAGAGGAATTTACTTGGAGCGGTTAGTAAGCTGGTGATGTGAAGGAGCTGTAATTACATATAACAACTGAAATCAACAGTAACTGCAGGCTGGTTACTGACAATTGGCTAATGATGTACCTACCATTCCAATGGGGGAGGTGGAAGGAGGAATTAAACATTGTAAAACTAGTTTTTTAAATCTGTATGGGTTTCTGTATTTGTTTTGGGAAACGCCTCAATACATGAGTCACTTTTCATCTGGGTGATATTTCCAATTTTTTGTGGGTTGAGGTAAGGGGTGGAAGTGTTGAGAAGGTGGTTCTGTTGACTTTGATTTGATATTGCTGTCCATGATATTCCTCAATCTTCCGAGATTAACAGGCATTTTGACCTTTTCCCACATATTATTGTATTTGAAAAAATGCCGTTTGGTGGATCTTGCCTGGTGAGCTTGGTTGATGCACCACAGCAGGGGTATGATTTGGAAAATGACTGCACGCCCTTTGGAAAATAACAGTTGTGTGGAATTTGACAAATAGTGTGAAGAACAACCACAACTTGCACAATAATGACTGGAGAGGAACGAACATTTAAAATGGGTCCCTTTGTACAAATCCTGACAACGGTATAGTCATGCCAACATTTACAGGGCTTGTTTTGATACTGTGGTGCTACACTTACATGATCAGTTTCTGGATTTGTGTTCCAGTAGCTTGCAGGGTAATGCTTCATTGTTACCTGAAGCTTGTGTTTTTCTCTTCCTGTGACAGGTGTGACGGGATCTGATGTGATTTAGTGCTGTAGTAAACAGACGTGTTTTGATTATATATCTATTGCCTAAGGCACGGACATTTTGGAAATAGAAACTGTATTTTTTCTCTTAATTAATCAAGAGTAAATTAATCAGTCGAGATATTCACTTAACTGAATATTATGTAATGTTTATTAAATTTAACTGGAGTCCAATTTTATTTTGGCACCAAGACCAGTTCTTATATTATTTGTGCCAAGTACTATCCAGAATATCTTTGAGATGCCGTGTTTACATTGTGGCAAAAAACAGTGCGGCTGGCAAAACAGGATTTCATCAGTATGAAATGAGTCTACGTGTAAAATCGGCTGAAAGGGATCTTTACATTATTCTACACTGACTATTTATCCTTCCACTGATCTACTCAATTTATATTGAGGGCATATGGATGTTAAGCCGAGACAAAGCCAGGTTTGGTCCTGAGTTCATGCAGAGCCAGAC
The DNA here is from genome assembly GCF_035084215.1 of Heptranchias perlo. Classification (NCBI taxonomy): domain Eukaryota; kingdom Metazoa; phylum Chordata; class Chondrichthyes; order Hexanchiformes; family Hexanchidae; genus Heptranchias; species Heptranchias perlo. The sequence continues at coordinate 12,969,692 of NC_090351.1, forward strand.
TGGGGAGTATGTCGTGCTGAGTGTGTTTTACATAGTTTCTTTATTGCAGATGGAGCAATGAGCAATGCATGTTATTTATGATTGTGGTCAGACAGTGTTCTGTTGAATGGCTGCTCTGATTCAATGCAAACATTGTGATGTGCAGTAGTCAAAAATAAAAGATCACATAACTGTGAAGTTATTCTTTTCAGACATGTTATCAAGTCACTTGGTATTTTTCTATTCTTTCCATCCTGCTTCTCTCAAATTTCTCCTCAAGTTCGTCCCTTCCAAGCCACCACCAGTGCCGCTCCTGGCCAGCAACACCTTTTTGAAAATGGGAAATAAATGAATAAGGGAGGTGGAGGGGATTTGAGCCTGCATCCCACCTCCATCATACAACTGCCCTTTCAAAAAAAAAAGCAATTTTTTTTCTCAAACTTTCTTCCTTCTGAGGGCTTGGATTCCCTCACAGGGTATAGTTCCATGAGAGACAGTCACTCTCCAGTACCTTGTCCAAGTGGCCATCATTAATGTATGAGCTTTGATGATGAGTATCCATAGGCTATCCGATTTTATGGGGGATATCGCACTCGAGCCCAAGCCGGTCTTTACTTGCCATCCATATATGCCTACTTCCAGTATTGAGTGTATAGCAATCAGGAGCAGGAATTTCTAGCTCTTCTTCCTTTTCTTCCTCCTCCTGGTTCTTCTTTCCTCCATTGATAGCTGGGGGATTATGCTCAATTGCACTGTATTATTCCTGCCCTAGCTGAACTCAGCTAGGATTGAACCTAGGACTTACCTGGATTCTGGTGTGGCTCAGTGATATACACTTTGGCTCTGACTTGTAGGGACAATGCAAAAAACTACTTAAAGTTACTAATACATAGAATCTATATGCATATATCTGCTGATAATTTGTTTGTACCAAATATAGTTATTGCCAAAGAAGGTAAATTATAGCAGACAAGATTAGGAACGCACTATGTACGGAGTGGTGGGCATAAACCTATATTCTACTGCTCCCGGGGCTGAGTTTGTCTCTTCCATAGGCTCCCAGGCTTTCCTCCTCTGCTGTGCTGGCTCTTGTTGCTCAATTAGTGTTCCTGGAGCAAACTGCACTGTCCTACTGGTTGTGATTCTCTTCTCCGCTTGCTTCTTGCTTGTATCTTGCATTTAAAAAGTGTCCTAGGCTTCACTCTGCTTCTCCACAGCTTTCCAGAAGAAACCTTGGTCCTTCATTGATCTCCTGGTCCATACTTGGCTCCTCCTGATAGCTATTGAACTGTTCCCCACTCCTCCGATAGCTCCTGGATTGATTGTTGCTTCTGTGCTGGCTGCCAAACTCATTTTCACTGCTGCTTTGAACCTTTACTCCTGCTGCTGGCATCCATAGCAGACCTCATTGTACTGCAACCTCTTACCTGAAGGCTTCTTGAGCACATAATCTAGGCTGACAGTTCAGTGCAGTACTGAGGGAGTGCTGCAATGTTGGTGGTGCCATCTTTTGGATGAGACCTTAAACTGATGCGCCATCTGCCCTCTCAGGTGGACGTAAAGGATCCCATGGTACTATTCAGAGAAGAGCAGGGCAATTTTTCTGATGTCCTGGTTAACATTTATCTCTCAGCCAACACCACCAAAACATTATCTGGCCATTTATATCACTGCTGTTTGTGGGATCTTGCCGTGTGCATATTGGCTGCTGCATTTGCCTCCATTACAAAGGTGACTGTGCTTCAAAAGTTCTTCATAGACTGTGAAGCGCTTTGGGATGTCCTGAGGATGTGAAAGGCGTTATATATGGTGGCTCTGGAAAGCACAGTTAAGTTAAGTGGAGTGGATGGGAGGTTGATCCTCCAGACATCTGGGCCCCATCCCCTCCTCGCCACCATTTGAGGGTGGGCAATTAGTGACCAGTGCAGTTCCCCTGGGGTTGGGGGGGTGGGGGGGAGGAAAATCCCTGTTGGGGCAGTCACGTGATGATATGCTTCACCATCCAAATTTTTCCTCATTTCCCTGGTCTGGATGTCCAAAATGGGAAAGTGTACTAACATCCCTAACCTTAACAAGCACAAAAATTCAACTTCAACAAAACAACTTGGCTTCTCTTCCTGCTCCTGCACTTATACCTCTAGAGTTCCCCGAAGGACCTATCCATGGCCCCCTTCTATTTCTCATCTACATGCTGCCGCTCAGCGACATCATCCAAAAGCACGACGTCAGATTCCAAATGTACGCTGACGACACCCAGCTCTACCTCACAAGCACCTCCCTCAACCCCTCCACCGTCTCTCATTTGTCACATTACTTGTCCGATGAGCAAAAATTTCCTGCAACTAAATATTGGGAAGACCGAAGCCATTGTCTTTGGTTCCCTCCACAAACTTTGTTCCCGAGCCACCGACTCCATCCCTCTCCCTGGCCGCTTTCTGAGGTTGAACCAGACCGTTCGCTACCTTGGCGTCCTATTTGATCCTGAGGTGAGCTTACGACCACATTTCCGCACCATCACCAAGACCGCCTACTTCCACCTCCGTAATATTGCCTGTCTCCCCCCTGCCTCAGCTCATCTGCTGCTGAAACCCTCATCCATGCCTTTGTTACCTCCAGACTGGACTATTCCAATGCTCTCCTGGCTGGCCTCCCATCTTCCACCCTCCATAAACTTGAACTCATCCAAAACTCTGCTGCCCGTATCCTAATTCGCACCAAGTCCTGTTCTCCCATCAGCTCTGTGCTGGCTGACCTACACTGGCTCCCGGTCCAGGAATACCTCGTTTTTAAAATGCTCATCCTTGTTTTCAAATCCCTCCATGGCTTTGCCCCCCCCCCCCACCAACTCTGTAACCTCCTCCAGCCCCACATCCCTCCGAGATCATTGCGCTCCTCCAATTCTTGCCTCTTGTGCATCCCCGATTTTAATCGCTCCATTATTGGTGGCCGTGCCTTCAGCTACCTAGGCCCTAACCTCTGCAATACCCTCCCTAAACCTCCGCCTCTCTACCTCTCTTCTCCTTTAAGGCGCTCCTTAAAACCTACCCCTTTGACCAAGCTTTTGGTCACCTGTCCTAATGTGGCTCGGTGTCAAATTTTGTTTGATAATGCTCCTGTGAAGTTTCTTAGGATGTTTTACTGTGTTAAAGGTGCTATATAAATGCAAGTTGTTGTTGTTGTTGTTGTTGTTGTTGTTGTAGTATAGCACCGTTAACATAAGAAACATCCCAAGGTGCTTCACAGTGATGATAGATAGGGGAATGGAGCCATGGAGCAAGAGATTAGGAAGAGTAACAGAAGGCTTGACATAAAAGCTCACTCAGAAAAAGGGTAATGAACCCAATTATAAATAAATGTTCTGTGTATTGTACAGCTGAGTGAAAGGCTATGTTATTAAAAAATCTGTAAATAAAACAAGTTCCACCTTTTAATGTTTTAAAACTGTATCTATCCTTCCATTTCATTGTGTGAGGCTGTGTGTTCTTCATACCAATGTTGCTTTGGAAGTTTGTTTGATTAGACTGGATGATACCCGAGTACTGTAATATTATTAAAATGTTTGAATGGATGGAGTGAACTGACTTAGTTGGAGTTGTGCTGGCATATACTCACATTTAAAGAGAGAAGAGGATGGGTTTTGCAAGGTGAGGCTCCTGGTAAGACGAGGATTGTGGATTGGAGAATCATGAATGTTTGCCTCCGCACCTGATTCTCTGATCCTATTGAGTGAGACTCTGCGCCAGAAGCTTCATCTTGCAAAATTTACTCCACTGTTCTTTCTTATTAGTTTTATGTGAGCTGTCAAAGATCAAACCCATGTTTATTTTTCGGAAGATGTCTTTCAAAATACTCTCAGAAAAAGGAGCAGACAGCTAATAGTACTATAGTCTTCAGTCCAGCTACTTGAGTTCCACTTAACATTGGTATCAGCATCGGGCAGAATCAGAGGAAGCTCCAGTGTCTCCCTAGGAAAATTGAGTGGTGAGTGACTCAATGCTACTCCTTGGTTGATGCTCCAGCAGACATAATTGAGTGGTGCTGGAAGGGCCTTCTCCTTCCCCTTCCTCTCCAGGTAACTTGGATAAAGTTTATGAAATTGACCATGCAGATGAAGCGCAAGCACAAATGCCTGTCAGGGCTGAGCCCCAATATATTTTCCTTTAGTGCTTATCTGTGCATCTGTGTTGGTAGAAATTGATCTATACTGCACTTCATAACCACATTCGTTCTTCGGACTCTGCTAATTCAGAATGAACACTCTCTCGATTGGCATCTAATAATGAGGTATTTGGGTGCAATCTCAGAATAGTGACCGTAACACGTTATGCTTGCATGTTGAGACTTGGAGGAATCCAAATGGTTCTAAAATAGAAAGGCTGTACACACGCATTGCATATTTCATTAAAGACAGTCGAAATGTTTAATTATGAAATGACTATAATTTCTGAGTAATTTGTTTCCCTCGAGCCTTAGTCTTTTCTTTAATTGAATTCTTGCCTCAGGGTGAGCACAGTTGAGTAACTACTCTTTAAGTTCATTATAATGGACATCCACTTCTACAGTTTAGTTTTGTCAAGATAGTTTATTGGTAAATGATGAATGCGATATGTTCCAGATGCAGATATAGTCTAGAGACGTTACTGTTTTCCTGGCACAATGATATACCCTTCTCATTTTGTCAGATAACTTTTTCCAGTTAAAAAAGACAGCTGTTTAAAGAGGCCATGCCCTGTGGCTTACAAGCTAGAAATTCCAAATTGCAAGCTTGTAAACAAATGGAGCAGTTTGGTCAATCCAAAATGGCTGCCTAGTAGTCAGGTGCTACAGTCATTACAACAATTTCTGAAAGTTCAGATCTGTAAGCTTGTATAGAAGAAAATAATCCCATTAAGCATAGTTGATGGGGAAGAACGAAGCACTCTGTTACCATCTTAGATTGTGTCAAGATAATGCCATTATTTAAAGATGCTCTTAAGGTTTCTTCACGAGTAAGCACCCATGAAATAAACACAATATTTCACCAGTGATGGTTCCAGACATTCTGCCTGTGGTGCTCATGAGTTGTGGCTTTTTCACTCATGATAAAATTTTCATAATTCAATGTCACTGGCAAGATTGCTTCTGTTTAGTCTCTTCAAATAATTTTATTTGTGTGCTAATTTTCCTCTGCCTGTGTTTTTTTTTAACTCCTCCCATCCCCCATCCCTCCTGAAGGAGACTTCTTGACTTATTGCTCAGGCACCTCAAATCATCATTATTCATGTGCAATCTATGATAGTGCTAGCAAACATTTTGGCTGTTTGGGGTAGGGGTGGGGGTTGGGCAACACAGCAAGCCCAGTTGTGTCCTTACCCAATGTTCATGCATGTACACTTTCCTGCTGGAGCTCTTGGATAATGATCAGGAGCAGGAACCTTGGATGGTTTTCCCCTCCATAATCCAGGGGCACTAAGGCCAATTGTACCTCCCTTACTACTTCCCTGGTTGAGTTCTGTTAACTCAGCACAGTTGGAGAAATGAACCTTCCTGGTCTGTGTGGCTCAGCCACTTATTGGATAAACTCACTGAATTGTCATGAGGCCCATATAATTTTGTTTGAGATGATCCTTGCATTGTTTTCATTAATTGTCAGGAAACTCTTTGAATCGAGTTGGCGGATGAAGATGCCATCTTAATTAGTTTGTTCGGTCTTAAACTTGTGTCGGATGCAAATAAAATCCAGACACATGAAAAACAAAGAAACTCTTGTTCAATTCAGAACCAACAACCAATGAAGTTCTGCTTGAGTGGCCTGGTTGTTGTGTTCTCAATTTGACCATGCTGTTCCCTTTCACTCATTGATGCACAAATATCCGGAGCAGTGCCAGACATCGTCACACTCGTGATGCTCAAGTTGGAAAGTGAAGTGCCTGAAACTATCCTCACTACAGAGGAAGGGGTTAGGGAATGCAAGACTTGGTCTTGCTTCATTGTGCCCTGATCTGATCTGACGGCAGTCCATCAAGCCCAATGCCAGATGCATGACACTGCAACTGATGAGTTTCAGCGACAGTATTACAGGGGAAAGACTCACCTGAAGCAGTGCTTTAAAAATACCTGCTCCTCCCAGAGAAGCACTGGTGGAAAGGTGGGTTGGTATATGACCTCCACTAGCGACTTCAAAAGCAAACCAATCTGTAATGAACGATTTAAGATTGTTTCAACATGTTCTGAGTTATTGGTCTATTGTTAATGGTAGGAGCATCAACATTATTTATGTTTTCATTAGTTCACTGCCTCATTTTTCAAATTGTATTTATTTATTTATTTCCTACTTTTTGACTTTTTCTCTCCTGTTAATCTTTACTATTTCCTCACCCTCTTCCCCCATATGATATTTTTATTCTCCTCTTGCTGCTATCCCTTTTTAAAACATTTTTGATTTTTTCTTCTTATTTGGGATATCCGTGCTAAGTAATACAGCACTTTTCTCCATTTCAGAGACCACAGTCATATATAGCACAGCCAGCTGAAGGGTCAGTCCCCAATAATGTGTGATTTAACCCCACCTTCAGGAAACCCATCTCCTTTTGGACCAGTGTGATACCTCCTGCCCGCATCCCCCCCCCCCCACCGACCCTCCATTTCTCACACCAGCCATCCTTCTGGCCTCTTTTGGTGAGGTTGTCAAATTGTGGAACCATACATACTAGGTTGAGATGACAGAGACTCATCTTACTCAAGAATAGGCAGAGAGGAGACTTTCTTCCTTCAGTATAGCGTAGATTCAAATCTAGGTTCCAAAAGTGAAGGGTCAATATGTACCGTCCACCCCCTTGCTGTTTTCTATTTTCTTGAATAGTTAAGTAATAATTTAAAGCTGGTAGTACTAAAAGTAATAAATCTTTGAATGAAATGAACAGAAAAGGAAAAATTATGTGTGGAAAGCACAGCCATCTGGCTACAGAGAACTTGAGAATGGCATAGAGCAAGGTTGAATCTCAGAATTATCTCCAATCAGCCAATGGACAGTTAAGGTTCTAACTACATAATATAGAAAGGATTCTAGCTATTAATAAAGTAGATGTACTACAGATGGAGTCCTTAAGATCTAAATTTAGTACATTTAGATCCACATTTAGTAATACCTATATCACCTAACTACAAAATATGGTAAAAACACATCAGAGCACAACATCATTATTGCTTCAATTTGTTCTCTTCGTTTTGACTTTGGATTTATATTTGGATTCCCAACAAAATTAGATATGAGAATTTGAACAGACTCCTATTTTCAGAATCTCAGGAGTAAACACTAATCGAGTCTTGCTGGTTGTAATGTGATGATTGTCCAAGTTGGAGAATCGAGTCTCAATTTTAACTTGGGCTGAAGGTTTGGCGTAGGGGTGGTGGGGTGAGCATCAAGCCATTTTAATCCCCGCACTTCATTTCCATATCTCAGGTGAGTCTCCCCACCACCACCACCCCCCCCCCCCCCCCCGATCCTGGAGGATCATAACCTGGCTGGTGGGCAGGAGCAGGATTTTGGGTGGCAGGAGGCTACTGCTGGGGACCCACGAGGTTGGGGAAAGTGCATTGTGGTGGGGGGGCAGGGTCCGGCGCGATCATGGACGGGGGAGGAGCTGGGAGCCCAGGGCAGGAGAGGCACAAGGAAACCGTAAAAATATTTTTTTTAAGTTACTTTCTCTCCCCTCTTCTGGGCCTGCTCCTGCCTGCCACCAGCTTTCTCTGGTGATCCCGGCACTGGTCGTCAGTCGCATAACCACACATTAAAGTCACGTCAGAGTCCAATTTATGTCATAGAGCCCCGACTGTTGCATATTTATGAGGCCCTCACCTGCCGGTGGTGAGGACTTCGCGCTATCCGAAACACGGCAGGCAGGCGTGAGTGTGGCGCCAACCCGGAGGGGAGGACGATGCCTCGATATTAAGCCCCCACATGCTCTGTTGTCCTTGGGCACGGTGGGGGTGGGGGGAGGGAAGGGGAGGTTAAAATTGGCCCTTGAGACTTTCTCCTTGTGATGATATTAAAGGGAGAAGAATTTGTTTGTTCACAATGGAACCACAGACTTCGTTGCCAAATGTGAAAAACATACATTTTACCAAGCGAATCTAGCAAAAAAAAACCTGAATAAACTACTTACCGCCTGATTACATTAAGTGTTTTCATGCATCAGACTGTTATGTATCAGATGGCATGCAGATAGGAAAACTGTCTGTGTGCTGACAAAGCAGTACTAGATCCAAGACTAATGGATTTTTCACATTCCACAGCAGATTATTATGGTTAACACACTACATAGTAATGATCCTTTTCTAACATCTCATTTTTGCTGTTTCAGATGTTGATGAATGTGTTGAAGGAACAGATAATTGTCATATTGATGCTATCTGTCAGAACACCCCCAAGTCATACAAATGCATCTGCAAGTCTGGGTACACAGGAGATGGCAAACAGTGTGAAGGTAGTGTAATCATGAGCAATGTTCGAAGTTCATAACGCATCATCATCTAATGAACAAAGTTTTGGTTTTTGCTTGTTTTTTGTGTTACATTGACACCAATTAATATTATAAAGAAAATTCATGTCAGTCTAGCCCTGCTATATGTTTATACATTCCAGTTGTGTGCACTTCCTGTACCAGGAGTAGCCAAAACCAAGATTGTGGAGAAAATGTTGGTCACACGATGACATGTCAACTGGAAATACTTGAAACAGAAAGTTCCTGTCTGAATTATATGACCGCAGTACCATAGCCTTCTGAAAAATGAGTGAATAATACTGATATTTCCTGTGCTTACATCATTGTACATAAAAGCAATAGCTTTTTTCCAAATCGTGGTTGATGTTGAAGCAAGCCTCTATTCAGTAGTTTGCTGTTTTGACTCTTGTAGTTGACTCTTTTCTGCTTTTTAAATGTCTCCATATTTTTAATTGAAATATGTGTTTTCTGATTTGTAAATTCTCCAATACCAACATGAAGGATGCCAAATATGTTGACATTTGGGAGCTTTATTAAGGTGCTGTCATGGGAGAATTCATTGCTGACAAAGATAAATATAAAACAGTAAGAAACATTGTACTTCAAAGACAAAGTCGCCATATTAACCCACTCATCACTTCCCTCTCAGTTATGTTGAATTACTGTTGAAGTACTACTCAATTATTAACCCCCTGTTTCATAATTATTATACATAAATATTTTCCCATACCCTTTGTAAATGATGAGGTTAATTTGTACGGGGTATGCATGATAATTATCCTTGCTGTGAAGGGAGTAGAGCACCTTCTTACCGAACAGATAGTCACTACTTTGAAACTCAGGAACTATAATGCGTCAATTAGCAATAATAGATCACTTAATTTCAGTTACTTGACATTATTTTGGAGCTGCACTTGAAGCCAAGTTTTTGATTGTCCTCATGATGAGATACCATTCACACTGCAATTACAATTGGTAACTTGAGGGTTTTAGTAGAGAAGCTATTGCATGGACAGGCGCACAACTGACACAAGAGTACCAATCTACAATTGGAGAGCAACATCATACTACAGGTTGAAAGGTCTTAAACTTCCCATTCTCCCAGAGGATTGGAGTGTGCATGTGTTTCCACCTTGTGGTTCTCTAATATGTGACACTCCAGAATGGCACCTCTATAATCCTCTAACCATGATAAACGAAATGCCTATAGGTATACTATAAAGCTATATAACGCATTTGAAAATGCTATTGGGTATCAAATTCACATGATTGTGTATTTGAAATCCTAATTGAGTTCTATCAATATTCTGAAATAAGCAAATTGCAACAAATACCAATCTTTCTCCTAGTGTACTTATTTCTCTTTGTCAAATCATATGACATTCGTTTGCTTTTTCCAATCTATTGCATTTAGTGGAATTCCACTGATTTGCAGATAAGTAACAAAAATGTATTTCTGTTCATGCACTCTGCTTCTGCATGCAAATCCTATCAGTTGTTACTCTGTGTTAATATAGACAGGGTTTGACTTTCATAGAGTTGGAAATTTCTTTGTGATTTAAGAATAGAATGATCTGCATGGTTGATGGATATAAAGGGTACAACGTAGGATATTTTTGGCCAGTTGTCTGACTCTAGGAATCATTGGTGAGGAGTTTCATTAGTTCTTCCGTTGGAGGACAACTCGAAATGATGGGACATGGTTGATTGGCCCTGATGTAAATGCAATTGTTTTAGGCCCGTCATGAGTACCACTAAGCATGGCCATGTAATTTGCTTGGTTGATGATGGGCGTGTGACAGGAAATGACTATGCAATAAATTAAACGGAGAAGGTAGAAAGTGAAGGGAAATAATAAACACTGACCAAGAGAATAAGAAGTCTTCCTATCTTGCTCCTGCTTGAGTTAAATTGACGTCCTCTATTATTTTGGTTGACTTACCCTGAGATTAATTGTCTTCCAGATATTGATGAATGTGACAATGAGTACAACGGAGGCTGTGTCCATGAGTGCATCAACATCCCAGGGAATTACCGCTGCACATGTTATGATGGTTTCAAGTTAGCACACGATGGCCATAACTGCCTTGGTAAGCTCTGAAGTCCAGTATTTACTGTCTTCCATCATATGAGAAATATTCATTCTTTTAGTCCATTCTCCAAGAATCTCTATTGTGGACCCAACCCAACAAATGCTGCAACTTGAACGAAAGAATGAAACGTTTCATTTAAGAAAGTAATCACAGTTAGCCCAGACGGTTGTAGTATTAGCCAAGGTATGCGATTATTATGAAGAACACATATGAAATGTCTGTGCCACGTTCACTGAAATATATGTATGCTGTGCCCTTGTATATTGAAGAAACACTATGCGTAAGAATAAGCTAGAAGCTCTATTAGAAGGCTTTGTTGTCCACTGTGCAGTCTGGTAATACCATCTTTGAAAAGTCTATGGTGTTAATGGCTGTGATGACACTACCAGAGCTGGCATCATCTCTTCAAACACTACTTCTGAGGAGTTAAGTAGTGTGATCTTCATAAGATTCTACCAGAAGATCCTGCTGTTTAATTGTAAGTTTTTGTTGATTTTTTTTGTCTGCTTTGTGAGGGGAATGATGTCAACATCAGTTGAATGGAATACTATTTATATGACTGGTCAAGGACAAGAAAAGGCCATTAAGCTCACTAAAGCACTCTAAATTCAAGTAAAGCCATGTAACACTTCATCTACACCGTTACCTCATCCATAGAAAAGCAATCCTTACTGCACCAGTGCAACATTTCTACAGCAGCCATCTGAGTGGCAACCTGATGTAAGCCAGGCAATATGATATAAATTTAATTGCAAATTGTAATCTGAGTTGTGTTGTAAATTTGCTGTCACCAGGGCCTAAGTTGAAACCCTTATACATTTATTTCGCAAAGTCCCTTAAAGCCAGTAGAGAAATGATGCTTGCGTCTTCTCAGTCTGGGCTGAATTTGAACCTAGGTCCCAGAGTTTAAAAATCACACTTTTAAGCTTTTCAAAATGACACTAATGGCACTTCCAGATTAACATCACCTTGGATAGCACTGAGGGCAAAGTTTTGTTGCACACAGGAATATCTGACCTTTTAAGCCAGAAATTTCTGACAATACCTCTTTTAATTAATAGAGATTATAAAGATGAAATGTCTTTTGCTACTGTGAAAGAATGAACCCTTTTACCTACAAATTATTTTTGTTCACCATTTAGCTCCTGTCCTAGGCTATGAACAAATATTTTACAAGTGACCCATTCTCAGATCTTTACAAATGCTACTTTGCATTGGCTCCTAAGAGGTATATGAGAATGGCCTGGTGAGAACGCTCCATCCAGTTTTTTCCCCAGTCCCCTGTGCTTTGCCTTCCCAACAGTGATGCCTGGAGATCTAGAACTCAGCAATGTAGGCATTGTAGCTATGAACCCATATTCCATCATGAGCATTTGTCAATGTATAGGTGCATAACAAAACTTGTATAGGGGTCCTGGAGGAGAGATTGGAAAAGCACAAACCTCACAACACACGTGGGTTGAAATTGATTTAATTTTTGTGGAAAAGTTGTCATGAGTACAAAACAGGGTTCCTCTGTTTGTGTTAGATGACTTTCACTCCTCAAAGGTATCTTAAATATTTATTTGGGTGTGGCGATGGCCATGTAGATATTTGGGATGTGGTGAGGACTCTTCAGATAGCTGAGATCCTTCTGCAGAGCTGTCGGACTGTGATAATGGTATTCATTTCACACTATGAAATGTGTATCTACACACACTATATTAGAATGCTACAAGGAGTAAACATCAAACGGCCACACGATGTCTCAAGCTCAATGGTCAGTCTGAGAGGTTAAACATTAAAACATAAAAGACTGCAAGAACAATAGGAATTCATCACTTCCAAATATGGAAATTTTCCATTTATCCACCTTTCAGAGAACAGCATAAATAAGTCTGCAGTGTTCCAAATGGAGATCTAGTTCAGTGGAGCTTCCTGAAAACATTAGCTACTGTGCCAGACCAGGAATGGCTTGTTTGGTCAATGCATCATCTTTGGAAATGTGGCTTCTTTGCTTGGTTTGTCTACTGACCTTAATTGCCAGTGATGGTTGGAAGGTGAACTGCACCAGACACAGGACTCATTTTAATGTGACTCACTTGGAGCTTGCAGCTTGCCACAATGCATCTGACACAATCTCCAGTCTGTTGGGGTCATGTTGCAGTGCCGGTAATAATTGGGAAGGTCTCGGTTGATCCAGTCTGTTGAGCAGAGCGCAGACCAGCCGCAGCTCTGTCTCATACCTAGGTCAGTTTCAAACCAATTAAACATTTTCTTGGCTACATAAAGGAACAACTTCATAGAACAAACATTTGTTGTGTCATGGTGATTTCTGGTAATGTCACTGTATATTTGCCAGCTCAAAGAATGACCATAAAAGGTTTGATCTCAGTATGAGGTAGTGTTACTCAGAGAAGCGTTCAAGGGAGTCATTGTCAATTAAGATGTTCACTTTTTTGAGTGTGCATATAGTGATTCCATTACATTTCCAAATGCAAATACAAGGATCTAATTAGTGTGCCCAAACCATTGTGAATATTATAGAGGAAAAAGTGATAATTGAGAATTAATCTCCTTATAATGGTAGTGTTTTTTAAAAAAAGTTATATAAATTTCATTTGAGATGGGTGACGCACATAACCATCAGTATTTCATGTTTGGAGCCTAGGTTCAAATGCAACCCAGGCTGATGAGATGTATATCTCCTGTCTGTTAGCTGTAAGTGTCCCATGTGAAATGAGCTATGGCTGTCTCAATCCACTTCTTAGTGGGTTTGGGGCTCTATTTGGCACTATATTGGCAACCTTTGTCAGAAGGGTGCAGGGTGGCTGTGTGGGAAATGGAAAAGTGTCACATGGGTGAAACAGGGGGTGACCTTCTAAGGTACATAGCTGGGGCAGAGGAAGGAGCTTCTGCATCTAATCACAGTATATCTGACCCAGGGGTTCTTTATAATTTTCTGATTTTGCATTCCCAGCAGAGAGCTTTGCTAAACAAGAGTGCATATTGCAAACTTGGGTGTGTACTGTACCTGATTTTCTGACCATTTAAAATTAAAGGTTGGAAAATTGCATACAGAGGCATCTGAATTTCCAATACATGCTTCTGCATTCTGTGCAGCTCCTCACAGGAAAATTACCCCTTGGGTGTCGCAAATGGAAATTCTCTCGATTTTTCCTAAATTGATGAGCACAAAGCAACGAAAGAAATGTTGTAGAGGAAAAAAAATGCCTGCTGCCTGAAAAGGTGAATGCACCACCCAGTAAGGTTCTGAGATCCAGGTTCAATCCCTGCTCAGTGCTCAGGTACATGATATGGGTGTGAAGGTGGGGTCACTGCAATCTGGTATCAGTGTTTCTAGACTAGGTGGGTTGGGGAAAGAGGGAACCAACAAAGTTCCTGCTCCTGGTCTCTGGAGAATGTGCGTGTGGACAGGATCAGACTGAACTGTGATATACCTAATTGACTGACAAACAGCCTTCTGTCACTCTCTATCTAGGCTCATGTATGAAAAATGGCCACTGGGTGATGTAGCAGGGAGCTGAACAGTACTGTGACCTGAGACAGTGCCTGCAGGAGAGAATGGCCAAAATTGTCTTTCCCCAATATTCCTACTTTTTTACACAAGCTGTATGCAATTTCTAAAACATGTTACCTTTCCTTTCAACTTTGAAAGTTATAACAGAGGCACTGTGCTAGTAAGTGCTGGTAAAACTCCTGAATTAGCATTATAGGGAGAGCATAAAATGGCATTAAATTGGTGGTACCAATGTAATTTTGACCATAGCTTTCTCCCTGTTTGTGAAACCACAATGCATTAGAAACAGGATCGGCCTTATCAACAGGAAGATGAAGCCACGAATGTACACAGTCACTTGCAAAATCAGCTCAGTGTTTTTAATCCAATCTTGCTTAGTTTTAATAAGGTAAGTTCATAATCTTGTTGGTCACTTGACATGGGACCAAGCGTGTTACTGGCGATATTCTTGTTGCCTTAAGAAGGAAAGACTTGCATTTATGTAACACCTTTCACAACCTCAGGACGATCCAAAGCACAGAACAACAGCTTTCAATTCACTTGCCTATGCAAATATATTTTTTTAAGAAAAAAGACACCAGAAAAATAAAGGGTAGATTTCCCTCTGCCCTGCTCCCAAATAGCGCCCAAATTACAGGTGTTACGGCGAGGAAAAATGGGTTCTAATCCCTTTTCATCTTCATTGCGCCTGAATAGTACAGCCCCCCAAACTTCTTTGCTGACTTTTCTGGTCTCTGCATCTGAGCAGGGCACAGCAATTTAAATGACATGCAAATTGACATAATTTGTGCTTGCACCCAGATCTTTGCTCTACTTGTGCCAGTCAGTGGTCAGGGGCAGATTGCCTCGTAAACGTCTGATGTTACTGCTTCTTGTGCTGTCATTTAATATGTTAAAGGAATAAGCTGTTAGACTCTTGCTGAATCTTTGAGACTTTTGTTTTCACTGTTCTTCCACATTTTCAATTTGCTGTCTCTGAAATTGTTCCAAAAGACTACAGTAGTGCTTTTATTACTGAAAAAAGCCATGTAATTTCTTATTGCAACCCCCACCCCATCCTGACTCCAGTAGTATGATGGGTTTGCCATTTGGAATCCTCTTGTATTTAGCTTATGCAGAGGAGGAGGAGGAAGAGACTGAGGCTGAGATAGATGACAGAGCAAGATGCCACTTCAGAAGGGTGGGGGTGGGAGGTGGGGGGGGGAATGCTGCAACTTTCACGCACAGTCGTGAACACCTATTCCAGGAGCACATGTGCTTTATTGGAACGTGTGTGTGGCTTGCTTGTATCTACTGTTGTCAACACAGTGCTACCCTTTTACCCACTCTTTCCAAGGCTGATTGCAGAAGTGCCCAGATTCCTGCTCGGGGTTCTACTGCCATTCCAGCTTGGTGGAGCAGCAAAAGCATGAGGAAAGGCACATTAAATTCAACAAGAAGAGCTTCTGGCTGACAAAAATGTATTTCAACGCTTTCAAACATTCAAGAACAATAATAAAGCAGCTAAAATTCTTTCTTCCATAAACACCCAAGTGCACAGAAATTGGTCTGTATCTTTCATGGGGCTCCTACGATACTTGCCCCCTTTAATGCTGCCCCAAAAGCGCCCAGAGTTTCTCTTCCTTGCTGGTCTGCAACCAATAGTGTGCCACCAAGTGCGCCTCGTGTCCACACACTTGCATGAAATGAGGCGCGAGAAGACATCAAGGTCACAAGGACACTTCTGGGGAGTGTCAGGAGAGGAATATCAGCCTGTGTGTGTGTGTGTGTGTAAGTGTGAATGTATATATGTGTGTGTATATTTGTAAAAAATATACAGCACCTACAGAATGGACAGGCACATCAAGGAGGTGGAGGAATTACCTCATTGGCAGGACAGCACCTTGCATCCATAGAAAGGAAGAATATCAGTGTTCCTTCTGGTGCTGCTGAGACTGTGTGTATTCATATCAAGGATAGACTGCGGGTGTTAATCGGCTCTGGGGTTGTTGCGAGAACCAGGCCCAGAATGTTGGTATGTGTGAAACCTAGGTGTGAGTTTCCTCCTTCTGTGACGTTTTTTTCTGTTGGCAAGAGGGGAAGGGATTTTAAATTCAGACGGGCTGTTTTTCAGTAAAATATGTTCATTACACATTCCTGAAATTGTAATCAGCCTTGCCTACTTCATCAGCACAAACCTACTCATCAGTTTGAACAAAATGCTTCCTGGATGGTAGAACCCCATCGATAGGTGTTGTTTCTACTGCGTATACGAAAGTAAAACTTCTCACTACGATACTCTGGGCAAAGTAAATGTAAAACCCATTAAGATATTTCAACATTCTAAATCATAAATAAGACTTGTCCGTTAGTTAAAGTGCCAAAGCCCAGTAATAATGGGCGGCCTCAATGATGTTCAAACTTAGTTATTCTCAGTGGGCAAGTTTCATTGGTGTTAGCCAAATTTCCAGTTGGGGGACTTCCTGGATTGGTGCAACTTTGGGAGAAAACATATCCTTGCCTCTCTTGTAGACAACATCAAATTCATAGTTTGAAGACTTAATTCTCTGGAGCTTTTGGAGTGCACTAATTGGACTTTTATTTTCAAAATGGCTTTAAGTGGTTTGTGATCACTTTTCATTGTAATTTTCTTTCTAAATTTGTACAGTTTGAATATCTCCAAACCAAAAACAGTGACTAAGAGTTCTTTTTCAATCTGAATATACTTTAACTCTGTTTCAGTTAGAGATCTTGGCATAGAGGCCCCAGGTTGACCTTCTTGCAAGAGACATGCTCCCACTCCCAGTTTAAAAATGTGTTACAGGTTACATAGAATCTACAGCATAGAAACAGGCCTTTCAGCCCAAATGACCAATGCCAGTGTTTGTATTCCACACGAGCCTCCTCCCACTCTAATTTCCTCTTCCCACCCTGCCCCCCGTATCCCTCAATTCTTTTCACCCTCATGTATGCATCAAGCCTTCCCTTAAATGTGTCAATGCTTCAACCACTCCATGCAACTAGTTCGAGGAATTGTCAAGAGGCACGTTCATTAGCTTGTTAATAGGAAAGTTCTTGCAACAGTGTCCTGATTGACTAGGTCTCTTCAATAGTGGTGATGTGAAAGGAAATGATCAGGTTCATTTGGGCATCGATGTAAAGCCACTTAAAGTCCTCAAGCATTATTGCTACCTACTTTGTACCTTAGTTGATGCTCTGCTCAAGCTTGTGAAAGCAAAACAGCCACATTTTCATCACTCTCTGTGTAAAGAATTTTCTTCTAAATTCTTTATTTGATCGGTTAGTGGCTATCTTATATCTTTGCCTTCTTGTTCTGGATTCATCCAACAGTTTCTCCACATCGACCCTATATAGCCCCTTTATAATTTTAAAGACCTCTATCAGGTCTTCTCTTAGTCCAGAGAAGAGAGCCTCAACATGCTCAACCTTCCCTGATAGTTGCAGGTGGAACTACATTCTTATTGATGTCAAAGAATTTTAGCACTGATGTTTGAGGGATGATCTTCTTGACTCATCCAGACACTGCTCATGGTGACAGTCCCATAAAAAAATCAACTTCTTCAGTAAGTCAAGAAGAGGAGATTACTTTGGAGTAAACTAATGCAGGTATTTAGTGATTTCAAGATTTCTCTGGATACACGTTTGTTTATGGGAGAAGGCATCATAAACATTGCTTCAACTTCACCAGGATCTGGTCTTCAGAGTCAATGCCCCACATATTTTACTTCTCATTCATTGAACTTCATTTTACTCTTGCTCAGTTTAATTGGCATCATCTTAATGGGGCTCCTAGCTTCTCATCATGGTCCTGTTCATCTGAACCATGGACTAAAATGTAAGAGAGACTCTTTCCAGATTTTCAAGTCTCTCATGAAGCCTTCTTTGAAATTCCTCAGGATCTGGAGAGATTTGGAAAGTCATTTGCGCCCATCCCTATCACCCAAGTGGTATTGAAAAGTTGTCGGCAGGTTCCATTCTTCATCTAATGCAACTTGCCAAAACCCATTCTTTGCTTCGATACCAGTGAATAGTTCCACTTTCACGAGCTTGAGCTGAGCATCAACTATGGTAAAAAGTAGGTAGCAATAATGCTTGAGGACTTTAAGTGGCTTTACATCGATGCACAAATGAACTTGATCATTTCCTTTTACATCACCACTATTGAAGAGACCTAGTCAATCAGGACACTGTTGCAAGAACTTTCCTATTAATAAGCTAATGAGCGTGCCTCTTGACAATTCCTTGAACTAGTTTCCTGGCTGGCAACTGTGCTGGTCGGATCTGGGGATCAACGTGAAGTTGCAGAATGCCTTCTAACTGCAATTCTGCTTTGAATAAGTCCTGGTACTTGGCCACAACTTGTTTTGTGAGTTTTAATGAAACCTCTATCATCATGATCACAATGTTCTCATGATTTACTGTCACAATGTTCTCATGATTTATTGAAAGATGCTAGCACCCTGATCAGGCTTATACCCATTTGGCACTGTTTGAAACTCATTGCTGTAACTCTTCTTGTTCTTGGCAATTTTGACATTGATTATTACATTGGCTTCATTTCTGTTTTATTGTATATTAAAAATGGTGTTGGTTGCACCATTTTAACGGTATTGTGCTTGTACGTGGTGCTGTCAGCAACGTTATGTGACTCATTAACAAGTGTCACTCTACCTAATGTGATATGACTGTCATTCAACTGATCTTAAGCCTCTCCCATGAAATTTCGGTGTGTTTCCTAACTGTATCACTGGGTGGTGCTGTAGCAATCATTTCCACGGAGAACAGCGGATAAGGCGAATAGAAGTAAGTTCACATAGGTTCCTTGAGTCACAAGTAACATTACAAGCACAAAAGACCCAGTTACCACACACAATGGGTTGTAAAGAAGCCAATGTCTTCACCCTGAGGATTCCTTTGAAGTAACAGATGCCAAAACAGCTGCTTTTCTTCCCAGTGATCACTGTGTACTGCTGCGATGTCAGATGACATTAAACATAGTGCAGCACTATATTTCGGAGGCATTGTGCGCGAATGAGATTTGAAAGGCCAAAAGGTTATACTGTAAAATGACCACTGCAGAGAAAATTAATTCTTCACGTCTAACTCGATCAATAGGCCAATGGCAACTGGAAACCACAAGTAATATTTGTCTGTGGTTGAACGGCCAATGTGCTCCTCTGCAATTTTGTGCTGCCCCCCACCTCATAACCAGAACTCAGAGCAGACCTCGAACCTGCTGAGCCTAAGCCCTTACTAAGCAGATAAAGTGGGACTGCAATACAAATGAATATTCCAAACCCCATCACAGAGCAGAAATATCATGACCAGGCCAAATACATCCCTCCCAGAATCAAATACCAGCATATGGCGACCAATCCAAATTTAAGCTTAATTTCCCCACCCTCACTGAGCAGAGAGAGCACAATCCTCCCCGACCCCACATTGGATCCCCCTCCCGCCCCCCATTGAGCAAAGCTATTGTGCTGCTGCCGCGCACTTACAGAAGTGGGACTAAGTGCACAAGGGGAAGAAGCAGGACCCCCCCCCCACACCGCCCCACCTCCATGAGCACAGATATATGGAAGGAACCCTGCAATCTGCACTTGTAATTAACTGAGCAGTACCTGGGTGGCCATCATTTTGCTAATTGCAGCCCACTCAACTCACCTGAGGACATCTTTCCCTCCACCCTGCCTCTCCCACTGAGCAATACTTAGTGAAATTAACCTCCCAGTCTTCCCCTCCCTATTATCCTCCTCATCTCTCTCTTCACTCCCTCTCCCTGCCATTCTCTCTTCCTCTCTCCCATTCTCCCTGCCCCTCTTTCCGCTCCCTCTCTTCCTGTCGCCCTCTCACTCCTTCCTTCCTTTCTTCCCTCTCCCTCTCATCTCATCCCTTCTCCCCTATCCCTCTATTGCACTTTCCTCCCCTCTCCCCTTCTACTGCATTCACTCTTCCTTCTCCCTCTTGTCTCCTGTCCCCCTCCCCCTTCACTTCCCTTCTCTCCCTCCCTCCTCTCTCATCCTAAAAACACTTGCAAAAGATTTGCATTTATATAGCGCCTTTCATGATCTCAGGATGTCCCTAAGCGCTTTACAGCCAATTAAGTACTTTTGAAGTGTAGTCACTGTTGTAATGTAGAAAACGTGGCAGACACTTTGCGCATAGCAATGCCCCACAAACATACTGATAATGACCAGATAATTTTTTTTAGTGATGGTGGTTGAAAGATAAATATTGGCCACTGGGGAGAACTCCCCTGCTCTTCTTTGAATGGTGCCATGTGAACTTTTACGTCCACCTGAGGGGGCAGATGGGGCCTCGGTTTAACGTCTCATCCGAAAGACGGCACTTCTGACAGTGCAGCACTCCCTCAGGACTGCACTGAAGTGTCAACCTAGATTATGTGCTCATGTCTCTGTAGCAGTGACATGGAGCAAGATATAGTCAAATAAAAACAACACAGGATCTGTATTTGTTAAATTTGGAATAAGTAAACTACTTAGCAGAAAAGTGCATGGAGTTGCAGGAAGCAGGCTTTTCTGGATTCAATTTTTAAAAATTTCTCCTGCATCTCCTTTTTAAAATACTCTGGTAGATTCAGAGTGAGTTACTTCCAATTCTGAGAGCACATAATGTTAAGGTCAGCTGGTAACATATGATAAAAGACTGCAGAGCTTAAAAATGTGCTATTTAATGTTCAGCCATTTGCATTAACCACATGTAGCTGTGAATCATACAAAACTTGCACTTCAAAGGGATTAGTCACGGAACTTCCTGTGCTTGACTAAGGATCTGAAGATATAGCAATATCGATGCAGTATGCAAGGGATGCCCTAACCCTATGTACTATCCAGTAATGTGGAATCATGTATTTTAAATTGAAGCACTATTGCAGCAAGTGGTTTGAATGTTAGTGTGATTTGAAACACAGTGATAGAGCGTTTTATTTCGATGAATGTAATGGGGGTAGCATAGCTCCTATACGTAGATTAGCTCTTGCCACTACAGTCCGTGCAACTCTACGTTATCTGGCAGAAGTTGAGTAAATCGTATCACCATAGTGTTGTAATCTAAATACAACATGGTGCCTTCCTAGATCATTGGTGAAAGAGTCAACAGTTCTTTTCTGGTGTCAGGCTCTTTAGCCCACTGGTAGAATGTTGGTCAAACTGCAGTTGCTGCTGGAAGTATGAGCTTTAGTTCTTCCTCCATTGCAAATGTGTGATGATGTAAAAGTGCTGTATTCATCTTCAGCTTGAATTCAAATAGCACAATGGACCTTGGGTTCAAGCCATTGAATTTTTTTTCTACCAACTTCTCAAAATTCTTTCTACAACCTCAAGCACACAATATTTACAAAACTGATCCTCGTGGACAGTGACGGTTATAAAATGGATGACAATTCCATAAGACCAAGGTCTGGGACCCATTTTCTTGTTATCAAGAACCGCAGAAAATATGGTTGTAAAATACCGTGTGACGTGTGGAGGGTATTGAATTGCTGTAGCATGAATTTCCTGCCACTAGAGGGAGCTGCATTATAGCTTACTGAGGACACCTAGTGTTACAGTTTTACAGCACCAACTCGAGGGCCGAACCTTTTTAGCACATTAACATTACATCGCTAGCTATTGGTGGAAACATCCACTTGTTTGATAATTTTCCATTTGCCCAACTTCATCTCTGTGCATGTCAAAACTTGCATCAAAGTATGTTGACTTTCTATAAATTATGGCCAATTCCTGGACATAGGGTACTTAAAACTTTCACACATTTGCATTGTCACGTTATATCAGATCGTCCCATGGTTCCAACGTGCTTCAAAGTCTGTCAAAGAATTCTTCCTGTTTACATAAAGCAATTTGTGAAAGTTCAGTAAAGGATTCTGTTAAAAGACCTGAGTGAATGATGGAAGGTAAATGAGCATTCCCATGTGTGGAATAATATCAAGAGCAATCTGCCTTTAAAGAATGGTAGTTCCTCCCATGCTCTACTCATGTGATATCAACACTGTAAACATAAGCCTTCTCTCCCATAATTCTCTTCTCTTTTCAGTTTTTTTTTCAAATCCACGATCAGTCCTCCACATTATCTAAAGGACAAGGCTCTCAGCTGTTAGATTATGAGAATGGGATAAAAGACTTTTTCTCTTTGAACTTTTTTGGGGTGGGGCTTAATTCTTGGGACTACTGTTTTGGATAAGGACCAATTATTTTTCCACATTTTGAAGACCTATTTTATTTGTTTTGCCATATGTTTGTAATGTATAAGGATTGATATACAGCCACACATCTCCTATTCACTGCAAACACAATTCCTCTCGTATGTTCTTAATTTTTTCTTAGAATTTGTAAATCAGTCATTAAGGATAAGGCTGTTGTCTCTGTTGCTTAATCAGCTCAATAGCCTAGGAGATTTGAATCTATTCTCATTGACCTCTGATGAGTGGAGGCTGTTTTCCTTGGGTATCTGATCTTTGGTTAGCTCAATAAGCTAATGCTGAAAGAGGGGTGAAATCATTAAAATTAGGATGGGACAGCTTTGTGTTTGTTTTTGTTGAAGTCTGATACCTACACTAGATTGGTTCAGATGATCGAGGCCTTTTGGTCCAGTTTCTTGTTCTTTCGGAATTCCAACCTTAGTATCTTCCTATTAAAGCTTTGAATTCTCCTGAACAGGCAAGCAGGATGTCTGTTTATTGTCTCATCTGAAGGATGGCTCTTCCGACAATACAACACTCCTTCAGTACTACACTGGAATCTCAGTCAACACTGTGAGTTCAAGTCCTGACGTGAGGTGCAAACCTGCAAACTACTGACCCATAGATTTTTTTAAAAATTGTATTTATTCTTAACAGAAAGTTTAAATAATTTAAATAATCTGTTCCTCAACCAGCCCTTTTTACACAAATAATAATGCAAATAAGAAAGCAACACTGGTGGCTGAGATAATTGACTACATCCCTGGTATTCAATACCGTGGCAGCTATTGAGCGATCATTGCTTGCCATAAGATTATGATGTCCATGTCCTTTTTGTATTCCATGTATTTAGCTAGCTCACTACTAAAACCAAGGGGCTTTTATTCTAAAATGTTCCGCATGTTTCGATTGGACAGCACACATTGAAGTGAGTATTAATCAAATTAAACTGAGTTATGGCGCTTGGTCTAGTGCCTTCTCATTTATTTAGTAAAAGGATACAAAGCTTCATTTTCCAACAGATTGTTTATGCTGTTGTTAGGTTGGTGTCTGCAAATATGTCTGAGGAGTTCTCCCAATTGCTTTCACAGACCGACCGTATATAGTCTACACTATCATGGACTCTACTCCACCCACTTGATCTCCAGTGGCTCATTACTCACTGGATATACAGACCAGGAAGATACCAGGTTTGATCTCTGGTCTGGGCTCTGTAAGCTAGGTGGTGGTAAGGGTGCTACAATTGGCCTCAGTTTTAGAGGGGAAAATCACCTCTCCCATTCATTATCCAGGCAGGAACTGCATGTTTGTGGATTTCAACTGAGGACCAGGTTGGGCTCTGGGATGCCCCCAACAGTTAAATAGCCTGCCAAGATTTACTGTCCAGGCTTACACGTGAATGATGGCCATTTGGGTGAGATTCTAGAGGAAGCTTGGCACCTGTGGACTGTATCCCAGCAAGGAGTTAATGCCTTCAAGGAATGGAAGGGGCAGGTGAGAAAATTGACGAGGAAGGAAAAGGTCTGCTTTTTCCAAACCTTGCAGTTCCCTCCCCCATCGTTTTAGTAAGACACTCTGCTATGGCACTGAGCTACCCTGGTGTGCCAAATGACGGCCAGTTTATTGTACCTGAACCTTGTGGTTGTTGTGTTGTGGACAAAATATCCAATATAAAGGCCACCAATATACATGGTGTGGGAAGGGCAAACTGTTTCATTAATTGGAGTTTGGAGAAATGCAAGGGAATGCTTTCCTAACACAAAGCAGCAGATGAGAAAAGCCTCATGCCTGCCGCTATTTCCACAGATCCTGTATAGTCTGCACTGTCATGGACTCTGCTCCACCCACTTAATCTCCTGATGGAAAGTTCTGCATAAATACTACCTCATTCCCCAAAGGTAGTTGAGCAAAATTCAGGAATATTAATGACCACAGTTCAACTATGGCCTGTTGCTCTCCAGACAATTTCCTCCCAGGAGTATACGAATCATTTTGTCCTTTGGAATGCAGCCTCCCCCTGTGCTCAAAAAAAAAATTGTATTATCCAATAGTTCGAATTAAGTATTTAAAATAAAACATCAGAGTGAGCATTTTTGACATGAAAAAAAATCAAAATTAACAGATAATTGGAATTAAGCAACTTCAAATTAAGAGCAGTCTGTGTTTGATCATATCAGTCTTTAAATTCCAATTCCCTTCCCAACTACAGGGTGGGGGTGGAAGGTTATGTGTCCATTATAAATCCATTTTAAAAAGAAGGGATTAACCATTTTATGACACATACTAGGGAGGAGGAGATAATCAATGGTTTATTTGGCAAGGCTTTTCTTTCTGCCTCCTTCAGTTCATGTTTATACTGATGATCACCTGTTGTCATTTCCCCCCTGCCCATATTTTACAGCCTTGGTTAACAAACAGTCTGCGCTTACATCAGAAATAGCTTCATATCTCACTTTTGGTTTGCCCTATATAGTCTCATTATTCGACTGTGCATGTTTTTTGCCGCAAGGATCGAATTCTCATCAATGCAATTTTATTTTTCAAAACAAGGCATGAAACAGTCACTCTTTCCTTCGAATCTTGAGAACTTTATTTCCCCCATTGCTATCCCAAGCACCTTTAATTTAATGGACATTTTTTGTGGTCTAGGGCAAGGGTTAAAAACTGCAACATTTGTTAATGCTCAGTTAAAATACCAAGTTATAGTCCAACAAATTTATTTTAAATTTCACAAGCTTTCGGAGGCTTCCTCCTTCCTCAGGTGAATGTTGTGGAAATGAAATCTTCGAATCCTATGCATTTATAAATCACAGAACAATGCCTGGTGATTACTGCCCGTTGCCAAGGCAATCACAGTGAGCAGACAGAGAGGTGTCACCTACAAGGCCACCGAATATACAAACCCCCCCCAAAAAAAGAGAGAGATAGGCAGAGACATAGAGACATAAACGCCCTAGTAAGAACGGGATATGACGCTCGACTCATCGATCGACAGTTCCGACGGGCCACAGCGAAAAATCGCGTAGACCTCCTCAGAAGACTAACACGGGACGCAACCAACAGAGTACCCTTCGTCGTCCAGTACTTCCCCGGAGCGGAGAAACTACACCATGTTCTCCGCAGCCTTCAACATGTCATCAATGACGACGAAAACCTCGCTAAGGCCATCCCCACACCTCCACTACTCGCCTTTAAACAGCCACCCAACCTCAAACAAACCATCGTTCGCAGCAAATTACCCAGCCTTCAGGAGAACAGCATCCACGACACCACACAACCCTGCCACGGTAACCTCTGCAAGACATGCCAGATCATCGACACAGATACCACCATCACACGAGAGGACACCACCCACCAGGTGCATGGTTCATACTCCTGTGACTCGGCCAACGTTGTCTACCTCATACGTTGCAGGAAAGGATGCCCCAGAGCATGGTACATTGGCGAGACCATGCAGACGCTGCGACAACGGATGAACGGACACCGCGCAACAATCGCCAGACAGGAGGGTTCCCTCCCAGTCGGGGAACACTTTAGCAGTCAAGGACATTCAGCCACCGACCTTCGGGTAAGCATACTCCAAGGCGGCCTTCGAGACACACGACAACGCAAAATCGTCGAGCAGAAATTGATAGCCAAGTTCCGCACCCATGAAGACGGCCTCAACCGGGATCTTGGGTTCATGTCACGCTACACGTAACCCCACCAGCGAACAAATGTTATCTGTTTTTAATATAACGGGTCATTTGCTGTCTTCCTTCCGGATGTCTCTATGTCTCTGCCTATCTCTCTTTTTTTTGGGGGGGTTTGTATATTCGGTGGCCTTGTAGGTGACACCTCTCTGTCTGCTCACTGTGATTGCCTTGGCAACGGGCAGTAATCACCAGGCATTGTTCTGTGATTTATAAATGCGTAGGATTCGAAGATTTCATTTCCACAACATTCACCGGAGGAAGCCTCCGAACGCTTGTGAAATTTAAAATAAATTTGTTGGACTATAACTTGGTGTTGTAACATTGTTTACAATTGTCAACCCCAGTCCATCACCGGCATCTCCACATCACAGTTAAAATACGTGCTCCAAATCATTTACTGAGTATAGATTTCAAACTTAATCCTTTGTTTTTCCTGATACTCACAGATAACTAAATCATGTCGAATCCCATCTGCTTGCCTCAAGGTAACAGCTTTGAAGCACTTTCTTGTCCATGTTGTCTTTACCTTGTAATCTTACACTAATGAAACTAGCTGCAATACTTCAAAAGTGGCGTAATGCTGGTTCAGGAGCCACGAGAGGAGATGGGTGGAAAACATGCATGATTACAAACTAATAAAAGCAGGTGCAAACTTATGCCCTGAAGCGACCTTACAGAATCTACAAAGCCACCTTTTGAGGTGCTAGTCACTGGGCCCACTTATGGCATAAGAACAAACCAATACCATAGAGCTTAAATAAATGGAGATTCCATCTAATCATGATTTAATTGTAGCCCATTGCTCTTCGCCCCCCCCCCCCTCCCTAGTACCTCCGCTCTCATTGACTGTCCTAATAATCAACTATTTAACAGAATTGATTATGCAAACCTTTCGAAGGTTATTTTTTGGAATGTGATTGTGTAAAGAGAGAGATTACTCTGAGTGAAACATAATTATATTCTATACAGAGAAGTATTGATGCATCTTGGGGAATGTTCTAGTGAGGGATTGCGTACGTTTAAATGTAAGCATGCGATGCTTGGCTTTGTCGCTGCATATGGTGTCAACTGTTATCTTTTCATTAGTCTTTAGATAAGAACGGTCAATATTGTAGGAATCAAAATGTGTACATGTGACTTAATGTCACCCATCCATAACAAATGAGCATGGATCTTTCCGGACTGCAAATGGTGTTGAACTACCTCTGGCTGTTGCTGGTCTGCTGGCAGGCATTCCCTTCTAATGCTTAAATTGGGTAATAGACTATTGACAAATACTACTTTTGCAGGTGAGTGGGTTTTATTTGAAGAAATTTGGATGAGTGTAACTTGAGAAATTGGAGTTGGTGATGTTGACTGTGGAGGTTTCTCCAGTCAATTTAAGGACCAAGAAATAATAAATGAGGAACGAGCCTTCCAGCAGTGGTTCATAGAAATCTTAGAATCATAGAAAATTCATGGCACAGAAGGAGGCCATTCGGCCCATCATGTCCGCGCCGGCTGAGAAATGAGCCATCCAGCCTAATCCCACTTTCAAGCATTTGGTCCAGAGTCCTACAGGTCACGGCTCTTCAGGTGCACATCCAGGTATTTTTTAAATGAGTTGAGGGTTTCTGCCTCTATCACCCTCACAGGCAGTGAGTTCCAGACCCCCACCACCCTCTGGATGAAAAGTTTTTCCTAATTTCCGCTCTAATCCTTCTACCAATCACTTTAAATCTATGCCCCCTGGTTATTGACCCCCTGGCTAAGGAAAATAGGTCCTTCCTATCCACTCTATCTAGGCCCCTCAGAATTTTGTACACCTCAATCAAATCATCCCTCAGCCTCCTCTGTTCCAAGGAAAACAATCCCAGCCTATCTAACCTGTCATCATAGCTAAAATTCCCCAGTCCTGGCAACATCCTCATCAATCTCCTCTGCACACTCTCAAACGCAATTACATCCTTCCTGTCTATCTTTGTGTCATCCACAAATTTCTTAATCATGCCCCCTACGTTTAAGTCCAAATCGTTAATGTACACCACAAAAAGCAAAGGTCCTAGTACCGAGCCCTGCGGCACCCCACTGGAAACAGCCTTCCAGTCGTAAAAACGCCCGTCGACCATTACCTTGTAGTTTGAATCAAAAAAACAGCACCAACATCACAATACCAGAGAAGTCTACAGACTTGCCGAGTGGCGGTGAGAAGCTAAATGAAGGATCTCTAGAAGAGGCAATTTTGTAATTTAGAAAAGAATTGGAATATTTTTTAAGGAAAGAAAATTTTTGAAAAAATTAGAGATGTAAAAGCAAAAATGCATTTTGGCCAAGGAAGTCTGTGCTAAAATATGACTGATTTGTCTTTGGTTTGGTGCAGAGACAGTAAATAAGAACAGATGAGTATTTTTACCAGTCTGAAAGATGTTAACATTTGGTGTGAAGGAACTGTAACAAATGCAGTGTACTGTGACACTCTTAACATGTGTCTGCAATCAGTGTGAATAAATGTATATTTTTCAATGGGACTAACAAATTTATAAGGTAAGCAGTGTGACTGCCATTCAAAACATTACCTCATGTGATAAACATGCTCTCAGGGGTTTCATTATATAGAAAATCTGAGAGCTGTGGTGTCGTTTCATATTTTCAACGTGAAATGTTTGTCTTTTGTGGTCCATCAAGGCTATGGAGCTGTACATGACTTCTGGCATAACGTGAAACTGTTCTTTTATCTTAATCCAAATGTATTTAAATACTATTCTGTGATGGCATGTTGTTTTTTGTCACCTCCAGACATCAAGATGTTGAAGTGTTTTGCATTGATTTACTTTGGGAATTGCCTCTTTCGCTTTTGAAGCTCGAGTTGTGAGAGGTTCATGTGCATGGTGTTAACAGATGGTGGTTAGATTAATGAACCAGCGTTACAAATTCACCTTCTGGATCACTAGTAGACTTTGCTAATGAATCACATGTATAATGGGATTAAACAGGCAGTAGTTTAATATGGATATTTGGGAGTGGAGTGGAGTTTAAAGGAGTAATACAGCGATGGGAACATTGATGCCATTATGTACAAGAGTGAAGACTGAAATGCTCATGCACATTATCTGACCCCCCATTCACCCCACCCCACGTCACATTAAATTGTGTTACTGCTATTGAAACATACAGGCTGGAAAAGACCATTGTGATTCACCTGGTCAACCCCAGGTGCTTTCGAATTCTGTCAACTCAATCCTTCCAATCTTTTCTTCTATCTTGTGTGTACAGTTTTGATATTTATTAATGAATGATGAAAATTGCATTCAAAACTGATTTAGATCTTTTTGTAGTGACCTCACTTTCAGTGCATGTTACAGTATTATGACATATGGTATAAGTCATGTGATTGGTAGAAAAATGCCAGCTGTAACTTCTTTCAATAAGATTCCTGGTTATTCTTAATCATGGGATGCTGTGTTTGGATCTGAAGTTTGCTTATATCAGGTAATGTGTTTATCTGACCTGTTTGGGAATACAGATTTAAATAACGCATTGACGTTTACTATATTTAATCAAATTACATCACACGGTTAGATTTTCATCTAAATTCTACACTCACAATAACAACTTGCATTTATATGACACCTTTAACATAGAAAAACATCCTAAGGTGCTTCACAGTGGCATAATCAAACAAAAATGGAATGCCAACCCAACGAAGGAGATATAATAGGCAAGGTGACCAAAAGTTTGGTCCAAGAAAAGCTATGTTTGTGACTAATGTTCCTTTCAAATTTGTCTACCTAATCAAGTTGATAGATTTTTGAACACTAAGGAAATCAAGCTGATATGGGGATCGGGCGAGAAAGTGGAGTTGAGGTAGAAGATCAGCCATGATCTTATTGAATGGCAGAGCAGGCTCGAGGGGCCGTATGGCCTACTCCTGCTCTTGTTTCTTATGTTTTTACCTGAGCTGCAATTGATGGCTCATCCTTTTGCACCAATTCAGGGGTTTCCCAGTGCTCTGTCCTCCCTTTCTGTTTGTTTCTATATCAACAACAATTTGCATTTACATACATAGTGCCTTTAACATAGAAAAATGTCGCAAGGCACTTCACACTAATCAGACAAAAATGCACACTGAGCCAAAGAAGGAGATGTTAGGAGAGGTGACTAAAAGCTTGGTCAAAAAGGTGGATTTTAAAGAGGGAGGTGGAGAGGCAGAGAGGTTTAACATGGGAATTTGAGAGTGTAGGGCCTAGATGGCTGAAGGCAGGGCTGCCAATGGTGTGGCAGTGGTGTAGGGGATGCACAAGAGGCCAAGTCAAAGTAATGTGCAGTTCTCGGAGGATTGTCGGACTGAAGGAGATAGGGAGGGGCGAGGCCGTGAGGGATTTAAACACAAGAATGAGAACTTTAAATTTAAGGCGTTGGGGGACTGGGAGACAATGTAGGTCAGCAAGCACAAGAGTGATGGGTGAGTGGGACAATGCAGGATAGGATACGGGCATCAGAGTTTTAAATGAGTTTAGAGCATGCAGGATGGGAAGCCAACCAAGAGAGCATTGGAATAGTTCAATCTGGTGGTGATAATGACTTGGTCGAGGGTTTCAGCAGCAGATAGGCTGAGGCAGAGTCAGGCAGTGTTACACAGGTAGAAGTAGGTGTCTTTTGTGACGGAGAGGATATGGGGTTGGAAACTCAGCATGGGGTCAAATAGGACGCCTAGATTGGAAACAGTCTAGTTCAATCTGAGATGGTGGCTAGAGAAGGGGATAGAATTGATGGCGGGGGATGCAGACAATGGTTTCCATCTTCCCAATGTATAACTGGAGGAAATTGCAGCTCATCCAAGACTGGATGTTGGATGTGCAGTCTGACAGCACAGAG
Organism: Heptranchias perlo; assembly: GCF_035084215.1. Classification (NCBI taxonomy): domain Eukaryota; kingdom Metazoa; phylum Chordata; class Chondrichthyes; order Hexanchiformes; family Hexanchidae; genus Heptranchias; species Heptranchias perlo. The sequence goes on from NC_090351.1 coordinate 13,000,519, forward strand.
GCAGTGGAGGGGTCGAGAGATGGTGGACAGGTGGAGCAGGGTGTTGTCAGTGTAAATGCAAAATCTGACGCCTTGTCTTCAGATGATGTTGCCAAAGGGCAACATGTAGATGAGGAAGAGGAGGGGGCCAATGATAGAACCTTTGGATACTCCAGAGGGATGTTTGCGATGGCAAGAAGAGAAACCAATGCTGGACATTCTCTGACTATGATTGGATGGGTAAGAGTGGAAACAAGTGATGGCTGTCGCACTGACCTGGTCAACAGAGGAGAGAGGTGTTTGAGGAGGATGGTGTGGTCGACCGTGTGAAAGGCTGAAGACACGTGAAGGAGGATGAGGTGGGAAAATGCAGCATGGATGCCAATTGTGACTTTGATTAAAGCAATTTCAGTGCTATGGATGGGGCGGAAACCTGATTGGAGAGGTTCAAATATGGAGTTGCAGGAAAGATGGACGTGGATTTGAGAGACAACAACATGTTTGCTGATGAGCGTAGAAATTATATCTTGCATTTATGGAAATGGCCTGATACTCACAAGTTTATCCAGTGAGTAGCTGAGCCAAACATATGAGGAATGTTCTAGGTTCGATTCCCAGTCTGTGATGAGTTGGGTGATCTTAGCTGGGCTGTGGTTGGGATGCAACAGTTCTCAGAACCTGGGGCTAAGGAGGAGAAAATTGGCCAAAGTTTCAGTTCTGACATCCAGTGACTGTTGGAAGTACATGTGTGAGGATGCTGAGTGAGCACGGGATCGAGCTTGGCTGTTATTCCTTCTGCAGTGAGATAGCCTGTTGACATTGTGACCTCATGGGTGATGTACCAGAGGGCACCTGATAATCCAATAAAAACCAGGGAACTTCAGGAAAACAGAGAAAGGGAAGGGAAAATTTGGCAACTTGAAGGAGCAATGGGCAAGAATATTGCTATTCCATCTCAGGAATCAAATTATGAGCCAGTGAAAGGAGCTTGGAGCCAGCCCAGACTGAAGAGATCAAAGTCGGCCGTCTCTGAACGCTGTAAAAGAAAAATCTAAATAAAATAAGTTTGGGTAAATAAGAATCTATAGCGTAAAATGCTGATTTATTTGTAAGTGGCAGGCTTAGTGAAGAGAGGCCATAAGAATACCTGATATGAAAAATTTAAATAAATATGCATAACAAATAATGATTTTAAGGTAAAATAATCAATCCTGAAAATCTGAATTAAAAACAGAAAATATTTAGCAGGTTGATCCGCAGTTGGAACAAAAACCTAATTAACAATACAAGTGTAATAACCGTTCATCAGAACCCATAGTCATCTCTCGTGCTCTGAAATTCGAACCCATCTGTCTCTTTTGGATTGAGCTGCTGTGTGATTGTGGCATTTGTGGTTTTCATCGCAGTAGTAATTTTTTTCCTGACTGGGGTAACTATGGATTGTTCCCCCAATCCAAAGTCTCGACTCCCACTGAAAATCAGTAGAACTGTTCCAAGATGCAGATAAGCTGTCCTCATAGCTTGGTTCACCAGAGTGACTAGAGACCACAAAAGGTGAGTCCCCATGAGCCTTAAATAAAGATATTTGTTCAAAGCCACTAGAGATCATTATGCATTTTTAGAGAGAGAGACTGGAATCGTATATTGTATAATGAGAAGGAGCTCAAGGTTATCCAAACATGGATGTTTGTGCTCATCCAGGTGATGACTGTCTGTTCTGGGGAACAGAACACTTTTCTACATTGAGCAGACAGTGTTAGTATCAACTCTTCAGGTCAGGTGTAGTGCAACCGGAGCTACGGTAAAATAGTCTATATTGTTACGTACCTAATCTCAAAAGAGCACTTCCTACTTATCCAATGCAGATTTTTCAGTTTGTATACTAACGCGTCTGCCTCCTGAGTTGGTTTTTAGTGTTATTTCCACGAGTTGAGAAATCACTGACACGTACAACAAATTCAACAAGCAGAAGCTATTTTTTGTATAATCAAAGTTTGCAGCCCTAACAGAAGTAAAGTCAAATGTAAAGAATCTTACAACACCAGGTTATAGTCCAACAATTTTATTTGAAAATCACAAGCTTTCGGAGGCTTTCCTGGTGTTGTAAGATTCTTTACATTTGTCAACCCCAGTCCATCACCGGCATCCACATCACAAGTAAAGTCAGCATTTAACCAATTCAAAATAGTAATCTTTAAAAAGTGTTTATTGGAAGTTCATAACCATACTTTATAGGTTGTGATAGATTATCGGATTGATTTTTGAAATCCAATAGTTTATTGGTCCTCACTGTACAATGTGGTCACAACCTTCAACTTCATAAGATGCAAGGGGTCACTAGTCAGCACAGTCCTCTGCTAGGTGTATGCAAACCAACAAGAGCAGGTCTTCCCTGAAATTTGCTTTGTAGTTTCCAATCCAAGTGCTTTATAACTAAGAACTTGGAACCAAAATCAACAGCTCTCTGAATCATTTTCTTACTTGACAATGTTGTCATTCTAATCATTGGCCTTGTAAACAGTGACAGCTTCATGTCCTGTTTGCCTGACATTTTTTATTGTCGTGTAATCTATAAATTGTCTTAACCCACATATGTCTGTTTTAGTGTGGTTATGAGTCATCTTCTGTACATAATTAAGTGAAATATGTTATTACTTTATAAATGTCGAAAGCTTTGATTAGCCTTCCGGTTGCTTAGCTTTTCAAAGCTGGATTCCATGGGATAACATTTCTTAATTAATAGTCTTGAGACATGAACAAAGTTGCTGCAGAAAACAATGTCCAAACTTTTTATTGCTCCAGCAGTATTCAGAAAAGCTGTGGCATCCAAATGGACTTCAAATAAAAAATTCAGAGCCACTTCTCAGCACACTGCAAAGTCTCTTAGCTCTTTTAATCACTTGCCAACAATTTGACCTTCCTTGGTTTTCAGCCAGGATGCAAAGATTGAGTGTCACGCCATGGCATGATGCTCTAAAATAGATAACTGATGTCCATGCTGCAGGACTATAATTCATTTGTCAGCATTATGTTGAATGGCAATGGACATGGAAAAGTTATTGGTTCCGAAGGTTTATTGCACATGAGAGATTAGTTTAAAAAATTGATGAACTCCTCTCTCGCCCCGCTTCCCTCCAAATCAATTGAATTAATAGACACAATGATGAGCCTGTACAAGGGACTGTAAATTAAATGGGGTCAGGCTGAAGGTGGGCAGTTGCAGTCTTCTGAGTTTGTCAATGCAAACGATGATCTGCTTGAAATATTTATTTTTAAAGGCATGAAGGGGAAATAATCCATGGAAAGGACAGAAGAAGCTGGCAATACTCTGCAGGTCAGGCAGTATCTGGGTCAGTCTTGAGGAAAGGTCTTTAGATCTGAAATGCTGCCTGATTGACTTCTATTTCTGCTGTGGCTCAGTGGGTAGCATTCTTGTCTCTGAGTCAAGAAGGTTGTAGGTTTAATTCCCACTCCAGCGACTTGAGCATAAAATCTAGGCTGACACTCCAGTGCAGTACTGAGGGAGTGCTGCATTGTTGGAGGTGCCGTCTCTCAGATGAGATGTTAAACCGACGCCCCGTCTGCCTTCTCAGGTGGACGTAAAAGATCTCATGGCAATATTTCGAAGAAGAGCAGGGGAGTTCTCCCTGGTATCCTGGCCAATATTTATCCCTCAACCATCATCACTATCTGGTCATTATCATATTGCTGTTTGTGGGACCTTGCTGTGTGCAAATTGGCTGCTGTGTTTCCTACATTACAACAGTGACTACACTTCAAAAGTAATTCATTAGCTGTAAAGCGCTTTGGAACGTCCTGAGGTCATGAAAGGTGCTATGTAAATGCATATATGTTTGCCTTTCTCTCTTTCTTTCGCAGATACCACCTGATTTGCTGAGTATTTCCAGCTTTTTGCCTTTTTGTTCTCTATTTCCAGCATCTGCAGTATTTTGTTTTTTGGTCATGTCTTTCTAATGTGAAGGGATGTCGGAGGGGTGCGTGGAGAGGGGTGCGGGGGTGGAGGAGAAACGTCCGTTTTCATCTGAGGTTAAGGAGGCAACTGAGCCATTTGCAAGTATTGAATTTTAAAATAATGACCTTTTTCAGTGATTAATTGGAGTTCATCAATTGTTCTTTGGAAGATCTTCAACTCTCCACTTTGAAAGAACTGACCTGTTTGCATGGTGTTTTTAGTTATAAGAGCAGGAGGCTTCAATATTGACAATGTCCCCTCTGAAACCTTGATGCACGTGTGGAACTGAAGCACCTCAGCTTGTGACCGTTCTCGAAAACTACTGAGTAAATCTGTACAAACAGTTCAATATATTTTGGTTGGTTGGGTGTCTGAAATGAACCATCACCATAGTTAAGAGTCTCCAAATTAAACCACTGGTAACTGTACACATGTAGAGGTTGGTGTGTGGGGTGGGGACCCTCTGTCTGAGCAGCATGCTGACGGAGCAGTCTGCATCAGTGATTTCAGCCTGCTGTTTTTTCTCTCCTGGGTAGTTGGAGCCTGTTCCGCTTTTCTTGTTTCTATTTCCACCTGCCGTACCTCCCACTCCCTCCATCAGTTGAACTATTCACACTTTGTGTCTCTTAAACGTCTTTAAATTCTCTCAGTACGCTTCTTCTTGCCTCATGTGAATATCACTTCAGCCCTTTAACCTGTTTTTTCATTCGAGCATTTTACAGGTCGTTTTAATGCTTGTGTGTTTGTGTTTATCTCTTCCCCCTTCCCTTTGTTCTGTTCTTTTTTTAAATACTGTTGATCTGTAATTTTTCCAGTTCTGATGAAACATTAACATGCCTGTTTTTACCAGATGCCGACTGCAGAATTTTCTGGTCTTGTTTTGGAGTTTGTGGTTGTCTGATATAGAGTGCACACTCTTGCTCCATGGGGACATACCCCACTTACCTAGGCCCAGAGAGATTAATCACAGCCTGGCAATGTGCCAAACAGTACATCAAGACAGAGTAAGGCACGAGGGATAATTTTCACAGTCAACGGCGGCAGTAATGGGCGGTAGCCGATTGGCCACCTGTTATAAATCCTGCCCGAAGATTAGGCGGGGTGGATAATGGGCGGCCCATCCGCTCACACCAATATTGTGCCTCCGTAGAAAGTGAAAATTGCCTCCACAGTGTTCCCATGAAACGAAGTGTTCTGATCCCAGATTACTGTGTCAGACTATTAACTGCACGTAACTCAGCTGAAATTCAAATCCATAACATTACCTCTGGTTTACTGCATTTTTTTTTGTGAAATTCCAATTCGGTGTATATTACACGTGCAATTGGAATTAAAGTACCGTGGACTGGAACTGTTTCAGTGGTGTTTCCCTTGTCCCAATTAAAAACTGAAGGTGTGTTGTTGCATTGGGCAGTTATCAGACATTGGTCCCTGCAACAGCCAGTAAACATGTGGTTTAAATGTTGCCACATTGGACATCTGGGAACATTTGTTAACAGCAGACTATCAATGTGCTGCAGCATGAACTGTTGTGATTTAATTTTAATCTTTGGAAAAAAAAATTTACATTGGAATTTACACAAACAAAGAAGTCTTAAAGTTTTTAGTGGGAGACTCCGTAAGTAATGCTGGGTCATTATCACACCTACAATCATGCCATTCCATGCCTTTTTTCCACAAATCCAGTAAAGTGACTTTGAGGTGATTTATTACTGCAGCAAGAAAAATAAAAATTTGGAGAGAATGTATTGCTGGGTTTTATTTTGCCTTGTGAAAAGCTCCATCTAGAGCCTAACGCCTGTCTACCAATGACTGAGCAGTATTGACACGAAGTTCAAAACCGACGTCATCCTCCCTCCCATCTGAAAGAAGTAATGTAGCTGCAAGTGACTTCTATTATGTAGGCAAAAGGAAATAGAGTGTAGATCAGGAAAAGGTAATGTGGCTGATATTCCCAATAGGCTATGTATGATTTGAATTGTGATGGGCTCTCCCAACCTTATTAAACACATTTGCGGGGTGGGTGGGTGTTGTTGGTGAACTGCTCCTGGGAAGATATCAGTTAAAGAACTTTCTATCCAGCTCCTAAAGTTTAAAAGTGAAAACTGCATAATATCAATTTAACATTACGATCTTCTTTACTCAATCCTGATTGGTTGTATTCTACAGATATTTACATGGCTGCATCAGGACAGGGACCCTAGTATTCCATGCCGTGTTTGCTAATCTACATCCATAACTCATCCTTATAACCTTCAGTCATGTCTTTTTATTAAATGTATTGATGCAACATAAACTGCTATTGATGGGAGACGAGTCCACATCTGTGAGGTGGGGGGGGAGATTCTTCCGATCTTTTGTCATGCTTGCAGCTTGCCAGGTTTTTGCTTCTGTCCACTAACTTATAATTAAATCTAAGTTAATGGCCTGCTTACATCTATATTATCCATGGTTTTCTGAATTTTAAAGACCTGGATCATGCCCCCTCCTGTCAATTTTTTCATCAAAGATGGTAAGTTCAATATTGAGCCTTTTATCGTAATTTGTTTTAAGTTTGGGTATGTTGCATCTCAGTCTCAGTCATTTTCCCCACTGCATCAATGTCCTTTTGAAGGTACAATGCCTAAAACTGTACACAATATTCAAAATGGGTCTGCAGGAACAAAATAATCTGTATGACTTGCAATCAAATGCCTTTGAAATGCATCTCAGTACTTGATTAGTCTTTTTGTACCAGTGTACATTGACTTGTATTTATCCACAATAATTTCCATTTGACTTTTTTTATCTCATCTACTTAATTTGACCACATTCCTTTTGATGTGTAGAGAACTAGTCATCTAGCTTTGTGTTATCAGCAACTTTGAAAACACTGTTAAGTATTCTCCTCCATATAATTTTAAATAGTGCAAACAGTGGTGGACCCAGAACAGGTTGCTATGGAGCCTCACAAGTCCATGCATTCCAAGTGGGGCCCTCTCCATTGATCCTGACTTTCTGCTTTCTTCTCCAAGCAGATCTTTAATACAGCCAGCAGAATTACATCTTCTTTAAAAGCCTTCAAGGCAGAATTGTGTTAAACATTATCAAAAATCCAAGTGCATTATGTCCACCAGATAATCCTCGCCCACTAGGTTGATTGCCTGGAGTGGATTTGTGAGACTCTCTACTATTCCCCCTAATATCTTTAGTGCTCTTTACGTGAACATTGAAAGCATCCTGCATAATATTCCACACCTTTTTTTTGTGAAGGATTTATGTAACCAACCTGCCAATTCCTGAATCCCCATGATGTTTCCACTTACCCCATAGAAGCTAAAGCACTTATAAGTTTCTGGCCAGAACAGAACAGGTTGCTATGGAGCCTCACAAGTCCATGCATTCCAAGTGGGGCCCTCTCCATTGATCCTGACTTTCTGCTTTCTTCTCCAAGCAGATCTTTAATACAGCCAGCAGAATTACATCTTCTTTAAAAGCCTTCAAGGCAGAATTGTGTTAAACATTATCAAAAATCCAAGTGCAATCCGGAATATAAAGTGGTAAGGGTGCCACGTTTTAAATGAAGAAATAAGAAGAACAAACCAACCACGTATTTCACGAGTTTTAAAACAAGGCAGTAGAATCGTAGAAGTTTACAGCACAGAAGGAGGTCTCTCGATCCAGTGTGTCTGTGCGAGCGCTTTGCTAGATTATTCCAAAACTAATACCACTGCTCTGCTTTCTCCCCATAACCCTGCATCTTCCTCCCCTTCAAATGTTTATCTACTCATCCCTTAAAAGATGTAATCGTTTGTGCCTTAACTACTCCCTGTGGCAAAGCACCCCTTGTTCTCACAACTGTGAAGAAATTTCTCCGAACCGTACTCTTACTGACCATTTTAAATTGATGATGCCTCGTCACTGACTCTCTATCTAGAATAGTTATTTTCTATTCAGCCCATAAAAATCCTTCTTAATTTAAAAAAAAATCAATTAAATCTCCTTTTTAGCCTTCTCTGCTCCAGTAGAAAAAGTCCCAGTATCTCAAATCTCTCCTCCTAAAACTATGGTTCCTCATCCCAGGTATCATCCTGATGAATCTATGCTGTGTGGCTTTCATGTCCTTTCTATAAACTACAAACTGCACGTGGTACTCTAATTCTGCTCGAACCATCATCTTGTAAAAAAATTATCATAACCCCTTTGCTCTTGTACTTCATGCCCATTTTTATAAAACCCAAATGCTATTGCCATTTTGATTGCTTTATCTATCTATATTCACACTTCCAAGGAATTATTTGTTCCTCCGTACCCTTCAGTATTCTTTCATTGATTGTATACTCCCATTCCTTGTGTTTGCTCCCAAAATGCAAAATGAAGGTGTCTTGGACATGCAGTGTTGTCACCAGGATTATTAGGGTTGTGACCACCTCTTTTTCACAGTTGTGAACAGTATTAGATCTGAGCCACACTTCCCAACCACCCAATAGAAGTTGACATTCCAATTATCATATAAAACACTCAAGCTGTCCATATTGGACATCCTGTCAAAATAATACAAAATTTAATGTCCTCAAGCATATCTCATGTGGCATTGCTCATGATAAATCAGATTTTACACTGTTTTATAAGGACAGGTGTGTTTTACTGTGTAACACAAAATGTATTATTCTGCTGCTAATGTGGTGCTAAGGTGTGTTTGTCCCACGAAGGCCACAATTTCTAATTGCTATAAGTGAGCACAGCCGGAGATCACTGAGAGTTTGAGGGAAATTTGCAAATTGGAATAGGTTTGTCAGTTTCAGGGTGCAACTCCGAGCTGCTCCCCATTTTCGGATTATATTGTATGTGATGTCTAGAGTGTACTATCTGTGCTGAATCCACAATTTTAATATAGTAGCAGCAGATCTCCCGCGGCATTGCTCAGAATAGGTTTATAAGGACAGGATTTATCTAGTGGCAATACTGTGTAAACTAATGTAATAAATTACCAGAAATAAACTTGAGGATTACCTTTATGATATTGTAACAGCAGTCAATGTGGATTAAGAAAGGAAAGATTCTGCTTGAAAAATCTCCTCGGCTTTTTTTTATTGCAACAAAATATCAACAGTATTTATGACTTTAAAATGGGGACTGAGTTATGTCTGGGTGGCCTGATCCAATTACTCACTGCCCTCCAATCCTGCCTCACCTGTAGACTACACTTGTTTGTGACTCCCCTGTGTGAAATACTACGAGTGATTGATTAATAGGAGAGCAATTGATATAGAAACAGTAAATCTCAATTACTACTTCTAGCAAAACACTTACCCAAGGACAAGGGACCACAGGTCCAAACGAATAAAAGCCTGAGTTAGGACCAATGTCAGGAGGTTCGTTTTTATACAAAAAGTGATCGTCATATGGAATGGACTTCAGGGTAGGGTATTTGAAATGAAAATCCTGGAATCATTTAAGAAGCAGTTAGATGCCATGATGAGGGGACTGTTGGGTTTTTCCTGTATGGATGAACTAACATATTCCTCATCTATATCTACCTTATGGAGTGTTGTGCCATGTAATTCAGAATAGTTTTATTCTGCGGGTAAGGTTTAGCTATGTCCCTTCAAGGCCACAAAGTTTAATTGTGGAATTGTGCTAAAGGAACAGAACTTGAATTTAATCAGTGCTTAATTATTTGGTGAGAGAAATGCACAGAGTAAGGTCACTTAGAATTTAATTGCTCTTCAGTTAGTAGGTCAGAATCCACAATGAAATGTCTGGCTATCTTTCTCTTTTTAAAAAAAATGTGATTCCTAAACTTATGTTTGAATTTACAGGATATGGACCTTGTGACTGTTGTATTAATAAGATATTTCTATTGACGGGAGAGTTTCTCTGTACCAATTAACTATCTTTTTAAAAAACGGTTGAATCATAGAATCATAGAAGTTTACAACATGGAAACAGGCCCTTCGGCCCAACATGTCCATGTTGCCCAGTTTATACCACTAAGCTAGTCCCAGTTGCCTGCACTTGGCCCATATCCCTCTATACCCATCTTACCCATGTAACTGTCCAAATGCTTTTTAAAAGACAAAATTGTACCCGCCTCTACTTCTGCCTCTGGCAGCTCGTTCCAGACACTCACCACCCTTTGAGTGAAAAAATTGCCCCTCTGGACCCTTTTGTATCTCTCCCCTCTCACCTTAAATCTATGCCCCCTCGTTATAGACTCCCCTACCTTTGGGAAAAGATTTTGACTATCTACCTTATCTATGCCCCTCATTATTTTATAGACTTCTATAAGATCACCCCAAAACCTCCTACTCTCCAGGGAAAAAAGTCTCAGTCTATCCAACCTCTCCCTATAAGTCAAACCATCAAGTCCCGGTAGCATCCTAGTAAATCTTTTCTGCACTCTTTCTAGTTTAATAATATCCTTTCTATAATAGGGTGACCAGAACTGTACACAGTATTCCAAGTGTGGCCTTACTAATGTCTTGTACAACTTCAACAAGACATCCCAACTCCTGTATTCAATGTTCTGACCAACGAAACCAAGCATGCTGAATGCCTTCTTCACCACCCTATCCACCTGTGACTCCACTTTCAAGGAGCTATGAACCTGTACTGCTAGATCTCTTTGTTCTATAACTCTCCCCAACGCCCTACCATTAACGGAGTAGGTCCTGGCCCGATTCGATCTACCAAAATGCATCACCTCACATTTATCTAAATTAAACTCCATCTGCCATTCATCGGCCCACTGGCCCAATTTATCAAGATCCCGTTGCAATCCTAGATAACCTTCTTCACTGTCCACAATGCCACCAATCTTGGTGTCATCTGCAAACTTACTAACCATGCCTCCTAAATTCTCATCCAAATCATTAATATAAATAACAAATAACAGCAGACCCAGCACCGATCCCTGAGGCACACCGCTGGTCACAGGCCTCCAATTTGAAAAACAACCCTCTACAACCACCCTCTGTCTCCTGTCATCAATCCAATTTTGTATCCAATTGGCTACCTCACCTTGGATCCCGTGAGATCTAACCTTATGTAACAACCTACCATGCAGTACCTTGTCAAAGGCTTTGCTGAAGTCCATGTAGACCACGTCTACTGCACAGCCCTCATCTATCTTCTTGGTTACCCCTTCAAAAAACTCAATCAAATTCGTGAGACATGATTTTCCTCTCACAAAACCATGCTGACTGTTCCTAATCAGTACCTGCCTCTCCAAATGCCCGTAGATCCTGTCTCTCAGAATACCCTCTAACAACTTACCCACTACAGATGTCAGGCTCACTGGTCTGTAGTTCCCAGGCTTTTCCCTGCTGCCCTTCTTAAACAAAGGCACACATTTGCTACCCTCCAATCTTCAGGCACCTCACCTGTAGCTGTCGATGATTCAAATATCTCTGCTAGGGGACCCGCAATTTCCTCCCTAACCTCCCATAACGTCCTGGGATACATTTCATCAGGTCCTGGAGATTTATCTACCTTGATGCGCGTTAAGACTTCCAGCACCTCCCTCTCTGTAATATGTACACTCCTCAAGACATCACTATTTATTTCCCCAAGTTCCCTAACATCCATGCCTTTCTCAACCGTAAATACCGATGCGAAATATTCATTTAGGATCTCACCCATCTCTTGTGGTTCCGCACATAGATGACCTTGTTGATCCTTAAGAGGCCCTACTCTCTCCCTAGTTACTCTTTTTTGCCCTTTATGTATTTGTAGAAGCTCTTTGGATTCACCTTTGCCTTATCTGTCAAAGCAATCTCATGTCCCCTTTTTGCCCTCCTGATTTCTCTCTTAACTCTACTCCGGCAATCACTATACTCTTCAAGGGATCCACTTGATCCCAGCTGCCTATGCATGTCATATGCCTCCTTCTTCTTTCTGACTAGGGCCTCAATCTCCCGAGTCATCCAAGGTTCCCGACTTCTACCAGCCTTGCCCTTCACTTTATAAGGAATGTGCTTACCCTGAACCCTGGTTAACACACTTTTGAAGGCCTCCCACTTACCAGACGTCCCTTTGCCTGCTAACAGACTCTCCCAATCAACTTCTGAAAGTTCCTGTCTAAAACCATCAAAATTGGCCTTTCCCCAATTTAGAATTTTAACTTTTGGGCCAGACCTATCATTCTCCATCGCTATCTTAAAACTAATGGAATTATGATCACTGGTCCCAAAGTGATCCCTCACTAACACTTCTGTCACCTGCCCTTCCTTATTTCCCAAGAGGAGGTCAAGTTTTGCCCCCTCTCTAGTCGGGCCATCCACATACTGAATGAGAAATTCCTCCTGAATACACTCAACAAATTTCCCTCCATGCAAGCCCCTAATGCTATGGCTGTCCCAGTCAATGTTGGGAAAGTTAAAGTCCCCTACTATTACCACCCTATTTTTCTTGCAGCTGTCTGTAATCTCCTTACATATTTGCTCCTCAATTTCCCGTTGACTATTTGGGGGTCTGTAGTACAATCCTATCAAAGTGATCTCTCCCTTATTTTTCAGTTCTACCCATATAGACTCCGTGGGCGAACCCTCGGATATATCCTCTCTCACTACTGCCATGATGCTCTCCCTAATCAAGAACGCAACTCCCCCTCCTTTCTTACCTCCTGCTCTATCTTTCCTATAGCATCTGTACCCTGGAACATTGAGCTGCCAGTCCTGCCCCTCCCTTAGCCATGTTTCAGTAATAGCTATAACATCCCAGTCCCATGTACCCATCCATGCCCTGAGTTCATCTACCTTGCCCATCAGACTTCTTGCATTGAAATAAATGCAGTTTAATCTAGACTTCCCTTGGTCTTTGCCCTGCTTTCTCAGACCATCTGTCCGGTCATGTTTTGAACACTCTCCCTTACTGCCTTTTGTTTCTGTCACCACTTTACTTCCCACTGACTTCCTGCATCGGTTCCCATCCCCCTGCCACTTTAGTTTAAACCCTCCCCAACAGCACTAGCAAACACTCCCCCTAGGACATTGGTTCCAGTCCTGCCCAGATGCAGACCGTCCAATTTGTACTGGTCCCACCTCCCCCAGAACCGGTTCCAATGTCCCAGGAATTTGAATCCCTCCCTCTTGCACCATCTCTCAAGCACGTATTCATCCTAGCTATCCTGTCATTCCTTCTCTGACTAGCCCGTGGCACTGGTAGCAATCCTGAGATTACTACCTTTGAGGTCCTACTTTTTAGTTTAACTCCTAACTCCCTAAATTCAGCTTGTAGGACCTCATCCCATTTTTTACCTATATCGTTGGTACCTATATGCACCACGACAACTGGCTGTTCACCCTCCCCCTCCAGAATGCCCTGCAGCCGCTCCGAGACATCCCTGACCCTTGCACCAGGGAGGCAACATACCATCCTGGAGTCTCGGTTGCGTCCGCAGAAACGCCTGTCTATTCCCCTTCCAATTGAGTCCCCTATCACTATAGCTCTGCCACTCTTTTTCCTGCCCTCCTGTGCAGCAGAGCCAGCCACGGTGCCATGAACCTGGCCGCTGCCACCTTCCCCTGGTGAGCCATCTCCCACAACAGTATCCAAAACGGTATACCTGGTTGTTGGAAGGAATTTTTATTTTAGCCATTCAGCTGCAAGAAATATGCTTCATACAACTTTGCCTCTTGTTCGGTGTTGCTCAGGAAGCGTGATATGCACAGGACATGTGCACACGTGTATCATGTTTAGTATGCATGGCAGATCTCCCATGGCATTGCCGACGGTGAGTGGAGAGATTACACCGTTTGGGGAGGGGGGGATGCTGGGGTGTGAAAATAGGGGAGAGGTGCACAACTCGCATGAAAGAATTTGAAAAGTTGCCGTAAGAATTTTGCCTTGATACAGTGAAAGCAAGTTTGTTTTGATCGATTTGTGGAAAATAATTAGTGTATTTCTAACCTGTGTGTGTGCATGCCTGTTTTTCTATCTCACGCTCTCTCTTTCTCTCAGCCACTGTATCAGAAATAACAAAATAAGCAATTAAATGTATTCTTTTTTTGCCAAACCTTGTCTCAAAAACATTTCAAAATTAATGCAGCAGCCTGTATTGAAATCACTTGGAAGAAAACTCAAACTCATAATTACTGTCTAGCCTAAAGAAAAATATGGCAATGAAAGGTTTTTGAAAAACATTTTGAGTGACTTGGTTCAGTTTCTGTCTGTTTTTTATTAGTGGCCTTCCATCACTGCTCAGAGTTGGAAAGTTCTGATTTGTTCCTGATTTCGAAATATGAAATTTGAGCTAATCAGGTGACACAATGGCATAGAAACTTGCATAAGCCAGTGTTACACTGAAGTATCCAAAGGAAGTAGAATGGACCAGAGAAAATGCATGCATGTGTTGGTAATACTATGGATCTCCTGTAGTATCACACACGGTGATTTGGAGGTTATATTGTTGCAAAGGGGAGGAATGGTGATCAGAAATGCCCTCTAGTTATTGACTCACCAATCAGTGGAAATAGTCTTACCTTATCAAACCCGTCACAATTTTACACACCTCTATCAGATTTCCTGTTACCCTCCTTTGCCCTAATGAAAAGAGCTCCAGTTTCTCTGATCTCTCTTCATAATTAAAGTCTCTCGTCCCTGTTGTCCGAGTGAATCTCTTCTGCATCCTCTCCACTTTTTCATCACTTCTCATAGTTGCTGAGATTTGTTTGGCTCAGATTTCATGTTCATGAAACAGGAACAAATGAACAAAATGTAATGTCAGAGCCTAACGAACAGGAAGTGTGATGCATACCATATATACTCAGACAGCAGTATCTGCCTCAGCTAACAGCTCTGGGCAAAAATATCATCCAAGTCGAGGCTTTTGGGAGAGGCTGAGGCCTGCAAATAAAAACATTAATTACACTAGTTTAATTACACTGTGAAATATTAAATTTTTTAATGTCTCTTTTAAGTTAGAATTTTGGACATTAGAAAATTAATGAGAAAAGTTTTTTAAGAGATTTGATGGTTCACCTTTCTTTCATTAATAGGTTCTCCTGACTGGTCATTTAGGACCAGTTGTTTTCATAAGTCATTTGTAGTTTCTCATTGGTAGTTTTTTAGCCAGTTTTCCTCACTTTGGATTAATGCATTTCTTCAACTTCAGTTCTGATTTTCTGCTGCTTTACATTGAGACAATCGATAACGTGTGATGGCAAAAGTAAGATGTTACAGGGAGTATGTATTACACAACAAGAAATGTGCGCAGAAGCAATACTTTTTTAATATATGATTGAGCTCCCATGGCATTGCACACAGGGAGTCTAGAACAAGTGTAGACTTTAGGAGAAGCGTGGTTAGTGGGTGGGGTTAATTGGACCAAATTGCACAGATGTCAATTAATTCCCATTTAAAGTCATGGGGCATGATTCTTACAGGAAGCGGGGGGGAGTGTGGAGTGTGGAGTGTGGAGTGGAGTGGAGTGCGGAGATAGTTAGACACGGAACCTGAAAGTAAAGTTGGCGGGCCACAATCTACGATCTCGACCTAATTGAAGGCAATAAATTTTATTTCTGAGTTTCGCACCTGATTGACAGGCTGGCTGGTTACCGGGCAGGAATTGGAGAGGGGGGAGGGAGAAGTCGGTGTGGGGGGGAGGGGCCATGGAGGACTTCGGGGGTGGGGGGGTGCAGAGCAGATCACGAGCTCGGAGGTGATCGGATCAGCAGAAGATCGCAGGCCGTGGAGAAGTTCGGAGGTCGCCAGAAGATCACGGGAGGAAGTGCTCGGGATGCCAAAAGATCGGAGGTCACTAGAAGATCAGAGGTCGCCAGAAGATCGGAGGTAGGGAGGGGGTCTTGGCCATCGTGGGGGTTGACCATCGGGGATGTTGGTTGAGCATTGTGGGGGTTGGACATTGGGAGGGGTCCACCATCGAGGGGTGAGGGGTGGTCGTCTGATCACACCAGGTGAGCTTGTTGGGCCTGGATGCATTACTCCTGCTCCTCCTGGCCCACAAGCTGTGCAATAAAGGCACTCACCTCATGGATGTGGCCCTTCCTGCCTGCTTTCACCTGACGTAATTCAGAAACGATGAGAAACCCGTGCAGGTAAGGTTAAATTAATTTTACCTTTTTAATACACAAAAAATTAAGTGCCTCAACAATTTCAATGAGATACATTGCCACTTTAACAATATGACCACTGGCATTAAGTGGGGACAGGGCTTTTGGGTTTCGGATGCGCGGGCGCGCCTGGGTTAAACCCGGAAGTGGGGACGTTGGAGCTGGGATGCGGTCTCTTTTCAAAAAATCTGTAATTTACACTCTCACCTGCCCCCAGTCCAACTGTTCTTTGTGGTTAAAATTACACCCATACACTGTGTCCTTATGCTTATGTAATGCTTTGATTTGGTATTATTTAAAAATAGCAAAACTTGTGGTAATATGGGAAACAGAGAAGTAGAACTGATTGGAGCATAGAAGTTTCTGTTCAGTAAAGGCTGAGGAGTTGGAAAATGCAAAACTGAAGTGCTGCAGTGCCAGCACTGGCAAGAGTGTGTAATTATAGTGTGGTAAGTTTACATAGGCAGTTTCCATTATAAATGTGAAAAAAGGAATATATAGTGGAAAAAGTTGACACTAAAAAGACAATAGGGTGACAGTGGGAAGTAAGGTTTTACAGACAAACGTATGCAGACATAAGATTTTTAATATATCGTAGGTAGATTATATAACAACAATATACGTATCCGATCTCCTGGAGTTGGAGGATACACTAACTTATAGCAACAGGGATCTGATGATATTTAACACACAATGTATTATCAATTCACGGTGACTGATTATGTCAAATCATGTTATTACATGGCGTTCTGGGATTTTTACTGATGTTTTGGAGATCTTCAATCCTGTGTAGTTTTCTATCTTAATGATTATTATTTATGCCTTTACGTATGTGCTCAATTTTTTCACCTTGCCTTTTTAAAACCCAGATCGCACGGCAGGTATCTGGCATTTACCGACATTAGGGAATGAGGGAGGGGTGGTCACAGCGTTTAGCAACAATGGGGACTTGGACTAGGGGATGCCTTTGGGGTTTGACAGAACTGAGATTGCAGGTCCTGGGGTTTAGCAGCAATGAAAGTTGTAGTCCTGTTGTTCGGCAGCACTGGGGTGGATCCTGGGACTGGGGAAGAGGAACCTAAGCTTTGGCAGGAGTGTGGGGATGGAATGTGGGTTTATGCTCACTGGAGGCAGGGGGGCATCCTAGGGGTTGACAACACTGAGCAAAGATTGGGGGGTGGGGATGGGATGGGGACAGGTCCCAGGATCTAGTGACATTGGAAGTGGAATCTGTGGGTTTGGCAGGTTTGGGGAGGACCCTTGATCTGGCACAAATGGGTATGGGTGCCCCAGTGACTCACTGACTGAGAGAGAGGTTCTTGGGTTCTGGCAGCACTGAGTTGGATCCCCAGACTCTGGCAACACTGGGGAAGGGTGGCTTTGGGATGGGATGTCGGGAGTCTGGTGAAATTGGGTGAGGATACCAACCTTAGGGAGGGTTCACAACATCTCATGGCACTCGAAGGGCGTCCCAGGTTTGGCAGCATTGAGGCAGGGGATGTCCATGAGGTCTGACGGCTTTGCTGGGTGGGGGGGGGGGGGGGTTTAGACCCCAAAGTCTGGCAGCACTGGGGTAGTGTGAGAACCACTGCCCCCAGTCTGTAGTCTGACCGCTGACCTGTTCTCAACCACACAAAGCCCGTCGGCAGCTGAAGCTGATAGATGTGCTTATATTTGCAAGATATGTATGGTAAGAAAGAGAGATACTTACTTTTACAAAGCATGCTTAAAAAAACACTTGTGGTAGAAAGCCAACACTGCATTACCCTATGTTTGCTTTGATTCTGCAAAATTTTACTGTTTAATTACCCTGTACCTTGAGAAAATGAGCATTTGATTATTTTTGTAAGGTTTTATTTAATATAAATTCAGAATAAAATTAACCGTCTATTTTGTGTTCTGTTGTTTCTTGGAAATGACAGTTACATTGTCCAAGTGACCAAGACACAAGTTGTATTTATCACGTTTCAAACAGTCCCTTAGTCCATGGGTGGAGAATACAAACATGTTCAAAGAATGAAAAACAGCTAAAACTGATTTTATGCGAGAGACTTTGAAGGAAGCTGGTGGGAAGGAAGGAAGACCATGAGAGAAGAACAGCAACCGAGAACTAAAAGAATTAGAACTGAACCAGTAAATAGCCGAACTGCAGACGGCAGCTTGAAATGGAAATAGGAGAGATCTAACCTTTCACATAGTTCATGATTGTCTATACCCATTCGACTCCAGCAGTGCCTAGCTTGCAACATGAGAGTGACTCTGGTGACTGTTAACCAATGACTGCTAGTTCAGTAAACTGTAATTGTGTGTCATGTGAAATTTAAAACCATACCGAGTCGCAGAAGGATCTTGCCGTGTAAGTATTCTCACTTTATTCAGCTGTATGGGTCATTGTGGATTTGTCTGTCCACCATCATAGGATTTAATACACATGCGTTTTGCATTACATACAATCATAATTCCTGTTGTACACTTTAGTACAATGCAACTTTAAAGTTTAGACAACTGGATGCAGAGAAGGAGGGAACTTGAAGCTGATTTTTCTTTTTTATATGATTAGGGCTAGAATAGGAAAGAGTTTACTGTAGTACAGCTGTGATGTTTATGTAGCCCCAAAACAGAATCGGGGCAAATGCTGCAAATGCAGTTTAGAGACTGGAAGTAGTTATATATATATATGTATATAAACGTCTATATGTAGACAGATGCATCTGTGATGAATTGGGTTTCCACCTTGTTCGTTTCTTCAGCGCCTTTAGTAAAAAAAAATCCTCCAGGCAATTTGATTCAGGTCTTCAGCTTTTTGTTCAGTTTTTATTCAGTTTTAATAGAATTGCTTGATTCATTGTTGATTTTAACAGTCTCTAGCTGTGCATGTGCTTAACTATGGGGATGAAATTACTCTGTTAAGGTAAATGGACAAGCTGACTATGCATTAATGTCTAATAATATGGTATGCTGACATCAATGGCTCATTAGCAATTCTTGGCCAAGGTCCCAAAATGTCTCCCAGAACCAAACCAGACTAACAAAGGATAACTTATGGTTCCAGTGTAAAAGCTGTTTTTTTTTCCCGGTTTGTTAAATACCAATTAAAGGTGAAGATGCATATTTACTCATGCTTGCCCTTCCAGCCAACCTTATGTTAGCGATGCTTGGTATTGCTAATGCTTCCTACATTATAACAGTGGCTACATTTCAAAAGTACTTAATTTGCAGTAAAGCGCTTTGGGACATCCTAAGGTCATGAAAGGTGCTATATAAATGCAATTTCTTCCTTTTATAAAATTTGTGTTAAGGCAGCAGAAAGAGTGCCAGAGGTCCAGTGTAGAGCTAAAGACATTGGCCTGGAAATTGTTCATAAAATAATGGCAATGCTGACAGGGCTTACCGTTATTTCAGGGCTTTTGTTTGAAAGCTGTGCGGGAAGGACAACTCGCCGGCTGATTGAATGGACCAGCATGAACTTGCTCTTCTGCCCAGCTGGAAACAAACTAATCTCTCCATTTAAAAAAAGTACGCTGGCTTTTTTAGGTAAAAACTAACTTTTAACGGCATGTTAAGTTGGAATGGCTGCCAAACAAACTCTCTGGCACTGAAAATTAGCTTTTAAAAATGTGGAGTCTCACTGCTTCCGATTTTAATTGTTGTTGGACATTTATAAAAAATAAAAAATAAAAAAACATTTTTTTATCTTTTTCTGTCTCTTTTATCTCCATCTTTTAATTTGATATTTCTTACCCTCTCTTTATTTTGCTTACTATGATTCCTTCTATGATTCTATTGCAGGCAATTGGGACTAGCTTAGTGGTATAAACTGGGCGACATGGACATGTTGGGCCGAAGGGCCTGTTTCCATGTTGTAACTTCTATGATTCTATGATACTGTAACTGATTTTACAATTGAATGTAACTGATTTTACATTCAATTTACTGTTGTAGCTTTCACTTCCTGGTTCTGACTCTGTGCGGCTAATCAAGGATGTTTCTAGCTAATTAGTTGAGGGGAGAGAGAGATCCTTTCCCCGCTTTCACAATTCAAAGAAGCCTGGGAAAGGACGCTGCACTTTTTACAACTCACCATTAGATGAAGTTCCCGCACTAATGGCCACGAATAGTTTATAACTAACGAGCAGTGGGCAACGTTCGTTCACCGCTCAGTGCAATTTCCGGGTCATTGTAAAGGAGTGGCTGTATTGTTTCAGTCTACACAGCAGCACAAATGGATCAGCATGGACAGGTTGTTAGTGGTGAAGTAACAGAGGAGCGCCAAAGAAATTCGAGTCCATAAGTAGGTGGTCCACCAGAATCCACTACTGGAGCACTGTGTCTATTATCCATAACGGAGCTACCTCAATCTTGCCAAGAAGCAAGGTATGAGAGGCTAGACCTCAGTTTGGAAACTATACATGAATGACCTCCAGCCAAGGAGCAATGTCAGTGACAGTAGTAAAAGTAATGATGACACTCAACTTTTTTACCACAAACTATTGCCAGGCAACAGCAAGGATTACCCAGGTTACACATGCCATATTCAACATGCTGATGGATACAGTAAAATCTCTCGTGAGGAGAGACTGAAAACCTTTTAATGTATCATCCAGTACACTCATGTAGCAATGAGGCACCCGTACAGTAAACCATGGCATTCATTAACAGAAAAGAATACTACTCAGTGAACCACTGCCAAGAAAATCTGCATGTGAATGCACAGTTTGTGCAATGCTCGTAATTTCCATATCTTAAGGGAATCATGAATTCTCCAATTATTTTCTGGTGAAGACAAGTTGGATTGTTTTCTCTTTGTATATATAGATTATCCACTCAAATTGTGGCTCGTGACACCGTAACACAATCCCATACTCACTATCCAAGAGCCTCCAAAGATGTACATTTGAGAGGCTAGAACATTATTGAGGAGACAGTTGGTATGCTCAAACAGTTCTGAAGTTTGGCCTCTATAGTTTGGCCTGGAGAGACTTGGCAGCATGGTAGTGGTGTGTTACATGCTGCACAGCATAGCTGAAGAAAGAGGCAAAGGACAGTTTCAGCCATAACACAGATGGAGGAGGAAGGAGCATTGGATGATGGTGAAGAGCTAGCAGAAGCTCAGCAGCCACTTCGGGAGCAGTATGGGTTCGCTCAGCTCTGTTGACCAGACCATTCTTTACACAACATTTACTTCTTTTATATATATATAAATGACCATTCCTCAAGTTGTGCTATTTATTGATTTCCAAAGTGAACAATAATTCTAAAGTTTAAGATGATGTGTTGTATCTTTATTAAAAATAGTAGTGAACATGTAGCATGTGTTAGGGTCAGCTGTGGCTCAGTGGGTAGTACTCTCGCCTCTGAGTCAGAAGGTTGTGGGTTCAAATCCCACACCAGGAACTTGAGTACAAAATCTAGGCTGGCACTTCAGTGCAGCACTGAGGGAGTGCTCCATTGTTGGAGGTGCTGTCTCTTGGATGAGATGTTAAACCGAGGCTCCGTCAGTCCTCTCAGGCAGACAGAAAAGATCCGATGGCACTATTTTGAAGAAGAGCAGGGGATTCCTCCCCTGTGTCCTGGACAATATTTATCCCTCAACCAACATCACTAAAACAGATTATCTGGTCATATATCTTGTTACTGTTTGTGGGACCTTGCTGTGCGCAAAATCGGCTGCCGTGTTTCCTACATCACAACAGTGACTACACTTCTAAAGTACTTCATTGACTGTAAAGTGCTTTGGGACATCCTGAGGTCATGAAAGGCACTATATAAATGCAAGTTTTGCTTTCTTTCTTTAATGTGATGTGCTGCTGTGCCTATCCCTTGTGATATGTGAATTTTTGTGCTGTGGTATTTCTACTCTACTACACTGAGGTGACAGACTGCTGGAGAGATTGTGAATGCTTCCTCAGTGGTCTTCTGTGGACCTGGTTGTAATTCCACTTAGCTTGAGGTAGTGCTGCTTGTGTGTCAAGAGTTGACTGTCCAGTTCCAGCTATGCAGCTTGCTTGCTATCTTTTGTTGCTTGTCCAGAGGCACGTAGAGGCATGGGACTGGTGACAACTTGAGACCCACCTGCTTGCTCAGTACCAAGAGCTGCATGGCCCTGCTGGAGATTGGGTCATGACATTGGCCACTGCCCTGTTCGAGTACAGAGCACTGCACTGCCATGAGATCTCTGAATGTTTCACTTGTGATTCTCTGGAGTCCGTCCCAAGCACACTGCAGATGGCTGTTGTTGAATCATGGGTGTAAACACCTTGACATCTTTAATGGGGGAATTCCTGAAAGATGCTCCAACTGTGCTTGCTGCTTTTATGCCTGAGGAATCTCCTGTTGATGCCACTGGCACTGTATGCTGTGTAATGACAGTCCACTGAGCAGTCCACTTTTTCTTCATAACCATATACAACTGGTTAGCAGAATCGACAAGAGTGGCAAACCTAATTTGTGAGGTGGTCTGCAAGGAGGCAAGTGATTGATGCACCTGTTTGTTCACAGGCAGCCTGGAGTGCAGTTCCCCCTGACCCTTGGTCCTTTAGCAGCGTAAACATGACTGTAGTTTGCCTAACACTGTAATAAAGCAAATGTACTGAAGTGATATGTAGCATGACTGACATTAGGTAAAATGTATTACTGATGCTGAAGGATACAATACAATATTACACATATGCAATGATTGTAATACTATTTACTTACCACTTTATAAACCTTGTTTATGATGCAAATAACGTTGTCCTTCCCTCCTCAAAACCTCTCATTCTTAGCTGTTTTTAGCCCTGCATCTCTAGGTGGATTTACAGTATTTGCTTACTCTACAAGTTCATTTATTTATTTTACTCTCCTTCCCTCCCTAAACATTTTTCTCAGTTATTTAGATTATTATAAGACTATTTTCTTCTTCCCCTTACTCAACACAGTGGATATGTAATTCTTTCCGAAGCTGGTTTAATGCTACACCAAGGAGTTTTCTTTCCTACATTTGAGCGTCTAATGAGCAGCGTGAATGAACAGGTGGTTATTTGCGATGGTCCTGTCATGACTGGCTGACTGACTAAAATGGCAGTGTCTCTGGCTCAGCTTCAAACCGCCTCATAAACATGCCCCTCTGGCCCTGGAAAAATCAGTCCCCCTCAGCAATGCACAAAAACCACCTAATACAGGAACAACACCTTTAGCTCAGAGTTTTTATGTAACAGTTTAACTGCTACACAATGCTGAAAAAATTATATCTGTATTTTTTTTGCTTTTTGTCACCTGCGAATCATGATTGTCGTTTGCAAATTTTCTGCCGGGTTGTCATGTAACAGTGGATGTTGTGGTGCAGGCAGAGAGACATGAATTCTCGAACTACCATGAGACATCTCCCTCACACACAAACTGGATTCAACAGGAGCAGAACCCCGTATAAAACACTGGAAAGAAGAATGTCTTTTTAGTTTTGATGTTTGCTGTTGCTGTTCACACCTCACAACTGTTTGTGCCTTTTCTGTCTGGTTGTCATGTGACATGCCGCACTTCGGAGAAGGTGAAAAATTTCAAATCTTATGATACATCAAACACACGTGCACATACAATTTGACAAGAGAGAACAATCCCATTGAAGAATGCAAGTTTTGAAACAGAGCCCAACTGAAGGCCCCAAGCCACAAAGAGTTTTATGGGTCGGTGTAGTCGGGGATTTCAGTAGGATAGTGGTAACCTCTCCAGCTGCTGCCTCGGCTGAGATCAGATAACTGAACAATTAAGCCCGGGACTTTCCTACTCTGAAAGGTTCAGTTCTACAATGAGGCTTTGGGGAGTGAGATCTGAGTTTAATTAATATTGATGGGGGGAGGGGATATGAGTGAATTTATACTAATATATACGGTGTAAAACAAATCTGAACTTTTTTGGAATTTTCCAACCAGTGACTTCAGTAAGCTCAGTGAGAATAATAAAAATCTTTTGGAAGCCAAGAATTATATATTTAGACTTCAAATGTGACAAAACATTTATTTTCCAGGAATTTTGGTTTCGACTAATAGTGCTTCTTTTGAGGTATGTTGCTTTTCCCCCTATTCTTTGCCAAATACAGTATAAAAGCCTGTCTGACTATGGGCTATTAAATACTATTTCTGTCTCTTTTGAAGGAACCTAATTGGGGCCGTGGTTTTCCCAGTGAAGTCACATGTCCAGATGAATGAACCAGGATTCCATTTTGTTCCAATTTACTTTGGCTTTCTTTCAGTTTCTTCTGTGCTTGGACTTAGCAGCCCTTTTGGTTTGTTTTCCTGATTTAATATTGCTGTGAGAATGCTTGGAAATGGAACTTGATCTGGTGCCTCTGTCCTCACTGTGTAAATAGAAAGCAAATTGATTTCAGATGAGTGTGTATTCACTCTCCAGTGTCAACAGCCAAAAGCTTGAGGCTGGAAATGAATGTCAGCATGCACGTGCAACCCCACCCACATATAAATTCAAAATATGCCTTGAATTTAAGGGATATGGAGCAACGGTGGGTAAATGGAGTTGAGGTACAGGTCAGCAATGATCTTATTGAATAGCGGAACAGGCTTGAGGGGCTGAATGACCAACTCATGCCAACTCATGTTCCTATGCATTGAGCTTTCAGATAAGTAAACCTAATTCTACATTGGTGAAATGTGAAGCACAGACCAAAAAAGGGCCCTTCAACAACAACTACTATTACTACTACTGCTTGCATTTATATAGCGCCTATAACATAGTAAAATGTTCCAAGATGCTTCAAAGGAGCGTTATCAAACAAAAGCAATAAAGCAAAAACTTCAGCCCGTTAAACCTATTCTTTGCATAGATCCTGTCCCATAATGGATACTACCATTTATTTAATCTTCTGAGCAAAAGTTTTGCAGAATTTCTCCTTAATTTCCAGAGATAGTTGAGCAAAATTCCATTTTCTCAATCTACAGTTTCATTTTAACTCTTCAAGCCTGGCTGGTTATTTTCCACAGTGATATTTCCATGGTTCCTGCAGCACAAGAACGATCATGTGCTTGGAATATTTGACTATCTCTGTTTATAGTGATCTCTAAAACCTTCAATACTATTCCTAACCAAGCAAAGTTGAGCCACTAGTTTCATAATTTATAGTTAACCCAGTTTCATAGTTAACCCAGCTTGCATATAAGCAGCACACATAAGTACAAACGCAGTAAACAGTCACACATGAACTTGGCCATTGGAAGTTCTACCCTTGACTATCAAAGCTGGAAAAGGATTTCCTTTCCTAGCATTGGCATCTATTACCTTGATGACAATTAGCTTACCAAAACATTTTAAAGGAGCATTTCAGCCACAGGACTATCCACATGTCTCTCATGTTTGTACAAAAATATCTCACCTCAGTAACATTAAAAAAAAACACCAGGTTTTAACCAAAATTCATATTTGCGTAGTTTACAAAGGGCTCATCAGGCTCTTCCTTCTCATTTTGAACCTGGGCCTTCTGGAAATTATATGTTTCCATCTGGAAATTGTATGTATCCAGATCTACAGCCCTATTACAAGCTGATCCCTTCTCCAGCAGGCCTACTCTTTTATTATTAAACAAACAAAACTGGTCATGAATCTGTCTTCCTGTACTAGGTTAACCCTCAGAGGACTGCTGCTGGAATAAGCTTGTGATGCTTTTATGCAGCCAAAGAAAAGGTGAATTAGACACTGTATTGTGATGCTATATTTTGTAATGGTGAATGCTGTTTTTTGGAAGGATAACTTAAAAAATTAATAAATAATTGCAGATTCTAGGTAATGTAAATTTTTTTCAACTTGTTTAATTTCTTCATTACTGCCTTTGGTTTGCAAAATCTACTGTGGTTTGTCTCATTGAAACCAATGGGGAAGTAAAACTGAGTGACTTTCCCTAAACAAGCAGCAGCTTTCAGGTGAATTTTGTGGTTGTGCGTTGCATTTTTCTAAAGAAGGATCAAGGGCACTCTCCAGATGTATTTTGTGTTTAAGTTGTGGGCACATCTTTGAATCCAAAATGGTTTAATGGAGTTCTCTTCATGTTAAGTTGTTTTACTACATTTAATGCATCCTGTTGTGACCTCCTCCACAATCACTTGTTAGTGGATTACAGCTTTCCTAAGATTGAGTGAACATCAAGGGGAAGACCCCATCTCTCTTCAAAAAGCTGCAATAAAACAAAGCTTTAAATTAATGTGCATGAACAGGATTTTAGAGGTGATCTAAATGCCAAATGAAGGATACTGTACAGGGAAGTGGCTGGCCAGGAGTGATTGAGGCACAGGATGAGGGATTGATGACAATGAAGTGTTTTATGTTTATCATCATTTTCTCAAAATCTCTAGTGATAACACCATACATGTCCTAATACCATACATGAATTAACTTGTAATAGTCTTTATTATAGACTGGTTCGTATATAAAAGGTATCTAAGTACTAGCCCTATAATTACTAGTATAAGTGAGATTTTGCTATGTATGAATCATCCACAGAGAGACAGCATTGGAAAGAATTGTTTAAAGGGACAATGTGGATTTGGAAGTGGTTACTTACCATTCACTGAATGTATTCAGCTAATGTGAAGCTATTGTCAACCAAGCCAATCATGTACTGGGAGACAGTCCAAGGACATTTGATTGTGTTAAAACAAGTTATTGTAACCTTATAGCTCATCATGAGGTTACATTTAGAACATTGTGTGTAATTTTGGATATCCTATCTTTCTAAAGAGATTAGTGCGTTGGAAAGTGCCCAGAGAAGAATGACTAGAACATTTCTGGTTTTGGGGCTTTACGTTCCAGGGAGAGACTCACAGAACTTTTTATTTCAGGAACGATGATTGAGGAGACATTATCCAGGTTTTTGAAATGCTGAGAAGAATGGTCAATGTAGATATGAGCTGGTTATTTAACTTGGATTCTGAATGCAGAACTCGAGAACATGCATATCTAATGAACAGGTCTCAAGCGAGACTTGAGATCAGGAGTGGGAGCCCTGGCTGTTTATTTTTTCACACCCTAGTTCAGGGCCACTTAGGCCAAATGTAGTATCCCCACTGCTGCCCCAGATGAAATCAACAACTCAGTGGACACAAAAGATTAAACCTGGGACCTTCCTGCTCTATCTGGCTTAGTGCACCCTGGGGAGGAGGGAGTTTGCATTTAGTCATTGGATGTCCCTTCAGTTGGGGGTTTTCAGCAATACTCATTAATAACCCTCCCCCCGCCTCCTCTGACACCTTAGCTCAGCCCCTGCCATATTGGTTGCCATGGAAAGTTTGTGTCACATAGGCCCATGATGCTGGGTAGGCTGAAAAGCATAGGATAAAAGACGATGTGAATCAAGAATTAGTGGTTAGATAATGCCAAGATTGCATTTTAAAAGCTTTTAGATTGTAGGAAGAAAGGAAGACTGAGGTCCTGGAAAAGAATGCCATTGCAATTCGTTCAACACAGTGAGGCTGTAGGAGGAGGAGCAATGATAAAATAGATTGTTTTAAGCTTAGGAGGAACAAGAGAGGAATGTTCAGAGGAGAAAGGACCATAACAAGTAGAGAGCGAGGAATGGTTGCGACATAGAGAGATTTTTTTGTGTATATTTGCTAACGTAAATTTTTTTACAAATATTTGTCCCTGTAGCTGTTCACAAATTAAATAATACTTAGTGATTCACCATTATACTCTGGCTCCCTCGTGCTATTGACTTCAGTGGGTAGGAAAATTGGGCGGGTGTATAATGGAGGGCCGACCCACTATCGTGTTTTCTACCGCCACTAAAAGTGACCAACTTCATTCAATCCCATTCCATCTCACTGTTAATGGTTTATATTAAAGAAATGATCATGCGAAGAACAGAGAGGCTGAAGCATGAGAGAGGCAATTGGGCAGATCCATTATTTAAGGTCCAGCAAGAGTGTTATCATTTCCCCCCTGCTTTTGCCAAAAGTAAAATTGCTAATTATTACTAATCCCTTTACAACAAAACTTTATCAGGACTAGTCCATTTTGAAGGGTAGTGGTGAGTACAGCAAGAGCTATTGACCTCTCTGTCTCATGGTGTGTGATCACTGCACTATGTGGTAATGAATGGAGTATTACAAGGCATCTGAATAATATATTTCTTAAACGAAAAGTACTTTCTGATTGCCCCAGAAAGGCCCTAGTGGCTTGCATTTTTGTTAAAATGCTGCCCTTTGACCTTTCAGCTCGTGGAGGAAATGGTCTCTGAATTTCTTATATATCACAAGAGGCCATTTCCTTCCTCCATGTGCTGAAGGCAGTGCAAAAGTGAGCTGGAAGAGCATTTAAATATTCATTTATATTTATTTGTCAGAATTACATGAGGCTTCATATCTCTGGATAAATTGAATTAATCCTTGTTTGGTATGGGCTTTATAAACCATGCTAGAGACGCCCTCAAAAATCTTAACCACTACAAACTTTATAGCATTCAGTAGATCTTAACATCCCTCCCCTCTAAATTAAAGGGAAGTTTGCTTAGTAACATCAAAATATGTGTCTGTAGTGACACATCCTGTTTATTACTACTTTCTGCTGCCTTTCCTGATCTGTCCTTACTTTCCTGGCTATGGTTTTTTTTTCCTACTCCTTTGTCTACCCTCTCGAATGCTTCAACTTAATCTTTCTGCTTCTGCTTGCTATGGAGATTAGAGAGAGTTTGAGGTACCTTGTGGGTTATGAGGCAAGCCCCTTCTGCGTAACATTAATGAAACTGATGGCTACACAGAGCCATTTCACCGAGACTAAAGAGGATGTCTCCTGCACAGAACTATACCTCACCCTCAGGTGCAAACAGCAGTGGAAAGACAACACAGGGACCAAAAAGGTGGAGATGGGGCAGGAGAAACCAGAGGTGAGAGAGGAAAAGCCAGAAGAAACTCTCCAATATTAATCTAAAATTATTTCATTCAACCCTCTCCAGTTGCAATCCACAGATTACACTTCCATGGTCCAATGAGATTAGGGCCATTGTATTCCATAGGGCATTTGTGACTCAATCTCCAATTCACTTAGTAAGTAGATATTCATCCAGTTTCTTTGTCTTCTATCTAAAGTATGATTCATGAGAGCATACTTGTTTCAACTGCAGAGGAAGATTTGTGTTGAAATCAATTGGAAAAGTAACCAGATGGTGCATTGTTTATCTGCCTATCCATTGTAAATGAGTTACATTTGTAAAAACTCCATGTGTAAGCCCAACATTCTCTGACAAGAGGGTGTTGCTGGCTTGACTTTGTGCTGTTGCTCTGTACCAGCCACCAATGGACCTTTTGCAACCCTGTTGTTCAATAGATAATCACTTAACCTGGTTGTAAGTTTTACAGAGCACAAAATTCTCCAGTTTGTGCCAACGTGAAGGATAAATGCCAATTAGGACGGCCATTCAGCCATTTCAGATCATTCATCCAGAAAAGAAAGCCGACAGTCCCTTCATCAAAGCATCCAACTAGCTTGACCTGCATCACCCTATCTGGGAACCTCTCTCATGTACAGATCCCTCTTTGTGGGAATTTTTCATATCAGCCTACATTTACTGTTAACCAGTTTGAACATCTGCAGCCTTGACCTCACTGTTATGACTTACCCTGAACTAATGTTCTGGTTCTGCCTTTTCCTCACCATTCAGTATCTTCGCATATGTTTATACTACAACTTTATTCATCACTGCAAAGCAGGTTCTGCTTCATATAGATATTGCAGTATAACTCCAGAAGCGTTGCCCAACTCGACTTTGGAGCTCAGTGCTGTGACTACTACCCCATGGAGGAGGTAGTCTTGTATCAGGTTTGACATTACATGCATGATAACGCCAGTGTATTATCAAACTTAGTTGGAAAAAGTGCTGAGGGGATCCTTCCCATCAAAACATTTATATTTAAATGGTGGGAGTAAGTAGGCAACAGCAGCCGTCTTTCCTAGGCAGGAGAACCACAGTTGACATTTTACTAATGTGTTCAGGGTAGTAATGATTCTAATTTCCAGATTCTTTGACCCTTGGCCACTCTCATATGTTTCTGAAGTTCCTGCATTCTTCTCAGTGGATCCCCACATTTTTCTTGCTACTGGTTTTGTAGAGTTCATTCCTCTTTCTCATTTAATTTCTGATCTTGTTTATCCATTTAACGTCATGCTTGGTTAGCATATTTTTGCTGGTCCATTTTTCTTCTGAATGCTTCTGAAGGTATTCCATTTGTCCTTGAATAATAAGCAGTTTCCTCCCAGGCGATTTATTTCAGCTCTTCCCTCATACCCTTGAATGTGGCCCTCTTAAAATTGTACACCTGAGTATTGATTCTTGGCATTGCTGAATCCCAGAGGATTTCAAATTTAATAATGTCAGCCAGGAGTACCACGATTTCCCTTCTCTCTCTATGCTGTCAAGTTCACTCATTACCAAGTTAATCAGAGGACTTTCTTTATACACTGGATCATGAACCAATTCTGCATTATTTCTACTGACTGAAGCTCTAAACCATACCCCACCAAGCTGCACTACAGTCAGAACTTTTCACATAAATGAGGTAGCTGTGCCAAGCACAAGGCTCAATATCCCCAAAGAACATGAAGTTTACCCAGCAAGGTTAGGAGAGGTCTGACACTTCAGTTCCCAATGTCTGTGATGGATGAGGATACAGCCTTTTAAAAAAAAAGGAATGCTGGAGGGCATACTTAAAAACTTTATTTGAACCTCTCGGTCATGGAAAGAAATAAGAGGCAATTGTGCTTGAGGGCGTAAGATTAATCAAAGTGACAAGATCAAGAGGTAAGAGAATTAAATGGCAACCACATCAAAAGTGACATTTCATCTCACAAAGGGTCTGTAGGCAGGCCAACATTGGGGGAGCCTACACTGTAAAATGCCATTAACGAGACAAAGATCTTTTGTCTAAAATTGCCTGCAATCAGTGGGCACAGAATGGAGTCTGTGCTGACTGTAGTGTGTGGAAGAGCTATTGCTTCCCCACACCACCCTGCCAGTGTCTTAGTTTCTTATCTTTGCTGTTAATTTCACTAAATGAGAGATATTACTGTTTTCTGAAATAGTTGCATGTATTTTAAACATTTTTGAGAGTAAATGATTTGGGGAAAGGCAAGCTGGTGCAGCTTGTTAATGTCCTGTGCTCAGATTGATAGTTTGCAGATTTGTATCAGGTCCCCGGTTGTTAAGTTATCCAATCTAAGTCGTGGTCTAGTGTGGAGGCATTGAGTGGAGGGTGGGCACAGCCACACAGAAGAAGGCAAGGAGCTTTTATTGGATGGCTGTACTGAGTCATTAGGGGAAGCCTAGTAATGGTCCTATTGGTATGGGGAAAGTCTACAGTACAGGACGATTTTAGGGGAAAATATAAAAGTGCCTCACAAAAGCAACTTTTTTTTAAAAAAAAAAGCTTCACCTGTAATTAAGTGTCCTGGCAGCATGTACACATGTTAAAAGGGGAAAAGACACATAGGTTAGAGAGATTCCTGTATTTTACAAGAAAAAATATGTCTCGAGTCAGTGCAGGAAGGAAAGTCCCAAACCGGCTAAATCAGCTTGCTTTATCATAGAATCATAGAATTGTACAGCACAGTAGGAGGCCATTCAGCCTATCGTACCTGTGCTGGCTCTTTGAAAGAGCTATCCAATTAGTTCTACTCCTCTGCTCTTTCCCCATAGCCCTGCAAATTTTCCTTTTCAAGTATCCAATTCCCTTTTGAAAGTTGCTATTGAACCTGCTTTCACCACCCATTCAACTAGTGCATTCCAGATCAGAACAACTTGCTGTGTCCTCTGGTTATCGACTCTCCTGCCACTGGAAACACTTTCGCCATATCTGCTCTATCCGAATCCTTCATAATTTTGAACATAATTTTAAATCTCCCCTTAACCTTCTCTGCTCTAAGGAGATCAATCCCAGCTTCTCTAGTCTCTCCACGTAACCAAAGTCCCTCATGTTTTCTGCCTGGTTCCAAAATGCTGCTTCACTTTCGCCTCCTGCTCCCAGAAGAAATAAAACCACACAAATAACAGAGTGGGTAGATTAAATATTTGGGACACATTTAGTGGGTTATGTTTCTTCATTACTTAGCAAATTATCACCAGAGCAATATCATTGCTCATGTGTAGTCTTCAGTTATGCACATACAGGGAGTCTCACAAGGAAAAAGTCCACTGCCATTTAGGAAAATACAAGGAAAAACTGCAAAGTCTACAAGGAAAAGCAGTGTACATGGATAACATACTCAGCTCCATTCATCTAAAAGGAAGAGATATAATTTGTTTTGTAGTACAAATCAAATCTTTTTGCAAAATGCTGCTTTAATAGTTACAAGAATATGAGTCCTTATGACTGATTGAAGAGCTCAGTATATCACATTTGTTCTGGCTCCACTCTAGTTTATAGATAAATACGTAACCCGTTGTTGGTTCAGAATCTGGCCAGGGTTTGTCGATCTATTCCTTCGAACATAAACATGCATTTATTATTGTACATTTAACGTTAATTACTGAACCAAGCCTCTGTTGTCAAAATCCAACATTTGTTGCGCCTTTTATTAAAGCCCAGTGTTGAGAGCCCTGAGTGTGAGCTGCAAATGTAATAACTTAAATTATATTCCTCTCTTCACTGGACGGTGCCCTGGATTGAACAGATTACGAGGAGTATGTCTGAGATTTTGCTCACGGAGGACAGGAGAACAATATAAATTTGATACACAGATCACTAAAATGTAGTAGGTACAAAAAATAATCAAATAATAGCGGTCTAGAATGTAATGGGGAGAAAGTTTTGCTACAGCTATACAAAGCCCTTTTAACCACATCTGGAGTACTGTGTACAGTTCTGGACACCGCACCTTAGAAAGGATACACTAGCCTTGGAAGGAGTGGAGTGCAGCGCAGTTCACCAGAATGTTTACCAGGGTTCCAAGGGTTAGATTATGAGGCGAGATTATGTAAACTAGACTTGTATTCTCTGGAATTAGAAGGTTAGGGGATGATTTGATTGAGGTTTTTAGGATTTTGATAGGGTAGATAGATAGAAACTTTTTCCGCTGGTGGGGGAGTCTAGGACAAGGAGACATAACCTTAAAATCAGAGCCAGGCCATTCAGGAGAGAAGTTAGGAAACACTTCTTCATGCAAAGGGTTGCAGAATTGTGGACCTCTCTCCCACAAAATGCAGTAGATGCTAGCTCAATTAATAATTTTAAATCTGAGATCGATAGATTTTTGCTAGCCAAGAGTGTTAAGGGATATGGAGCCAAGATAGATGGATGGAGTTCGGATACAAATCAGCCATGATCTCATTGAATGGTAGAACAGGCTAGAGAGGCTGAATGGTCTACTCCTGTTCCTATATTCCTATATAGGAATCTAAAGTTTATTACATGCTGGATTTTGAAATTAATATGATCACTTCACTGAAAGACCCATTAGATTTCTGAGTTGAAGATTTCCATTGATAATGTAAATCCCCAACCCAAATTAACCCTATAGATTCTCAAGAAAATGAATAGGGGAATAATGGACTTTTAAAGTGGATCTACACTATTAATATGCCCCAACATTAATTGCTCAATACTTAGCTGAAGCATATTCTAACAGCAGGACCCAACTTTTAAGAAAACATCTAAATCATGGTTTTATTTTATTTTAAATAGATTACTGCAGAGCTGCAAACTACATGATGGGCGCGTCTGTCTTTGGGGTCCTGATTCCAAAATAGTGGCCCTGATCATGTTAGGGAGAGATGAGAAGAACTTGTATTTATATAGCGCCTTTCATGCCCTTGGGACATCCCAAAGTTCTTTACAGCCAATTAATTACTTTTGAAGTGCGGTCACTGTTGTTATGTAGGCAAATTTGGCAGCCCATTTGCGCACAGCAAGATCCCACAAACAACAGTGCGATAAATGACCAGATAATCTGCTTTGGTGGTATTGGTTGAGGAATGAATGTTGATCTCACTAGGAGAACTCACCAATTCTTCTTCAGATAGTGCCACGGAATCTTTTACGTGCACCCAAACAGGCAAACAGTCCTCGGCCTAATGTCCCATCTGTAAGACTTTACCTGACGATGCAGCACTGCCTCAGCAAAGCACTGAAGTGTGAGTCTAGATTATGTGCTCAAATCCTAGACTTAGGCTTGAACCCAAAACGGTCTGCCCCAGAGGTAAGATGGCTACCACTGTGCCAAGCTGACACGCATAGAGCAATAATCTATGTATATTGTACTAAAGTTCTTGCGAATGCAACAATTTCCTGTCCACATATTTCATTTCCTGTTGTCACAATTTTCGGCCAATATTTAACATCAAAAATGACTATGCAATCAGTTATAATGGGAATTCCCGATGTAAACAGATCCTGATGGCACTGTAGCTACAGGCAACGGCCACTAGGTGATGATGTAGCTCTACTGTAACCTGTACAGTCCCCGCCACATATACCGTCCATGCTTACCACGGGCAGCCGCCTATATTGGGCAAATGGCACTAACCATTTGGCATTACCATAGGAGTCAATTACAAAGGCGCAGCTTATAACGTATTAAGCGCACCGACTATATCGGGCAGTTCAGTAAGTACTTACCCTGTACTTACTGATTTAAAAGGCGCTGCTGATTTTAGCCAAAGTCGGGTCTTCAAGCAGTTTGAATCAGCTGTTCGCATCTTGTTAAAGTGCGATTACCTCAGCGATGAGATCCTGGATGCATCTGTTAACAGTTAGGAGAGGCAGTTGCTAAGTGAGATTTCCTGTTTTTTGAAAAATATGTTGGTTATGTTTGAGTTTTGGGTTTACCGTCCACCGTGTAAAGCGGGCAAATCGCGTTAACACCAACGCACCTCCTATAAGCGGTGGGGACTGTAGTTGCAGGCAGTGGCCACTAGGTGATGATGTACCACCAAAGCCTCTGACACACTGTGGTGTGATCATCTGGTGGTATTAATAATATAATTGCTGTCAGTACTCAGCTGGTCAGACACCATCTGAAAGAGAATGACTCTGACAAAGAGGTTCACTGGAAACATTATCCTGTCTTTCTGATCCAGGTGATGTGTATTTCTACCATTTTCTGTTTTTATTTCAGATTTCTATTGTTCACTTTTTTTCTTTCCTTTTTACCCCAGGCTAATTTTAGTTTCTTGTTGAAAATCCTGGGTTTGGATACCAGCTGTTCAGGCAAGAGCTGGACATTAAACCACTGGAACTTTTAATAATATTTAATTATGCCTTTAGGTTCCTTTAAGAACCGATGGAGTTCTGTATAGGTGTACAGTTAATGGAGTGAGTAGACTGGACTCTTGGCACAAAATAAAATCAACAAATTTTAGCTGACAGCTGGCTTAGAGATTTAATTTATAGTCAAGGAGCAAACTGTTCCTAACTTAGAAATCTGAGCTGCAACATTCAGTCTTCACAAGTTTCCCTTCACTTCTAATAGTTCACCCAATCTATTCCACAGTTCTTGAATTTAAATCAAAGTACCACTTCACAAAGAATACTCCTTTTCCCCCTTAAAATTTGCCCAGAATAGTAATCCAGAGGTAGAAATTTCTATATGTGCTCTTCCTATGATCGTATGGCTTGTCGATTTTATTCCTCTGAGGTCCAATCTCCACATGTTGATCTTTCAAACACTGGTCCATTTGCATTGAAATGATTTGATGCAAAAAGCACAAATAAAGGCAAAAGTCAGGTCTATTTGGTACTAAAGTAAACTGTGATTTGTCGCTTTACTTGAAGGTTTATGTTTGGACCTGAATGGTTCGGATGTGTTTTACTTTCCTCTGAGAGTAAGAAATATATTTCCAGTAGGCATGTTGCTGAGTTATTAATTTTACAACTTTGTGTTTAATGTCTAACTTTAGATTTCTCTGTACCAAAGACTGTTTTTTACCCAGAGGAAGGGCATGTAACCTGTGCCAAGATTTCTGCCAGTACATGCCGTGAGTTGACAACTTGGAGGCGTATACTAGTGGCGTGAGATGAATTGATCTCTAGTTTTGTCACAGTTTGCCCTCCTATCCTGTTGGTAACCATCTGGCCTCTCTCCATTGCTTTTCCTGATGGAAAAGTTGAGATTTGGAACACTCCATGTGGGGAACTTGAGTTCCACCTCATAGTGTTCCAACTAATGTTATGCACTTTGTTACAGAGCAAATCAATTTCATACGGTTATTTTTCCCCACAGGAGGTGACAATGGTGGTGGTGGGGTGGGGGGCGGGGCGGGGGTAGTGAAAGCCCTGCCTGTCTGTGCAAATGTCTAGTCTTCAAATATGTAGGATGTAAGTTTGCTTATCTCTTTGTGAAGTACTGTTTCTCTCCCTTCCATTCCCATTTCCAAAATTTGGCCTCTGCTATTGCTCGTGTGAATATGATCATAAACGGAAGGTTTTTGGTGAGGACAGGTTTACCTCCAGTACACTGGAATATCATGTTTTAGTGTATTTTTAATGATGTCTCTGTATTCCTTTTCACTAGATGTGGATGAATGTGGAGATAGCAACGGTGGATGCCAGCAGATCTGTGTCAATATGATGGGGAGCTACGAGTGCCGATGTCGGGACGGATTCTTCCTCAGTGACAACCAGCACACCTGCATCCTGCGGCCTGAAGGTCAGACTCCATCATCTTTTAACGTAAATGTCATCTGATTGAAAATAAATTGAAGTGGTTTCACTTCGATTTTACATTACCTTTATTTCTCATAATTGCTTCTTCACAGAACTGATCTCTTCCAAAGAAACAGCTAGCCCTTGAATCTGACTGAGGGAATGACTGTTTGGCGGCTGCACTGGGTCCACTGGCCAAAGTGTTGTCCAGTTACCTCGGGGCACATAAAGACCAATGTAGGTCTCACTTTTCTGTAGAAAGGATCTGAGAGCAGACAGCCAAAAACTTCCACTCTGTCTCTATAACCAGCCCCTCGTGAGATGAATCTGCAAGTGGTACGCTTGTGGCCAATATGAAGAGGGTATCTACAGCTTTTCACTTTTGGTTGAATAAATAAGGAGAAACTGTTTCCACTGGCAGGAGGTTCGGTAACCAAAGGGCTCAGATTTAAGGTAATTAGCAAAAGAATCAGAGGGGAGTTGAGGACAATTTTCTTTATGCAGCGAGTTTGTATGATGTGGAATGCACTGCCTGATAGTGTGGTGGAAGCAGATTCAATAGGGAATTGGATATATACTTGAAAAGGAAACATTTGCAGGACTATGGAGAAAGAGCAGGGGAGTGGGACTAATCGGGTAGCTCTTTCAAAGAGCCAGTACAGGCATGATGGGCCGAATGGCCACCTTCTGTGCTGTAAGAGTCTATGATTTGGTTATTGTGCTACAGAAGCAACCTATTGAAATGCTGCAATTTTACTAGGATTTGACTGTGAACTTCCTTTGACTTAGATATTGTATAAATGCGTAGGCTTCAAGGAGATCCTGAACATTTACCTGAGGAAGGAGAGAATCTCCGAAAGCTTGTGAATTTAAAATAAAATTGCTGGACTATAACTTGGTGTTGTAAAATTGTTTACAATTGTCAACCCCAGTCCATCACCGGCATCTCCACATCTTAGATATTGATGTCACCTGTAGGTCTGTTTGTGAGGAACATTACTTTACAATTTGCCCTGTGGGAGGAAGCAAACACCAATGGATTAGATACACCAAGCATCAGTTTATGATTGTGTTGGATGGTCCTCCTAATCATTTATTAATGAGCTGTTAATACCTTAGCAAACAACAGTTATTTAGTTGAACTGTTGATAACCAGCCTGTTACTTTGATGCTGAAAGCATCTAAATGGCAGCTCAGGAAGCAGTAGTGCCCAGTTTTTTATAGGGGCAGTCTGCCCCTGATTTGCATCTGGCACTAATAGAAGAAATCTGTATGCAGAGCCCTTTGACATCCATTTGAATGTCATTTACATTTTTGCGCCCTCTTCAGGTGTAGTCTGGTGCAGGCACCAGAAAAGCCATAGAGAAATTTCAGCTGCAGAAGGGGCAAAAGGATTAGTGCTCATTTTTCCTCGCTGTGGCACCCATTTGTCAGGTGGTATTTGTCAGCAGGGCCCATACTTTCTTCATCTTATCAAGAAAACTGAAGCCATTACGGAACTCCATGCCCTAGCCCTTGATTCCACCCCCCCTTCCCTGGCTGTTTATTCAGACTGAATCTGATGATGCACAAGCTCAGTGTTCAGTTTTATCCTGAGGCTGAGTTTCAAGCCTCACACCTTGGCCATCACCAAGACTGCCTGTTTCCACTTTCAAAACATTGCCTGCCCACACCCTTGCCTCACTCCCACTGTTGCTGAAACCCTTATCTATGCTGCCTTCATCTCCAGATCACCTTGATTACTTGAACATTCCCCTCGACGGCCTCCCAGGTTTTGCACTTCATAAACTGCATCTCAGCTGCTCACACCCTATTGCACGCTATGTCCCACTCCCCCATCACTATGCCCTCACTAACCTCCATTAGCTTCCCATCTCTCGACACTTAGAAGTCAAAATCCTTATCTTCATCTACAAGTCCCTCCACAGCTTCAGCGCTCCATATCTCTGAAATCTCCTTCAACCCTGCTCACCAGTGTGCCCTCTGCTTTTCTGACTCTGGCCTTCCTCATTTTCCTCCTTCACCCTTCTTTCTGCTCACCTTTGCTTTCAGAGCCTTCAGCCATCTCAGCCCCACACTCTCCCTACCCTTCTGCCTTGCTAACTCTATTTCCTCCTTCAAACGCATCCATAAAACTTAGCTCTATGACCACGCCTTCAGTCACATCCCTCAATCCTTCTCCCATCACAGCTCAGTGTCTGATAGTTGCCCTGTGAAGTGTTTTGAGACATTTTAATTACCTTCTGAACTTGCAGTAATCCTCACAAAAACTAATGTTTGTTGAAAAGAGCACCAGTTATTTGGTGCTTTTAATCCACTCATCTGTAATACAAACAGAATGAACTATCAGCGTCATTGGACTATCCAGCTGATCCCAATCACAAGAAAACCTTCTCAAGTCAAAAGTGAGTCGTCATATTGCACCAGCATGGAATAAACTGTGGGTTTCACCAATGGGAAGCTGATGCACTGAATCCTTTTCTGTTTTAAAGAGGCTGCATTAAAAAAAATTCCCTCAACATTTTATGAATGCGATGTCAAATTTGTAGAAACTTCCAATTGCAGTAGTCCTAAACTCCTGGAATTAAACCCAATTTTTAATGCGTTTAAATGAGGCAAATCAGTAGTTTGTCTATAAGAGTGTGATATTTCTGGTAGCCATTACAGAGCAGTAAAACTGCAAACCTGTAGATTTGAGTAGAAGAAATGAAGGGAGGCCATCCAGACAGAGAAAATGTCTTGTGGAGTTGCAATTGGCTCTGCCCCTCGCCACTGCCCAGAAAGTCTAGAGAGTCAGCGTCTCTCTACCTTTGGGCAGTTCAGCTATTTGGACAGCTCATTATATGTAAAATATAGTGATACAAAATGAATAGGCCCTTATACTTTAATGAAACCTCAAATTCCTAATGGTTTTTATAGCCTCTTGTAATGATATGTTCTGGGAAGCTGTGATTATGCTGTGATTTATGCAATACTATAAAAGCCACCTGCATAATGACTGCATAGTAGCAGAGTAGAATGTGGGAACATTATTTTTTTATTCTTGGAAGTTAATAAAATACTGAGCTCCTGCTTATGGTTTTCAAGTGATTTGCTACGACTATATTTAAGAGTAAGTTCTACATTCTCTGTTCAGGAGTAAGCTTGATGTTTGGATTTTCCTGTTGTTAATTGCTATGGTATTAAATTCCTATGAAGGACGAGCTGTTTTACTTATAAACACATTGTACATTAGCTGTAGTACAGCCATTAACCTGAGATACCCTTACACCTTTCCGTCCTGTAGTCTGCAGCTTTAATTAGGTGTTTAAACACCAGTCATATAAGCCCCCAAGGGGTTTAATTTCCCCTATTTAATGTATTCACTTAAATTCCTTTGCCCTCGATTTTAATGCAGTTGTTAAGCTAATGAAGGAATTTTACACAAGTACGTTAACCTGTGCATTACTAAAGGAAATTAAACCCTAGAATGTGTAGACAGCCTACTCCTAAATGACAGGAATGGGCAAAATGTCCTCTTTAACACTGCAGTTAGGCTTAAGATATTTGTATTCAGATACATTTGTTTTGGCTTACCAGAGGTCATTTTATGCTTTAAAGGTAATTAAAATGTTGACAGCACAGTGGCACTGAACTACAGCACTTGTTGCCATGACGCAAAGCTGAACACAAGTTCGAGTCCAGATCCGTCCAGTTCTAGATGTGAACCATGTCAAGTGGGGAGGTGGCTTCTCCCAGCAGGAGGGAGGAATAATCGGTGGGCAAAAGTCATGCCTGAGCAGCTATAAGTAGCATTGATGATGGGTAGAGAGCAGGCCTTGCACATATGTAAAGATGTTTCCATCTGTGGGGGAGTCCAAAACTAGGGGCCATAAATATAAGATAGTCACCAATAAATCTAATAAGGAATTCAGGAGAAACTTCTTTACTCAGAGAGTGGTTAGAATGTGGAACCTGCTACCACATGGAGTAGTTGAGGCGAATAGCATAGATGCATTTAAGGGGAAGCTAGATAAGTACATAAGCAAGGAAGGAATAGGATATGTTGATAGGGTGAGATGAAGTAAGGTGGGAGGAGGCTCGTGTGGAGCATAAACACTGGCATAGACCTGTTGGGCTGAATGGCCTGTTTCTGTGCTGTAAATTCTATGTAATATGCTCTTGGCCCCAGGCATTAGGCAGGAAGATGAAGAATGGGGGGCTAAAAAATACAAAAACTGAAAGGGAACTTATCTGAACATGTCCATTGTAGTCAAGTGTTTGTGGCACTGATCTAACCATGGACCTGGGTTTGAATCCAACCCATACTGATGGGATTAAAATCTCATGGTGCTGACCATAAGGACTGTACTTCACAATTTTGTGACAAATTTTAGTTTCGGAAAAAATTAAGATTATAGTTGCCTGCTAGAGAATACTCAAACTGGACTTGATTCAAACCTCGAAACCTCGGCCCATTGCTGAAAGGACATTTGAAGCCCACTGACCCATCCAGTCCCTGTGCCACATAAATACACAGACCCCTAAGTGCCAAGAACAAAGCTGAAAACCAACAATCTTTGAGTCTTAATGTTGCTGAAGACGTCCAAGGGCAGTTGGAACTGGTAATTGTGCAAGTTTTTGGAACCATCTTAAGATTTTCTTTTTGAACATTTAAAAGTTCTCTTCTATAATGAGTTATGAATGTCTCCAGTATTTAGTTTTGGCCATAGGACTTTATATTCACTGGGTGATTTCAATTTATTTGAGTCAGTCAATTTTTTTCCTGTGCAGTAATCTGGTTGACCTCTTACTCAGTCATATCAGCAGGGACCACTGGAGTGTGGGGCTATCTGACCATTGTCTTTGATCTTCTTGCCCCCCACCCCACAACTTTGTTTTAAGGTATGTCCCCCTTTCAGTCATTCCTCCATCAGAGCCATTTTCCAACTCCATGGATGCGCAGACAACCTGCTCCTCAACTTCTGCTAACCCCACTTGGTGACTGCCGCTCACCGTTTGGCTTCCAATCACGTCGCTTACCTCTTCAGCTGGACTTTCCTTCGCTGCAGGATGACGCCCCCTGAAAGCTACTACAGCGCGATGCATTTTTCATGATGGACTTGTTTGAGTTTACTTTGAGCAGCTGTTTGAAATTAATTAACTTTTTAAAAAAAAATTACGCCGTCGTGCATCTCTGTTTACAAACATCTGTTGCGACGGTATTCCCATAATTTTCACAGGATGTAGAGCACGCTTTTAAATCGTTGACATGGTTGTAGTTAATGCCCTTTGTCACTCTCTTCCCTTAGTATCCTGCTGCACACGGTTTGCTGTACTCAGTACAGTGGACTTATTTTTCTTTAAGTGTCAGCTGTGGCTCAGGTGTTGGGAGCACTCTTGCCTTTGAGTCAGAAGGTTGTGGGTTCAAGTCCCACTCCAGAGGCTTGAGCACAAAAATCTAGGCTGACACTCCAATGCAGTACTGAGGGAGATGAAAACCAACAATGTTTGAGTCTTAATGTTGCTGAAGATGCTAATGTTGAAGAAGTCCAAGAACAGTTGGAACCCCTCAGATGGATTTAAAAGATCCCATTGCACTATTTCGAAGAAGAGCCGGGGATTTCTCCCAAGTGTCTTGGCCAATATTTATCCCTCAACCAACATCATTAAAACAGATTATCTGGTCATTATCACATTCTGTTTATGGGATCTTGCTGTGCGCAAATTGGCCTTTTTTTTATTCGTTCATGGGATTTGGGCATCGCTGGCAAAGCCAGCATTTATTGCCCATCCCTAATTGCCCTCGAGAAGGTGGTGGAGAGCCGCCTTCTTGAACCGCTGCAGTCCGTGTGGTGAAGGTTCTCCCACAGTGCTATTAGGTAGGGAGCTCCAGGATTTTGACCCAGCGACGATGAAGGAACGGCGATATATTTTCATGTCGGGATGGTGTGTGACTTGGAGGGGAACGTGCAGGTGGTGTTGTTCCCCTGTGCCTACTGCCTTTGTCCTAGGTGGTAGAGATCGCGGGTTTGGGAGGTGCTGTCGAAAAAGCTGCCGCGTTTCTTACATTACAACAGTGACTACACTTCAAAAGTACTTAACTGGCAAATTGCTTTGGGACATCCTGAGGTTATGAAAGGCGAATATAAAATGCAAGCCTTTCTTCTTTATATACTGGGTGAAGCAGAATATTATTTTGAAGTCCTGAAGATGGCAGGAGTCTTGTTGACACTGTAGTGTTACAGAGGCCTTTCGGACTCCTGAACTGTCCCTGATGATTGAACAACATGTGATTATTACCTAAAAACTCTGACCGGTAATTAGAGGTTTCTGCTACCAGTGGAAGTTTCCTATTGTGGTTTAAATGAACATGGTGGGCATTGCTTCACGGAGACAGAGCCGCTAACTGACAAACATCTCACAACAGCCACACATTTTGATGCTGCAGTATTCAGCAGTTGCTGTAAAATATCTTTTTCTCCTATTGTATACATAGGAGTTTAGGGGATTAGGAACAGGAGAGTAAATAACGCAGCTCTGCAGTGCAAGTACACAAAGAAACCACACTTGTAGATAGGAGTTAGAGAAGTCTATATGACTACAGGAAACCCAAGGATAAAGATGGGAGGGGCCAATAGCTGATCTTCAGTGTAAAAAAAATTATATCTTTGTAATGAATGACACTGGAAAGAAAATTAACATTAACAGAGCAGGGACTTTGGACTGATTTTTGGCAGCTTCAACCCAGTTATATTGGGCACTCCTGCTGTTGGTTTCTTTTTAGGATCTTTAGGTCCTGGCTGGCTGAGGTAAGCACCTGTGTTTTGGCAGGACAAACTGGTGGCTGAGGGGGAGGGGGAGCGGGCACAGACTTTGTTACAGGCCTCTCGGCCCTGCCCATCTTCTCAGCAGTTCTGCTGTACTTTTGCTTTCTCTTGCCGGTATCTAAAAACTCAAGTCAGTACAATATCCTTTCGAGTAAACACTTACATACATCCAAATGAGTGCTGAGTGATTGCAGTAAAAAGTGCAACTGAAGCATTTATTATGTCCTGGATACGGGATGGATAAGTGTTTACATCTGGGAACCCACACAGATCCTATTTATGCAGCTCTCTTGGTCAAGTGGCTGAGGTCATTGTGTCTTTTTCTCTCTTTGTTTTGTCCCTTAGCCCCAGTCACTCCCATCTCTATGTTGCATTTCCTCCTGCATCATCAGGACACAACCTGCTGATAGAGGTGCTTATCTGCATTGCATAATTGCCCTGCTAAGTTTTTCCTTCAAACTAACTTATCCAGTCGACTGCTATTCACCAACCTGAGCTACGCCTCCTAGTATAAGGCACATGTAGAGGGGAAAAAAGCAAAACAAGGCAATTTTTTTTTTAATGCATTTTTCAGCATGTCTCCTAGGTATAGTGAGACTCCTGTTTGACTCCAGCTCAACAATGCCAATCCTAATGAAATCATTATCTAATTTATGTTCACAATATGGCTACTTCCACCATGCACTGGGCACGGCTCACGAGGATGAAGGATGGCAGCTAAATTTTAGGAAGAGACTCTTTGGATTGTGTTCCAGGAAAACAGGCAGTGACCCCACAAATGGGGGAGGGGGGCTAAAGAAGTTCTCAGTGGACTGCTCCTGCCCAACTCTGACATGAGCTTATGGTAGATACCAGACCAACTATTACAAATAATCAAAAAATTGTTTTTTCAAAAAGAGATCAT
Organism: Heptranchias perlo; assembly: GCF_035084215.1. Taxonomy (NCBI): domain Eukaryota; kingdom Metazoa; phylum Chordata; class Chondrichthyes; order Hexanchiformes; family Hexanchidae; genus Heptranchias; species Heptranchias perlo. The sequence goes on from NC_090351.1 coordinate 13,044,846, forward strand.
TATTATTCAAGGAGTAAGCCCCACAACTCCTTTTAAAAATTGCATTTGAAACTCTGGGAGAGTTGTGCTTTGTTCTGGAGTACAAAGAAGATGCATGCTGTTAATTATTAGGGTGATGTATCATCGAACACAGGATTACCCCGGGTTAATACAAGGTGAAAGCAAGCTATTTATTCTCAGTGATGGGACACTGTTCAGATTCAGAGATTACTCTGAGGAAAGTGTGCTGCTCAGATTCAGTCTGACAGAGGGGGTGCTGCTCTGGTTCAGATATTACTCCGAGTGATAAGATGAGGCTCTGGTTCAGAGATTACTCTGAGGGGCAGAATGAGGCTCTAGGGCAGAGATTACCATAAGGAGACTGCTGCAATATTTTGTTTGGTGACATTGCTGTAGTGACCCGTTCAATTAAGACTTGTTAATGTTGAAGTTGTGTTTGTGGAAGGCTTGTTTTATTCGGCATTCCGTAAGCAGTCATAGCAATGATAAAAAAGACTGGGACAGATAGAAGATTTTGGATAGGTGGACTCTTCCAACAGCCAGAACCCATCTCTTCTATCATTCAATTGATGCCATTTCACATCAATCCCTATAGTGGGTCTAATAAACACTTGTTATAGCACAAATTTAAGCAGTATTTCTCTTTTTTCCAGAGGGGGTCAGAGGGTTGGTTGGTTATTTTTCTCATCCCAATCTATAAATTTGCCCCACGGACCTTCTGCCGGTCCAGAGACGCCATTGCTGATGTTTTCTTGTCATCAGCAGTATCATTGTATGCAGCTTATTTTTAAACCTTGCCTTTTGCCAAACCGATCACCACACGAGCGTTCCCTCCTCACCGCCCGCCCCCCCCATCCGCCACTTAAGGATTTCACGTTGAACTTGTTCCAATGATGGGACCTGTCAGGGTTTGAGTTGACTGGAGCAGATCCAAACAATACATCAGCAGCAAAAGGTTACGTCTGACCTGCAGTATCCCAGATAATGGTGGCTAACAGAATGCTACAGATTTTTCAAAAGAACGTGAGATGCATCTAAAACTGTGGATCTGTCTTTTTTGTAGTGATAAGGCTGGCACATAATGTAAAATGTGTTTCCAACCTGTGCTTTTGGACCATTTGGAGCTTGCTTTGTACTAACAATCTGAAGGTTGTGCACTTCCTGTTCCCTGTATTGCTGCATTTTCTGTTCGTCTGACAGTGCTTTTTATCAAAGTCTAAGGGCAGGAAGCTGAAGATAAATGTTGTCTGACCTTATTTAATGTAAGAGATCATTTCATTGTGTTTTTACTGGATGTGTGCAATTGCATTTGTTGTTAATTAGTGGCATGGACAATAAGGCAAATTGGTGACAGATGTGAGACTGACAAATGCCAATTATGACTTTAAGCCTGGAGGATTGACATTTCTTTGAACTTTGCAGAGCAGGGACATATTTTCCATAATCTAATGTTTACAATAATGATAACTTTCATAAAATGAAATGCTGGAGCAGACAGGAATAAATTAAGGAAAATGTAACAATGTCGCCTTTGGAAAACTGAACTACCATGTTACATTTTTGATCCATGAGAAACAAAAATGAGGCACAGGCTGTTGATGTGTTGAAGTGTATCTGATGGGGAGATGCTTCTGATAATCTGGTACTTCTGAAGTATCAAACTAGGGCACCATTTCAAGTATTTTTGTGGTACCATTTCTGCACAACTTAGAACAGCGATTGGAACAATGGTCAGGTTAGGGAAGATTTTATGCAACTTCATCTTCAGATACTTTGCAGCACATATCATGAGCGGTGCCAGGGTGATTAGCATAGGCCTGTTGGTGGCTCAGGCGCCAAACTGAATTGATTAATATTGCCAGACTTTACATCTGTACTTTCTGAAGTTATGGAAGCTGCTGTTAACTCTAAAATGATCTTGCTGCTTTGAAAGTTCAAGCCTAATCCATGATGGCCAGCATAGGTATCTGCAAGGCTATTCCATTAGTGGTGACCATTCTCATGTCACGCACATCTCGAATACTGTTCTTGCACAAGTCTGTGTTCGTGACTAATTTTCCTTTCATGTTGATCTAATTATGCTGTAGTTGATGGCTCATCCTATGAATTATTGCATCAATTCAGGCATCCCCTAGTGCTCTGTCTTCCCTTCCTTTCTGTTTGTTTTCTACATCAACAACTTGCATTTATACAGTGCCTTCAATATAGAAAAATGTTGCAAGGCACTTCACAGAAGTGTAATCAGGCAAAAATGGATGTGAAGCCAAAGAAGGAGATATTAGGAGGAGTGACTAAAAATTTGGTCAAAAAAGGTGAATTTTAAGGAGGTCTTAAAGGAGAGGGAGGTGGAGAGTTAGAACTTTAGCAAGAGAATTTCAGAGCATAGGGCCAAGACAGCTGAAGGCATGTCTGCCAATGGTGGGGTAAGTGGAGTAGGGGAAGCATGAGGCCGAGTCGAAGGAACATAGAGCTCTCGGAGAATTGTAGGGCTGGGACAAGGTGACAGAGATAGGGAGGGGTGAGGCCATGAAGGGATTTAAATACAAGGATGAGAATTTTAAATTTAAGGCATTGGAGCACCGGTATCCAATTTAGGTGAGTGAATGTAGGGGTGACGGATGACTTGGTGCGGGATGGGATACAGGCAGTAGAGCTTTGGATGAGCTGAAGTTTATGAAGGCTGGAGGATGGGAGGCTGGTCAGGGGAGCATTGCAATTGTCGAGTCTGGAGGTGACAAAGGCATGGATGAAGGTTTCAGCAGCAGATGCCCTGAGGCAGGGACGGAGCGGGGCGATGTTGCGGAGGTGGAAGTAGGCAGTCTTTGTGATGGAGAAGGTATAAGGTCGGAGGCTCAGTTCGCAGTCAACTAGGACGCCGAGTTGCGAATGGTCTGGTTCAACCTGAGACAGTGGCTGTGGAGGGATATGGAATGCGCAACGAGGGTACGGAGTTCGTGGCAGGGGTTGAAGACGATGGCTTTGGTCCTCCCAGTGTTTAACTGTTAATTATAAATATCAATGTCTTCCTCCATTTATCATCCCATCCCATCCTATCCATTCTTTTACTGATGATTTCAGTCTCCGCTCAATAAATTCCTTTTAGATTGCACATCCTTCATGTACACAACTTCCATTCCCCTCTCAGCGATTAAACCACAACCACTTGATCCTTCCTGCATCCTTTGGTGCAAAGAAGATTTAGTTTCTTTCAATTTTTAAAAGACACCATTTCTTCATGTTTCTTGGAAGCCGAACCAACAGCCATCACCTCTTACCTTTTGAGATCTCCATTGTCTGTAGTCTTTCATCTGTTGACAGTCTTAACTGATGTCTGCCAGTTGAAAGTGTTCTAACATCAGTCAGTTTACAGTTCCAAGTCAATAATTCTGAATTAAATTGCCAACTTCATCAGTGAGGCACAAGCATAGCTTGTTTTGGGGGAATGGAGATCATACTGGTGCAGTGGCAGTTACTTTTCTGAAAATGTGGGCTGAAGCATGTTATTAGGCTGTAGCATTACCCTGCGATAGTAACATCCATGGTAGAAGGAGAGGGTAGAAAATCGTTGTGCGCAACAGATTTAAAATGAATAGGCATCTCCCCTGAAGAAGAGAATAGCAGAGAGGAACTGAGGTAAGAGATAAAAGTTGGATAATCATCACATGAGCTGGAATCTGTAGAAATTCCAGCCAGGGGATTGACAGACAGCTCTCAGGTGGGAATTTTAAAAATATATAATTTAAGGACCAATGTAATCACTTTGGTAAGGGATTCTCTCTTTCATTGAAGAAAGCAACCCCAGCTTCAAGGTGAACACAAATCTTTAAGTTTTAATGTTTTTGCTGTTTATACTTTGCTTTCATTTAGAGCTCCAATAATTTGTTTTCTGAAGTCATGTCGACCCTACATGTTGCATTATAAATGAAGGTTCTTAGTTACTGTGACTTTAACATGCGGCACACCTTGAAAAGAATTTACAAAGTTTCTCTGCAGCTGCTGTATCTGACTCCGGCGGTTAGCTGAGTCTTGTTCTACTCTCTGTGATTGACGGGTGTCCCAGAGTGTGCAGCTGGCTAAAAATATTACTTGATTACTAAATCATCTTAATGTGAATTTATTGCATGGCTATTGGATTTCAAATTCAATTCAACCAATGCCAAGTACTAGACTCATATAAAAAGATGTGTTTTTGGTTAAAGTTGTCCCAATAGGAATATTACATCCTGTACTAATTGCTGATCATTCATTTTTATATGTATGCAATATTACATTCATTAAAAATGTCCTTTGAACTGAATTCAAAGCATTTTTGTTACAATTGTGGTAAAATATACCGGAACATTTTAATGTCCATTTTTATATATTGCTGCTGTAAGTACTTAACTGATTGAAAGTAGTGGTTGGAGTTTTGTTGAAGAAGAAGGTAAGCACGAGTACCCCTAATATAAATGGCTGATGTTATCTCTAGCAATGTGACGGTAAGGATATTGTGAGGTTGGAGATACTCGCATTTTCATTTTGCTTTTTATTTTCTCCTAAACCCCCCCCCCCACCACCACCACCATGAAGATCAGCCATTTTAAGTTCTCGTACACAGCTGGCAACTGCTTCAGTAGAAATTCCACAGATAAATATCCAGACTAGTCATATTGCCAATCACGAGGCAACCATAATTGAGTATCAACTGAATGTGTTGTAGTGTTAGGCTGGTGTGAAATTTTGATGGTTCAGACACTTCCTTGTCGGCATCCAGGATTTTGCCAGAAGCCAATTTGCATGATTTCTATTTATTCTTGGGATGTGGGCAATGCCCACCTCTGGTTGCTGTGAGAAGGTGGTGGTGGGCCTTCTCCTTGAACCGCTGTACTCCTTGCAGGATGGTGTTTCTACATTGGCGCTAAGTATGGAATTCAAGGATATTGATCCAGTGACAAAGAAGGAACAGCGATACATGTCCAAATCAGAACGGTGGGGAACTTAGAGGTGATGGATTTTCAAGTGGTGTGGAAGTCTTGTGATGTAATTGGACGGCTCCCATGTGCCCGTGGACACCCAAAATGCCAATATCTATGAGGAGTGGCAAACAAAATTTAAAATAAAGCTATCTCCAGCTAGCTGTGGTTGATGGGAAAATATGCAGTCGAGTGAGTTATCTGCATCATGTTGCTCCATGGTGCAGAGTGCCAGGCTGCCTCCAGCACAACCAGGTATCAAGTTCTGGTGCTCATATCACCCGACCTGTACTGCAGTGTTATGGTTCCATGTGACCCTTACAAGCACAGTTGAGTTTTATTTCTCTGAATGGTACAGGAAAATAACATAGACGTGTCACAAACAAAAAGTGCCATTGACCACAAAAGGCATTACACTATTGTAAACGTTCAGCCATCCTGTTTGTCCTAATTCGTTTTATCATACTATCAAAGTGAACAAATAATTTCAATCAATAGAATTTTCTGTACACAGCAGCATTAAAGTTATCCAAGGAATAAAAATTATATACTATCATTTGCATATTATCCAGCCCCCTCAATTAGCAATTGCCCAACAACTTGAAAGTGCCTTTAACAGCTACTAAGAAAGAAATCTACAGATACAGTGACACAATGACAGAAAGAGGGATGGGGCAACTTAACTGGTCTCAATTCATCAACAACAACAACTTGCATTTATATAGCGCCTTTAACAACATAGTAAAATGTCCCAAGACGTTTCACAGGAACATTATCAGCCAAAATTTGACACCGAGCCACATAAAGAGATATCAGGACAGGGGAGGTAGGTTTTAAGGAGAGTCTTAAAGGAGGAAAGAGAGGTGGAGGGGTTTAGGGAGGGAATTCCAGTGCTTAGGGCCTAGACAGCTGAAGGCGCAGTCGCCAATGGTGGGGCAAATGAAATCGGGGATGCACAAGAGGCCAGAATTGGAGGAACGCAGAGTTCCCGGAGGGTTGTAGGGCTAGAGGAGGTTACAGAGATAGGGAGTGGCGATGCCAAGGATGAGAATTTTAAATTTGAGGCATTGCTGGACTGGGAGCCAATGTAGGTCAGCGAGCACAGGGGTGATGGGTGAACAGAACCTGGTGCGAGGTTAGGATACAGGCAGCAGAGTTTGGATGAGCTCAGGTTTACGGAGGGCGGAAGCTGGAAGATTTCTCCAGGTTTACCGCCAACCTGCCACCAAAGTTACAGCAGGAGATTGGTAATTCTTACCCATATCTATGAATAGTCAATATAAGGCACTTTTGTTACTACAGTAACATTTGACGTTCTCTGTTTCTGAAGTTCTTATCCCATAAAGGCTCGCTCTCTGAATTTACTGTGGGCTGTTCCATCTTTTACAAGATTAGATTCCAGTGCCAATACTTCTATGTAGTTTTAATATTTGATTGTTCCCAAAGTCACAGCTCTACTAAATTCTATTTTATTACACATTCATCAATCATTTCACAAACTAGCATTTGCTTACATGAGATATTATGGCAATTGGTCTCCATTTGAGGCCAAGCATTGTTGCAGTAAATCACAGCTCCTTTACACAAAGGAGCTCCATTAATTAATCCTTTAATCCTTTGCCTGCTCGAAACAAACTGTTCCAAGTTCTGCACCTGGCAGGAGGAAGCCTGCATTGGCTGGAGGGGCCCTGTAATGAAGTCGTGATACATTTTAAAAGTCACAAAGGAAAGAGCACTCACATCAGAACAGTGCCCTCGTGGAGTTCAGGCGGTTGTCATGTCTGACCATGGTAGGTACAAGCCCCAACTCACCTGATCACCTTGGAAGCACACTCAGAGAATCAACTTCAACTCCTCTGGTGGGGGAATTGAAAACGAGGGGGACACAATCTTAAAATTAGAGCTCGGCCATTCAGGAGTGAAATCAGGAAGCACTTTTTCACACAAAGGTTAGTAGAAGTCTGGAACTCTCTCCCGCAAAAGGTTGTGGATGCTGGGACAATTGGAGCTTTCAAGACTGAGATCGATAGATTTTTGTTAGGTAAGGGTATCAAGGGATATGGCGCTCAGACGGGTAATTGGAGTTGAGGTACAGATCAGCCATGATCTAATTGTATGGCACAACAGGCTTGAGGGGCTGAATGGCCTACTCCTGTTCCTATGTTCAAGTTCTCATTTGTGTCTCCTGCCAGAATATTCACGTGCTCGAGAGAATCTGAACTCGTAATATAGTTGAACATTGACTGTTGCACTCAGTGTCCCAATATTATTAGAATCTGACAGTTTATAGTTTGCCAGCAAAGAGTGAGTTCAGAATCATTTTAACTCAGTCTGATGTGTTGGCCGATGATGTTAAGTTCAGAGGGATGATTTCCTCCATTTACTCAATGTATTAAGAGTGGTGGAACGGAAAGAAATAGTCAAATTGCGAACTTTTTTTAAATCAAAAAGAAAAATGTTCCTTAATATTATATGAGGCTTTGGCACAAGTAACTAATTGAGGAGTGCAAGCAAGCAGTGTAGAAAACTAGTGTGAGTGTTATGCATATGGGGATGGGGGTATTTTACTGTGTGTACGTAGGTTGGTTAGCAGGAGGATATCAGTGCCCAGAATATTTCTTTTTAGACTAAAGTTTATTTACCTTTTGCGTAGAACGGCTCCGTTCAGCTGAAAATTAATTTCCAGATTCCTGTCAAGTGACCTTGACAGAGGTAATGAGGGAGAGAAGATTACACACCCTTGGAAAATTTCATAAAACATGGATCGTGGCATTTGATGCCCCACTATCCCATTCAACATTTGATCTAGGCTATTTGCAAAAGCAATTAGAGGGACGGCGAGAGTAAATGTCTGACTGGCCTTAGAACTGGGCAGTAGGTCTTGTAGCCTTTCACCCCAATCTGACACCCACCTGCTGCAACCCCTCCGCCATGTTGAAGGGGTGAGCACACTCTCAGGTACTTTCAACCCAATCACAATTGCGTTTACACACAAAGGAGGCAAAGGCCGCACTCCCTGGTCATCCTATGGACCCATGTCCATGCTCAAGATTGATGACAAAATACTGGCCAAGAGACTAGTGAAAGAAATGTCCCTTTAGAAATTGTGCATCAACACTAAACATTACTGGATGCAGTGAGATTGTACTTTTTAGCTGTGCGGTTACAGTAACTTTGCATTAATGGTGTTATCAAGTCAAGTAATATGTGCATACAATTAAAGCACTAGATTATCAAGACATCAAATTGTACAGCTCTCTGCGTGTGCTGCAGACTTTGTTTTTCTGCGTAAATGTGATATCCAACAGAAGGCTTTTTAGCTTAGCCATTCTGAGTCCTTTGCAGCCCCATTTTAACTCTGGGCCATTTTTCAGTGGGTGAGCAGCAGCGTGAATTAGAATCTCACCCGCTGCTCTAGAAATGAGGCCTGGGGTATTTTAACTCCTGGACCTCATTTGAAGCCCACCAGCTGACTTCCTGGAAACCACCCACCGAGACCAGATGAATGGTGGGATTGGTTGCCAGGGTCGGCCTGCAGAGGTCGCGTGATCTCGGGGTGGGGGGTGGTGGGGAGGCCAGTTCTGTGGCAGGGTGGCCTCAGCTTTCCCTCTGGGGCTCTGTAGAGCACACCCGCTACACCTGGCCCCACGAGGAAAGTAAAGAAAAAGATTTGAAAAACTTACCTTTTCTTCTGGCCACTATTCACTTCTTCACTAGATTGGCCGAGTGGGAAACTCACTGCCACTTCTCGCTCAGGCCACCGAGTTAAAATTGCAGTTGGGTCCCAATGATGTCATTGGGACCCAACATGAACATGTTAGAAAGGACAGCGCCGGCTTTGAGAGGGTTTCCTTGCCGCCTTCTCAGTTGAGCAGGTAAAAATTACTATTGGTCGGTTCCTGACATCTCTGGGCCTGGGCGGTTTTAACTGCCCACCTACCTGTCGGGCAGGTAGGGTTAAAATCGCCCCCTTTTGTCTTTTATCCAATGTTTTTTATGTATGGTAGTGCAGTTGAAGCCTCTTGTTAAGCAGGGTGCAGAATATGAAAGTGGCAGGCCAGACTGTGCCATTGGATTTTATGGTGCAGTTGCTTCTGATGCCTTGTGTTAACAGGGAAGCAATCATAGCCTATTGACTATGCTAAATCTCAAATCCTACTTGTTGCTTTTACCCACTGTAGCTGTGATCTATGTGCAGTGTATCTCAGAAAGTACTGCCCCCATCCCCATCCCCATCACCAACCAACATCACTAAAACAGATTACCTGGTCAATATCACGTTGCTGTTTGTGGGAGCTTGCTGTGCGCAAATTAGCTGCCACGTTTCCTACATTACAGCAATGACTATATCAAAAGTACTTAATTGGCTTTACAGCCAATTAAGTACTTTTGATATAGTCATTGCTGTAATGTAGGGACGTCCTGAGGTTGTGAAAGGCGCAATATAAATGCAAGGCTTTCATTTTCTCCTCTTATGGAGGATCTGACTCACTGATCCAAGTGTCTTTCCTGTCTTCCAGTACTGCAACAATGTGGCCCTTCTTCATTTGTGAGCTAAGGTGGTGAGCGTCAGCAAGCTCTTTACAATGAGGGATCACGGCTCAACCATATCTACCCTCTCCTACTGATCAGGAGCAGGAACCCTGGCTGATTTTTTTTTTCCCCCACCTCCATGTTGTGACACCCTTGCTGCCACCCCAGTTTGAGATCAACTAACACATCACAGAGTGGGATTGAATCTGAGACGGTCTTGGTCCATATGGCTCAGTTCCATGCTGGGCAGCAAATTTACCAACTAAACCATTGTAGGAGTGATTGAAAGTACATGTTAACCATTAAAGAGGCCGCCTTCATTTTATTGTACTGTGTAACAAGTAGTCAATTGACACTTCAGCTAGTGGGAACAATAAAATATTCTAAAACAATGCAGCATTCAGTGAAGATATCTATAGTCTATTAAATTTTAAAAATAGGTGTAATTTAATTTTGCTTTTCAGCTGATGCCAGAGCTGATATTAATTGTAATTAAACTGTGGTTGGGGCATATTGCCATTACCAACATCTGATGTCTCCCAGTCTGGACTGGAGAGGAGAATTGGCCACAGTCGTACTGAGAGGACGGAAGTGAGGGAAGTGAGTTTCCAGGATTGGTGTTAGTTAGGGGAAGGGTATTATCATCTCAGCAGTGAGGCACTGCAGTGTCGGTGAGTTGGGAAGAAGCTTCTTGCAGAATCTGAGGCTACCAGAGATGCAGAGGGGAAATCAGGACAGTCCTAGCAAAATAACAGCAGTTGGCAACTGCATTATAGATGAAAGAGAGGACTGGGAATCGAACCGCAATTATACTTGTACATGAAAAGGGGAAGCAGTAAATCATCAAAGCCTGATACACATCTTCATCTTGCAATGTGTTAATGCACAGAAATATGGCCTGTTTCTACAGGATGTGTGACGGAGAGTGGTGACTTGTGTGGAAGTAAATCTTAGAGTACTGTCAGGCAGAATGGCTAGCAGCCAAGTGTGAGTGCTTCACAGGTGCAGACATAAAATGCAGCATAGTTTTGTCCCACATTGACCCTAAACCATCATTATTCAAAGAGTTATATGTAACAGAAATCAGTAAAATACAGCAGTGTGTGAGCCACATTGCTGCAGTCGGCAGGGGTCTGACTCGTGAAGCTTTTTGTTGGAGATTCTTTGATGCCATTGGGTGTAATTTAGTGGGAGCAGGCGTTTTTTTGATATCATGTATCCTGTCTCATGGTAGAAGGCGTAATTCTTAAAAATTCGTAAGGATTATTCAACTTAATTTTAGGGAAGGTGAACTGGTGGGAGAGGGAATCCTGTGTGGCTACCTGTGATTCGGCTGGCCAGCAGTTACCTGTGATTTGCCTCACATGGCCATACTGGGAGGCTCAGGGTGCTGTGATGTGTAGTTGAGACAAAAAACAAAAAAGGGATTTATCAAGAAGTTAGATCACATGGGCTAATGGGTCTTCTTCATCCAAACCTATTGTGTTTACAAAAGAAAGTGGTGCTTGTGAGTAACCAGCAGATAACCTTATAGAGGTAGACAAGATACTTAACTGTATAGAGCAAGTAAACCCCACAAGAGGGTACAGATTCAGAATTATGAAGGGCACATTTGGGATAATTGTTGGGAAGTATTTATTTTCACAGAGGATGATCACTAGCTGGAATCGGTTGCCAGGACAATTGTTTGAGGTCAGGACACTGGACGGCCAGATGCTGTAAAGAGAAGGTGGTAGAGTTGGTATTCTGATTGGATGAGATGGCCCTTCTTCATCAAAACCTGTTGTGTGGTCCGAACCTTTCATTGCCAGTTTACAAAATTGTCCCAGAAGGAATAGTAATTGAAATTTATAGTTGGATTTTAAATGTATAAAGTACAATATATCCATAATATATTAAAAATCTTATATCTATGTGCACTTCCGGTCACCTTTTTTCTGTTATAAATTCCTCTGTCCACATTTACAATGGAGCATTGACAGAGGACAAGTGTTTTCCAATAGGGAGAGAGGGAATTTCGAGAGGTTGAATCACTTTGGGTGTTCGCATTAAATTTACAGTGACTAGTTGATGAGTACTGGCAGCCTAGGAGTCGATCAGAAGTGGTTTACTGGAGACTCCTAATTGGGACTGCCGGGCAAGACCAGGTTTCAAACATTAGTGTCCCAGTTGAGAGTCTGATGCTCAGCACTGTTACTGTCAGACATTCCCCCCCCCCGCCCCCCCCAACAATTCTCTACAGAAACCAGTAAAAACAGGAACTCATCTCCTTGGATGAAGTGAAAATTTCAGCCATTATGACTGACTATGGGAAAGTGCCCATGAGAAATGGAGACATTGACTGTGAACAGTTAGTGTTTGTTGCTGTTAATTTATATTGAAACCTTTATTGCAATTATGGTTCAGAGTGTAAACCAGTCATTACTGAGGGTTGCTTTGCCTGAAAGTGGTCAGTGGAGTTTTGGTCAAAATTTTGCTGGAAACATTCTGCTCTTTTCCCTAATGTGGTGTTTGTATATGTTTTGGTTTCACATTTGAATGACAAACAGCAATCTCTGCTTATCCAGGCATGCAAAGCATCTGCATCACTGAAGATTACTTACCCAGGGACATGCAACACAGATCTCACTTTTAACTCCTACATTACCGACAGTTGACTTCTTTAATTTTGCTACCTTGCTCAGGTGGCCGGACTCCATGTATGAACTTAGATAGCAGGCTATTCGACCGTGGGGAGTATTACAGCCAAGTCCAATCCTGTCCAATGACTCATACATTTTCCAGCTGTGATTACTGGATAGGAATCAGGAGTGAAACTCGAGTTGAATTTTCCTTCCGACCAGGGCTGCTGGGGCAAATTGTAGCACCCCTCCGGCTGACCTACCGGAGATTAGCTGATACAAAGCCAATGGGGGAGAACTTGTGAAATTTCTATTCTTATACGTAAGGGTGTGACTTACATATTTGACACAAACTCTTACACATTTCACCATGTCTGTGTTGGTGGTGATGGACTCCGTTCGTTTCGGAATCTTGAGTCACTCAACTTGTATCAGTTTGGTTTCTGAATTTGTCCACTTCAGATGGATTTGCATTTCAGGTGACACTTACTGGTTACTTTAGGCAAGTACAGCTACAGGATCTGCGCACAGACACTAACTACATGATTCAAGAGTTTTGAGGCTGCAGGTGTGGAAAGCCAGTAAAGGGATCTGAAACTACAGCAAACACAAAATAAACATTCAGAATTCAGATTCATGCCTAACCGAGTGAACCAGCTTTTAGTCAGTATTGCTGGTAAAGAAGTTAACTTCAAAAAGAATTGAAATTTCCATGCAGAAAATACCAGTCAATTAAACAGTCAGTACCCTTTGATTTGATGTGACTTTGGGTACATGTGAAACTCAATGAATTTCTCATAAAAGTACCTCTGAAAATGTTTAAAACTAATCGAAAATATTCTAAATGTAGATTATTTCTAGGGAAGACAACCTGGCATTTTTTTAATTATACGTTCATGGGATGTGGGCGTCGCTGGCGAGGCCGGCATTTATTGCCCATCCCTAATTGCCCTTGAGAAGGTGGTGGTGAGCCGCCTTCTTGAACCGCTGCAGTCCTTGTGATGAAGGTTCTCCCACAGTGATGTTAGGAAGGGAGTTCCAGGATTTTGACCCAGCGACGATGAAGGAATGGCGATATATTTCCAAGTCGGGATGGTGTGTGACTTGGAGGGGAACGTGCAGGTGGTGTTGTTCCCATGTGCCTGCTGCTCTTGTCCTTCTAGGTGGTAGAGGTCACGGGTTTAGGAGGTGCTGTCAAAGAAGCCTTGGCGAGTTGCTGCAGTGCATCCTGTGGATGGTATATACTGCAGCCACAGTGCGCCGGTGGTGAAGGGAGTGAATGTTTAGGGTGGTGGATGGGGTGCCAATCAAGCGGGCTGCTTTATCTTGGATGGTGTCGAGCTTCTTGAGTGTTGTTGGAGCTGCACTCATCCAAGCAAGTGGAGAGTATTTCATCACACTCCTGACTTGTGCCTTGTAGATGGTGAAAAGGCTTTGGGGAGTCAGGAGGTGAGTCACTCGCCGCAGAATACCCAGCCTCTGACCTGCTCTTGTAGCCACAGTATTTATATGGCTGGTCCAGTTAAGTTTCTGGTCAATGGTGACCCCCCAGGATGTTGATGGTGGGGGATTCCGCGATGGTAATGCCGTTGAATGTCAAGGGGAGGTGGTTAGACTCTCTCTTGTTGGAGATGGTCATTGCCTGGCACTTATCTGGCGCGAATGTTACTTGCCACTTATGAGCCCAAGCCTGGATGTTGTCCAGGTCTTGCTGCATGCGGGCTGGGACTGCTTCATTATTTGAGGGGTTGCGAATGGAACTGAACACTGTGCAATCATCAGCGAACATCCCCATTTCTGACCTTATGATGAAGGGAAGGTCATTGATGAAGCAGCTGAAGATGGTTGGGCCTGGGACACTGCCTTGAGGAACTCCTGCATCAATGTCCTGGAGCTGAGATGATTGGCCGCCAACAACCACTACCATCTTCCTTTGTGCTAGGTATGACTCCAGCCACTGGAGAGTTTTCCCCCTGATTCCCATTTGTAAATACTCAAATCAAAAGAGAAAATTCTAGAACCGACAGATGGGGGGGACTTTTAACCCCCAAGGACGGGTGAGAAGGTAAAAATGTAAAACCCGCCTCCGGTTTTAACGGAGGCAGGTCGAGGGGCGGACAACCAATCCGCTTTCAGGAGGCGGGTCAGTCACTGAAATGTTTTAAGGAGGCTGAGTGCTTCCACTTTTAATAGCTTTTTTACTTTTAACTCCTGGGACTGGGATTCCCGGGACTCGTGATTCTCGCCAGGTAAAGAGAGACGAGAAGGGCTGGATCAATAGGTGAGTGCCTTTATTGCACTGCTTGTCGGCCAGGAGGAGCAGGGATGTTTCCTTCAGGCCCAACAAGCTTACCTGCCGCCATCGGACCCAGGCAATTGGCCAACCCCCCCCCCCCCACCACCCGTTTCCAACCCCCCCTAATGTTTCCGACCTCCCCTCCCTGACATTTTCAATGCCCCCCCCTCCCCGATATCTCCGGTCCCCGATGTGTCGTTCCCCCCCAACTCCGCAATGATCGACCCCCCCCTCCCTCGGGCATCTGCTCCCGGCTGCTTTCCCGTCCGACAGGCAATCAGCCTGTCAATCTAGACTGTTTTTGCCAATGCAACATTACAAGAATATGTCCTGCTTTTATTTTCAAACTGTGCAAGCTTATCTGGGTCTATCAGAAAAATACCCATTGTTGATGGACCTGGAAAAAAAAACCACAGCCCTTGATTGTCGCGCAGGAAATCTGCTGATAAAATTTAAAAGACGACCTGATGTCAAAATGGTCAGGACGTCCAGAAAACCCATACTTCCAGGTTTCCTATCCAGAAATCCTCCTCCCTGCTCTCTCCACGGCCCGGAGTAAAAATCCAGGCCCTGATGTCAGCATCACTGATATCCACCTGCACTCACTCTCAGCAGGAATTGTTGGTCAGGATCAGGAGTAGGAATCTCGCAGGCAGAGAGGCCAAGTGCAGTTTTCTCGTTGCTGTCCGAGCTGAGACCAGCTAATTTTGCACAGACCTGGGGTCAAACCTGGCACCTTCCTGATCAGCTGCTCATTGGCTGAGTCATCAAGGGAACTGCAACAAAAAGTTTAATTTTTCTGTATATTTGATGCAAATCATTCAATAGGCAGTTTGAGCTGTAAAGGGGGACTGAGTTAACTGAACTCAGCCAGACTGCCATGTTGTATCAAAGTTTTGTGGATTCTAATCTTTTGAGGTATATATAAAGATCTATCTTTGTGGTGAGATTGTTTAATTCATTGATCCATAGGTCACATAGATAAGTCCAGATGTGAGAGGCCAGTCAGCTCAATAGCCCTTCCTTTCATAGAAACCGATGGTCTGTCATCACAGCATCTAAAAATCTTGAATGATTTTGGAGCTTTTGCTTCCACTAACCTTACAGGCATTAATCGTTAATCACTTTGTGCGGCAGAACGGTTAAAGAATCTCTGACACATACTTTTAACAAATAATTTTTGTGAATTTTATACCAGCGTTCGGTGGTACCAACCTATTTATTGAGAATGCCTGCTCGTGACTTTCTATCTGTTAGAATTGCTCACGGAAGAGGCACCCACGACAACTAAAAGGGCAGGTAGCTCCACGTGCCGATTTTAAAACGAGGTGACGATACTGTGCCTGTGAAATAGAAAACAATGTTTTCACCAATGCAACGTCACCAGAATTTGTCCTGCTTTTATTTTCAAACAGTGCGAGCTTATCTGACGGTCTATGAGGACAATACCCATTGTTGATGCACCTGGGAAAAAAACACTGCCCCTGACTGTCAAGCATACCCAATTCAGCCACACTAGTTAAACACTGTGACATAGAATGGGGAGAGGGGTATAATGGGGTTGTGGTATGGGATGGGAGAGGGAGGTGAGGTAATACCCGTTTATATTCTACTGTTGGGTGTGACACGCTTTATCACCTGTGAGTTGTTGGAAAAGTTGTCAATATTAGACAGATCTCAGGCATGAGGTTTTCAGTCATGAACTGTCATGTTACACCAGAAACATAAAAGTGGTTAAAAGCAGCAAGCGTTCATCATATGGGTTGTGGGGCATGGGCAAGTAATGATAGATCCTAACCTCTCATTCTCTTTCTTTGCTTTCACTCTTTTTCCTCTTTCCCGTTTTCTTTACATCACTTCACAGCCCTATCTGACTGTGACATTTACCACTACTTTCTCTCCCAGAATGCATAGCTGTAGTGAAAGCCCTCTATTAAAATTATAGCCTTTTCTCTCCAGGGAGGAGTGGGGGGAGGGAGGGCAGGGGGCATGGTCCATACACGTGTGAGATTATTTTACCAAGACAGGAGAGTGCGATCTTATCTGGACCTTCCAACCAGAGGAAGATTTTGAGGGTGAATTAAAAACCCAAGACATGAGGTGCAGATAAATTTGGTGTTGATTCAAGTGTTGCTTAGGCCCCAGGAAGCTTCGAATTACCAGTTTTTTTTTGTTTATGGGATGTGGGTGATGCTGGCAAGGCTGTATTTATTGCTTGTCCTCGGTTGTCCTAAGAAGGTAGTGGTGGGCCGCCTTCCACCACTGCAGTCCTTGTGGTGATGGTGCTCCCAAGATGATGTTAGATGGGGAATTCCAAGACATTGACCCAGCAACGATGATGGAATGATGATAAGTGTACTTGAAAGCGGTGGCGTTCCCATAGTCTTGCTGCTCTTCTCCTTCTTGATAGTAGAGGTTGCTGGGGAGAGAGTGCTATTTAATATAAAACATATCAGCAAAATAAGTAATGAAAGATTGAAATTGCAGAAATTAGAAGGTCACCCACAAAATGTTGAATGAACTTGGATTGGTCTAGTCTTGCACAGAAAGCAGGAGAATTGGTTGGCTTGTAATTTATAGAGTCATACACATCAATGAAATGTAAATTGGTAACCTAACCCTCCCTTCCCCCACCCTCCCAAATCTTCTGAGCTGGATCCCTCAAAAAAACAGAATACAGTTTTATTCTGTCCAAGTCAGAAATACAAGCTGAACTTGACAAGGTCTGTGCTCAGGCCTCATGTAAAGGAGACCAAGATACCAATCTGTCGCTGCTGGTGGTAGAGTCACAATGTACAAAACTATATTTGGAAACAAAACTTTCTTTTTTAAATCAAGCTTAAGTGAAATCGTACTCCTGCTATCTCACCAGGGCTGTTATTTTGCAGCTGGATGTTCCTGACCCCATTTCCCAGGCAGGCCCTGGTAAATTCAGAGCAGCTATCAGCCCACAGTTGCGTCAGTTCCTAAGACAGGGTGGAGGGAAGATAGATGAGTCGGATTTCAAGTCAATTCTTTAATTTGCCACCTCTCTCCCTGCTTTCAGAAACCTCCACTAAACTCCCCTTTCTGACTATGCCTTCAGTTTTCCATCCTAATCATTTCATTTTCCACCCCCCCCTTATCTTGGTGTCCATTTCCTCCTTATTGTAAAGCACTCTGAGACACCTTCCTCCACATGCGGAGTGCTTCATAAATGCAAGTTGTTGACATGTAACACTTTGACCGCCACCCTCCAGAGGAGTGCCATTTGGAGGAAAAAAGTAAGGAATATAGCTCCTTCAATAAAAAGCTCAAGGTTTTAGAAAACAGTACATATCTTTAAAAAAAAACTTCCAACCCAAGGAAAACGTTGAGGGGGAACGCAGCCAAATTATGTGGTTCAGTCAAATTTGCGGGGGTTTCAGTGGCTTCTTTAACCCTCAAAGCTATGGGTTGTCACAACTTTTCATTTATTCGGTTTGACACTATCAGTAAACTATGTAATGAGATAAGTGAACGCATATCATAAAATGAAGATGTTTGTCCAGGATGCCCCAGATCAAATACTCTCAGGTCAGCTAAACCTGACCATAGTCAGCCGAAGGATAAAGCATCCTTTAATTTGCCCCAACAATATATCTTCTCCTCAAAAGAAAAGCATCTCTTATTGGACCATTGTGATTCCCCCCCCCCCCCCCACTCTCCACACCAGCTCTCCCAGTGACCTTTCAGAGTGAGGCTAATATGAGGCAAATTGTAGACAGTTTGTGCTATGGACTCGCATCAACTAGGAATTTAGTTGAGACTGCCCAAACATATATCAAAAAGGAATCTCACAGCTGGCAGAGAGAGGAGACCTTTATCCCATCAGATCTTCTGAGCCAGTACTGCAGAAGTGGTCTGGTGATGGCTGTCTCTTATTGCTGGGAATTAGCTGGCTTTTGGCCATTGCTTTCACAGAGATGCAGCTGAGATGGGTGCACCGGTGTGTATCCTACCACCTGTGGTACAAAAGCATCATGTCTGTAAAGCTATATCCAGTGCCTGCGACCCTGTGTTACAAGGGTATCATGTGTGTAAAGCCATATCTTACCGCCTTGTGGTGCAGGGCCATCATGACTATAAAACCATATCCTACTACCCTGTGGTGCAAGGTCATCATGGATGTGAACCAATATCCCACCAACTTCTCACCCTGTGGTGCCATTTTTCAATGCACTATGTCCCTGTTCTATTTTTAAAAAAAATCTGATTCAAGTATTTTCTGGCTAGTCACAGATGCCCAGAGCTTCACACAAGGCGGGGGACTTTATGCAGAAATTACTGGAACTTCTGGTTCACCTCCTTGTCACTCCGTGTTTGATTCCTCATTGGATTTCTTGAGTACAGGTTAAATTTGGAGCACACAGATGTTGTTTCATGTTTCATAGCAACTAAACTATTTTGTTTTTTAAAAAAACTAGTCCCGTTACACATGGGACATTAACATCAGTAGCTAGTAAATCTTGTATATGATTCTATCTTGAAATCACCAATTAAAGGGACAACATCCCTTTTTTCCATAAGCTACTCAGGCTGTATTCAAAATGATCACAAGCAAAATCAGCTCTGCATCTTAAAAAGTTCAGGAAGCATTTTTAGTAAAGTCTGAAATAACCGCTTCAGTGTGTGTGTGTGTGTTTGTGTGTGTCTATAGTTCTAGTATCAGAGTCAGGATATCACCTAGTATTATCACTGATGTTCATCTTATGTCGAAGACTGTATATAGGAGAGATTGGGTTGCATCAGAATCTGCTGGTATTCATGTGGGGTAAATGATGTCAGAGTCCGATAATGTGTGTTTGAGGGGAGAAATTAGATTATATGGTTATCGATATTCAGCAGTAACTCGCTTAATAGATTGCTATTCTCTTAATATACAACACCAAAGTTTTGTCCAATAAAAGTGGTACCTAGCTTTCAAAATACAGTCAACTCCCCTCGTTCTGAACAATTGAGACTCAACACAGCTAACACAGCACTCGGTGACAGAACAGATCACCAACAATCAATACAACCCATCAATACACGCCACGAATCAGATTCCACCCTGTCCCCACAAGACACCAACAATCAGACCAGGGCCACAAGTTTAAAAAAATAAACCTTTTGTACAGTTGTTGCTATAGCTTGAGCACTGAGCAGTTGCTGGGCACAATGGAATTTGCTCAATGCGCCACATGATCCATTTTCATTTCATGCTCTCGTGTGTTCTTATTTATGATGGGGTAGATTGTGCTTGGCCTGTAGAAGGAGCAGACTTGATTGGCCAGGTAGCCTTTCCTTCCTCTGTGTTTCTTACATTCTTGTGCTCTAAGGGAACCTTTTCTTCAGTTTATTACCAGAGCATTCAGGGATTTTCAGATTGATTGCTGCTCGGTTGCACGTTTAGGATTTTTATGGAAATACTTTGACAGAGAGCCATGAGTGGAGGTACAGCCATTAACCCAGGGTCACATCAGCGATTGTGTTGTTTCAATTATGAGAGTTCATTCAGCTCCCGTGCACTGTCTGGCTCGATTTCTCCTCCAACCCAATTCTCATGATAATCTCAACAATACTCACGGTTTAAGGAAAAAAAAATTCCAAAAAACAAAACAGATGGACAGAGGAGAAAAAAAGGAAGTTTAAGTTAATAATCTTTGGAATTGGTTTTTAAAAGGGATCCTGATGGGCAGACTCGCTGTTTAAAAGCCCGCTATTTTACTGGGTTTTGTGAGGTCATTAAGAGGTGAAAGATTTTAAATTATAAATGGCAGCTCCAAGCAATGGAGGTTACACACTTTGCTCTAACCTAATAACTTCCAACGTTAGATAAATATTTATCTGAGACTTCCCTTCTGCAAGCTATCTTAAGGAAACAGTCTCCTTTCAATGGATCTGTTTAAAAAGTAGTGAAAAAAATGAACTTGTACAAGATTCCCTTTCACACTCTCGGCTTTCTAGCATGCATCATGAGATTTAAACAAAGCAAAAGGGATAAGGATGCTGAATGTCTGAAAGAATGTGCATCCATGATATTCATTTTTAGATAAACACTGAGGCTGTTATGTGATCATTCGGTAGAATACCCTTCCCCTTTAACAGGATTAAATACAACGGGTATAGAAAATGGTTCGAATTTTGTTTTAAATTCCTCTTAAAAAGAAATCTCTCATCAGATAGGTACATGTAGATTTTGTAAGATATACATGAACATGATATATATGTGTAGCGAGGTCAAGTAACACAACATGGACCAGGATTAAACCTGAGACCTTCGTGATCTGTGCAGCTAATCTACTCTCTGAGCCAGTGGAGAATTGTCCATTTTGTTTAGAGGGACAGGCTCATCTGGTTCGGTATGGCCTATTTCTGAATTTTCACTATGAATCCAAAAGCGTCAAATTCATACCCATATAGATTCTAATTTTCTTGCTCTTTAGGCTTGGTTTTCCTTGAGACAGACTAATTTACGTTTTGACACCTGGAATTGTATTTTAAGGCTCATTCAACATTTTCACAAGACTACATGAAATGTTTCAACCATGCTTTACAAAAGAGTATTTACACAAGAGTAGTCAGCCTTTTATTTTAATCGATAAAAGTATGTTCTGTCACCTTTTTGTAAAAAAAAAACACAATTGTATAAACTTTCCTCCACTTAATGCTAAGTTGGTGAAAGTTTAAAATTGATTTTCCCTATTTTGCATCCTTCGCAACTTTTTCACTAGAGACTGGAGGAAAATCTGAAATGTTCAAAATATTGAAATGTTGTATGGCTTGTTATGGGGAGAGTACCATAACTGCAAAGAAATAACCCGAAGGATGTCCTGGGGGAAAATTGAAACTGGGTCCAGTGTTTTCTTTGAGAATATTGGGAGAAACGTTCAACTTGGATGAGGGCGTAAAACAGGCAATAACGGATCGGCCGCCTGTTGCACACCCCGCCTGATTTTCCTTTCCATCGCCGGAAAGCTAATTGGCGAAAGTTACAGTTACCCCCATTGTGTTGGTAACATTTTCACAAAACACAATGGCATGGTCAATTCACCTAGACTGTAGCTGTATCGGTTTTGCTGGCTGCAGCTACGTTTGCCTGTAACTGTCTGTAGCCGTTGGTTACTGTCTGGTCAACTGTAGCTGTCGCTGACTGTGTAGACTGATGATTGTAAGTTTGGGTATGCAAGACAACAGATCATCACAATGAGCCATATATCTTTCTGGGGCAAGTGAGATTGAACTCACAGTTCTCCTCCAGTGTGAGGTGGACACGGGATCTTGAATTAACCCACATCTTGCTGCATTGGGGGGTGTGAGTTGTATCTAAGAAATTATCATCAGTTTGAAAGATTTGTTGGCCTGAATATTTTGCGATATGCCTTCCTACCGTGTATTGGTGTAGCAGAATAGCACACAGTGTGAAGTCCCCCAGTTCTGAGTATTGTTGCCGCTGCCGACTGCACGCACCTGTTTTTAGTTTGTTGGCACGGTTGCTCGGGCATTCTGTTTCGAATTATTTGAAACTGACTCCCTTAATAATTACTACAATGACTTGGAACCTGATGCTTTTTTGAATTAGGTTTATTACTGGAGCTTGCTGCAGGTAGCATCAATCACTATTTAAAAGCAGCTTCCTGTGTTGTGACATCCTGTCTTATGACACACTCTACTACTTTCAGTTATGTGTTACAAGGAGAGAAGACTACAAGAAAGAACTTGTGAAGGAGTCAGTACGACAACAGGCCAGCATTAGGGCACCATCAGAAACTGTGCAGGAGAAAGACCATGGTAGAGTTTGAGGTGCCACTAAGTTAAAGGGCAGGACATAATTACTTGCCAGTGAAATATTAAACTGAATATTATTCATTTCTGTCCTGCCCCAGCACTTTTTTGTTTTACTTTCACTAGAGGCACGTGTTATTGTTACGCATTGTTTCAGGCTGAATTCGTCAGGATGCCCAAGTATCACAAGCCCTCAGCATCTTAGCACATCCACATATTCTAGCTCATATCTTATTTACTCAGGTCCACTGGTTAGATTAATAACACACCCAGTGTAATCCCAAAGTGTGTCCTCTGTCTCGCCCTGAACGTACCAAAGTTGAACTAAAGTAATCTGCGGATCAAAGACTGTGGTTTCAATCTTCCAAATGTTTAACTGTATGAAATTGCAGCTCATCCGAGTTTGGATGTCGGACAAGCAGTCGACAATACAGAGATAGTGGAGGGGTCGAGCGAGGTGGAGGAGAGGTAGGGCTGGGTGTCAACAGTGTAGGCGTGGAACCCAACACCATGTCTTCAGATGATGTTACCGAAGGGCAGCATGTCGAAGAAGTATCGGGGGTGGCCATGGATAGATCATTTGGGGACTGCAGAGGTAATAGCATGGGGTTGTGTAGAGAAGCAATTGATGGAGATGCTCTGGCTCCAAATATACTAAATTAATATGATTCTAGTGTTGAGAACTGTCACTGAAATACTTTGGTCATACAAAAAAAGTGCTTCAATTGATTTTATTAAAGGGTAAGATTTTCCTATTTAAGTTGATCTGCTGTGGGCAAAATGGTCTCTTTTGAACCAATTAAAGAATTTTTAAATTATAAATAATTGCATTGCATTATGTAAAATTGCATTTAATTTTGTGATTCTGCGCTTTGATTTGGCTTAATAGATGCAATTTTGATAGGTCAGTGGCAAAAGGTTTTAAAAAGAAATGATCCTAACAAAATACCCCCATTGTATTGGTGATCTTTTTTTATTGCCCTCCTGGGGCATGTAATGTCGTTTCCTGGCTCTCTTCCAGGGGTTTTCCATTGCCTAAAAAGAACTCTACAGTTGAGGTCCTTGACATTCATAGCTCTTTCCTTGAGTTGCATTGTTAGGAATAATTTCTGCTTGGAGATGACTTGATAATAATGCAGCTATGTTTGGGCAGATCAACTAGAAGGGTCACCAGCATCACTGGAGCTGCAAAATGCTGCCATGGAAATCGGACGAGTGCCTGCAATTCTCTTTATGGCACAGCTAATCTCAGTAATACGATAGGGCCACTGGTGCAGGCTGGAAGCTTCCTTCACAGCTCGGGTGAGACAAATCAGAGGATGAGCCTGTTCTCGTGCATCTTCCTGGTCGCTGGTTACAGAGTGCCAGAGGTGGCAGAAGTTGCCTGCCCACATTATGAACCAGGGTGAGGCATGAGGAAACCTAACAGAAGAGAAATGGAGAAGCTATAAATAACTTGTATCTTCAATAAAAGTCCTTAATTGCTGTTAATGTCTCATGAGGGTATCTCATCTACATTTGGAAGTAGAGAATTCAGCAAATTAGAATTCACTTCAGCCAGCAAAGGTGCAAGCTTGGACACATCTCAAAACTTGGACTATTCTCAGATTGTCTAAAGTTAGGACTGTAAATACATTAACATATGGAAAATTTAAAATAGTTCCCCTAATTCCAGTCTTATGTCTTAGACTGTGAGCAACTGCTCTATCAGAATCAAAAAGCCTGCTTACATTGATGCCTTTCAGCATTTTAAAGACCTGGATCATTTCCCCTGTCTCTCCCAAACTTCTGCCCTCCAGTTCAGTTTTTGTATCAGGCAAATAGGAAGGGAATTGAAACTGATGCTCTATTATAGGCAGCCTGAACACTTAATTCTGAAAAAGGAAAGATTTAAAATGTGACAATGAGAAGAACAGGCAATCCTTTATGGAAAGAAAATGCAAGAAACAGCATCAACATTCAAACTTTTCTCATTTGTTTTTTGAGATGTGGGTGACACTGGAAAGGCTGCATTTATTATCCACCCCTAGTTGCCCTGAGAAGGTGGTGATGGGCCTACTACTTGAACTGCTGCAGTCCATGTGGCGATGGTGTTCCCACGATGATGTTGGGTAGGACCCAGTGACAATGAAGGATGGTAGGTGACTGGAGGGGAATGAATGAGAAGCGTGAGAGATGGCGAGATTTTTTTTGGATGCGGGCGCTGGCTTGATGGATCAGTCCTTATGTTCCAGACTACATTGTAAAATTCAATCTCTTGTATGTATCCATGTATACTAGATACAGCAGGATAATGAACTTAATCAGTAGCAGGGGAACAAAAATGATTGGTTTTTTTACTTCCTAAATGTACCCATCTTGAATCAATGAGCTCTATACTGTAATAACTGAGATACATGGTATTTTTTCCACCATCTGTTTCTAACAAGACATCTTAAACCAAACAAGCTGGAATAATTAGTGAGATGAATCACTAACCAAATACCACAGAGCTCCTTGAAAAGTTAAAAACAACAGGCAAACACTCTCCTCACCACCACCCCCCCATCTAACACAAAATATATAGGAAGTGAAAATCTGCCAAAAAAAACCTCTTAAGCCATTAATAAAAAACACACATCAAATACCATTCTGAAAATATCTTTTATATAAACACATTAAAATTTCTACGCTGTAATGCAGCATAACAGAAATATTAAAGTGGAATTACAGAAAGCACTTTTGGTGTTAATTAACATGAATTGCCAAGCAAGACTGAGGGCCCGATATTGGGAGGGAGGTGGGTTGGCAGCGGGGGGTTGAATTCGGGTGCTCCGCACACAATCGCAGCTTAATTGAAGGTGCTTACCTTGGCTTCCGGGTTTCGCGCTGGAAAGCTCTGCAGCGGGCGGACTGCGCAGGCGCATCATAGGCTGTCAGCTGGAGGAGCCCTATTTAAAGGGGCAGTCCTCCACTGACAGATGCTGCAGAAAATATGCAAAATTACAGCATGGAGCAGCCCAGGGGAAAGGCTGCTCCCAGGTTTAATGATGCCTCACTCCGGGTCTTACTGGATGGGGTGAGGAGGAGGGGAAGGACAGAGATCTTCTCCCCGGTGGACGGGAGGAAGTGGCCTGCCTCTGCCACCATGGAGGCCTGGCTCGAAGTGGCAGAGGAGGTCACCTGCACCACCAACATATCGCGCACCTGCATACAGTGCAGGAGGCGCTTCAATGACCTAAGAAGGTCAGCTGAAGTGAGTACACTTACTCATTCCCCTACACTCTGTCTGCCACATCACCGCCCCCACCCCACATCTCCTTCTGCACTGCCAACACAACTCTATCAGGTCACTCCTCACACCCACTCAAAGCTCATCCTCATCTTACCTGCACTTACTCACCTCGCCAGTACTCATCCCGCCACTACCACTCAACCCAATCCTCATACAATCTCATGGTTCTATCTCATACTCACCCTCTCATGCATCTCTTTCACGGTCAGCCTCACTCAACCTGCCACTACCTGTGCTGCAGCCACAGGGCATGCATCACATATGTGCAGTAGGCAGCGTAAGGCAAACGTGTTGTGAGCATGAAGGGGATGCACAAGGGTGTATGAGGGTTTGTCATGGTTTTTACTTATATTTGATTTCTGATCAACTCACATTACATATTATATTGGCACCACTACTGCCACGTCTTTGCAAATCTTGTCTGGTTTGTGCAATAATGCCCTTTCCTGAGGATCACTATGAAGACCCACAACTGATGCCACCCATTGTGTCACTGCAGAGTGGGTGTAGGTGTATTTGCAGGGCTCTTTTGTGCAGACGACTGAGAGACGTCGACGATGTCCCCGGTGGCACCCTGGAACGATGCGAAGGAGAAGTTGTTGAGGGCCGTGGTGACTTTGACAGCGACAGGTAAGAAGATGGTGCTCGAGCCAGCCGGGAGCAGCTCGGCATGAAGGAGGCTGCAGATGTCCACAACTACATGTCGAGTGACTCTGAGCCTCCGTGTGCACTGCTGCTCAAAGAGGTCCAGGAAGCTGAGCCTCGGTCCGTAGACCCTGTGGCGAGGGTAGTGCCCTCTGCGACGCATCTCTCTCTGTGGTTGCCCTCCCTCCTGCTGTGCAGCACTGTGTTGTGCAGCTCCACGTGTCAGAGGTGGACGGCGTGGCCGGCGATGCTGTTCGTCCTCCGAGGAGGTCATGACTGCAGCTACAGCGCCCCCCCCCCCTCCTCCCGTCAAATGGACCTTTGCAGCTGCCACAGGCTGATGGCTGCAACACGTCCATTTCAACTGGGAGTGTTTCCCCCAGTACGGGAAACAGTCTCAGTTGAGTTGAAAATCCTCCCCCTCCTAAAATATCATGTCAATCAGGTCTGCTAACGACCTGAAGTATCTACTTAATTAGTTTAAGTGGCAGTCCCGCATGCGGGGGCTGCGCGCGCATGTAAGCACGTCACTGGGGAACCCGGAAGTGGGCGGGTTGGAGCCGGGCTCCGGACCTGCCCTGGGAATCCCCGATTTTCGGAGCCCACTCCCGCCACGAACTTGCCAGTTCGGGGGTCCGAAAATCGAGCCCTTAGTGTTGACTTCTCTTGAATCTGGGTTCCCTATAATGGAAGAGCTTGATGTTGTAGTATGCTGGATGGCTTCTACCCCAGCCCCACATAATTTCTACAAGGTCGTTATTTTCCTCGCCTTGCCTTTAGCCTGTCTTCACAAATTCCTCAAGGTTCTGAACGGGATGCTTTAGGAATTTGGAGATGTTATCAGGAACTGCAGGAAGTTAGCCCAGCTTTAGTGTTTGGAGAAGACTCTAAAGCCATAGCACCTTGAGTCAGTTTTGGGAGAGAAAGCAGACGTGTTTTTAAGTTTTAAAAAAATAAAAGTTTGGAGAGACCTAATTCTCCCCTGTATACATAACATTGCCTAAATATTTTTTTAAACTTTTTATCAAAGGTTTTATTCCTTTTAAGAAAATATAGTGTTGCATAAGTAACAAAGAAATCATAAGAGATGAAAAAGAACGACAAATGCTGGAAATTTGAAATAAAAACACAATGCTGGAAATACCCAGCAGGTCTGCAGCATCTGAAAAGACAGGTTGAGGTTTCAGGTGGAGATCCTCTTTCAGAACTGGTACCTTCTAAATGAAATTAGTACATGCAGATTGCTGATTCCCATTACCTCAACAAATAGTTCTAGAGTGATACTTGAATATTCTGATTGTTTAAGGACAGCCTTATAGCAGGATTATGAGGTTCCTGATAGCTCGGTCAGTAGCTGCAATGCACTGAGTCAAACAGATCAGGAAGGGACCCAGGTTTGATTGTTAATCTGTGCAGGGTTAGCAGGGGCAATATTGGGGAAGGAACAATTTGCTCAGCCTCCCCTGGTTTAGGGAGGGGTCCCTGCTCCTGATTCCGATCCTTTAATGACAATGTCAGTGCCCTTAACATGGAAAATGGCCCAAAGTGCTTCACAGAGGTCAAATCTAAAAAAATGGATTCCGAGGTAAAGAAGGAGCTATTTGGAGGGGTGTCCAAAAGCTTGGGCACAGAGGTGGAGATTAAGGAGGATCTTAAAGTAGGAGAGGGAGATGGAGGGTATTTAAGGAGGGTATATTGCTGGAAAGTGCACATACGTGGACATTGTACTCTCCATGATCAAATAGCCTGCCAATGCTCACTGACTTGAATGAAGTTCAAGAGAGCTGATGGTGTCAGTGGAGCTGTACCCCAGCATGAGGCTGCATCTTGAGGGGAGGAGGTGAAAAATTATGGAAAAATTAAACCAGGGCAACCAAAAGCATGTCAAAGGGCATTTTTCCAATCGACAAAGTTCCAGGTGGCCATTGAATTCTATGCAAAGTCTCTCTGGTGAAACTCCTACTATCAGAAGGCACTGAAACTTTCAGAGGAAAGAGTTAATTTTTCTGCAGTTTTTTTTATTTTATGCCAGTCCATGACAAGTGACAAAGACTTCAGAGCTAAGCAAATGTGCTCTTTGCTGTGCAGCCATCTTAATTCTCCACTGAAGCTGACGGACATACAAACAGCTTCCTGAACAGAGGGGACAATCTGGGAGCTTCCTGTACCTCACTATTGATACAAAGTTTCAATTCAGTATCGATACACATTCTATTCCCTGTTCAGATAAGACAGTGGCTATCAATGCATGATCAAAACTTGCATTCCTAAAGCGATTGCTATCACCTATTGGTTATAAGGAACATTCCAGCATGGTTTATGCTGGAATAGGGGACTACAAGCTGATTAAAGAACAAGACAGCCAGTCACCTCTCGGCCCCCTATTCCTGCAATAAACAGGCTAGAATGTTCATTATTTCTTTCCTCAATGTACAGTGCATGTGTTTAAATATCAAGGTTTGCCTGCTGGTCATCAACAGATTTTTCTGTCATGTTTGCCATGCCTTCTTTCATCCTAGTACTGAATAAGATGTAAACATTTAGTATTTGCTATACTTGCAAGGAATTTTAATCTAAACTTTCAAAGAGATTCTTAGTTTTTTTCCCCCCAAGCACACTCAGCTGCAAGTGTATGCAAATGTTTGTAAGGGGCTCCAGACATCATGGAGCAATGTGATGGCATTGTGCCAAGAACGTATCATGCCACAGAGCGCGGGGGGAATGAGTCTGTCATTGTGAATTCCTGATACCAGCCATGCCGTCAGAGTTTGTGGGTTCAGACCCTGTCCTAGGATTTGAGCACATAATCTAGTCTGACACTTCAGTGCAATACTGAGGAAGTGCTACATTGTTGAAGATGCTGCTTTTCAGATGCGACATTAAGCTGAGGTGCTCTCTGCTTGTTGAGGTGGATGCAAAAGATACAAAGAAGAACTGGGAGTTCTCCAGCGTCCTAGCCAACATTACTCCCTCAACTAACACGATGACAAATGAATTGACTGGTTATTAATTTCATTAGCTGCTTAGGGGACCTTGCTGTGCAAAAATTGGCTGATGTTTGCCTACATAACAGTGACTACACTTAAAAAAAGTAATTCATTGGCTATACAGTACTTAGGACATCCTCAGGATGTGAAAAGCACTATATAAATGCAAGCTCTTTCCTAACTTTCACCTGTTTGGGAAGAAAAAAGGAAAGGGGGAACAATACAAAGTACATTACAAAAAATGGGACCGAGGAAAGTAAAGGAGTTATCATAATATTAAATTGAAGGCTGGTATTCAGTATAGATAATGTTTTGTCACACAGCCAGTTAAATACTTGGAGGCAACCTTGAATCTATAAACTCAGAACTGGCTCAGAAGCTATAGAATGCAGTATCACTGAAGAATCTGCACCAGTCTGTTGGTGCAAACGTAACTGGTAATGTATATCTTAGAATGAATTACTTTGCCAATTGCCATAAGTTAACAATAACAAAATTCAGTTGCATGTGTAATAGATGCAGTGTTGGTTGAGTGCGAGGCTTGAAAGCTATATCTGTAAAAAAAAATATTAATTTAATTGTGTGGTAACATTTGACCATATTTATAATAGAAATTATAGTAATATTATTGTACCTCTGCTGTTTTATAAGTGGCAAAAGCTGACATTTAAGCTCCAATTTTGAGATTCCGACAAAAAAAGGAGACATCAACTGGCCTATGGCAATGCTGTAGACCACAATAGAGCTTCACTGATACTGGTGACTTAGTTGATCAAGCTAAGCTGCTGTTTTGCTCAGATCCCCACTCCAGTTAGGTTTAGACAGTGACTAGGTGCACTAGATAAGGGAGGCAGTGGTGGGTGATACTGATGCGTACAGTCCTGATGTGCACTCATGCTGATTTGAGTTTATATAGCAGTTCTGTGCAGTAGTTGGGGAATTGGCAGGTGTGTGGGTAAACTTGTGAGCAAGAAGATCATTTGTGAAGCAGAAGCAATAAAGAGCTCTGTTGTTTAGATAATGACTGTCACCATCACCAATTATTTTTGATATTGGAGCAAGGTAAACAGTAATGGCTCACACATGAGGAAAAATGGCCACTCAGGCAAGGTACCGGGATGAGTCCAGTACGCATAGGACTCCCAGCACAAGTCAGCCTCACAGAGCGAGGCCGTAGAAATTGGAGCTTAAAAAAAAGCAACAAAGGATACCCTGTACTGGCAGGATTACATCAGAGAGTGCAGCATTCACGGGGTTAAACAGAGTGTTCAGCACAACCTGGCATTGCCTCATTGTGCAGTTATCTAAGGGTTACACCAGAGAGCACAACACTTGCAGGGTTGAATCAGAGTACCTGCAGAATCAATAGTGCCTGCAGTACTCATTGGGTTAAATCAGAGTGCAGTACTTGCTGATTAAATCAGAGAGGGTTTTGACAAGGGGTTACACGGAAACCATTAGCCTGTCTGTTCTCTCCACAGATGCTGACTGACCTGCTGTGTGTTTTCAGCATTTTCTGTTTATGTTTCAGGTTTCTAATATTTGAAGTTTCTTTCTCTTATTTAAATCGGAGAGCAACTGTTGAATTCCTGCAACTTTTCCCACTGAAATCCTACACTGCTGATATAACAGTGCTATTAGTATTATCTGTACAAGAAAAAATATAGAAGATTGGCAATATGTCGAATTATTCATTTGAACTCTTAACTATGAAGAAGATGTATGTCAGCTTGGGTAAATAGTTTTCATGTATGCATTATGTAACGTGATCTTGTAGTGGAAACAGTGAGTTTGAAATGCTGTAGTACATTGGCTTTCAAAGCTTAAAATAACATTGACAAATGTTTTAAAAGATGGGCTCCAACCATTTCAAAAAAAATTGACTAGTTTATTCATGCATAAGTGTTCAGAACGATGTGTAGTTGTGATATGGAGGAAATCGGTATTTAGAATTTTTCTCACTGTCTGCTCTTCACTTTATGGCACAAAGGATTGGTGTCCCTTACGTAGGAATGGAAGAACCTGCATCAGCACCTCACTCCATTTTAGAGGCTGAAAGCTCCACCGCTGACTGGAGTATAAGTGACACATTGCTGCAGTGTAAAATACATTATAAAAACATCATCACACCTTCCACTTGGGTGGAAACATTTTTCTTTTGACTCCACATGAGACTAATTCTATCCTATTAAATACATCATGATGTTAATATTTACATGAGGGTGTGAAAAGGTGCTTTGTGCTGAGAAGTGAAACAGCTAACTGTGCGTGCTTCATTGAATTGATGCACAATATCTGCCAAGGGTGCCATAGAACCCCTGCCTATGTCTGTGCACACTGCCTGTGCCAAGGCTGCTGACACTAATCGATAAAACCCAGTACCCTGGATTGCTGAATGGTTATTTGTACTCGAGGTGTGGGGAAGGCTGACGAGGCGGCAATTATTGCCTATCCCTAGTTGCCCAGACAACGTGGCGGTGGACCTTCTCCTTGCACCATTGCAGTCCTTGTGGTGATGGTGCTCTCACAATGGTGTTAGGTAGGGAATTCCAGGGTTTGACTCAGCAACGATGAAGGAATGTCCAAGTCAGAGGAGTCCATCTGAGGAGTTGTGAGTGGAGCTGAACATTTTGGAATTGTTAGCGAACAACCCCACCCCTGATCTTATGATGAAGGGAAGGTCATTGATGAAGCAACTGAAGATGATTGGGCCAAGGGCATTGTCCTGAGGAACTGCTGCAGTGATGTCTTGAGGCTATGATGATTGGCCTCCAATAACCACAACCATCTTCTTTTGTGTTAGGTATGACTCCAGCCACTGGAAAGTTTTCCCCTTGACTCCCATTTTTGCTAGGCCTCCTTGGTGCCATACTCGGTTGAATGCTGCCATGATGTCTATGTTTGGATCAAGGCTGTGATGAGGGTTTGGAGCCAACTGGTTCCAGTGAAACTCGAACTGAGTGTTTGTGAGCAGGTTATTGGTGAGTCGGTGTCGCTTGATGGCACTATTGATGACTCCTTGCATCGCTTTACTGATGATTGGGAGGAGGCTGATAAAGCAGTAATTGGCTGGGTCAGATTTCATAGAATCATAGAATGGTTACAGCACAGAAGGAGGCCATTTAGCCCATCAAACCCATGCTGGAGATTTGTCCTGCATTTTGTGGATAGGCCATACCTGGGCAATTTTCCACATTGTCAGGTAGATATCAGTGTCATAGCTGCACTGGAGTAGTATGCGTGCAGCTTGTTCTGATGTGCAGGTCTTCAGTACTACAGCTGTTGTCAGGGCCCATCGCCTTGGATGTGTCCAATGCACTTGGCCATTTTTTAAAGTCACATGGAGTGAACCAAATTTGGTGGACATGGGAATCTATTATGGTGGGGACTTCGATAGGTGACGAGTGGAATGTCATCCACGCCACTTTTGGCTGAAGATACGTGTAAACACTTCAGCCTTGCCTGTTGTATGCATGCTGGTCTTCACCATAGTTGAGGATGGGAATGTTCATGGAACTTTCTCTTCCTGTTAGTTGCCCAATTGTCCACCACCATTCTTGACCAGGGCTACAGAGCTTTGCTCTGATCTGTCTGTTTTGGGGCCACTTAGCTATGTCCTTATCTTGCTACTTTGGTGTTTAACATGCAGATAAAACTGTATTATAGCTTTCACTAGGTTTATACCTCATTCGGGTGCTGCTCCTGACGCACCCTTCTAAACTCTTTATTCAACCAGAGTTGGTCGCAATGCTTGCTGGTGTTGGAGGACTAAGATGCACTGGTCCATGGGGTTACAACTTATGGTGATATACAAATCTGCTGCTATTGTAGACTCACACCTCCTCATGCACACATAGTTTTTGGGCAACTAGATTTGTCCTTGGTCTGCCCCACCTAGCAAGACTGCTGTGCCACTTTGTCTTCACAAGGACTGTGCAGCGAGTGATCACTCCAACCAGTGCTATTGCGAAAAGACGTGTCAGTAACAGGTAGGTTGGTGAGGATGAGGTCAAGTAGGTTACTGCCTCTCATTCCTTTATCACCTGACACAGACCTATTCTGGCAGCTATGTACTAAAAGACTTGGCCAACTTTATCAGTGATGGTACTATCGAGCCACACTTTATGGTAGATATTGAAGCCCCCACCCTTGTTTCTCTTAATGCTTCCTCCAAATAGTGCTCAACACGGAGGATTATTGATTCGCCAGTTGAGTATAACCAGTAAGTGGTAATCAGCAGAAAGTTTCCTTGGCCTTGATCTATCTGAAGCCATGTCACATCATGGAGTCTGGCATCAATGTTGAGGACTCCCAGGGACAAGCCCACTCTACTGCATACCACTGTCCTCCCACCTCTGGTTGGTCAACCTTGCTGGTGGAGCAGGACATACACAGGGATGGCGATGGAGTCTGGGATATTAGCTCATAGGTATGACTTTGTGAGTATGATTATATCAGGCTTTTGCTTGACTAGTCTGTGGCTTAGCTCTCCCAACTTGGCACAAATCCCCAGATGTTAGTGAGAATGACTTTTCAGCGTTGACCGCATGGGTCTTGTGATCCGATGCATGGGTTATTGCCAAGAGGTCCGTCTGATTGTCATGTTTCCTTCTGCCATGATTGTTTTACAACCGAGTAGCTTCCAATGCCACCATGACGTTAAGGGTCAACCAAATATTATGGGACTACGGTCACATGTAGGACAGACATTAGAGATGCATGCAGGCAAATCCATGCTGGGGTGCTGACAACGTAAGATCCCACAGAACCCATCCTGCAAGTATACAGACTCTATGGGCTCGATTTTACCAGGCCTGCGGGTTTCCGGCGGGTTGGGTTTCGGGAGCGTGGTCAACACGCTCGGCGAAATTAGTGGGTTGCCCGCGCGATCGTAGCAGGCAACACACTAATAGGAATCAATTACCTGCTCCTCCGGGGTCCGCGGCGCTGGCCTGCGCGTCGGGCGGGCTGCGCATGCGCAGTATGATCTGTCAGCTGGAGGCTCTCTAGTTAAAGGGGCAGTCCTCCACTGACAGATGCTGCAACCAATGGAACAAATTGCAGCATGGAGCAGCCCAGGGGGAAGGCTGCTCCCAGTTTAATGATGCCTCACCCCAGGTATCATCAGATGGGGTGAGGAGGAGTGGGAGGACACAGATCTTCCCCCTGGCGGGCGGGAGGAAGCGGCCTGCCTCTGCCACCAAGAAGGCCTGGCTCGAGGTGGCAGAGGGGGTCACCTGCGCCACCAACATATGGCCCACCTGCATACAGTGCAGGAGGCGCTGCAATGACCGCAGTAGGTCAGCCACAGTGAGAACACGAAGTCTTTCCCCTACACTCCGTCTGCCACAACACTGCCCCCACCCCACATCTCCTTCGGCACCGCCAACACTACTCTGTCACATCACCCTTCATACCCACTCAAACCCCATCCTCATCTTACCTCCACCTACTCACCTCGCCAGTACTCATCCTGCCACTAACACGCAACCCAATCCTCATACAATCTCATTGCTCCATCCCATACTCACCCTCTCGTGCATCTCCCTCACGGCCAGCCTCACTCAACCTGCCACCACCTGTGCTGCAGCCACAGGGCATGCATCACATATGTGCAGTAGGCAGTGTAAGGCAAACGTGTCGTGAGCATGAAGGGGGTGCACAAGGGTGTCTGACGGTTTGTCATGGGTGTTACCTATATTGAATTTCAGAGCAACAAACAGCACACATTATATTGACACCACCACTGCCATGTCTCCGCGAATCCTGTCCGTTGTGTCCAATAATGCCCGCTCCTGGGTATCACTATGAGGACCCACCACTGATGCCACCCATCGTGTTACTGCAGAGTAGGTGCAGGTGTATTTGCAGGGCTCTTCCGCGCAGACGACTGAGAGACATCGGCGGTGTAGCCGGCTGCACCCTGGAAGGATGCGGAGGAGAAGGTGTGGAGGGCAGTGGTGACTTTGACAGCGACAGGTAAGCAGTTGGTGCTGGGGCCAGCCAGGAGCAGCTCGGCATGAAAGAGGCTGCAGATCTCCACGACTACATGTCGAGCGAATCTGTGCCTCCCTGTGCACTGCTGCTCAGAGAGGTCCGGGGAGCTGCGCCTCGGTCTGTGGACCCTGTGGCGAGGGTAGTGCCCTCTGCGATGCGTCTCTCTCTGCGGTAGCCCTCCCTCCTGCTGTACAGGTGGGCGTGCAACAACACCGTGTTGGGGGGCTCCACGTCTCTGCGGCGGACGGCGTGGACTGCGAGGCTGCTGGGGCTGGTCATGCTGTTCGTCCTCCGAGGGTGTCCACGCACCACCCATCTGGCAGGTGTTGGTCTGAGGGGTTGTGCAGGGTAGGTGGGTGGTTCCTCGGACTGGGGCTGCGGTTTCGTGTCGGTCTGTCCTCTGGCTTGGCGGGGTGTGGTGGGGGGCAGGGGTTGCCCTATGTGACGCGGTGGCTTCCTGCGTGGGTGAGGGCTGTCCCCCATGGAGTGCACCTTGGCACCTGCCACAGGCTGCTGGCTGCAACACGCCTGGTTGGAGAGAGACTGTTTCCCCCAGTGTGTGAAACTCACTGCCTTGAAACTAAAATCCCACACTTCCTCTTTTGACAGCTGATTCAGCTCATTAACTGACCTCAACAAGCAAGGTAAGTACACTCAAGTGGAACCCCGCTGGCTTTAATTGCCTGAGGGATTCCCACCAGCGGGGCTTGCGTGCGCAGCCCCGCACGTCAGCGCGGTACCCGGAAGTGGCCGGGATTTCGTCGCAATCCGGTCACGTGACCGGATATCGGGATTTTCCGGGCCCCCCCGCTGGAAACCCGCCGGAAACCCGACGCCAAAATCGAGCCCTATAAGCTTTGGTCAGTTAGTCAAAGGTTTTATTTTGACTGTTCACACAGTGTGGGAACTTGGAAATGTGAACTTGTCTTTTTTCCGTTGGTTGGTATCGATTTTGTTCAGGTGACTATAGGTGATGAAGAAAGCCACTCACTGGCCACTAAATTATCTATATTTTGAGAGGAACATGCACTTTCTCCTAATATTAAGAAGACTGCATGTCTGAGGCATGTTATTGGGCAGATTAGAGGGAGCTTTACCCTACAGCTGACATTGCTTTCCCAGCACTAATATCCCTCACTTTGGTGATTACAAGAAGCTAAAATAAAAACTGAAGCTGTGTGAAACAGCCTCCACGAATGATTATGGCTTTAGTATGTTCTGGGGTCATGGGATTAGTGGTTATCGGGATAGGTGTAGACCAAGATGATGAAATACAGATGGGATTTCTGTGCTGTTGGAGCTGGAATGTTTGTCTGGAGGGTAGCGGGCCAGAACAGAATATTGGAGATGGGAAGGTGGATTAATATTCTGGAGTTTTGCTTAATTATCTTTGGAGATCGGGAAGTTTTTATTGCAAAAAGGATTAAATGTATGGGGTGGAATCAATAATAGGTTGTGAATGATCTGTGGGAGGAGCAGGTTTGGGCTGAGATGGAAGACTCATTTTATTCTATACTTCATTGTATTCTTAATAAAACTACTTAAAGAATTATTTCAAGGAAAAGGTGAGGCTGGGTGGAGGGGTTTTCGTGAGGGAGGTGGGTGGGGGTGAAGAGAAGAGAGAGGAGGAGCCCCCATCCTTACACTAACCACAGACACTTTCGAATGGAGAATCCCCAGAGAATCAACACTCTCAGAAGTTTGTTTTTACTGTGCAACAACGTCTTTCAAACCATCTCCATGGACACAAGCAAGAAGACTGGGCAAGTTGCTCACCTCTTTTGCTTAGGGAGAATCCTGTGGTAGTTTTTAAAACATTAAAGTGTTCTTTACAAAGGTTTATGGATTAGCAGCAGGATTTCTCCAGCAGTGACTGCTGTACCTGATTGTCTTTGTCTTTATTTGTCACCCCCTCCCCTCTTTTTTTGATTCAATTAGAATGCTGATTTTCTTTTAGAATCAGTTCTGAAGAACTCTGTCCAATATTAACCTATATTTTTTGCACCACCGATGCTGACTGACCTGCTGTGTATTTCCAACATTTTTGAACTCCGTGTAATGTTTATGTCAGATCAGCGTGGTGGCACGGGTTCCCCCTCATACTTGGCAGGTTGATCGGCATCTGAAAGAGGATTAATATTTTGGATGTGACCCTTTATCGGCTATTTATTTATGTTGACCTACCTTCCTCCATTTCAAATGCTGATTGATTTGCTGTGCATTCCCAGCATTTTCTGTTTCCACTTCAATTACGGCGAAAGAGCAGGGGAGGGAGACTAATTTGATAGCTCTTTCAAAGAGCCGGCACAAGCACAATGGGCTGAATGGCCTCCTCCTGTGCTGTAAGAGTCTATGATTTCTAGGATTTGCAGTTTTCTTATTAATTCTACATCATTTAATAAAATCCTGATTGCTTTTAAGAATGAAGTCTACATTTAAGGCTTCAGAAATAAAAGAGAATGAATTTTAAAACAGACCATGTTATGGATATTGCCTCTTTAATGGAATCCCCTTTGATGTCTGTGTGTTTAGATAACTGGAGAGCAGGAGTTAGCGGCAATCACCCAGAGAAATGCCTTGAGGTTGAGAAATTACATTAAGACTTGAATGTTTATTACTGTAGCCCTCTGGGTCTGTGGAAGCAGATCTGTACCAGCTGCTCGTACACCGAGCTGAAGTTTATCTGAAGAATTCTTTAAGACTGAGATTTTATCAAACTCTTAAAAAAAATGATAAGAAGACAAGATAACTCTGCTGGGATCAGAACCGATATCTTCCTACCTATAGAGTTGAACAACAAAGACTTAAACTTATTTAGCACCTTTAATGTAGTAAAACATCCCAAAGCACGTAGAAAATAATTGAAAATTTCAAAATGGAGGAATTGGGATTAAAGGAGGTGACTGAAAGCAAGATTGATACATTTCGAGGAAGCTTTTGAAAGGAGGGGAGAAAGAGAGAGATATAGCAAGACTTAGGTAGAATATTCCAAAGTGCAGGGCTAAATTGGCTGAATGCTCCGCAGCTCAAAGTGAAACGAATCGAAGGGAGGGTGTTAGAAAGACCAGAAGCTGAACAGCTAAGGAATGTAGGTCTGAATGAGGTAGCGGAGGTGAGGAGGGCTGAGGCCGTGGAGGGAATCTGCAGATGAGGAATTTGAAGTGTGAGCTGAGAGAGATTCAGTGAAGGGTTGGCAAGCACAAGGACAGCAGTGGAATGGTGCAGGTTAGGATTCGGGTGGAGGAGTTTTGGACAAGTTGAAATTTATACAGTTTAGAACCCAAGAGGCTAACAAGCAGAACATTTGAGTAATTGAATCTGGAGATGGCAAAGTGTTTGAGCGGCAGTGGGGGTGAGGTATGAGTGGAGGTGGGCAATGTTGTGGTGGTGGAAATAGGTGGTTTTGATGGTGGCTTCAAACCCACTCATCCTTGCCCAACTCAAAATCAATTAGGACACCTGAAGCTGCACACTACCAGTACTGGTTACTAACCCACTGAGTTCCTGCCAGTTTTGTCGCTGGCAGGTACTAACCCAGAAAGCTCCTCCCTGTACTGTCACTGACAGGTAGCTACAGATAGAGTGCATGCCTGTACCATCACCATTGGGCAGTTACTTGCATCCTGCAAGTTCCTGACGGTGTGTGGTGCCTTTCTGTGCTTCAGTTGGATTACTCCATGTGAGAGGTCAATGTAATCTAGCCTAACTGAGGCACACTGAATAATTCCTGTATGAAGTGATGATAGTCAGATAGGTAAATGAAGGATTCAAACCTTGTACTCTCTTTTAAGGAGAATTGTTGCCATCATTTTTCCCCTCTATTTTCCATTTGAAAGAAAGTTATGTTCTCCCTCCTCCTCCCATTGTGTTACTATGAAAAACTGTTGTGTTCTCTCTCCCATCCAATCTTTGTGGTTGCTATGCTAGAATTGTCGAACTGCAGATTAGAAACAAGTCCTTATAATGGATGTCAATACAATTTTTAAAAAACGTATTAATTGTGCCATTTTTTGTCTTTTTCCTTTCGTGTAAGAAAGCATTTTAACAAAAGATTTTAAAGAAAAATTATACATCTATAATTATTCATCTCAACACTATTTCTGAGCCATTTACTTCTCTCTCTTTACGAACTTCCTTGTACCATGTCTTTGTGAGGTACAGAGGGGTCACTTCGTCAGATTGAACTATGCCTCTTAATTAAGGCTGCAGAGGCCCACAAGGGGTAACATTTAACTAAGAAAAAAGTTTCTTTGGAAAAGTGTTCAAAACTGTGTGCAAAAGTTGTATTCTTTTTGACTTTACTGTGGAATTAATTCTTCTCAGGTTTTTGATTTTTTTTTTGTTTCTCCTTTCATTTCTGATGATGTCATCAACACACTGATGTCATGGTAACTATCTTTTATAAAGGATCCAATGTTTACAAGATTCTCAACGAGATTAAAAATAAAACAGGATAACATTAAATATTCCTTAACAGAAACCTCTAGAATGTCTTTGGTGCAGCTGCAGGATAACAAAATGGAGAAAAGGGTAAATAAGAGGGAACCAGGAATTTATAGGTCCCAATACCCCTTTTGAGTGATGTTGACCTTTCACCCGGTATTGCAATATAACAGAAGATGTTGGAGTTCAGTGTCAGCACGCATTGTATTTCTCAAATTTTCCTTAATGCAATGTTTTAAAATGTTGAGGTTCCTACCTTAAAGGAGCTGTGTTTGTGTCTGCTACTGGTACAACAAGATAATGTTATGAATCTGCAACTAACAGTTCTTGAAATATATTATTTTTGTAGATTTTCCAAAAAAAAATTTGATCCCTGCTACCTACCCCAGGTTGTCATTATTTCAGTGCGACTGGACTGCAGTTACTTGTTTGCGCCCCTTCTACAGCTTGGCCGTATTTCCCAGAGAGCGTGCGGTGCAGTGAGGGATATGATAGGTTCACCTTGAGATGGTGGGGGGGGGGCAGGAGGCGGAGATGTGGGTGACGTTGGATGGTCAATTCTTAATCCTTAAACTAAAAAATCATACCCTCACAATGAATAAGGGCTCAAAAATCATTTTTTTTTGCATAATGTGGAGAGACTGGAGAAGCTGGGGTTGTTCTCCTTAGAACAGAGAAGGTTAAGGGGAGATTTGATAGAGGTGTTCAAAATCATGAACAGTTTTGACAGAGTAAATAAGGAGAAACTGTTTCCAGTGGCAGAAGAGTCAGTAACTAGAGGACACAGGTTTAAGGTGATCAGCAAAAGAGCCAGAGGCGACATGAGGAAACATTTTTTTAAGCAGCGAGTTGTAATGATCTGGAATGGACTGCCTGAAAGGGTGGTGAAAGCAGATTCAATAGTAACTTTCAAAAGGGAGTTTGATAAATACTTGAAGAGAAAAAATTTACAGGGCTATGGGGAAAGAGCAGGGGAATGGAACTAATTGGATAACCCTTTCAAAGAGCCGGCACAGGCACAATGGGCCGAATGGCCTCCTCCTATGCTGTAATGACTGAACAGGTTTATCTAAGAGTAGCTGAGCCACTCAGACCAGGATGCTCCCAGTCTGTCCTGTTAGCTGATCTTAGCTTGTGTGGCAGTAGAGGTGCCTCTGGCTCAGTGAGGGGGAAATCATTCATGGTTTCTGCTCCTGATTGTTATCCAGCAGCCTCTGTTGGAAGTACGCGTGTGAATGTTGGGAGAGGATCTTGGAATGAGCTGGACTGTGATAACAGCCTGCACGTGCACAGTCTCTCTCTCACACACACACACACAATTGAATAGCCTGCTACCGCTCGCTGCCAAAGCTCACGCATAAAGAATGGCTAATGGACGAGGCATTGAGGTATGTCCAGCACTCATGGAACTCTGTCACAGTAAGAGTCAGCGCTTTGAGGGGATTGGTGGAAAAATTCTGGTGAGAAAAGGTCAAACAAAATGTGGCAAAAACAAAATCCAAGAAATTTGTGCATTGATTGATATCGGACTACAGTGTTGGTCATAGCTGTGCTCAGTTTTGATTCCTAGATATAATAACCTGTATGCTGTTTTATATTGGTTTACTGCTATTTGATGGACTCTCTCTCTTATTGATTGTTCTTTACAGAAGGAATGAACTGCATGAATAAAAACCATGGATGTGCTCACATCTGTCGGGAAACTCCAAAGGGAGGAATTGCCTGTGAGTGTAGGCCCGGATTTGAACTCACAAAGAATCAACGGGATTGCAAGTGTAAGTCTCAACATATGCACCTTTGTCTTGCTATCTGTGTATCATTTTCAGCTCAGTATTAAGGTTTGCACAGTGTTAAAGATATTATCCCAATAGTGAACTGTGTTGCTGGAAGATATACAGTGACTCTCCGTGGAGTGTGATTTTTAGTTCTTTGATTGTGGCTGACCTGGCAACTTGAGGATTAAGGCTCTCTGCGAGTTATAGTCAGCCTCACAAGTGGAATTAAAATATATCTGGAGACTCTCCCAATGGGAGAGGCTTGATCTCAGCTGGGGAGGGGGTGCAGTGGTTTGACCAGGATTTGCACTTATTATTGCATTCCAGCCAATCCTGCTGGACTTGATTTGATGTGTGTGTGTGTGTGTGTGTGTTGAGGTCTGGTAAAAATCAAACTCTGTTATGTTGATTTCGGTGGTTCAATAACCTGCTACCACTCTAATAAGGCTCACGTATGAATAATGGCCATTTGGGCATTGTGTCAGCAACTTCAAAGGAGGAGAGGAGAAAATTGTGGTGGAGGGGAGAAATGTAACGATTTCTACTTTATGCCATTGTGTTGCATATTCCATTTATCGATATTTCTGGAAAAGCAGAGGAGCCCATCAGAGTCTTGGGCTCCTCTGAAGCCATTCTAGTTTGTGGAGCTGTGGAAATGGGACTGTACAGTGCAGATTCACCAGATTGATATCGGGGCTTAAAGAGTTAAATAATGAGGCTAGGTTGCTTAAACTTGGCTTGTATTCCCTTAAGTTTAGAAGGTTGAGGTGCTTAAAATAATTAAGGTATTCGATAGGCTAGATACTAATTCCTCTGGTGGAGGAATGCAGAACAAGACAGCATAATCTTAAAATTAGAGCAAGGCCATTTATGAGTGAAATCAGGAAGCACTTTTTCACACAAATCTGGAACTCGCTTCCCCAAAATGCTGTGGATGCTGGGTCAAATGAAATTTTCAAGACTGAGATCGATAGATTTTCCTTCACTCGGGATATCGAGGGATATGGGTCAAAGGCAGGTAGATGGAGTTAAGGTACAGATCAGTCATGATCTAATTGAATAGGGGGACAGGCTTGAGGTGCTGAATGGCCTACTGCTCTTCCTATGTTTCTATTTAAATTCTTTCCACCATTACTAGCCAGTTTGAGTCTGATTCGGTTTATTAAGAATTCTTTTTACAACATTTTGAATGGTGTTTTGCATTATTGTTATAATAGCGAATAAATAACATGAGATAAAAAGAAAAAACTGCCAACTTCGAAATAAGAGCAGAAAATGCTAGACGTGCACAGCAGGTCCATCAGCATCTGTAAAGAGAAAAGACTGGGGAGTTTTGACAAAGGTTACAGTTTCAGGTGATAGGCCCTATCTTTAAAATGCCAACAGATCTGCTGTGCATTCCAGCAGTTTCATTTAAAAGAAATTAAAATCATCTGCTAGATATTTACAAAGATAACATCCGACCCCCCCCTGGCCAATTTGTACTGTATAAATACCCAACAGTCTTAATTACTGGCAGTCATTGGGGACAGGTGGAGAAGGGAATATTTTTATAAATTACCTTATGGTGGTAACCGGGCCTTACCAGCATGTCTTCTGATCCTGTTGTCTAGTGTTACTATATTATTGTTGGGTGAGCAAAGCAAGATGCTCCAGGGTTATAATGGACAGGAGCCATCAGTACCAAAAATTAAAAATACTGCATGCATTCACAATCTTGGCTCCACTGTGATTCTTTTTTGTAAACAATATCCTGTAACCAATAGTGAGATAATAGGGGAATGGGAGGTGAGGGAGGGGGCTGATAATCCATAAATGCCAGTGCAGGTTCAAAAACACACGTTGAGGAGTTTAGAAATGTATTGGCATT
This sequence comes from Heptranchias perlo, assembly GCF_035084215.1. Taxonomy (NCBI): domain Eukaryota; kingdom Metazoa; phylum Chordata; class Chondrichthyes; order Hexanchiformes; family Hexanchidae; genus Heptranchias; species Heptranchias perlo. The sequence goes on from NC_090351.1 coordinate 13,088,024, forward strand.
GTTGGAGCAAACTATGTTTTCAGGTTTTTTTTCCCTCCAAACAAGGGGCTTTGCACAACTAACAAATTTGAGCTGCACCTTTAAATAGTGTTTTTTTTTGGGAGGGATTTTTCAATGACCCATAAGACAACATACAATGTTTTTTCTACAGATTTTTCTTCCCTCACAATTCCCTTCCAATCCAAGCTCCTCCTTCATGGTAGAGGGCTGCCTCTCACACCAGCCAGCATGCGAAAGCAGCATGGACTCCTCATCTAATCTCTTCCTCCTCTTCTGTGGGCAGTACCTGGCCTTTTCTTAACATCTCCCTAGAATGTTGCAGTCGGAAATCAACAGAGCATGGGATTGTACAAAGCCTGGCCATGGCCAGAGCCTCAACCCAAGCTTGACATCATCTAACTGCTATTATTGATTTGTCTCATCTTCTCTCAGACTCATTTCAGTTTGGCTTTTGACCTTGGGTTCTCAGTAAAAAAAAATAAAAGTTGTAGGTTCTGCAAAACCCTTTGCTCCCAAAAAAAAATAAGATTACGTCCTGAAGGAAGAAGAATCTCATAAAATTTGGACAAATTTACAGTAAGAGATATAACAGTGGGGTGTCACAGTGCCACACAGTGATGGGCCATGCGTTGATCCCTGCAGTCTCTTCCAGTACTCGGTTGGTAGGAGGAGCAGGTTATCTGCTGTCCATTTGGGCTGTGGGATGTTGCAAGGTTCAGGCAGAGACGTTGAGGGAAAAGGGGTGAAACCTGATTCAAATTTGGGGCTTTAAAAGCCCCAGTAACTTGTTGCAGAATTGTGATTTTGATATTTTGGTGATGCAGTCTTAAACCACAGAAAGAGTGGGGATAACGCGTTATATTGAAGGATGGTGCTGCTCTTAGGTAGTTCGGCATTCCAAAAATTTGTCTCTGACAAAAATTCACTGTTCTGTTTTTCTTTTAATTGATAGAAAATGCGGCTCTGATTATATCACATTTTTTTTCTAACTAGTAGCATTTTTTTTTGGAAAACAAAATAAACTAACAAAAGAAACATTCTTGAGAGAGTTTGTTTCCCAACTATAAAAGGCGATAGTTCCAGCTTTGGTTAGATAAGAATCTCAAAACATGTTCTTTGACACATTTGTGAGGCTGGGGGTCAGTTAATATTACCCTTTAGCATTTATCGAGACTTGATAATGTACTTTCTCTCTGCAGTGACGTGTAACTATGGGAACGGAGGGTGCCAGCACACGTGTGATGACACCGATCAAGGCCCAAAGTGCGGATGCCATCTTAAATTTGCCCTGCACTCAGATGGAAAAACGTGCGTCGGTAAGTGGCTGGCTCAGATCGAGGTACCGCAAACAACTACAAGAAACAGGGACTCAGAGTTGAGCAATCTGATGTAATCAGTCAAGGAAATGACTTGGATTTACAATTTCATACACCATTTCCACGTATAATGGGAAACAGAGATGGTCAGTGAAGCCTGGCAGAAATCTGAAGGTTAAGCTTGGATGGATTCACAGATGTCAGAAGACTTTGGGGAGGGGGGGGGGTGGAATCAAAAAGGGTGAATTGACCTCAGGGTTTTTGTTTGCCAGGAATGAGGTGCAGTAAATACTGAGCTGGTTTCTTTCCGAAAGGTAGTCAGACAGACAGCAGTCGTAAAGTGTTGTTCATTCCAGGAAGAAGAAAAGAAAATGTTGATTAAAGAAGTGAATTGTGTTGGAGAGTTCTGGGAACTGCAAGTGCAAACCCGTATCCCATCAGTCCACAGTGCAGCATGTTGGAGCAGAGGGAGAGACTCATTCTCCTGGCTCTTCCATTCTCACCCCAGGAGTGCTCTGCTGCCATTAAATGCTCTATTTGCCTAACTGAAATTTGGTAAAAGTAACTAATGAAGGTGACAAAGTCTCTTTTTTATTTCTCATTTGCAAGTAAGAAAATAGAGGGCAGCCAAAGGTCAGTTGTGTTGAGCATTGATCCTGTCATTGCCAGGTTCAGTGTATTTCCACTTGTGTCACACTCAATATCACATTTGAAACTCCTACCCGAGCCAACGCTGATATTGTTTCCCTGCTCCAATAAATGACGCATCCATTTTAGAGGGTGAATCCCTGGGACCATCTGATACAGTGTCATTGGCCTCAACTCCTATTAACTTTTGGCCTAGCCCCATGCCAACCCTTTATCAGTGTAGTACAACACATTGCCTTATACAGTGGTATTGGTATGGTCTTTATGCACTGAAAGTCTTTGCTGGTGCTGTTTTATAGCAGCATGGTTAATCTGTAACACTGTGATATACTGTACGTAGAAATGTTCAGTTTATCTTAACCTAGGTTTGGTTCCCAGTCTATGCTGAGCTAGTTATGCTCAGCTGGAGCAGTGATAGGAGCTCTATAATTGGCCTCAGCATCCCTGAACCAGAGAAGGAAAAATAAAAAGAGCAGCTCTTGTCCCCACTTCTGATAACCAGCCAGTTACATCCTACTGGAACGTGTTCAAGTGGAGAAAAGATCGGCTTGGCTGTGATGTCCCTTGGGACAAATAGCCTGTCAACACTGACGATTCAGATTCACACATAACAAATAGCCACTTCGGTGAGATACCAGAGAGATGACACCCTTTGGAACTGCACCCCAGCATGAGTCATGAGCTCTGGAATTCCCTCCCTGAACCTCTCTGCCTCTCTACCTCTCCTCCTTTAAGATGCTCCTTAAAACTTATCTCTTTGACCAAGCTTTTGGTCACCTGTCCTAATATCTCCTTATGTGTCTTGGTGTCAAAATTATATTTGATAACACTCCTGTGAAGTGTCTTGGGACGTTTTACTACATTAAAGGCACTTTATTGTTGTTGTCATCACCTTCAGGAGAGGCAAAATTGGAGGGTTTTTTTAAATGTTCAACTCCCACAATTCTCTTCCTTTCCATCATTGAATTGGTAATGGTTCGAAAGTATAAATACATTTGTAAAATTACAAAGAGTAATTATGTTTGCGTTTTTCTCTTGGTTTTGTTTTATTGACTATTTTTGTTTAAAGTGCTAATGATATCATCTGGAGAGCTGCCTTGAAGAAGGTACTGTACCCGACGGTGCAAGGGAGCTGAACCATCGTCAGCAGAGACCCATGGTTACTGGTCACTTCAACCGTGTGTGAATCAATTACCTCACACTGTCAGGGCCAGTAACTCCTTCCAGCCACTTTCCAAGATGAAGGCATCAGCATTTGCGTATCAGCAAAAATAAGTAAAAGAAGTATAGGAGTTAATCATAATCCCTTGACATTCAAAAAGCAATCTTACCAGTGAGACTTCCTCTTTAAATAACTGCCTCATTTTTTGAATGGGTGGATTTGACATGCAATTGAAAAGCAGATCATTAGAAAAGGAATATGTGCAGGCTTCCAGAAAGGGGGCTGGTGCCCCACATATCCCCAGATCACACCCAAGAAGGAAAGAGTGGACCAGTTAGAAAGCTAGCAAAACCCCACAAAGGGTAATAAATCACTCCGGCAAGACTATCAGTCCACTTAAGCAGTGGCCTTTATATCCCTCTGTCGAACTCCAGGGACAATCGTCAAACTATCTAGGCCGTAAATAGTGTGCTGCTTCCAGCCTGTGCAGAACCATCTGAACAACTTGATCTAATATAATCTGCAAGTACTGTGTGACAAATTGTACAGTGACTTCACAGATCCTATGAAATTTTTTGAAAGGAAATAAAAATAGAAAGCGAAGAAATACGACTGATGGGAATCCTACATTTCTGGCCAAGGGTTGAATGTGATGTTTTGAATTAGAACATAAGAAATAGGAGCAGGAGTAGGCCATGTGGCCCCTCGAGCCCGCTCCGCCGTTCAATAAGATCATGGCTGATCTTCGACCTCAACTCCACTTTCCTGCCCAATCCCCTTATCCCTTGATTCCCTTAGAGTCCAAAAATCTATCGATCTCAGCCTTGAATATACTCAACGACTGAGCATCCACAGCCCTCTGGGGTAGAGAATTCCAAAGATTCACAACCCTCTGAGTGAAGAAATTCCTCCTCATCTCAGTCCTAAATGGCCGACCCCTTATCCTGAGACTATTGAGGGAGAACAAAAAAAAATGAAAAGTTTTTGAATCTGTTGACTCACCAAAGCACAATTCCCCTGTAACAATTGCACCAGATCTCGCAGAATTAGTTAGGTTTAAAAAAAACATCAAATAAGAAACGGCGTGTTTTTGTTTGGAAAGAATTAACACATTTTACATTTGTTCAGTTCTAATGAATTCTCTAATGGCCACACATTACATAGTTTGCAGTGTTTATGTTGGCTGCCAGCACTCAATTGGGAATTATTGCTGGCTTTTTGATTGTACTCCTGTGGCTCATAGGTTGCAGGCAAGCCAACAGAAAACTTTAAATGCTTGTCATGGATGACAGGACCAAGAGTATTTGAGTTAATGCTGCTCCCCTCACTCTGTTTGTTGAAATATTTCATACATAGAATTGAATGTGTATTTCATGAAGGTCAATAGTTGAGTTTTCACCGGCGTGAGTTCACTGTCAGCAAACCGTACCCTGAAAGGTTACAGGATCTGCCGTGCTACCTACACCAATTAATAACTAACTAATCACAGCATTATGGAGAAATGTTGTTAATCATCTCCCTTACCCTCCCCCCACCCCAAATGAAAGAAATACAGCTGTTTATAGCTAACGACTTGTGATTAAGGGATTGTTAGGATGTCAGGGTTTTATACAACTGTTTTCTCACTTTACAATTTCACAGTCCCTGTAAGCAAATATTACCCTCTATATTCTGGAAACTATATTTTTTATGGCATTTTCTCTTGGAGAATTGTATGACCCAAGCGGTTAACAATTACCCTTGAGTGCAATGATCTGCTTATTGGATTGAATGTAAAAAAATACTTGCATTTATATAGCGCCTTTCACAACCTCAGGACGTCCCAAAGCGCTTTACAGCCAATTAAGTACTTTTGAAGTGTAGTCACTGTTGTAATGTAGGAAACGCAGCAGCCAATTTGCACACAGCAAGGTCCCATAAACAGCAATGTGATAATGACCAGATAATCTGTTTTTTTTAAAGTGATGTTGATTGAGGAATAAATATTGGCCAGGACACTGGGGAGAACTCCCCTGTTCCTCTTTGAATAGTGCCATGGGAACTTTTACATCCACTTGAGAGCAGATGGGGCCTTGGTTTAATGTCTCATCCAAAAGACAGCACCTAGTGCAGCACAGCCTCGATTTTTGTCCTCAAGTCTCTGGAGTGGGACTTGAACCCACAACCTTCTGACTCAGAGGCAAGAGTGCCACCACTGAGCCACGGCTGACAATATACTATTATACTTGCTTTGGAATAGTGAATATTAATCTCAGGAAGAGTACTGTAGCTAATATATTTATTTATAATTAAATAGAGATACTACAACAATAACAGCTTGCATTTATATGGCGTCTTTAATGTAGGAAAATATCTCAAGGCACTTCACAGAAGTGTAATCAGTCAAAAATTGAAGCTGACCCCAAGAAGGAAATATTAGGAGGGGTGACTTAAAGCTCGGTGAGAGAGGTGGGTTTTAAAGAGGGTCTTGAGGGTAGAGAGGGAGGTAAAGAGGCGAAGGGGTTTAGGGAAGGAATTTCAGAGCGTGGGGCCTAGACGGGTGAAGGCATGGCTGCCAATGGTGGGATGCACAAGAGGCCAGAGCATGAAACAGTTGACAAAATACTGGCAGAAAAATATTAACATCAATTTAAAGAGAAACACCTGTGATGAGTTAGTTGTCTTTCATAAGAACTACTTCTAAAGTCTTTTGGGTTTTTTAAAATAAAATCCTGATTACTCAAAGATTTCTGGGTTTTGGTGTTATGTAAATTGAAATGTCTTCCTCAAGCAAGAAGTTACAAGTGTGCTTTCCATTTAACAGAGAACTGATAAGAGCATAAGGAAAATCAATGACACGACTATTTGGCGCATCAAAGTTAAGCCTCTCGTACTCTATCTTGTTCAGGCTCGCATCCAGCTGCGTTTTAAATACTCCTAAAATCTGCATATTCACTAGCCTACATGATGACTGGTCCTACTAGCTTTCTTTGAAGATTTACATTATGTGAGCTATTTAATATGTTATACATTTCAACAAGCACCACCCCCCACCACACACACACATCCACACACACCCACCCCACTTCCTGTAACTCCCTTGGCTACAGAGATTAAGTTCTTTTAACCTTTGTTCATTGCTCATCCCTCTTGCACTTGGGATCATTTTTGTTCTTTGCACCTCCTCGATGCTTGCACAGCTCTTTTGTAGGCAACCAGGACTGCACGCGTATTCCAAGTATGATCATATTAAGTTGTCAATTCCACTGCACTTCTATAACATAAGCATTGGTTACAAGATCTTGATGCAAAGTGTAAGTGACAGTAGTGGTGTAGTGTGCTGTATTAGCATGTGGTTCAATGATGGAGTCTTAAAAAAAAAAGAAAGTAATTCCACCTGCTTATAGACCCATGGGCTTAATGTGGGAAAGTGGTTCTACATTTAACTGGTTTGCCAAGTAGATTTAGAGAGGATCTGTTTAGATTCAGTGTCATGTGATGTTTATGTAAGGCATGTGGAGCTGATCAATTGACATTAATTAGATTGTGTTATCATATGACACCAAGTCATTTACTTTCATTTTGCTGCAGGCAGATTTCCAGGAAGCTCAGCACATTGCAAATCACTTTTATTCAGGGTAATCTGTGTAGTCTCTGATCTGCAGAGTTATACTTTTGATTTTTACCTCAGGAAACCCAAATTCAAATCTCAGTTTCCACTGACATTTAGCCACAGGCATGTGCTTGTTCCCTGAGCTTGACCAGCCTCTGAGGTAGAAGGGGGATGACTGGATCTGGAGCTGGAGCGGACAGCAGCATAAGATACCACCCATGGGTATATCTCACTAAAGAAAGAATAACTTGTATGTGGTTAGAGACAGGCAGGAAATAGAAAAATAAATTATAGAAATCTAGTAACAAAGCAGTTCTCTTGAAGAGAGGAGAAAATTGGACGGGGTGGGGGGTGGGAGGAGGCGTGTATAATTGGTATAAGACATTGCCAAACTTCCAGCTCCTCTGCCTATTGCTCTGACTAAAGGGAAAAGCCACTGGTTCCAGTTCTATTCAACTCCAGACTGACGGGTGTTTCTGTGCAGGAAGTTCTGATGTCCTTAATGTGCATTGTGAAGCTATACTGTGGTGGTATTTAATCTCAGGTTGTTCTGATCTGTACCCCTACTGTTTTCCTTCCCGCAGAGACCTGTGCTGTGAACAATGGAGGCTGTGACAGCACGTGTCAGGACGCTGTCACGGGTGTCCGCTGTAGTTGCCCAGTTGGATTCACATTGCAGCCTGACAGGAAGACATGCAAAGGTCAGTTCTTGCCAACATTTCCCACAAAAACATTTCATACCTTTAAGTGTTGATCAATCAGTTTAGCGAAATGTTAGGATAAATTACAATTTCCTCACTCATTTAACTGAGTTAAGCATTTGAATTAAATTGATATGTCTGGTCAGAGTAAACCAACAGAAGACATATGCTTGAGCCATGAATGGAGAGTTTTATATCCTTAAGCAACTTTGACTTTGCAATATTTCTAAATATGCTTGTATGATTGGACAGTTTAGAATTGAACTTTCAATAACATGGAACCAAGAATCCACTTGTCTCATTTGGACAGTTTGAATTTCCCCAAATTCATGGGGTTTTGGGGAGGCAACCTACTTTAACTCACATTGGTCAAAGTCATTAAATAGGTGACCCAAACCTGTGGAATTTCAAAATGGCAGCCAGTTTTCCATTTTAATTGTGGTTTTTCCAACCTTCTGGTGTGTGCTCTGCATCCAATGGAGTATTTTGGAATTCTGATAAAACCTGACAGAATTCCCCATTTATGCTGCCCCTAGCATTGGTTACCTGGAAAATCTAAAGGAATAAGGATGATGACAATCGTTGGAATGGAGGGTGTGTGACTTGATAGAAGTTTTGAAGTAATGAGACTCAGCTGGCTGGGGCATGGCAATGGGAGAGAGCAGAGAAACTGGCAAGAGATGACAGCAAATATAGAGTAGGGAAGGAAATAGAGGGGAATTGTGAGGAATGAGTGCATGAAGAAAAACAGCACCAAGAGCAATGGGATAAGCAATGAGACTGAGAAAAGTAAAGAGAACCGTAGCAAAAGAGAGAGCAATAGTAAGTAACATAAATGTCAAACTTACATTAGTATCTTTAAAGCAGAGACACAACAATGAATGTGCCAAGAAACCCAGAGAAACGGTTCCCTTTTTCTTAGTTCATTTATACAGGAAAACAGGACCAAAATACAGTACAAATAAACATTTAGTTTAACTTGTCAGCAGAGAACCTCTCTTTCAGTCTGAACCTAAAAGAGGTTCTCTACTGGCAGTTACAGATACGTTCTCATTTGATAAGTGACTCGTAAGACAGTATATCAGGGGGCAGATTGCCCTGGTCACTATGTGTAGCAATATTGTAAATTCATTCAAAAGAACATGTTTACAATGCTGCTATACAAAGGCCAGAATAATCTTCCTCCAAGCTTAGTAAATAGAATGAGGCCATCATAGCTGTAAACTAAAACCATCCAGATGAAATAATAAGGCTTAATAGGCAGCTGAAATACCTACATAATGCAGTAATCAAGGCTGTACGACCCCTGGGGTACAAGCATGAATTATGTAAATTGAAGACTAATTAACTTAAAGGTTAAGCACTCGTGCTTGACTGTGATTGACAGATGTGTTTCATGACTTCATTAGTTTAGAATTAGATGTAGGAATTCTTAGAGGAGGTAAATATTCTGATTTGAATGGGCCAGTTACATTGTCATTTCTGCACTGATCTGACACAGTTTTCACATCTATTTCACGGTATTTCTCATCCACGTCCTGCCCCTTGGTGACATCATCTGTGTTCCAATGATACTCAGCTCTACCTCTCTGTTACCTTCATTGACTCCATGACTATCACTCTGTTGCCTGACTGCTTGTCGTTCCTCCAAAACTGACCAAACCAAAGCCATCCAGTTCATCTGCTGCCAAAAACTCTGCATCCTGGACCCCGAACTCCATTCCTTGCTCCAACTCCAACCTGTCCAAAACGCCATTGTCTGTATCCTACCCCATATTAAATCCTGCTTGGCTATTTCAGCTCAATTTTCATTCTTGTCCTCACCGTCCTCCATTTTCCCCCTGTCCTCCCAATGCAATGAATTCAGAATGCTCGTCCTTGTTTAAAAATCCTCCCAACAGCTTCACCTGACCTTGCCTCTGTCCAGCACACATCCTCCACTGTACTGACACTGGCCTCCTCTGGCACCTCCCCTCCCTTGCCATCCCCAGTGGCAGAGCCTTCAACTGTCTGGGCCCAATACTCTGGCACTCAATCCCTAAATGCCTCCACCTTGCTATGTCATTCCCCCCCTCCTTCAGAAGCCTTCTGAAAACCTACCTCTTCAACCATGCCTTCAGTCACCTCCCCTGCTACTTCTCCAATTACCCTTGGTGATCATATTCACTACTGTGAAGCAATTTGGGACTTTTACTGTGTTAAAGGTGCTATATAAAAGCAGGTTGCATAAATGTGGTTTCAAGTACCTGACTCGAGGGGAAGTATTGTGTGACCATTTTGAGGGGAGGCTGCAAGCTGCTAGGTGCTCACACTAGCTCAGTAATGTTCCTAAACAGCCTGCGGGACCACCAGCTGATCAGTAGCTTTAAAAAGTAACCAGTGTCCTGTGTGGAGCTCCGTGCATGTATTTAAGCGCACATTGCCCATGTATAGAGTGCTGCTGACCCGCACCTCTCTGAAGCTTGCAGTGTAAGAGGGCTGTCGGATTCTCGCTTTGTACAGAGGCTTGGCTGATGCTTACAGTGTGAGCCTTCCAAGCAGATGGTTGAAAATTGGAGTCTCTGGTTTATGAATCTTTCCGTCTGAATTGGGATGAGTTTTAGTAACGGACATAATAAAATTGCATCTTCACAGCAAATAGAATGTGGTTGATACTACAATATGGAAGAGGCTAGTTTCAACTGCAACGGGAAACAAAGTGATTTGGGAAATAGAGTTGATCACAAGTAAAATTGCCAACAAATGACTGCCTTAATGTATAGAATGGCCTGATTTTATAGCACTAGATCAAGGTACCATTTTTGATTAGTGCTTTTTTTTGTTTTTTTGTGAATTTTTATGAGAGTAAAACTCCCTGATCTACTTTGACATTGTGCCTTAGCCTCAAACTTAGAGAGGTTATGTTAACACAAATTGAGTGCAGTTTTAGGATCTGTTTTATGTGAAGGGCCCATCCCCAAGGGGAACTGAGCTGGGATGTCCATACTCATCTCACATAGAACCTTCACAACCAGTAGAGATGATGTGGAGATGCCGGTGATGGACTGGGGTTGACAATTGTAAACAATTTTACAACACCAAGTTATAGTCCAGCAATTTTATTTTAAATTCACAAGCTTTCGGAGACTTCCTCCTTCCTCAGGTAAATGTTTCAGGACCTCCTTGAAGCCTACGCATTTATACATATAGAACAATACATGGTGTTTACAGACTGCCCCTGCAACTGCCCGTTGCCAAGGCAATCACCGTGTTCAGACAGAGAGGTGTCACCTGCAGAACCCCCGAATACACATTCAACAAAAAAACAAACAGGGAAAAAAAAACAGAGAAAAAAAACAGAGAGAGGCAGAAACATCCGGAAGGCAGAGAGAGCCAGCAAATGACCCATTATATTAAAAACAGATAACATTTGTTCGCTGGTGGGGTAACGTGTAGCGTGACATGAACCCAAGATCCCGGTTGAGGCCGTCCTCATGGGTGCGGAACTTGGCTATCAATTTCTGCTCGACGATTTTGCGTTTAAAATCGTCGAGCAGAAATTGATAGCCAAGTTCCGCACCCATGAGGACGGCCTCAACCGGGATCTTGGGTTCATGTCACGCTACACGTTACCCCACCAGCGAACAAATGTTATCTGTTTTTAATATAATGGGTCATTTGCTGGCTCTCTCTGCCTTCCGGATGTTTCTGCCTCTCTCTGTTTTTTTTCTCTGTTTTTTTTTCCCTGTTTGTTTTTTTGTTGAATGTGTATTCGGGGGTTCTGCAGGTGACACCTCTCTGTCTGAACACGGTGATTGCCTTGGCAACGGGCAGTTGCAGGGGCAGTCTGTAAACACCATGTATTGTTCTATATGTATAAATGCGTAGGCTTCAAGGAGGTCCTGAAACATTTACCTGAGGAAGGAGGAAGTCTCCGAAAGCTTGTGAATTTAAAATAAAATTGCTGGACTATAACTTGGTGTTGTAAAATTGTTTACAACCAGTAGAGAGACAGAGAGAGAGAGGAGCATTTCATTCCCTCAGCTTCAGCTGGATTCAGTCCCACGAGCCATAGGAAAGTGTGGGAACACCCTGAAACCCCGACTCTTTGTGCAGTGCTGTTCTTAAAACTCTTGTATTAAAGGGGTATTATCAGCTTTTTAGGGAGTTCTGAACATGTTGAGTTCCCAAAACAGCCTGCTTGGAACACCACAGCACAGCAGGCACTGTAATAGTTGTAAAACAATTTTATTTTTCTTAGTGTTCCTCTTTTTACTTTCTAGTAGACTAATGCATTTGTATTAATAACAATGATTCCAGTGCATTGAAACAATTTAAAGTAAAGCAATAGTGCAAGTGAATGAACACAGGTACAGAACCTGTGAAAGGTTCATTCTAGAAGGCGGCTCACCACCACCTTCTCAAGGGCAATAAATGCTGGCGTCGCCAGCGATGCCCACGTCCCATGAACAAATTTAAAAAAAAACTAGAATCCATCATCATTATTAATGCAGACCTAAGTTTTTAGGCCAAGAAAGAGGCTGAGAGATCAGTGTCAGGTCAGAGATAGAGAAAACAAGGGTTAAAATAGTTGTAGGTAAAGTTTTCCCCAACTTGTTTGTAAATTTTAAATTGTCTGTAAAATTTTCAGGATTTCCGAAGGCTTGTATACATTTTCTGACTGACTGACATTCTTCTATTTGTTTACAAATGCTTGAGAAGACTTCAGTAAATGTTTTACATCATTAACTATTTACTTGTTCACTGTTATTGGGTACCAGATTTGGTTTCTCTACTTCCTATCATCCAGTATTCAGCCCCCTCCACAGCCCTCTCAGGTGGACGTAAAAGATTCCACGGCACTATTCGCAGAAGAGCAGGGGAATTCTCCCTGGTGTCCTGGCCAATATTTATCCCACAACCATCATCACTAAGACAGGTTATCTGGTCATTATCACATTGTTGTTTGTGGGAGCTTGCTGTGCACAAATTGGCTGCCGCATTTCCTACATTGCAGCAGTGACTACACTTCAAAAGTACTTCATTGGCTGTAAAGCACTTTGGAATGCCCTGAGGTCTTGAAAGGTGCTATATAAATGCAAGTCTTTCTGTTTCTTTCAGTGCATAATGACATTCATTTGTGTGGCATTGAGCCATACAGACCAGGAAGGTTCAGTCCCTGGTCTTTGCTGAGTTCAGCCAGGGCAGCAGTGGTGGTCTAGAATTACCTCAGTGCTCAAGGCCTGGGGTGGGGGTGGGGGAAACCCATCCTGGTTCCTGCTGTGATAAGATAATGTATCTTCCATGTATTTTTGCGTATAGTGCGGGTCAAACTTTAAATGTGTCCACGGATCAAAATAAATCTGTTACACTTTACTGATTAACTGAAATTTCCCAGAAACCAATCAAAAAACATTTACATTTCTTTCTCTGAGCACATCTCTCACAAATCTTTTCAGCAGCCAGATTGATTTCTCGCCCACCCCAATTATGTACTCCCTAATACAACTTTAAAAAAACCAATTCAACCCTCCTCAAAGCAAACTACAAAACGTACCACTTCTCTCTCCCAACATGTAGAAGAACTTTCATCCTTGGGCCAAAGACTTGTCTTCTCCCTCGTTCTTACAATTTTTATCATTTCCCAGGGCTCTCATTCCTGATCCTGCCCTGACCTCACCGTCCCCTGTCTCCGACTCCTGCGTGCATGCGCACGTCACTGAGTGAGATATGCACCTCCTTTTAATCTTCTTTGTGGCATTGGATGTGACAAGTGGTGACCTGGTCTGGGGCTTCAACTCGACACCATATTTATTAATTACTTGGATGAAGGAATAGAGAGTTGTATATCCAAGTTTGCAAATGACATCAAATTAGGAAGGATAGTAAACAGTGCTGATGGGAGTAGGATGTTGCAAAGGGACATGGACAGATTAAGTGAGCAGGCAAAACTATGGCAGATGGAGTTTAATGTGGGCAAGTGTGAGGTCATCCACTTTGGATCTAAGAAAGATAAATTGGAATATTTTCTAAATGGTGTGAGCGGGCTCGAGGGGCTGAATGGCCTACTCCTGTTCCTATATTCCTATGGAGAAACTATTTCCACTGGTTGGGGATTCTAGGAGTGAGATTAGAAAACATTTCTACACACAAAGGGTGGTAGAAGTTTGGAACTCTCTTCCACAAACGGCAATTGATACTAGCTCAATTGCTAAATTTAAATCTGAGATGGATAGCTTTTTGGCAACCAAAGGTATTAAGGGATATGGGCCAAAGGCAGGTATATGGAGTTAGATCACAGATCAGCCATGATCTTATCAAATGGCGGAGCAGGCTCGAGGGGCTGAATGGCCTACTCATGTTCCTATGTTCAAATGTTCCTATGTTAGGAACTGTAGAGGAGCAAAGAGATTTGGGAGTCCAAGTACAGAAATCATTTAAAGCTAGTAGGCAGGTACAAAAAGCAATCAAAAAAGATAAATGAAATGTTGATCTTTATTTCAAAGGGGAGGAAGTTATGCTTCAGTTGTGTAGAGCCTTGGTCAGACCCCATCTGGAGTACCACATTCAGTTTTGGACTCCGAACCTCAGGAAGGATATATTGGCCTTGGAGGGTGTGCAGTCCAAGAATTATACCAGAGCTTAGAGGGTTAAATTATGAGGATAGGTTGCATAGACTTGGCTTCTATTCCCTTGAGTATAGAAGATTGAGGGCTGATCTGATGGAGGTTTTTAAAATGTTAAGGAGATTTGATAGGATAGGTACAGAGAAACTATTACCTCTGATGGGGGAATCAAGAACGTGAGGACATAATCTTAAAATGAGAGCCAGGCCATGTAGGAGGGAAATCAGGAGGCACTTTCTTACACAAAGGGTAGTAGAAATCTCTCCCCAAAAATGTTGTGGATGCTGGGACAGTTGGAGCTTTCAAGACTGAGATCGATAGATTTTTGTTAGGTAAGAGTATCGAGGGATATGGAGCTAAGGCGGGTAAATGGAGTCAAGGTACAGATCAGCCATGATCTAATTGAATGGCGGAACATGCTCGAGACGCTGAATGGCCTCCTCCTGTTCCTATGCTAGACCTGATGCCAATAATAGGCGTTTGACTTTTTGCCAGTGCTAATCGTTACGTTGTGTCACCAAAGCTCATCGGGGAAAGGAATCATTTCCTCGATGGGATAACATACTTGGAACTAGCATTTTGGAGGAAAAATTTCTCAGCGCAATAGGTAAGGGACCTGAGAAATGGGCCTGGATTTACCTGTGTTTGGAATGCCCTCCCTCCCTGACACTTTGGGTATCTCGGGTGTAGAAGTGCCATTTTATATATACATTTCAATAATAATATTAAATGTTTCAAAACACCACGGCACATGTGATCTTGTATACAAGGTTTCAACTCCAGTGCAAAAGGGTGACTATTTTTGGACCAAACCAATGCAAGTTACCCATTCAAAATGAAGTCCAGTGTGTGGAAGTATGCAGTTGTAAATTGTCCTTTTTAAGTGAAGACTCTTTCGGCAAGGATGCAACATCAGATTATCTCAGGACTGCCTGTCACATTTTGGAAGAATTTTGTTGGTCCTTAGCAGGGTCCGTAGGATGGAGCACCATAGCGTGGAGAATCAGCCCGGCAGAGCGGATCAGGTGGGGGAGGAGGAAAAGCTGGATGTAAACTTTCTGCCTCCTGTCAGCCTGTTACACAGCAACCCTGCCAGCAGGGTATGGAGATGGCCGCAGCCCAGACTGCCTCAACCACCCAGCTGACAGGAACTCATGGGGGGTGGGGGGAGAAAGACAGAGAAAGAAAAATAAATTAAAAAATATATTTTCAGAGAGCTTGTATACAGTTTTCAAAAAAGACTCCTTGAAAAGTTTCCTTTCACTCCTGTTACTTGTAGCAATCACATTTTACTGCATCAGTAGAAGGAGCTGTGTTTACAAACTCAATAAAATAGACTCTGTTTAAAAATAAGGTAACTCCCAAGATATGATTTAACACTACTCAAGCGTGACACCGATGACTATCTATCCTCCGACAGTCTTTGATGCTGCTTCACGCAGATAACTCTACCCTGTATGAGCGTGTACAAGATCTCTCTCACTTCATTGGCACAAGAGTTCAGCTGTGAATTTCTCCCAGCGCTGGGAAAGGATCGGTTTGCATCCCAGAGCAAATGTTGAAGTTATTTTTCCACTGGTTCCACAGCTGCCATTTTGATTTGCCAGTGTCCACTTTGATGCCAAAGTACAAGTTGTTCAGGCTGCAACGTGGTCCCTGATCCGACACTTATATTTGCCAGTAGTGTCCAAGCAGATGGTACACTCTAAGTTGTCTGTCTCTAGCAGGATCATACAAACTAACTAACTTGGGGAAACTACTACTCCTTAATTCTGGAGGAGCGAGACATTACGCAGCTGTCAGGAGAGAAAAAGAAGAAACTCTTGCATTTGTGTAGTTTTTTTTTATTCGTTCATGGGATGTGGGCGTTGCTGGCGAGGCCAGCATTTATTGCCCATCCCTAATTGCTCTTGAGAAGGTGGTGGTGAGCCGCCTTCTTGAACCACTGCTGTCCGTGTGGTGACGGTTCTCCCACAGTGCTGTTAGGTAGGGAGTTCCAGGATTTTGACCCAGCGACGATGAAGGAACAGCGATATATTTCCAAGTCGGGATGGTGTGTGACTTGGAGGGGAACGTGCAGATGGTGTTGTTCCCATGCCTTTCATGTTTCAAGGATGTCCCAAAGCGATTTGCAGCCAATTAATTACTTTTGAAGTGCAGTCGCTGTTGTTTTGTAGCCAAATATGGTAAGCAATTTGTGCACAGTAAGGCCCCACAAACAGCTGTGAGATAATGACCAGATAATCTGTTTTGATTGTGTTGGTTGAGGGATGAATATTGGGCAGGACACCGGGAGAACTCCCCAACTCTTTGAATCGTGCCATGGGATCTTTTACATCCACTTGAGAGGGCAGAAAAGGCCTTAGTTTAACATCTCTTTTGGGAGACAGCACCTCTAACAGCTCTGACATGTCAGCCTAGATTTTGTGCTCAAGTCCTGGAGTGAGGCTTGAAACATTAACTTTTGGTCCTTGAAAATAGTGCTACCACTGAGCCAAGTTGACACTTACCTTCTTGCATAAATGTCAAGGCTGCCACTATCCAACTTTGAGTATTGCAGTTTGTTAGTTGTCCACCAGTCTGGGTCGTACTCAAAATCCCAGAGCTGAAAGGACATTGTGCAGACTCACTGAATCAGCAGCTCACACTAGTTTTGCATTGTAATATTGACTTTTCTTTCTATATCCTTGTGATGTGGATCCATGTTAACCTGTATTGTGCTGTCTGACAGAGCAACTTCAGTGTGTTTATTGCCTACATACAATTGGAAGCATATAAACAAACGTACCATGTATGAGTCAATAGTAATTGGGGCACAGTTTGAATATGGTTTATTTTGGTGTACGGGTTAAACAAATATGGAAGGTGCAAGGGAAGAATGGTTATCAATTGTAAAAGCCATAAATTATCACTCTATCGAAACATGGTTAAAGTATTGCAGGTGGACATTTTCTAGATACAGTTTTCAATAGTTATAAAATCTGTCTTTTGTATACGTACAAAAGGAGATACTGCCACATTAAATGCTGCGTGAAACTCGGGTTATCCAGTCCCCTCGTGCAGCCCATTATCCTTCGCCAAGTGAAATACAAACAACCAATAAATGCAGTCTTTAGGGTGTTTCAGAACTCGTAGCTCCATCATTAACAAGTGCATCAATCACTCAGCGACTGCCGGTTGTACACAACACAGCAACGCACTGCTGTGTGGAAGTGAGTATCCCTTCGTAAGATTTGCAAGATTATTAAATGTTTGAAATCTCTCTTCATTGCCATTTGAAGATAATAATTATTGATGCGGCGGTGTCCTGAAGAAGTTTTTTTTTTAAAAAAAGTCTGTGAGACCTTTCAAAGTCAGTTGCAGCCCAAAAGTGTTTGGGAAGCTTTTGACTCCTGTCAGTCTGTCACCAGCAAAAAGCCAAAACTGTCCATACATTTGAACAAAAAATACTCTGGTTGCCGCCCTGTCACGGGGGCCACCGGTTGCCGCCTTCTACCAGGGGCCATCGGTCGCTGATCTGTAACAGGGGCCATTTCACCAGCTGATCACATAAATATAATCCAGAACCTGACAAATGGCACCCCGCCCTCCCCCCCCCACAACCCCACAACCCCACACGCAGCCATTGTATTTATAAATGCTTCTGTTAAAAGCAGTGAGGTCAGTATAGGGACCTGTATTCAAGGTTGGACCCTGAGGTTTCTCAGCCACTACACAAGTTGAATCTCTATGGTTTTTCCATCACCTCATCCCAAATTTTCTGCTCTACAATGACAACAGTCAGAAGCAGCGTAGCGATCACTTTCCCTATGGAGTAAATGGTACTAAACAGTTCTCTAACTCCTCCCAAAAAAAAATCTCTGTATGATCAAAGAAGATTCTTGCCACACTTGACTTACCAATATAAATTCTGGGAGGGCAATGAAGAGGAGGACAGCTTCTAGCTCCCTTATTGACCAAACCGGTGACTAATTCATTTCAGCCCAGCAATTACTGTGTGACATGACATGGTAGAAGAGAGACTGTAAGAGATCACAAGATACTTACAGATGAGGAACACCATTTGACCTGTCTTAATACATCCATCCAGACACAGCCCACTGCTGCATCTAATTATTAATCTAATTATTCCAGGATTTTCACCTCCTCTTTGCCCAGAGTCCCATTGACTCCCTCATAATGATTGTCAGTGCCTCGCAAATCTCTTTGTTCATCTCTCCCAACACTCTGGGATAAAGACCATCAAACCCCAGGGATTTATCTATTTTAATCCAACCCAGCATGTCTCATACTTCAATCTCCTTTATATCAAAGTCTTGAATTATGCCTTGATGCTCTTTTTCGGAGGGAGGGCATGTTGTTGATGTCTTGCTTTGAGGTAGTAATTATTCAGAATATTTATTATCTTGTGCTTATCCTCAGGTTCAGGTCCATTTGCATCTTTTGGTCACCATTTTACAAAAAAAGGATATAGAAACACTGGAGGAAGTGCAGAAAAGAATAACAAAGATGATACCAGAACTGAGAGGGTACAGCGATCAGGAAAGACTGAATAGGCTGGGGAAAGAGAAGACTGAGAGGTGACCCGACAGAGGTCTTGAAAATTATGAAGGGGTTCGATAGGGTAGAAGTAGAGAAGATGTTTCCACTTGTGGGAGAATCCAAAACTAGGGGCCATAAATATAAGATAGTCACTAAAAAAATCTAATAAGGAATTCAGGAGAAACTTCTTTACTCAGAGAGTGGCGAGAATGTGCAACTTGTGTGGAGTGGTTGAGGCGAATAGCATAGATGAATTTAAGGGGAAGCTAGCTAAGTACATGAGGGAGAAAGGAATAGAAGGGTATATTGTTAGGGTTAGATTAAGGGGGGTGGGAGGAGGCTCGTGTGGAGCATAAATACTGGCATGGACTTGTTGGGTAAATTGGCCTGTTTCTGTGCCCTCTTGCTGTTGCAGAATGTTTTAACTGTTATATTTTACCTCTGCAGCTAACCTTTTCTTTAGGTCTCTCTTAGTACCTTTTTGACATGAGCCTCTTCCCCTATTCTCCCAGCAAATTTGTAGAGGTTATTTTTCCTCTTCAATCCATTTTGGGTCAGGTGTATTTACATTATTTTACAGGTGTTTGATTTCTCTTCGACTGAAATGTTGATGAGATGAACAAACGCTTCTATTCCATTTGTTTTAATTTTGGTGGTGGACAATTTAACAGCTAACAGAAGGAGGAGGCTTTTTAATGAGCCAGATTGGTTTACAGGTGAATTAAAACAAATAAAAAAGGTACTGCACAACATCAGGTGTTATGAAGAGGAGGAGGCTCTGTAAACATCCCCATCCTCAATGATGGCAGAGTCTAGCACGTGAGTGCAAAAGACAAGGCTGAAGCGTTTGCAACCATCTTCAGCCAGAAGTGCCAAGTGGATGAACCATCTCGGCCTCCTCCCGATATTCCCACCATCACAGAAGCCACTCTTCAGCCAATTCGATTCACTCCACATGATATCAAAAAACGGCTGAGTGCACTGGATACAGCAAAGGCTATGGGCCCCGACAACATCCCAGCTGTAGTGCTGAAGACTTATGCTACAGAACTAGCCGCGCCTCTAGCTAAACTGTTCCAATACAGCTACAACACTGGCATCTACCCGACAATATGAAAAATTGCCCAGGTATGCCCTGTCCACAAAAAGCAGGACAAATCCAATCCGGCCAATTACCGCCCCATCAGTCTACTCTCAATCATCAGCAAAGTGATCGAAGGTGTCATCGACAGTGCTATCAAGCGGCACTTACTCACCAATAACCTCCTCACCGATGCTCAGTTTGGGTTCCGCCAGGACCACTCGGCTCCAGACCTCATTACAGCGTTGGTCCAAACATGGACAAAGGAGCTGAATTCCAGAGGTGAGGTGAGAGTGACTGTCCTTGACATCAAGGCAGCATTTGACTGAGTGTGGCACCAAGGAGCCCTAGTAAAATTGAAGTCAATGGGAATCAGGGGGAAAACCCTCCAGTTCCTGGAGTCATACCTAGCACAAAGGAAGATGGTAGTGGTTGTTGGAGGCCAATCATCTCAGCCCCAGGACGTTGCTGCAGGAGTTCCTCAGGGCAGTGTCCTAGGCCCAACCATCTTCAGCTACTTCATCAATGACCTTCCCTCCAGTCATAAGGTCAGAAATGGGGATGTTCGCTGATGATTGCACAGTGTTCAGTTCCATTCACAACCCCTCAGATAATGAAGCAGTCCGTGCCCGCATGCAGCAAGACCTGGACAACAACCAGGCTTGGGCTGATAAGTGGCAAGTAACATTCACACCAGACAAGTGCCAGGCAATGACCATCTCTAACAAGAAAGAGTCTAACCATCTCCCCTTGACATTCAACGGCATTACCATCACCGAATCCCCTACCATCAACATTCTGGGGGTCGCCATTGACCAGAAACTTAACTGGACCAGCCATATAAATACTACAGCTACAATAGCCGGTCAGAGGCTGGGTATTCTGTGGCGAGTGCTCACCTCCTGACTCCCAAAGCCTTTCCACCATCTACAAGGCACAAGTGAGGAGTGTGATGGAATACTCTCCACTTGCCTGGATGAGTGCAGCTCCAACAACACTCAAGAAGCTCGACACCATCCAGGACAAAGCAGCCTGCTTGATTGGCACCCCATCCACCATCCTAAACATTCACCCCCTTCACCACCGGCGCACCGTGGCTGCCGTGTGTACCATCTATAGGATGCACTGCAGCAACTCGCCAAGACTTCTTCGACAGCACCTCCCAAACCCATGACCTCTACCACCTAGATGGACAAGGGCAGCAGGCACACGGGAACAACACCACCTGCACGTTCCCCTCCTAGTCACACACCATCCTGACTTGGAAATATATCGCCATTCCTTCATCATCGCTGGGTCAAAATCCTGGAACTCCCTTCCTAACAGCACTGTGGGAGAACCTTCACCACACGGACTGCAGCGGTTCAAGAAGGCGGCTCACCACCATCTTCTCAAGGGCAATTAGGGATGGGCAATAAATGCTGGCCTTGCCAGTGACGCCCATATCCCATGAATGAATAATTTTTTTTAAATTCTGTCATCTCTTTGAATTTCGCCATTTTAAAGTTATAAACCAGGCTTCTGGTTTTTGATATTATTGTGTCCTTGAACATGCTAAACTTGTTTGTTCTGTGGTCGCTGTCCCCCCAGAGGAGATATGGCTTCCATTTCCTGTAAGTTGTCAAGGTCATTTACGAATACCAGGTCAAGATGAGCACTGCCTCCTATGGCTTCCCCTATGCACTGAATCATGAAGCAGTCATTACCAAATCAAAATCTAAATCACTTGGATTTTCATAATTTATAATTGGTTGAAGTCTACCATTAACATAATTTTCCTGTTCTCACACACCCTTATTATCTCTTCATTTTGAAGCCTTCTTTTGTTGACCTGATGGTCTGTATCATACCCCTAGTGTTAGCATGGATTTATTCACATTAGAGATTTCTAACTAGAGTAATTCTTTCTGTGGCTTACCCCTTCCATAGGATCAATTTAATTTATTTCCCATTTGTCCCCGATGTATATGGCTATGCCATCTCCCTTTCTGTCCCATCTGAAAATTCTGTACCACTGAATGTCAATAAATTTCAATAAAAGTATGAAAATATAAACTTTAAATAAGGGATGTAGTGGTAAATTATTAACCCAACAGTAGCAGAGGTGACAGAGGGTGTGTTGTAAATGCTTTGGGTATTATAGGAACTCAGTAACTACTTTAACTAGAGTGGCGGTAGATACCTCATAACCTGAAAAAACTACCTTATATCCTGATGTATTAAAGATGTAGCTCATGTAGAGACTGGAGTAAATCTTTTCTTTTATATCCTTACATGTGGTGGCTCTTTGCTCAATCACTTTTTATAATTTTGCCCAAGGGTATAATGAGTAGCTGCATCTGAAGGTTAAAAAGCTAGAATCTGTGCCTTAGATATCCCGGATTCCAGTCCTCTCAATCCCTTTACAGTAATTAAACACAAAAGTGATGTGATGTGTTTTTGACTCCGAACCAACATTGTGTTGCAATATTCAAGCTAGAAATCATTGTAATATTGTGAAGCTGTCACCCAAGGCAAAAGTATATTGTAATAAATCAGTGTGGAAGGAATGAGTTGGGAGAGTTTCTAACATTTCGTTTTTATGAAGAAACCCAGGGAAAGGGGCCAAGGCCCAATAGTGCAGTGGACCATCAAAGTTGGAAAGAGAACGAGAGAAGATTGGATAAATCGGGAAGTAGAGGATAGGTAATCAAAAGCAAATTGATTTTTAAGAAGAAGGGAAGACTTTGAGTACTACAGGTTTTGAGGTTCTAGGAAGAATTATTTAGAATGACAGATGGCACACTGAGTCTTGATTACAACAGAGTGAGAATCAGGGAAGAGGAAGGATGTAATGAAAGTTGTATTTAGAGCCTACAGACGAAAATTTAGAGGACTAGTGACCACAGTAGTACCAATAACATGGAGAAAAATAAGAAAGATTGGGAAAAAGGAGAGACGAGAGGTGAGAGAAGAGTTGTTTGTTAGACAGCAAGATTTTTCTTGTATCCTGTCCAGGAATGAGAGATTATGATCAGGGCCAGTGGAAGAACAGGCACCCATGTCTCTTCAGTAACATTTTTATGTACTTTGAATGTTCACCGAATTGTCTTGAAGCTGGTACTAACACTCTGGAATTGTTCTCTCTTCTCTCCCTCTCTTTCTCTCTGTCTCTACGTCTCTCTGTCTCCATGTCTCTCTCTTTTTCTCTGCACCTCTCTCTCCTTATCTCTATGTCTCTCCTTCTCTCTTTGCCTCTCTGTCTCCCTATCTCTATGCCTCTCTCTATGCCTCATTCTCTATACTTTCATGTCTCTCTCTATACCTCTATCTCTCTCCATTCCTCTCTATCTCTCTATCTCTCTGCCTCTCTATCTCTCTCTCTCTCTGCCTTTCTATGCCACTGCCTCTCTCTATGCCTCACTTGCTCTCTCTCTCTCTCTATGCCTTTCTCTCTCTGCCTCTCTCTCTCTGCCTCTCTGTAGATATTGATGAATGTCGCCTGCACAATGGTGGCTGTGACCATGTCTGCAGGAATACCATTGGAAGCTTTGAGTGTAGCTGCAAGAAGGGCTACAAACTGCTGACTAATGAAAGGACTTGTCAAGGTGAGTCAACATTCCCAAGTTATTTTTTTAAGTTTGTGGTGCAGCCACTGCAATCTCACTTTTATTTACAATTTTCAGTTTATTTGCTTGAGCTGGGACGTTGCTTCTCATGAGTCACATAGTAACAAGGTGAGTTCAGAAATTATGGTTTTCACTACATTGAAAGACAAAGCAGCTGCTGCAGTTGTGGTAACTCATCAGCTAACCCTTAGGTGGGGTGTGTTTGGTGCTTCTGTTATTATCATTATCTGATGGCTGAACAGTGTCATCGGCTGTGTGTTAAAACCAGAAAGATTAGATTTTAGATTTGGCCATTAATTTTCTGTGACAGACTTTAAGGATAAAAATGTTTGGGTCGGAACATGTTCGTTTTGTGTATGAGTCATTTGTGTAGATATCTCAAATCGCATCAGCAGTGTTGATTTTGTTTGTGAGGGAGGGCAGGCAGTGGAGTGTGAGAATATACTTGTTACAGTACTACAGTGTCATCCGATTAGGATCAGAATTGTTTTCTTGTTGGATATGATATCCATTTCAAAACAGGTCTGACCAGGGATATTTATAATGTGTAGGATCTCCACTTCCATGTATTGAAATTACCAGAATCATAGAATGATACAGCACAGAAGGAGGCTACTCGGCCCATTGTGCCTGTCCTGGCTCTTTGAAGGAGCTATCCAATTAGTCCCACTCCCTTGCCCTTTCCCTGTCGCCCTGCAAATATTTCCCCTTAAGGTTAAATTGTGAAATAATCTTTAATCTAGATGTCAGTGCTACAGTCCAGAAATAACATTCCTCAAGAGATGAAAATTCCATAGGCCGAAAGTCCAGTATTTCTCCGAGGGTCAGGACCTGCACAATCCATGAGAGTAAAGTCACTTGGACCTGTGGAGAATGAGTCAAGGGTAGAATGTTGGAGCTCTGCAATACCGCTTTCCTGCCACCGGAGGGTGAGCAAATATTTCCATAGGTCACTGGGGTCCTCTGGTGGTAGAGCCTGGGTAGTGCAGCAGTATGGCTGTGAGCGGCCAATCGGTTTTGTTGTAGGGATATACTTACAGATTTTGAGATCCTGGACTAGCATGGCCACGAAATCATTTTGAGCACCGATACCACATTGTTGTAAAGAAGCAATGGTTCAGACTCGCAATCATTACTATTGCCCTTAATCAATCCTTTATTTCCACTGACTTGCATTATCATTTGGTTCCAGTCAGCTAGTTTCTGTTTTTCTCCCTTAGTCTTTTTTTAAATTCTCACTGCACCATGTGGAAGCTCTAGCAAAAAAAATGGCAGCCAGGCCTTAATCCCAGCCCTCTGCCAATTCTTCTTCACCCCCCAGTTTTGAAGAGGAATGTGAGAACTTCCTGAGGTGATCGATCCTCAAATGCTTCCTCCTTTCCAGTTTGGGAATTGTCTATTTTCTGCTTAACATTTTCCGTTAATAACAAAATACATTGGGAACTCATTGAATGGTAAATTGTGGATCTGAGATTGCTAAATTGGGGGCTGCTTTGTTCTGGGGGCTCACACACATTAGGAGTTGGATTAACACTGCCCAAGCTCATCAAGCATGATCTGTGCAGCCAGTGGAAGGAAGAGATATTCACCTCATCAGCCTGGGCTGGATTTGAACTCAAGTTCTCAGAGGTGAAATGCTAGTATGTTAATCCACTCCATCACCCCACTTTCTGAGAACCGGCTACTCATAATTGGAGCACTTAAAACTAAATTTACAAGTGAAATAAAAAGAAAAACTGCAAATGCTGGAAATCTGAAATAAAAACAGAAAATGTTCGAAACACACAGCAGGTCAGTCAACATCTGCATAGAGAAAAGGCAAGTTATGACACTTCAGGTGTGTACCCTTCATCAGAATGACTTTTTTTCTATACAGATGCTGACTGACCTGCTGTGTATTACCAGCATTTTCTGTTTTTATTATTTTACAAGTCTGCATTTAGTTGATCTCCAAAATTCTCTCAGGATTCAATAAATTATCATGATTTAATATATAATTAATATAGATATCTTAATTTGACTTTTAAAATCCAAATATAATTAAATCTGGAGAGTGAGAGAGCTCCTGCCTGCAGTGTTTCCCTAACACTCTCAAAGTACTTGCAGCATCTATTCGCCTGCATACACAGAATGCAAAGGTTCCCAGCATAGCCTCATGCCTAGGACAAGGCCTAGGTAACCTGCCGATGCCAATCTTTCCCTGCGCACACCCCATATCCACTCTCAAATCACGTGATGATGTCATGTGAGACATTTAGATGATTTTTTAAAAATTCATTGTATGTGGGCATCGCTGGCGAGGCCAGCATTTATTGCCCATCTCTAATTGCCCTTGAGAAGGTGGTGGTAGATTGCTAGGCCATTTCAGAAGGCAGTTAAGAATCAACCACATTACTGTCCGTCTGGAGTCGCAGATAGGCCAGACCGGGTACAGATAGCAGGTTTCCTTCCCTAAAGAACATTAGTGAACCAGATGGGTTTTTATGATAATCCAATAGTTTTCATGGTCATCACTACTGATATTAGCTTTTTATTCCAGATTTTATTTAATTAACTGAATTTAAATTCCCCAGCTGCTGTGGTAGGATTTGATCTCATGTCTCCAGATTGTTAGTCTGGGCCTCTGGATTATTAGTCCAGTAACATAACCATTATGCTACGGTACCCGGTAAATCACACAAGTCTGTAGTTCCAAGATAGACAGCAATGAACTTTGTTACACGTGGATTATCGATGTTCTGGTCACAAATGATTATCATGACCCCCTTCCTAGATTGATGAAACTGGATATAATTCTTTTCCAGCGAGGAGAATGTTTGCTTAATGATCCAAGCAGTAATATCGCCCTTTAGAGGATTTAGGAGCGAGATGTACAAAGGGATAGAGGATTTGGGAGAGAGATGGACCGAGGGATGGAGGATTTAGGAGAGAGATGGACCGAGGGATGGAGGATTTAGGAGAGAGATGGACCGAGGGATGGAGGATTTAGAAGAGAGATGGACCGAGGGGCAGAGGATTTAGGAGAGAGATGGACCGAGGGATGGAGGATTTGGGAGAGAGATGGACCGAGGGATGGAGGATTTAGGAGAGAGATGGACCGAGGGGCAGAGGATTTAGGAGAGAGATGGACCGAGGGATGGAGGATTTAGGAGAGAGATGGACCGAGGGATGGAGGATTTAGGAGAGAGATGGACCGAGGGATGGAGGATTTAGGAGAGAGATGGACCGAGGGGTAGAGCATATAAGGAAGAGGTGGGCCGAGGATTTAGGATAGTTTACCTGTGGCAATCAAAAAAATCAGATTTTTAAAAGCGGGCACATAGCAAAACAAAAGGGTTTAGGGAGGGAGTACAGGGTTCAGCTCCTATGGCCCACGTCTGATATAGGGAAGTTTACTGCTGACTGAACTGATGGAACGTTTTGTTCCTGTGCCAAGGAATGTTACAAGGGGTCAGAGACTTGGCCTGCAGAGAGTAACTTTACAGGTTATCTTATCACAGTGTAGTTGCATCATGGTACTCATCAAACACATCGCTGCTGTAATCTCTACAGGCCTACAGTCACGTATACACATTTCAATATCCCTGTGGTTAAAGCCTTTTGGGGAGAAGCCAATGTTGGTGAGGGCCGGCCAGAGATTATCAGGGAGTCACACTCTTGATGCATTAAATGATTTAGAACTATGTTTCTGTTAGTCATAGAAACAAGAAATCGGGAGCGGGCCAGATAAATGTTAGGGGAGAGTGCAGTCTGGGTTTAACACTGGCTCTTGTATCCTCTCCTGAGGAAGGATGATGAAGAACTCAATTTTGGTAAAAGTATTAAAAAATATTAAAAACATACAAATATTTGGGAGAAATCAATTAGGCCTAATGAGCCTTCTTACCCTATCTCTCTACCCCTTCTTACCCTATCCCTCTACCCCATCTGACCTTGTCCCTCTAACCTTCTGACCCTATCCCTCTACCCCTTCTGACCCTATCCCTCTACCCCTTCTGACCCTATCCCTCTACCCCTTCTGACCCTATCCCTCTACCCCTTCTGACCCTATCCCTCTACCCCTTCTGACCCTATCCCTCTACCCCTTCTGACCCTATCCCTCTACCCCTTCTGACCCTATCCCTCTGCCCCTTCTGACCCTATCTCTCTGCCCCTTCTGACCCTATCCCTCTGCCCCTTCTGACCCTATCCCTCTACCCCTTCTGACCCTATCCCTCTGCCCCTTCTGACCCTATCCCTCTGCCCCTTCTGACCCTATCCCTCTGCCCCTTCTGACCCTATCCCTCAATTTGTTCTCTCACCAGAAACACATTTAGTTGAATGCATCTATAGAGTCTGCTTCAGCAACCTTCTTCAGTACTAATTCCACAAGTTTAATACGCTTGGTATAAAAACATTTACCTAACATCTTAATTTTTAGTGTCAGCCTTGATTTAGTGGCACTGATCTCTTGAGTCAGAAGTTCATGGGTTCACACCGCACTCCAGGACTTTATCACATAATCTAGGCTGAC
This sequence comes from Heptranchias perlo, assembly GCF_035084215.1. Classification (NCBI taxonomy): domain Eukaryota; kingdom Metazoa; phylum Chordata; class Chondrichthyes; order Hexanchiformes; family Hexanchidae; genus Heptranchias; species Heptranchias perlo. Next base: position 13,115,792 of record NC_090351.1, read on the forward strand.
ACTCCCAGTGCAGAACTGAGGGAGTGCTGCACTATCGGAGGTTCCATCTTTCAGATGAAACGTTAAACCGAGGCCCCATCTGCCCCCTCAAGTAGACGTAAGTGATCCAATGACACTATTTTGAAGAGCAGGGGAGTTCTCCTATGTCTTGGAATATCTTTCTTTCTGTCTTTCTGTCTTAGTATGTTATGGGATTTGGCCCCTGCTACATAGTGAACAGTCTCCAGGCTGTTACCAGCTCACATGCTCCAGGGTCATTCTCCCAACATCAGAGAGAAAGGCTCATATTCCATAAGGTTTGAACCACCAATATTTTTCAGTATTTAACGATGTGCTTTTGGTATAAAAGCAGTCTTTCTAAGATCACACAGATAATGTTATCCAGATGTTTCTCTAACCTGGTGTCGGCCTGCATTTCTGCCACAACCTGTGATGCTTCGAGCAGCTTGTCCATTTTGCATCTTTTGACAGTCTCTGGTCTGAGTTCAAACTCCTGAGGTGAAAGCCTTTGCCCTATAACTATACTCAAACACACTTTACAGTCCAGTGTCCTAGATTCTTTTTAATTCATTTCCGAGGTCAAGCAGCAGTGCCCAGTCAACACTGATTCGTACATTGTATTTCATTCAGATGATTTTTTTTCACAACAAACCAGCAGTGCTGAGATATAGAACCAGAACAGGAGTCGGGAATGAGACAGTAACACAATCGAAGTGAGAAGCTCATAGCTTCACGCCCCATTCCAGGATACGAGCATGTAATCTAGGCTGACCCTTCATTGCAGTACCGAGGGAGTGCTGCACTATCGGAGGTGCCTTCTTTCAGATAATGTTGAAGGTTACAAGGGCAAAGTTTCAGCATTGCTCCTTTGTACGAGATACTGGTTAGACCACAGTTGGAGTATTGTGGGCAGTTCTGGGCACCCTGTTGTAGGAAGGATATTAAGGCCATGCAGCGTTGCTGATAATATTGGGCCTTTGAAAGATTTGCTGGAATGATACCGGGAATGAGAGGTTATAGTTATGGAGAATTAGTCTCTTTCCACAAACAGAGATGGTTAAGGGGGACCTAATAGAGGTTTTCAAAATTCTGAATGGTTTTGAGAGGGAGAAGTCGGAAGAAAATCTTTTGGAGTTATTACAACAGGGAATGTTTTGCAAAAAGTGGCTCTTGAGGAAGGGCCTACATCATTTAAAACAGAATTGAACAATTTATTTGAAAAGGCAGAATATAAAAAGATGAAAGTACAGGGACACGTAATTAGCTCCACTTGAAGAGCTGACTCCTGTAAAGATGCAGTGAGCCTCTGGGCTTCACGCTGCCAGCGCACAACACAAAACTTCCCATAATTTGGAATAATCGCCACGTTCACTTGTGCTCCGGTCATACTGAGAACTGGAAGCCAGAGGGTTCCAAATTACCCACACGGGATGTAACCAGTGCTGGTTCCAGAGTAAAGAGGGTATCATAGAGGCAGCAAGGATGGCTAGTACAGCAGATGGAAAATTCAGGTTTGGTACTTCAGTGGAGCAAAGTAGCAGGAGCTTCAGTCTGCATATGACCAATGCTACATCTGACTGGCTTCAAAAGACTGAATGGTGATCCATTCCCAGCATTGCCCATCTGTCACCAACAGGAACATAAAATTAACTTTGAAAAGGAGACTCAAGACACAAGATCGCATGCATACAGTAGCATTTGGGCTTCCTCTGGTACAGGAAAGCAATGTTTAAGGGTGGGGGAGGGGGGGGCGGAGAAGAGCTAGAAGATGGCAAGAGGTCACAGACGGGACAAGATGATGCATTTGGACAAAGTGTGTCATTGCAATGTATGTTAGCAAAGATAGATTTGTCAGTACATATTTTCTTCAAGACGCCACCCTACTCAAAATAAGGGAGTGATGCCCTCATGTAAATGAAAACTGTGGTGATCCCTCACAGTCAGCGACAGCAGAGAGGAATGTGAACCGCAGACAAGACAACAAGGGATCGTGATGCCACGTTTGGAGTCGAGTATGTCAGTGGTTCGTCAATCTCACCTCAGTTTAACCTTACTGTAATCTTATTTTTGTTGCAGTAGAAGTGAGATCCCTTGAGGATTACACCTTGATAAAATATTGTGGGTTCATTGTGCATTCAAGCAAGTATATCAGGTGGGACTATGTAAACAGTTCAAGACTGAACAAAGAGGCTTCATCAGAAACGCTGGCAAAGAGAAAAGTCTCGATGCATTAATTAAATAGCGATTTGTGATAGGCTCACTGAATTGTGGCCATGTTTTTGCTCAAGGAAGAGTGAACAGCTCAGAATTAAACCTTCCTTATTTACGCACAATTACTTTGATGTGGTCCACCTGAAGTTGCCTCGTTTTCTTGTCGGAATTTGAAATTGCCCTGTTTTCAGTAAAATAGTATTATTTTATATGGTATAGTGTGCACTATAGTATCATAGTATGGTACAGCACAGAAGGAGGCCATTCGGCCCATCGTGCCTGTGCTGGCTCTTTGAAAGAGCTATCCAATTAGTCTCACATAGCCCTGCAAATGTTTTCCTTTCAAGTATTTATCCAATTCTCTTTTGAAAGTTACTATTGCCGGGGAGATCATTACCTTAGCATTGTGACATCAAGTAAACTTTGTTACAATGGTTGTAGCAGAACAACCTCAATAAAATATGCTGTTTCACACAGTCTCTAAATACTGTACAGCCTTGTAGAGAGGACCATGGGCCGTTCTTGCTTTTCCAAAATTCTCCCCCAAGCCCTGACTCGTGCTGCAGGGCAATTTCAGAGGCACTCTGCTACCCTGCCCAATCAGCCGTTCTCCATGTGCGATCCTAGACAGTGCATGTCACTGTGCTGTTTGACCATGTGAGGCATCATTGTGAAGCCTGATCCTGTCCAAATCTGGGGAGAGAAGATTTCCTCTGTGTACTGTGTGTAGCAAAATCGTGAACATGTTTGTAAAAGATGCACGTACAATTTTGCTACTTACAGTACATGGAGGAAATTGTAGCCCTCCTCCTCCCCTTCCTGGATTGGCCTGAATTCTCCAGGAATTAAAGATTAATCTCCTGGACACTCCTGGAAAAATCATAGCGGCATTAAAAAAAAATTGTGTGTTTTATTTCATTTTATTTGAACACTTTTGTTTATTAGTTATAAAAATATTAGAGATGGTGGGGGGGGGGAGGGGAAAGGCTGTGTGACTGGGCGAGGCGATTGGAGGCAGGAGCTCATGTGATGAATACATCCAACTAGTGTTGGCAACCTTAGTCATGAGTGGTCGCAGCAGAGTCTGAACGGAATGGACTCTCAACCTCACATCCTCCTCCTGCACTCACCCGCCCCAACTATTGGAAGCACTGGCAATGTCTGCACGATGTGAAGTCATTTTGTTTTTACTTAGTGGCCCATTTAGAATTTCACGCATCAAAACTGAAGAGACCGTATGTTTTAATGTTTATATTGGTAATGTTCTGTATTCAGGCAAGTTCTACGCGTTTCTTTTATTTAACTTTGATTGTCGTTGGTAATACATAAAGACTTGCGAGCTGTGGAACGAGGATGGCCTGTAACAGAAGCATGTAAGTGCACTGTGGCATGTTACAACATGGGATCTCCACATTGACTCACTGTGTGAAAGGTTGCTGACCTGAGCCATTTGGGAAAAGGTGGTGAATAAAGGGGAGGAGCTTCCCTGGGGTAACACATCCAGCTCCCAAATGATATTGTTATAAGATATTAAGGGGAACAGATAGGGTGGATAGAGAGAAACTATTTCCGCTGGTTTGGGATTCTAGGAGTAGGGGGCACAGTCTAAAAATTAGAGCCAGACCTTTCAGGAGCGAGATTAGAAAACATTTCTACACAAAAAGGGTGATAGAAGTTTGGAACTCTCTCTTCCGCAAACGGCAATTGATACTAGCTCAATTGCTAAATTTAAATCTGAGATAGATAGCTTTTTGGCAACCAAAGGTGTTAAGGGATATGGGCCAAAGGCAGGTATATGGAGTTAGATCACAGATCAGCCATGATCTTATCAAATGGCGGAGCAGGCACGAGGGGCTGAATGGCCGCCTACTCTTCCTATGTTCCTATGACTGAGGACTAGGAGCCACCCTCTCCCTTAGAGCATTTCATAGTGGAGAAGGGGGAAAAAAAAGTTATAAAAGGTGGGGGCGGGGGGGAAATTAAAGTTTGAATTCACACAAATTGTAGCCCCCGTGGCCATAATGCTGGATTGTACGATTCCTAACTTCAAATTTCAATCACAACTGACCTATGAACTTGAGCGTTGCCATCAGGGCTGGTCATGTTCAGGTTGGTAACAAGTCGGGTGCAGGGAAGGGAGAGAGGAATCCTCCCTGCACTAATCCTGTCCCTTCTGGTGGGTCGACTTATGCCATCTTCTGGTAGCAAAATGGCCATCTGTGCTGATGCTACTGCAGCGGTACCATCCATCCCCTCCCCACTGAGCAGCATGGGGTGCATACCGAGGGGAGGGGCACGAATTAACCACCATTTGGGAGAAAAATTCAGAAAATAATTTTTGCGATTATTCTAGGACAGGAAGGATTTAGAGTTTAAAAACTACAAAGGACATTGAGTGCTTGACTGGTTCACATTAATAAGGAGCTAAACGATGCATGGTCTGTTGTATCGCATTTAATACTTATCATCATGCAGTGCAGTCAAGCAGCACAGCAGCTCATATACTGAGGCCAGGCTAATTCCACACACTCCTTACCCCGAGTTCTTTAATTGTGTGCTTGTTGTAAAGACTCGTGGGAGATGTATGGGCTTCACGGGGAAACATGCATTATCTCAGGCTGCAATCAAACCAGAATGTATTTCTCTGTTCTCTGACTCTACTTTGTCTACTGATTGAGATACAGTTTCCTTATCTCATAAAAACACTAAACATTAACTCTATGGCTCAGTTTACAAGGGTGAGCTGGAATTAATACAAGGCAATATGTTCCAAATTGTGTTCATTCTGATCTTCAAGGTGACATCTTTTCCAAAACGATTTGTTCTTCAACTTCCTTCACTGTTTTTAGTATTTTTGTTTCTTGGTCATGTGAGTCCTACAACTAAAATAGAAGACATTACTGTGACAATATGTATGGGACGCCATCACCTAATATCTACACACACGTGCTTTCCAGTAGACGTCACCGGATAGTAATCAGGATCGGGGTACTGGCTGATTTATTTTTGCTTCCTTACCCTAGCCTGGGCGTATTGAGGCCATCCTCATTTCCCCATTTGTAAAATCTTTTCCCCATTTTTGCCATATTTTTCTTCTAATCATTGCCCACCTGGCTCTGGGACTGGAGAGCTTTTTCTCCTTCAGCTATGTAGGCACAACAGTAGTGAAACCTTAGGGCCTATTGTTCAAATAGAAGACTTTCACTAACTCAGTGAATGCTGGAATAGTCTTACTTCCATGGTGTTGTTTTGCATTCTCTCACTGTCTACTGAGAGAAAGCAAGAGAAGTAATCAGGAATTATTGGCACAATACATACAGTATGATGCTATGATTCCTCACCAAGAGTTTGTCGGCCTGGCTATTTGAGCTGGGGATTGTGGTGATCCAAAGTGAAATAATTGACATCATTAACCCTGGAGGGATGGGAATTTACAAAAAAAATTATATTCAATTTTTTGCCACAGTGAGCTTGCTTCCCCAAATTTTCTCTCTTCATCCCCACACCTAAAAATAAACTCATTAGCCTTCATAGAGTCATAGAGTTATACAGCACGGATAGAGGCCCTTCGGCCCATCGTGTCCGCGCCGGCCATCAGCCCTGTCTACTCTAATCCCATATTCCAGCATTTGGTCCGTAGCCTTGTATGCTATGGCATTTCAAGTGCTCATCCAAATACTTCTTGAATGTTGTGAGGGTTCCTGCCTCCACAACCCTTTCAGACAGTGAGTTCCAGACTCCAACCACCCTCTGGGTGAAAAAGTTCTTTCTCAAATCCCCTCTAAACCTCCCGCCTTTTACCTTGAATCTATGTCCCCTTGTTATAGAACCCTCAACGAAGGGAAAAAGCTCCTTAGTATCCATCCTATCAGTGCCCCTCATAATTTTGTACACCTCAATCATGTCCCCCCTCAGCCTCCTCTGCTCCAAGGAAAACAAACCCAATCTTCCCAGTCTCTCTTCATAGCTGAAGTAAATTCTACAGAGTGGAATCACTGTGATCTGTCCCATTCCCTAAAAGTCTGTGAGAGTCCTGAGATACTTAAGGTGCCCATTTCAAACCTATTCTCTCTCCATTCAATGACATGACTTGCTCTAGTCTGTAAAGTTTTTTGAGTGTTGTGTTGTTATAGTTCACCCAAGCCAGAAGTTCTAAAAAAAATTACGAATTTTCCGAGCAGCTTACCTTGATTTAAAAAGTGGCAAATATTGCAAAATGCCACACATTTCAGCCACTGTACTTCTGCCCTGTGGAATTCTCTGCCCAAACCACTTTGCTACTTCTCTATCTCCTTTCAGAAAAAACTTCCTAAAGACCCTTCTCTTTGACCAGATGTTTGGCTCCATTTCCCTCCCCCCAGCCCACCAAATTTCCAACTTTTGCTGCTCATTGTCCACCACTCTCCTCCTTGCTAAGCGCTCGAGATGTTTCTTCACGTGAACAGCACTGTACAAATACAGGTTATTGCTGCTGCTGTTTTCCACACCCCCCCCCCCCCACCCCCCCCACCCCCCCCACCCCGGCCCGTGTTGGGATTCTGACTGCAAGGACCAAATATATCATGGCTTCTTTTTTCCTACTGTTAGCTGCAGCGCGGACAGCTTGTTGGTTTTTGTAGCAGCGTGGCATTTTTGTGGTTAGCCAGCTTTTAATCGAAAGTTCCATTCTGCCCAGAAGGAAGCAAAAGATTTCTTATAATTGCATCAAAGTTTCAAATGCAGCACACATTTAAGAGAAAAAAAAGTTGGGGAAAAATAATCAAATCCATGTAAAACATGCTGAAAATGTCAGCAGTGACATTTCATTAAAATCAGATCCGTCTGATCATTCTGTGGTTCTCATTAACATTGATGGTCATTATGCTTCCACAACATAATACATCATAACATTATTTTATATAGGAAAACAGATGGATTAAATGAAAGCCAGTGCCCCGTAGTAATGTGAGTACATGCTGAGGGATGGAACACACGCTTTACTCCATTAAAGCTAGGGAGGGTGTTTCAAACCCAAATCCAAACATGGATCAAACTTATATGAGTGTAATATCTTTACAAGGACAGGTGGCAGCAGATTTACCACTGTTTGACCTGGGAGAAAATTGGCTACCAGCCAAAGATGGGTATTTAGAGAGAGATAAGGTTATATAAGTATAACCGTGTGTGTGTGTATGTGAATTGTTCCACTTTCCAGAGCAGTTATCATTTTGGTCTTTCTGAGCTGGATGGTCAGTCTGTGCCAAGTTATGGGCACTTCTGCAATCACGATTCACCCCCACTAGGAACTGGATTTGGACTGTCTCAAACCCATTTCACTTCAGCTTCTTCCAGACACCAGAGAGATGAAATCTTGATATAGTTTTGACCTGGATTTGAACAAGGGTTCCTCAGGTGAAAGGACAGTTTACTATCTGAACATTCATTTTTCACTGATTCGTCCGCTCAGGATTTTGCATGTTATGGTAGGTAATTTACTCAAGGTCTGGCATCCATTGAGTGGACAAAGTGATAGTGTTTTCCCCTTTGCATCTGCACAAGCACACACATACACACATGTACTCATATACACACATATGTACACATACACACATGTGCACAGACATTGGTGTACACACACACACAAGTACACACATACACACGTATGCACACACATACGAGGGGACACACACCTGTACCGAGAGGGAGAGAGGAAACTGGCAGATGATCGCCAATCTCTTCATCAGCTTTAGCAGGAGCTCCCTACCAGCTGTGCTTGTAGAAAGGAGAATTCTGAATAGCAGTCTGCTATTCCTGCCACTGACAGCCAAAGTCAAGCTGTGGTAATATCACTCCTGCCCAATTGTTGATGGGGAAAGAAATGCACCCCTTATAGCGTAATCCCATTACATTCACACAACCCACCTGTGACCACTGACTCAGAGTATATTTACATGCTGTGACCTACTGATCCAGTAGGCACATCTACCTATCTTTACTAATACAAACCAGTGGATTATGCAGTGGCTTGGCAATGTTAAATGTTTGTACTGTAATAAACTCCCACAGAGTGATAGGATAAGGATTCATGCCAACAATACCCACGCAGTGAGACCAAAGGGATCCTTCAAGGGGAGAGGCACGTGCAGAGGTTGGGCACTTGTCCACAAGGAGAAAGAATTGGGTGGCAAGTTAGTCTCAGCCACGCTAGCTCACCTTTGAGTAGCTTGCTCAACAGTAGCGTCAGTAAGGGTCAATGATTAGATCATTGATTCTCTTTGACTGCCAAATGTCGCGGGGTGCAGTGAGAAAAAATAAGAGATAAAAATAAAAAAATGGGAGGACAAGAATTTCATGTAAGCAACCCATATCAAAATTCCCTACAGCACTGTGTTGGTGGTGGTATAGAACAAACCTTTACAGTCTATGTCGTGGAGCTGAGCCCAGTTTTAGTTGACTCCACACTGGATTCAATAACTCTTGTATGTGCCAACTGAAACTTAGCCCAGCCCATACCTGGAGGCAGTTTGATTTTCAGAGAAAAAAAAATGTTTGTGGCTGGTGTTTGAAAAGGAGCTTTTAAAGGAGTTCATCTCGGGTTAATGGAGCTTTTGTGAATCTCTCGAGTTCTAACATTGATTTTATTACATGTAAAAGAAAGAAAGAACGAACTTAGATTTATATAAAGAGCTTCTCGGCCGATGATGTACTTTTTTTAAGTATAGTCACTGTTGTAATGTGGAGAATCGCAGCAGCCAATTTGTGCACAGCAAGATCCCACAAACAGCAATGAGATTAATGACCAAATAATCTGTTTTAGTGATTTCGGTTGAGGAATAAATATTGACCAGGATACCAGGAGAACTCCCCTGCTCTTTTTCAAGATAGTGCCGTGAGATCTTTTACATTCACCGGAGAGAGCAGACAGTTTAACAACTCATTCGAAAGATGGCACCTCCGACAGTGCAGCACTCCTGCACTGCACTGAAGTTTTAGCCTAGATTATGTGCTCAAGTCTCTATAGTGGGACTTGAATCCATGACGTTCTGACTCAGAGGTAAGAGTGCTACCACCAAGCCACGGCTGGCACTTCAGGTTACCTTTTTATATCAGAACGTGAGATTACGTAGGACCTGGTCAGCATGGACGGAAACATTTAGTTGTGGTGTCAGAATGATTATTTTGGCAGTTGTATTTTGCTTCATAATGCTAAGACTGTAACGAGAATTGGTCACAAATACTCAATTCTGCGACGATGATTTTATCATGTGCCCGGAGCGATCTAGTGTTCAGCCGAGCCAGGCCGCTGTCATATGCAGGTCCTACCTGTAAGAAATATGAGAAAGGGCAGCAAACTATGGTGTTTTCACTAGCTCCTATTAGAGTTTCCTTTTCATATCATCTGGATTGTAGATACTTGATTAGAAAAGAACAGATTGGAGTGTGACACCCTGACACAGCACTATTCCAGTCTTTGTAACAGGATTGTGCCTAGTTTCCTGGGTTGCATGGCCTTTCCATTGTTCCTGGCTTCAGAAAGATCAACTGATATATGTACAACCTTATCAGCAAATCTTCATAAATTTCTGAAAGGAAACAACTGATAATAAGTCCAATTTAAAGATTACTTTATAATGTCGCGGGAAATTTGCTATTCAGCTTTTGGATCAGAAAATAACAGCAAAAAAATGGAAGAGCTTGAAGCTTCTTATTGCTGTAAGGTTTGTTTTCCTTTAGTGCCGAGATATTTTGGCGAACGATGTTTTATCGCCTCCTGTTGCTGGGAGCTTGCCTGTAAGATACAATGTCTGAGACCATTCAACTGCTTCTTGCATCACTGATGCTGAACATGTTGTGGTAATGCTGCTCTTTGAGGTTCAGGTGATACTACGGGAGCTGCGAGTAAGAGAAGTTTCTTAAAGGATGACTCTTGGCCATTAGTTAGTTTTAGATTCTTCGGTTACAATCTTCCCCCTTTGTGCACTCGCAAATGGAAAAAGTCACACAGAAGTGGGCCAGAATCTGTCCTTTTATTAAAATATCATTGTGCTACCAGATGAGAAGCAGGTGTAGGTGTTCACCTCAGCAACTGTTTTAGGAGTCGCACGCAAGAAAAATGAGGCTTGCGTCTCTATATTTGTGTCATGTTATTTCCATGCTCCCACTTTTATATCTTTCTTCTATGAGCAAATGGTTGGTTTGGCACCTTTAAATCAATAGTGACTCCTAACTGTGACACGTGGTTATAAACACATTCTATATTTAGTGCACATGAGTCTGGACCGAGTCTATGACAAGCTTCTGATTCTTGCGCATGCAGACTATTCCAGTCTGTGAGATTTGGACTCTGCCCCAATCCTTCCATCTTTGCTTTTGGGATGATTTGGGATAGTCAGCATGTTAGATGAGCCCAGGTTAAAAATGTGCAGTTCCGTGACTAATTTCCCTTTTCGTTTTTAGATATTGATGAATGCTCCTTTGACCGAACATGTGATCACATCTGCGTAAACTCTCCTGGAAGCTTTGAATGCTTTTGCCGCAAGGGTTACACGTTATATGGCCTAACCCACTGTGGAGGTAGGTGGATGCTATCGATTTTCACTTTGTTCTGTGAAGGGCTGGAATGAACACTCAGTAATGCAGAGAACTGGTGATGAGTGAAGTTGAACGAATTACATTTTGGTAAATCTGAGTCCACTGTATAAGCAGACCACATGGAATGGACATGTGGCCTGTTTATATAAGGGGATACCATGGGATGAATTCTATTAATTTGAGGCAATGTTAAATAGACTTAGTGGCATAATCCATGATTCTATTCCCTATCAAATCCTCAGCACACCAGATGTCTGTGCTCTGATGACATAGTTACGGGACTGTAAAAACAAACCATATCCTGAGAAGTGCAACGCATTGAAAACTGAATTTAGTGTCCCTTGTGCTAGAGGCACGCAGTTGACACCATGACATTGTATCTCACTACGAGCTGGATTGTCCACGAGAGGATACCTGTTCCTCAACTGGGCAAGAGTCTGAGGTGGCATCAGAGCCATGACATCATGTTCTGTCATTTAAGGCCGTGTAACAGAGTATGGTTTGTGCAGCAATCACTTTACTTTTTCTCTTTCTCCAATGTGCACTTGTCCCACACTTGTTCCATAGCTAAAAGGGTTGGGCTGGTGGTCTGTTTACACACCTCTCCTAATGTCGCCCTTGACCCTGCTAGAGATGTGTGACAGTGGCCTGGGTGGCTCAGTCATCGATTTGTTTTTGTTTTTGTTTTTTTTCCCTTTCCTTTGAGGAAGTGCCTGGTTTCTCCTCAGCACCTTCTAATGACACAGAGCCATGCTATTATGGGTTTTGCGTTCCAAAGCTACAAGTTGGTAAGCCACCCTATCAGACATAGCACAGGCCACCCTACTACCCCAATCTCAATTCTGAATGGGAAACAATACAGATTGGATAGTCCCTCCAACCTGATACAAGCTCAGGAACAGTCCAGTCAGCCCATCCAGCTCACTCTGTCATCAAATTTTCAGTACTCATCATGGGATTTTTTTTATTCCACATATAATCCTATCCTATTGTTCTATTACTATTAAAAAAAAATGTACTTCACACTGAATTTGTGGCTGTTCCAATGTTGGAAAAATATAAAACCAAGTTGCGTTGCATTAGTCAGCTTACTGTGCACAGCATGCCCACTTTTTTTTATTTTGGTCTTAGGATGTGGGTGATATTGGTAGAGTTCATTGCCCATCCCTACATGCCCTGAGGACATTAAGAGTCGTGCAGTACTGGAGTCACATGTAGATCAGAATGGGTAGGAGTGGCAGGTTCACTTCCCTGACAGACATCAGTCAACCAGTTGGGTTTTTCTGACAATCCAACAGCTTTCATGGTCATTTTCTGGTACTAGCGTACTCATTGCATGTGCTCATTGTTTGTGTGTGCTTGCTCTTTCTGTTCACTTCCTGGCTGTGCATACCTGAGCTCCACACACATTACAAGCGGTTAAGTAGCCCAAGTTCATAGAACTTGATATGTTATCATGTCAGTCCATTTCACGAAACTCGTAATCCAGTGAGTTATGTGAAACACATGGACTTGTCATCCTCTTAAAACAAAATTTACCTTTTATGCAGCTTAAATTTGAAAAACACTAAGTTTGCATTTTTCAGTTTAATCAGCGAGCAGAAGTATTTCAGAATGTGCTACCAGAGTGAAGGACTTCCATTTAGTTGTCTGCTGTGATCATCACTTTAAAATTAAGGACCTGAGCTCAGCTCTTAAATTTCTGAATTGTTTTTAAAATAACTGGAGTTCATATTGACTCTGAGGAATTTGGCACAAATGTAAAACTTTTAAGCAGCTATTGTTACAAGTGCTTAGAATGTCTTTTGTGTAATGGTGACCCTGTTACTGAAATGCTGTTACTCACTTCAAAATGGCTACCAAGATGTCCAGATATCTGCCTGAAAGACCCCCCTCTGTATAATACAAAAGAAAAAATTCTGTAGGTTTGTAGACGTTCAGATTTAACGGGACAAATTGTAATGAGTAACACAATAGAAAATGTACTTTGAAAGTTGTAGCCAGGATTTAGCACCGAAAGGCTCCGGCAGACCGTCACTGTACACATTGAAGCCAAAGGTCTCAATCTTTCTGCTCGTTTATGCTTCTAATAACGCAATAAATCAAAAAAAATGTGGTCGGCAATATCTGATAACTCCAGCGTTTCTGAACTTGAGGCTTTAAGATTAAAACGCTCATTTAGTGTAGCCACTTCAAAAGGTGAATTGAAATGCAGTTTGAGACTTGTAGAAGGAAGTTTATCATCACTGGCAGCTAAAATGCTTCACAACAAGCAGTGTTGTGTTTCTGTACGAGCCGTGAGATAAGAAGAGGGTTTCTGAAAATGCTGCCATGGGGAATTTGAGCAAAGATCAAAATACATATTAACCACAGTAATGCACATTAAAGCAACAGTAGCCTTTTGATGGCTGATGAAATTATATCTCATATTCATACAAAACCCCTTGTCACGTACCTCGTGGCTTAGCCACAAAATTTCCAACTTGTAACCGTTTAAAGACTAAAGGTCATGTATTTTCTGAGAAATTCATTGTTAACTTAAAAAAAATAAGGTTGAATATTATAGAACAGATGTAAAACACAAAAAAAAATCCAGACATATTGCTCACATAAAAGTCCAAAGAATTATTTCCAATCCATCCCTTTAATACTAATATTGCCATAATCCAGGGCTCTGAATGTGTTGAGCAACAAGTAATTCAAGTGGTTAAATTTACACAGAGTTATTGGAGCATAGAATGCTTTGCGACAGAGAATAGTTGAACTAGCACCCATCACATCTTATAAGGAAAAAATGGAGAAACAATTGAAACAAAGGAAATTACAGAGCTACGGAGAAGGAGCGGGGTTGTTTGGGTTGCTGTAACAGATGTGATGGGCCGAATGGCCTCCTTTGTGCTACTTTCAATGGTTCTAATTCCACTCTATTGTTTCCCCCCTCCCCACCCCTCTATTAGAAATGCACAGAATGGTTATCAACGGATAAATGGGCTGCTTGGTGCAGTATTGAGTCATACAAACCAGAAAGGTCCCAAGTTCAACCTCTGTGCTGAGTTAACTCATCTCAACTGAGGCAGTGGTCAGCTGACGCAATTGGCCTCAGTGCCCCAGGTTAGGGAGGGGCAAATCGGCCTAGGTTCCAACGCCTGATCACTCCTGACTCAGTGACCACAGACCCTTCACCGCCTTCTGAACTCAACTCCCTCTTGGTGTCTGTGTTCTGATTTTTAAAAGCCTCTCACAGCCCCCACAGATCAAAAAAAAAAGTTTCCAACACCAAGTGTCCTTCTCAATAACTAGCGATGGCTAATGAACGTCCCATTGTTTGGGTCTGTGAGAGAACTTCCCATTACGCATTGTAATTACCATTCATCTGCTACCGACCCACAACTCAGCATAGGCCTGTATTGGGAGGCCAAATGCTTCAAGGTACAAGGTACAGGGAGATTGTGCTTTTAAGTTAAGCTAGATGACCCACTGGAATCGGCTAGCGTTTGCATATTCTTTATTTCATCAATCTCATTGATCTGTGTGTTCTGCCTACTGCGGAATAAAGCAGATTACGAATCGAAATGGCCCATCGCCTCGCCCAGTGTTAACTCGAAGAATTTGAAGCAGTACATGTGCATAAGACACAGAAATCCAGACTAGATCACAAGGGAGTCCCACTACTGCAAAAACAGATTTAGGGCATGAGGAGTCCACTTCCATTAGAAGGTAGGCACTCAGACCGCATAAGAGAGCAACTGACACCACTGTACCCGCAAGGGTATCACAGTAGTCCCAAATTCATAACATCCACCAAGCAAGGGAGCATTCGGTATGTCCGCATGAGTGTTACAAGCTAAAGGGAGTCGCAGTGACTGATGGGGTAGCTCTGGGGTAGCTCTGTTGAGTACAGAACAGTTGATTTTCACCGGTAAACAAGGACAAGGGTGCAAACACTGACTGTCCATGTAAAACACGGATGGAAGGCATGTATGGACATTTTGAGTTCCCGATGGATTTGAAGTGAATTAGACAATGCCAGTTGCTTCTTTGTGATCCCTGTGGTGAAATTCCTCATCTCTGCCCTGTGCAGCCAGCCTGTCCAGGTGCTCACCCAACCGAGACAAGCAAGTTGGAATGATGTAAGGTTATAACTAAGAATATTCTCAATGGGATAAACTAATTGAGCTGCCTAATCACCTGTGAAAGTGTTCCGTCCCTGCACGTGGAATGGTTAAGTTGGAGAATCCTCCAAAGCTGGGGTCTGATATCAGACACAATAAGAGTGAAACTCTCTCAAGTTAGGTTTGAGAACCCAAATATTGTATAATTTGCTTCAATGCAATTCTTATTCTTTAATAATATGCTGAAATGAATGAAGGCTTAGAAATCCAGCACTGGCCATCATGCAGTCTTCAGAAGACAAGGCCAGCTTAGATCATGTGACAAGAGTGCCATAAAAACGTAGCTGTGACAGAAGTCCTCGGCTGTGCCATATCCTTGTTGGAAAGAGCGAGGGACACAGGAAAATAATTCACTGACTTAATTGAAACATTGCAGAGAATCTGCAGAGTTCACTACATTAGAGACTGAAAAATACTATTGCGTTGGGTTAATGGATTGGACACAGTGAAATTTAAGAACACTTTTAATCCAGTTTCCCATAAGGTGTTGACATACTGAAGTAACTATGACAAATGGGATGTGCCTAGGGAATGCTGACTGAATTTCTGGTTTAAACCTTTCACTTTCCTGAACTGATTGGGATTCTGCTTTAAACAGTTCCATGTTGCTGAAGTTATGTTAAAAACTTATTACTAATTTTTTATACTGCTGACAGCCTGTGGTACAGTGGAAACAACTTTTTATACTCAGGGCAAAGTTTTTTTTTAATGATTCAGCAGTTGCTACAGCAGATACTGTAACTAGGACTTTATCCGTCAAAGACTATTTTTGTGACCAGAGACAAACCCACAGTGGCGAGGGCTGCTTTACAGTTGTCTGAGTACAGCCGTGTAATCATAGAAACTACAGAAATCCCGTTATAATAGCATTACACATTAAAGGCTTACAACCGTAAAGAATGCAATGTAATTACAGTTTTAGTGATGGAATTACAATGAGTTGCTGTAAAAAGGTATGATTAACTTTATAATTACAGTCTTAACTTACTTTAGAATAGATACAAGATAGTGAATAACCCAGGAAAATATATTGCATCATTTTGAAACAAATAAGATTTGTCCTCTTCCAAAATGTATTTCTATCAGAGAATGTGCTTCCATTGCATAAGTGTTTTGTGAATGACCACCCCAGACCAATTAATCGGTGAGAATTCATTTCCACACAAATAATCTGAGAATTAACCCCCACATTAATCCATTTGATTTGCTTACTATAAAGATTGGTCTACAGGTTTAAGCTAAGCTTTGGAAATGCAGGGACTATTCAATTCAACACCACACTAATCATGCCT
Source organism: Heptranchias perlo (assembly GCF_035084215.1). Taxonomy (NCBI): domain Eukaryota; kingdom Metazoa; phylum Chordata; class Chondrichthyes; order Hexanchiformes; family Hexanchidae; genus Heptranchias; species Heptranchias perlo. The sequence continues at coordinate 13,132,038 of NC_090351.1, forward strand.
GATATCCTACTTTATCCATAAGTGTCAATTACATTCTTTTGCTTACCATTTATTTTAGGGTATCAGTGGTGGAAGGCAGTATGGTTTATTCAATTTTAGATGGAGCAGGATTGCCCTGCATTATTGAGATGGTTCATGGCCCTTTAAAATGCTGAGAGGCATGGATGTAAGCAATTTGACTTAAACTGTGAGCGCAGAACTCACATGCCTCGTTAGACTAGAGATTAGAAGAAAACTTTCTTCCCAACAACAATTTGCAGATCCCATGGAAAACACAGAGTTCTCCCGGTGTCCTGGGCAATATTTCTCCCTCTGCCAACATGACCAAAAGCCGATTATCTAGCCATTCTTTCATTTTCTCTTGTGACCTTGCTTTGTGCAGATTGGCTGCCAGGTTTGACTATATAACAACAGTGGCTGCACTTTAAATATACTGGTTGTAAATGCATTGGGATATCTTGAGGATAGAATGGTAGAATCTTACAACACAGAAGGGGGCCATTCGCCCATCGTGTAATAAGATGCTATATAAATGCAAGTTCTTTCTTTTTATAATATTGACAAGTTATATCAAAACTGATCACAATAACAGAGTAGAGCCTGAGAAGTAGCTTTGTGACTGAAGACAGATGAAGGGATAAGGCGGAGTTCTGCAGGATCCTTTCTGAAGGCCTAAAACTCCAGTGTTTTTTTTCAATTAAGGTTTGCTTTTATTTACCAGAACATTTCTTGTGTCTATTATGACTCAAGTCTGTTAGTTTTTTCTTGCCTATTAGTTGTGTCTTCTTCATTGTTGTTGGTTAATTCTGTGTTTTTCGCCTTTCTAATTGGCTATTTTCTACTTTTGTTAATCACCAATCATATTATGTAAAACATCTCTTACCCAATCTTATTACGACAAAAAAAAACTCTGAGATAAGGTTGTTAGGATATTTTCCCACCTACCTCAACATATGCCCCTAAAAACAACATTTATAAAATACTGAATAGAAAGAAAATTCAGGGGAATGGGGGGGTCACATGTTTGCTCATTATTAATCCATTCCATATCTATACATAAATAAAAGGTGCAACCCCTGTGGTCCAAACTGTCCTGCAGAGCTGATTGGTTGGTGGTAAACCACATAACAATGCATTATTACTCACATGGTTACCAGAAACCAATCCCTGCATTCCGAGGGAAGGCCTGACTATCCTTCCCACATTTGTCCCAGCATCTCCACTCCCTCCGAGCCCAAGCCTCAAATCCCACCTTTCTTTTTTTGAGCTTGATCTCCAGGTCCCAACTTACTGTTCCCCCTCCCCCCACCCACCACCACTGCCTTTCAACCAAGTCGCTGATCCCCACTTCCAACCTGCCACCACTCTCTTGCATCAGGTCAACAAGATAACACATGCCCTAGCCATCAGAGATTTCGAGCCCTGCATCTGCCTCCAAGTAGACATGTCAGACGTACAAAAAGAGAGAGAGAGTGACAAAAACTGTTAGGTAAGCACACAGAAAGAATGAGAGATACAGAAGACAGAGACAAGGAGAAACTTACACCAAGGAGCAAAGAGTGAGAGAAAGAGTCATTGACAGACAGAGATAACAAGAGAAAATGTGTGAGAAGCATACAGAGAGAAAGAAAGAGAAGAAAAACCAAGAATTAGGAGAGTGATAAATGAGTAGAGAAACATTTACAGGAAGCGAGCGACACAGTTTTTGTTTATATGTGTCTGTAAGTATTTTAGTATGCTTTTCTCCTTTTGTTCAATTGTTTAAAAATTCATAATTCTTCATTATTTTGTGTCATCGATGTGAGGGATGTCCGGGCTGGTGAATGGAACACTTTCCATTTCAGGCACCCAGTTTCAGTCAGCATCAAGCACTCCCAGGCCAGGAATAGCACAGCCAGATGCAGTGCAAAGTTCAATGCACTCTGTCCCAACAGGTTTGACGAAGAGCTCTTCAGTTTATTGGGTAATTGAGTCATAGAATTATCTTGCATCAGCGTTCAAAATAGTGGGAACACCAGCTTCCAGGTGTACATCCTTCCCTGGGCAAAGTGCATTTCTTTCCTATTCTTTTGTACTCCCATCAGTGGAAGGGTGTGTGAAGATGGATTATAAACTAAAATGCTATATTAAAGAATACAGAAAGAATTATAAAGTTGATTAAGAAAATGAACACGGTGGGGGTGAAATTTGGCTTGGGGTCGGGGACGCAAAACGAGCGGTATCACATCTTCCGCCAGTTTTATGCCATGCCCGATATTGAAGTCAATGGAACTGAATATTAGGCGGGGTGTATAATGGGAGGCAGTTGCAATACTAACCGTTCTGCATCCCCGCCCAAACCGAATATCAACCCCACCCCACCGATGCTTCTTTGCATGGTTTTTTATTAGAAGTTAAAAGTAAAAATGTAACAGTGGGCCTGTAATCAATAGTAAGATGCACTCATGGTTGAGGAAGCTTATTTAAAATTCCTGAAATAGATAAAAATCTCAAGCACGGTGCAAGTGCATGTACAGTATGTGAAGCTTTTACCCCCCCAAGCAACTATATAAACACAAAGGCAAAGCCAACTCACTGGGGAGTAACTAATCATAAAGATGAGGCCATGCTTTTAATCAGCCAGATGGAGATGGTTATTTTTAAGTAAACTACCCTACAACAGCGGTTTATTGCTTATATATGTTGTTTAAAATGTGTTCATCAAGGTAGGGATGACCATTTAGACAGTGAAGCATTTTCTGCCCTGTACCTAGTGTTAGTAATAAGTAATCCACATTGTCTGAGATCATCATCTTCTGTTTTCAGCAGCATCAATAATAGGTTGTTTTAAAAAATGTTGTAAGATTTTTTTTTGTCTGCCTGTAATTCTCACTAGATCTACAGCAACCAGGGCTGAATTTGGACCTCGTATGGAGAGGAGCGTAATTCGCTGTCCATACAGAGACCCAGCCGTGGGCCGTTATATTATCTAGCCAAACTTGAGCATTGATCTTTCTAATTCCAGTCTTCATGTATCTTTGTGTAGGTGAAAACACTCTGGTGAATGAGTTACATTTGCAAAAGTTTCCTTCTGTGCTGTTCATTCTGTTGCCCTGTAGTGAACTTCTATCTGTGCTTGTGAGCATGGGTAAGAACTATCACCCTACAGACCGGTATTGGTGGAACCATTCACTGACACAGCTTCATTGACTGGACCAGACTTGACTGAACCTTAACTTTGAGGAATGTAAGGAGTCGCACACACCAGGTTATAGTCCAACAGCTTTATTTGAAATTCTGTTGGACGATATTTATTTGAAAGCTGTTGGACTATAACCTGGTGTTGTGCGACTCCTTACATTTGTCCACCCCAATCCATCACTGGCATCTCCACATCATAACTTTGAGGAGTACAAGGCAAAGCTGGATGTGCCATAATAGTAGAGGTTTATGGGCGGGGTGGGGCTGGGCAGTGTATATTCAGCATACTGCTCACAACCATGCATCCTCTTGATAGGAAGACAGCACTACATACTCCATGGTCTCCACATCAGCAAGTGGTGGCTATCTGTAATTGTCAGACTGGAAACACTAGTCATATCGGGAGAGATAGCATTGTAATGTTTCTCCTTAGGCACCCCCTCAGGATCAAATGGCTCACTTTCCACGTTGCATTTCTTTTACAGCCTGATTGGCAAGCGATGGATAAACTCAAGTTTCAGCTAATCCACCCTGAGATTTGAACTGGTAATCTGGATGGGAAAATCACACTCCAACTGGACAAGAGTTCATTTCCTTTTGTTAAATAAAAGTCTCTTCCATTTTCAGCTCTCCCCACATCATGCACCATCTTCAGCTGACAGGGCAGACTGCCAACCCTTTGAGTTGACCTCTTGGTGAATTTTGAGAGTCGCCTCCAATTACTCACCTTTGGATTACCTCCTTGCCCACAGGAAGGTGCTTGCCCTTTACTTTGCAGGGTAGATTTTGGGAGGCCCCATACCACAGGTGGGTTCCCACTCATAGCCAAATCTTCCAATATGCACTAGCTGTGTGTGAAGCCCTGCCTGCAGCATTGAGCCTCAGAGAATTTACCCTCGCATGTCCTGAAATCATGACTGAACAGGAGCTTGCTATGTAGAAATAAGTTTGTTCAACTTATATTTAACACTCCATGATCCATCATAGAGCTAATGTACTGAACTTCCCAAACAACAGCGAACACATTTCTGTTCCATCCAGGTTGCTAGTTCAAATAACCATGGTTGGGTTGCCTGTAACTTGATCTCATTCATCTCATTTCGGATGAGTTTCATCACTTGTCAGTCAGGCTGCTCGAAGAAGTGAAACATGGAACAGAGACATCTGTCCCAAAGGGGTCTTCAAGGAAAATTGTAACATTGGCTGCCTCTCACACTGCATAACTTGTGCCAATTCCAAATGGGCACTGATTGCAGATGTGGAGAGTGTTTTGTTTGGGTTTGGGTGTGGGTGGGTGTTGTTGTTGTTGTTTTCCCATAAAAGATTTTTGATATAAGAGTATTTGGCCAGGAACACACTATCGCACATTATAGATAGCAGGCATGTTGGCATTTGCAACACGGTTGAGTTTTGTAAGGGGAAATAAGACTCTGGCCCTGTGTGAGTTCAGTGCTGGGAGACGGGGAGAGCAATGGCTGAATACAATATGAAATGTAGGGTTTATGTCAGGATTCTGCACACATATTGGTACAAATTAAAAGATAAAGCACATGCTTTCACATTTGCATCAGAATGCACACACTTCTTTGACGTGTGCCCTGAAAGGTCTGTTGTAGCTGTACCTCTTAGTTCAGTCCACTCAGAACATGACCACTGCATAGGCTCATCATGCATCTTTAGCTGTGTATTGCTTCCACTTGGGCACATTGTGCAATTGTCATTAATGTATACTAACAAAAAGGGAAGCATGTTGATGACTGATGAAATTCAGCATGCAGAGGGTTAATCCAAAATCCTAGATAAGCAGCCTGTGATTGTGTGCTTCCATTCCACAAATTCTTCCTGCGAGGAGGAGAAACATGAAAAACAATTAGATGTGATAGTAATCGTGTGAAAACAAATTAAACTGTGGTTTTACTTGCGACAAAATGTTGTGAAGATGCCAAATGAACCCTCCGACATTTTTACATTGTGCCATTCACTGAGCTTGAAACTCGAAAACATTCCCGAATATAAGCTGACCGTATCTTCCAGTTTGACCAGAACTATCCCGGTAAAGGTAGGACTACATTGTTTGCTTTATTTTCACGGCAGCTTTGTATCCTGGTTTAAATTATCCAGCCCATGCTACCCTCAAAAGTTTTTTTTAAAGTGGATTTATGCTCATTAGCGCAGTGATTGAAACTGAAGAAAGAGGAGAATTGCCCAGCAGTTTGTAGTTATCCAATCACCCCACAAAGTACCATTGTACGTTTTAAATTATTTGATAAGTAAACACAATGAAATGATATAATGTTGTTGGGATGTTTTAAAAATTTACCCCATGGTGCGTTTGTGAAGTTGCTAAAGACAGTTAGTGACAGTCATCACCTCTGTCATCCACCTCTGTCCTTGCTAAATAATGCCCTATCCAACAAGCGTTCTTTTCTCTCCAAGTTTCTTGAACATGTTGTCATCCCCCAGATCCATGCCTTTCTCTTCTGCAACTCCCTGTCGGAATGTCTCCAATCCAGCTTCCGCTTCTCCCACAGCATTGAAAACAGCCCTTGCCGAAGTCACGAATGCCATCCGTGACTGGCCACGGTGCGTTATCCTTCCATATCCTCCTCGACCTCTCTGCAGCCTTCAACGCATTCGTCCACGCATGGACTGCCCGACCTTAGTTTCATTCTTACCACTCTGATCGTCATCAGAGCATCTGCAGCAATGCCTTCACTTCCCACCCTCTCCATTACCATTCTCGAATCCCCACCCACTTCCTGATCTACATATTGCCCCTTGGCGATGTCATCCGCAGACATAGAGTCAACTTCCACATGTACGCTGATGGTACACAGCTCTACTTCTCCACCGCCTCTCTCAACCCCTCCACTGGCTCTACGCTGATGGACTGCTTGTCCGACATCCAGTCTTGGATGTATCTTAACTTTCTTCAGCTAAACATTGGTTGGAATGAAGCAATCATAGAATCTTACAGCACAGAAGGAGGCCATTTGGCCCATCGTGCCTGTGCTGGCTCCTTGAAAGAGCTTTCCAATTAGTCCCACTCCCCTGCTCTTTCCCATATGGAGTATCCATAATCCATGCAGGCACAACAAAAGAAAATATAGGAAGAAAGTAAAAGGAAAGGGAAGCAATTTCAATGCTGGATGAATATCTTGAGACAAAGTTTCACTCGTTTTTTTTCTCTCCTCCCCCAAGCCTTCTGGAGCTAATTTGGCATTATTGATAAATTGGTTATTTAACAATCTCTTGTACTATTCTTTTTTGGTGAGGCACTCTAGCTAATGGCCTGGTGAGAACTGGAGAAACGACTGGCATTTATCAGAAGATAGAAGTGTCGGTTCCACTAGGACCCAACCCCATGAGTAGCTTCAAGGAGCAGGTCCAGCAGAGCTTGTGAACTGTTGCCACGCAGAATGGCTCTGTTTATAGTTCAGTATTTGTATTTACCATGAATACATTTTGGGGATTTACACAACTCTGCCAGACAGTGAGGTATCTAGTGTCGATTCTTAATCATTATAGTACCACACGATAATGATGCACTTAGTGGTTCTGAAGCAATTCACTAATAGTTTCATGTATCCTTTAGCAGAAGGGAAAGGTTAATTGGTTCACATGACATTTATGTATGTCAAGGCCTAAAAAGGTGCGATCTGGGTCTCTTCGGTGTCAGGCATTTTCCCACAGGTTTAAGCAACACCGTAGCGACATAGTTAGCATTGACACAATGGCTACCCATCTCGTAATTAGTCTGTATCACCATATTTACATAAAGTTTGAAACTTGATATATTTGGATTAAGCAACTTTCCTAGATGATTGACATGGGAGGGAATGGAGAAAAATCTCGAAATGCCTCATTTTCAAATACACCAGTGTTGATGTTGCCTGGTGTTGTCCTGTCAATAGACTGATGATGATTAATCCACTGCTAGTATGCTGCTTGATATGGATGGGTGCCGGTATTGAGTAGTGTCAGATATTACCGCTGTTGTGGTTTAGACAGATGAATTTCATGAGTCCCCGGTGTGTCCGCAGCACTTGCCATAGAGATTTAGTGGGAAAAGATGAAAGACAATGGGATCTCTTGAGGTGATTCATCATAGTTTATCATTGTTCTGCCCTTTGATCTGGAGAAGCCATCAAAGCTTTAAATCAATCCAAACAAAATAAGAGGGGCAGACTCACAGGTCCACCTCAGTTTACATAGCAGCTGTTCACCATTTCAGCAGAGCTGAGGATTTTGGAGGTAAAGTGTATGGACATTGGGTGAATCTTAACATATTGGTATTTAACTAGCTCGTACATAACCTCTGTGTCAAGTATCCGCTTACATTGCTGCAAGTGTGGGATGTACAACCACAGTGAAAGCAGTCACTTTGGTTGAAAATGTTTTCATAGATAAAGCAGATGTGATCTATTAAGAGGGGGTTGATCTCTGTACAGTTCACACAGTGTTTTTAATTATACCTTAATTGGAGGAAAATTTCTGAAAGGTTGTTATTAATTGAATGAAATATCATAAAAGCTTTACATCTAGGAAGTGAAAAGAATTTGTTTTCTCAATTCCAATCTAGAAACGCAATTCAAGCCCCCAGGTTGTCAACAACCGGATGTGTGTTAGATAGCAAAGACGGTAGTGGACGGCGTGAATTCATCACAGTTTCAGAGTGAGACTCCATCTCTTCTTTTTTAAACATAATCTTTCCCCTTCCTTTATACCTGGCTGGGTGAACAGCCTGAACTCGGGCCTTTGTTAATGTTACTCTGTTACCCATCACTAGGCGGCTTGCCAGAGCAGCCTGGGGCGACTGTGGCTTCTGACGTTTCCCTCCCTCCCTATGGCACTCCACATGGGATCATATAGCACAGAAGGAGGCCATTCAGCCCATCATGCTTATGCCTGCTCTTTGAAAGAGCTATCCAATTAGTCCCACTCCCCTGCTCTTTCCCCATAGCCTTTCAATTTTCTCCCCTTCAGGTATTTATCAAATTCCCTTTTGAAAGTTATTATTGAATCTGCTTCCACCTCCATTTCAGGCAGTGCATTCCAGATCAAAACAACTCGCTGCGTAAAATGAACGTTCTCCTCATCTCCCCTCTGGTTGCGTTCCTTATGGTGGGGCTATGGATTTTAAGAGGCCCCGATCAACCCTAGCAATGCTGGACACCCGTTGTATACAGACCTTCGTTACACCAGCATCATTGTGGCACTAATGATGGGAAATGTAATTTATGATATCAGTCTGACATTAATGCCTTATTTGGTAACGCCCGCTCCTGAGAGCTGGGAGTGGAACGAATTAGGTGGGGGACGATCTCACTCCAGTGCAAAGGCTGGAATAAGAGGAGGACGATCATCAAAACTTGTCTGAGGGTGTGGAAAGGCCTCAAATCAATGGGTCTGCCCCAGTAGGATGCAGCAGGCCCGATGGTGGAGCATCACATGAGGTTGACCAGAAAGGGGAAAGGAGGCAGGGAGGCAAGCATTTGTCTGACCCAAAACAGGAGCAGGAGGCCTTGAAGAGGGTAAAAAGTTTTAAATTATTTTAAAATGTAAAAATAATTCACAACATTTAAATATGTATTTAATTAAAATATCTAAGAAACTAAAATATTTAAGTTACTTACCTTCAAGCTAAAAAAACATGGTGGTGACAGAGCTGAGCAAAAGAGTTAGTGAATTTGCTCCATAGAGCTTCCTGGTGACCAGAGCCTGTAATTACACTGTGACAGGGGATAGCTGACGTAGGAAAATTGAATGGGAAATAAGAACATAGGAATTTACAATGGGAAAAGTTGACACAAAAGTGTGACCAAAACACATTGCAGCAGAAAGTAAGGTTTGTTGACTGATGTAACATTTTTAATATTTATGTACAGATAGATTATATCATTGTTATATATGTGCTTATTAATTTTTTGTTCAATAAATGTTAACTTGGCTCAGTGCTAGCACATTTGCCTGTGAGTCAGAAGGTTGCAAATTCAAGTAACACCCTAAGACTTGAACACAAATCTAGGCTGACAGTTTAGTGTAATACTCTTTCAGATGAGACATTAAATCAAGCCGTCTGCCTGTTCAGGTGGGCGTAAAAGATCACTTGGTACTTTTTTAAAGAAGAGCAAGGAGTTCTCCTGGCCAACATTCATCCCTCAACGAGCACAATCAAATAAACAGCTTAATGTTGCTGTTTGTGGGACCTTGCTGTAAATAATCGTCGACAAGACTGCTCTTCAAAAGTTATTCATTGGCTGTGAAGCTCTTTGGGATGTGCTGAGAACATGAAAAGCATTACGTAAATGCAAGTTTCATTCTTTAAATTCACTTGTTAGTTAAAGTCTGCAATGCAGGCTGATGTGAGCTCTATTGCTTTGCAAAAATGTGAAAAAATGTCTTGTGGAGGCAAATATCAATGAGTGCTCAGGGGGTTCGAGGTGTTTTCCAGCTGCCTGTTTAGATGGAAATAAATGGAAATAGTGGTTGAGTTGGAACTGTTGCTCTCCTGTGTATACGACTGAGGTTCCTCCTGGATTCTGATTGTACTCATTTATAATGCAAACCTAATGTTAGTGCAGAGAAGCCTAGGTAAATCTACACCTGAGGCTAGATTCTGAAACCCATCTGGATCACTTTTTTATCTCCATCTTAATTACACAATGATAATGATTGTGGCTGTAACTTTTCACTGAAAAGGTCACTGAAAAATCATCTTCAATTTTCCCGTTTGGACTACTTTCCTCTTGCAGTTAATTGCAGTTAATCACTGATAATTAATAAAAATGAGGTGATTTGATCTCATATTAAGTAGTTTTATCCAATGGGATTTTAAAATGCAAAGATAATTGATTTTACTGTTGCCATTTGGCCTGAATGATGTATCAGTGACATCTGACATCTGCTTTCATTGTTTGGTTTATGTTTGTGGATTTGAGTGTTCTCCTTTCAGTCTTCCTGTGTCATTTGGCTTAACCTGGTTGAAGGGACAGGTAATCCTCTGTCAGTCCTGCTGTGTGCCAGACATAGGGGTTGTTGGTGTGACCCAGCCCTAGATTTCCTCTCTTAACCTTTGTAGTGAGGCACCTGGCCTCCTCTCAGTGTGCTAACAAGGGGTGATGCTGTACAGATTGCCTTAAGAGTGCTTTTTAAAACTCACAAGATCAATGAAATGGAATCCCTGGTGGAATTATAATACAATACCACGGGACTCTTGGGTGGGGGAGGGGGGAGGGTCTTCTTAATAGTTATGTGATGGTGGGGGGGGGGGGGGGCGGGGGTGGTGAAAGAGAGACGTCCATTAGAAACCAGGCAGAGAAAGAGGCAGATGTCTGGAGATAGGCCTGCCTGTCATGTTATCCAGGCAATGGTGTGTGGCCCTTGGGAGAACATAACTAATGGTGGGGGGGGGGGATGTGAATTATAATTAGATAGTACCGAATTACCAAGCATCTGGCGCCAGCTGAGTCAACGTGCAATGGTGGAAGAATTCTTCTTTTTAATTCTTTGCCGTTTTTGTAAAATTAAGGCCAAGTGCAGCCAGTGATACCTCTTATTGGAAAATAGAGTGATCCAGCAGTCTCAAGATGAGGCAGTGCACTGCAGCCACCAACACACAGTGCTACAGAGTGTTACAGTCCAGGTTTGGCCTCGTGTCTCTCCACACACACAGAGTTCACGTTCTAAGTGCCTGGGGACATTTTACTACGTTGAAGGCCCTATATTAATGCAAGTTGTCGTCGTCGTTGAGTTGCATCAATGCCGGGAGGTTTGGTGCTTTTGAAAACCATGCTGCTATCTGGGAACAGCTCACTCGTCTACCCTCCCCACAGACCAGAGAGTGGTGTGTGCTGTGTGGATAAAGAAAAGAAGAAATAGGGGGGAAACACCTTAAAGAGGGAGTCTGGCACTGCCCAATGAATTAAAAATAAATTACATTTTGATGTTGTTGTCTTGCCTGAAAGAAAGAACGAACTTCCATTTATATAACCCCTTTTACGACCTCAGGACATCCCAAAGCGTTTTACACCCAATGAAGTACTTTTGAATTGTAGTCACTGTTGTAATATAGGAAACGTGGCAGCCAAACTGCGCACAGCAAGATCCCACAAACTGCAATGTGATACGTGACCAGATAATCTGTTTTAGTGATGTTGGTTTATGGATAAATATTGACCAAGACACCGGGCAGAACTCCCTTGCTCTTCTTCGAATAGTGCTGTGGGATCTTTTACGTCCACGTAGTGGGGGGGCCTCAGTTTAACATCTCATCCGAAAGACGGATGATGTATCATAAACTCTTAAGATTTGCTTTTGTATCTGTGGATTTGGTTACTTTCTATTTTTCTGCCCTTCCTCCTTTCCATGTTGGTAGGCCCAGATTGAGAGCCCGGCCCAGAGGCTGATTGTTTGAGTTTGGTAGTCGCCAAATAATTACCCGCTGCTCAACCACTGTGCCCAGAGTCATCAGGCAGCAAACCGATAGGGTAACCAAAAGTAATGCCTTGTTTTAAAAAACACAGCCCCACAAACTAAAAGCAATATGGACGTAAAATTCCTCAAGCACCAATTTATTAAATATCAACCGGCAGGCAAGGATCTCCTAGGCCATCTCGGGCACTTCAGGAGCTGCGCAACGAGAACAACAACTTTCATTTATATAGTGCTTTTAACGTAGTAAAACATCCCAAGGCGCTTCACAGGAGCATTATCAAAATTTGTTTGAGGAACGTTAGAGTTCAGTAATAAATACAGAGATTGTATCACAGACTGTAGAATAAAAAGATCTTGCAGATCAGAAGAAGTGATGAACACTCTTGTATTCCTTTCCACTGCCCACCACCCACCCCCCCCCCCCCCCCCCACCAAAGAAAACCAATGCAGATGAAGCTGAGCATCTTATTGTGCTGGAGGCTGTGGTGAGACATCCCTCTGTTATGTGGCTCAGACTCATTACATTCATGTAACTGTAGACTTGATGGCTGTCTGCCAGTAGCCTCGAGTTTGGAGTACATTAACAGCTTCTAATCTTTCAATTAAAGTTGATGTTGGATTTTATTAATGAAATGTTGCAATTCTTTCTTTTTTTTAATCCTTTCATTTTCCCTGCCCTGCAGTTATTTTTCCCCTTTAAGTTCTTCATTCTTTGAACCTTTCATTTTTCTTTCCCTATTTCCTTAGTTTTATAATACCTTTTTTTTTATTTTTCCATTACTAAGTATTCATTTCCTTTTCTTTCATTTTTTTTCCACTGTTGCAGCCTCCTTTCATCTCCATTTTCCTCAAAATGCCGAGGTAGAAACAGTTTTGAAGCTGTTGCTATGGATACACACTTGCTGAAGGGAATTATTTTTAGGCCCAAAATCCAAACAACTATCAGAAAATGACCCTTATTATTATACACTTAATAGAAACTGGCCTCTGCGGAACTGAATTGTGAGTCGATGGTGTTGCCACTCTTCTGATCCTAGGTCGTTAGGCTGTTGCCGAGAAACCACAACAAAGCATTAGTAAATTGCTATGAGTATTACAAGTTGTGTATGGCAGCTGTATTGGTGTTAACTGCAAAATAGCTTTTGGTTATTTTGGTGAGGGAAGTTGTCTTTAAAGGATATTGATTCAGAAGTTATTCTAGAATCCTGCTTTGTTACTTTGTAAGCAGTTGTCAAGCACATGTGAAGACTTGCCCTCCTGTTTTTGCTCGCTTCCCTTTGGTATAGTGTCCAACGCGCCACTTGCCAAATCTCTCCCCGATGACCCAGCTGAGATAGGGATTTGATATCCCACTGTCACGGGAGACGAACTGTATGATCTGTGATAGAGCACAGAAGTTTACCAACCTACTGAGTCACTGTGCTATTAGCATTCACACATCATTGTTGTGTTTAAAACCGATTTACATGGTTCTGCTTCAGAGCACATTAGATATAAGTGTGCTCTCCATATCAGCAAATGTGCTACATATAAGTGCTGTGAGTGGCCATTTCCTATTAGGACAATTTAAGCAGAGCTAAATGTAAGTTTATGCTGCTGAAGGGGTTAAAGGGGCACTGACGTGATAAAATGGTGTTTGGCAAATCATCTTTTGTTGGCAGAGGGCGAACAGGCAAAAAATCTGTGCATCATTTTCATCATATTTCAGGCTTGGGTGACAAGATGATGTTCAATGCAGCTCATACCAATATGTTGGATTTTCATGAATACAGTGCCTCTTTAAGAAGAGATGTTCTCCTCTGCAGTTCACATTTTCAGGGTTAGTTTAGAGCCAAACCGTTGGATGGAGTTGTTAATTGCTCTTAAAAATATTGATTTCTAAGAACAGTGTTGAGCAGCGCACAGCACAAGAAAAAAAGACTTGCATTTATGTAGCGCCTTTCACGACCTCAGGATGTCCTAAAGCACTTTACAGCCAATTAAGTACTTTTATTTTTTATAATGAAGTAATGCAGCAAACTTGGCAAATCGAAGAAATCTTCTGTTGGGTACAGACCGTTTGGTTGTTGTAACCCCTCCCTCAGACTCTTCTACTTCTAACCTTCGAGGATTGTGATATTACAGCAAATGCAATGCTGATGCACAGCCCTGGACTTCAATGTATTCAGCTTAGTAGTGGTCACACACAAGTTTGCACAGCCATACACTGAGCTGTTGATTGGAGCTGTGCTGTTGAGGGAACTAAGTGGAAGAGTTACCCACGGCCGCTGTCATGCTAATGTGCAATAGCGGAGTCCTGGGACTGGATGACCTGGGAACCGGATAAAAATGCAAACAAAAAGGTTGTGTCTTGTTTAATAGAAGCCAATTCACTTGCTGTTTCTCTGTGCCTCTTTCAGATATCGATGAATGCAGCATGAACCATGGTGGCTGCAAGCACGGCTGTGTTAATACTCTGGGAGGCTATCAATGCTCCTGTCTGAATAACAGCTACAGACTGCACTGGAACAAGAAAGACTGTGTGGGTATGTGAAGAGCTCTGATCTCTGGTGCCCTCTTGTGGCACTAATGGAAGTAGCAATCCTGGAACATTGTCTTAATTAAAAGCATTTCACCCCAGAAAGAAGTTACAATTATAGGCCATCTTATGTGTCTCAAAACGTCGCCAATGCTTCAAATACAATTAATTACTTTGAGGTGTAGTTGCTGTTATTATGTAGATCATTTCTAAAATAAGCTGTACAGGAAGTAATATATTTTCCCATTGAAAGACAGGAAGTGTTAGGAATATTACCCCTGATTTTAACCTGTCTTGCTGCCCTCTTGCCTCCTTGCTGCCCTCGCTCTGCTGGAAGAATGGGATATTCTGCATCATGTATATCACTGGGAAGTGCACTTTGAAGGGCAGCAAAGGTTATCCAGGCAAATTGTTCTCCCCAGTATTGGGAATGGCAGAGGGGGAAGGGGACCCCTCCTACTGAGAATCACCATGACTTATCTACTGGAACTCAAAGCTGGATGGTCTCAATGGACAACCTATATTCTGCTGGAGCTACCAGTTCTGACCTCCATGAACCTTGCAGTATTACTAAGGCACCTCAGAGTGATGGGTTCTGTCTTTATGTTGATGGTTTGCCCCCCACCCTCAATTGTTGAGTTCCTAATCTCAGCTTTGCTGCTATGGTGATGCATCCAGTAGAGGCCGGTCCCAGGCTGCTTTCGTGCACCTTGAAACAGTTGAGAGTAAGATTGCAATGGAGTCACCTGCCCCCTCAACCAGGGATGACACCTGACACAAGTTTGGGGCAGGGGAGATAATTATGGCCAAAAAAAGAGGGGAGCTCACCTGTATCCTGCTGTTAAAAGACTCCTCACACTGCGGCTGGCATGTGATTTACAAAGCTTACATTGAAATCCCTACGTGATCACTTTACTCAGGTGCTGCACATATTAAATGTGTTTCCTGTCACTCAACAGCAGCAATAACTTGCATTTATACAGCACTCTTAACACAGTAAAATGTCTCAAGGGACTTCACAGGAGTGTTATCAGACAAAATTTGACACCAAGCCACATAAGGAGCTATTAGGACAGGTGACCAAAAGCTTGGTCAAAGAGGTAGGTTTTAAAGAGCGTCTTAAAGGATGAGAGAGAGGTAGAGAGCTGGAGAGGTTTAGTGAACTCAAAACACTCGCAGTATGTGTTAGATTTGCTCCTCATGGCCAAAAGAGTTTGGGGTCCATTCGTAAACTTAAGGCCGCCATCTGTCCAGTTTTGAACCAGACGTTTTTCTAATAGTTTGTCCAGAGGTGTTGTAAAATGAAAAATGGACACCAACAGTCTCATTTTTTTGTAAACAAAAGTCCATTTTAACACTTCCTTCTGTATCCATGGCATGGAGGCATTAATTATTAGTTATTGAGATTATGAAGGTTTTCGATTAGTTTCATTAAAAGCAAAGCAAACATCAGAACTAAAGCCACAGACTTGGAAACAGGTGACAGCCCTGTATGTACAATTTTAATCGCTCCAATTACGTGGCAGGATAGTTCAAGGAAAATGAATCACAAATATCATGCACACAACTAATGTGTGGTACCTGGTTCATAGAATCACAGAAATCATAGAAAATTTACAGAAGGAGGCCATTCGGCCCATTGTGTCCGCGCCGGCCGAAAATGAGCCACCCAGCCTAATCCCACTTTCCAGCACTTGGTTCATAGCCTTGTAGGTGACGGCACTTCAGGTGCACATCCAGGTACTTTTTAAATGAGTTGAGGGTTTCTGCCTCTACCACCCTTTCAGGCAGTGAGTTCCAGACCCCCACCACCTCTGGGTGAAAAAAAAATTCTCCGCTCCCCTCTAATCCTTCTACCAATCACTTTAAATCTATGCCTCCTGGTTATTATTCTCTCTGCTAAGAGAAATAGGTCCTTCCTATCCACCCTATCTAGGCCCCTCATAATTTTGTACACCTCAATTAAATCACCCCTCAGCCTCCTCTGTTCCAAAAAAAACAACCCCAGCCTATCCAATCTTTCTTCATAGCTAAAATTCTCCAGTCCTGGCAATATCCTCGTAAATCTCCTCCATACCCCCTCGAGTGCAATTACATCCTTCCTGTAATGTGGTGACCAGAACTGTACACAGTACTCAAGCTGTGGCCTAACTAGTGTTTTATACAGTTCAGCATAACCTCCCTGCTGTTATATTCTGTGCCTCGGCTAATAAAGGAAAGTATTTTGTATGCCTTCTTAAACACCTTATCTACCTGTCCTGCTACCTTCAAGGATCTATGGACATGCACTCCAAGGTCCCTTTGTTGCTCTACACCTCTCAGTATCCTCCCATTTATTGTGTATTCCCTTGCCTTGTTTGCCCTCCCCAAATGCATTACCTCACACTTGTCTGGATTGAATTCCATTTGCCACTTTTCTGCCCACCTGACCAGTCCATTAATATCTTCGTACAGTCTACAGCTTCCTTCCTCACTATCAATCACATGGCCAATTTTTGTGTCATCTGCAAACTTCTTAATCATGCCCCCTACATTTAAGTCCAAATAATTAATATGTACCACAAAAAGCAAGGGACCCCACTGGAAACAGCCTTCCAGTCACAAAAACACCCGTCGACCATTACCCTTTGCTTCCTGCCACTGAGCCAATTTTGGATCCAACTTGCCACTTTCCCTTGAATCCCATGGGCTTTTACTTTTTTGACCAGTGTGCCATGTTGGACCTTGTCAAAAGCCTTGCTAAAATCCATGTAGACTATATCAAATGCACTACCGTCATCTACCCTCCTTGTTACCTCCTCAAAAAATTCAATCAAGTTAGTCAGACATGTCCTTCCCTTAACAAATCCATGCTGACTGTCCTTGATTACTCCCTGCCTTTCTAAGTGACGATTTATCCTGTCCCTCATAATTGATTCCAATAATTTGCCCACCACCGATGTTAGACTGACTGGTCTGTAATTGCTCGGTCTATCCCTCGCTCCCTTTTTAAACAATGGTATAACGTTAGCAGTTCTCCAATCCTGCGGTACCACGCCTGTATCCAGGGAGGATTGGAAAATGATGGTCAGAGCCTCCGGTATTTCCTCCCTTGCTTCTTTTAACAGCTTGAGATACATTTCATCCGGGCCTGGTGATTTATCTACTTTCAAAGATCCTAATCCCCTTAATACTTCCTCTCTCACTATGTTTATCCCATCCAATATTTCACACTCCACCTCCTTAATCACAATGTCTGCTTTGACCATCTCTTTTGTGAAGACAGACACAAAGTATTCATTAGGAACCATACCAACATCTTCCGCCTCCACACATAGGTTACCTCTTTGATCTCTAACAGGCCCTACTCTTTCCTTAGTTATCCTCTTGCTCTTAATGTATTTATAAAACATCTTTGGGTTATCCTTAATTTTAATTCTCAATATTTTTTCGTGCCCTCTCTTTGCTTTCCTAATTTCCTTTTTAATTTCACCCCTGCACTTTCTATACTCCTCTAGGTTTTCTGTAGCATTGAGCTCTCGGTGTCTGACATAAGCTTCCCTTTTTTGCTTATCTTGCCCTGCATGCTCCGTAACATCCATGGTTCTCCATGAATTGTGCATCAATGTAGTTTGTGGAGTGCTGCACTTCCCTCCCAAATGTTATTTTCCAATCGGAAATGTTCCCTGAAACATTCTATCCCTCCAACACTCGCTACGTTTAGTCTGTTCCCTCTCAGAGAAGTTTTACTTTTTGAGTGTGTTATTGTTAAAAGGCCTTACTGTTTATACTATTCAAGGAACCTCGCTGTCAATCACTGCGATGGTGTCAAAGAGCTATCTGTGGGGGGAGGGAGGACAGAGCTGTTCCCACTCCCTGCGAGATCATTCATTACACAGGTCATCTGCACAAGGTCAGATTCTGCTTTGTATCAACATTTTCTGCTGTAATTTCAGTCCAAGGTTACTTAAGGTCTTTATGCCCTGCATCTCATTGTACAACGGCTTGCTAACGTCTGCAGGTTAAGACTTTGACACCTCCTCCCTAGGGGAATTAGGGATAAAGTACTTCTTAGCGCCAAAGCTACCTCCAGTTTGTGTTGTAAATACTCTTGCAGTATAATATTTATAAAGCCACAGCATCCTGAGGCAGAAACCAGCCGCTGACGACCCTTTCCTTTCAGCAGTCAATGCTGGTGGAAGGTGCTCGCCCACTTAAGATGAGCTCTTCTCCTCTAGCTTTTGCAGAATTTATTTTCCAAGTATTTCATAGCAACATAGGAACAGGAGTAGGCCATTCAGCCCATCGAGCCTGTTCCACCATTCAATTAGATCATGGCTGATCTGTATCTTAACTCCATCTACCCGCCTCGGTTCCGTAACCCTTAATACCATTGCCTAACCAAAATCTATCAATCTCAGTTTTGAAATTTTCAATTGACCCCCAGCCTCAACAGCTTTTTGGGGGAGAGAGTTCCATATTTCCACTACCCTTTGTGTGAAGAAGTGCTTCCTGACATCACCCCTGGATGGCCGAGCTCTAATTTTAAGGTTATGCCCCTTTGTTCTGGACTCTCCCACCAGAGGAAATAGTTTCTCTCTATCTACCCTACCAGATCCTTTAGTCATCTTAAACACCTCAATTAGATCACCCCTTAATCGTCCCGGATCCATTTTCAAAATGTCTTTGTATCCAGTGAGTTCACTAAGGTCCGGATATTAATTTCAGGCAACTCACTTACAGCCATGCTTCAACCAAGCCGGCCGTTCATATAGTTGTTTTTTTTTTAAAAAAGAGTTATAAACGTAGTAAAGCAAAAGGGCTCTCACCCCTACGTCAAGAATCGTACGTCGGCAGCTCTCAGTAAAGTCTAGATTAAACTTTTAAGTTTTATTCTGAAAGCTGCTGGTTTAATAGAAACCCAGAAATTGAGGTGCACTAGATTGGTTTGCCCTCTGCCCAAAAATTGTGCTGGGCTAAATTTGTTGAACCCGTTGGATCTCCTAGAAATTAGAATGTGCTCAATTTGCTGCTTTGTTCTGAAACATTCCCTTACAATGCATTCAAAGTCATATTCGAATTTTTATGGGGTAATTTTAACCTATCCCGCCCGGCGGGAAACTGCCCACTTTTACTTTTCATTATCTTCAATCCTGTCAGTTTGCCGGCAGGCGGGTGAGGTTAAAATGACCCCCCTTAGGTTTTTTTTTAATCCTCTCCTGTTGTTTCGCTCAGCTTTTCATGACGTGTGAAATCGATTTCTTTTCATTTTCAGAGGCGGCAAAATGCCTGTCGGGTTCCAACTCTCCTCGAGCACAACTTTCCTGCATCAAGAGTGGGAAGAGGGAGACCTGCTCCCTCAGCTGTGCCTCCAAGGCCCACTTCCAGGCAGGTAGGCATCGCGGGAGGTGACGAGTAACACTACCACCCACAATCCTGTTTGGCATTTCCAGTATCACTGAACTTCGCGAGGAAAGTTTGATGTCCTTGTTGGTTGGTCAAGGAAGTTGGGTTGCCAACCCTCCAGGATTGCCCTGGAGCCTCCAGGAATTAAAGACTAATCTCCAGGACACAGCTGCAAGCAACCCGGGAGAAAACGCATAGGGGCAATAAAAAATTCTGTTTTTTTTTAATTTTCTTTGAACACTAGTTATACTAGTTATAAAATTATTGAACATGGGGAGAAAAGGCTATTTGACTGACAGTCAAGAATCATCCATTTGGGTAATGAAGAGTCTATCCGGTTTCCAGTTGTCGTGGGAAGGCAGTGCACCGCGAGGATGGATATATTGGGCGACCCATGGTGTGTGTGTGGGGGTGGGGCGGGTGGAGACAGGCGGTCATGTGATGACACTCCAGGAATATGTCCAACCAGAGTTGGCAATACTACAGAGAAGAGCTGTTCCATCTTGGGATTTATTTAGATAAAGTTGGGTTATGTTGATTTTCGTGTAACCTAAGTTCAAATTTTGCAGAACAAGAAATGTTTTAACAAACCTGTTTGCATGTAAACAACTTTTGTTTCTCCATTTGTTTTGAAGAGTGAAAGATTTGTCAAAAAAAAACTGTTTTAATATCAAATTTTGAATATTTTAACTCCTGTGTATTAATGATATCGTAAGCCCAACTAGGAGATTCCCCCTGGCCGCTGTGTGTTAGTGACATCCTAAAACAGCAGGAAGATTCCCTCTGGTCACTGTGTGTTAGCGACATCCTAAAACAGCAGGAAGATTCCCTCTGGTCGCTGTGTGTTAGCGACATCCTTAAACAGCGGGAAGATTCCCTCTGGTCACTGTGTGTTAGCGACATCCTTAAACAGCGGGAAGATTCCCTCTGGTCACTGTGTGTTAGCGACATCCTTAAACAGCGGGAAGATTCCCTCTGGTCACTGTGTGTTAGCGACATCCTTAGATAGTGGGAAGATTCCCTCTGGTCACTGTGTGTTAGCAACATCCTTAAACAGCGGGAAGATTCCCTCTGGTCACTTTGTCTAACAAAAGGGTAAATGTGCTTTTTTGGAACATTTCTACAATTTTGCTAGAAATAGTGAACTTAGGAACATCTTAGTTAAAGCAGTGTTAGGGATGCTACAATTGCATCAGCACCTTGGATTACAGAGGGAGAAAAATCCGCCAGGGTTTGCACTCTTTAACACTATCCAGTTGCTCCTGCTGGAAAGTCCATGTTAACGGACTCTGTAAGACTCCTACTGCTTCATTTATTAATAAGCCTGGAGGCCACGTGAGTATGTAGTATTTGATTATTTTGTTGTCAGGTGTTAAATCAAGCACTAGCTTGGTTAAACCAAATACATTGGTTAAAATACATACTTTGAAGTTTACTATCCCCCTCTCCTCTGATTTGTAAGAAAATCTGTCTAAAAACTGTAAGAATGATTTAACCTTCATATTCTTAGGCTCAGGCGGTTGTTGCATTGATCGCTGTGACCTGAAGTTCAATTCTCAGTCTGTGCTGAGTTGGTTGATTTTGGCTGGGCAGCTTCTGGGACATCACAGTTTGCCTCA
Organism: Heptranchias perlo; assembly: GCF_035084215.1. Lineage (NCBI taxonomy): Eukaryota > Metazoa > Chordata > Chondrichthyes > Hexanchiformes > Hexanchidae > Heptranchias > Heptranchias perlo. The sequence continues at coordinate 13,153,176 of NC_090351.1, forward strand.
ATGTCCCCACAGGGAGGGCGGAAAGTTAACTGGGATTGCGGCTCCATATAACTGAGTGACCCCTGTGGGGTTGAGCGTGCGTGTGTGTGGGTGGCAGTCAGGCCAGGATCGGGCTTGGCTGTTGATGTCTTCCATGGTCGGAAAGCCTGTCTAAATTTGCAGGTGAAGAGTAGTCGTCTGGGCGTGGTACAGGAGATGTCCAGTGCCATGGAACTGTATCATCAGCATCAGTCACTGCCTTTAGGTGGGGAAGGAGAGGAAACTGTAGGAGGAGAATAATAACTATTGTTCAGAGTGAGTGCTCTGTGCATTTTATGACGCCGATGTTTCCAGCAATGAAAGAGCATCGATAATCTCACATCCATTCCTGCCTCTTTATACTGTTCTCATTTCTGCCAGGTTCTGATAACAGTTACACTGTGAGCTGTGGAGCACCTATACGGAGGGCTGGTTTCCAACAGCGACACAACACCAGCGTTACAGGCTGTGTAGGTAAGCCCCTGACAAAATGGCGCCCTGCTGTTGTAAACATTGCTGAAATCTTTTGTTGACTTAAGACATTTTGTTCAGACTTGCAGCATTTTGCCTCATCCTCATTTTTGTCCTAAGGTGGAGTTTCTAATTGTGAAGCTGCACCCTGCTATGTGTCCTTAATATGAAGTGTACACAATGAACAGTGGAATCACAGTCACTGAATAAAAGGCCATTCACTTTTTTTTTTAAGATGTCTTTAAATGCTCTTGTTTCCTTTTAGAGACTTTAGCTCCCCCGGTCAAACAAAGAGCTTCCTTCAAGATTAAAGATGCCAAGTGTCACCTCCATCCACGTATTAAGGGAAAGCAGGACAGCGGACGTCCAATTATCACAGGTACAAAACACTGGACACCAGTCTCTAGATTTGCTTTTAAGATTTTCCTTTTTATTCTCCTTTTTCTTCAGGCCTTCAGCTCTTGCTTCAGCTAGAATGGTGGTATACCTTTTACTGTTTGCTCTGCACCCCTACTCTTGGCCTCCTTGTGCTAGGTACATTCCCAGCATTGTGTGGTATCATTGGCCTTAGTCTCCTTGTGCTAGGTACATTCCCAGCATTGTGTGGTATCATTGGCCTTAGTCTCCTTGTGCTAGGTACATTCCCAGCATTGTGTATCATTGGCCTTAGTCTCCTTGTGCTAGGTACCATCAGGTGATGTAATTACCCATTGAACTATTGAGTTGCACTCAAAGGTGCCGATTTTCAGTACTGTTTACAGTTCCGTTCCCATCAAATGTGTCATCTCATGTATAAAGTTAGCCCTTCTATGTCTGTGTCAGAGCCTGTAATTATATAAAGGGCTCGATTTTAAAAGGGCGGCAAGATGGCAGCGGGGCGGGGTCAATGGGCGCGCGGCAAACCCAACTAATAAAAACTTACTGGTCCCCACGCGATCGCGACTTAATTGGTGGCCGTTAATCTTGTTTCCGAGTTTGCCGTCCGAAAGCTGCGCAGTGGGCGGACTGCGCACCCGCATGACAGGCTGTCAGCTGGAGCGTCTGGATTTAAAGGGCCATTGCTCCAGTGGATTTTGCTGGAGCAAAGAGCAAGACCACCCAATGGAGCAGCATGGAGTCAAAGCTGCTGCAAGATTCACCGATGCCTCACTTCAGCTGCTACTGGCCGGGGTGAGGAGGAGGAGGAGCAAGAGGAGGGAACTATTTTACCCGGCCGACAGGAGGAAGTGCCCTGCCTCTGCCACCAAGAAGGCCTGGCTCGAGGTGGCAGAGGAGGTCACCAGCAGGAGTAACATATCCTGCATCTGGGTCCAGTTCAGGAAGCGTTTCAATGACCTAACTAGGTCAGCAAAAGTGAGTACACTTATCGATTCTCCTGCATTCCGTGTTGCACATCACCCACTCGTCCCTCGCCCCCAACTCATTTTGCACTGCCAAGACGACTCCTCACACCCACTTAAGGCTCATCCTCAACTTACCTTCACTTCCCAAGCACTTCCTCACCTCCCCATTTGTGACTCCACTCCTACCACTCACCCCAATCCTGATCCAATGTGATGTCTCTGACTCATACTCACCCTCTGATGCACCTCTTTCATGGTCAGCCTCACCCAAAACAATGCATTCATCGACTGACCACTTCACCATCACTCACTCACACGTCTGTACTTTCTCCCCTTCTAGGAGAGGAGAGCGCAAAATGCATGCGAGAGGGTGAGGACTGGAGGGGGCCCTCCACAAACACTGGTCCTCACAGATGCGGAGGAGGAGGCCCTGGAGATCAGCCGCACCCTCGAGTGCCTGTCCATCGGGCACGCCGAGACTGGCACCCCACAAATGTCTGGTGACACAACTTTAACATTCATCACACACAACATGAATTGATGTTAACAGTTGGACACCTCAGTATGCTCATCACGACATGAGACATCTGTGCTTAATATTGCCTTCTGTTCTCTTACAGGCCTTTCATCGACCACAGTGATGACAGAGGGTGATTCCTCAAAGGACTTGCCGGCCTCGGTTGTTCCTAGTAGTCAGTTAGTTGGGTTGGCACTTGGTCAGTCACCACACACAAGTGAGCACGAGCAGACACTGGTGGCAGGGGCAGCTGTGGAGAGTCCACGTCGGAGGGCGCACTCCTCTCCGGGCTTTGCTCAGCTGGATGCAGATGCTGAACCCTAAGGGCCATCCTTTTAAAGGAGAACGATTGAGGGACAGCAGCATATTTGCGAGGCACTGGAATAGGTGTCACACACGCTCTCTACGATAGCCCAGAGGATGGAGGAGTCCAGCTCCTGCATTCGTGGAACGGTGGCACAGGTACGAGAGGGAATCTCTGAGATAGTGTTGCAGGGACGTGAACAACTGTCTGAGATAGTGTCGTACGTAACTGCTGAAATGTCTGAGATTTTGTCGCAGGTAAGTGTGGGAATGTCTGCAATGGAGAGAAGGCTAGCCTCCATTAAGCTTCAAGCATGGCTCACAAATGAGTCCATTCAGGCCCTGACAATGGCCGTTTGGGCTCATGGTGAACAACACTCTGCCGCCTTAAACAGGCAGACAGAAACTTTACAACTGGGCTTCCAAGGCATCATACATGTCCTCCAAACTGTTCTCCAGCAGGGTGGTAGGAGTATTGTGGCCCTTGCCCAGGAGAGGGATGATGGCAAAAGGGGACATGGAAGTGGGGACACCACTCAAAGCACTCCCACGTTTCACCCATTGCCCCTCAATCAACCAGTACCCGCAATGCTGCCTCCTCTCCAGGTGCAGGTGGAACAGTCTTTGGAGGGGCCCTCATGGGCTCCAAAACCCAGAGGGCGTAGGCCAAAAGCATCTAAGCAGTCCGGCCATGGACATGAGCAACCTGCCACTTCCTCTGCTGCAGCCACAGGGGATGCACCACGTAGAAGCAGTAGGAAGAGGAAGGCTAAGGATTTGTGATCACGAAGGGTATGAACAAGGGTGTCTGACAATCTGTCATGTTTTTCATTCATGTTTGGTTTCTGTTAAAGTCACATTAAATGTTATCATTCTCACCACCGCTGCCATGTCTTGCCCATTACTGACTGGCTTTTGTGATAGGGCCCTTTCATGTGCTTCACCATGACCGGCAACACTTGATGCCACCCAGTGGGTCACTTTACAGTGGGTGTATATGTAGTTGTAGGACTGTTTTGTGCAGGGAGTCGGGGTAGGGGCTGGTTTAGGCGCTGCTCTTTCCAGGTGGTGTGAGGACTGGACTCTTCACACTTTCTGATCTTATGAGAACCGTTCACATACGAGTGACTCCCTACCCTCACGAGCAGCCAGGTGAGCCACTGCTCTGCCCATGTGTTTGTTCTCCTCCTCCTGCTGCTGCTCCTCCTCCTCCTCAATGTGGATGGCAGATGTGGATGGTGGATGAGGACATGAGGTCTCATTAACCGGTACCCCTTTCTGTTGCGCATGTTGTGCAGGACACAACACACTACTATAATGCGACCCACTCTCACTGGTGCGTATTGAAGCATTTCCCCAGAACAATCGAGGGACGGAAATCACATCTTCAGCAGCCCTATAGCATGTTCACTTATAGACCTGGTGGCGCTGTGGCTGTCGTTGTATCGACGCTGTTGCTCGGTGATGGGGTTCCTCAGAGGTGTCATGAGCCACATATGCAGGGGGTATCCCTTATTCCCGAGGAGCCAGCCCTTACAGGTGTTCGGTGCTTGGAAGAGGCCCGGGATGTTGGATTCCCTCAGAATGAACGAAACGTGACAGCTGCCAGGGAATCTGGCGCACACGTGAAGGAATCTTTTGCGGTGGTCACAAACAAGCTGCATGTTGATGGAGTGATAACCCTTTCTGCTGATGAACAGTCCTGGCTCGTGTGGAGGTGCTCGTATTGCTATATACGTGCAATCAACTGCACCCTGTACACGTGGGAAGCCCACTGCCCTCTCTGTCTGGCTGAGGTCGTCCATGGGGAAGTTGACATATTTCGAGGCCCTGCAAAACAAGCCGTCGGTGACCTGCCTGATGCACTTGTGTGCAGACGACTGAGAGACCACGGCAGGGTCACCGGTTGTACCCTGGAATGATCCGGAGACAAAGAAGTTGAGGGCAATGGTCACTTTAACATGAGATGCTGCCAGGCGCAGGCGGGAGCAGCTTGGCATGAAGGAGGCTGCAGATGTCTGCGACCCACCTGGCAACTCACTCTCAGCCTCTGCATGCACTGCTCCTCAGAGAGGTCCAGGAAGCTGAGCCTCGGTCTATAGACCTTCTGATGAGGGTAGTGCCTCCTGCAACATCGCTCCCTCTGTTGTTCCCCTCTGTGCTCTTGTGCAGGTGCCTGTGGTGCAGCACTGTGTGGTGGAAGTGCACGCCATGCCTGGCGAGGATGGTGATGTTCCTCATCCTCGGATGTACTGGCGAATGCAGCCATCGCGCCCTCCCCCATCCTGATGGTGTCAGTTTGAGGGGGTCCGAAAAGTTGAAATGAGTGCAAACAGAACAATTCTGAGTGGAAACCATGAATTTTCAGTCTAAGCACAAAGATCTCCCAGCCAAAAGTTTGTCTGAGAGAACTGAGTGCCCTGCTGCAATAATTCACCTTTTATCCCCATCTGTCAAACAGGCATTTAAATGCCCAAATGGCTGCCGGCTGAAACACGACTCGTTCACCATGGCGTGTTTCACACTGCACGGGAAACACACTGAGGCAGCGTTGAAATCGGTTGCCTTCACTCTTAATTAGATTCATGTACATTTCAAGTAGTTCAAGGGAATGGCGCGAGCACCCAGATGACTCTGGGTCGTGCACATTCTTAGGCGTGTTGGAGCCGGGATTTCTGCCCGCTCCTGGAAATCATGACTTTCTTCACCCCCCCCCCCCGGCCCCAATGTACCTGCAGTTCCGTTTCAAAATCAAACCCAAAGTCTCAGTTAAATTAGAGTGGCGCATTATTGAACCATGCCCCACACAAACTTTTAAAAATTGAATTTTTAAAATAAATTATTCATTTACATTCGAAGTCGTCACGCAGTAGTAATAAGAGTCACAGAGGTATGCAATACTGGTACTTTATTAAATTAAGACGCCGAAGTGAAGAGTCAAGATTGAAACGAGTAGGAGAGAAAGTGAGAAAAATCAAGACGTCGTGGTTAAATAAGAACATAAGAAAATAGGAGCAGGAGTAGGCCACACGGCCCCTCGAGCCTGCTCCGCCATTCAATCAGATCATGGCTGATCTTCGACCTCAACTCCACTTTACTGCCCAATCCCCATATCCCTGGATTCCCCGAGAGTCCAAATGCTGGCAGACTTGGGTTTTAAAAGCCTGAAGATCATAGGAGGAAAGGAAGAGAGAGGGAGGTAAGGACTTCAACAGTTTTGAATTAAAGGAGGAAATGAAAGAAAGAAAGAATTTATCACGACCTCAGGATGTCCCAAAGCACTTTACAGCCAATGAAGAACTTTTTAAGTGTAGGAAACGCAGTCGCCAATTTGCGCACAGCAAGGGCCAACAAACGGCAATTTGACCAGATAATCTGTTTTATTGATTTTGGTTGAGGGATAAATATTGGCCAGCTGGGGAGCTGTCTACAGTGCCTGCTGAAGCCACTCACTGTGCTTGCTTTGTTTCATTGCCTTATTATGAAGGAGGTGCCTTCCCTTGTACAGACAACTGCCAAGTTACCTTTGTCAACCTAAAATGCGATTCTTCCAAGAAAGCGAAAGGTCGACGGACTCGCAACCCCCCGGGCAAAGAAGTGACCCGCATAACACTGGACTTTGAAGCGGAGATAAGAAAGGAAGATATAACAGGTGAATGAAGATTCTTTTTTAGTTGTTTTTTAGTTTTCTGCAATTTAAAATAAAAAACAACGAGGGTCCCCTTTAAGAGAGTTTATCTGGGGACTAAACTGCAGTTGAGGGAGGTCCTATGTTCGATTCTGGTCTGTGTTGGGCTAGCCAGTCTCAGCCAGGATGGCAATAAGCCTGGTACAGCTGGCCTCTAGTTCAGGGATGAGAACGTCAGCTAGGATTCCCCACTCCCGATCGCTGTCCTCTGCTGGGAGTGGGCACAGTAAGAGAGGCAGACTTGGGCTCGGCGCTCATTAGCTCCTGCGGTCATAAGTACCCTGACGCCACTCACCGTACGGGCTCACAGTTAAATAGTGGCTACCTGAGCAAGATCCTGCAGGCTTCCTGACTCCCGTGGATCTGGGAAAACCCACAAGGATTCAGGGGGGTAGATAATTGGCAACAGCAAAAAATTGTTCAAGTCTGCGCAGGATAAATTTCACAACTGGCTCAGGATTTTATCTTTTGTAGAAAAAGCTGGGAACACACAGCAGCTCGATCACACCATATGTGGAAAGATCAGACCATTAGCACTTCAGACGTGGACTCTTCTTCGGTTCTGATGAAGGGGATGAGCCCAAATTGTCCACTGTCTGTTCTCTCCACAAATTCTAATTGACCTGCAGTGTTTCCAGCTTTTTCTATTTTTGTTTGTTTTCCAGTATTTTGCTTTTTATTTATCTTTTGTAGCCTGACCTATACACAACATTCAGTATGAGTCTGGCTGGATCAGCCTATGGTGCTTGGCCTCCGCCATTCCCTTGTGTAGTGAAGCTGCTCTGTCGATTATAAAGCAGTTCAGTTTCACCTATGATTAGGAACATAGTTGAGAAGGAATTTGCATCCCAAAATGGTTCACATCAATTGAAATATTTTTGACATGTGCTTACTGTTGTTATGTAGGCAAACACGGCAGCCAATTTGCACAAAGCAAGACCCACAAACCACAAATAAGATGAATGACCAGTTAATCTGTTTTTGGTGGTGTTGATTGAGGGAGGAATGTTGGCCAGGCCCCCAGGAGCACTCTGTGCTCTTTGAATAGTACTTTACATTATGTCTATCTGAATAGGCAGACAGGGTCACGACTTAACGTCTCATCCAAAGGTTGGCATCTCTGACAGTGCAGCACTCCCTCAGTAGTGCACTAAAGTATAAGTCTATAGATTATGCGCTCAAGTCTGAGAAGGGGGCTTCAGCCCACAACCTTCTGACTCAAAGGCAAGAATCGACGCAAGCTTGAAACTAATGTCATTTATACTTGTGTATTACATTCTCTTTAATGCAGACAAAGTGCTTTATAATAGACTACCAACACTAAAGATTATAGGTATGAATAAACACTCCAGGACCCAGCTTAGTTGGACAGTGTGGCTGTACCCAGCCTGACCATAGCTTGTGGAAATCAAATTACTTGATATTACTGGATTTTACTGTCAAAATCTGTTCTTGTATAGATCCAGCATTTACGGTGATATTGTAATCTCTTTAACCCACTCAAATTTATATATAGGACTGAATAAAATGTCCTGTAGATAGTATTAACCTACCTGCAGGTTTGAAAGAATGTCGGTCACAAAACATGTCAGCAAGAAGTGATTGTTCTTCTAAGAGTATTAGCAGTGAGTTCAGAGGGCAGGGGAGGGATTAACATGCCACAGTCCTCAGAAAAGCAATAAATTCTTGCATGTTAACTGGGTTCAACTGTGGTGGAGGAGGATGGGGGGAGCATTGAAAATAGCAGCAGATAGTTCTCTGTAATTTTCATTGATGACGAATTTGAGTAATTTCAGAGACTTGATGAAGAATGCAGCTTTGAAATTATTCAAAATGGTAACTGGAAAATATAGGACAGGTACCTCCACAACTGACCTCTGTTCACGTGAGGTAATCAACTTTGTCCCTTTAAATTTGTACTTTAGTCATGGTGTCCCAAGGCCAGTTGCTTAATATGCTGCTTGTAGTTAAAGCATCTCATTCCCAATTTATTGTCATACTCTGTCCTCCTTCTAAATTGCACTTGCTTAGTTTAAAGATTGATTGAGTTACCATCATTCCTTGTAAATTAGCTCCTAAATCAAATTCTTGCCCGGGTAAAATCGAAAAGCATTGTAATATCCTAGTACTGGATAATGAAGCATTGATAAGCTGTATTACACCTCCAGCATTTCAAATGGGCTGCTGATGGCTCAGTTCGGCTGTATTTGATAATATTGTGATTTGCTTAAAATTGCTACTAATTCATTTAACCAATCTGGAAAACCCAGGGAGTCATAAGAAAAGGTTTTGCGCATTGATATCTCATTCACTTAAGCAGGCTATTGGCTTATCAGGTATACATTAAAGCAGGCTTCAATGCAGTATATACGCATCTAAGGCGCATGTTCTACTACACATACACAGACCCATTCTCTCAGACACCAGCAAGGGCCTGTAATGTCATAAATAGATATATGCAAAAAATAAAGGGGTGGGAAAATTCCACCTTTCATTTTATTCTACTTTAAAGCACTTTTCAAAAATAGAATAAAATGCTGAAATTGCTATTAAAGTATAAATTTTAAAACAATAGGTCACATTTTCTCATGTACAGAAGGGAACTTTAAATTATATATAAACCACAGTAGGCATTTTATTCTTTCTCATTTACAAAGTAACAGCCAACATTGTGCAATTGTGTTTGCAAATATTTAGCAAAAACTGAGGAAAATATCCTCCCAGAGATGGAACACATGATGCTGAATGAATATAGTGCAAAATGATCCCCTTGCTCTGCACTGCAGTAGTTCACTTTAACTTTGTTTTGTGCTTTTCACGACGACAACGACAACAACTTGCATTTATTTAGCGCCTTTAATGTAGTAAAACATCCCAAGGCCCTTCACCGGAGCGATTATCAAACAAATTTTGACAACGAGCCACATGAGATTTTAGGACAGGTGACCAAAAGCTTGGTCAAAGGGGTAGGTCTTAAGGAGTGTCTTAAAGGAGGAGAGAGAGGTAGAGACCGAGAGAGGTTTAGGGAGGGAACTCCAGAGTTTAGGGCCTAGGCAGCTGAAGGCACGGCCACCAATGAAGAAGCAATTAAAATCAGGGATGCGCAAGAGGCTAGAATTGGAGGAGTGCAGGCATCTCGGAGGGTTGTAGGGCTGAAGGAGGTGACAGAGATAGGGAGGGGTGAAGCCATGGAGGGATTAGAAAACAAGGATGAAAATTTTAAAATCGAGGTGTTGCCGGATCAGGAGCCAATGTAGTCAGTGAGTACAGTGATGATGGGTGAACGGGATTTGGTATGAGTTAAGATACGAGCAGCAAAATTTTGTTTACGGAGGGTGCAAGGTGGGAGGCCATCGGAGAACATTGGAATAGTTGAACCTAGAGGTGACAAAAGCATGGATGAGGGTTTCAGCAGCAGATGAGCTGAGGCAGGGGCAGAGACAGGCGATGTTACGGAGGTGGAAGTAGGCGGTCTTAGTGATGGAGAGGATATGGGGTCGGAAGCTCAGCTCAGGGTCAAATCGGAAGCCACAGTTGCGAACAGTCTGGTTCAGCCTCAGACAGTGGCCAGGGAGAGGGATGGAGTCGGTGGCTAGGGAACGGAGTTTGTGGTGGGGACCTAAGACAATGGCTTCGGTCTTCCCAATATTTAATTGGAAGAAATCTCTCCTTAAAAATATTGGATGACGGACAATCAGCATGACCATTCAAAAGCAATGGAGGGTTAGGGTTAGGGTCAAGAGAGGTGGTGATGAGGTAGAGCTTTGTGTCGTCAGCATTCACATGGAACCTGACAAAGAACGTTAGTGCTATGGAATAAAGCACTTTCTAGTTCAGGCACCTAGTGCCATCAAGTACTCCCATGTCAGCTGCAACATAATTACATGCACAGAAAAGCTCTCTCTACTATGCCTCAGCAAAGTCCCTGAGGAGCAACCCAGAGTGCACCAGGGTGACATTTTTGCCCGTTTTGCATGCAAGCCATTCTTTGATCTCGATTTAGGGGCAACTTTCAGCTATGGCCTCTGTTCACTGGGAACTAGATTGAGATTGTCTCAGCTCATTCACTCCGGCTGCTGCCCAGCTCATTCACTCCAACTCACTTTAACAAAATGAAAACCATTCCTTGCAGACAGCTGCAACATTAACTGTCTGAGGCAGAAGATGGAGAAGAAACTGAAATCTGCGATTAAAACTTTGAAAAAATCAATCAACCAGCAGCGCTTCCACATTCGCTTCTCTGGGACGGAGTACGAAGTGGCAAAGAAATTGGCAAAAGCACCTGAGAAACAGGAAGCATGCAACATCGGGCAGGAGTGGATGGACGGGAGATGTGGTAAGTGTGTAGGATGAGTGAGGTGGCAGCTATTCATAAAGCTTGGTTTGCTGTATGAAGTGAGGGAATACATGGAGCGAATTTGTTTGTAATTTTCTGAATTAAAATTAAACAAAATACCTACTTTAGAGAAGTCGCTGCAGAGTTTTATCACATTGTACTTGCAGGAGAGCACAAACACGGGAGCTAGCAATACGTGACAATAAACAACTATGTAGAGCACAAGACAGATTGCTGCATTTGCGACACTTAGGTGTTGCATCCTCTTTGCGACACTCATGCCACTCCCTCATTATTGACCATAAGAACTTGGTCAGACTCCCAGTTTGACATCCTGAACAGACCGATAACCTTGGTTTCAATCAGCTTGAGGTCATCTGTTCCACAATAAATCTTTTATATCCTTGTCCCTCAATCATTAGCTTTACTACAGTAACATATCTGATTCTTCAAGCAGCTTCTTAAAATATGGGATCCTATTTAGGATCAATGTCCCTCTAATAGTTAATCCAATTTATTTGCATGAACTACCCATTGCCCTCGAATACAGGACCTAGTATTAAAATTTAAAATATTTTTGTAAATTATACATGAAAAGAAAATATGTGTACTTTGAAATTTAGTTGATGTATTAAAAAAGTAAAAGGGACAGATTCCTTATTAATCAGAGAGTGGATGGATATGGGCTTAATAACAAGGCGTGAGGCAGATGAAAATGGACATGTGCTTCCTGCAAAGGGCTCAGCAGGCTTTTCCAACAAGTAGCTGAGCCGTACAGACTAGAAAGGTCCCAGATTTGGACCCTGTTATGTGCTGTTAGTTGATGTTAGCCGGGCAGTGATCAAACCCTAAGCACCCTTGGGTTGGGAAGTGGAGGAATTAATCAAGGTTTCTGCTTGATGGCTCTCCAGTGACACCTTGCTGGAAGTGTATGTACATGGACGTAGGGTGAAGACAGAATTGGGCCCAGCCCCCTGTGGTCAAATAATCTGTCAACATTTACTGTCCAGGCTCACACGTAAACAAGGGCCATTTACGCAAGGTCCTGGAAGATGACTGATGTTCTCCACCCAGCAGATCAACACTTTGAGGAGAGGAGAGCTGAGGAGTGAAGACTATTGTTAAACAAGACAGCTCTAAAATACTGGAGGGAGAGGGGAAAGCTTAATGGGTTGATTGGCCTTTTCTCATTTGCACTCATTCATTATATAAGTGTAAGGGCATAAACTACCTTGTGCGCATTATAAATACAAAGGAGAAAGAACTGTGTATATGTGAGAAATGCAAGATGAGTGGGCAGGCACCAAATGTCTTTCTGTAAGGAAAAGAGAGAGAGAGAGAGAGACATTACTGGCAGTCCCAGCACCTTTTAGAGACTAGCTACCAGATCGCTAGCAGTGGTCTGGGAGCATGCTGCCCATTTCCCCTCTCAGCAGCAGAGGTGTTTGGCCTAGATGGATTGAAGATGGGAGAATAATTTACTAAGATAAATACATGAAATAAAACTGTATAAACTGGTAACAAAACTAATCAAACTTAGTTAAAATAGCATTGGTATATTTTATAAATTGAACTCAAAACCTAAACTCAGACATACAAATAAGCATACGTTGCACTACTGAAAATGAGGACAGATAGTTTGCCCTTACTTTCTTTTGGAATATGTTGGCAGGCTGTATAGAGCAGGACCTCCTAATGCACTTACTAGATGGGGTATCCTTACTAAACCTTCTCTGAGTCTTACACTGCCCCAAGGGGATTAGATTTCAGTACATCACAGAAATTATTTATGAAATATATAATTATTTGAATAAGAAAAGAAATGATTACGTTATTTTTGGCCATAATATAAATAAAAAGGAATTTCGGTGAATTGCTCTTTTGCGATTCCTCACCAGCACTTTTGTTTCTCAGTTAGCTGCTCATCGGGATCCTTCTACCATGGACAGCAGGAGAAATGCCTTCCATGTCCTGCTGGCACCTACCAGGAAAAAGATGGACAGTTGTCATGTGACTTATGTCCAGGAACTGATGGACATGGTCCAACTGGAGCACGTAACATAACTGTATGCACGGGTAAGTTAACTGTGTGTTATCTGTGAATCTGCATGTGGCAGTCTGTAGATATCAGTATGTTTGGTGTAGGTGCTAGGGAGTGTGGTTGTATATGTATGTATTTGTGTAATTTGTCCTCTGTGTGTGTGTGTGTGTGTGTGTGTGTGTGTATATTTTGATCTATGTTTAGGCATTGAGTATTCCTCATAAAGGAATTCTCTACAGTGCTGTAAATGGAACATATATCATAATATCATTGTAGGTACAGCACTGGAGGAGGCCGTTCAGCCCATCGTGCCTGTGCCAGCTCTTTGAAAGAGCTGGCCAGTTAGTCCCATTCCCCTGCTCTTTCCCCATAGCCCTGTAAATTTTTCCCTTCAAGCATTTATCCAATTCCCTTTTGAAAGTTACTATTGAATCTGTTTCCATCACCCTTTCAGGCAGTCCATTCCAGATCATTACAACTCGCTGCTTAAAAAAAAGGTTCCTCATGTCACCTCTGGCTCTTTTGCCGATCACCTTAAATCTGTGTCCTCTGGTTACCGACCCTTCTGCCACTGGAAACAATTTCTCCTTATACTCTGTCAAAACCATTCATGATTTTGAACACCTCTATCAAATCTCCCCTTAATCTTCTCTGTCAAAGGAGAACAACCCGAGCTTCTCCAGTCTCTCCAAATAACTGAAGTCCCTCATCCCTGGTACCATTTTGGTAAATCTCCTCTGCACCCTCTCCAAGGCCTTGACATCCTTCCTAAAGTGTAGTGCCCAGAATTTGACATATTACTCCAACTGAGGCCTAAGCAGTGTTTTATAAAGGTTTAGCATAACTTCCTTGCTTTTGTTCTCTATGCCTCTATTAATAAAGCCCAGGATCCCATAAGCTTTTTTAACAGCCTTCTCAACATGTCCTGCCACATTCAAAGATTTGTGTATATACACCCCCAGGTCTCTCTGTTCCTACACCCCCTTTAAAATTGTACCATTCAATTTATATTGCCACTGCTCATTCTTCCTACCAAAATGTATCACTTCATAGTTCTCTGCATTAAATTTCATGTATCTACCCATTATCTACCCATTTCACCAGTCTGTCTATGCCCTCCTGAAGTCTGTTACCATCCTCCTCACTGTTTACTACATTTCCGCGTTTCGTGTCATCTGCAAACTTTGAAATTATACCGTCTATACTCAAGTCCAGGTCATTAATATTGATCAATAAGAGCAGTGGTCCTAATACTGACCTTTGGGGAACACCACTGTATACTTCCCTCCATTCTGAAAAACTACCGTTCACCTCTACTCTCTGCTTTCTGTCCCTTAGCCAATTTTGTATCCATGCTACTACTGTCCCTTTAATACTATGGGCTTTAATTTTGCTAACGTGTACATTATATGGCACTTTATCAAATGCCTTTTGAATGTCCATATGCACATCATCAACCGTACTACCTTCATCAACCCTCTCCGTTACTTCATCAAAGAACTCAATCAGGTTAGTCAAACATGATTTTCCTTCAACAAATACTTCCACATTTATACTTAGTGACAACACCAAGTTCTCCCAGATCAGGTATAGGACCCAACTAATGCAACACATAACTTCATTACATCCTCTCTGCACCGTAACTTTTTTCCATAAGGGGCCCTTCAGCACTCAAAAGCGTACTTTCTGTTACAGTATCTTGAGGGACTCTGCACATTTCCAATGATGAACACAGTAATTTACAAATGCATGCAGGAGGAAACAGTCAATGGGTTACAAATGCTACTTTATTTTTGTGCACAGTAGGATCCAGCACAACCTGTCCAACGTCAGCTAAAGTGTGAACAAGAGCCATGGTGGGTCAGAACACCTCAACAAAACTTTCTTTGACCAAAATAATTAAAGCCAAACTAAGCCAGCCTAAATGTAGATCTGCCTCAATGCTGTACAATAAAGTGCCCCAGCCCCGGATGAGTGTGGCCTGTGGCTTTGGATTATGTCCACCGGGAACAGGATTGAGATTGTCTAAATACATTTTAATTAGTGTTCTTAACCAATACCACAACGGAAACCGTCATTCCATCTGTCTAAGTTGAATTCAAACGCAGATCTTAGAGGTGAAAGGGCAACACAACATCCATTTCATCACTCAGTCCCAGAACTTGGTTTATAAACATTGCCTTTGGTCCAGAGCATTTTGATTTATGTTGTTTATTTTAAGCAGGTCTGGTCAGCTCATTTAAAGCCTCTGTTGTTATTGTTGATGTAGGTCAGTGCAGTCCAGGACATTATTCGTCAGATGGGTTTCAGCCATGCCAGTTATGCAGTCGAGGCACATACCAGCCTGAGCCAGGTCGAACACTGTGTTTCCAATGTGGAGGAGGATTGATGACAAAACACGAGGGAGCTTCATCATTCCAGGACTGTGACACTAAAGGTGAGTGAGGAAAGCTGGTGAACGGGAAGCTTCTTTTTAAGTTTTGTATTAACATATAATAAATGACAGTGTACTCCTTGGAAATTTAGATTAATCGCTGATACTGGAGCACAAATTCTACAAGTCCTGTATTTAACTTGCATCAGAGATTTCTTGAATACCATTGAAAAGCTGTAAATATAAAACTTTTTCACCTGACAATTTTTTTCCTTGACAATTTTTTCCTTTCCTCTCCTTAGTACCTCACTCAAGGGTAGTTTCTCATATATGAACCTAGACAGCGGGCTATTTTTTTATTCGTTCTTGGGATGTGGGCGTCACTGGCAAGGCCAGCACTTATTGCCCATTCCTAATTGCCCTTGAAAGGTGGTAGTGAGCTGCCTTCTTGAACCGCTGCAGTCCGTACAGTGAAGGTTCTCCCACAGTGCTGTTAGGAAGGGAGTTCCATGATTTTGACCCAGCGATGATGAAGGAACGGTGATATATTTCCAAGTTGGAATGGTGTGTGACTTGGAGGGGAACGTGCAGGAGGTGTTGTTCCCATGTGCCTGCTGCTCTTGTCCTTCTAGGTGGTAGAGGTCGCGGGTTTGGGAGGTGCTGTCGAAGAAGCCTTGGTGAATTGCTGCAGTGCTTCCTGTAGATGGTACACACTGCAGCCACTGTGCGCCGGTGGTGAAGGGAGTGAATGTTTAGGGTGGTGGATGGGGTGCCAATCAAGTGGGCTGCTTTGTCCTGGATGGTGTTGAGCTTCTTGAGTGTTGTTGGAGCTGTACTCATCCAGGCAAGTGGAGAGTATTCCATCAGACTCCTGACTTGTGCCTTGTAGATGGTGGAAAGGCTTTGGAGAGTCAGGAAGTGAGTCACTCGCCACAGAATACCCAGCCCCTGACCTGCTCTTGTAGTCACAGTATTTATGTGGCTGGTCCAGTTAGGTTTCTGGTCAATGGTGACCCCAGGATGTTGATGGTGGGGGATTCGGCGATGGTAATGCCGTTGAATGTCAAGGGGAGGTGGTTGGACTCTCTCTTGTTGGAGATGGCCATTGCGTGGCACTTGTCTTGTCTGGTGCGAATGTCACTTGCCACATATCAGCCCAGGTCTTGCTGCATGCGTGCACAGACTGCTTCATTATTTGAGGGGTTGCGAATGGAACTGAACACTGTGCAATCATCAGCAAACATCCCCATTTCTGACCTTATGATGGAGGGAAGGTCATTGATGAAGCAGCTGAAGATGGTTGGGCCTAGGACACTGCCCTGAGGAACTCCTGCAGCAATGTCCTGGGGCTGAGATGATTGGCCTCCAACAACCACTACAATCTTCCTTTGTGCTAGGTATGACTCCAGCCACTGGAGAGTTTTCCCCCTGATTCCCATTGACTTCAATTTTACTAGGGCTCCTTGGTGCCACACTCGGTCAAATGCTGCCTTGATGTCAAGGGCAGTCACTCTCACCTCACCTCTGGAATTCAGCTCTTTTGTCCATGTTTGGACCAAGGCTGTAATGAGGTCTGGAGCCGAGTGGTCCTGGCGGAACCCAAACTGAGCATCGGTGAGCAGGTTATTGGTGAGTAAGTGCCGCTTGATAGCACTGTCGACGACACCTTCCATCACTTTGCTGATGATTGAGAGTAGACTGATGGGGCAGTAATTGGCTGGATTGGATTTGTCCTGCTTTTTGTGGACAGGACATACCTGGGCAATTTTCCACATTGTTGTGAAAAGGCCAGTGTTGTAGCTGTACTGGAACAGCTTGGCTAGAGGTGCGGCTAGTTCTGGAGCACAAGTCTTCAGCACTACAGCCGGGATGTTGTCGGGGCCCATAGCCTTTGCTGTATCCAGTGCACTCAGCCGTTTCTTGATATCACGTGGAGTGAATTGAATTGGCTGAAGACTGGCTTCTGTGATGGTGGGGATATTGGGAGGAGGCCGAGATGGATCATCCACTCGGCACTTCTGGCTGAAGATGTTTGCAAACGCTTCAGCCTTGTCTTTTGCACTCACGTGCTGGACTCTGCCATCGTTGAGGATGGAGATGTTTACAGAGCCTCCTCCTCCCGTTAGTTGTTTAATTTTGCACCACCATGCACGACTGGATGTGGCAGGACTGCAGAGCTTTGATCTGATCCGTTGGTTGTGGAATCGCTTAGCTCTGTCTATAGCATGCATGTAGTCCTGAGTTGCAGCTTCACCAGGTTGGCATCTCATTTTTAGGTACGCCTGGTGCTGCTCCTGGAATGCTCTTCTACACTCCTCATTGAACCAGGATTGATCCCCTGGCTTGTTGGTAATGGTAGAGTGAGGAATATGCCAGGCCATGAGGTTACAGATTGTGCTGGAATACAATTTTGCTGCTGCTGATGGCCCACAGTGCCTCATAGATGCCCAGTTTTGAGCTGCTGGACCTGTTCTGAATCTATTGCATTTAGCACGGTGATAGTGCCACACAACACGTTGGATGGTGTCCTCAGTGCGAAGACGGGACTTCATCTCCACGAGGACTGTGCGGTGGTCACTCCTACCAATACTGTCATGGACAGATGCATCTGCGACAGGTAGATTGGTGAGGACGAGGTCAAGTAGGTTTTTCCGTTGTGTTGGTTCGCTCACCACCTGCCGCAGGCCCAGTCTGGCAGCTGTGTCCTTCAGGACTCGGCCAGCTTGGTCAGTAGTGGTGCTACCGAGCCACTCTTGCTGATGGACATTGAAGTCCCCCACCCAGAGTACATTCTGTGCCCTTGCTACCCTCAGTGCTTCCTCCAAGTGGTGCTCAACATGGAGGAGGACTGATTCATCAGCTGAGGGAGGACGGTAGGTGGTAATCAGCAGGAGGTTTCCTTGACCTGATGCTATGAGATTTCATGGGGTCCAGAGTCAATGTTGAGGACTCTCAGGGCCACTCCCTCCTGACTGTATATCACTGTACCGCCACCTCTGGTCGGCCTGTCCTGCGGGTGGGACAGGACATAGAAGAGTCTGGGACGTTGGTTGAAAGGTATGATTCTGTGAATATGGCTGTGTCAGGCTGTTGTTTGACTAGTCTGTGGGACAGTTCTCCCAATTTTGGCACAAGTCCCCAGATGTTAGTGAGGAGGACTTTGCAGGGTCAACTGGGCTTGGTTTGCCTTTGTCGTGTCCAGTGCCTAGTGGTCCGTCCAGTTTTATTCTTATTATGACTTTTTTTAGCGAGATTGTACAACTGAGTGGCTTGCTAGGCCATTTCAGAGGGCAATTAAGAATCAACCACGTTGCGGTGGGTCTGGAGTCACATGTAGGCCAGACCGGGTAAGGACGGCAAGTTTCCTTCCCTAAAGAGCATTAGTGAACCAGATGGGTTTTTACGACAATCCAGTAGTTTCATGGCCACCATTACTGATACTAGTTTTTTTAAATTCCAGATTTTATTTCGTTAATTGAATTTAAATTCCCCAGCTGCTTTGGCGGAATTTGAACTCCATGACTCTGGATTATTAGTCCAGGCCTCTGGATTACGAGTCCAGTAACATAACCACTATGCTACCGTACCCTTGACTGCAGGAGGCATCATACCCAAGCCAGATGTTGTCCTTGCATAACATTCTCACGCATGCACTTTCCAGCAGGAGTCACTCAATACCTACCAGAAGCAGAAAGCCTTGCTGATTTTCTTCTCCCCACCCCAGGATTACTGAAACCAGTTGCAACGAGTTTATCACCAACTCACTGAGATCAGCAAATTTGATACTGGCCAGGAATAGAACATGGGACTCTGTTGCTCAGTGTGGCTCAGCTGCACACTTGGTAGTGCATTTATCAACTGAGCTATTCGAAAGCTGTCATTTCTAAGTTATTTTATCTTTTACCCCTATTTTAAGGTCCCCAACACACTATTTCCCAGCCGAGAGAGTGCGCAGGCAATCTGTTCACAGGCCTCTGCCAATGGTGCTCTCATATGACCAACATGAAAGTGGTCCAGGGTTGTCTAACCAATGTTGCCCCCCTCTGCAAGAAAATGGCTGATCTCCACATGCAATCTTTTCATTGTCCAATTAAACGGTTATAAGGACACAATGTGAATGATAAGAGATAAGTTTTGATAAGAGTTGTATTCTTTTCTAAAACCTTTGGCCAATTTTTAGCATCAGGCTAAAATGTGTGTGATTTATGTGGCACTGCATTTACTTGACATCAGTGGGAGCTCTGTTATCGTTTGGAATCCTCTCATGCTCATATAATACAAGTTCAAAGAATGAACTGTAAAGTTGAAAAAGATAAATACACATAGGGCAGTTCCCTTTTAAATACCAATTGTATGGGGTATTGGAGATTGGTTCTTGCCTTTACTACAGGAATGTACTTTGTGAGTGCAAGAAAGAGGAGCAAATTTCCAAAGCCAATACCCATTTAATTTAAAGGAAATTATTAAATCAAATAACAGCAGTGAGTGACTTTTCTATATATGACATTGATGAATGATCATTATAGAGGTGGTTTTAGTGATTGAATGTTCTAGATGTGACATTAGTGTTTGGATGTTCTAGATGTGGCTTTAGTGAATGAGTATTCCCAACAAAAACTAATAATACAAACAGGATTTCTCCACAACATATCTGAAAATTGGTTGAACACTTGGCACCAATTTTTGTATTTGCTGATAACCATTAAAATGAGGTTTTTTTTAAAAAAAATGTGGGTAAATTCCCTTGGTAAACAAATATGGGACATGGTCTGAATAAAAACCTCTGCAGTCTTGAGCAGTCAAGGAATCCTGACTGAAGCCAGAGTCTATTTTTGGTCTAACAGGACCTTTATTGAGATTCTTTGGTTCTAAACGATGAATAGATTCAATGTTGGTGTGTCATGGACAGTTGTGTTTGTAATTGTGACACTGTTTTCAAACTCCCACAGTTCAGTGCTCTCCAGGCCATTATTACAACACAACAGTTCACCATTGCATACGATGTACCTTGGGCACCTACCAGCCAGAGTTTCGACAGAATTACTGCATCGCATGTCCTGGCAACACCACTTCTGACTTTGATGGGTCAACTACAGTCCGACAGTGCAAAAGTAAGACCCCACTTGTATTTTGGGAGCTACAAGAAAAAGCCCACCTGACAGCACCTCCATCCCTAACATCATTGTAACTCTTACACAGTCCTAAGGCAACTACGACCTCAGAGAACCTTCTTTATGTCTTTTAGTTTGAATGTCTACTTGACGTCGATACAGGTGGTTTGTGGATTGGAAAATGTGCAGAGTATTTTCAGAGTAACGAGTCTGAGGTATAACTGTTGAAGTGCTGATTGCTCGCACCAGATTAGGATATAGGTCAAAGCTGGTTCCAAATCAAAACTGAGTTTTATTGGAATTACCTTGGATCTGAATTTGTCCAGTTCATTTCATTCTTTATGAGAATATACTTTTTTGAGAAAATATGTGATGTGACCATGTCAATCTTAAGACGTTGAATTTTCAATGAGTTGGAAAACTGAGTCTAACATTGGTTTTCAGACAATGAAAACCAAGTATTTTAGAGTTGCCCCCATCTCTAAGCTATGGGAGACAGGTGAAAGAAGAACACAGGCAATTACTATTTTATATGTGTCGTTTTGTGGTTAAGTGCTAATATTACAGTAATAAAGCAAATCATTGCTTCCTTAATGGCTCAGCTGATTAAGACAATGAGTAGCTGAGCCAAACATACGAGGAAGGTCTCGGGCTTGATCCCCAGGCTGTTGCCATGTTAGCTGATCTCGTGTAAACATTACAAATGGCCTTAGCACTCCCAGGTTAGAGGGAGGAAAATCAACCTTGGATGTGCTGAGTTAGTTGATCTGCACTCAACTAGCCTCATTCTCCTGCTAGCCTGGGGTGCTATCAGCTAGGCTTCTGCCCTTGATAGCTTTCCAGTGGCACCTCCTGTAAGTGCCCTTCTGTGGACATCTGGTGGGGACAGGGTCAGACTGCATCCCTGTGGTCAAATAACCTGCTGATGGTCACTGCCCAAGCGCTCACATGAATAATACCCACTTGGTCGAAATCCCCATTGAAATGTACCTCAGCACAAACTTAAGCTGGCCCAAGGAGATAGAGATTTCCCTGGACTGGCCAACAATCTAAGGGTCCAGGAAATATGTTGCTTCTGAGACTCTAGCTCATCTTCAGATCAATTATCCATTCCACATGTCTCCTTCCTACAGATCGTCAGTGTGGCGGGGAACTTGGGGAATACACAGGCTACATTGAATCCCCCAACTATCCCGGGAACTACCCAGCAAATGTGGAGTGCACCTGGAATATTAACCCACCTCCGAAACGGAAAATCCTGATAGTGGTTCCTGAAATCTTCTTGCCCATTGAGGATGACTGTGGAGATGTTTTGGTCATGAGGAAAAACTGTGAGTATCCCAAATGCTTTATACTGGATGCACGCGCCCCCCCACCCCCCCCCACTTCATTCCACCTTTGTTGGAAGAAGGTTCATCTGCCTCGGCTCTAATCTCCCTAAACCCCTCCACCTCTTCTCTTTCCCCTCTACACTGTTAAAACCTTCTCCACCTATCTATTCGACCGAGCTGTTGATCATCTTTCCTAAACTCTCCCTCTGTGGCTCCCTTATTAACTATTTTTTTTCTTCACACTTTTAAAGCGCCTTTTATATGCTAAGGGTGTTGTATAAAGCAAGTTGTTGCTGAATGTGAAAGCTTAAACCAGCGCTGATCTAGCAATGTGACACTAACATTCATCAGAAATTGCTACTGGACTGATTCAGCCTAAGTGTTTGCTTTGAATCGCACAGGATATTTTTTCTCCTCTCCACTTCTGGCCAAGTACAGTTTTCTGACCATTGGTGCTTTAATTATCTCACCCATTGGCCATTATTCACATGAGCTTCGACAGTGAGTCTGATCAGGCTATTTAATTACAGGGTTCATTGTAGTCAAATCTGAACCTATCCTCACCCAACATCCATACAGATGAGTCTCTGGGTAACGATCAGGATCTTTCCCCAACTCGGGTGCTGAGGCCATGTGTAGCGCCTTATCTGCTGTCTGGCAGAAATCAGCTAACTCAACACAGACCCAGGACCGAACCTGGGATGTTCCTGATCTGTATGGTTTAGCTATTCACTGGATAAATCTGCTGAGCCATCAGGGAACACAATCTTAAAAAAAAGAAAGACTTGCATTTATATAGCGCCTTTCATGATCTCAGGATGTCCCAAAGTGCTTTACGGCCAATGAAGTACTTTTGAAGTGCAGTCACTGTTGTAATGTAGGAAACGCGGCCTGCAAATTGCGCTGAGCAAGGACCCACAAACAACAATGTGATAATGACCAAATAATCTGTTTTAGTGATGTTGGTTGAGGGATAAATATTGACCAGGACACCAGGGAGAACTCCCCTGCACTTCTTTGAATGGCGCTATGGGATATTTTACATCCACCTGATGGATCCTTGGTTTAACGTCTCATCTGAAAGACAGCACCTCTGACAGTGCAGAACTCCCTCAGTACTGCACTGATGTGTCAGCCTTGATTATGTGCTCAAGTCTCTGGAGTGTGGTCTGGAATCTAGAATCTGGCTTGAACAAAGAGCATGAAGCTGAATGGGTGTAAACAATTCCTCACCGTTATCAAGAACGTGAAAATGGACTCATTGATGCCTCAGTGGACAAACGCACCACGGTGTGGTACTGAGCCATGAGAACAGGAAGATCATAGATAGGATCCTTTTGTCAATCTAAGTTAGCTGGGGCAGCAGTAGAGCACTAGAATTGGTCCCCTGTTCCCAGGCCACAGAAACAAAAACAAATTGTCCCGTGACCCCGTGCTGGAAAGGGTGTATGGATGGATGGCGGGTGAGGAGGAAATGGAACTCGGCTATGATGCAATGTGTCGTCCTATAGCCTGCCAGCATTCACGGTATGGGCTAACTGGAAGAATGGCTACTTTGTAGAGTACTGGAGGAGCTGTCGCCATTTGTAGAAATTTGCTGCCTGAACCAGGGCCTTCAGGAGAGAAAGCGAGGAAATAGTGGGAGTAAGAGCATGAAAAAGAAGTGTTGGTTTTTAACCTGTCTGCTTTTTCCTGTCTTAAAGGAGACCATTTATAAAATTGGAAAGTGCTTTCAATGGAATTTTTTTTCTTAATTCTGGAATTTTATTTATAGCTTCGCCGACCTCAATCACAACATATGAAACCTGCCAGACCTACGAGCGGCCAATAGCCTTCACTGCCAGGTCCCGCAAGCTGTGGGTCAACTTCAAAACTAATGAAGCAAACAGCGCCAAAGGGTTCCAGATACCTTATGTCACCTATGATGGTGAGTGAGCCTCATGATGTGCTGTATTACAGATAGCTGCCATGATTGGTGTTGTGCACATAACCAAGATCTTAAGTGTTTCACAATGCACTTTTTGCAATGATGCGGTTGTATCACTAAGGCAAAAATATGATAACTCCATTGTAAACATACACACTGTGCTGCACTTCAGAAAAGGCTGAAAAGGGGAGATTCTGGCACATTAAGGAGCAGAAATAGGGCAGGGGGCAGAAAGAAAAAGATATGGACAGTAAAAAGGTGAGAAAAGAGGAAAAAATATACACAAGTGGAAATTTGCTGAAAACATTAATCAAGGTTTGTACAAGAAAATTCCGTATCTTTATTAAGAATTACAAAATCTGCATCAACAGCTTGGAATCCAGGGCCAGTTGTTTTCCTTGTTCACTGATCTTGAATCAGGAACTCAGGAGTATTATCTTTTAAATCCCTTTCTGCTGTACATTGTTAGCTCTCTTCTCTCCCCTCCCCCCACTGTGATCTCTCCCTCCCTCCTCTCTGGTCCTCTATACAGCTGGCTTTCCCACCCGGCAGCCAGCCAGTCTCTCAATCTGGTTGGCTGCAGGGCGGGAAACAGAGTGAAAAAAATTCTAATGGCGTCTTGCCGTTAAATTCGGCAGGATCGCCACCATTCCCTTATTTCCGGTTTTCCGGGCCGCTGACCGGTGCTCCTGCTCCCTCCCCTCCTCCCTATAAATATCAGGTTTCAGGTCAATGACCTTTCAAATATTGGAAGTTGTTCTCTCATGCTTGACTGACTTTTACATTTCTTTGCTAGAGGACTATGAGCAACTTGTCGAAGACATTGTCCGAGATGGTAGATTATATGCTTCAGAAAACCATCAAGAAATTTTAAAGGTAGGTGATTTATTCATTTGAAGTGCCTAATTATCTGGACTGGATGTGATCCACAAAACAATATCAATACAGTTACACACGTTCTGGGAACATTGGCTGTGTAATTGCCAATGAGATCTTATGAAAATTAGTAGATCACCCGTATTGTTTTAAGTGGTAAGTCAGAGAATATGGTTTCTCACTCTTGCTTGTCTCTGTTGCCTTCAGGTTGCTATTCCTCTCTGTCTCTTCTCTTCTGCTTCTGCCCTCCTTTCTTTTCCCTCCCCCAATTCTTTTTCCTTCTCTCTCCCTCCTCTGCTATTCTCTCGGGTGGGAGGTGATGGGTGTGGAAAGGAGCCATCAATCACTACAGGATGCATGAGGGATGCACTGAAAATGTGACCCTCAGCAGTTCCTTGCCCATCCCCTCCCCCAAACACTCGTGCTTCTGCCCACCATCTTGCCCCCATCATGTCCCTGCCCCCACTCCTAAATATGTGGTGCCCATTTTTTGGTCGTCCCGGGTGACTGCCTAAAACAGGTGTTGGTTATATAGTTAGTAATTTCTACCCCTTTGTCTTTCTTTCTGTGTCTCCTTCTGTCTGTCTGTTTCATAGATGTTAGCAGTTAGAATCTCTGTCTCGCACATGTAATGAATTAGCACTGACTCTGTCATCAAAAAACAGATGCGTTAATTAACCAGCTTCAAAATTCAAGTGGTGTTTTTTTTGAAAATGGAACAATTAGCATGAAAAATACTCACCCTTTCGCCTTCTCTCCTCCCTCTCACCCACTCACTTTCCTTCCCCTCTTCCTCTGACCTTCTCTCCCTTTCACCCTCCTTCTCTCTCCCCTCCCCTCTCTCCATCTCATCCCTCCTGTGCTCTCTCACTCCCCTTTCCTCCCCTTCCTCTCCCACTTCCCCTCTCCCCTCCCCATCTCTCTCCCATTCCTATCTCTTCCCTCCCCTTCTCCTCTCCCTCTCCCCCACTTCCCTTCTCTTCTTCTCCCTCTCCCTCCCATTTTATACCACCCTCTCTGCCTCTCCTTTTCTCCCCCTGCTATCCCCCTTTCTCCTTCAGCCTCCCCTTCTCTCTCCCCTACCCTCCCTCACTCCCCCACTTCACTCCCCCACTCCTTCTGAGGGCCTGCAACTCAGCGTCGTTGCAGGGAGAATAGTGGTGGGATTTCCATGGCTGATGTTCGGTACAGTTGGCGGTGCCAAGCTTTTGCATGCCACTGGGTCATGAATGAGGAACTTGGACTGTGAGCCGGCCACCACAATAGTCCTGCGAATTGTTGGATGGAGGTTAGGGATGGTTGACGACAAAACTTAGGCTGCAAGCGAAGTATGTCAGGGCAATGGCATGGGGAGAATCTTCAGCAGGATTGTAAGGCTCTAGTGATGCGGGGCCATGTTGATGGAATTAAATAGTTTATTATGAGGTATAAATTGTATTTTTGGCAGGGATAGAAACATGTATGGGACAGTATATAAAAAAAAGTCACCTTTACTGAGATGTCCACCGTGCTCCATCAAATGGATTGGTGCAGCACCATCTGGTGGCAAGTGTTAGGAATTGCATTGACAGTTCAGAAAAAGGACTTAATAACAGCTGATTGCCACAGAACATCAGGTGGAGTTCTGCTTAAGTTATTCAGTCACGTAACGTGATGCTCAACGGCAAGTACAGGATTTTGGTACCACACACCGTTTTTAATATATAATAGGCATCTGATAAATAGTCCCAACATGCAAAGTATTTGTTTTTGAGTGATTTTTTTTTTCAGTGGAACCTTTAATGAATATTAATAAATTGTAGATAATTGTAGATCTCTTGTGGTGTTGCTGACATTAATCTGGAAGCTGGAGCACATTTGTAATGTGTAACTGTTAGATCAGGTTGAACCCAACCCTTTCTTATCCATTTAAGATGACTGCTCAGTTACTTTCTGTGGGGAAGTAGGCTAAATAGGCAAATTCAGGTAAGAAACTGCTTCTAAACATGTCTGAGGTCAATTAGAAGCAAATTGTAGCTGTTTATAAATGTCTAGCTTCAGGTCTGAAGAACCCAGCATGAAATGAGTGGCTATCTTTTTTAAGTCTGTTTTGCATCAATAACAAAGTGTGTTATCTGGAGAGTGACAAAGCATGTAATATATAATATTAGACACGGAATGGTATTACATTATGATTTTTAAAAATCTTACAGGACAAGAAGCTGATCAAAGCTCTCTTTGATGTACTGGCACATCCACAAAATTACTTCAAGTACACAGCACAGGAGTCCAATGAGATGCTACCGAGATCTTTTATCAAACTGCTTCGTTCCAAAGTTTCCAGCTTTCTAAGGCCCTACAAATAGCTTGACAGGACAAAGGCAATAAAATGACCGACTGAATTTTATTTTTACAGCTTTGTAACCGTAATATTTCACTATGCTGACTTTTTTTGTGGCTTTCTTCAAAAGGATCCCAGTTCATACTTCACTGTACGTTATTTATAGCTCTCAGTCCATCATAATGAAGACTGTTCATTCCTTATATTTATGTGTACGCTGGTATATATGACTGCTGGGAGCACATCCAAAGCCTGCTCCGTATGCAAGCATACTTTATGCACTAGGACTTTCTGTCTGCATTGTGTGTTTTTTTTTCCCTGTATAAGAAAAGAAAGTGCAATGATTTCTTTCTCCTGTTGGATGTTTGAATGGAAGTTTTTTCTACAGAAAGACGACAATATTTATATCTGCAAGGAAGCCTTTATCGTCTCCACTGCAGTGTAACTTGATACCACCCGCAAATCACATCATAATGAAAAGTGACAGGATTGCAATGTTGACGCATTAATAATTTTGGAATTTATTTGCACTTGAGAATTGTATTTGAACATGTACAAAAGTTTGGATTTTGTATTGTCATTTTTTTTAATTGAATTGAGATATTCACAGTTTGTGTTGTTTTTTTCCTTATTTTTTTATGCTAGTTTGTCCCCAGTTTCTCATGATGCTCGAGCTTGTATCAAACAGTACAACTGCGAAACAACCATTTGTTTTAACTCTAAGGGGCTTAAGAATCTCCAAGAATTTTGAATTACAAGTATAGTTCTGATGATGTAAACACTAGCTCTTTCGGCCCCAACTTGGGTTGATGGAATATATATTATCATTTTTAGTGCAATTTTGATCATTTTTTTTTCCCAATATATAAAATATAGTTCATGTTTTTCAGACAATTTATTTGTTCACCTCATCATCTATATTGAGGTGCAGGTGGGAACACTACAATACAAAAACTAATTTCAAGATCCTGAAATAAAACATGTATCATGCATTAAAAATAGTGCATATAATGCATCCTCAGTAAATGTGTAATTGTTTATAGCTATTGAAAGAAATGCATTTTAATGTGTAAAATAGAAGACCACAATGTAAAATAATCAATCAGTAGAGGCCCCATAATGGGAGAGCAGTAGAGGTCCTTCATTACATTAGAACATTAGCAGGTACTGTTAAGTAAATATCCAGAACCACTGAGAGAAGGAGACATATGGTGAGGGACAAATGTCCAAGGCCCAGCATGTATGACATGTAAATACCCCAAAACTATGGTGGTGGGATCAATTCTGGGAAAGTTTTTGAAGGTATCGAGCAGTACTTTTTAAAAAAAAATTCTCCTGAATTGGCTTTTTCCTCACCAATAACTACAATTTGAATTTTAACCAAAGGAGATGATTCCGAATGAGGAGCAAAACGTGACCTTTAGTCTGGACAAGGAGTTAATCATGGAGGGAGTCACAACACATCACAAAAGATCAGATGGAGCAAAAGGCACAGAAGGAAAACTAAGGTTTCTATATAGAGGGTTGTTTTTTTTGTGTGCCGATAATTCTGCCCTTGGAATAAGGGAGCCAGATTTGGGAATGTAGACGCAGCAAGCTGGCACACGGATATCAGTCTCCTGTAATCTGACCTAGGCAACTGCTAACCGTAAAAGCACCTGGTGTTATTTGGGAGGCGGCAAACTGCTTTGTTTTAGCTTTAACAAAGCTGGAAAGTAATCTGCCCCAAGCTCATTGATCAAATGGATTTTCCAGCCTACTGGAGAAGGGGAATTAGATTTCTTTGTCCCAGAACCCCTGAGGACTTCTTTTCTGTAACTTCATTTCCCAAATAGTTGCCAGATTGGATTCTTCAATGATTAATGTTTTGTATCTGAATACTGGTCTTGCATTTAGTAACCTTCATCCCTGGAGTTTTGCTAACACCACACCTGGCCTATTAACCAATTAGAGTAAATTAGGTAAAACGTTTTAAGGAACTAACAGATTTGTTAATTTAAAATAAATCTGAACCAAAAAACCCAATCTACATCATTGCATAGCACAAGCTAAGTGTAATTTGATATTCAAATTACAAGAAAAACCTGCAAAATATGCATGTAGCATTATTAATCCTTGAACACATTTTATATTAATTGCCATTTATTAATCATAAAAACTGAGTTGCAGTAAAACTGACTGATCCCATGAACATTGCTATCTGGAAATCAGAAAACAGTTTTTTAAAAAAAATTTGCTTCCTTTTTACATTAAAAATATTTTAATGTCTGCCGTTGGCAATATTATCTTGTGAACACTCAATGTGCTCATATCAAATTCTCTGCTATTTTAATGAGGTGTTAACTCATTAATAAGAAATTAAGATCAACAGTAATTTCTACCCTTTAATGTCTACAAAATCTCCATTA
The DNA here is from genome assembly GCF_035084215.1 of Heptranchias perlo. Classification (NCBI taxonomy): domain Eukaryota; kingdom Metazoa; phylum Chordata; class Chondrichthyes; order Hexanchiformes; family Hexanchidae; genus Heptranchias; species Heptranchias perlo. The sequence goes on from NC_090351.1 coordinate 13,182,240, forward strand.
ATATGTATTCTACGTTTCTCTTCGATGACAGGTCTAAAGAATTAGCAAACTAACTATATTAAATTCTATAGGAATGTTTTAGTGTGCCATTTGGGAACTGTGATTAGAGGGCACCTTCACGTTGTGGTCAGATGCCCAGTGGGAATTGAATTGAGCTGCTCAAACTCATCTTGCTTGGGACCCAAAACAGCTATCAGAGACAGAGAAAGTAAAACTTTCAACCTGTTTATTTGGGTTGGATTGGAACACAGGTCCCTGAAGTTAAAGGACAGAGTGTCTCACTGTACTGAGCCCACTAGCTGGAGTGTTAAGTACTTCATTCCATTGTAGTGTTTAAGTATTTCTTTTACTTCATTGTGACTGGTGTGGCTTATGTTTGCACAAGGATATGAAAACACTATAAAGCAGATGTTTTATAAGGATAGTAACTATTAGCAGGGTTCTATATATTTTTTCTATGTTACGTTATTGTAGTGATTTCAGAATACACTAAAGCCATGTTTAATTTACAAAGTTCATTCTATAGTGAATCCGGCTGCTGTTTCAAATCTAGAATGAACGTTGTTTTTTTTTAAAAACACTGCAGCAGGCAATGTGGAGACTCGGCTCTTCAGCTGCAAGTTTTATGCCAATGTGACTTCAGCGTGCTGGGATGGTTAATGGCATCCCAGTATCGCTCTTGAACTTCTGTCCTTCTGTTTGCTTGGCAACACAATTCAAAAAATAAAATGAGATTAAAAACATTGACTGACAAAATAAGTCATTTAACTTTCCTAATGCTAACAAGAGAGGAGTCAGGTGTGACAGATGTCACTGTTGGCATCCATCCACAAACACAGCAGCTCGAGCATCTGTACCAGTCTGTGCCAGCAGAGCTGGCCCACTGCAAGCAACAGTGTGTGGAGGGCTGCTAACTGTCTGCTTTTGCACCACAACAGTCCAGTTTTTGAAGAGGGGTATCTGAAATAATTCTAAAATGTAAACCGAACAAGTCTGATTTGTAAAATAAAAGTCTTTTTTTCCACTTATGTCTTTGTCTTATGATGTGGAAATTTTAGTTATAAGATTACTAATGTTTCCTACTAAATTTCATCAGCAACGAAGCAAACAGCAGAACTGAAGCCGCCATCTCAGCCCCACTCCCCCGCTGCCGCCGCATCCCTATTCTGCTGTCCGTCTGGTTTTGGACTTTACAAAATACGGCAATCCAACAGTAAGTGATGGGGAGGAGGGAGCATCTCTGACTGGTTTCGACTTTCCTATCTGTAAACAATGCTGCTTCAATCTATCCTGGACAGAAGTGTAAAAGGGACTTTTTTAAAAAAATAAGTATTTGATTTCAAGGCACTTAGGGGGAAAATGTTACCTACTGTTTGCTTCAAATGGCTCTGTAAATGAAAAGGAAAAACACAAATGTTAGTAAGTCAGTGACAACTGGACTGCAGTGGATCAAGTGCACATATTGCTTAACCAGGAAGTGGCTATTTCTCATTGTATTCATTACTTCCAGTATCAGATGTGTGTACAAGTACGGTTCACACAGTGTAAATGGTAACACTTATATCTACACGAGAGATAAATCAAGGCCATCTTTTCCATTACCTCCCATAACTAAATTCTCCTTTCAAACCGTCAGCTCAAAGCGCACTCTTGATGGTTTAGTGGGTAAATCCACTATGTGGAGGTACTGAGCCACACGGACCAGAAGCTCTTGAGTTCATCTCCAGTCCATACTGAGTTAGCTGATTACAGCTGGGTCAGTAACTGAAGGTGGAAAAATCAGCCACTGGTCTGGTCCCTGCTGGAGAGTCTGCCTGTATGGATGTTGGGTGAGGACATGGTTGGACTCAGCTGTGATGCCTTAAAAGCCAAATAGCTTGGTCTGCTGGTGGCCCGTGGAAGTGTACTCCAGCAGAAGACAAGAAAATTGTTTTTTTTTTAATCAGTTCCCTTGGCATGTTGGATAATTGTTTTAAGTGCTGCATTTACAGGAGCTGATACTGAAACCAATACAGATTACACACTGCTAGATGTGAGAGAGTCGTTGCCCTTTACTCTGTGTGTACTGTAACTTCTCCAGGAGATCCAAAGTCGCATTTTGTAATACTTTGAATAAAAGTAGTTTTATAAATGTACTCTTTTTAAAAAAAAATAAGCAGTGTTAAAAATTACAAAAGGTTTTGTTTCTGTTTCATGTTGGCACAATAAAAATTCCTTTACTCAAATTGCTTAACAAATGATGGTTGAGTGAGAGCGGGTTTTGCTGATACTCTGAAACTTGGAACTGAGCAGGATCCATATTTGAAACGTTCTTATTTTCTTGTGTATTGGGACTGCAGGTCACTGCATAGAATTACAGTTTGCCTGACCTCCATCACACGACATGCTCAGTGACAAAGAAATTACACTTTTGGTATTTGTGAATATTCTGTTGGCTGTGCAATACCTGATCCCATTGGGTGGAATCTCCCACGGGGGCATAATCGGGAAGTTACACCCAAAATTGCGCCCAATTGGTCAATGACTACACCTCAATTTCTTGCAAACCTCATTAGTATACGTAAAAAATGGGCTTAAATCAGCGTAAACAACTGGGCCCCGAGGAAAGTGCTGAACTCGCACCATACATTCCTTCTTTAAGTATAAAAATGAAGGTTTCAAGCCATCTAACCAGCACTCATGCACATTAGCCACAGCATGCTTAAGCACATGCAATCGTGGAAGCTCTTCAATTTTTATATAACTTATACCGATGCCATTAAAATGCATTCAAAGAAACATAAAATACAGACCAGGTCTCAGTGAGCATAATTGTTTTTTAAATCGCTGACAAAGAATTGAAATAAAACACCAGAAAAATGACTGTATTCTGCTGTGCCTAAAATTCTAGGCTTAATTTTATACCCATTTTGAAGCAGCGTGATTTCTGGAAATTCACCTGCATGGCTCTTTAGACCGGGGGAAAAGCCATTATAATGAGCCGGGATGCATTCGGGCGCAGGGATAGACGAGTGTGAAAGAGCGAGGAAATTAAGGTGTAGCATAATTACGTGCGTAAAAGACTTGAGCCTGAATTTCCTCAATCGTTTACCCCATTTACTTGCTTTATGCCCCAATTACAGTTGTCTCTAGGCACAAATACACAGAAAATTCCACCCCCTACATCTTTTGACAATCTCACTATTTGTCTAATGCTTTTGAATGTAACTGGAAGAGGTACAACATAATTTAACCTAGTTTGGTGAAATAACAAAAGCCAATCATACTTTAAATATCTTGCTCTATTACAACACTTCTGAAATAGTTGTGACATCTGAAATAAGATTTGATGATTAAAGTTTGCCTACAATTTTTTTTTCTTCAAGCGCCTTAAAGTCTTAAGTTGTATCACCACCTTCTCAGGGCAACCAGGGATAGGCAATAAATACCGGCCTAGCTATAACTCTAGAATGAATAATAAATGTTGACAGGTGAAGGAAATCCTGTATCAAAAGTGTGACAAACCTCTGGAGCCCACTACAATCAGATGGCTGCAATGAAGCAGAGTAACACACTGGTTATGCTCCAGAAGTGAACGAGAAAACAAATTTCAGTATAAAGTGGCTGCAAGAATTGACCCCTGCAGTCATAGCTTTGAAGGGACCCACTCATGGAAATAGAGAAAAGAGAATAGGAAATGAAAGATGGGATTGTCAGCTTGGCTTGGTAATAGTGCCTCTAAATCAGAGGGTCAGGATTTTAGGCCCCACTCCAGGACTTGGAGCACATAATCTCAGCTGATACTTAAATGCAGTAATGAGGGAGTGCTATCTTTTGGATGAAACATTAAACCAAGGCCCTATCTGCCTATTCAGGTAGATGTAAAAGATCCAATGGTACTATTTGAAGAAGTGCAGGGGAATTCTCCAGTGTCTTGCTCACATACATCCCTGAATCAACACCACTAAACAGGTTAACTGGTCATTCATTTCACTTACTGTCTGTGGGATGTTGCTGTGCATGCATTGGCTGCTGCATTTGCCATTGGCTGTAAAGTACTTTGGGAAATCCTGCAGATGTAAAAGGTGCTCCATAAATGCCAGTTCTTTCTTCAGGATCTTTGTGAATGAAAACTAAAGAGTGTTAGTGGACAAACCACTTAAGTAGGCCAAGGTAATCGCTTCCTTGGTTTCAAAAAAATGAAAATAAATAAAAGGAATAACATTTGCATTGTGGATCTGCCAGGGAACGCTGAAGGAAATGATATCTTGCAGTCCAGTCCCACCTTTGTCAGCTGCTCAGGTTAGATAGGCTGGGCGCCTGATAGCTTCATGTTCCTGATAAGATCAGTATCCCCATTCGGGAATTGTCAGATTGTTCTATTATTCAGGAGAAAGAAATTATTCCAAAAGTTATAAGAAACAAAGGGTGGAATTGAAGACAACTATATGAGGGTCTTTCTGTCAAAGGTCTGAAATTCTGTTCGTCAAAGTTCACGTCTATCTGCTTTGTGCACTTGTATTAGATTCTTGTATGCACTATTTTCCTTGAGGGCCACTCTCAGAAATGCTGCACCATGGAATGGTGGGATGCAGGCAGTGGCTGAGCAGCTCTTCACACAGCGAGCTACTACTTTCAATTATACCAACTGGGACAAATCCTGCCTCCTAACAGCATTCCTTTGCCTCTTTTTTTGCTTGAAAGTAAGAACAGTGGGAACAACACGGGATTCCAGTTCAGTCAACACCCCACAGCTGGGCAGTCCATGTTGGAAGCTCCAGAGATGCATGGAAGTACCAGCTTTGCTGAGGACATGAAGGGGATAAGCCCATATTAAAGATATAGATGGAAATTGTGGAATTTTCCTTAACTGTCTTCTGGTGTCGGGGAGAAATTTTGCCGATTTTTCTTCCGTAAGAAGCCAGGCACGTGCTCTGTAGTTTGGTTAGTACCTCTTGCTCGGATTCATTTTTGATGGTGGTGGGAGGGAGCTGATGATAGACAGAATTAAGTATCCCGAACTCTGAATAACAACGTGGAAAGATTTCTGCTGTTTGCTATTTATAATAAAATCGTTAGCAGATATATAAAGAACACGATGATTTTGAAAGAAGGAAGAAATTGCAATTATATTATGCCTTTCGCAACCTCAGAACGTCCCAAAGCGCTTTATAGCCGATGAAGTATTTCTGAAGTGTAGTCACTGTAGTAATTTAGGGAAACGAGGCAGCTGAATTTCTATAAATACCGAACAATCTTTTTCTATTGAGTTACACTTTTCCGTACGTTCGTGCATGTTTACCTACATAACAGTTACCGCACTTAGGCCAGTGGTGCATCTGGAAATTTCTAAAATGCAAACTGATCACCAAAAATATTTAATTAAGCAGAAGCCAGTTTTCCACTGCATTGCGGGGCTGCCATGCAAAGGTTCGGTTTGGGGCCCATACATTTTACTAGACAACGATACTAAATACTACCTATTTAACCTGTTGTCAAATCCGCATATGTATGATCGTGAAAAGGCATGTTTGGAATAGGCAATATAAAAATACAGTCTCCACTGTGCCTATAATGTATTAAGCGCACCCACTATTTCGGGCAGTTCAATAACTTCTCACCCTGTACTTACCCATTTAAAAGGCTCTGTCGCTTTTAACCAAATTCGGGTGTTCAAGTAGTTTCAATCAGCTGTTCGCACCTCGTCAAAGTGTGATTACCTCAGTGATGAGACTCTGGATGCAACTGTTAACAATTAGGAGAGGCAGTTGCTAAGTGAGATTTCCTTGTTTTTAAAAAATATATTGGTTACCTATCATTTTGGTTTTACCGTCCTCCACATATAACGGGCAAATTGGGTTAACACCAACATACCCACTATAAATGGTGGGGACTGTAGATGACAAAATGAAAACAAGAGTAAATGAGATCAAATGATTATAAAGGTCTTGAAACACCAATGTTATTTCAGAATATGAGCCGTATGTCAACTCAAATTAGCTTCTCGTGCATTGGCTGCAGTGAAATCTTTTATAATATCTGAGTAGTCGAGATTTCTGCCAGGCCGTTTAAACGCTCTTGCGACAGAGTTGACCTCACATAGTTCTTTATCAATTTCTGTTGGGGAAAGCTTCTTCCACCTAATACAAGTATCACAGAAATGCATGTCAACAGCAATCTAGCTGATGTGCCTCTTTTGTCTTTGCCTTTCCTGAGGGAGTTCCATTACTGCTCCAATCTGTTCTGCTACTTCTCGCACATTGACCTTTCCAGACGCGAGTCCCTTTTCCCTATATGCCTGCAGATACTGCATTACCTCATTCCTGGCAACACTGATATTGCTGCTAGGGCTTTGCTTGCATGATTAATCTGGCACAAAAGGTTGTAGCATATAATAAGGCACAGAATGAAGCACCACGAGCCAATCTCATTGGCAAAGCTCTCTGCTGCCGATGCAGTCATGCCGCCATTCTTCTCGACTGCATGAACGGCAAGAGCATTTGAGCATGTCTTTTAGCTGACAGCAAAGCACCTTTGCTCTATTAATGCTACTTTCCCACCAGTTATTTAAGAGCCCCCTCGCAGTAGATTGTGTGATGTGCTCCCTTGATACAGACCAGCGCTGAGAAGAGAAGCTAAACAGCGTGTAGATGCACGGCAGGATGCCGAAAAACATCACAGACAATGCTGATGACTTTGCACAGTCTCGAAGAGCCAGTTTCAGACTGTGGATGCCACAAAGCCTTCTCGTTCATATCCAGCACTCTTTATTGTACTCCCTGCTGGCTGCCTTTCTTATTACTCCCGTTGTCATAGGATTGTCCTCTGCAATCTGCGATATCAATATTCAGTTTTTTGAGATGACCTAGTAGGGTATTTCACAGACCCTCGCCAGTGCTGCCCTCAGCGGCAAGCAAACTGACAAAACGCTCTGTTACAAATGCACTAATGGATAGCTCGCAGGTAACTATACACAAAGTCAGAGACACCTGCTCGGTGTGACTAACATGTGGAGTGCAAGCCATAATCACCAAGATATCTTGCACAATGGACCCATTTGATTATAGCTTGAAGGACGTGAGCTCAATCAATTTGTTCCGAATCTCCTTCCTCTCGATGCATCTCAGATACTCGCTCATATTGGATCTATATTAGCTTGCAATTCGATCTGGCCAAGAAAGTTTCCATTATGAGGATCAAGAAGCTTACCTGTTTTCCCACTGAAAGCCAGGTTTTGTTCAGCAAGGCGACAAACGATAGAGATAAACCTTATCAAAACAGACTTCCAGTACTGCTCTTCTAGCAAAATCTGTTTCTTCAGCATCTTTTCACTTCTGTGCACCAGAAGGGCATGATCATCTTATTATGCAGTTTATTGCTGAACCCTTCATCAGCCGAAAGGATAGTAGTGTAAACTGCCCTATTATCACCATTACATATGTTTAAAGAGTAATCGATTCCATTTATTTTGATGGTAAGCACGTCCCTGTGACAGTCAAGAAACATACCAAAGCATGTTCATAGTGTAGGCTAACGGAACAAATATTCATTCTTTTCAATTGTTGCAGTCAAATAAGTCTCTGCTGAAGGTGTAAAGTCGCTAACGATCGATAAAGTCGAGATTGATTTATGGTGGCAACAGACGCGACCATAAGTTTAAGCATTGAGTTAAATCACAGTAAAAGAAGAGGTAGTTGAGAAACTGGATGGGCTAAAAATTGATAAAGAGGAGGTACTAGAAAGGCTGGCTGTGCTTAAAGTAGGTAAGTCACCCGGTCCGGATGGGAAGCATCCTAGGTTGCTGAGGGAAGTAAGGGTGGAAATTGCGGAGGTACTGGCCATAATCTTCCAAACATCTTTAGAATCGGGGGTGGTGCCAGAGGACTGGAGAATTCCAAATGTTACACCCTTGTTCAAAAATGGGTGTAAGGATAAACCCAGCAACTACAGGCCTGTCAGTTTAACCTTGATGGTGGGGAAACTTTCAGAAATGATAATCCGGTCAAAATTAACAGTCACTTGGAGAAGTGTGGATTAATTAAGGAAAGCCAGCATGGATTTGTTGAAGGCAAATCGTGTTTAACTAACTTGATTAAGATTTTTAATGAGGTAACAGAGGGCAATGCGGTTGATGTGGTGTATATGGACTTCCAAAAGGTGTTTGATAAAGTGCCACATAATAGGCTTGTCATCAAAGTTGAAGCCCATGGAATAAAAGGGGCAGTGGCAGCATGAATACGAAATTGGCTAAGTGACAGGGAACAGAGAGTAGTGGTGAATGGTTGTTTTTTGGATTGGAGAGAGGTGTACAGTGGTGTTCTCCACGGGCCGCTACTGGGACCACTGCTTTTCTTGATATATATTAATGACTTGGACTTGGGTGTACAGGGCACAATTTCAAAATTTGCAGATGACACAAAACTTGGAAGTATAGTGAACAGTGAGGAGGATAGTGATAGACTTCAAGAGGACATAGACAGGCTGATGGAATGGGGGGACACGTGGCAGATGAAATTTAACGTAGAGAAGTGTGATGTGATACATTTTGGTAGGAAGACCGAGGAGAGGCAATATAAACCAAAGGGCACAATTCTAAAAGGGGTGTAGGAACAGAGAGATCTGGGGGTATATGTGCACAAATCATTGAAGGTGGCAGGGCAGATTGAGAAAGCAGTTAAAAAAGCATACGGGATCCTGGGCTTTATAAATAGAGGCATAGAGTACAAAAGCAAGGAAGTTATGATGAACCTTTATAAAACACGAGTTCGGCCACAACTGGCATATTGTGTCCAGTTCTGGGTACCGCACTTTAGGAAGGATGTGAAGGCCTTAGAGAGGGTACAGAAGAGATTTACAAGAATGGGATGAAGGACTTCAGTTACGTGGATAGACTGGAGAAGCTGGGATTGTTCTCCTTAGAGCAGAGAAGGTTGAGAGGAGATTTGATAGAGGTATTCAAAATCATGAAGGGTCTAGACAGAGTAGATAGAGAGAAAATGTTCCATTGGTGGAAGGGTCAAGAACCAGAGGACACAGATTTAAGGTGATTGGTAAAAGAACCAAAGGCGACATGAGGAAAAACTTTTTTTTTACACAACGAATGGTTATGATCTGGAATGCACTGCCTGATGGGGTAGTGGAGGCAGATTCAATCGTGGCTTTCAAAAGGGAATTGGATAAGTACTTGAAGGGAAAAAATTTGCAGGGCTACGGGGAAAGGGCGTGGGAGTGAGACTAGCTGGATTGCTCTTGCAGAGAGCCGGCACGGACTCGATGGGCCGAATGGCCTCCTTCCGTGCTGTAACCATTCTATGATTCTAATCTCGACTTTATCGATCTTTAGCGACTTTACACCTTCAGCAGAGACCTATTTGACTGCAACAATTGGAAAGAATGAATATTTGTTCCATTAGCTTACTCTATGAATACGCTTTGGTTCGTTTCTGCTCTTGGCTGTCACAGGGACGTGCATACCATCAAAATAAATGGTGGCAGTAACACATTCTGGTCTTGCCACCCACAGGATGTGAGAGGACAATACTCACCCAACCCTTTATCTGGAATGTGTATTATTGATCCAGTCTGCTGCACAGTAATTCAAGTTCTCTGGAATGTGTAATTTGATCCAGTCATTGTCAGGCAGGCTACAGAATTCAGACAAGGCACAGCACGAACACCACTGATTTCCGAGAATACAATGCTAACACTATCAAGCCCAGGGAACGGACAGCGTTAACACTACTGATTTCAAAGAATGCACAGTGCTAATACCAAATTCAGAGAACGTACAGTGCTGACACTACCGAGTTCAGAGAACGCACAGTACTAACACTCCCGAGTTCAGAGAACGCACAGTACAAACGGTCCCAAGTTCAGAGAACGCACAGTGTTAACACTCCCAAGTTCAGAGAACGCACAGTGCTAACACTCCCAAGTTCAGAGAACGCACAGTGCTAACACGACCGAGTTCAGAGAACGTACAATGCTGACACTACCAAGTTCAGAGAACGCACAGTATTAAAACTACCGAGTTCAGAGAATGCACAGCGCTAACATTACCGAGTTCAGAGAATGTTCACATTGAAACTGCCGATTTCAGAGAACGCACAGCACTAACACTACCGAGTTCAGAGAATGTACAGTGCTGACACTACCGAGTTCAGAGAACGCACAGCATTAAAACTACCGAGTTCAGAGAACGCACAGCACTAACACTACCGAGTTCAGAGAACGCACAGCACTAACACTACCGAGTTCAGAGAATGTACAGCACTAACACTACCGAGTTTAGAGAACGCACAGCATTAAAACTACCGAGTTCAGAGAACGCACAGCACTAACACTACAGAGTTCAGAGAACGCACAGCGTTGAAACTGCCGATTTCAGAGAATGTACAGTGCTGACACTACCAAGTTCAGAGAACGCACAGCATTAAAACTACCGAGTTCAGAGAACGCACAGCACTAACATTACCGAGTTCAGAGAACGCACAGCGTTAACACTACTGAGTTCAGAGAACGCACAGCACTAACACTACTGAGTTCAGAGAATGTACAGCACTAACACTACCGAGTTCAGAGAACGCACAGCGCTAACACTACCGAGTTCAGAGAATGTACAGCACTAACACTACCGAGTTCAGAGAATGTACAGCACTAACACTACCGAGTTCAGAGAACACACAGCGCTAACACTACCGAGTTCAGAGAACGCACAGCGCTAACACTACCGAGTTCAGAGAATGTACAGCACTAACACTACCGAGTTCAGAGAATGTACAGCACTAACACTACCGAGTTCAGAGAACGCACAGCACTAACACTACTGAGTTCAGAGAATGTACAGCACTAACACTACCGAGTTCAGAGAACGCACAGCGCTAACACTACCGAGTTCAGAGAATGTACAGCACTAACACTACCGAGTTCAGAGAATGTACAGCACTAACACTACCGAGTTCAGAGAACGCACAGCGTTAACACTACCGAGTTCAGAGAATGCACAGCGCTAACACTACCGAGTTCAGAGAACGCACAGCGCTAACACTACCGAGTTCAGAGAACGCACAGCGTTAAAACTACCGAGTTCAGAGAACGCACAGCACTAACACTACAGAGTTCAGAGAACGCACAGCGTTGAAACTGCCGTTTCAGAGAATGTACAGTGCTGACACTACCAAGTTCAGAGAACGCACAGCGCTAACATTACCGAGTTCAGAGAACACAGTATTAAAACTACCGAGTTCAGAGAACACACAGCGCTAACACTACCGAGTTCAGAGAATGTTCACATTGAAACAGCCGATTTCAGAGAATGTACAGTGCTAACACTACCAAGCTCAGAGAACGCACAGTGCTGACACTACCAAGCTCAGAGAACGCACAGTGCTGACACTACCAAGCTCAGAGAACGCACAGTGCTGACACTACCAAGCTCAGAGAACGTACAGTGCTGACACTACCAAGCTCAGAGAACGCACAGTGCTGACACTACCGAGTTCAGAGAACGCACAGCACTAACACTACCGAGTTCAGAGAATGTACAGTGCTGACACTACCGAGTTCAGAGAACGCACAGCGTTAAAACTACCGAGTTCAGAGAACGCACAGCACTAACACTACCGAGTTCAGAGAATGTACAGCACTAACACTACCGAGTTCAGAGAACGCACAGCGCTAACACTACCGAGTTCAGAGAATGTACAGCACTAACACTACCGAGTTCAGAGAATGTACAGCACTAACACTACCGAGTTCAGAGAACGCACAGCGTTAACACTACCGAGTTCAGAGAATGCACAGCGCTAACACTACCGAGTTCAGAGAACGCACAGCGCTAACACTACCGAGTTCAGAGAACGCACAGCGTTAAAACTACCGAGTTCAGAGAACGCACAGCACTAACACTACAGAGTTCAGAGAACGCACAGCGTTGAAACTGCCGTTTCAGAGAATGTACAGTGCTGACACTACCAAGTTCAGAGAACGCACAGCGCTAACATTACCGAGTTCAGAGAACACAGTATTAAAACTACCGAGTTCAGAGAACACACAGCGCTAACACTACCGAGTTCAGAGAATGTTCACATTGAAACAGCCGATTTCAGAGAATGTACAGTGCTAACACTACCAAGCTCAGAGAACGCACAGTGCTGACACTACCAAGCTCAGAGAACGCACAGTGCTGACACTACCAAGCTCAGAGAACGCACAGTGCTGACACTACCAAGCTCAGAGAACGTACAGTGCTGACACTACCAAGCTCAGAGAACGCACAGTGCTGACACTACCGAGTTCAGAGAACGCACAGCACTAACACTACCGAGTTCAGAGAATGTACAGTGCTGACACTACCGAGTTCAGAGAACGCACAGCGTTAAAACTACCGAGTTCAGAGAACGCACAGCACTAACACTACCGAGTTCAGAGAATGTACAGCACTAACACTACCGAGTTCAGAGAACTCACAGCGCTGACACTACTGAGTTCAGAGAATGTACAGTGCTAACACTACTGAGTTCAGAGAACGCACAGCGCTAACACTACCGAGTTCAGAGAACGCACAGCGCTAACACTACCGAGTTCAGAGAACGCACAGCGCTAACATTACCGAGTTCAGCGAACGCACAGCGCTAACACTACCGAGTTCAGCGAACGCACAGCGCCAACACTACCGAATTCAGCGAACGCACAGCGCTAACATTACCGAGTTCAGCGAACGCACAGCGCTAACATTACCGAGTTCAGCGAACGCACAGCGCTAACATTACCGAGTTCAGCGAACGCACAGCGCTAACATTACCGAGTTCAGAGAACGCACAGCGCTAACATTACCGAGTTCAGAGAACGCACAGCGCTAACATTACCGAGTTCAGCGAACGCACAGCGCTAACATTACCGAGTTCAGCGAACGCACAGCGCTAACATTACCGAGTTCAGCGAACGCACAGCGCTAACATTACCGAGTTCTGAGAATGCACTTATCACTGGACCCGCTTGGGCCCCCTTGCAATTACACGGGTCGCAGACTCCTAAAATTGTCCCTGCACTTAATTTTCCCACATTACAACAGTGATTACACTTCAAAAGCACTTAGTTGGCTGTAAAGTGCTTTGGGAGGTCCTGAGGTTGTGAAAGGCTCCAAATAAATGCAAGTCCCTCTCTTTTTTTTTAATGTCTTAGGTCGTGGAGTGATTATTATTGATGTTAACAGTGAACATTTTAATGAATTGTCATCAGCAAAGCAAACAATGGATTTCCAGCCATTTCCCACACGGTCTCTTGTGTAATTTAGGACTTGACAATAAGAGGCAGCCCAGCTAAGGTACTGCATTGTGCTCAGGACCAAGTCTGCTCAGGAGATTCACGTGCCAAAACAACCAGAGGCACATCGAACATCAGAAATAGGAGCAGGAGTAGGCCACATGGCCCCTCGAGCCTGCTCCACCATTCAATAAGATCATGATGTGGAGATGCCGGTGATGGACTGGGGTTGACAATTGTAAACAATTTTACAACACCAAGTTATGGTCCAGCAATTTTATTTTAAATTCACAAGCTTTCGGAGGCTACCTCCTTCCTTCCACATCGTTCACCTGAGGAAGGAGGTAGCCTCCGAAAGCTTGTGAATTTAAAATAAAATTGCTGGACTATAACTTGGTGTTGTAAAATTGTTTACAATAAGATCATGGCTGATCTTCGACCTCAACTCCACTTTTCTGCCCTATCCCCATATATCTTGATTCCCTTAATGTGCAAAAATCTATCGATCTCAGTCTTGAATATACTCAATGACTGAGCATCCACAGCCCTCTGGAGTAGAGAATTCCAAATTTTCACAACCCTCTGAGTGAAGCAATTTTTCCTCATCTCGGACCTCAATGACCTTTTATCTTGAGACTATGACCCTTGGATCTAGACTCTCCAGCCAGAGGAAACATCCTCTCAGCATCTACCCTGTAAAGCCCTCTTAGAATTTTGTACGTTTCAATGAGATCATCTCTCATTCTTCTAAACTCCAGAGAATATAGGCCCATTCTACTCAATCGCTCTTCAGAGGACAACTCTCTCATCCCAGGAATCAATCTAGTGAACCTTCGTTGCACTCCCTCTAAGGCAGTATACATTCTTCCTTAGGTAAGGAGACCAAAACTGTACACAGGACCCCAGGTATGGTCTCACCAGAGCCCTATATAATTGCAGCAAGACCTCCTTACTCTTATACTCCAACCTTGCAATAAAGGCTAACATACCAATTGTCTTCCTAACTGCTTGCTGTACCTGCATGTTAACTTTCTGTGATTCGTGCACAAGGACACCCAAATCCCTCTGAATACCAACATTTCGTAGTCTCTCACCTTTTAAAAAATATTCTGCTTTTCTATTCTTCCTACCAAAGTGGATAATTTCACATTTCCTCACATTATACTCCATCTGCCACCTTCTTGCCCACTCATTTAATCTGTCCATATCCCTTTGCAGCCTCTTTGCGTCCTCCTCACAGCTTACTTTCCCACCTAGCTTTGTATCATTAGCAAACTTGGATACATTATACTCGGTCCCCTCATCTAAGCCATTGATATATATTGTAAACAGCTGAGGCCCAAGCACTGATTTGCGGCAACCCACTTGTTAAAACCTGCCAACCTGAAAATGACCTGTTTATTCCTACTCTCTGTTTTCTGTCCGTTAACCAATTCTCCATCCATGCTAATATATTATCCCCAATCCCATGAGTGCTAATCTTATGTAATAACCTCTTGTGTGGCACCTTATCGAATGCCTTTTGAAAATCCAAAATACCACATCCACTGGTTCCCCCTTATCTACCCTGCTAGTTACATCCTCAAAAAACTCTTAACAGATTTGTCAAACACAAATTCCCTTGCATAAAACCATGTTGATTCGACCTAATCATATTATGATTTCTAAGTGCCCTGTTAATACGTCCTTAATAATAGATTCGACCATTTTCCCTGCTACTGATATCAGGCTAACTGACCTATAGTTCCCTGTTTTCTCTCCCTCCTTTCTCGAATAGCAGGGTTACATTTGCTGCCTTCCAATCCACGGGGATCGTTCTAGAATCTAGGGAATTCTGGAAGATCAAATCCAATGCATCCACTATCTCTGCAGCCATCTCTTTTAAAACCCTAGGATGTAGGCCATCAGGTCCAGGGGATTGTCAGTTTATAGTCCCATTAATTTCTCCAGTACTTTTTCTTTACAAATCTTAATTACTTTAAGTTCCTCACTCTCGTTAGACCCTTGATTCCCTACTATTTACGGTTTGTTTTTTGTGTCTTCTACTGTGAACAGATACAAAATATTTGTTTAACATCTCTGCCATTTCCTTATTCCCCATTATAATTTCTCCTGTCTTTGCCTCTAAGGCACCCACGTTTACTTTCGCTAATCTCTTTGTTTTTGCGTACCTGTAGAAGCTCTTACAATCAGTTTTTATATTTCTTGCTAGTTTACACTCATATTCAATTTTCTCCCTCTTTATCAATTTCTTGGTCATCCTTTGCTGATTTCTAAAACCCTCCCAATCCTCAGGCCTACTACTCTTTTTGGATGTGATGTGGAGATGCCGGTGATGGACTGGGGTTGACAATTGTAAACAATTTTACAACACCAAGTTATAGTCCAATGATTTTATTTGAAATTCACAAGCTTTTGGAGGCTTCCTCCTTCCTCAGGTGAATGTTGTGGAACATTTCCACAACATTCACCTGAGGAAGGAGGAAGCCTCCGCAAGCTTGTGAAGTTCAAATAAAATTGTTGGACTATAACTTGGTGTTGTAAAATTGTTTACAACTCTTTTTGGAAACACTGTAGGCCTCTTCTTTTAATCTAATACTATCCTTAACTTCTCTAGTTAGTCACAGTTGGATCACTTTTCCCATGGGGTTTTTATTCCTCAAGGGAATGTATATTCGTTGGAAATTGGGAATTATTTCTTATAAATGTTCGCCATTGCTTATCTACCGTCATATCTTTTAACCTAATTTCCCAATCTACCTCAGCCAACTCACCCCTCATACCCACATAATTGGTCTTGTTTAAATTTAAGATCCCAGTTTCCAACTTAACTCCATCACTCTCAAACTCAATATGAAATTCAGTATCAATATTGACCGCCCCCTTTCACTGGGTCCGTGCTGTTTTTATACCTGTTCTGGGGTCCGCCAATCACCCTGTACTGTTGTCCCTATCCAATCGCGCATTTCATTCAACTTTTTAATCCTCGTTCGGGGGAATCGACTTCTACCCCGGCCTCTGAATATCATGGGTTGGGAGCCTTACGGCTTTGATATTGATTTATTTATACAGGTTCAGGGGCGGAGTGTTTCGGGCCTCGGGTTTGGGGGCGGGTTAGACACCCGGGACCCTGAATACTTCCAGTCACCGACATCGCCGCAGCGCCTGTTACATGTCCGAAATGCCGGTTCAGAGGCCTCGGACCCTGAATATTGCCTCGCTCTGATATCAGCGCATAGCGAATGTCGCTTTATGCATGTTCAGGGGTTGGAGCGAGGCTTGGCGGTGGGGGAAAAGAGCGAGAGAGGGGGCCCGGGACTCTGAATATCAATGTTCTCTTGCATTGCCGCAGCGCCGGTGACAATCGCCGATGCCTGTTCGGGGGGGGGGTTGGAGCAAGCCGCGGCAGTGAGGGCGCCCGGGACTCTGAATATCAATGTTCTCTTGCATTGCCGCAGCGCCTGTGACATTCGCCGATGCCTGTTCGGGGGCGGCGATTCCCGCCACAGCGCTTCCTGCCCTGGTGCATGGCGGTCGCACGGAGGAATTGTTGGAAAAAAAGGTTAGTAAAATTTTTTTTTCCCAGTCTGCGTTGCAGCAGCCGCCGACTCCAAGAGGCGCCGGAATGAAAGGCGGGAGAGACGCGGCGGGGGAAACTCGGCGAGAGGCGGGATGGCGGCCCCCTTCCTCTCGCCCTCTATTTCAAACAACGGGTGTGATCTCGGCCTACCGCAGGCTTTTAGTCCGCCGGTTCCCCCCCCTCTCCCCGTGGTCCTGCGCTAATGGATGAAATCTTCTAAGATGTCCTCTGCCGCCGCCCCACCTCCCTCCGTCTGCCGCAGAGCAAAGTAAACTGCGTCAATGGGGCCGGCAGCGCGGAGGTCTGGGTCAGAAAAAACAGATAAAACACACATACACGGTGCCTTAGGGCTGCTGCAAATCGGAAAATACACACAGAAAGTGCTGGAAATGCACAGCAGGTCGGTCAGCAGCTGTGAAGGGAGCACGTTAATGTTTGGAGGGTGCAGCCTGCACCTGATGTCGGGAGGGGTGGTCTCCAAATGTTAACTGTTTCCTTGCTTCAGATGTTGATGAATCTGCTTGTGTATTTCCAGCACTCTTAATGGTTTTTAATCCCTCCCGGGATGTTGTGCAGCCTCCAGCGCCTGGTACCAGTGGAACAAGAGTTTTAATAGAGGTTATTGTATATCCCATCGAAAACGCATCACATTTTTCAGCCAAAGTGATCTGATTGTTAAGAGATTTGGGCTCTGATCTCTTTAACATTCGAAATAATGTTTATTAATCATCTGTTGATGTTTTTAGGGAGTTCTTTTTATGGTGCCTGGGATACTGCAATGTGTGCCTGTTTTGCTTCATCACAGAATTTGTTTATTTTTCCATTTTTTTCCCCCTCTGCTTTAAACTTTTAGTATTTTGCTCAGTCTTGGTTAGTGTAGGTTTTGTGGCCTGCTGTAATAGGCTGGAATTTGAAAATGTCACCTTTTTAAAAATAATGAAAATTCCAGTCAATGTGCCTGTGTCCAAATTGTGAAGTTTTATTTGCAATAATTAAAGTTGCAATACCCACACTTTTTTGCATTGTCCACCTCTTTATAGATTTGAACTACTTAAAAATTTATATATACAAAAAAAATCATTCTGTAGTTGTTCCGACAGCACAATTTAACTTTGCGTCCTGCTGCTGATTACCCAGTGATCTCAACATTTGGGAATTATTAAAGAGTAACATTTCTAATCACTAAGAATGATGCAGATTGCAAATCACATTTAAAAATGGAACTGTTTGTTTTTAAGAGTAATTAGCATCTAAATAGGTCATATTTCTAAACCAAATTGATTGCCATTCCCAATGAGTGAGACTTGGCAACGTAGTTGTTACTCCTGACCTTTAATATGCAGTTTGTAGAAACTGGGGATGTAGGTCAGGAGTGTTTACGCAAACCAAAAGTATAAATATCTTTGCTGCAAAACTTAAATATCATAAAAGAAATGTGCAACAGCTAGATCATATTAGAATCTGTTTGTTCAGTGGGGGAGGGGAAGGATTCAATCCGATAAAAACACTCAAATTAGTACCTTCAGTGATGATTTCTCCAAATTTAGGAAAATATACAAAACCAGCTAAATTTACGTTTAAAACAAAGAAAAAGTACAACTTGCACTTATAGCATCTTTAGCATGTCAGAACAAACCAAGACATTTGTTATATTTTTGGTTTTTTGCAATGGATATTTTCACCAATATGTAGAGATTAACACAGACCAATTACATTCCAATTGCAGCACTAAAAAAAATCTATTGCTCAAAAGCACCTTTTTTGTATATAATATTTCATGTTTTAACTTTTATGTGGCAATATTCAGAGGAGGACTAAAAAATGCAGATCTTTTAAAATCCCTGATCCGATCTTCAAAGTCCGCATTGGGACCAACAACAACTTGCATTTATATACTGCCTTTTTCGTAAAGAAATGTTCTGGGGTACTTTATAAATAGGTGTAAAGAAAACACTGTGCCAGGAAAGGAGAGATTAGGAGGTGTGATTGATAGCTTGGATGAAGAGATGGCATTTTAGAGTGGAAAGGCAGAGAAGTTAATCTTAACCCTTTATGACATGTGTTAACCCCCACCACAACACGGTTTCTAGTAATAAGAAATAAAAGTTAAAAATTCAACAGGGGAAAGGTACGTTTTTGTCACAGCGCTTTACAAGTGCGGATGAACACAGAGTAGGAAATGGGAGAGGACCTATGAGCGGTGAGTGAAGGTGTGGTCGAAGAGATAGGGTTTGATGAGACTTTTGAAGTTGGGCAGAGATATACAGATGGGTTTAGGAAGAAAATATCAGAGTGTAAGGGCATGAAAAGGGATGGGGTGAGGGATTGCACAAAGTCAGAAGGGCAGAGTGTTTAAGATGGCACCTCAAACTGGAAGAGATTTTTTTTATTCGTTCATGGGATATGGGCGTCGGTGGCGAGGCCAGCATTTATTGCTTATCCCTATTTGCCCTTGAGAAGGTGGTGGTGAGCCACCTTCTTGAACCGCTGCAGTGTGTGTAGTGAAGGTTCTCCCACAGTGCTGTTAGGAAGGGAGTTCCAGGATTTTGACTCAGCGACGATGAAGGAACAGCGATATATTTCCAAGTCGGGATGGTGTGTGACTTGGAGGGGAATGTGCAGGTGGTGTTGTTCCCATGTGCCTGCTGCTCTTGTCCTTCTAGGTGGTAGAGGAAGGGGGTTTGGGAGGTGCTGTCGAAAAAGCCTTGGTGAGTTGCTGCAGTGCATCCTGTGGATGGTACACACTGCAGCCACAGTGCGCCGGTGGTGGATGGGGTGCCAATCAAGCGGGCTGCTTTGTCCTGGATGGTGTCGAGCTTCTTGAGTGTTGTTGGAGCTGCACTCATCCAGGCAAGTGGAGAGTATTTCATCACACTCCTGACTTGTGCCTTGTAGATGGTGGAAAGGCTTTGGGTCAGGAGGTGAGTCACTCGCCGCAGAATACCCAGCCTCTGACCTGCTCTTGTGGCCACAGTATTTATATGGCTGGTCCAGTTAAGTTTCTGGTCAATGGTGACCCCCAGGATGTTGATGGTGGGGGATTCGGTGATGGTAATGCAGTTGAATGTCAAGGGATGGTGGTTGGACTCTCTCTTGTTAGAGATGGTCATTGCCTGGCACTTGTCTGGCACGAATGTTACTTGCCATTTATGAGCCTAAGCTTGGATGTCGTCCAGGTCTTGCTGCATGCGGGCTGGGACTGCTTCATTATTTGAGGGGTTGCGAATGGAACTGAACACTGTGCAATCATCAGCGAATATCCCCATTTCTGACCTTATGATGGAGGGAAGGCCATTGATGAAGCAGCTGAAGATGGTTGGGCCGAGGACACTGCCCTGAGGAACTCCTGCAGCAATGCCCTGGGGCTGAGATGATTGGCCTCCAACAACCACTACCATCTTCCTTTGTGCTAGGTATGACTCCAGCCACTGGAGAGTTTTCCCCCTGATTCCCATTGACTTCAATTTTCCTAGGGCTCCTTGGTGCCACACTCGGTCAAATACTGCCTTGATGTCAAGGGCAGTCACTCTCACCTCACCTCTGGAATTCAGCTCTTTTGTCCATGTTTGGACCAAGGCTGTAATGAGATCTGGAGCCAAGTGGTCCTGGCGGAACCCAAACTGAGCATCGGTGAGCAGGTTATTGGTGAGTCAGTGCCGCTTGATAGCACTGTCGACGACACCTTCCATCTTTGCTGATGATTGAGAGTAGACTAATGGGGTGGTAATTGGCCAGATTGGATTTGTCCTGCTTTTTGTGGACAGGACATACCTGGGCAATTTTCCACATTGTCGGGTAGATGCCAGTGTTGTAGCTGTACTGGAACAGCTTGGCTAGATTGCAGAAGTATGGTGTAGCAAGGCCATAGAGGGAGGTGTAAATGAGTAGGATTTTGAAATCAGTGGACAGGGACTGAGAGCTAGCGGAGGTTGACGAGGACTTGGTAATAGGTGAGCAGATATCAGCACAGAATGGGGGGGTCTTGCATTTCTGTGTGCATTGGAGTTTGCGTAGGGTGGAGCTCGATAGGCAGACTAGGAGAACATAGAGAAGTAAAGCCTGCAGGCGACGAGGGTGAGGATGACATTCAGTGGCACTGGGGCTAAAGATGGGCAAGTTGGAACTAGGCAGTCTTGGTAACGGACTGCATGTGGGGTTTGAAGCTCAACTCAGGGACAAACAGGACACCAAGGTTGTACATTGAACAAGTAACTGGGAAAGAGGCTGGAATTGGAAGCTAAAGTGTGAAGTTTCTGGCAAAATAAAATGTCAAATCAACTGTTAAAATATCACCATAGTGAAAGTAAATGCTAGGAAAACTTTCAATAAATACACAATCAATGAGTAAACTCCAAGGTTGAGTGTATTGCTGTCAACTAGATACCAACCATACTGGAAGAGCTGGTTGATTTCTTAGCAGTGGAGAATGGCTGCTGATGTCAGATGGTCCATTGAGGTAACTAGTGCAAGGTTACACACAAAGGTCTGCTAAACCAAGAGTGGGGCAGTCAATACAAAACAATATGTTCATGCAGAGAAATCATGGCAGATTTCCGATCTTGTGTGGGCTGCCGAGAGGAGACAAGAAACTGACTTCGGAGGAAAAGGATGAAATAGCAGTGGGGAGGCTATGCATCTCTAAGTGGCTATGTACAGAATTACATTGCCACGTGCCTGGGAGCTGATTGCTTGCCCCATCAAGTATAGAAAGATGGAGAGCACACGAGAGGGAGAAAGTAAGTAAATGGAGGAATGGTGAAGAAAGACACTCTTAACTGTCCAAATGAGTAAATAGGAAGGTTTCAAACTAAAATATACAACAGATGGGTTGTTAACAGTACTTATTTATTTAAGAAAGGACATGATTGCTTTGGAGGCGGTTCAGAGAAGGTTCACTCGACTGATTCCTGGGATGAGGGGGTTATCTTATGAGGAAAGGTTGGACAAGTTGGGCCTGTGTACACTGGAGTTTAGAAGAATGAGAGGTGATCTTATTGAAACATATAAGATCCTGAGTGGATTAGAAGGGGTAGATGCTGAGAGGATGTTTCCCCTTGTGGGAGAGACTAGACCTAGGGGCCAATGTTTAAAAATAAGGGGTCTCCCATTTAAGACAGAGATGCCATATTCCCGCTCTCTCCCCATACCCCTTGATGCCTTTTGTGTCTAGAAATCTATCTAGCTCCTTCTTAAATATATTCAGTGATTTGGCCTCCACAGCCTTCTGTGGTAGAGAATTCCACAGGTTCACCACCCTCTGAGTGAAGAAATTTATCCTCATCTCAGTCCTAAATGTCCTATCTCATATCCTGAGCCTGTGACCCCTCATTCTGGACCCCCTCAGCCAAGGGAAACATCCTCCCTGCATCCGGTCTGACTAACCCTGTCAGAATTTTACATGTTTCAATGAGATCTCCTCTCATTCTTCTAAACTTGAGTGAATACAGGCCTAGTCGACCCAATCTCTCCTCATACGACAGTCCTACCATCCCAGGAATCAGTCTGGTGAACCTTCGCTGCACTCCCTCTATGGCAAGTCTATCCTTTCTTAAGTAAGGAGACCAAAACTGCACACAATACTCCAGGTGTGGTCTCACCAAGGCCCTGTATAACTGCAGTAAGATATCCTTGCTCCTGTACTCAAATCCTCTTGCAATGAAGACCAACATACCATTTGCCTTCCTAACAGCTTGCTGCACCTGCATGTTTACTTTCAGTGACTGGTGTGCAAGGACACCCAGGTCCCTTTGTACATCAACATTCCCCAATCTATCACCATTTAAATAATACTCTGCCTTTCTGTTTTTCCTTCCGAAGTGGATAACTTCACATTTATCCATGTTATACTGCATCTGCCATGTATTTGCCCACTCACTCAACTTGTCTAAATCACCTTGAAGCCTCTTTGCATCCTCCTCACAACTCACAATCCCACCTAGTTTTGTGCCATCAGCAAACTTGGAAATATTACATTTGGTTCCCTCATCCAAATCATTGATATACATTGTGAATAGCTGGAGCCCAAGCACTGATCCCTGCGGTACCCCACTAGTCACTGCCTGCCACCCCGAAAAGGACCCATTTATTCCTACTGTCTGTTTCCTGTCTGTTAACCAATTTTCAATCCATGCCAGTATATTACCACCAATCCCATGTGCTTTAATTTTGCACACTAACCTCTTATATAGGACTTTATCAGAGGCCTTCTGAAAATCCAAATAAACCACATCCACTGGTTCTCCCTTATCTGTTCTAACAGTTACATCCTCAAAAAAAGGTTTGTCAAACACGATAAATCCATGTTGACTTTGTCTAATCCCGTTAATATTTTCCAAGTGTCCTGTTATCACATCCTTTATAGTAGACTCTGGCATTTTCCCTACCACTTATGTTAGGGTAACCGATCTGTAGTTCCCTGTTTCTTCTCTACCTCCTTTTTTAAATAGTGGGGTTACATTTGCCACTTTCCAATCTGCAGGAACTGTTCCATAATCTGAAGAATTTTGGAAGATGACAACTAATGCATCCACTATTTCCATGGCTACCTCTTTTAGTACTCTGGGATGCAGATTATCAGGTCCTGGGGATTTATCGGCTTTCAGTCCCATTAATTTCCCCAGCACTATTTTTTTTTTACTAATACTAATTTCCTTTAATTCCTCCTTTTCACTAGTCCCTTGGTTCCATAGCATTCCTGGGAAGTTATTTGTGTCCTCTTCCGTGAAGACAGAACCAAAGTATTTGTTTAATTGCCCTGCCATTTCCTTGTTCCCCATTATAAATTCTCCCGTTTCTGACTGTAAGGGACCTACATTTGTCTTCACTAATCTTTTTCTTTTTACATACTTGTAGAAGCTTTTACAGTCCACTTTTATGTTCCTTGCAAGTTTATTCTCATACTCTATTTTTCCCTTCTTAATCAATCTCTTTGCCTGCGTATATATTTGGTCTGTAATTTCTTCATGGAAAAGTGGATTAGCTGCCAGATTCTCTCCCTTTCTGTGTGCGTGCACCAAAATGGCCCTGCACTAAGTGTTGTAACGGACTAATCCTTTCCCAGAAAATTGTTAGTTTCTATCGTCAGAACACCTAGTTATTTTTTTTCAGTTGGTGTATCTGATTGCTAAAATAAACCCGTTGCTGCCATTTTTTAAACATGTCACTTATTTTCCTTCAGTAAAACAAATGACAGCAACAAGCTGGAACCTTGAACAAAGTTGTTAGAACCACTTACCATACCAATTTCACAGTAAACCAATTTAGAAACATTTGCAATCTAGAAATCATAATTTTAAGTTGTAAACATTGCACTTGGATACACCATTTGAAGAAGGATCTTCAACACTAGCAGAGAAGCCAAGAGGCTTGCACATCATGGATCAGACCTAGAGTTTAATACACTATCCAACGGTGAGTGATGAGCTGTTACAAAGCAGTAACACACAACAGTAGGCTTGTAGAGAGGCTTTAACAAACTAGAGAAGTGAACTTTGGGTAGTTTATTCAGTCATTAAAACCCTGGGTTAATTTTACAGCCATTGCACTGTGGAACCTAGGAACAGGAGTAGGCCATTCAGCCTCTCGAGCCTGTTCCGACATTTAATTAGATCATGGCTGATCTGTACCTCGACTCCATTTACCTGCTTTTGATCCATATCCATTGATACCCTTACCTAACAAAAACCTGTTGATCTCAATCTTGAAAATTTCAATTGACTCAACATCTACAGCCTTTTGGAGGAAGAGAATTCCACATTTCTACTACCCTTTGTGTGAAAAAGTGCTTCCTGATTTCAATCCTGAATGGCCTGGTTCTGATTTTAAGATTGTGCCCCCTTTTTCTGGATTCCCCACAAACGGCAATTGATACTAGCTCAATTGCTAAATTTAAATGTGAGATAGATAGCTTTTTGGCAACCAAAGGTATTAAGGGATATGGGCCAAAGGCAGGTATATGGAGCTAGATCACAGATCAGCCATGATCTTATCAAATGGCGGAGCAGGCACGAGGGGCTGAATGGCCTACTCCTGTTCCTATGTTACTATGGTTCCTAGAGGAAATAGCTTCTCTGTATCTACTCTGTTGAATCCTTTTATTTTTTAAAACACCTCAATCAGATTACCCCCTCAACCTTCTAAACCCAAGGGAAAAGGAATACAACCCAAGTTTGTGCAACCTGGCCTCATAATTTAACCCTTTAAGCCCCGGTGTAAGGGATATATGGGAAAGAAACTGATAAGAATGAAAAGGGACAAAGAGGTGGAAAACAACAGAATGGGAATGAAAGAATCTGAAGCAGGGCAACAGAAACAAAGAAGATGTAGTGGAGGTGGAAAGATAGAGACAGTTGGGACAAGAGAGGAAGGGAGAGACAGCTATTCAGTAATTAGGATTCAGTAACTGTTTTCTTGGATGTGTTGGGTCTGTGTTGCAATTGGAGGAGATGCACACAAGCAATGGAAATTGGGTTGATAGGAAAATATTCCATCAAAAACAAACCACCAAAATAATAGCCACACGTGTTCATAAATAATAAAAAATATATAAATTAGAATGTGAGAATATATTTCCTTAATACCTGCATCTAGCTTGTTTTGTGCATGGGTGTGATTGTTTCCCTGTGGGACACTATACCTTCAACAACAAAAAACCCTCTAGTAATAATACAGCTCTGTTTTACACTTAATTGGTATGCAGCTGACTGAAGAAGAGCACTTGATCATTGTAATTCTAGCCCAAAGCAAAAAGATCCAGTGTTTCCGATGGTTGAAAGCAAGATGAGAAATATTATAATAAATAAAAGGAAGGTACTGGGAGAAGTTAGTTAAGAGAAAGGAGGACAAAGTGCCAAGACCTGACAGAATCCATCCATGGATCTTGAGAGAAATGAGGAACAACTAGTGGATGCCCTAGAAGTTATATTTCAGCGTTTTATTGACCGTGAACGTGTGCTGGAAGATTGGAGAATGGTCAATATTCAAAAAAGGAGACAAAACCATCTTGGAAAATTAACAAACCTGACGGCGTTCTTTGAGGAAGTTATAGATATGGTGGCTCGGTGAAATGCAGTGGATGTGGATGGACTTTCAGAAAATCTTTGACAAGGTTCTACATTGGAGACTTGGAGGCGATTAAGGACGATGGAATTAGGAGAAGGGCAGCAAACTGGATTGAAAACTGCTTAGAAGGAAGGAAACAGAGTAGGAGCTAAGGGCAAAAGCAAAATACTGAAGATGCTGGAAATTGAAATAAAAACAGAAAATGCTGGAAACTCTCAGCAGGTCAGGCAACATCTGTGGAGAGAGAAACAGAGTTAATGTTTCTGGTCGATGGCCTTTCCTCAGTTTCTCAGAGTGGTTGGGGTGTCCCAGGAGTTTCTGTTCTGCCACCGCTTCTGTTCACTGTGTACATCAATGATTTGAATTTAGGGTTAGAAAATGGTGTCCAAATTTGCAGATGATCCAAAAATAGGAGGCATAATAAATAATTCTGGGGACCGAAGGAAGCTGCAAGGGAATATTGATAAGATGGTGAAATTTACAAAAAACTGGCAGATGAAATTCAATATCAGTAAATGCGAAGTGGCACATTTTGGTAAAAATAAATAATTATACTTTGAGGGAAGGCTGGGTGATGTGGCAGAACAGATGAATTTGGGGTCAGGTTCACAGGTCCTTAAAAGCAGCACCTCAAGTGGATAAGGCCATGAAGAAAGCTACTGGAATACTGGATTTTATAAGAGATATAGAATATAAAACCATAGTAAGATTGATCACATTTGGAGTAGTTTGTGCAATTTTGGGCTCCACACTATAAGAAGGATGTTGAGGCAATAGAAAGAGTACAGCACAGATTCACTAGGATGTTGCCTCGTATGAGAAAATAAAAAGAAATACTTGTAAATTGGAGCTGTTTTTATTAGAACAAAAGATATTAAGGGTGATTTGATAGAGGTGTTTAAAAGTATGAAGGGATGGGGCAGAGTAAATAGAAACGGGCTGTTTCCAGTGAATAAAGGGTTTAGAATGAGGGGACATAGATATGAGATTAAATGTAAGATCTAGGACAGAGCAGGGGTAATATCTTTGCACAGAGGATTGTGAGGCTGTGGAATGCACTATAGGAGTTGATGATTGAACCAGAGATTGTCAACAGTTAAGAATAGGTTAGATAGGTGGTTAAAGGGATATGGGAACAGAGCAGGCTCATGGAATTAGGACTGCTGCTCACATGGAGGATAAACACCAACACAGACTGGTTGGGCCGAATGGGCTGCTTCCATGTTGTAGTTCTTTGTGAGACAAGTGGAACTATAATGGAGCATGCCAGTGAGTTCCACAAAGTTTGCTCTGATGTGAGTGAATTGCTTGGATGTGTCTCTGGAACTCTATGGAGCATTCCTTCAACTGCTGAATTTTTCCAATGATTGATTGTGTTTCAGACCTGTTGATGTGGAACACGTAGAGTCATTGATTTACATTAAAAGTATTCACTGCTGCCTGTTCCTCAAACTAATGCGAAACTCTTGCAAAGTGGGGAGGAGAAGAATCAAGTCACACATAGTATAAAACTCTTATGGTCATTTCTGATCCTTACCGCTGTGCCTATTTTCATTAGAAAGTGTTAGAAGACCATATTTTATTTGGTTGTTAGGAAGAGGCAGTCATTATTTTTGATACAATTTTTGATACAACATTGTGATCAAATGATGCAAAGTTGCATTTTATGCCCCCTTAAAGAAAGGGTGTATAGTTGAAATTGTAGATTGTATAATAAATTGTGCAAAATAATAAACGACTCAATCATAATGTGACATACTGTGTTCGGAATTGTCACCTGTTAATTCGTATTCGGGTAGATGTGAGTTGTATTGCATTGTTAGCAATTTTAAGTGAGAACAATCATGACGTTAACAAAAAGGTGAATCTTGCATGTTTTTAAAATTTTATTTCATAAGAATTGTTGAAATTGAAAAACTTTTGTCTGTTTCACATTCAGTTGCTAAATACCCGTTACGTTAGTGAGACTGGAGTGCTTTGTACAACAATTTATATTTGCTCACCTCTGCTTTTCACACAGCCTCTATCCAATACCTTCTTTGTCTCTTTTTTTTACTTTACAGGGGCCAGACAATAACACACAAATTGTTTTTTGGGAGTTTTGAATGCAATAGAAAATGTTTCTGATAATTGGCTCATTTTACTCATTCAAAATATGGAAGTTTAAAAACATTTTTTTAAAAAATCCTTTAAATCATTGAGTTTAATGGGAGTCTGGCAGCCAGAGTTTCAGCACAGAAGCCTGTTAAGACAGTGATGTTTCATGTAAATACCCTTGTGGCATTGGAGCACAGTTACCAAAATTAGCAGTACGGAGAAATATATTTTTCACCCAGTGGTTCACTATAGCATTACTTTCAAATAAATCTACTGGGTGCATTGTTAATGTAAACAATCCCCTGTTTCATTATCACTCTGATCTTTTCAATACCCATTCAGTTGGAAGGGTTAAACCATGTGATTTTTCCAGAACAATGCTTCTTTCTGAATATTCAGATTTAACGCTATTGGAAAGTTGGTGGTGAATTTTAATAGTGTACAAATCATTTACTTTTGCTTATAGTAAGGATTGGTGTTCCCCCAAAATGACAAAAGGCATCGACGGCATCAATTGATTCTCTGGCCTCGGAATTATTGAAATGTTCTATTTGAATATTCAGCATTCCTTTTAAATAATACCCTATTTCTAGGGGACTAACATCTTATTTCAAAATCCATTTAAAACTGTGCCTTGTGCATTGATCAGTATTCAACAGTATTCCGTTTTAATCAGTGTTCAGGGTGACAAACACAGTTAGTGTGACTCCCAACAGAATACCATGCTGTATGCTGGAGGCATAGAAGTAATTTGCAAAATCTCATTTGTCCTTGGAAACAGGAACAGGTACTAGGAGACACTTTTATCCCAATTAAATTCTACCTCATCCAAGTTACAACTGAAGTCACATCCGATGCATAGAACAATTTAATAACAGACGGAATGGTCGCATTCTCAAGCCACAAGCAAGCCGATCTCTACTACAGTACTCTTGATTACATTTATGGTGCAATCTTCAGGTAGCTGTTTAATTTGTTGTTTATGATCATTCACATAATTTTGCAAACTACTTTTAAAAATGTCTTTTACGCAGAGGGTAGTTAGAATGTAGAACTCTGCCACAAGCTGTTGTTGAAGCAGAGACCGTAGATTATTTTAAAAGGGAATTAGATAGCTGCCTAAAAAAGATAAATGTTAAAGGTTATGGGGTGTGGGATTAGACAAGATGGCTCTTGGAGGAAAACACCAATGCAGACCTGATTGACCAAATGGCCTGTTCCTGTACTGTAATATTCTTGTAAACAATTTTACAACACCAAGTTATAGTCCAGCAATTTTATTTTAAATTCACAAGCTTTCGGAGGCTTCCTCCTTCGTCAGGTGAACGATGTGAAAAATCGTTTTCACATCGTTCACCTGACGAAGGAGGAAGCCTCCGAAAGCTTGTGAATTTAAAATAAAATTGCTGGACTATAACTTGGTGTTGTAAAATTGTTTACAATTGTCAACCCCAGTCCATCACCGGCATCTCCACATCATGTAATATTCTTAGTCTATAAGGAAAAGCAACAGTTGGGAAAGGGACCACCCATTAAAAGTCAATAGGGAGAACAGTTAGCCTAATGTTGTCCCTATTTGGTGAGTAGGCAGATGATTGTTTCTTGAGTACCAGTGACTTATAGAATTTTATAAAGGCAGTTATTATATGCCTATTAAATCATATTTTCAAAATTATTGGAAATAATTTATATTTAAAAAAGAATTATTTCCCTTTTGTGGTATTCATGTGTACTGGGCTCTGGTTTACAAAACAAGTGAGTAATCAGCGATCTCAGTGGTCTCCACCAGTGATGTTTTGTGGCTAGTTGGTAGGAATATGAAAATGTGATCTGGTGTTGGAATCTCTGGGAATTCCCTTTCTCTTGTTGGCTTAACTCCTTATCCATGCTCAGTGTTTTCTCCGTCCATTGAGCCGTGATCTATAAATCGCTATCTGAAGGACGCCTCAGTGTGATTGTCAGCTGAGGCTTCCTGGATTCAAACTCTGGTCTTCTCTCTGTTCCAACTGGATTGTCTGGAAATACATTTATCGATGCTTTTTTGAATGACACCAATACAATAATAAAATATTGCCCAATAACAAATAATGAGGTGTTATGAAAATTTATTCTGGAAATGGGTGCTGCACACAGATTTGTTCTGGAAGCAACTAACTTTGTTAATTTGTTTGGATTTAAATTTCATTTTTATTTCTATGTACACATGTTGCATGTATATGAATGTTAAAATGTTGGGGTTGGAGGGTGGAAGAGGGAGTCCCTCATTGATTTTACTGAAATTTATAGTTAGGAAAAATTAATTTAAACAAGTTTTTTGGGGAAAAGACCTTGTTGATCAGGGAGGTAAAGGCAAACCATTTGATTTCTGTGGTTTAATCCGGTTGGGCTCTCAGTTTAAACATGGCCATAAAAAGTGAACGATCATTTTTCTCTTTCGGCTTTATACATGTTTAAATAGTTGCATTTTAATGTATTGGAGTTAAAATATCTGTGTAAAAATGCAAAGCTGTATTTTTGGTGAAATTCTTGAACTGTAGTGTCTGTTAGTGCAGATAGCACCTCAAGACAGATGATCAAAACCTGGCCTGTGCAAGCCGGGGATAAGTATCAAAAACTATTCCAGTCGCAACATGTACGTGCTTCACCTGAGCAGGCAGACAGCTGGTTTTTTGATCCTGGCGCAGTTGAAACTTCAGTGGCCCGTAGCTTTAAACAATAGATTCTGTTTGTAGTTCCTTATAGGTTTGTGTATGAGTAATTTGAGACATGACATGTAAGTGCAGCGTGCTTGGGAGGAACAGGTGACTTTGGAACTATGGTTTCCGAAGCTGTATACTACAGGTTTTCCTTGTCTGCGTCTGTTGTAGAAAAATTGATAGAGATTGATTGCTATGATTAGTCAACAACTCCATTATCGTTGTATCATGCGACTACCAGGATGGTAGAAGGCAAAAAAGATGGACTTTGGTCTTTTATCGTCTAGCAATTCCTATTTTGCTCCTGGCCTGAGAAGCTTATCTTTGGAAAAAATGACATTCCAAGGGCATTCTTTGTTCAAGATGTTTTATTATTTTCTGACCAAGATCAAGAATTGTAAGTGTGCAGTTTGATATACTTAGGGGACTGATCTAGAGGGAACTATGGGTGAAGAACGAAGGGTGGTCCTGAACGTACACAAGCTAGACGTTATAGCTCACAACTCCATTAGAATATCCTCAAAACAGTTCAGTCAGAAACAAATCAAAAGCAAAATACTGCGGAGGCTGGAAATCTGAAATAAAAATAGAAAATGCTGGAAATACTCAGCAAGTTAGGCAGCATCTGTGGAGAAAGAAACAGAGTTAACGATGATCTTTCGTCAGAACTGGAAGAAGTTGAAGATTAAACAGTTTTTAATCAAGTACTGAGCCAGAGAAAGGTGGGGAGGAAAGAACAAAAGGGATAGTCTCTGATAGGGTGGAGGGCAGGAGTGATTAAATGATAAAAGGAGTGATGGTGCAAGGCAAGGAGGGTGGAAATGGGACAAGTAAAGAAACAAAAGATGGGTCTAGAGGAGCTGTAAATGGCAACATCAGAACCATTACCAGAACCTGCTGTCCGAAAAAATGGGAGCAGTGGCTTTGATCTGAGGTTATTGAATCAACGTTGAGTCCAGAAGGTTGTAAAATGCCTAATGGAAAGATGAGGTGCTGTTCCTTGAGCTTCCGTTGAGCTTCATTGGAACAGCGTAAGAGGCCGAGGACAGAGAGATCAGAGTGGGAGTGGGACGGAGAATTAAAATGGCAAGTGACCGGCAAGTCAGCGTCACGCTAGCGGACGAGCGGAGGTGTGCAGCAAAGCGATCACCCAATCTGCGTTTGCTGTCCCCAATGTAGAGGAGACCGCATCGTGAGCAACGAAAACAGTATACTAAATTGAATGACCTTCCCTTTTGTTTTTTTCTTCCCTTCCCTTCCTCTCCTCCTTTCCCTGGCTCTGTACTTGCTTAAAAACTGTTTAATCTTCAACTTTTCCAGTTCCGACGAAGGTCATTGACCTGAAACGTTAACTCTGTTTCTTTCTCCACAGATGCTGCCTCACTTGCTGAGTATTTCCAGCATTTTCTGTTTTTATTTCAGTCAGCAACAAGTCCTGTGCTAGGATAGGAGACAGATTAAAGTGGAAGGTAATTGCAGAATGGGAGAGTATATGGTAGTCTCCAGCAGGACCTGTCACAAAGTAGAGGCTAGAGAAATGATTTAGAAATAAGTGGTCAGTTGCAATGTGGCACATGTATTATTTCTTTTTTTTGCTGCTAGTCAGAAGTCTGTGATTTGTTCAGTTGTGTTGTTTGTGGAATTTACAGTATTTTTCATTGGAAGGATTCAGTCTAAGCACCAGCTGATGAGGGGAGAAGGCAGGATTCAGCAAGACCAGATGTGAGATGAATCAGGGAGGCCACCGGGTGAGATTGCAGACCTGGAAACTAGATTTTGTTATTGATGAAGGCGGCAGTATTGGAGAGAGAGTGTGATTTGGAAGTGCTGTATTGGACTTGAAGCTGGATATGTGTAATTTTGCTCAGAATTGGGAAACTGACTGGACTTACTTCAGGACCTGTTCTTACTTTTTAAGAGGATATAGTGTTAGCTGAATTTCTCAGAGATTTTCTAGCTGGACCCTTTTCTATTTTCTTATTTCCTCTTTTCTCCTCATCTCTCCTGAAGGTGTTGACTCATGCTGGGATATGGTTCCATGAGCTACTCCAGTAGATTGCCTTAATGACCAGCCTTCATGTGATACCTGGACATGAGGGGGTTTGCAACACAGGCGAGCCCAATCTTGTCTTCACCTGGCATCCACACACACACACTTTCCAGCAGGAGTCATTGGATATCAGTCAACAATAGAAATTTTGGCCAACATTCCCCTCCTTAGCCTGGGGACAAAAAAAGGCCAGTTGTACTGTCCCCACTGTTATCCTGGGTTAGATCAGTTTTTTTCCAGTACAGATTGAGGATTGAATCCTGGACCTTCCTGGGCTGTGAGGCTCAGCATCACACAAGGTGGTGCATTTACTCGCAAATCCAGTAACACTGACACCTTTCATTCTTGTGATTGCTGGCTGGGGCAGGGAAATTCCAGTCTTCACAGGCCTTTCAAAAAAATTACAGCTCACAAACTATGATGCCGAAGCAAGCACTAATAAAGGTATCACTTTATTACTGTAATAACCGAATGTGACTAAATTAAACATTTTTTTAAAAATTGAAATGCTTTACTTCTGTTTACCCCGACATCTCTCTTCCATTTTTATTATGTAAGTTTAGTTTTACTTTTGTTTTCTAATTAATAGAAACTTTTCAAGTTATTTGTTTCCTTAGAGTTTTTAAAATCTTTTATCATAGAATCATAGAAAGGTTACAGCACGGAAGGAGGCCATTCGGCCCATCGAGTCTGCGCCGGCTTTATGCATGAGCAATCCAGCTAGTCCCACTCCTCCGTCCTACCCCCATAGCTCTGCACATTTTTTCGTTTCAAGTACTTATCCGGTTCCCTTCTGAAGGCCATGATTGAATCTGCCTCCACCACTCCCTCGGGCAGTGCATTCCAAATCCCAACCACTTGCTGCGTAAAAATTTTTTTCCTCATGTCACCTTTGGTTCTTTTGACAATCACCTTAAATCTATGCCTTCTGGTTCTTGACCCTTCCGTCAATGTGAACAGTTTATCTCCATCTACTCTGCCTAGACCCTTCAAGATTTTGAATACCTCTATCAAATCTCCTCTCAACCTTCTCTGTTCCAAGGAGAACAATCCCAGCTTCTCCAGTCTATCCACGAAATTTAAGTCCCTCATCCCTGGAATCATTCTAGTAAATCTCCTCTGCATCCTCTCGAAGGCCTTCACATCCTTCCTGAAGTGCGGTGCCCAGAACCAGACATAATACTCCAGTTGTGGTCGAACCAGTGTTTTATAAAGGTTCATCATGACTTCCTTGCTTTTGGACTCTATTTATAAAGCCCGGGAACAGCATAAGAGGTCGAGGACAGAGAGATCAGAGTGGGAGTGGGACCCCGTATGCTTTTTTATCCACTTTCTCAACCTGAGTTGCCACCTTCAATGCACATATACCCCCAGTTCCGTATGTTCCTCTACTCTTTTCGAATTGTGCCCTCCAGTTTATATTGCCTCACCTCATTTTTCCTACCGAAATGCATCACCTAGCATTTTTGCGTGTTAAACTTCATCTGCCACGTGTCCGCCCATGCCACCAGAGTGTCTGTATCTTCCTGAAGTCTATTGCTATCCTCCTCACTGTTCACGATCCTTCCAAGTTTTGTGTCATCTGCAGATTTTGAAATTGTGCCCTGTACTCCCAAGTCCAAGTCATTAATATATATCAAGAAAAGCAGTGGTCCCAGCACCGACCCCTGGGGATCACCACTGCATACCTCCCTCCAGTCCGAAAAACAACCGTTCACCACTACTCTCTGTTTCCTGTCATTTAGCCAATTCTGTATCCATGTTGCTATTGCCCCCTTTATTCCATGGGCCATAATCTTAATAGCAAGCCTAATATGTGGCACTTTATCAAATGCTTTTGAAAATCCATCTCCACATCAACTGCATTGCCCTCATCTACCCTCTCTGTTACCTCATCAAAAAACTCTATCAAGTTGGTTAAACGCGATTTGCTTTTAACAAATCCGTGCTGGCTTTCCCTAATCAATCCACACTCATCCAAGTGACTGTTAATTCTGTCCTGGATTATCGTTTCCAAAAGTTTCCCCACCACTGAGGTTAAACTGACTGGCATTTGTTGCTGGATTCATCTTTACACCCTTTATCTTTACACCCATTTTTGAACATTTATTTAATGCTTCCTGGGCCCTACTGGCTATTTTGAAAAGGAAAAAAATTAGCCTCTGTTTAACTGAAGACAGGTTCTGAAGGTTTGTTTTTCAGTCATTTGAAACCTAGAACTCTGCAGATGGGCATTATCTAATCATAAGCATGACCAAATCAATCCTTTATGTGATTGTCTAACATTAAATGGAGACTTACTGTTGCAAGATGAGTTATCTCGTCCGCAAAGCTGGCAGACAGTTATGTCTGGGCAGGATCATTTGTCTGAGGCACAAGAAGATTTAATAGGTTTAATAATCTCTCAATATTTATAATGTACTCTTTCATAGATTTGAGAACTCCTTGTGTGTTCACTTCAATTATCACTTGTGCCACATCTAGACAATTTTTGTGCTTAATGTTTTCAAACTGGGCTTTGTATTTTTTTTATTTGTTTGCTACTAAAACAACAAGGTGAACTTGGAGGTACATTGTCTTTGCCTAGGACCTTCAATAGTTAAAACATAATTAGTAGCAGTTTTAGATTTACTGTGCTCTTTGAAATAATGGGTTTCGATGTTTAAAATGTGCAGGGGCATTTTATTTGCACGGAATTTAACTCTTCGATTAGATTTTTTCCCTTTGCGAGATGAACATGTTATATTATTTATTGTTACTGAGATAATATTTTTTAAAATAACAAAACAGTGAACACTGTATGTAAGGAATGTTCAATATATGAGGAAAATAGAAGATCCACAGCTCAAATTGCTCCTTGGTATTGTTCAGAGACATTACTAGTACATCTGTATTTTCACTTTCTGTGTACCATATAATATATTACTGATGTATGTTCTAGCTGAGTATAAAGTATAATTAGGAACAATGAGGCAAAAATACATAATTGACATGATTTTAATAATATAGTACTGTGTTTTACAAGTTCTTTGAGGCAGAATTTTTCTTTTTGAATGTTAACAGAAGTTTGCCCACTTTGGAATTTGTATAGCCTAGAAATGACTGTGATATTAGCGTATTCCTTTTCTACTGTTAAGAAAGGTGTTAAAACAAATGGGTTGATACCTACATTAAAATAACTGATGAGTGTTATATGACCGTATTAAGCAAATATCACAAACAGTAATTTCTATGCTAATATATGTTAAGGTTTGAAAGATTTATATAGTGTCTGTCATCACACACACATAACATCAATCCTGTTGTTGCTATTTGCCTTCTGTTTCCACATCAGTAATTTAGGTTAGCTCTTGTCAGTTTTCCCTCAAACTACAGTAATATTCTTACTATTAGCAATACTCGATGATAACTGATAAGAGTACTTACACAGACTTCAACTAGGTAATCAGTTGCAAATTAGGACAAAATATTGTTACAGGTGTTGTACTCTGGAAAATGTTTATGTGTATGTATATATATATATATATTATTGAATACTAATTGTAAGTTGTTAAAGGGCATTGAGTGTGGATTCTGTTACAGCACTGTTCTTGTCTGGGGATGGGAGAGGGGAGGATTCATAACTTCACACACTCCAGCCAGACTAACAGGATGAAGGATGTGAAAGGCTCATATTGAAACACACTTCAAAGTTTTAATCCAGTTATTAGTCAATATAAATCAACAATACAGACTTAAGTTGATTTAGCTGCTGAAATATGTCAAGTGTAATCAACCTGGTGTTACAACTGAGAGCCTTAACAATAAAAATGGGAATTGTCTAGATTAAAAAAAATTTAATGAGTGAGAGCATTGTATTTCTACTGTGAAGCACAGTTTTTGGACAGTACATATTGGCATTTGTTTGATCAATTAGGTTGGTCACCATATCTTGTCATAGCTATCCAATTGGCTATGTAAATCTAAACTGACCTTTTGGACGTTGTAGGGTGTGGAAAGAATTTCAGGGCAGGAAGGATTGGCAGCTCCAGTCAACCCACAAAAAACTACTGTCGACCAATCGTGGATAGCTGCAATTAAGTCTTAATCTCATTGCTGTCCCTTGACCCCAGGAGGAGACATAGCAGCCGGAGGGAGGAGTGAAAGACCTGCTGGGGAATATTGAAAGATTCCAACTGTGGTACTTTTTGGAGTGGGTGTAGGATTGGCATTACTTGGAAAATGATTAACATTTTTTGTTGTGCATTTTCCTGTGCTTTTAATTGTAAACCTCCATGAAAATAAAAATAAGTTTGATAACTGACTTTTTTTTACTGACTAGGGCACTGGTCTATAGTGAAGTCAATTTCTATTTTTACTACGTGGGATGACAACATTTTTACCAGGGTTTTGGAGATTGTTTTTTTTTGTTTTATGAGAAAGGAAAACCAGTAACTCTGCCTACGATATACAAAGGTTTTGTTATTCCTAATAAACTGACATCCTAGATTATTATTATTCAAAGAAGAGATCGGAGAGCTTTGTAGGCAGTTCTATCTAAATTACGAGGCGAGATTGCACAAACTACGGTTGTATTCCCTGGAAATTAGAAGAATAAGGGGTGATTTGATCGAAGTTTTTAAGACATTAAAGGGAACTTATAGGGTAGATAGAGAGAAACTATTTCCGCTGTTTGGGGAGTCTAGGACAAAGGGACATAGCCTAAAAATTAGAGCCAGGACTTCCAGAAGTGAAGTTAGGAAATGCTTTAACATGCAAAGGATGGTAGAAGTTTGGAACTCTCTTCTGCAAACAGCAGCTGACGCTAGCTCAATTGTTAATTTTAAATCTGGGATTGATAGATTTTTGTTAACCAAATGTATTAAGGGATATGGGGCTAAGATGGGTATATGGAGTTAGGTCACAGATCAACCATGATCTCAGTGAATGGCAGAACAGGCTCGAGGGGCTAAATAACCTACTCCTGTTCCTATGTTCCTATTGAATTCAGAGTCCAATATCCCTCCCAGAGAAATCTGTAAAAATTCGTCGAAAGTAGGATCCGAATGATTCTAACTTGGATTCACCCACAAATTGGCAACATTTTCACCAGCTCTCCCTTATCCGGAGTATGGTCCACGGAGGTCAAATAGGTGAAAGGGAGAAAATATAAAATAACATACAAAAAATACCTGCAAGACTACATGTAAACAGGGGCAGATTTGTAAGTATTTATGCAGCAATGAACATGGAGTTCACCGTAACTTTTCATGATCATGATGAAACAGTTTCAAAGATGTGTCCTTCAGAATCCAGCATGTTTGAAACCATTTGAAAATTAGATTGTAAGAATGATGACAGAATACTAAGCCATTGACATGCCAGACACTCCAGAATCAGTCTCTTGTTTGCGCGGGAGTTTCACGTTTTCATTCTAAACAATACTCCCTCTCCATTTCTTTATGCCACTGGCACATTGGAAAGCTTAAACATTGAACCTCAATTGATTTTCACAAATAAAGATGCTAAATGTTTGCTGCCATTTTTTATTGTTAGTATTCCTTGCACTAAATATATTGTATATGGAAAATATAAATACATATTCTTGGGGTACAGTATCTAGAATATGAACCTCTAGAGGGCTAACAAGCAGATCTTCAACACTAGATGTCCATCATAACCAGCATTATGTTTCTGATTCCTATATATTCTGTCCATATGTATTGTTTTGTATAGTTTAAGTACCTTGTGTGTCTACTTTCTCATATTATTGAAGTCTTGGGATGATTTGTTACGCTAAAGATACTATATATATATGTAAGTTGTTCACTTTAAGTAGTAATTGATATTAGTGTTTTGTCATTGTTTTAGATTACACTAGATGATGGAGAGCCTGAGCCTGCAGGCAGTGACCCTTACGGATGGCTCTACAGCCTACATCCAACATACACTGAAAGGTGAGCCATGAATTAGAATTTAAATTACAGTGGCCAAACGTGTAGTACTATGAAATGTTGGGATGGAGATTCGATTTCTCACTCCACTTCGTTGCTAATCTCAGTCCTTCTTGGGAGGTGCCAAGTGGAGACCGGGCATCTCTCCATAGCAGAGTGAATCAGAGGGAATACCTGTATCGCCAGATCTGCTGTATGCAAGTCTGATTTGGAAACCACTTTTTTGTCCATTCTGATGTATTGCAAATTACGAAATCCATTTTCAATATAAAATACTGTTGCCTTGTGTTACATTAGTTCCATTGTAGCATCATCTTTGCTTGAATCTATACAGGGGATAAACTTATAGGATTGTTATTATGCTTATTTCATACTACATGGATTTGGGTTTAGCCAACAAACCAAATTACCACAGTCCAATATGTACTATACTGTGCATAATCTGTAATGTATTAGATGCACTTTGAGGCATTGAAACCGCACTGGGCAATATTAGTAACAAACGCATTAACGCAGTCATATGAAATTATTTTGCCTGCTAGTTTAAAAAAGGCGTTTATTATTTAAAAAGCAGGTAGCGGAAGTTTAAATGAACATATTCAGTACGATTGTTGCACAATGCAATTCAATGAATGTGTTACGAATGCATTATTTCCCAGTTTATTGATTTCTGAATATATTTGACAGATGCAAAGTTGGTTGAGGGGCAAACTATTCAGCTGGAAGATGGTACGACAGCCTACATCCAACAAGTTACGGTGCAAAAAGGTAACGATGGTAAATATAGACATATCTTTCATTTATACTGAACTATGTCCGAGGGTATGAGCGAGAGCCAGTTTGATATGGAAGAGTACAGTTGTATTTTCTACACAGTCAATTCTACTTTATTAGGCATGTTGAACGTTGTGTTTTCAGTAGAATTGTCTCTATCTGTCATTATCCTCCTTCTGCCTAAAGTAATTGTTAATATGTTTGCATGGTTTTAATAGTAAGTTACTGACTAATGTGTGGAGATCATGTTCATATTCTGGAGTCTAATAGTGTTTGACACAACAGAGGGAGTTCAACCAAAATTATCCCTACAAAGTGGTGCCACTTTTATATAAAGTAGCACATTGATGAAACTTCCTGAAATGGTAGATTGTTACAAAAAAACGTACAGAGATGGAGCTATTTGAAGCACCAACACACAACGTGATGCAAGCAGGCACGTGTATATGATCTCTCATGCTGCTGAATTTTAATCCACTTTGCTATAGGGAAGTGCTGAATAGAGACCAGGCACTTGTGTACAGAAAGGGTAAGGCAGTAATAGGGAGAGCTATCCAAGTGACTCAATTGCACTTCCTGGCAGCTGGTTATAGAATTCCATTGACAGAGGCCTTGTAACCAGCATTCATTCAACCCACCCTTTTGTCCGTGGGTGCTGTATGGTATAGAAAGACCTATGGCGAAATCAGAAGAAAATGGCTTTCTTTTAAACACGTCACAAAATCTAACTAGATTTGAATCTGCAATTTCATTAAACTGCAGTGGTGAGATTATGATAACAAAATAAATTAAACCTCATGTCATTGAACAAGAAGTCCTTGAATTTTAGCAAGAGCATAGCACGTATATTGCGGAATGCACAGAAGCACCACACAGTTCGTGCCAGAGTTGTAGTAATTAACACTTTTATTTAGCAAGCAGTCTGTGTGTTGTACTGTGGATAGTGTAAAGCAGGAAGAACAAACTTGTATTTATGTAGCACCCTATCACATCCCACTGTTCCTCCCAGGTACATTTAAATCGTGCTGACATGTTGTATATTCAAGGCACCATCACACTGTGGTCTGCTCTCACGCCAGCATGTTTTAACAGATAATTAATATAGTTCTTGATTAGTTAGTCAGTTGAACAGAGGCCATCCGAAACAGGGAAGGAAAATCAATAGATAAATATGCTTGACTGCTTTTGTGCTTCACTTAGTCGTTTGTTACAGAACATCACTGGGAAAACTGGAGGGAACGGGTTATTTGCCCACTCTTTCAGTGGAGGGGGGAAGGAGAACCTCAAGAGGGGAGAAAATCACTTTAATGAGGTTAGAAAAAAATTGAAAGAAATTTAAAA
This sequence comes from Heptranchias perlo, assembly GCF_035084215.1. NCBI lineage: Eukaryota > Metazoa > Chordata > Chondrichthyes > Hexanchiformes > Hexanchidae > Heptranchias > Heptranchias perlo. Next base: position 13,223,013 of record NC_090351.1, read on the forward strand.
CTATAACTTGAAGTCCTTAATTTGTTCCTGCATTTCAAACATTTGAATGTATTTAAATCTACAGGTGACTCTCTGCCTTTTGAAGATGGCCAGGCTGTCCAGCTCGAAGATGGCAGCACTGCATATATCCATCATACCCCTAAAGGTAGCTGTGATTCTCATAGTGTGCACTTTAAAATCTTATTTCTATGCAGGACAGCATCAAGCTGGAGCAGATCCAGATATCCAGTATCAATTATGTAATGACAAAATTGGAAGCTTTAAGATAATTAAATAAGTGATGGAATTAATGACTCCCTATTGTATTTAATAATCAGCACTTATTACAATTACATTAGATAAATAATTGAAGGTTCTGCATTTGGTCTATTATTTCTCAGAGTGAAAGGAAAGAGTACCCAGTACTAAAACAGCGAACCATTAAGTACTCAATTGAGTTTGTTTCTGTAGTTTTGGCATTTGTATCTTGAAAAATGATTTGCTGTGCTCTTGTCCTATCCTGTCTGATGTCAGGAAATTAAACAAGCGTGATAATAAAATGAAAATAAAAACAGAAAATGCTGGAAACACTCAGCAGGTCAGGCAGCATTTGTGGAGAGAGAAACAGAGTTAAGTTTCATGTTGATGACCTTTCATCAGAACTGGTGGTAATAAGTAGGTTTGGTCAATATGAAGGTGGATATTTCATGCACATTAAATAGTTTTTGCATCTTGCTGTAGTTATATTTACAGAGAAAAGAATGGTGAAAAGACTCTGATGTAATTACTGTAAGTAGAAGGTACTGCAATTAAAACTCTCATAACAGAGTACATCCTTTTTACCAAAATATCCAGCATTATCTCAGGTGTCATTGTGGATGCAGGTGGTCAATATGCCATATGCTGTTATGTGATAATGGTCACTTTGGAGAATTAATACTTGGAAAATTAGCACTCCAAACTTTTCACCTTTTAATCCACAGTTGATTGTTCATAGAATCATAGAAAGTTACAGCACAGAAGGAGGCCATTCGGCCCATCATGTCCATGCAGGCCGAAAAAGAGCTATCCAGCTTAATCCCACTTTCCAGCACTTGGTCCCTAGCCCTGTAGGTTACGGCACTTCAAGTGCACATCCAAGTACTTTTTAAATGAGTTGAGGGTTTCTGCCTCTACTACCCTTTCAGGCAGTGAGTTCCAGACCCCCACCACCCTCTGGGTGAAAAAATTTCTCCTCACCACCTGTCTAATCCTTCCACTAATTACTTTAAATCTATGCCCCCTGGTTACTGACCACTCTGCTAAGGGAAATAGGTCCTCCCTTTCCACTCTATCTAGTCCCGTCATAATTTTATATACCTCAATTAAATCTCCACCTCAGCCTCATTTGTTCCAAAGAAAACAACCCCAGCCTATCCAATCTTTTCTCATAGCCATAATTTTCCAGCCCTGGCAACATCCTCGTAAATCTCCTCTAGACCCTGTCTAGTGCTATCACATCTTTCCTGTAATGTGGTGACCAGAACTGTATGGACAATAAAGAGCAAACATTGTTTGGGAAATAATACTATTAGTTTATATATAATAAATTGTTTCATCCATTAAATTACACTATGCTGGATCATTAGCAATGGCGTGATGTTATAACAATAAAGCCATTTTTTGTGAAGCCTGAAAGTGCTAACTGGCCTAGAATATGTATCACTTGTCTCCAATAGTCCCAGCACCTTCTGTACTTAATAAACAGCTCTAACACTTCCTTTATCACAATTTCTGAGACACGCTTGTTATGTCAACATTTATGATAGGAAAATCTTATGTCAACATTTCATAATGGCTATGTCAACATTTGGCTGTCATGCTGTAATTGCAGGCCTCCTGCCACAAGATGGTACTGTTGCATAGGTTGCCCAACTCTACTCACCATTTTGTTTATTTAACACAATTTTGGGGATTTTCCTCCCTAATATTCAGGGCAGTCAGATCTCACTCCCCTACCTGCCCAACCCGTATGCAGCCATTCAACTCCGATTTCAGGCTGCAGCCTACCTACTCAGTTTCCTTTCTATTAGTGGGTTGGTCTTGGGCTCACTTGCCCCGACCTGATTCTAAAGATCAGATTGGCATATGGGCTCCTTTCCGCTCTCTGGTTTCGATTCTCCTTAGCAGTGGTACAGGCTTGAGCCTACCTCCTCAGGCCCCTGACCCTGCAACCCTCTGATCCAAAACCCTACCCTCGCCCCTACCTACCAGCACCACTCCTTTCCCATTGAAGCTTACTTATGCAAATATAAACGCTATACAAATATATGCATATATGCACCATATACTGCGTGATTATGATACATAGAATTTACAGCACAGAAACAGGCCATTCGACCCAACAGGTCTGCCGGTGTTTATGCTCCATCCGAGCCTCCTCCCACCCTACTTCATCTAACCCTTTTAGCATATCCTTCTATTCCTTTCTCCCTCCTGTACTTATTTAGCTTCCCCTTAAATGCATCTATGCTATTCGCCTCAATTATTCCATGTGGTAACAAGTTCCACACTCTGGGCAAAGAAGTTTCTCCTGAATTCCTTTTTGGATTTAGCAGTGACTATCTTATATTTAGAAACCCTAGTTTTGGACACCCCCACAAGTGGAAACATCTTTTCTACATCTACCTTATCGAACCCCGTCATAATTTTAAAGACCTCTATCAGGTCCTCTGACAGTCTTCTCTTTTTCAGAGAAAAGAGCCTCAGCCCATTCAGTCTTTCCCGATAGTTAGAACCTCTCAGTTCTGGTATCATCCTTGTAAATCTTCTTTGCACTTTCTCCAGTGCCTCGATATCCTTTTTGTGATATGTAGACCAGAACTGAGCGTAGTACTCCAAGTGGGGTCTAACCAAGGTTCTATATAAGTTCAACATGACTTCTCTGCTTTTCAATTCTGTTCCTCCAGAAATGAACCCCTATGCTTTGTTTGCACTTTTTATGGCTTTGATAACCTGCATTGCTACTTTTAATGATTTATGTCAACCCCAAGCCTGTTGGAATTGAAGGTGGGAAATGATCCAAATGATTGGACTGAGATTGCTACACCATCATTTACTTGCGACTTTAAATAAAATAGCCATCAATAATGGACATTTATAAGTATCTTCTGTCGCGCTGGAAATTGTTTAGGCTTGTCATGTTTCCATGCTGTCTTGAGTAGTTACCATAGTTGTATTTAAAAAAAAATTCTGCAAAGCTTTATTTTACCTGACGCCTGTCGAATTTTCTTTTTGTCCAGATGAATTTGACCCGGATGCAGTACAAGCCGTACAACTGGAGGATGGTACAACAGCATATATTCACCACCCAGTCTCCTTGCAGGGTTCCAACACTATCCTGGCTGTGCAGACGGAAGCAGGCTTGGAAGCACTACATGCAACAACAGATGGCACCGTTGATCATGAGACCATTAGTGCTCTTGAGCATTATGCCAACAAGGTATGCGTTGTCCGTGATCTGGGACAACCTTTGGCTCATTCAATTAAAAGATTGCTCCTACAACGTTAATTGGTCAGTGACAATCCAGACATGCAAAGGTGTTTCTGCAGCTGGGAGATTCACAGTGCTGTTTAAAAAAAAACTTAGAACATAAAGATTTATTATTGTGCCTTAGTTTTGCATCAGCCAACTGCTCAGCCGATACGGCAAAGAAACTCCTAATGCGGCAACCAGCTCTACTTCTCTGCTTCCCAGACTGAGGTAAACTTTGTCAAAATATTATATAAAAATAAATAAGGGCAAAATGTATGACTTTAAAATGAGAACTAAATCTGCATGCACTTGTCCAATTATCCCCTGACCTCTAACCCCTTTTCACCAGAAGACTGCACTCGGCCTTCAATCCCTTTATGCAGCACCACAGGTTATCAACTAGTATTAGATTAAAAATCTTACATCTGCACACATTTCTTGCCTACAAACTTTATTTCCCATTGTCACATTTTTATGTCACTTTTCTTATTGTAAATTTTTGTGTCCATATTATCCATTCAGTTTTCTTGTGTGAACTTTCACTATCACAGTTTGTTGATGAACCAATCCAATTACTCAAAATGCTTTATAAATTTCTTTTAAAATTTCACCTGCCATTTTTTTCTAACGCCCAAAATAAGGTTTCAAGCAAAATTTTAAAATTAAAAACATGATTAAATTTATCAATTAGATTGTCCTTGAGTCTTTTAATACCTTCATTAAAGTTTTTACTTCAAGGCCTCAAACTCTTCCAAAAGCCTGGGTTTGCACTTGATGTTTTTGCCCATAGCTGTGACTTTCTCTAGCTGAGGGCAGATCCTGCATTCTGAGCTTGTGCAGTGTACACAATTTCTCAAGATTCATCAGTAGCATTTAAGCTAGTCAAATGAATAAACAAAAGAATGCCTTTCTCAGTCTTTACCAAAATTTATTTGATTGTTTTTCAAAATTATTTGAAGAAAAGCTAGAAAACATTTCAAAAGCTTTATTGAAGTAAAATTTGTACTGACTTTTTAAACAGTGAGAGAGAGAAAGAGAAAAAATGTGATAGACTGTACTAATTACACACCTATTGTAGATTTTATTGGTGTTTGAATTATACTCCAGAAGCTTCAGAAAGCATATTATGCAGAGAGAAAGGGAAACACAGAGAGTCTCTTCTTATCCTAATTGGAGTTCTCTTTTTTTGAGAAACAAATAAATTAAATGGCCAAATGAAACAGCCTCAAATAATCACTTGTGTATCACCTGTGCTTTGCCAATAGTTAGAACATGTAAACATCCTGATTGCTGATAACCATGAGAGAGGGAGAGAAATAGACATGAGAGACACATACATAAAGTTTCTTTCCTCAACCTAAATTGATTTTTTAAAAATGTGTTGAATTTTGAAAGCAAATAGAAAGCCTCTGATTATCACCTGTGTTTTGTTGATAATTAGAAAATGTAAACATTCTAATTAACGACTTTGTGAGATATAGAGAGCAAGGATTGCAAAGAGACAAAATAGACACACATACATTTCTAAGAACTAATCACAAATGCCAAATTTAATGTTTGCAGAGATCTCTTAGAAAGTTACAAACTATTGCTGCCATAACTAGATGTCACCCCTCACTGCTGACAGACATCAGGAATCCAGCAGTGAGCCAAACCCCACATTCCACACCCTTCTGCCAAATCGCAAGTTCCCCTCCACGCTGATGTCAGTCCCAAGAATACTCCATTCTGCCAATCCCTGCAATTCCACTGCAGTGCTGCCAAGCTCCAGGACCATCCTGCAATGCCACCAAAGTCCATGATCGACCCCAGTACTACCAAAGTGCAAGATTGCCAAATTTCAGCTAGACTCCACTCCCTCTACCCAATGCTGCTAAATATCAGATGTTCATTTCCATCAGGTACTTGAACAACTATTTTGCTGTCTATTTTCAGCTTTAAAACTGGTAAGGGATGAAAATTAAATACATAGCTAAAGGAGTGAATAAATAAAGGCCACTCATGCTTTTCCATAGAACAATAGACAGAGTTGTGCAATTCAATCCAAAGCATTAGTAAATATCCCAGAATATGATTTAATAAAAATGTAATTTGTGTGTAATACAGTCATTGGTCCTCAGATTATCCCCTAGATGGCATACGAATTAAGAGAAGGAGTAGGCCATTTGGCCTCTCGAGCCTGCTCTGCCTTTTGATGAGATCATGGCTGATCTGATTGTGACCTCAACCCTACTTTCCTGTCTACCTACTATAATCTTTGACTCCTTTGTTAATCAAGAATCTATCGAACTCAGCCTTAAAAATATTCAGTGACCCTGCCTCCACCACTCTCTGGGGAAGGGAGTTTCACAGACTCACGACCCACTGAGAGAAAAAAAATTTCCTCATCTCCGCCTTCAATGGGAGACCCCTTATTTTTAAACTGTGGCCCCTAGTTCTAGTCTCTCCACAAGGGGAAACATCCTCTCAGCATCTATCCTTTCAAGTCCTCTCAGCATCTTATATGTTTCAATAAGATCACCTCTCATTCTTCTAAACTCCAGTGTACACAGGCCCAACTTATCCAACCTTCCCTCATAAGATAACCCCCTCATCCCAGGAATCAGTCGAGTGAACCATTTCTGAACCGCCTCTGAAGCAATTATGTCCTTTCTTAAATAAGGAGACCTAAACTGCACACAGTATTCTAGATGTGGTCTCACCAATGCCCTGAACAACTGTAGCAAAACATCTCTACTTCTATATTCCATTCCCCTTGCAATAAATGACCACATTCCATTTGTCTTCCTAATCACTTGCTGTACCTGCATACTAACTTTTTGTGATTCATGTACTAGGACACCCAGATCCCTCTGTACCTCAGAGTTCTGCAGTCTCTCTCTATTTAAATAATATACTTAATGCATAAAACAATGTATCCTCTGACTCCTTGAGCGACGCCACAGGAGATCGGCAAAGTATTTTTCAAATATGTGCAATTTGAGATTTAAATTATATTTGTCGTATTTGAACCTTTTTGGTTTTAAAATAATTTAAGACATTTTTACATGGAATGGCAATAGTTGTACGCATTTGTTTCTTCAGGTGTCTGAGGAAGATGAAGGGGTCAGCAGCACTACCGGACTGCCCTCGGATACGAGCAAGGACAAGCCTATGCAGGTATCGCTTTATTCCGTTAATTTCATTCCAACACAGGATCAGTGTGAGACTCCTTGGGGTACACAAATAAGTCCCCGAGAAGTGGTGAATATGGCACATCTTTCCTGACTCATTTGTGGCAACGATAATATTTTGCAGTTTATATTGCAGCAGAACCAGTAGAAGTTGGACACTTCCTGTTTAAATGTATAATTTGGATGATGTTGGTATACAGTTTTGATCAGCAACAGTTTAACTGCTATATTGAAACAAGTTCAGCCTTCCTCTGAGGGTACTGGTTTCCGCTCTGGGACATCTTATCTTTCTTTACTATTAGTTAACACACTGCACATATTTATATGTTACTCTGTATTTCTTCTACTAACTTATACTACTGAGTTAACTGCTGCACTACACTCTATGTTACACACTTCTCTAAGCATTCTAAAAACTAAAGGAAAAGCTTCCTTTTTAAATGCATTAATTTATCAAGATTAAAGCATTACTCCAGGCAGTCTGATCAATAAATTGGTCTTCTTTAAGATTAGAGTTTCAATGAAAACTGACAGAAACACATCTGTAACTTACTCTAGTTGAAATATTTGTTCCAAGGCTTGGGTACCCTCACTTATTTCGGAGAGCAGTTCTTTTTTTTTAAAAAAAAGTTCTTTAACAGAGTAAATCCTTTACTTAACTGCTTCTCTCTAGGGTCAACAGGTCAGTGGTTAGATTCTAATTAAAATGTCATAAACAAAACTGCATATTTTATTTGTCCAACTAACTTTACGTCTGCAGGTGCTTCACATTTGCACTTAATTAAAAGTTAATGAGGTGCACGTTATTGTTGATAGAACCATTCTATTGCCCAATATTGCTGACTATATGTCCATTATCTGATTTGTATCCATTCACTTTCTTTTTGTGTACAGTTGAGAAGTCAGTTTGCTTCATGGTGGTAATATCATGAAAAAGTTAACCGTTTAATGTCATATTTCCTAAACTACCTTTGCTTAGCTGCCAGGGCAGATCACCATTTCAGTTTGCTTCCCACTGATGAGTTGTCTCATCTGAACGCTGTCCTGAGATCAGAAGTTTGCCGTCCAGCTGAAGTTGAGGTGTGAATGTTATCTGAGGCATACCCAATATGCATTAATGTGCTGTACCACACAAATTGCTTTAATTAACGTTAAAAGATTTCCCCCCCTCTTGTTCGTATACAGCTGGTGATTGATGGTGAAGTGCGAGTTAGTGCTAAAGGCCAGCAGATAGGGGAAAAGGCATTCCGCTGTGGGTTCGAGGGCTGTGGCCGACTATATACAACTGCACATCATTTAAAGGTAAATAACTGAGTTGACATGGTTTGTGTTTCTTGTTGGTGCTTTGGGCACTTGAGTTTTTAGCCCTCACCCAATTAACTTACATACATGTTGTTTCAATTTGAAAAATATAGTACAGGAGACTGGATCAGTATGCTGTCCTTTGACATCTTAGGCCCGCTTTTGATTCCAACGTAGACTGATGGGATCCAACATGAAATGATTCTGGGCACTCTCAGCCTTGTTCCTGCTGGACATTGTCCATGCAACTGTCATTCCGGAAGGGGGGAAACAGGTGATCCTGAGAGAGGGGCTGCGGAGGGACCGGTAGCAGACTGGAGTATTTTTATGGCTCTCGTGGCTCTGCAAAAACTAAAGAAAAAAGATGTTGGCTGTTTTTGGAGTGGCTGCAATGGTCCCTTTAAGGACCACTGGTTAGGCTGTTCCACACCAAGGAACAACGGGCAAAGCATGTACGGAGCATCCCTCGTCCACTGGCCCTCGAAAACTGTGTTGGGTTTAACAAGATGTAGGATCCCAATTTATACATTTAAATAACGCTCCCGCCTGTTTCGGGCTGGCCCCATTTTGATGCTTGCTCAAAAATCAAGTCAGGCGGGCCTCAGGTGGCCAGTTCAGTGGGATTTTTTAATCAAATTTTCATTTGCCTACTGCCCCATTTTCCAATGTAAATGGGACAGTGGTGATAGAAAAATCAGCTCCCGGTAGGCTAGAATTGCAGTATGTAACTGAATCAAATTAATGTTTGTACTTATCCTTCACTCTACTTGAAGCTTGGCCATGAGTTTGCATTAGAGACATAATAGGTAGCTGTTACCATCTAGTGGCAGCAGTGGGTACTGTAATCGTACCGTGTGCTCAGATACAATTTTTAGCAGTTTTTCATTAAGTTTTTATTGTCTAAAATTGTTAAAGGTTCTTTTTAAAGACCATACCCCTGCAACAAAAACAAAACTATTAAAATTTTATGTGAAAATGTTTTTAGCCATGACTGGTTTCCCAATCAGAGCACCGGGGGTGATTTCAGGAAGCAGTTTACACAAAGGGTAGTGGAAATCTGGAGCTCTTTCCCCCAAAAAGCTGTGAAGGCTAGGGGTCAATTGAAAATTTCAGAATTGAGATTGATAGATTTTTGTACGGTAAGGGTATTAAAAGATATAGAACTAAGGCGTGTAGATGGAGTTAAGATACAGATCAGCCATGATCTAATTGAATGGCAGAACAGGCTCAAGAGGCGGAATGGCCTACTCCTGTTCTCTTGTTCCTATCATTTTTGTACTTTTACACTGAACCACTGGAGTTGGTGCTGTATTGTCTAGCCAGCCACTCTCAGTCCGGCTCCCCATTATATCAGCATTTTATATGGAGCATCTCTCAACGAGAATAGCTTTCAAAGTGGTATTTATATATATCATGAAAAAGTTAAATTGCTGAGTTCCTTGATGGCTAAGTGTGTAAATGGATAGTCTTGTTTAGTACAGTCTAAGAAGGCTGCAGCTTCAATTGTAGTTGTGTGCTGAGTTGGCCAATCTCAACTAGTACAATAGTGAGCTGTTGCAGCTGTTCCTGGGAAAAAAACGATTATGGTTCTCACTTCCAGTTATTATCCTGCAACCCATGCTATCTGTGGCTATCACTTGGAGACAAAATTAGACTTTGTTGTGATCATAGTTCATGCTAACAGCATAGTGGGAGCACCTTTACAACACGGACTGCAGCGGTTCATGTAAAAGGCCCACCAGCACCTTCTCAGGGCAACAAGAGATGGGCATTAAAAGCCGGCCTTGCCAGTGATGCCCACATCCCGAGAATTAATTTTAAAAAAAATCACGGGTCAAGTACTGGATAGCTGCACTGCTTGTGGAATAATATCTCAGCAAAATTTTTTATTTTTTTCCAGTTTTGCTTATTTTTCTCAGCATCTCTTCCAAGGGCAATGACTTATGTTGCAGTGTGGTTTCATGGGCATCTGCTGCCCTACCTACCCTATTCAAGCAGCCATTCATACCGTGTGAGCCAGCGAGTGCCAGAATGTCAGAGATTAAACCAGCGACCCTTTTAGCCTGTAAGGCTCAGTCTCACACCAGCCAGAACATTTACCCAGGGAGGCTGGCATCATAATTCTTAAGGAGTCTCTATTATCACGATTCGAGATCATTCTAGAATTTGTTTTTTTGTGCCCCTGTTTCCGTAGCCCATCCTCACCCCCTAAAAACCAAAACGTCACCTTATGCACAAAGTAATCTGAGAGAGCATGCCCCAGGCAAACATTGAACCTGTTTCCTGTTACTGGATAACATGCAGGACTTTCACCACACTTCAGAAGATGAGTAATATTAGTCACACCAAACACTTTTGCAAGAAGCTAAAATTATTCTTGAAGTCAATGGAAAAGAAACAACAGGTGGGGTGTACAATGGGCTGCCAATTCGCTACCGCCCGAGACGAATTTCACCCCCAAAATATTCACGTGATTATTTATAGAAGCAAGCAGTAAAGGGAGGTATTGAAATTAGTCAAAAAAAACAGTAAATTGGAGCCAGTTCATGAAAGATTAAATAGACAAACCAGCCGGTTAAGGTCCTTTAAAACTTCCTTGCAGAACTTAGGGATAAAACAAACACTTTTCCAAGAGAGAGATAATAGAACAATTCTATAGCCTTTGCAGAGTTTATGTAGGCATGTACCCATGGAATTGTGCATCGCCTCAATGCCTCACTACAAAGATACATGAAATATGCTGGTTCTATAAATATATTATAAACACCTTTTTGAATTTGAAATTCAATCTGGGGGACACAAATATTCGCTGCACAATACCCACCATCTTCATCACCAATAAGCAGATAGGGCCCAAAGGTGCCAGTCTGTGCAGTTTGATGAGAAATGTAATATGCATCATCTGCAGTTAGCCTGTTGATACGTTCTAATGACAGATTCTCCTTATTTACTCTATCAAAACCGTTCATGATTTTGAATACATCTATCAAATCTCCTCCTAACCTTCTCTGCTCTAAGGAGAACAACCCCAGCTTCTCCAATCTCTCCACATAACTGAAGTCCCTCATCCCTGGTACCATTCTAGCAAATCTCTTCTGCACCTTCTCTAAGGCCTTGACATCCTTCCTAACGTGTGGTGCTCAGAATTGAACCTAATACTCAGCTGAGGCCAAACCAGTGTTTTATAAAGATTTAGCATAACTTCCTTGCTTTTGTACTCTATGCCTCTATTAATAAAGCCCAGGATCCCATGTGCTTTTTTAACAGGCTTCTCAACTTGTGCAGCCACCGTCAAAGATTTGTGTACTTACACCCCCAGGTCTCGCTGTTTCTGTACCCCCTTTAAAATTGTACCATTTAGTTTATATTGCCTGGTCCAAAGCAAGTGACCTTACTGATTAGTTATGACTGCTTCCGATGGGACAGGCACACTTAATTTCAGTCAAAATATTAGCATATTAAGGATACATTGTTCCCATCAGTGCTTCTGTAGTATGGCTCAACTATTTTATACTCAGAAAGCCAGTAGAGAAAAAAAAACATGGACAAAATATTCCACATTTTTGTCACACCCACAGTGAGGATTTGGTACATTTACATCCTCCGTTTTCTGCAGTGAATTTTGCTTAATTTAATGTTTTGGTTGGAGTGGGAGGGCAGGAGAACTAGTACTGCAGATTAAACATTGAGCAAAACTTTTGAATGAAGTAATGAAACACTAAAGGAAGGGATTGTAAAGAAAACCTACAATAATGTATACGTAATACACAATAACTAGACCCATTCCTCCATTGGCTTAGTGAGTGGGTGAGCCATTCAGACCTGGGAGTTTCCAGATTCCATCCCTGGTCTGTGTTGCTTATCTGTTCTCAGCAAATTTGCCTATGGGGCACTGCGATTTGCCTTAGTGTCCCTGGGTTAGGGAGGGGGAAAGTATCAGCCAGATTTGCCACTCCAGACTGCTGCCCAATGAGCTCTGCTGCAAATGCGTATGTTTGATTGTTGGGTGAGAACAGGACTGGGATCAGCTGTGATGCCCTCTGTGGTTCATCAGCCCACTGACACTTACTGTCAAGGTCCACACAGGAACGATGGCCACAAGTAAAGTACCAGAGAGTGACCTGCATCCATGGAAATGTAGCCCAGGAAGGAGAAGACACTTTTGGAAGAAGAGGCAAGAAAATTAAGAGGAATTTTTTTAAAAATACAATAACTCAGATTAAATTTAATACAGTGATGTAATTTTAGAGTTCGGATAATGAACATAAATAGTGACAGGCATTATGTAATCTGATTGGATCCTGTACAATAGAGAATGGTACATAACAAAAAATACAGTCAGATAAGAAGGACATTTAATATCAATTCAGAGCAATACTGATAATCTGTAAAACTAATGGTTAGTTTCTTTTTAACATAGTGACAGATGGGTAAAAGAGTGGTGAGTTTTAAGCACTGTTTCTTTGTGTCACATTGCAGGTTCATGAACGGGCCCATACAGGAGATCGGCCTTACCGGTGTGAGCAACCGGGCTGTGGAAAAGCATTTGCTACAGGTAATGGCAGAAACATTTACGATATAGAAAGTCAGGTTTATATTGCAGAAAAAGTAAAACAAATGGCAGATGAAATTTAATGCAGAAAAGTGTGAAGTGATACATTTTGGTAGGAAGAATGAGGAGAGGCAATATAAACTAAATGGTACAATTTTAAAGGGGGTACAGGAACAGCGAGACCTGGGGGTGTTGGTACACAAATCTTTGACGGTGGCTGCACAAGTTGAGAAGCCTGTTAAAAAAGCACAAGGGATCGTGAGCATTATTAATAGAGGCATAGAGTACAAAAGCAAGGAAGTTATGCTCAACCTTTATAAAACACTGGTTAGGCCTCAGCTGAGTATTAGGCTCAATTCTGAGCACCACACTTTAGGAAGGATGTCAAGGCCTTAGAGAAGGTGCATAAGAGATTTGCTAGAATGTTACCAGGGATGAGGGACTTCAGTTATGTGGAGAGACTGGAGAAGCTGGGGCTGTACTCCTTAGAACAGAGACGGTTAAGGGGAGATTTGATAGAGGTGTTCAAAATCATGAACGGTTTTGATAGGGTAAATAAGGAGAAACTGTTTCCAGTGGCAGAAGGGTCGGTAATCAGAGGACACAGATTTAAGGTGATCGGCAAAAGAACCAGAGGCGATATGAGGAAACATTTTTTTACGCAGCGAGTTGTAGTGATCTGGAATGCACTGCCTGAAAGAGTGGTGGATGCAGATTCAATAGTAACTTTCAAAGAAGAATTGGATAAATACTTGAAGGGAAAAAATTTACAGGGCTATGAGGAAAGAGAAGAGGAGTGGGACTAATTGAATAGCTCTTTCAAAGGGCCGGCGCAGGCACGATGGGCTGAATGGCCTCCTTCTGTCCTGTCACATACTATGAAATACACTGGGAAAATTTTGTTGGATTAGTTGAGTTGCAAATTGTATTTTTCAGTATTGAAAATAATGAGATGGGTAAATATTGTGTGGATTTTAATCTCCAGTTAAAACGAGATGGTTTTGACTGCCCTCATGCCTCAGCAGGTTTATCCAGTGAGCAGCTGAGTCATGCAGGTTCGATCACTGCTGAGTTAGCTAATCCCAACAGGATGATGTAGGGGTACTACAAGTGGTTTCAGTGCCCTGGATTAGGAAGGGACAAGTCATCCACGTTCCCACTCTAGATGGCTACTGGGTGATTGACCCCTGTTGGAATTGTGCACATGTGCTATCGTGACCTTATGATTGAATAGTCTGGTGACACTCGCTGTCACGGCTCACGCATTATGGCCACTTGAACAAGATATTGGAGGGTGCCTGCTGTCCGTGGAATCATACCTCAGCAAGGAGTTATCACCATCAGGAGAGGGGAGAAAATCGGAGAGAAACAAAATTGATGGGTGGCTTTAAGATGTCCACATTTTTCCCATCCATTGCTGAAATTGTTTAGCATTCCTAAAACATATACGGGCCTCCTTCACCTGTCACCCGGGGTGCTCAAGAACGGACTATTCTTGCCCTCTGAGTTCTTTTTGTCTCCCTTTCAGCAAGTGCCATGTCTCCACTTGTCATCTCCTCTAACGTCTTGACCCAGAAAGATAATTTGTGATGAATTTCAGAATTCTGCACCCCAACATTCTGGACAGAAGTGTTAGTACAGTAGGTCACTGGGCTATCTGAAAGGGTATTTTTAAATTAATTAGTGATTTGCATGAATGACCCTGAACCTCCTGGAACTTTAGGAGAACAAGGCAACCTTGCTTGCTTTCTTTTATTGGGTTCTGTACTTTCGCCTTCCCTCATTTGGAATGGTGGGAGGGGGTCGGGGGGGAGCGGGGTTAAATTGCTAAAGATATGAAACCCGACCCCAACCCGCTGCGAACGCGCCTGCTTCCAGTTTTATTGAGGCGCGTTGGGTAGAGCTCTGGAGAGGCCAGGAGGAGCAGGAGTGCTTCCCCGGCCCCCCAAGCACACCTGCTGTGATCTTCTGACACCCCCACGATCTGTCGAATACCCCGCCATGTCTCCTCCCCCCACCTCGCCACGTCTCTTCTCCCCCCCCCCCCCCCGCCACGCCACGTCTCCCTCCACCCCCCCCCCACCACGTCTCCCCCCCACCTCGCCACGTCTCTTCTCTCCCCCCCCCGCCACGTCTCTTCTCTCCCCCCCCCGCCACGTCTCTTCTCCCCCCCGCCACGTCTCTTCTCCCCCCCCCCCGCCACGTCTCTTCTCCCCCCCCGCCACGTCTCTTCTCCCCCCCCCCCGCCACGTCTCTTCTCCCCCCCCCGCCACGTCTCTTCTCCCCCCCCCCCCCCCCCGCCACGTCTCTTCTCCCCACCCCGCCACGTCTCCCTCCCCGCCACGTCTCCCCCCCCCCCCCCGCCACGTCTCCCTCCCCCCCGCCACGCCCCCACACCTCCGCCTTCCAGGGTTTCCTGGCCTCTGACACGCGCCCCCGCTCCCTCCCCGTAAATATCGGGGCCATTTTCTTTCCCATTTGTGTTCTTTCTTTTTCTCCTTCTGTCTTACTTCCATGATTCCACCTGAGGTCTCAGACTATTTGTCACTTTGTGTGATCCATTCTGTATGTTCTGCTGGTACTTAATTTAGTTCGGGTGAGAGTGAAATATTTCAGTGAAATTTAAACTTAATGTGTGATTTTTGTACAATTCCAGGTTATGGATTGAAAAGTCACACCAGAACGCACACAGGAGAAAAACCATACAAATGTCCTGAAGACACATGTAATAAAGCATTCAAAACATCAGGAGATTTACAGAAACATATTAGAACTCACACAGGTGAGCCCATTATACTTCCAGTGTATGGATTATAATGTGTGCCACTTTTCTTTATATTTAAAAGTTTTGACCTGCTTTAGAATAGAAAATATAATTTGCTATCTATCTTTTGTTACAAATGGCCTTACTGTGCCACACTAGGCTGGGTGGGCCTCACTCCTGATCACTTCCCAGTGACCCCGTGATGAAAAGTCTGTAAGTGCGAACACCAGGTGAGATCAGGATTGATGGTGATGCTCCCACAGCTGAATAGCCTGCCAACACTCATTGCGCAGCTTTACATGTAAAGAATGACCAGTTAGAGGGAGGTAGTGAAGGTTGTGGGCAGGCACAGAATCATACCAGCACATCAATCATCACCTTCTGGAGAAGGGTAAAGAAAATGGGAGAATATTTTTGTGGGATATGAAATGTTAAGAATTAAAAAGAGACATTTGGTAACAGAGAAATTATTTTGATACAATACTGGAGTTTAGATGTAACCCATCTCTTTGTTTAGACATAGATCAGCAAACAGTTTGTATAATTTCTGGAGCAAACTATCTAAATGGTGGCCAAGTGCCCAGTGTTAATAACATCCACATTTCTTACTGGTATTAATTAAGATGCAGTGCTGAAAGATGGTGCAAATGACTGCTTTGTTTGACATTATTTATTATTATCTGGAATTAGATCCTGATAAAGCCACTGAATGGTTTGCCAAGAGATGTTATCCTTGAATCACCATTTGTATAAACTTCAGATAAAATATAACCAATTTGTAAATCTTTGTATTGCAGCTCTTATTATTTATTCAACCATTCAATATAAATAAACAAACATAACACAAAGTACTAACAAAAGCCAATATTCCACTTAAAAGCAATTACACTTCTAAAATGTGCTGCTGTCATCAGTTTATTGAAAACAATTAATGTGCTTACCATTGAAAATATAAATACTTGAAGAATATTATTTACCTGGATTAGGATTAGGACTAAGTATTCTGCGTGAATTAGGAATTCTGCATCTATATTTGCCCACTTTTCCTCCTTTTACCTGCATTACAACAGTGACCACACTTCAAAAATAGTTCATTGGCTGCGAAGCACTTTGGGACAACGTGAGGTCATGAACGGTGCCACCTAAATGGAAGTTGGCCTCCAGGACCCTCTGAGTTATACATTGAACCTGAGCATGCAATATGCTCCATCTAGCAGATGTCACTACATAGTGAGCAGGAGTGAAAATCTTGCTTCATGTTCTCAGATCCGACCCTGGCGTCATTGAGGCCGACTGTAGCACCCTCTTCATTGTCCCAGCTAAGATCAACTAATTGAGGGATTAAACCTGGGACCGTGTATGATTCAGTACCACAGCAGACTGTACATTTACCCATTGAGCCATAGGGGTGCCCTGAGTAAATCACTGAAATGACTGCTGCGTACTTAATTTGGCAGTAAATTAAAAAATCTAGGTTTAGGTTTTATTTCCAATTAATATAGTGTCTGCTTTTCTTCCAGGCGAACGGCCTTTCAAGTGTCCATTTGAGGGCTGTGGCCGCTCTTTTACTACTTCCAATATCCGTAAAGTTCACATCAGAACGCATACAGGAGAGAGGCCGTACATCTGCTGTGAACCGGGCTGTGGTCGAGGGTTTGCCAGTGCGACTAATTACAAGAACCACATGAGAATTCACACAGGTAAAGTGCAGTATTGAACACAAAGCAGTAAAGCTAAGTTAATTTATACAGCCAACTCTGATGGAGCGTGTAGCAGGTCCAATTGAGTGAATAGATATCTAATTTCCCGTGAGATTGTATTTTCGATTAAATTGTTGTGGTATGGGGTGAATTCCATTAATGCATTTGTGTGAAATTCCTTTGCTATTTTAATTGAATAATTCAAAGGAACATGCTTTAAATGGATTAGCATCTTTGCTAGAACAAGATACAGGAATTTCATATGATTGTGTTAACATGTTGGTATGTTAATGTTGCACAGTGCAATTTCACTGCATTATAAAAGCTTTTGTGGTGTGTTTGCATCTGTGTTTGTTTCATATGAAAAGGCTGTGTGTTTTAATTTAGATTCTACAAAACATTGCAAAACCTGATGTTTAAGAAAGAATTTAAGGAATACAGTATTTATGCTTTTAGAGACATTAAGGATACTTCCCACCAGTAGAACCGGTTCCCTCAGCTGTAAAGACATATTTCACAACAAAAAGTGTTATTGAGCATCTTTTTGTTTGTGTATTTGAAACTTTATTGTGCAATATCTAGAAAATGTTGGTTGCCATCTTGCGTTTCAGATGTTCACAGCTGGTTTGATAAAAACATGGACACACCAAATAAAATTTGGTGTTGATTAACATTGACGCATTTGAAAGAAATGAAAGTGCTTTGAGCCATCAGAAGCTGCTTTTATCATGTTCTCCACAGTAGTGAGAGCAAATGTCCTTCACATAAACATTATTCCAGTTTCAAGCAAATACTGTTGTACATTGTCAGGATTCTGCCAATTGAGACATACACTGGCCTCTCTATTCTGATTCTGCTTTAGAATCAGACACAAATTGCTTGTGTTTGATAGCTGAAAATGGCATTCATTGCACAAAGTATTAAAAGCTGAGTTTAGTGAACAACAACAACTTGTGTTTATATAGCACCTTTAACATAGTAAAATGTCCCAAGGTGCTTCACAGGAGCGTTATCAAACAAAATTTGACACCGAGCCACATGAGTTATTAGGACAGGTGACCAAAAGCTTGGTCAAAGATGTAGGTTTTAGGAAGCGTCTTAAAGGAGGAGAGAGAGTTAGAGAGGCGGAGGTTTAGGGAGGGAATTCCAGAGATTAAGGCCTAGGCAGCTGAAGGCACGACCGCCAATGATGGTGTGATTAAGATCAGGGATGTGCAAGAAGCAAGAATTGGAGGAGCGCAGAGAACTCAGAGGGTTGTAGGGCTGGAGGAGGTTACAGATATGGGGGGGTAGAGTCATGGAGGTATTTGAAAACAAGGATGAGAATTTTAAAATTGAGGCTTTGCCGGACGGGAAGCCAGTGTAGGTCAGCGAGCACAGGGGTCATGGGTGAACGGGACTCAGTGCGAGTGACGGCACCATCTGATGGAGCACTAAGCTCCCAGGTACAGTTCCCAGTCTGAGTTAGCTGATCTCAACTGAGGCACTAAAATTGGATCATCATCCCTGGGCTGGAGGGGGAAATCAGCTTCTGACTGCTCTTTAGCGATTCTTGTTTGAAGTGCACATATTTGAGAACAGAATTAGGCTCAGCTGTAAAGTACCCCACAGTCGAGTCGCATGTCAGCACTCACAACCTAGACTCGTATGTGAAGAATGGCCACTTGGGACAGGCTCCTGGCACCTGTGGAACCATAATCCAACAACAGTCGGGATCTCAGGAGAGGAGGACAGAAAACTGGGGTGAAGAAAGGTGAATCTAGTTTGGAGGGAATTAGCATTGAACATGAAGCATTCTTTCAAAAGGATTGAGCTGTGCAGTTTGTTTTTATTCTTCAACTTCAATGAGCTTGAGTGACTTATAAGCAATTGGACACATTGCAATCTGTAACAAATAAAATAATTTAATTGTTAAAAAGACAAGAAATAAAGGCTCTTGTGCTTTGATTGTGGTTGGAAAGTTTAGATCTTGACTGATTGACTTTACTTTCCCTCAGGAGAGAAGCCCTATGTTTGTACAGTACCAGGCTGCGGGAAACGTTTCACAGAATACTCCAGCCTGTATAAGCACCATGTGGTCCACACACATTCCAAGCCATATAACTGCAACCACTGTGGAAAGACGTACCGGCAGACTTCCACATTAGCTACGCACAAACGCACTGCACATGGTGACATGGAAGCAACAGAGGAAAGTGAGCAGGCCTTGTTCGAACAGCAACAACAACACCAGCAAGGTAGGTACCTTAAGTATAGTCGCTGCAGTCTCTCTGGTAGTGGTTTTTTGGTTAGGGAATCTTGCTATTAAGAGTGATAACTATACCAGAGGTGGCCCATTAGCTCTAATGATGGAACTTTTAAACACTTGGGAAATCACTGGACAGATCTCAGTCTTTACTCTTGTGGACAATAAAAGTCCAATTTTTGCAGTTATCTGTGATTCCTGTAGTTGGCCCTTTAAGAGAACTTTCAATGTTATGACATCTTGTCACATAACGCCCACTGTTCCAAAGTGAGTGCCCTACAGGGTTAAAAAAATTGCTTTGATGTCTGCATGCAGTTGCTGGCTCAAACCATCAGGTGGTGCTGCAGACCAATTCCCCCTGCCCCACCACACACACACAGACTGTACCTTTAAACCCCAAGAAGGGGTGGGTTGGGGGCGGTGTGAGTTGAAAATAGTTGTTTTTTTGGGTCGGAACCGCAAAATTTTCGGATTTTGCATTCCCAGTGGGAAGCCTGTACTTTTAAGTGCCGATGTTAAACCCGGAAATAAAGCTGGGTTGCAGTCGCGACCCAAAAAACAACTATTTTCAACTCCCACCCGCCCCCAACCCACCCGTTCTTGGGGTTTAAAATCACCCCCACAGAGATTGGGAGGGAGAGAGAGAGATTGGGAAAGACAGAGAGCATGAGATAGGGAAAAGACAAACAGATTGACAGAGAGAAAAATTGGGGGACAGAATAAAGGCTGCAGGGACAGACAGAATGTCTGGGAGCGTACCAAGAGCAGGGGACAGAGAACGTGTAATTGGAGGTACAGAGAGACATACATCCAGGAGATATATGTGTTTATTTGGTTTTTCAGAAAGCTTTTGACAAGGTGCCGCACAAAAGGTTCCTCCATAAGATAGAGTCCAGTGGGATAGGAGGGCAGATCCTGGATTGGCTAGGGAATTGGTTGAGTCCTCGTGGGCAGAAAGTTGTTATTAATGGAAGTGGTCCTGTGTGGAGACCGGTTACTAGTGGAGTCCCGCAGAGGTCTGTGTTAGGACAGCTGCTCTTCACGATCTATATTAATGATTTAGATGAAGGTGTTGTGGGAACTTGCAGGTGACAGGAAGATTTGTGCCTCCCAGAAATACTAGAGAACCAAGGGTCTGGTGAGAATGAGGAACTGAAAGAAATTAGTATTAGTGAAAAAATAGTACTAGAGAAATTAATGGGACTGAGAGTTGATAAATCCCAAGGACCTGATGATCTATATCCCAGGGTTTTGAAAGAGGTGGCTGTAGAGATAGTGGATGCATTGGTTGTCATCTTCCAAAATTCTATAGATTCTGGAATGGTTCCTGCAGATTGGAGGGTAGCAAATGTAACCCCACTATTTCAGAAAAGAGGGAGAGAGAAAACAGGGAACTACAGACTTTTTAGCCTGACATCAGTTGTAGGGAAAATGCTAGACTCTATTATAAAGGATGTGATAACAGGACACTTAGAAAATAATAATAGGATTTGGCAGAGTCAACATGGATTTATGAAAGGGAAATCGTGTTTGACAAACCTATTGGAGTTCTTTGAGGATGTAACTAGTAGAATAGATAAGGGGGAACCAGTGGATGTTGTGTATTTTGATCTTCAGAAGGCTTTTGATAAGGTCCCACACAGGAGGTTGGTGAATAAAGTTAGAGCACGTGGAATTGGGGGTAATATACTGGTATGGATTGAGAATTGGTTAACAGACAGGAAACAGAGAGTAGGAATAAATGGGTCTTTTTCAGGTTGGCAGACTGTGACTAGTGGGGTACCGCAGGGATCAATGCCTGAGCCCCAGCTATTCACAATCTATATCAATGATTTGGATGGGGGGACCAAATGTAATATTTCCAAGTTTGCTAATGACACAAAACTAGGTGGGAATGTGAGTTGTGAGGAGGATGCAAAGAGGCTTCAAGGGGATATGGACAGGCTAAGTTAGTGGGCAAGAACATGAGAGATGGAATATAATGTGGAAAAATGTGAAGTTACCCACTTTGGTAGGAAAAACAGAAATGCAGAGTATTTTTTAAATGGTGAGAGATTGAGAAATGTTGATGTTCAAAGGCACCTGGGTGTCCTTGTTCATGAGTCACTGAAAGCTAACATGCAGGTGCAGCAAGCAGTTTAGGAAGACAAATAGTATATTGGCAGTTATTACAAAAGGATTTGAGTACAGGAGTAAAGATGTCTTACTGCAATTATATAGGGTCTAGGTGAGACCGCATCTGGAGTATTGTGTACAATTTTGGTCTCCTTACTTAAGAAAGGATATACTTGCCAAAGAGGGAGTGCAATGAAGGTTCACCAGACTGATTCCCGGGATGGCGGGATTGTCGTATGAGGAGAGATTGAGTAAACTAGGCCTGTATTCTCTAGAGTTTAGAAGAATGAGAGGTGATCTCATTGAAACATACAAAATTCTAACAGGGCTTGACAGGGTAGATGCAAGGAGGATGTTTCCCCTGGCTGGTGAGTCTAGAACCAGGGGTCACAGTCTCAGAATAAGGGGTAGGCCATTTAGGACTAAGATGAGGAGAAATTTCTTCACTCAGACGGTGGTGAATCTTTGGAATTCTCTACCCCAGAGGGCTGTGGAGGCTCAGTCATTGAGTACATTCAAAACAGAGATCGATAGATTTCTAGATATTAAAGGCATCAAGGAATATGGGGATAGTGCAGGAAAATGGCGTTGAGGTAGAAGATCAGCCATGATCTTGTTGAATGGCGGAGCAGGCTCGAGGGGCCGGACGGCCAACTCCTGCTCCTATTTCTTATGTTCTTGTGTTAGGGCCCTCGGTGAGAAAAAGAGACTACAGCCTGATCGAGATGCGACAGGGGAATGGGCCCGGATCTGGCAGATGTCATTTAATGTAGCTAAATGCAGTGTCGTGCACATGGGTAGAGCTAATGCGAAGCAGGTATATACCTCGCTGGGTAAGTCTGTGGAGTGCGAAAGGAAGCTAGGAGTTATAGTACATGAGTCGCTGAAAGTGTATCACCAATGCTGAGAGGCTATTGTGAAGGCAAATAGAGTACAAGGACATATAATGAAGACGATCTATTATAAAACTAAAAGGATCGTACTAGACCCTGGTTAGGCCTCGTCTGGAATAATGAGTCCAGTTTTGATCCCTTCACATGATGGGTGATATAGAGGCTCTGAAAAATGTTTAAAGAAGGACCACAAGAGCAGGGTCTTTTTACTCCAGGAAAGATTAGACTTCAGGGAGATTTAATTGAAGTATTTAAAATGGTGAAGGGAGTAGACGGTGTCAGTGTGGGCAGACTATTTGAACTAGACAGGTTAGGGAAAACAAGGGGTCATGTGTATAAGTTACTTTAGCATAGAACTAGGTTAGGTGTCAGGAGGTTTTCCTTTACGCGGAGGGTTATTGACACTTGGAATAAGTTACCGGTTTGTGTGGTGTGCGCGGATTCGCTGCAATAGGTCAAAAAGGAGCTGGATGAGTTTCTTGCCGTGACTAATATCACTGCGTGCAAAAGGTAAGTGGGATGTTGGGTATGTACCTCATGGTCACTGTAATTGCCTGAACTTGTTTTGATCGCCATACGGAGTCGGAGAGGGATTTCCTAGATTTTTTTCCCTTAATTGGTCTAGGGTTTTTAAATCTTTTTTTTACCTCTCCCAGAAGATTATATGGCTGTTGGTTGGAGGGAACACTGAGTGTCATGATGCTTAGTTGCATCATGACTGTTTGGGACAGGCTCGATGGACCTGCGGTCTTTTCCTGTCCATTATTTTATATTTGGATTGGGGCAACACAGAGAGCATTGAGAGATAAATCTGCCGACAGTGAGTGAAAGATCAGGTAACAAAAATATAGTCATCAGGGAACATTGTGGAAAAGTAAGACTAAGGTATCATGTGGAGGGAAGAAATAGACTCTGATAGAAGTCACAAAGGTCAGATGAGGAGAGGATTCAATGAAAGCGATGCAGTGGGAGAACTATTAGCGTGTGTGATATATGTATTACATACTATTGTATACTAAAAACGGTGCGTGGTCTCAGTCGGTGGCACCGTAAAGATAATGTTACACGACCTATTATTTACAATGGGACCAGACCTAAAGTCTTCTGCAAGCCCCTAACTAAAGTCAAAGCAATCTCAACCGTCAATTTTGTGGTAAAAATGGCCCTACTGGGAAATAATGTACTGTCCAATCGAGCAACCCTCCCTCACCTACCAAGTAAGAAATTTCAACCCCCAACCTTCCCACCCAGTATTAGTATTTTGCCAATCTTTCTGGTTCTCCACATTATGTTATCTGTAAATAAATGTGTGCAGTCGTCCAGCTGCATGTTATTTTTCCACATTCTGAGGAAATTGGAGAATGGGGTTGAGTAGGTAGTTCAAAGGCAAAAAAGTGAGAGTAATGATGGGAGTGAGGATGGTAGGAAGTGGGAAGGATAAGGAAAGGGTAGTCAGAAGGTGAATGGGCAGGGGACACAATGGGACTGAGGGGAGGGAGAGGAGTCACAGAGAGCCACATTTTCTTTGACGCCCCTAGCCCATATGCAGCCTACAGCCAATGGTGGCTTCATTCCGCAAAACACCACACCATATTGGTCACCTACCTGTTCCCCCCCACCCCCTATCAAAAGGAAAGAAAAGGCAGAGAAGACAAAGAAGAGTTAAGGAAAGAGAAAGAGAGAGGCAGGAGAGGAGAAGCAAACAGCAATAGGAAGAAAGCAGAGGCAGGTAGGAGTGGGACCATATTCTCCAACTTAGTGTCTACAAAATCTTATTCTTGTCACATTTTTGTTACACTTTTGCAGCAGTTTTTACCATTAGATATTCCCATTTCCACATTTATATTGTAAACCCTACGTAAACTTGTCACATTGTAATTGTGCAATCTGGTCACTGTGGCAGTGTACATAGCTTGGAACATTCTCAGAGACCATCCATTCTTCCTACCATCCATGTCGTTTTCTCTTCAGGTAAGTTTTAGTTTTAAATTTTATCATTTTTTAAAATCTTTTTTTACAGTTCAATTTTTTTCCCCATTTCTTTAGTATTTTGCCACCTCCTGCCTTATTCTCCTGCCTCCTCTCTCAAATTTAAAATTAAATCGGCTTTCTGCGCTCTGGTGCTGGTCTTTACCTCCTCACACCCACTCCTGGGGGCCTCTAGGCTGCCATTGATAAACTTATTTTAAATTTTAATAAACGTACTTAAACATATTATAGATCCAATTCCATACCTTCTGTCCCGCGAGCTGTGCCCGGCCGCACTCTCGGCTCCCGTCTCAATGGACGTCAGATAAATGGAAGTCTAACAAAAAGATGCCAAGAGAGGACAATTTAAGTACAAATTTAGGACAAGTAGGACTCTGTCAAGATACAGCAGTTTTAAATGAGTATAACAGTGAGTTAGTTTACTTTTATAATGTTGCTGTTTGATATGAATCCACACTGTCTTTGATTTTTCTTTTTGTCACTAAGTTCTTCCTCTTTTTTTGTGAGAAGCTAATTGAAAATTAAGTAAAATTTACCTGCTAATCTCATCGAGGACTTTCCCCCACACAACAGTTTTCCTTCTTGTTCAGAACCTTCTTACTAGGATTATTATTTCACTGACATGTACACCCGTTGTATCGCACAAAAATGTTCTACTCAGTGTTACACTTGCGTCAAACTTTCTGTCTAATTGAAATGAATGAAAATGGTACACTGGTTGAATCTGGAATGAAAATCAACAAAATTAGCATCTTATAGCTGGCGGCTTTACATTTTTTGAATGTATGTGCTCATGATGTGGGTTTTTTTTGTACTTGTGTTTAACCGGGTCTCTCTAACCCCCTATATTTCATTCATTCTTAGCTACAGTTATTGAACCTGCATTGAAAAGGCCGCGCGTCACATACCTCTCGGGGGTTGAAGGTGATGGTGGAATTCCCACCCAGGTTACTATGGTAACCCAAGATGGGCTGGGATCTCAGGTAGCACTTATATCACAGGATGGCACTCAACAGGTATGAATAAAGCCTGGGAGGTTGGGCTATATGGTGATTTGTTCTCTTACCCCGAAAATCAATTCAGTGTGTTTAGGATACCGGGTGAAAAGTGAATACACAAAGAAAGTAAACATTCTTTTAAGGTTTTTTTTCAAACTTTCTCCCCTGCTCTGCTGAAGGTTTTGCCCATTTATGGGGTACATTTCCACAGGCGCTGCCTGTCCTCTGATACCTTGTTCAGGTAGCCATCTTTCATCTATGAGTCCCTATGGTGAGCAAAGACAGGCTATTTTACCATGGAGGGCATCCTGGCCAAATCTGATTCAGTTTGATAGCAACACACTTGCACTTTCCAGCAGGTGTCATTGAATAGCAATCAAGAGCAGGAAAACTGGCTGATGTTTTGCTCCTTAATCCAGCAGACTGGCACCAATTGTATCCCCAGCGGTTTCTCCAACTGATATCACCAACTCAGCACAGACTGGGGATCAACCCTGAGACCTGCTCTGTGTAGCTCAGTACCACAGCGGGTAGTAGCTATACCCACTAAGCCATTGAGGGAGAAAAATAAATATTTTTATGGTTGTTTGTTCACTGTTAGAATTTTAGCAATGTAAAATCATTATTGAAATGCCTGGCAAATGGATTTAAAAATCCCTATTTTTTTTGTTGGGGATTGCAAAATAGCCTTGTTTTATGTCGCTAAAGTTAAACCATCTTTTCTTCCACATCAGTCAACAACTTGATAACAGAGTACCCACAAATCAACCATTAGCACGACTTGGTAGAGCCAGTATGGAGACTTTTTTTGTAAGTTAGAAATATTTATTGTTATTTAGCAGTAACCAATCCTAGATTTTCCTAAAAGAATTACATTGTTACTTGCAGGTTAGTCTATCGCATGAAGACTTGCAGGCCCTGGGAACAGCTATCACCATGGTAACTCAGGATGGTACGACAATTGCTGTACCCACACATGAAGGTGACCTCACAGGGTCAACGGGTGCTCATACAGTTACCATGGTGACGGCAGATGGTACAGAAGCACAGCAGGTATGTTATGGCTTGCATCATTACTATCATTAATTGAGAATGCAGATAATCAAAAACATTCAAATTATGTATTGTAATTAATTGTTATAACTTCTAATCAATCTTATATTTTAAAAAATCTTTTGAATCAACTTTTTAATGAAGCGGCATAATGGAAAAACACCAGAAATGCTAAGCATCACAAAAAGTTTATCTAGAAAGCAGTATGAAAAAAGTGAATGTCACTAACATTGATCTTAGTAAGAGCTCAACTTCCTAGAATCAAAAGAAATTGTTGCTGAACATTTACAAAAAATATTTAACAATGTATTTCAGATTTCCTGAAGTGTGATTGTCCAATGTGTTGTATGACATTACCTAAAAAAATCCAAAGAATTGGGGAATAGGTGGGTCTCTGGGATCTGGGTTTGATTCCACCTCAGGCTATTGAGATGAAAGACTACACTCACTGCCAACTGTAAGGATCCTTCCGGCGAGTCTGGGATGTCTCAACCCAGTTCTTAATTCAAAGCACAAAAGTGACCCCAGTTCAGTGGTAAATTGGCAGTTTTGCGCCCAGATTATAGGATGTCCTGGAATGGAAGGTCCACACTGTTAAGGCAGTGTAATGGGAGCATTACTTTGCATCTAACATCGGAACAGCAGTAGGCCATTCTGATGTGTGCACTTGCTTCTGCCTTTAGTAGGTGGGTTTCAACTGTGTCAACTTGGAGGGGTGGGAAGGAGAAGCTGAATTGAGGGGTTGTCTTTCTTTTACTGCTCAAATACATGTCCTGTTGGATTCACCATGGAGGAGCTTTGACGGCCTTCATTGAGATGCTCATGGGCTGGACCCCCTCAACCAAAAAGCGGTGTGAATATGGGGGTGGGGGTAGAAACTAGGACAATGTCACTAGGAGAAACAACATACTCCTTTTGTACGCATTAGCAGTTTATTTATAATAATTTTTTAAAATTCTGTATGCGCGACTTGTACAAGCAGTTTTTATAAAATGGAATGAAACTAATGGATTGATAAAGTTTATACGGTGGACAGGCTTTACTTGCCTTCATTTGTGAACCTTATTTTGCCAGGTTGCTATAGTGACATCAGATGGGATGGTAACCGGGGACTCGGCTTTAGCAGCTCTTCATGCAGCGGAGGTGGTGCAGCATCATCAGCAAGTAGCGTTAGTAGCAACTGCTAATGGTACACAGATAGCAGTACAGGTGGGTAAGTGTGATGGCTCAAACTGGATGATGTTTCTGTATCCAAGATTCCAGTACCATGTAAAAAGGCACTGACATAATAAACAATGAAACAATTGAAGGCTATTTTTTCCAATTAATCCATTCTAAGAGACCATGTATGTTTAGCACTGCTATGGTATCTCCCTAACTTTTTTAAAATCTCCTGATAGAGATGAAGAACTACAGGTGAAAGCTCCAAGAAAAGATTTTTCATTGACCCCCAAGGGAATTTAAACGACAAAACAAACAAACCTCAGCCTAACATTCCACAGAGGACATCACCATGGTTACAGTGGGACTGGGGCCATCGTCTTCTGCAGAGTTAATATAATTTGAAGAACAGAACAAATCAAATTACTGCATGGGAGTACAATTTATGGCAATATTAACATGCTACATGGGAGTTTGTTAATTTTACCATAAATTGTAATATCTTGTTGGGTAACAATTGCTAAATGCTTAAAGTTTTTGCTGCTGGGGCACATTTACATAACAGGAAGTAAAAAAAAAACTGATTGTCAGCTTTCTCATCTACTGTATTTGTTTAGTGTGCTGAATGTCTGCCTAAGATTAAGGTTTGGGAGTCTGACAGTTCATGATGTTATTGGCAGTAAGCCAGGTTTTTGGGGGCCATCTCGTTAATAGAGTTGCGCCATTAAATTCCTGTCACAATGATTCAATTTTCTGCACGTTTCAGTAAGCAAATGGTGTACATAAATGGGATAGGAGGGGAAGAAGAGAGCGAATTAATGTTGGCAGAGATGCACTGATAAAATAGCTGTGTTGTGACTAATATTTATACCCAACTAGCAGATATTGCTTAAATTGGGCAGGTGTTTTTTGTCCAGATGCTTTAGGCTGCAGTTATGCCATAGCTACTGATTGCAGGCTTAGTTGCTTCAGTATCTACTTGATCAATACTGCCTGCTGCAAATCTGACTCTGTCATGTACAGAACTCTGCTCCCATAAACTTTAAATATACTGAGAGCGTAAATGGGAGCATCCACATACTCATCATATTTAAATGAGCTTTGCTTATGAAGTGCTAAGGAGGCCTTTCCTAATCTCTCTGGTTGACATTGCACTGGAGATATATTCCAAGCTAAAGCAGTGTGAAACTATGCGGAGTCAGGTCAGTACTCTCGAATTACACTGTCACTTTTGCATCAAAGTGGAAAAGTGAAACGACATCCTTAGACTCCAAAGGAAGTTAAAGCTTCTAAGGGTGTCATCTTGCAACCACCAGTCTGAGACGGGTATATGTAAAATGAGATTCTCAGTCACAACAGATGAGTTATATCATTAACTGTGCCTTGTATTGACCTTAGCAACCATGGAGTTTTCCGCACTGACTGTTAGCTTGAAGCAGTGCGAGACTACCTACTTGAGGTGATCTTGTTTCTCTTGCTTTCATGTACTCCAAGGTCAGCTCACCAACCTAACTCCCATTATCCTGCCACTTCCGTATCAGTGCGCAGGTAAACCTGCTTCATATTGATCCAAAAGTAACAGTCTAATTGCTGCTAAAGAGGGTGACAATTGTAAACAATTTTACAACACCAAGTTATAGTCCAGCAATTTTATTTTATTGCTGGACTATAACTTGGTGTTGTAAAATTGTTTACAATTGTCAACCCCAGTCCATCACCGGCATCTCCATATCAAAGAGGGTGACTGTAGCTAAAGACGAAAACAGTCAAAAAAATATTAATTTCTGTGGAATCCAAATATTATTTGATCCTAGAATTACTCCTACAAAAAATCTTACATTTTCAGTAAGAGTTCACAGATCATGTTTAGACTTTTCCTGTAGACTAAGTACTTTCTCCGCTCTATTTTTCCTTCCTGATTTACCTGTGTAGACGCAGATCGAAATGTACCAAGCGAAATATAAAAACAAGCAATTCATATATTTTGATCCAGGGTTGTATATACATAGAAAAAATCAAGAAAATACAACGGATAAGTTTATACAGAAGAAGTAAATTGTGTGCAACACTTCGAATTTGTTTTGCACGCTTTTGTCTGTTGTTTATCTTTTCTGCTCTGCTTTTCTCTCCATGTGTCTGTCCCTTGACTGGGATTGAATTTCTCTGTCATACTGTTTCTTCTGTTGCTGTTGTTTCTCTTGCTGCTCTTTTCCTCTTTCTGCTGCTGTTTCTTTAGCTTCTTCATATCTCTTTGTCATGTGCTCTCCAGACCCGTTCTGGTACTTGCTGTGGAGGACGATGAGGTGGGTTTACAACGGCCGGAAGTGGGAACAGTAATTATCATGACCTCAGTTTTGAAAGGAGGTAGCACAGAACTATACAGATCAGCAAAGTTTGGTATGACCTTAACGATAATCACAGCTCACATTAAATGTGAAAATCCTGATAGATCTGGGAATGTGGTATCTTTTCTAGTGATTAATTGCAAAGTGGATCATCTTGAAACATGGTGTGAAAAACATTGTCATTCTGGGAGGTGTATCCTTGTTACTTCACTTCCGCTTATTACCTTTTTTGGGCTGGCAAGTTAACGTAACATAAAGGGACTTTGCTGAGTTTTTCTTACTTGCAGCGAATCCCTTCTTATGCCAGGGCTGCCAGTCTTGTGTGTCTGTAATGTATACGTGTAAACGAGAACATTTATATTAATGAATATGAAAGGTTGTCTTTGATTTTTGAGTTTGCTGTTTAAATTTTTTTTCAAGCATTCTTCAATTTGTATCAAGAAATAAATGTGCAGCAGCTGGTTGAAATGATGTGCTGTTACATTAGTACGTGTAAACAATGGAAATGAAAATATTTGAGGAGCAGCTTGTTTGCTCATAGACCAAAGTATACATTCCAGCTAGGGGAAAGGAGAGTTTAAGGTTAATCCCCCTTGGTATCTATCTCTCGATTTAAGTGTAGGAACCACTCACTAGGACCAATATGTTTCTTAACCCCAAGTACGCTGTCCTTATTATAGGCGGTGACCAGTAACTGGAGAGGTCTCCATTATCCCTGATGAGCTATTTCTCTTAATTGCAATCCATTGTTAATTAAAGATACAAGCTGGATTGGAATCTGTTCTATCCCTGGTGATCTGCTTTCTGATTACCGATAGCCACACAGACATCACTGACTGCTATGAGAGGAATTTGGACAAGCAGATTCAAGCAAACTGGTTGATTCTACGTTAACTAAAGTAATAATTGTTACTGGCAGGTGGAGGGTATACTTTCTTTCTGGGTTAATAATAACCCTGTTCAGAAAAAATTGCTGCCTTCTACTGCTGCGGGGCAAGGTTGCCGCATGATATCCAAACCAAAAGGGAGCGATTTCAGCAACAGGCTTTTAAAAGAGAATTATGGTTTTGATTGATGGTGGAGCAGGTAAACTTGTTAGAAAGCTACATATAGACTTTTACTGCTGTCAAAGCTGTTACTTAACATTGACTCCAGTAGTTCCAATAATAACAGCAATTGGGTACAAGGTCATTATTTTCAATCTCTTAGATAAATTAATTTTAGAGCCAGGGAAGATGATCTGATGCCATAATAGTTAATGTATGTAACCTAACAGTACAGTGGGTTTGACACCTATCAGGGGTTGCCAGCATGCGAAGTGTGTGAGATCTGTGACTTGGGCCTTACTATCGTCTAGTTTGGCTAACCCTTTATGAAGAACTTAACACTGGCGCAGCGCCTAATCATATCCGCAGGGCATCATAAAGTGCTTCACATCTAATGAATCACTTTTGAAGTCCAGTCATTGCTGTTTGTATGCGGCAAGATCTCACAAACAGTAAATGAGATGACTAGCCAGTTGGTTTGAGGGAAGAACATTGGCCACAACAGTGGCATTAAGCCTCTCTATAAAAGAACTTGTACAGTTTTGAAAGATTAACCAGCAGAAACCCAGTGCCTCACCCCACCTGATTTTTTGACTCCATGTCATTATTTTTCTTTTTAGTTGGAGGAACAGCAGACATTGGAGGAAGCTATTGGCATGGCAACAGCAGCAATCCAGCATGAAGGAATTACACAGGATACAGTTATGATAGATAATGGCCAATGAAAATGGGGATCAGGAAAAAAGTGCCACATTAAGGAATGAACGAACTGTGGTTTGCTACCTAGTACTGTCCAATAAAATCCTGGGAACCAAACATAAACTACTCACAGACTAAATCAGTCTATTCTCAGGACTAATAATTTACTGTGTGTATGTTGATCTCAACTCAGGTGATTTTACATAATATGGTAAGGGTTTTATGATCAAAAGGAGTTTTAGAGCTGCTGTGCTGGTCGATAGACTTGTGGATTTACTTGTACAGTATAAGATATAGTTTTATTGAAATTTCCATAGTTTTGCTTTTTATTGAAGATGAAATGTTTACTGAAACTGGTGTAGGGTTGGTTTCTGTGCAGAGTTGGAACAGGCATCAGGCTGGGCATTTTAATGGCAATCAGTGACAAGTTTTCAGAATGTGTACGCTGCATTTTGAAGTCCAGTACTTGATGCTATATGAACCTGTATGTATATATGAAAATAAATTTTGAAAACTGTACTTGGCTGTTGACCTCTGACGATTTCTGAGTTGCCTTTTAACAATGTGCAGCATTTGGTGATTTGTTACTGGGGGAAGGCTGTGGGAGGGTTAATGTTCACTCTGATGGGACATCCATTACAACATCCTCATATATTTATAAAAACATCAAGGCCGAATTCTCCCGCCTGCGGTGATGTTACTGCTCATAGAACTATGGGAACTTGTTAACATAGACTGCAATAACAAAGAAGTTTCTGGTTATTTGAAACTGGATTTAAACTGCAACAACTGTGTTGGCGCCAATGGGACAATAACCAGTATGACACAAATGGACATCTCAAGCTATCCAACTATTTCTGTGAAATACCTGGCACAAGGTAAGTGACCTGCTACTTATATTCAGTGAGGAAATTAGTTCCAGAAAGAAAAGGCACAGCATGTGTATTGGAACACTCCAGAAAATAGAAGTGCAGGACACAGGGCACCTCAGGTTGTTTTTTACATTTTGATTTCATTTGAAATCATAAACAATTTTTCAGCATCAAGGAGAAAGGTTCTGGACAAGTCTTCAACAAAAAAAATACATTATTGATATTTTTTCATAACCAACATAGCTACTAATTATCATAGTTGTGCTTGTTAACCGTTTTGCTTGATATACACATTTAGGAGGAGGAATGGCTTCAAGGATCCGCCACAAAGTCAGCTGGAAAAAGAGGTGATCTTTTGGCCATGGTGGCATTATAAACTGACCAGCAACCTGTCATATTGGCTATCATATGACACCAGCTAGCTCTAACTGGCAACGGTCCTAAGCTGCTTGGAGGAGAATGTTTGGTTGTGGATCAATGTAGTTATGAAACTGACAAGAGGACCACCTTCTTGGCTAGTAGCTAGCCAACTTTGCACAATGAGACAAGAATGTAGCATCAAAATGGAGAGCTGCAGGACTTGAGCCATTTTGGTGCTTTGAGCTTGTGCGGAACTTTGCCTCCCGATGTCTTGAGGTATAGGATGGAGATAGATTGAGCAGACTACTGTGCCTGATAAGTCTCTTCATATTTTCCAGGTGCAAGCAGGGACAGTGAAGGATCCTGCAAATGTGGCTTTCTCTCCCAGGTTTTGTTTGTCTTTGGCTACATTGCACCACACAAATTTCGGCTGGGCTTTCCTAGTGTCAGTGGTATCTGCCTCCTCCATTTCCTCCACCTAATATTTATCCTCTGCCTTCTGAGACAAGACAAAGGTTCTTCTTAAGAGGCATCAGCCATGGTTAAAAATGTAAATCAATTATCTGCGTAGATATGAAAATTTGATTTATGACCGTATGATTTTAGACCCTTGAATCATTTGCAGTGTTCACTTATTTTGGGAAAAGACTGGTGTTTTAATTTTGAACTCTACTTTTGCCTATAAAGCTTTCTGCAGTGCAGACAAGGAGAACAAGAACATTATTACAGGTAGAGTGGTGTAGTGGTTATGGTGCCACCAGAAATCGTGAGTTCAGATCCCACTGTGGCAACTTGTGAAATTGAATTCAATAAATCTAGCAATTTGTGCACTAGCCAACGGAAAAATCAGAACTCTTAGTTTGTTATAAAAACCCAACTGGTTCACCAATGCCCTTCAGGGAAGGGAACCAGCCACCTTTACCTGGTCTCGCCTACATGTCACTTCAGTCCCACACTACATTGTTGACTTTTAATAGCTTTTGATATGGCTTAGCAAGCCATTCAGTTATACAAACAATTGCTACAAAGCAGAAGGCCCACTGTCACCTTCTCATTAGAAGACCTTCTCAGAGCAAATAGGATTGGGCAGTAAATGTGGCCTCGCCAGTATCGCCCACATTCCAAGAACAAATAAAAAGTTAAATAGTTTTTTATGCGCTTTATATTAATACTCATATACAATAGTCTAAAGTATATATGGTCAGCATTTTAAAACTGTTAAGTGACACAATATAGTGAATAATATGAAAAACAACTTGGCAGAATCAGGGGTGTTATGACCAAATTTATAGCTGCCAACCCCCTCCAGAAACTTAATGGAAAGAAAATTCTGCCACTTAATCCTTAATAGATACTGGAGATTTCAGAGTCTGTGATCCTTCTGCCAGCCTTGTGCAGTCTTCTCCTTGACCATCTTGATAATCATTGACTTTTTTTTCTAACATTGTACCACGTTCCATTATGAGCAATTGTTTTCAGTTCCTCAGCACTTCTTCCAGGCTTTGGGGTTTGAGGATTGATGATGCGCTCAGGAACAGGGACCTGTTTTTTCAACATCTATTCCAAAATCAATTTGACCCCCTGTGGGTAGATCTTGGCTTCTTGATCTATTCAGATAGGTGCCATTTTACTCAATGGTAAGCCATCATTATTATCGAATGGTAACGTAAGAGGCCTATTTTCCGATTAATTATCTTGATTAAATTATATTGGTATTGGAAACTTGAAGTTGCAGAGCCAGGAGAGCTCAATTAGCCTACAGTGAAAACAGTACAGTTGCTCAAACACTGAGTTAATTGCTATGTTAATTCAGCTCAGTAACTCATCCATTACCCTGAAAAGGTAATGAGCAAACTTCAACAAGAAATCAGGAAAAAAAATGCATCGTACCTCTGTCATTTGTGATTTAGCAGTTATACCTGTGTTAATTGTATCCATATGATTTATATCAATTAGTGTTAATTGTATTCAGGTAGTGCATATCAATTGGGGACTCTCGTATCCATTTATATGAGAGCTTATCTCGGGTGTGCAGTGGGTAATGTAGATCTCTGTGAATAAAGGCTTGGAAGCAATTGAAGATCAGGCTGTAGTATTCTATCCTTCACCACTGGGCTATCCAATTTATAACAGTGTGCTCTTTATGGGCTTAGATGGTGAGATTTATCAGAGATCAATACCCACTTTTCAATTGATTGAATTTTCTTTCCTTTTCTCCCTTTCGTGAAGGTAGTGGCTTATGCAGGGAAGGTACAGTGGGTATTGACAGCTCTGTGGCACCTCACCCAAATAGCCATTCTTTATCAGTGAGCCTAGACAGTGAATGTCAACAGCTTATTGTTTTCAACCGTGGAAGGCATTACAGCTGAGCTAACCCTGTCCTCGCTCAATGTCCACACACAGAAACTTTCGAACAAGAGTTACTGGATGGCTAGCGGGGCAGGAACCATCGTGGGTCTTCTCTCCCACCACACCCCCTCCTCCATGCCAGCCTCAGACACTGAAGCCATTTGTCCTGTCCCCACTACCATCTCAGTTGACATCAGCTAACTTGGCTCCAACCAGAAGTTGAACTTGGGATCTTTCTGACCTTTATAGTTGAGCGCTACATTGGGTGGTACATTTAACCAGCGGGTAATCAGGGGAGCCAAGATCCCATTGTTTTAATGTGCTATTCTTGTTCTTTGAGGGGCTCTTTCATACAATTTATTGGAGTGCCAATCTTTAAAATCAGAACAAGGTTGGAGTTTGGAAAATTTAAAATAGGATTAGAGTCAACCCATGTAGTAGAATTACTGTCATTTTTGTCTCAGTCAACATTAAAAAGAAAATGTAGAAATGATGCCTCCCTCCATACTGCTGCTTTCAGTCCTCCTCTAAGTGAGTGAAAATTGGACTTGAATTTGTTCTTGGGATGTCACTAGACTCGAGATTCATCACCGGTACAATGTGGCTGCAATATGTATGATCTATAGGATGCATTGCATCAACTCACCAAGATTACTTCAATAGCACCTCCCTCCCCTCCGACCCTCTACCACTGAGAAGGACAAGAACAGCAATGTTGTGGGAACACCATAACTTCCATTTGGATTGGAAAATCACAAATTTCACTCCATTATTTAAGACAGGAAACTACAGACCTGTCAGTTTAATGTCCATTGTGGGAAAGCTACTGGAATCTATCATCAAGGACAGAGTGACTGAGCAATTTGTCAAGTATGAGCTGATCAAAGAGAGTCAGCATGGATTTGTGAAAGGTAGGTTATGTCTGACTAATCTAGTTGGATTTTCTGAGGAGGTCACTAACATGGTGGGCAGGGGAGTGTCTATGGATGTTGTTTATATGGGCTTCCTGAGGCACTTTTTTTTAAATCCGTTCATGGGATGTGGACGTCACTGGCAAGGTCAGCATTTATTGCCCATCCCTAATTGCCCTTTAGAAGGTGGTAGTGAACCGCCTTCTTGAACCGCTGCAGTCTGTGTGGTGAAGGTTCTCCCACAGTGCTGTTAGGTAGGGAGTTCCAGGATTTTGATCCAGCGACGATGAAGGAACGGCGATATTTTTCCAAGTCAGGATGGTGTGTGACTTGGAGGGGAAGGCGCAGGTGATGTTGTTCCCAAGTGCCTGCTGCCCTTGTGCTTCTAGGTGGTAGAGGTTGCGGGTTTGGGAGGTGCTGTCAAAGAAGCCTTGGCGAGTTGCTGCAGTGCATCCTGTGGATGGTACACACTGCAGCCACGGTGCGCCGGTGTTGAAGGGAGTGAATGTTTAGGGTGGTAGATGGGGTGCCAATCAAGCAGGCTGCTTTGTCCTAGATGGTGTTGAACTTCTTGAGTGTTGTTGGAGCTGCACTCATCCAGGCAAGTGGAGAGTGTTCCATCACGCTCCTGACTTGTGCCTTGTAGATGGTGAAAAGGCTTTGGGGAGTCAGGAGGTGAGTCACTTACCGCAGAATACCCAGCCTCTGACCTGTTCCTGTAGCCACAGTATTTATGTGGCTGGTCCAGTTAAGATTCTGGTCAATGGTGACCCCCAGGATATTGATGGTGGGGGATTTGGCGATGGTAATGCCGTTGAATGTCAAGGGGAGGTGGTTAGACTCTCTCTTGTTGGAGATGGTCATTGCCTGGCATTTGTCTGGCGTGAATATTACTTGCCACTTATCAGCCCAAGCCTGGATGTTGTCCAGGTCTTGCTGCATGTGGGCACGGATTGCTTCATTATCTGAGAGGTTGCGAATGGAACTGAGCACTGTGCAATCATCAGCGAACATCCCCATTTCTGACCTTGTGATGGAGGAAAGGTCATTGATGAAGCAGTTGAAAATGGTAGGGCCAAGGATACTGCCCTGAGGAACTCCTGCAGCAATGTCCTGGGGCTGAAATGATTGGCGTCCAACAACCACCACCATCTTCCTTTGTGCTAGACATGACTCCAGCCACTGGAGAGTTTTCCCCCCTGATTCCCATTGACTTCAATTTTACTAGGGCTCCATGGTGCCACACTCGGTCAAATGCTGCCTTGATGTCAAGGTCAGTCACTCTCACCTCACCTCTGGAATTCAGCTCTTTTGTCCATGTTTGGACCAAGGCTGTAATGAGGTCTGGAGCCGAGCAGAACCCAAACTGAGCATTGGTGAGCAGGTTATTGGTGAGTAAGTGCCACTTGATCGCACTGTCGATGACACCTTCCATCACTTTGCTGATGATTGAGAGTGGACTGATGAGGTGGTAATTGGCCTGATTTGCCTAATTGGTAATTGATAAGGTTTCGTACAAGATAGTAGCAAAAATTAAAGTGCAAGGAATTGGGGGTAACCTTACAACATGGGTTCGTAATTGGTTGGGAGGTAGGCGACAGAGAGTAGGGATAAAGGGAATGTATTCTGATTGGCAGGATGTGACAAGTGGTGACCCCCTCTGTACTGGGGCCTCAGCTTTTCACCAAATATATCAACGACTTAGATGAAGGAACAGAAAGTTGTATATCCATATTTGCAGGTGACACTAAGTGCAGTAAGTTGAGTAGATAGGAGCAGGAAGCTACAAAGGGACAATACAGATTAAGTAAGTGGGTAAAACTATAGCAGATGGAGTTCAGTATGGGGAAATGTTAGATCATCTGCTTTGGATCCAAGAAAGACAAATTGGAATATTTTCTTAATGACGAGGGATTAGGAACTCAAGGAAATACAAGCCAAGTTTATGCACCGCAACTCAGGAAGAGTATATTGACCTTTGATGGGGTACAGTGCAGATTCACCAGAATTATATCAGGGCTTAAAGGGTTAAATTATGAGGACAGGTCGCATAAACTTGGGTTGTATTCCCTTGAGTTTAGAAAGTTGAGGGGTGATTTAATTGAGGTGTTTAAAATGATAAAGGGATTCGACAGAATAGTTACAGAGCAACTGTTTCCTCTGTTGAGGGAATACAGAACAGAGGGGCACAATCTTAAAATTAGAGCTGGGCCATTCAGGAATGAAATCAGGAAGCACTTTTTCACACAAAGGGTAGTGGAAATGTGGAATTCTCTTTCCCCAAAAGGCTGTGGATGCTGGGTCAATTGAAGTTTTCAAGACTGAGATCGACAAGAGTTTTGTTAGATAAGGGTATCAAGGAATATGGATCAACAGCGGGTAAATGGAGCTGAGGTACAGATTAGCCATAATCTAATTGAATGGCAGAACAGGCTTAAGGGGCTGGTAGGCCTACTCCTGTTCCTGTGTTCCAAGTTCCCCTCCAAGCCAAACACCATCCTGGATTGGACATATATCACCATTCCTTCATTGTCACTGGGTCATTATCCTGGAATTCCCTACATAACACTATTGTGGGAGCACCATCAGCATAAGGACTGCAGCAGTTCAAAGGGAATGCCCACCACCAGCTTCTAAAAGCATGAACAATAAATGTGGCCTTGCCACATCCTGAAAATATTTTTTTTAAATGTGGGTGACAGTGGCAAGACCACATTTATTGTTCATCCTTAAGGCTTGAGTGGCTTGAGACATCACCACATATTGTGGGACCATAGTCGCATGTAGGCCAGGCTGGGTAGGGGTGGCAGGTCCCATTCCCTGAAGGACATTGGTGAACACTTTTATAGTTGCAGTTATATTTTCACAGTAGTGGGAGGAGGGGATAGCACCAAGCTTAATTGTCCCCCTCCCATGACTCCAGCAAATTGGAGCTCTGTTGCAGACCTGCTTAATACAGATGTAGAATCTGAAAAAACTTTTTTTTTTAGTGTTAGCAAAGTGCTCACTGGGTCACCTTTGATTTTAAAGTGCTGATTGTGCACGGACTGTAGAAAGAACTGTGAGCCTTCAACACTTCTGATGTGTCATTTCTATCCGTTAAAGGAGCAGGGGATAAAATCTTGGATGTGCAGTTCTATCAATAGCCCACCAGGTGGGGCACAAGTAGTGGCATTTCGGCACCCATATCATAACACCTGGACTCAGCCTTAAGTAAAGTCAAGATAAATTTACTATATCACACACCTTAAAATAAGATTTTTGTATTAATTTTTTTGTGTAGAAAGAAAGCTGGATTAAATTTATTGTGATCTATATTTTTTATAATTTTATACTACACAGAAATATAGTTTGGAATTTAACTTGCTTTTATTTTCTGTTTGCAAACAGCATTTCTTCGGGATTGAGTTGGTTACAAGATGATGTCCTTTTCATGGGAGATTGGAACTGAGTCATTCCTCTGTGGCAGGCTCGGTAACCCAATATCTGAGCCAGTCGGGTTCACAGTACTTCAGGGCACTGTTGATAATTGACCAGTTAGAAGATCATTAAGAAGATCTTGGCGGGTAGTCAGGTCATTGGGGTTGGGGTTCTTCCTACCAGGCTCCAGGTAAATGTGAGCCAATACCAATGGATAGGTTGGTCCTAGCTAGACAAGCAGTAGGAAGCCTACTGATGTTCTGTGCTGATAAGCTGCACGGCTTTAGCCAGTAGAATGCCAGCATACCCCATAACACATGTGTTGGGGTCCATTAGCCTTGGCTCTTGCCAACTTGCACCTACGTTTTCAGGGCTTAGGTAAATGGGTAACCATAACTTACATTTATATAGCGCCTTTAACGTGGTAAAATAACTCAAGGCGCTTCACAGGAACGTAATCACAACAATTTACACCGAGCCAAAGAAGGAGATATTAGTACAGGTGACCAAAAGCTTGGTCAAAGAGGTAGGTTTTAAGGAGCATCTTAAAGGAGGAGAGAGAGGTATAGAGGGACATAGAGGTTTAGGGAGGGAATTTTAGAGATTAGGGCCTAGATGGCTGAAAGCACGGCAAAGGAAGGGGGTTTCACAAGATGCCAGAATTGGAAGAATGCAGAGTTCTCAGAGGGTTGTAGGGCTGGAGGAGGTTACAGAGATAGGATGGGGTGAGGCCGTGGAGGGATTTGAACGTGAGGATGAGATTTTAAAAATAAGATAAAATGAACACTCATTATCAAGTAAATGTGGGTTTCTCAGTAGTTTGGTTTGGAGACTTAAGAATGATGATGGGTTTTCACAAGTGCCAGATGTCTGGCTGACTAAAAAAAATTGATTTGTGGTAATTGTCAATTGAATTTCCCACCAATAACACTGTTCGCTACTCCTGTTTTACCTACTGGTATTATATGGTGCATGATGTAAATATACAGTAAAGCCCTTTCTGCTATATAATGGAAAGTATGTTTTGAAGACTGTACAGGATTTTCACAACTCACAATTGCTGCACCATTATTTTTTAATACACCAGTATATGCAGATTCAGTTTATTTGCTCATCAGTGTGATCACAGGGCTCGCTGAGAGCACAGAAAGAATTAGAGAGAGGTTGGCAAGAGGCAAGTCAACATTTCCTAAGGCCTAATGCAAGCATGTGCTTCTGTGAATGATGGTTGGCTCTGCTTTTGAACTTCTGTGTACAAAGGACAGATTTCCAGGGGATAAATCTGTCTGGAAAAGTGGTCCAGTGGCAGAAGAAGTGGTGCATGAAACACATCAGTATTGATGTTATTTGGATCTGGTCCCTGCTGAGTTACTCACTGCCATTGGTAGACTTGAATCCTGAATGATGAGGAAAATAGTCACCTCAAAGAAAATACTGTGGAAGAAAGACTTTTTGTAAAGACTTTTTTTTCAGGAAATATACCCATTAGCCTTCTATATTTTGTCCTCCCATTTGCAAGTGGTTTTATTGAAATGTAGATTTTACTTCAATTTACATGGAATATAACTATCAGGGGCTTATTACAAGATGATGATGCTCTTCTGAAATTCTTGATGAGCTGGGAGCTTGAATACAGGAGTTGGGATGTCTTGTTGAAGTTGTACAGGGCATTGGTGAGGCCACACTTGGAATACTGTGTACAGTTCTGGTCACCCTATTATAGAAAGGATATTATTAAACTAGAAAGAGTGCAGAAAAGATTTACTAGGATGCTACCGGGACTTGATGGTTTGAATTATAGGGAGAGGTTAGACAGACTGGGACTTTTTTCCCTGGAGAGTAGGAGGTTAAGGGGTGATCTTATAGAAGTCTATAAAATAATGAGGGGTATAGATAAGGTAGATAGTCAAAATCTTTTCCCAAAGGTAGGGGAGTCTATAACGAGGGGGCATAGATTTAAGGTGAGAGGGGAGAGATACAAAAGGGTCCAGAGGGGCAATTTTTTCACTCAAAGGGTGGTGAGTGTCTGGAACGAGCTGCCAGAGGCAGTAGTAGAGGCGGGTACAATTTTGTCTTTTAAAAAGCATTTGGACAGTTACATGGGTAAGATGGATATAGAGGGATATGGGCCAAGTGCAGGAAATTGGGACTAGCTTAGTGGTATAAACTGGGCGACATGGACATGTTGGGCCGAAGGGCCTGTTTCCATGTTGTAACTTCTATGATTCTATGATTCTTGCTGGTGATCTGGAGATGTTCTTTGTTTCTTTCAGCTCAGTGATGAGACTGTTTAGAGAAAGGTGCACAAACGAAAAGAGGAAAGACAGTGTGTTCTTAAAGGGGGAGAGGAAATCAGCAAAATGGGTTTGAAATGAATAGAAAAGAAAATGTAGAATACAGAAAAGAAAAGTAAGAATCAGAGAGGAAGAGTACAAGAGATAAATTGAAATGTTTTCCAATCCTTGTCAGATTATCAAAATAAATGGACGAAGTGGGAGAGGGGTTGCATTAGGGTCTCCAGAGGTTTGATATGTAAATCTGCTTTTACATTGCTCTGTCACTTATAAGCTGGAAGTTGAATTTTCTTCTCTCTTGATTCCCCTCTTTCCCTCTCTCATCAATTTGTGACGGTACAAATGATCTCAGTACAACACTAAGCTTGGGTTATTATGAAGCTACTTCAGAAGTTTTGTCTTTGTTATAAATTTGGTAAAATTGTGATGCCGTGTCTTTTGTATATTTCCATTCGGAGTGTCAGACTGAAGCAAATGTGAAAGAAGGACACCACAACAAACTGCAGCATCAGTGTTGTCCTGAGGGCATCACGTTCAAGCAAAACCGTTTGGGCTGATGAAAGGGTTAAAACTGAATGTGATTAAACTCAGAAGAGATGTATTCTACTGAATTGTCCCATAATTCCGAACTGTTCTAAGGAAAGATGGCTGTCCTGGTGTCTGTCACCCCTTTGTTAGACGTGCTGTGTATAAACCTCCATACATGATATGAATGGTTGTTCCCACGGCATTGTGAATGGAAGCTGTAGACTACATTCATGATGTCACATTAAGGGGTAATCTAGACCACATGTTTGCTCTCGGGCTGCTTCTTGTCAACAGCAACAACTGAGACAAAGGCCTTGACCGTTGCACCTTGGGAGTCGTGCATGTCTGGAGGTGGAAAAGTGGTGTGACAGATCCCAAAAGCCTGTCGCAGCCAGAAAAAGAGGTGGTCAGTGCACTGCCTGTGCAAAAGAAATGTCTTTTTTCAATCTTACTTTTTCTGCATAGAGTCTGTGCATAGCACACTTGGAATCCGTGCCTAATAGGCAGCCCTATCTAGCGCTGGAATAACACAAATGGTGGGAAACATAGTGGATGCACATGCCTGCCCATATATGATGCCATTTGATGCTGCTGCAATTGCCCTCTGGAAAACGGTGGTGGGGGGGGGGGGGGCGGTGAAGGGAGAGAGGAAGGGGTGGAACAGCAGAGTGCATCCCAAACACATTTCTGGCCCCATCCACTCTAGATCTACTGGGAAACTGGTGCGACGGGACTCCAAAGTCAGGGCCACAGAATATGTGCTACAGAGGGAATGTATTTTTTTACAACATTTAGAAATTATAGAGCAGTTCAAAAGATTATGCACCCCCTTTCATCAGCAGCCTATTTTGGGAGCTGAGAATTATTCTGTTTATTGAGCTTGCCTCTTGTTGGTTAACATAGTGTGCCTTTGGAAATCTTTACAGGTCAGATGCAGGAGCAGCAATGCTCCACCAATACTGATTTCTGGCTCCCACAAGTCTTAGGTACCAGAGAATAATGACAGTAATTACAAGGCTTGGATTAAAGCCACTATCTGAATCCAAAATGAGATCTCTATGGGCAGAATTTTGACCTTGAGGCGGGGAGGGTGGGGAGATTTTTGGGTGCGAAGTCCAGAAGATCAGTTGAGATTGTGACCTCTATGAGATCGACAAATTTTACTTCCAGGCTTTGCGATTGACAGGCTGTCAGGTAGGAAGGCCTGTGGTAGCAGGCTGCAGCCGGGATCGGAGGGAGGGAGGGATCATGGGCCGGGGAGGACATCGGATGGGCCGGGAGGTGGAGATCGGGGGTCTGATGCCAGGACTTAGAGATCAGAGGTCGGGTGAAGAGTCAGAGGTAGGTGGAGGACCACCATCGGGGGTGGGGGAGAAGTGCGGGGAGGTTCAGCATCAGGGTTGGGTGGGGGGGGGGCCGCCGATCGCGGGGGTCCTGTCTGCAGGTGAGCTTGTTGGGCCTAGAAGAAGCACACCTGCTCCTCCTGACCCACAAGCAGTGTAATAAAGGCACTCACCTCATGGATCCAGCCCTTCCCGCCTGCTTTCACCTGACGTGAATTGGAAGCGATGAGAAACCCGAACAGGTAAGGTTAAATTCAGTTAAGTTTTCCAATACACAGAGAATTAAGTACCTCAAGTATTTCAGTGAGGTACATTGCCCCTTTAGGTACCGGCCTGCCGGCTTTAAGTGGGGGCGGGACTTCCTGGTGTCTGCTCTGCACACGCACTCATACCTGCCTGGGTTAAACCCAGAAGTGAGCGAGTTGGAGCCGGGATACGTTCCCGCTACAAATCGCTGTTATTTTAACTTCCAACCCACCCGTTCGTTGGGGTTAAAATTACCCCCTATATGTCTATTATTTCTTATAACACACAGTGGAGTTTGTTGGGACAACATTATGATGTTTATGGCCTTTGACTTGGTCAAAGTGCATAGTGTCTGCCAGCATTCTTTATAAAGTTGGGAAATCCAGACAGCTATCCTGAAGGATTATAGTTGTGATATAGTCACTGAAGGTTTATCAAGTGATAACACTTCTAATGAAGGATCCAGAGCCAAAGCATTATCCTGTATTTTCTCTCTTCAGATGCTGGTGGATCTGCTGTGCATTTTCTCTTTTTATTTAGGATTTCCAGCATTTATGTTTTTTTCTCGTTGCAGTCTCTGTCTATATTATTCATATGATACATTTAAGGGGAAGCTAGATAAACACATGAGGGAGAAAGGAATAGAAGATTATGCTGAAAGGGTTAAATGAAGAGGGATGGGAGGAGGCTC
This sequence comes from Heptranchias perlo, assembly GCF_035084215.1. Classification (NCBI taxonomy): domain Eukaryota; kingdom Metazoa; phylum Chordata; class Chondrichthyes; order Hexanchiformes; family Hexanchidae; genus Heptranchias; species Heptranchias perlo. Next base: position 13,267,555 of record NC_090351.1, read on the forward strand.
GTGTGGAGCATAAACACCAGCATGGACCAGTTGGGCCGAATGGCCTGTTTCTGCGCTGTAAATTCTATATAATATTCTATTAAAGTATCTTTTTTCTTTACCTCTCCTCCCTCATCCACCAATTAAAATATTCTGACTCCAGCATTTTCCAGACCATTCACCTTCTTGAATAAAGAACGGCATGGAGATGGGATGATAGGAAAAGGGATGGGTGGTCGTGTTTTTATTTGGTTTCATTGAAACGTCAGACATTTCCACCAGGATTTCTGATTCTCTGGATCAGACCACCTTTTGTACACAGGAATTCCTGGCTTGCAGGTTAGAAATTCCAGATCATGTCTTTAGTTTTAAAAAAATGTTACAATGCGCACAAACTAAATAAGCAAGAGACCCCATTCCCCAGTAACAGCGGAAGAACGTTTGACTTGAGGACAATATTTTGAGGGTGAAGACTGAGCCAAGTACTGAAAGTATAATGTGAAGCCAATTTGGGGCCGTTTTGGGTCATCAGAAACTTTGGGCTGACACAAGCTCTTGTCAGCCTTGGCTTGGTGGTAATGCTCAGAAGGTCATGGGTTCAAGCCCCACTCCAGAGACTTGAGCTCATAATCCAAGCTGACACTCCCAGTGCAGTATTGAGGGAGTGCTGCACTGCTGGAGGTGCCGTCTTTTGGATGAGATTTTGGATGAGGTCCTGTCTGCCCTCTCAGGTGGATAGAATCATAGAATGTTACAGCACAGAAGGAGGCCATTCGGCCCTTTGAGCTGGTGCCAGTTCTCTGCAAGAGCAATGCAGAGAGCTGGTGCTAGTTCTCTGCAAGAGCAATGCAGCTAGTCCCATTCCCCTGCCCTTTCCCCATAGCCCTGCAATTATTTTTCCTTCAAGTACTTATCCAATTTCCTTTTGAAAGCCACAATTGAATCCCTTTTAGGCAGTGAATTCCAGATCATAACCACTCGCTGTGTAAAAAAGTTTTTCCTCAGCCTTTGATTCTTTTGCCAATTATCTTAAATCAGTGTCCTCTGGTTCTCGACCCTTCTGCCAATGGGAACAACTTCTCTTTGTCTACTCTGTCTAGACCCCTCATGATTTTGAACACCTCTATCAAATCTCCTCTCAATCTTCTCTGCTCTAAGGAGAACAACCCCAGCTTCTCCAGTCTATCCACGTAACTGAAGTCCCTCATCCCTGGAGCCATTCTAGTAAATCACTTCTGCACCCTCTCTAAGGCCTTCACATCCTTCCTAAAGTGCAGAGCCCAGAACTGGACACAATACTCCAGTTATGGCTGAACCAGTGTTTTATAAAGCTTCATCATAACTTCCTTGCTTTTGAACTCTATGCCTCTATTTATAAAGCCCAGGATCCCGTATGCTTTTTTTAACTGCTTTCTCAACCAGCCCTGCCACCTTCAACAATTTGTGCACATATACCCCCAGATCCCTCTGTTCCACCCTGTTTATAATTGTACCCCTTAGTTTATAATGCCTTTCCTCGTTCTTCCTATCAAAATGTATCACTTCGCACTTCTCTGCGTTAAATTTCATCTGCCACGTATCTGCCCATTTCACCAGCCTATGTCCTCTTGAAGTCTATCACTATCCTCCTCACTGTTCGTTACACTTCCAAGATGTAAAAGATTCTATGGCACTATTTCGAAGAATAGCAGGGGAATTCTGCCAGTGTCCTGGCTAATATTTATCCCTCAACCAACACCTAAAAAAAATTATTATCTGGTCATTTATGTCATTGCTGTTTGTGGGAGCTTGCTGTGTGCATATTCGCTACCTATATTACAACACTGACTGTACTTAAAAGTGATGTGGAGATGCCGGTGATGGACTGGGGTGGACAAATGTAAGGACTTGCACAACACCAGGTTATAGTCCAACAGTTTTATTTTAAATCACAAGCTTTCGGAGCTTTCCTCCTTCGTCACCTGCAAGTCCGTACTTAAAAGTACTTGATTAGCTATAAAGCGCATTGGGAAGTCCTGAGATCCTGAAAGGTGCTATAGAAATGGAAGTTCTGATGAAAGGGCATGACATGAAACCTTATCTATGTTTCCCTCTCCACAGATGCTGCCTGACCTGCTGAGTGGTTCCAGCATTTTTTCAGATTTCCAGTATCCACAGTATTTTGCTCTTGTATCTAAATGGAAGTATTTTTCTTTGTTCTGTTTGATACTAAAATATACCAGAAAACACAGTAATCAGTGTGTGTGTGTATATATATGTATTTAGAAGGGCGGGTAATTGCTCGGAAGTGAGGGTTAGCTGGAAAGTCTGCAATTGAGTAAAATAGGGAGCGGGACTGAGCAACACCAACTCCGATCCTCTGCCCCTTGGGTGGCAGTGAGCGCGCGCACTGGGTGTGTGTTGCGGCGGCGCGCCCGGCCCCGGCGAGGCTGACGTCAGGAGGAGCCCAGAGGCTGGGCTGGGGCTCGCGCTCGGGCACGCGCACGCGCGCCCCCGTGCCTTGCCCGCGCCTCCCCCCCCCCCCCCCGCCCGGAGTCGGTGCAGTGATGGAGCTGCGGAGCGAGTTGCTGAAGTCCATCTGGTACGCGTTCACAGCGCTGGACGTGGAGAAAAGTGGCAAAGTCTCCAAATCCCAGCTCAAGGTAAACCGGCCGTCCAGCTGTCGGAGCGTCGGCTTCCCCCGGTCAGGAGCTTGGAGGGGAGGGGAGGGAGAGGGAGAGGGAGAGAGCAACACTCAAAAGTTAGAGACTTCTGGTTGGTGCCTTGTGTTGGAAGGGAGTTGGTACTGAGGATGGGGGCACATTATATAAAAAAAATAATCAACAACAGAACTCGGTACAAGTTTGTGTTTATATCATTTTGGATTATTTTTTTTTTAAAACATACACACGGAACACGTTTCTAATGGAGTTTAGGTGGCAGGAAGTCATTCAATTCATCTGTAATGTGTCAAAAGGGGAGAGTGTGTGAGGGCTGCTGCTTTAAACTGTAGACGTGTCATTTTGCTCTGGGTTTAGTGTTCTTTACAGATCAGTATTTTTATTATGTTTAGTGTCCTGGATAAAGTTAATCAGGTCACCCCCTGTGTTTTTTTATAAGCCATAGAACTTGCCGTGGCTCCGGTACAATAAATATTTCACTGGTAACTTCTACAGACGTAAATCGATCAGACTCAAATTGGGACCGTTTCATCTGAAAAGTCTCGAAATTTAAATTTGCCAGTAATGTCATACTTTTTCATATGTACGTACATTTGTGTAAAAGACGCACACAGGAAATACACAGCAGCACCGAGGCAGAAGTGGTTAGAATTCTTCTGCAGTGCAGAAGCAATCGTGACTCACGGGTTCTTTAAAACTAATATCCCATAACCGTGTGTGAATAATGCAAAGTTTTACCTTTCCATATACCATTTACCATATACATTTCATTTATGTGTTTTGTTAGGGTAACTATTCAGTGGGTCGCCTAAAATTTTAATGCAACATGCAGGTCGAGAGAGGGTTGTTGGAAAGTGACAGCAGCAGATAAAAGATAGAGCTGAGGTTTTGACATCCTTTATATATGAGAATATTGGCCTCTTAATATTTTAAATTATATTCATTTTATTGAGCACTTGATCAAAAGTTGATCTTGACAGTTTCTTTGTGTAGAAGTTTAAACTACGTGCTGAATAACATTTGAACAATAGATGTTATCAGAGCTGATTTTCTTTTTTAATAGCCTGTGCCAAGACACTTTTTTTAGTTTAAAAATAGATGAGAGGGGAGTGCAGAGGAAGTCCTGTCAGTGCTGGTGCAATCGACAGTCCTATTGGTTGAGAAGAATATATATGTGTGATCAGAAAGATAGAATAGTCTGTGTGGAGAATGAAAAATAGTTAATGACTTTCTGAAGCTTTGTGGAAGGAGCACAGTTTGCATGTTTTCTGTAGTCTGAGAAGAAAGCGACCTTTCAACTGTAGTTTGATTCTGACTAATCACCAGTGCAAATTGCAATCAGAAAATTAATACTCAACCAGCTGTGTAAAGATATCTTTATAAAATAGATGGTGCTATATACAGCAAAGGTTTTTTAGTTGCTGTGTGTTACAGTAAAAGCTGCAACATAACAGTGAGGCATAGTTTGCCTACATAGACAACAGCCACTGAACTTCATTTCTATGTGAAGTGTTTTGCGATGTTTCTGAGAGCTGTGATCAGGTACTATATAAATACGTCTTCCAGTGTTATCACTTTGGTCATAATGATGGTGTAAAGACCCAAAAGATTTTGTCTTTCACAAGTGATATTGAGAGGTAGTTCATTAGTATCTGTTTTCAGGATTACGCTGTTTAAAAGTAACTACGTTTAAGAAAGAAAGAACCAGCATTTATATACTGCCTTTCACAACCTCTGGACGGTCCAAAGCATTTCACAGCCACGGAAGTACTTTTGAAGTACAGTGACTGTTGTAATATTGGCAAACACAACAGCCAATTTGCGCACAGCTAAGTCCAACAAACAGTGATGAGACAAAAGATCAGATAATCTGTTATTGTTGGTATTGATTGAGTGATAAATTTTGGCTGAACTGGAAGAAATCTCCTACTCTTTAAAAAGTAGGCTGGGCTCTTATATGTCCATCTGAGAGGGCAGGTGGGGCCTCGGTTTAACATCTCAACTGAAAGATAGCACCTCCGATAGTGCAGCACTCCCTCAGTACTGCACTGAAGTGTCGGCCTAGAATATGTGCTCAAATCTCTGGATTTGAACCTTCTGACTCAGAGTGCTACCACTGAGCCACAACTGACACTTTTAGCCTAACATTTTGTTTAAACAGTAAGTAAAGCAGTGACATTATTCGGGGGCATGGCTTTGAGAGGTTACTGAGCTCAACATCATAATGGAGCTGAACTGTTTAATGACTATCCTTCATACTGTCAGGCTTAGTAGCTCTTTCAATCCTTTGATCATGTAATTACAAATGTGTCTTCAACCCAGCCTAGGAAGGGCCAGTATGATACTTCCATTTCCCACACCAAGCATCCTTTTGGTCTTTGGAGTGAGATTTTCAAACTCTAATCATTTTTATGTTGTACTTACATGCACACTTGGAATTAGGTTGTGACTTCCCAAACTCATGTATCTTCATAAATCACCAATAATCAAAAGAATCATCACCCCCACCTACTTTCCTGGAAATGCTGACTCTTGTTAAGAGGTTTGGTTCCTGGGGCATCTCTGGTCCTCACCGAATAATCCCACAAGAATCTTAAGTTTAGAAGGTTGAGGGGGTGATCTTATTGAGGTCTTTAAAATGATAAAGGGATTTGATAGTATAAATACAGAGAAACTATTTTGTTCTAATGGGGAAATCCAGAACAAGGGGGCACAATCTTAAAATTGGAGCCAGTCCATTCAGGAGTGAAATCAGGAAGCATTTTTTCCACACAAAGGTTAAAGAAAATCTGAAACTCTCTCCCCCAAAAGGCTGTGAATGCTGGGTCAACTGAAATTTCCCAAGATTGAGATTGCAAGATTTTTGTTAGATAAAGGTGTCAAGGGATATGTTGCTAAGGTGGGTAAATGGAGTTGAGGTGCAGATCAGTCATGATCTTATTGAATGGCCTATTCCTATTCTTATGTTCCAAGTGACTGTTCTTCATGTGTGATCCTAGAGAGTGAGAGCTAGTAGATTTTTCATTCTCATTAAGACTTCAGTCAAGCTTAATCTTGTCCTCAACTGAAGTTGACACACATGGATTTTCAAGCAGGGTCAGTGGATAGTATTCAGGATTGAAAACCCAGCCTGATTTTTTTTTTCCATCTCCCTTATCCAGATTGATTTAAGTGAGGAAAAGATTCCTGTGAAAGGAGCCAGTATTCATCTGTCTGTACCACTGCTTCAGTAATACTTACGGATCTCTTTAAAGTAATATTTTATGACATTGTCTAATGTGAAGAGTACATTTCTACTTCTACACACAATGTACAATATTAGCAGTGGGAGCAGCTGTGACAATACCACAATATTGATTGCTGTTCTGTAGGCCACAAGAGGCAGAAAGAGAAGATGTTCAAGGAGCTAGCAGAGACCAGCATCTCTAAGGTCTGCTGCTAGTACACCTTGTTGATATGTTGGGTAATTTTGTGACTTTGCAGGCAGTGAGCCTCACCTATCGTGATCGCAACAGAAATCTTTGTGCACACTGGGCATTATTTTCCGACCAGGAACTCAAAGTCAGGAAATTACCTCTATTGTATTTTTTTTTCTGTTCCCACCAATTCTCGACATTCACGGTTTCCTGCACATTAGGGGATTTGAAATACCACTCAATGGGATGTTTCACAAACTATTCATTACGATTATTCAGAGAACTGTATTTGATTTTTACGTGAAAAGTAGTGGCATAGGGGTTGCAGAATTACGCCGCAGCCATATTGTGTTTGACCCAGTTACCTGCTTTATGAGCAGTGTGAGTGGGCAGCAGTGGATTCCACTGCTCTGTACTCAAGCAAAATGGAGCTCTGTATACATGTACTTAAAGACATAGGCAGAGCTCCACATACTGACACGATTGAAATTACTTTTTTCTCCCTCCAGTTTACTCCCCATCTTTCCTGAAGGAGCCAGTTGTTGAGGCACAGTTTCATGGGCACATCTAGTTCCCCATCATGTTGCTGAAGCGGTCATTCTTCATGCATGTGTCTAGGCAGCGAGTATCAGCAGTCTATTTGACCGAGGAGGGTATCATCGCCAATTTTAAACCTGTTATCACCCGATGACACATATGTTAGCAATGAGTGTGGGAACTATTTCCCTCTCTGTTTCTCAGGGATGCCACGGCCAGTTGTAGCATCCAAACTGCTGCCCTGGCTAAGGTCAGGTAACTCGGCCCAGAATCGAACCTGCCACGATCTGTGTATGGCTTAACTGGTGGAATTTCCAAAGTTAAAAGGAAGCAGGTGGGACAGTTAGCTCTTTCCTAAGAGAAACTTAAAGGGGTAATCCATCAGATCGCCAGGTACTTCAAAGGGGTCGTCCATCAGAGCGCCTGGCTATTTAAGGGGGTAGTCTATCAAATCATCTGGCACTTTAAATGGGTAGTCCAACAGATTGCCTCGCATTTTAAAGGGGTAGTCCATCATAACACCTAGCACTTTAAAGGCATAGTCCATCAGATATAAAATCAAATGGCTTTAGAAAAAAGATCATAACTGAGTGAAATCTAGGACTGACAGTGGATTTAGAAGGTTTTCCTGGAATTCAATGCTGCTTCCACCTAACGTTCTCCTCCGATTTACTATCATTTGTGGGATATTGTTGTCAACCACTGTAGCTTGGCTAGAAGTTGGATGATTTTAATTGTCAAATTCTTAGTCATTACAGTAGTTGAACTTGTGTGTATTTCTTAAATGAAAGTTTAACGTACCCTCATTTATTTTAACCAATTGTGGATTTTATTCAAATCCATCCAAAATTCCAAGTTGCACCTTTGCCTAGCTCCACCGCAGTAATGGACAGGACAGGGAGCGTAGCGGAGAGGAAAGCTGTAAACGCTGAAAAGCTGAAATGAAAACAGAAAATTCTGGAAGTATCCAGCAGGTCTGTCAGTAGCTACAAAAAGAAACAAAATGGGTTAACCTTTTGCGTGTAGATCCTTTGTCAAAATTAGATGCTGGAAGGTAAGCAAACACCATCATAGGCCTGAACAAAATGAATGGGGAGGGGTGCAAACAACACGATATGAACGTCAAGACTCAAGGTGTACAGACTGGTATCACAAAGAGGCAGCGAGTGGGTTTATTAATCTGCCAACAGGTGCTTTCTGGAAAGACGTGATGAAAGATAACAAAAATTCATCTGTCAAGCAAAGGCATTAAAGAACTTAAAGAGCATGAAAATGGCTCAGCAAAACAGAACGAGAAAGACAAAGGGGGGAAAAGACAGCTGCAAAGTGAACGGAGTAAAGTGGAAGGTGTATGAGAGAAGCAGACAGCTAATGTCTGACATTGTTAAAGTCAGTGTTTAGACCAGAAGATTATAGAGTTCCCAGGAGAAAGATGAGATATGGTTCTTGAAGTTTACATTGAGCCCGGTTGAAAAGATGCAGGAAGCCAAAGGCGAACATAGCATATCTGTAAGTGTATCCCATGATGCCTGGGAACTGGATCACATGCATAGGAATGTGCAGCTGCAACATTCTAAACCACCCACGGGTAAAATGGCCATCCTGGTCCAGTAGCAAAAGTTTTACACTGCTTCCAGTAATAATTAAAATTGTATTTTCTTTTAAAATTGCTTGACAAATTAGTGGTGAAATTACTATATTAAATGTTTCAAGTAAGAAAGAAAGACTTGCAATTATATAGCGCCTTTCACGACCTCAGGACGTCCCAAAGCATTTACAGCCAATGAAGTACTTTTGAAGTGTAGTCACTGTTGTAATGTAGGAAACTAAACTAATACGAATACTTCTCTTAAGTATGTGCATGACATACCTGCTTCAACAAGAACACAGTTCGTCCTAAAAAGGCATGTTTTTCCACAGTGGGTTTCTTAACCTTTCACCTTTTAATCAATCCAATTAAATTCTCGGATATAATCATATTGAAATGATAAAAAAAAAATTTAGTGGGGTGATTAATTTAAAAATATTTTTAGGATGTCGAGGTGAGATAATTCCGGTGGCTGCTTGTAATAATTCTGTGAATGTTTTTGGGGGAGTACGGCATAATTCCCCCCCCCCTCCCCTTACTCACCCATCATTTCTAATTCTCCCCCTCCCCATCAGAATATTGCTGAAAGCCCAGCTTTCATTGATCTCACTGAAGCTAGGCCCATAGTATTTATTCAGTTTGATAATAAGTTCACAGATTAGACAGCATTGCTTGTAATGAAGGCACGTTAAAATGCAATAAAGGTCGACTGTCTCTACCTTTCTGTTAACACCGTGTTTTTCATAGTACGGAAAGCTGCCAAAGTGATTGTGGTTTCCTTGAGGCTTTCTTAAAAAATTAGAAGTTATTTAGAATAAAAAGAAAATGGTATTGAGTAGACCAAGTGTAAAATGACACAATATTGAGACAGAATTGTTAAGCTGAACAGTTAAAAGACTGCATAAAAGTTTGTATATATATCTCCATTAGAATCCTGAGAGTTTTATGGATAAACTAGCAGCTCTCTCGTGGCGTTGCTCACAATGAGTCAAAGGATACGCCATTTTATAACAATAGGACTGCAACGGGGGAAGTGCTATAGGAAGTAAGTATGACATGGGACGTGTACACTTCACCCAAGACTTTCAGTATATTATAGATGTTTTTGATTAATGAGTGAGAACAGAAAATGTAAGATTAGCATGGTTCTGATTTGTAATTTGAGAATTAATCCGTATCAATTTGAATGTACAATGTGTTTGGAATGAGGGAGGTAGTCATTTGAATACAGTGTGAAACATTGGGCTAGGTTTTGCTTGATCCTAACTTTATGCCAGTTCCCACGGCAATCTAACTTGGCAACTTACACCGAAATTTCCTGAGAATCTCATTAACATATGCTGGAACTTAAAAACTGGTGTAAAACAATTGGGGCCCGAGAAAATCTAATTGAATCTAGTTGATCTAATTGAAACATATACGATTATGAGGGGGCTCGACAGGGTAGATGCTGGGAGGTTGTTTCCCATGGCTGGAGAGTCTAGAACTAAGGGGGTATAGTCGCAGGATAAGGGGTCGGCCATTCAAGAGTGAGATGAGGTGGAATTTCTTCACTTAAATGGTTGTGAATCTTAGGTATTCTCTACCCCAGAGGGCTGTGGATGCTGAATCATTGAATATATTCAAGGCTGAGATAGACAGATTTCTGGACTCTAGGGGAATCAAGGGATATGGGGATCGAGCAGAAAAGTGGAGTTGAGGTCGAAGATCAGCCATGATCTGATTGAATGGCGGAGCAGGCTCGAGGGGCCACGTGGCCTACTCCTCCTGTTTCTTATGTTCTTATGAAAGCGCCATCTTCTTTCTATGAGTCCCTAGTTACCTTATTGCTGTAATGAAAATTAAAGTTTGAAGCCATCAAACCATCATTTATGCACATTAAGCACAGCATGTGTAAGAAAATGCAATTGTGGAAGCTTTTCACATTTTGATTTAACAGATGCCGTAAAAAAAACATTCAAAGAGATAGAAAATACAGTCCAGGTGTCAGTAAGAAGTAGTTTTAAAAAAAATTGCCATAAAATACCAGAAATAGTGACTTTAGGACCTGCTATGCCTAAATTTTGGGGAGTAAATTTATACCTGTTCAGAATGGGCTTAAAGGCAAGAAACTTGCATTCTCCGGTCTTTTGCATAGGGTGGGGGGAGGGGGGTGCTGAGCTATGTTAATGAGTTAAGAGGAGTTTTGGTGGGCATAACTCTGGAGTGGCGCAAATGACTAAGGAAATTCACACGTAATGATGATTCAAAGTAAAACCGGTGTAAATCAGTTGCGCGGGCATTTCCTTGGAAAAAAACCAGCGCAACTCAGCTCTTGTGCCGTAGTTACACCTGAACTTTCCAGGAAATTTCAGGCTGCGGTTACATCACAGAAAAAGCTATAAATTTGTAATGTAACAACTGTTCAGAAGAAGTATTGTCCGAGCTTGAGTTTAATCTGCTTTTTAGAGACAGAGCATTTAGGATTCTTAATACAGTTTGGAATTCACCTAAATAATTCTTTCTTACCATTACACACATTCTCTCCTCACTCACTCATTCACACACACTCGCGCACACACACACACCTTACCTCTCCAATTTGTTTAAAAATCTGGTAAGTTCTCTCACAATTGAATTGCATTTTTTTTTGTTTCAATTGAATCTGTCACTGAATTTTACTGTATTGCTCATTAAGTTACTTACATGGAGTTACATTGTCACATTCACCTCCTCATCTTGGAAGGTTCTGTTAGTCACTTATTTTCTCATCCTTTCTGCAGTAATTCAGCTCTTAGATTGTAAGCCTCTGTGACATGTGACTACGGAAATCACAGTCCTGACAAGTACCTAGGGAAAAATTGAGACTCCACAGCTGTTTAGCTGAGCTAGGATCAGAGGAACAGGAGTAGGCCATTTAGCCTCACGAACCTGTTCCGTCATTCAATCAGATCATGGCTGATCTAAACCTCAACTCTATTTACCAGCCTTTTCACCATATCGCTCGATACCATTACCTAACAAAATTCTACTGATCTCAGTCTTGAATATTCCAATTGACCCAGTATCCACAGCCTTTTGAGGGAGAGAATTCTACATTTCAACTACCCTTTGTGTGAATAAGTGCTTTCTGAGTTCACTCCTAAATAGCCTAGTTTGTATTTTAAGATTGTGCCCCCTTTTTCTGGATTCCACTCTGTGATTTTCCCCCACTCGGCTCTATCTCTCTCTTCACCCCTCTCCCCCCCCCCCAGTCATAGTTATATCGACTTCTGACCATGAAGAATGTCCAACTCATGAGGTACTCAGGCAGCTAGTGCCTGTGGAACAGCATCCTAGCATGGGTCAGTCAGTGCCTGTGGAACAGTACTCCAACATAGTCTCAGGATAAGGGGTCGACCATTTAAGACTGAGATGAGGAGGAATTTCTTCACTCAGAGGGTTGTGAATTTTTGGAATTCTCTACCGCAGAGAGCGGTGGATGCTGAGTCGTTGAATATATTCAAGGCTGAAATAGATAGATTTTTGGACTCATGGGGAATCAAGGGATATGGGGATTGGGCGGGAAAGTGGAGTTGAGATCGAAGACCAACTATGATCTTATTGAATGGCGGAGCAGGCTCGAAGGGCCCTATGGCCTACACCTGTTCCTATTTCTTATGTTCATAGGTCAGTTAGCGCCTGTGGAACTGTACTCCACAATGGGCCCGTCAGTGCCTGTGAAACAGTATTCCAGAATGGGTCCGTCAGTGTCCATGGAACAGTATTCCAGAATGGGTCCGTCAGTGCCCGTGGAACAGTATTCCAGAATGGGTCCGTCAGTGCCCGTGGAACAGTATTCCAGAATGGGTCCGTCAGTGCCCGTGGAACAGTATTCCAGAATGGGTCAGTCAGTGCCCGTGGAACAGTATTCCCGAATGGGTCAGTCAGTGCCCGTGGAACAGTATTCCCGAATGGGTCAGTCAGTGCCCGTGGAACAGTATTCCCGAATGGGTCCGTCAGTGCCCGTGGAACAGTATTCCAGAATGGGTCCGTCAGTGCCCGTGGAACAGTATTCCCGAATGGGTCCGTCAGTGCCCGTGGAACAGTATTCCAGAATGGGTCAGTCAGTGCCCGTGGAACAGTATTCCCGAATGGGTCAGTCAGTGCCCGTGGAACAGTATTCCCGAATGGGTCAGTCAGTGCCCGTGGAACAGTATTCCCGAATGGGTCAGTCAGTGCCCGTGGAACAGTATTCCAGGATGGGTCCGTCAGTGCCTGTGGAACAGTATTCCAGAATGGGTCAGTCAGTGCCTGTGGAACAGTATTCCAGAATGGGTCAGTCAGTGCCTGTGGAACAGGACTCCAACATGGGTCCGTCAGCGCCTGTGGAACCGTACTTCAGAATGGTTCCATCAGCGCCTGTGGAACACTACTCCCGATTGGGTCAGTCAGTACCTTCAGGAGATGGGAGAAAATGTGGCAATTTTCTTTTGAGTTATAGCCTTCTTAAACCATACAGATTCATTCAGTCACATCATTTGCTATATTGCAGCAGGCCATGTATTCTTTCATGTGAGATGTTACTTTCATCTTAAGTAAGGTAAGAGATTTGGCACAATGTAACATCCCGCAGCAATCCCTGAGAATTGTTGCATTTTGCTTGTGTAGCCTGATTTGCTGTGCGAGTACTACAATTTTGAATGAAAAGGCTGTTTTTTTTTAGCAAATCTGAGCAACAAATGGCCTTTTGCCACAAATCACAGCCATATTGATGTCCTGAGAGATCATTGTATAAAACATTGTGTGCTACTTGATGAAAACAACAGGTATTATTTTAATCCCATCCCTTTCTCTGCCATACAAATTCTTGATGCATGCACAGGGCATTCTGCTCGTTATGTACTTCCTGGTTCTTTCAGGTGCAACTAAAGCAAAAGCTCAAGGCTCAATAACTAAAGTTTTGAACCTAAAATCTTCCATATTGGAGTTTGATATAGAGGAAAAGAAAGGTCAGTTGTCTTGTCAATCCAACAATAGATCCAAAGAGATGTTACCCAAAGGTTGATTTGTTTAAATTCTTAAAAAAAAGGCATTTTATGAACCTTTTATGAAATTTATTTACAGACATGTGACACGACAAACCAAATATTGTTGTTTGCATATGATGCTATTGTGTTGAAGATGATGCATTAATTGCCTGGGTTCTGCTTGCTTCCTAAATAAATAATATATTGCCAAATAACCTAATTTTGAAGGCAGTACCCTCTTTAAAATCGGTCTCCTTAATTTCCCTGGTGGCTTAGTGGATCACTGCATTGCCTTGTTCTGTGCTAATCTATGCAGACTAGAAAAGTCCAGATCAGAATGCTAACCTGGGCAGCAGTTGGGGTGCTAGAGTAGACCTTGGTACCCTGAGCTAGGGAGGGGAAAATTCAACCAGACTTCCTGCTCTTGGTCAATCTCCAGCAATAGCTGCTAGAAAATGCATGTTTGGATTGGGCTTGACTGTGATGCTGCCCACAGTGGAATTGCTTGCCAAAGACCATTATTTAGTACTGGGGTAAGATGTCTCTGGCATTCACACTGACCTTTTTGAAAAATAATTGGATTCTGGGTTGGAAATACTTTTTGAAAAGATGGACACTGAGTTGATTGGTTTAATTTACTCTAGTACTCTAAATGGACTGTACAGATTAGGACCCATTTATATATTATTGGGTTAGATTTGCCTTTGGATAAATATTGTGTGCAGTAATTTGCTTTCTTTGTTTGCTTATACTATGAGTGAACAGCATTAAATGCAAATAATACATCTTGGAGCTTAGAATGGGTCATAAATAAACAGTAACAAAAGCAGACAGACTTACTGTGGGCAAAATTGATATGGGGGGGGAACTGTTGGAGAAATAAGGAGAAAGAAAAACTGTTGCAAAAAACAAAATGTGGTTGGTTTAAGTCTTCTGTTCATGGGTGGCAGTGTAGTTTGGTAGGAAAATACCTGTTTAGTTCAGGTTATCTGTACTGCACAGATGAATGGAAAATAGTCATTGAAATTGATAAATTTAGCTAGGCTGGTTTAAGAACTTGAAATTCTTATATGTCAGCCTTGGCTCAGTGGTAGGACTCTCGCCTCTGAGTCAGAAGGTTGTGGCTTCAAGTTCCACACCAGGGACTTGAGTGCAAAATCTAGGCTGACACTCCAGTGCAGTACTGAGGGAGTACTTTTGGATGAGATGTTAAACCAAGACCCTGTCTGCTCTCTCAGGTGGACTTAAAAGATCTCCTGGCATTATTCGAAAAAGAGCCGGGGAGCAATATTTATTCCGCAACATCAATAAAACGATTATCTGGTCATTGTCACATTATCATATTGCTGTTTGTGGGACCTCGCTGTACACAAATTGGCTGCTGCATTTCCTACATTACAACAGTGACTACACTTCAAAAAGTACTTCATTGGCTGTAGAGTGATTTGGGATGTCCTGAGGCCGTGAAAGGCTCTATAGAACCCCAGAGGGCACAACCATTGCATTTGCTCTTTCAAAGAGCCAGCAGAGGCATGATGGGCCGAATGGCCTCCTTCTGTGCTGTATCATTCTATAATTCTAAACAAAATCCTTCCCTATAAACAGGGCAATTGGTTTAGAGTGACAGAATATTCCATGGCAAATCGCGCAAATTTCTGAGTTACTGAGCGTAGCACAATTTGCTACCCGACTGCCACAGTATGTATAAATGTCCCGAAGGCAGTGAAATGCCAGATTTCCTACCTAACAACAGTGACTACACTTAAAGAATGAATTGGTTGTGAAGCACTTTGGGAACATCCTGAGGGCATGAAAGGTGTTGTATAAATTCAAGTTCGTTCTTCTATCAAACCAATAACAAATTCTAGCTGCAGCAAATCACTCACTCCACCTATGAAGTATGTCTGTGTGTGAGAGTGAGAGTGACTGTGGCTCTCTCTGTCCAGCAGTTCCAGCCGAGAACAATCCCTTTCTTAAGTGTCTAGCTGTTAGCACCAACATTTGTTGAGGCAGTTTTGTCTTTTGTATTCAGTAGTTGATAGCTGGTAGTTGTAAGTGAGGCTTTGATCATTTCAAAATGGATTAACAAATATTAACTCTGTAAAAGCGGTGTCAGAGAGATTTCTTTCACAGTATTGTACTGTGTCTGTTGCTTTTGGTACTGAGGTGACTGAACTCCCGCTATCACTCCACTGAACAAAAAAAAGTATTCCTTCGCTGAACATGCCAAGAAACCTTTGAACATTTGAGAGTCTCTGGCCCACATTGCAGTACAATTTCTGCACAGACTGAATAAGCCCTTGTCTTTTCTTTGAATGCATAATTTAAGAAGTAATTAATATATTTTTAACTGAATGTCTGCATTGACTCTGCCCATTTTTATTTTACACAAATGTTGTTGCTGCTGGAGTACAACAGAAACTCTGGGTCAATGGAGGACTTATGGCATTACACACATCCCACAGTGCTGTTTTGCCGATAGTGGTTACAACTCATTTTAAATTCACAGAACATTGGTGTTTAATTATGCAGCTATTAAAATGTCCTCTCGGACTGATCCTTGACGTGTGACAACATATACTGGAACTGACTGCAGTTTTTAGAAACATTTAAAACATTTTTTTTAGATGTGCAGCTTATCTGATGGATCTTGTGGATAACTACATTGCCCAATCTGAAACTCAGCCATTCAGATCAGAAAAATGCTAGGTATAATTCTTGGACTGTGTTGAGTTAGCTGATTCAGCGAGTCCAGTTGGGGGCTATAATCAGCCCCTAGGTTGGGGGGGGGGGGAGAAGGAATTGGACCAGCCATTGATCCCACTGCTGATCGTTATTGAGTGCTGGAAAATGATTGTATGTCGATTATGTCTCGGTGAAGCTCCTTGGGATGTTTTATTGCGTTAAAGATGCTATATAAATGCAAGTTCTTGTTGTCGGTGCGTTGGGTGGGAAAAGATTGAGGTTGTGTATTGCACCCTGTGGTTGAATAGTCTGCCATCACCCAACATGAAGAATGGCCACTGGGCCAGGTTCCGGAGTCAGACAGTGTCTGTCAAACCATACGTGGCATGAGGCAGCACTTTCAAGAGGGAAGGGTAGAACATTGGTGCCTTTGTACTGTGGTGAATATTCCAGAGTTTTCCAATTCTGCTTTACAAATGTCCACATGGGCAGCACATTTCCAACCAGAAAGTCATGCAATTACAATCTAGTTGTGCAGTGCTCCCATATCTTGAACAAACTTTTCCTGTGCACAGCACATTTCTATTAGCTAGTTTACTTACACACCAATGAGTGTAATCACAGCAAGAAAGAGAATGGAAACATTGAAATGGATCGCACTTATGTGCATCGATAGGGGGGGGAAAATGGTACAGTGTTATAATGTGACCTTTCTTACTGTTGTCTGTTTTCTTCTGATATCAGTCCAATTGCATTTATTTGTTTCTTGTTTTTTCTGTGTTTATCACAGTTCACACCCCTGTTCTGTCCCTTTTATCATTCATTCCACTATTTCCAAGTTTGTACCTACCATAACCTCAGGATAAGAGGTGGAGCAGTTACTGCAACAAAATGGCCAACAGGATACTCAAAGAAAATAATCGTGTTTGCTCCAAGAATGTTAGCTGCCATTTGCCATGAATAGTCATGGATGTTTTGAGAATCTGTAGGAATGGCGTTCTTGGGAATTCTTTGCTCATATCTGATTTTTACTTGGAATTTCTATGGGGTTCAGTTGTCTCTACAGAGATGAGACCTTCTGGTGCCTGTCACTCAGATTCATTTATCATAGGTGGATGAATTTTAAATTTTGGGTATGCTTTTAGATAGAATGGCATATGGGAGTGAACTGTTAAATCTCTAGGTATGGGGATGGGACACAAGAAGCCTATCATTGTGTCACGCCTCTTGTTGGGTGCCGTATCTTTTGCTGCTGTGTGTGGCAGCTGTGGTTACAATCTGCAGCCCAGATTCTGCTGGCTCTGCTTCCCGAAAGATAAAAATTGGGAAAGTGAGAAGAATATCAATTTTAGTTTACATAATCTCTTTTTTGCAGAGGGTGGATTAAGGAAATTCTGTGCATTTTGAAAACTGTAAAGAAAATGCTGAAATAAAGTCTGCTCGAACGGGATAAGATGACTTTGTTGTCTGAACTGTACATGATGGGCTGTTATTGCACGGTATGCAGCTTCAACTGTAATGAATCTTAGCTTCCCTTTCATATTGCTGAGTAATGGAGTATTTGAAATCTAGTCACTACTGTGACTTTTGTTGTTTTTCCTCATCATTCTCATATAAAGCTCCACCTCATTATGACTTGGTCATTAAGAGCTAATTATTTAGCATGTTTAAACAAACTGTTGTGACTCCTAGCCTAAAATGTAACTCCAAACAGTCAGGGACCAAGTATCAGTAGCCTTGTAAAAGAGATATTGATGGCCAAGAAGGTAGAGTCTAAACTGGCCTGTATTTGGGACCCAGTAGACACTGACTTCCAAAGGTGGCAAATGTGTGATTTCCAGATGCGCACTAAGGAAGTAGGAACTTGCATTTATATGGAGTCCTTTCTGTCCTCAGGACATTCCAAAGTGCTTCATAGCCAACAAAGTACTCTTGAAATGTAGTCACTGTTGTAATGCACAATGTAAAATCCCACAAACTGCATTGAAAAAAATGACCACATGGTCTGTTTTAGTGGTGTTGGTTGAGGGATAAATGTTGGTCAGGTCACCGAGAGAAATCATTTGTTGTTCTTGTAATAGTGTCATGGGATCTTTTACCTCCACATGAGTAGAGTATAGAGGGCCTTGGTTTAACATCTAATCTGAAAGACAATACCTCTAACTGAAGTGTTAGCCTAGATTACGTGCTCATATCTTATAGAATGAGGTTTAGAATGACCTTCTGACCCAGAAGTGAGACTGCTACCACTGAGCTAAGGCTGGCTCAGCGCAAAGAGGTGAAATGTCTCCAAAATGCCTACTGAGTGGCTTTACCTGTGCTATGTAGAAGGTGTAAGAACTTAAGCATGAGAAGGGAATTCATTGCACATAGCACATGAGATGCATGAGGAGTGGCACTTCCCAAACTGAACTAAACTTTATTCACTCAATAGAGTGCATACTCCTTACCAATTATTTTTCTTTAAAATTCATTGGGCACAACATAATAATACCAACATTTTAGATAAGTAATCGCTCATAAATATCGACTTGCATTGTGCGGGTTTGCTTCATCACTGGGCATGCATTTGCGTGCCATTAATTTAACCTATTCAAATTAAAGAGAAAAAATTCCAATCAAAGTTAGGAGGAAGATAGAGAGACACACGCACGCACACGTATATAGTTTACTATTTGCTCTTTGCTATTGTGTTTTGGGGGAATTTTCTCATCTCGTGCCAGCAACAACTGAAAAGGGCAGTGTTAGTTTTACTGCTCTCCTGTTCATAATCACAGCCAGGTTGGTTTCCTTTAGGGTCACATTCAACAGGATATCCCACAATAGGTTTACACATCTAGCCAGAATGAAGTAATGGCGGGACACTCCCCAAACACACTGGTGTCATTGCCTACTGATAAACTGCAGTCCCAATTCAGCCTCGCGTGTGTTGCAGTTACACAAGTTTAGGAGGAATATAGTGTGCTGGAAGTTTTTATATTACCCTGAACTGGTTCAACCAAGGGTTAGCTTTCAAATGAACATCAGGCATTTGGATGAGTGAACTTGTCACTGTTCAGCCTGCGTTTAATTACTTTCTACTGCCAACTCTAACATAACAAATTAAAATATATTACCTGCATTGCAAGATTTAATGCTACCCCATCCTTATCCACCCACCCAAACTAAATTCAGTACTTAGCTTCAGTAGAAACTCCAGAGCCCACCAGAAACTGCATGAAGTGTAACTTCAAGGTTCCATGATATGCCCACCTCCAAGATAACATTTTTTCCCAGGTTCCCCTTCTACTTAGTTGACCTTTTCCATGCAATGGGCCCCATCTTGGTCTAACCTCATCATCATTAGTACCCAACTAATCTCCTTTGTATCTTCCCTCTCCAGTGGCACCCACATACCTCCCCTCAACACTCCGTCCCCATCATCTTACTTCCTATAGCTCTCATATGTCTTAGTTCTCAAACATGCCAAAAGCCTGCTCTGTTCCTAACTAGAACTTGATCCCTCGTTAGCCTAAAACAGTGACCACATGTACTTCCTCCCTGTCCAGTCTTTCTAAACGGCATTTTAGGAGATTGTCACTGATAACTGTTTGAAAGACTGAAATGTCAGAAAACTGACAGTCTTATTAATAAAATTATGTGAAAATATTTAAATGGAAAGAACCATACTTGTGAGCTTAATCCGTATTTTGCAAAGTTAAACAGAATAGTCCTATTTTGGTCAGCTCAGCTCTCTTGCCTGGATTTACGTTCATGCACTCGTGCACACTCATTCATGTGAGTCTGCATTATGGTCTGTCTGCTGTATAATCACTCTCAAGTGTTTTCACCCACTTTTAATTGACCTCTCTTGGGAGGATCACAAGCCAAATTTTTTTAAGGGCATTTTTTGAATAGATGAAACATTATTCTTGTTTCTTTTGATGCCAAAATGCCACGTAGGTCTTTTTAAAAAAAAAATAATAATTAACTGTTGCAATAACAAAGTTGACATTTAAATATATTCTCTCATTTTTCAGTTCTGGTGTGAAGCTTAAAGCCGCTTTCTGTTTGGCACAGGGAGTGTTCAAACATTCTCTTCATGAAATATCAGAAATAATACAACATATAACAGTCATATCTCTATTTACAGTGACCTTTAAAGAAGACACACGTAGTTATTTTTGCAACGCAGTGAGGATATAACTGTGATATCAACAAATGATTTCTCTCGGTGTCATGAGCCCACGACATATAAACATTTTGGCCTCAATATTAACATTCCCCTCCCAATGGCAGAGTGAGGGATCAGGATGGCTCCTCCACAGAGAATTTTGTACATTAAGAGGTACTGTTCCAAGTATGCACTGGCGGCAGGGAATCTCGTTAATGCATATTGGAAAATTTCAGGTCCTAATTTTCCCTTTTGCACAAGGTTCCCCCACGCCAGTGTGCACTCGGAAAGTTATCCCCTAAATGTCTACATTAAATCTTACTGATTTGCTGGCTCCATCAATGTGGGCCTGCACACACGCACACTTTTTTCACAAAGCCTGCCTTGATACCTGCCAAAACATCTCGATATGTTTATTTTTAAAAGTGCAATAGTTCAGTAAATAGGTTCACTGCACAATATGGTACTGAGACATACAGTTGAGTAAGATCACTGATCTCAGCTCAAGTGATAGGAAGGATACTACAACTCAACTCAATGCCCAGGGACTAGAAAGGGAAAAATATCAACCGGTATTTACCACTCCCGATCACTAGCCAGTGACTCCCGCTGATAGCTGAAAAAGTGCACACAATTGCATCTCAGTTGAGGACAGAATAAGGCTCATCCATGGTACCATCCAGAGTTGCATAGCTGTCCAACACTGAGATACCAAGGGTAGCTGGTCTGGTGGGACCATACGAGGGCATAGGCCAGTACTTTCAGGACAGGAGGAGAAAAATTGGAGGGTTATATGCAAAAATGAAAAATATGTGTGGATCCTTGTGTAATAATGTCCCAAAGATTCTGCATTCCATCAAATGCTTCTGTCCATTCAAATAAAAATAATTCTTGGTCCGCACTCACCATTATAACAACTGCCTGGACTGATCTGTGAAAAGAGCTGGAATCAAATCTGGACAGTAATGTTTAGTAATTGTGTAAGGATTGCTGCGTGTGGGAGCATTATATTATCAATTGGAATCTGACTGAGAGATACACAGGAAGCAGCTGTGGAATGGATGGAGTGATCCTTAACTGCTCCCTGAACCTCTGCCTCGCAAGATGATAGCAGCGTGACGTGCACTCAACCATTCATTATATCCACTGCTTAATCACCAGTTTGCCTTGGGTTGTTGTACCGTAGGAAGAAAATAACTGTTGAGATGCTCTAAATTGCTCTGAGTGAATGACATCATTTCAGGTTCTGGATGTTTCTACATAGTGGAAATGGTGTTTCAGTTGTGACCTCTATGACAGCTGATAAAACAATGGGACAACTACCTTTTGACCCAAATGAAATTGGGAAGCAACTCTAGTTTAAAAACTCCAGATGTGTCCTAAGGACTGCTTTGTGAGGATGCCAAATCAAATATGGCTCATTTACAATAGGGACGTGCAGATCATTCATTCTACAAGCTGAAACTTGCATGTAAGAAATGTAAACTTGCATATTTAAACAAATTTGATTGGTGGGGGCTGCATTGAACAGCAGGAAAAGGAGAGAATGCCCATTCTAAGCTGACCATTGCCTCACCCCTTGAACAGGCACATGGGACCTGATGGTTTTCTGGAGAGGCAAATGGACCTATTTCTGGATGGACCAAACTCCTGAAAAATGTCTTGAACACTCTTGGGGTAGATCTTTCACTTATGAGGGTAAACGATGAAATCACTCACAGAATCTGCCACGCTGTTGTTGACTTTAGCTAAAAGCTAAAGCTGAGAAAATAACTGTGTCCTAGTTACCACCAACATGCTATCAAGATTGCATCTTGACAAAGGAAGTGAAATGAGCCTCCCTCCCTCCACATCACTTGTTGATGTGGCAGAGCGTCATAGTGTTGCCTCACCACGTACATACCAGCTTACCTTATATGATGGTCCAGAGCTGACATTACTGGCATCATTTGGTGATGGCAGAGAGTTGCTACACTACTGGCGCATGATATGGCATTGAATAAAAAGCGCTAATTTTCAAGTTTCAGTGCAGTCAGAATTCAAATAAAACAAACAGTTATGCATCAAAAACCAAGTTATGGTTTCAGCTGCATCAGTAAGTTGCTGGCCTCAGCTGGGCCATTAGGCAGAATGCTGAGCAAAGGCAAGCGGTCAACCTGACAAGTGGGAGAATGGCTGGGGTTCAACCTCGGGTTTACTCCAACACCTCTAACGACTGGTGGAGACCACAAGGTTGTCTACTTTGCTTGTCTGCTCCCTCAACAGGGATCTAGATTCAGAGAGGCTGTCAAAATACGTGGCTGGATAACTTATTGGTTAAATCCAAGGCCGCAGGTGGGGCTGATTTTTATGAAGGCTTTGTGGGGTTGTCACACGAGGGTATCGGTCAATTTCAAATGGATAGTAGGCAGCCATTTGGAATTCCAGAAGCTTTACTGATGTGATAGAATATTTGATTACTTTTCACATTAAAGAGACTGAGAGGGGACTCGCCTAATGGCTCAGTGAATCTGTTCAGAGAATAGATCAGGAAGATGCCAGCTTAAATACCCAGCCTGTGCTGTGTTAGCTGTCTCAGTTAGAATAGCAGTCAGAGCACTGCAGTTCTCATCAGCACCTCCAGGTTAGAGGGAAGAATATTGTCTCTACTGGCTGGAAAGATACACATATCAATTTTAGATGAGGACAGGATTTGGCTGTGATGCCCACCATAGTTGAATATCCTGATGACATTCTTAAGGCTCACACGTGAATAATGGCACCATTGGGTAATATCAGAGGGCTTATGGAACTGTATCCCAGAAAGGAGTCAACATCTTCGAGAGGAAGGGAGGGGAGAAAATTTGAAGCGAAAATAAAGAAACTCAAAATAGAAATAGAGTCTTGGGCAAAGTGGCTGAGGAGAGAAGAAATATGTAGTGCTTAGCAGAATTCCATACCTGCTTACAATGAGCTCTTGTGGCACAAAATTCCACTGCCTCCAGAGTCAAAATGTTTTTGTATTAGGTTTGTATTTGCAATATAGCTCAAAGTACGCACATTCTATTAAAAGTTTCACTACCAGCCTAGTGTGGTTTTGCACAGTAAAATACCTATCGGAAACTTGTAGTAATGGCAGAAAACCCCCCAAGTGAACTTAACTAGTTGTAGTTGTAGCTTTGGAGAAAGGGGAATTAAGAACTGGAAGGCTGAGCAGAGAGATGTTGTCTTAAGAGCTGTAAAGATTTTTGGGATTTAACATTTTTATAAAGTGGAATTGCTGTTAAATTCAGAGCATACCTGGGCAGGATCTGCAAACCTGGGGGTGAAGCTTATACATTGGCATATTCAGTTGCTTTCTGGTAAGAGAGATGTGAAAAATTTGCACAACTCGCAGGACATAGAAGTATTTGTAATTGTATCAGTTGCGCAAACTGTATGTGTACCACTGCCGCACAAATCCACAAGTTTTACAGTATTGTTTAGATAACTTCGAGAAGGTGTACTGTATATTATCTTCCTGAAGACATACTCAATATTAATTTACAGATTGACTATAGTATATTTTGAAACAGGAGCAACCCATAAGCGATGGGTTTAATTTTTCTTCAAGGCGATAAGGGGAATGATATCAATCGACTGATTTTGTACCTGGTGTAATTCTGCAAGGTCAGTTAGTTTGTGATTTTCCCTCATCTCCAAGTGCTGGTGGTAGGGAGCTGTTTGGGTACAGAAAGGGATATGCTGATGAAGAATAGTGTGAATCGATAGTGCTGTTGCTGGATTTTCCAAACTCTGCTGGCAGCAATACTACCAGAGAGATAGCAAGCTGGACAGAGGCTGGTCTCTCATCCATTGCCACCTCTGCCTGATCTTGACATAGCCTCAGTGAGACAGAATTCTAGCTGTGTGCAGCATAATTTAAACAGCCATCAGGAAAGTGAATTGAGTGGGAATATATAAAGTAGAGGGCAGAAAATTGATTTCCCAGTGGATTGTCATTATTTTAACGCAAAGCAATTTTTTCCTTGCAGCAGAAGATTTAGACAAAGTATGAGGTAATTAAGAGATGCCAAAATTTTTATTTTTTATTTTTTTTTATTCGTTCACGGGATGTGGGCGTCGCTGGCAAGGCCGGCATTTATTGCCCATCCCTAATTGCCCTCGAGATTCCACGTTTTGAGACCACTCAGGGCATATTTAACCATTAGGGCTCATTATTGTAAACTCCGTTATATATCTCTTAATGTGACATTTTACTTTGCTTCTAATTGAAGCTTTTTGAAAGGTCAAACATGTCAAAGTTGAAGCACTGTTAGAATTAGTTTCCAGCTCCAATTAAATATAGTTGTAATTTATTGCACGCCAGGAGGGAAAACCTTCACTTTGTTTGACCTCCCCTGCCCTTCTCTCCTGAAGTTGCAGTCTTGTGCTAAGATAACAACAAACAACAACAAATTGCATTTATATAGCGCCTTTAACATAGTAGAACATCCCAAGGCGCTTCACAGGAGCAATTGTCAAACAAAATTTGACACCGAGCCACATAAGGAGATATTAGGACAGGTGATCAAAAGACTGGTCAAAGAGGTATGTTTGGGTTTGTCTTAAAGGAGGAGAGAGAGGTAGCAGCGGAGGGGTTAAGGGAGGGAATTCCGGAGCTTAGGGCCTAGGCAGCTGAAGGCAGGGCCGCCAATGGTGGAGTGATTAAAATCAGGGATGCACAAAAGGCCAGAACTGGAGGGTTGTAGGGCTGGAGGAGATTACAGAGATAGGGAGGGCAAGCCCAACGAGGGATCTGTAAACAAGGATGAGAATTTTAAAATCGAGGCGTTCCCAGACTGGGAACCAATGTAGGTCAGTGAGCACAGGGATGATGAGTGAACGGGACTTGATGCGAGCTAGGATATGGGCAGCAGAGTTTTGGAGATAAGTTTCCTCAGGTGTCTGGCACCAGACACTGCCCCCCACCCCACAATACCTTTCCCAACTGGCAATCTTTCGTGTGCGAGCCTAAGCACTGAATGTTGGCAGGATATTCAACCGCAGGGGACATCACAGCCGAACCCAATCCTCTTCTCACGCAGCCCCCTTCCCTTCTCACGCAGCCCCCTTCCCTTCTCACGCAGCCCCCTTCCCTTCTCACGCAGCCCCCTTCCCTTCTCACGCAATCCTCATGCATTCAGACTTTTCAGCAGGAATCAGTGGATAGGAATGGGAACCCTAGCTTGTATTATTTTCTCCTCCCTAGTACAGGACCCTGGAGCCAAATACACTGCCTATATTCACTGCTCTGGTTGAAATTAGCTAACTCAGCACAAACCAGGGATCGAAACTGGAACCGTCTTGGTTTCTGTGCATCAGTTATACTGGGGGTAAACTTACCAATTAATGATTTGAAAATTACTTTATATTTTCCTTTAAGGTCCATGAAAATTTTTCTTTTAGTCTTAGTGTAAGAAGTAAAAATGCCACTAAAGTAAAATAACTTCTAAACACTTGTGTGGAAGATTCTTAAATGTATTGACATAGTGAGGATATTTTTGGAAGGGATTAAGAGAAACGAGTACAGTATAACATTGATTACATAATCTGTGCAAATATTTTATTTTAAAATGACTAGTGAATCAGCCATGGCACAACACATGGTGAGTTGGATGTTATGTGCTTACAGTGGGGGAAAAAGGGAGTTGGGGTGAGGAAGCAGCATGGCTGCTGAAAGGCCTTAGAAAGACGTTTGTGAGAGGTATGCTCAGAGCTGCTGAAGTAAGCCGTGTCAGCTATGGGTCAGTGGAAGCAATCTCGTCTCTGAGACAGAAGGTTGTGGGTTCAAGCCCCACTCCAGTGATTTGAGCACAAAGGCTGACACTTCAGTGCAGTACTGAGGGAGCGCTGCACTGTCGGAGGTACCATCTTTCAGATGAGACATTAAACCGAGGCCCCGTCTGTCTTTGCGGGTGGATGTAAAAGAACCCACGGCATTATTTCAAAGAAGAGCAGAGGAGTTCTCCCCAGTGTCCTGGACAACATTTATCCTTGAACCACCGTCACTAAAACAGGTCATTATCACATTGCTCTTTGTGGGACCTTGCTGTGCGTAAATTGGCTGCCACATTTCCTACATTATAACAGTGACTACACTTCAAAAGTACTTCATTGACTGTAAAGTGCTTTGGGACGTCCTGAGGTCATGAAAGGCGCTATATAAATGCAAGTATTGCTTTTGTCTTTGTGTTTTTCATTGGTTCACCAATCAGGATTTTTTTCTGTGATGGACACATACTAGAAGCTAGACTTTTACATATTTTTAAAATATATCTAATTTCATCAAAAGTTGTAAAGAAGAGCTAGATCTATTTTGCATTGATCTGAGTGGTAGGTTTATTTTTTCATGCGTTTAGGTATTATTGAAGTTTTACAGAATAATTTAGAGGGGATGTGAACTCTAGTATTTCCAAATCCTTCCACGTGACACGTGTGTTGTAAGTTAAAACTGATACAAGGTTTTGAAGACGTTTCAGAAAGATGAAGGAAACTGACAACTCTGTCATCATCTCTGTAACCATAACGACAGCTAATATGTGACAGGAAGTGCAGCACAGGAAATTAGCTGCATCTTTTTGGATACTTTGGTCAAGAAATGTATCATTGGCTCATTTTTATACTTGCATTATCAGCTCAAGAAATAGAATAAAACATTTCTCAAAACTTCCTCATTCAGGGTGTCTAGTATCTGGGATGAAACTTAATAATGAACAATGTGTGTAGCATAATCTGTGTGACTTGCACACATTTTAGTATAGACTGTGTTTTTTCCTACAAACATGCCCTAGAGATCTTATCATGAATTTCCTGTAATTTCATATGAAGTTCACAAGATGCAAAAAAAAATGGCAGCACTGTAACTGCCGCTGCCATTGCCATGCCAGTTTTTCTCTTCCCATAAGCTGTACTGTGCACTTTTATATACTCATTAAAGAAGCTATTTGTTAAATCTAGGTCTTTGTTTTTAAATTTAGGAAAATCAGGGTTTGTGGCCGAAACAATTAAAAAATTAAAAGCATGGACCAGTCTAGGAAAGGGATAGTCCCCAACTATATTTTATTAGGCGCTGCTGTTTGTATATCGCTGTGTCTGTCATAGTGTGGAATTGTTCATATATTAAAAGTTCACATGGCCCAGAAACCCTTTTGAGTGTGACAGATCCCTGACCGCTTTAAACCTGCCAACATGCTGTAACAATGGCACATGTCTGACTGCATTACTGAGGGCTGTGAGTACCTCTCATTGGAACATCTTTGATATTTAACAGACCCTCAGTGCCACTTTGTACATAAAGCTATGAAGATCCAGTATTCTGACAATCATTTCTTACGTACATAAAAGACTAACTTTTTATTCTTACACAAACAATACTGTAGCAGTAGTAGGTTGATGCAGTATCACAGGACAGCAGGAGTCATGTATGCCTGTGTAGTAGACTGTACCTGGTGGTGTGCAAGACAGAATGCTTTTATGTTGGGGTAATTTTTTTTCTGGGATGCGCTCCCTAAGAACTCCACTGGGACTTTCAGATTGCGGGATCAGCCCTTCATTGGAGAATGTCACTTTATTATTTTTTCTAAACAGCATTTTAAAATGTTGAAAAGAGAAACCCGAGTCAAGGTAAGTATTAACTCTGCTACAAGGGTATGAGGTAGGAGGATAGCAGCAGCCATGTTTTGTTCCCACTGGGTATTTTGCTAAGCAGCTCAATTATAGTTGGAAATGGCAGCCACACAATGCATCCATGCAGTCATTCTTCATTCCATTTGTGACTATAAATATGCTAAGTCAATGTGGATGACAAGAGGTGGAATGCTAAAGCGATAAGCGTCGGTGGATTGAAGGACCTTTTTTCATACTTAATTCACGTTCTTATCGCACATCCTTTTTGAGAGGTGCCAGAAAGAATGAGCGTGTCAGTAGGACATAGAGACACGTTTTAATGATTGTTAATCCAGAATATTCATGATTGTGGAAGATTGATTCTGCTGCGGTCTCATGCTATTTGGCTCAGTTAAATTGTTCTGGATGGTTTTCTTAAAAGCAGAAAGACAAAAAAAAATGATAATCTGATCATATTTCATTGTAGCAGTTTGTATTTAGAAAGAGGGTCTCTTTTAAATTTTTTTTAATGAAGATCAGAAATGGCATTGTCTTCTGGTATAAGGCTGGTGAATCTTCTTCCTTTTTCTACAATGAATATCTAATGGTTTTGACAGGGATGGTGCTACTGTTGCAGTGCAGCCAAGTGGCATTATTACTGGTGCGGGGTCAAGGCTTGCACAATACACAAACACATTAAAATTACATTGGTGTCACATTGCTGTTGATTTCACAGACGACCTGCATACCACTAGTGGGAGGGGAATAAAGAAGTAGCAATGCTAACAAGTCGCTGAATAGCCATCTTGCAGCTTTAGCATGGTTTTAGTAGCTGCATGGCATGGTAATACTTTGGAACAAAAAATCCATTCATGAAGCTGTTGTGTACACACACATTTGCTGTATTAAATGGGGACATAAATATTAGTATAGCAAACACACAATTTTGGGGGAAAAAGGAAAGAAACATTTATTTGATGGATGGTTTCTATATTGTGGCAAGAGAATCTTGATGTTTTCAGACTTCACTTAACTCCTTTGTTTATTTGATTTCCACTGTTGTCAGGTGCCTCTTTCATGGGGGAATGGCGGGCAGGGGAGAGGACAGTCTGTGCTACAAGCTCCTTCACAACTGCTGTTAAACGTGCTTTGTCATCAGGCATTAGGAAGCATATTTGCAGTTGCTGAGCTGACTGTTAAATATTCTCCCCCCCCAATAGAAGAAAAGCAACCTGCCATTTTACAGCAACCCATGATGAAAGAGGGGACCAGGTGGCAGAGTGAGTTAGGGTTGAATCCAGTTCAGACAATTTACAGCAATGTTATACTTGGGTGCTAAAGTTCTCATGCTGGTCCCAGCAAGCTTATCCATTGAGTAGCTGAGCCATATAGACCAGAAAGGTTCCAGGTTTGGTCTCTGAACTCGGTTATGTTAGCTGATAAAAGTTGGGAATGGCATTACAATTGGCCCTCGAGTCTGTGGCTAGGGAGGGCAAATCATCCAGGGTTCCCACCCCTGATCTTTCCATTCATTTTAATTAAGTTTTGAGTTCTTAAGTCAGTGAATGTTGATGACATCCCCGGGATACTGAGATTAAAATAATTATTGAGTCTGAAAATACAAAGAGGCAGAATTAACGTTGATCGAGATGCTTTTTAATCAGGTGCCTTAGCAGCAGCTGCATTTGTTAATTCAGCCCCTTGACAATGTCAGGCTCATTAATGCTTCCAAGCCAGTACCTGCAGTGATACCATTGCTACCTGTGCTACCTGTGCTTACACAAAACTATTGAAGAATCAACCAAAATGTGTTGAAGAAAACAAAAAGATTTTGGGCTCAAACATAATTATCTATTAGGGTTTGATTTTTTTTTTAAAAGAAAGGAACTGCAGTTCCCAGTGTAAAATATTGCACATTGAGCAAAAAATATGCAGCATAGTACACAAAGAATTGAACACAATTAGCAAAGGGAGACTTGGATATGGACCTGTCTTGCTGTGCTAATGCTACTCCATTCATTTTCAATGTCCAGATGATGTGCTTAAGTAATTAATAAAGCTAATATAATATTGAGATATATACAGGTCGAACAGGCACAGTGGAAATCTATAGAGATTATGCAAAAGCTTTACAATGCGCTGATCAGACCCCACTTGGAGCACTGTGTTTAATTTTGGTCACCATGCCACAAAAAGGATATACCTGCATAGGGGAGGATGCAGGGAATTATCCCAGGTGTAAAGAAATTGAGAAATGAGAAAATATTAGAGAAGTTCAAACGTTTACAGACTAGAGAGAAGCTTAAGGGTGGACCTCATGACAGTATATAAAATAGTAAGCTTTACAGAAAGTTAAGATAAATCTTTCAAAGTCAAGCCAAGCCATTAGGACCAGGGTGCATAGACCTAAATTAGTGAAAGGTGAATTTAAAACTGGTATAAGGATGAACTTTTTTAATCAGCGGTTGATAAATGTTTAGAAGAAATTTCCAGGCAAATTAAAAGCAACAAATACATATTCAAGACAAAGTTGGTTGCTAGGCTGAGAGAAGGGTAAGCTTTGATGGACTGAATATCCTTTTCTCATCCTTGAATGTTGTCATCGGCTCTGGATCATTTTAAAGTTTTTTTTTGGAAAGTATAGAAGGACCTTTATATTGTCCATGTGTGTGTATATCCTAGGAGTACTTGATGACACTAGATGCGAAAGTTGAAAACTTCTCCATCACCCAGCACTGACATCACTCCTTGATCAGCATAAAAGTAAACAAGAAGTATCAAACTCACTCGTAGCATTACTTAAACGCACCATGATCTGTTACAGAAATTCCATTACCTGATTTTCATTAATATCTTAGAATGAACTTATTCAGGTCCATCAAGGCCCAGATTTCGCAGAGGCAGGGCATCTCACGGCGTACCCCGCTAGTTAGACTTTTTCCTCACCCTAGAGCTCCAAAAAATTTTGCCCTGCAAGCTGCTGAAAGCGTGAGCTGATAATGGCGTGGTGGGGGCAACGGGGCATCTGGGATCTTAGTGAACGACGGGACTACAGTCTGTCTCCTTAACCGATGAGGTATAAGGTTTGAGAAAGAAACAGTAATGATGGAGAAGGAAAAAGGGTGAATTAGAGTCAACTCAGGTAAAGAAAGAGAAATAAAGAGAGGGCAATTAGGACTGGATTAAGAGAGAGCATAAAGAAAAGTAAGAAAAAAAATTAAAATTTAAAATCAGTTTGAGAATGGCATTGGCAGAGCTCTGGAAGAACCGGTTGCCTGTTGATGGCTGGGAAATATTTCTAGGTAATCGTTTGTTAAAAATTTTTTTTTAAAAAGCTGGCATAACCAAAAGTGGAATTGCTCTCAAATATAAGAGTTGCATTTTAATGGTTTTAACAGATTTTGTTTTGTTCTATATGAAATTGATGTAGTCATAAGGATAAATTTTAGAAAGTTCTGCCAACCGTATTTAGCATCATAGGGGGCGGGCGGGCGGGCAAGTGTGGGGCAAACAACAACAGCAACAACTTGCATTTATATAGCGTCTTTAACATAGTAAAACGTCCCAAGGTGCTCCACAGGAGCGATTATCAAACAAAATTTGACACCAAACCACATAAGGAGGTTTTAGGACAGGTGACCAAAAGCTTGGACAAAGAGGTAGGTTTTAAAGAGCGTCTTAAAGGCGGAGAGAGAGGTGGAGAGGTTTAGGGAGGGACTTCCAGAGCTGAGGACCCAGGCAGCTGAAGGCACAGCTGCCAATGGTGGAGTGATTATTAGTGCTGTACTGTGTTTGCTGCACGCGGCATTTTGCAATGTGTGTTTTTGGGGACAGAATGAGGCTTTACAACAGACAACATGATCCTTATTTCAATATATTTCTTCAAATTTTGCCCCATTGTTGAATTTCACAACTTTAGCCCACCTTGCCCGTGTAAAATAGGCACATCCAGAGACTGGCCTGCTCAAGTAGGCTTCTTAAAGGGAGAACACCGTTTGAATGGCTGTTAAAAGAATGTTTTATTTTGCATTTGCAGTTGCATTTTGCTGCATTTTTGTTAGGGTTTTGCAATTTTTGGGGTTTTTTTTGTCCCCACTATGAAAAGAGCCTCCCCTGTCCCAGAAGGTCTCCTTCAGTGCTGTATGATTCTGTCATTATTTTTGATTTCTGCTGCCGTTTAAATAGTGCCATTCAAAGTGCTGAAATTGGGAATTCCTTTGGGTGTTTATGTAGTGCTGCGTGATTTAGATGAGGAAGACAAATTCATGGTAGCGACGAATTGATGCGGGAACAACAAATACATGTGCAATGACACCTGAGGTGTTTTTCCACATCCGTCAATACTCCAGCAGCCGCGTTTAGGGAGTCCCTGACACCCCATGGACATGTCAGAGACCTGCCTTCACTGCCTCTGCTTCACTAAACGGGCTGTTGTACAGTTGTACCATCTGCTGCACAAATCACCTTCAGACAGCATCTGGGATGGCTCTTTTCATGGAAGTGAAGATTACTACATCAAGAAGCTCTCATGTTGTTCAATCTTTCCAAGGCTGCAGAGGGCATCTGGCACATCAGGAGGTCTGCAGTGCACAATGTATCAAGCAAATGGCAAACACTATGTTGGCTAGGGGCAACGCCTTCTTCACTTTCCCTATGGAAAGGAACCATTAACTGGACACAGCACAGAGCTTTCAGTGGGGGACAAGGTTGTTTTAAGTGCAGTGCACTGAAGATGGCACTCATCTGAGCAACAGGACTCCTCATGTCAATTGTCTGGCCTACATGAACAGAAAAGTTCCCTGAGAGTCCCCTGAGGGCATCTCGCTGTCTAACCGGTATTCAGTTCAGAATACTGGTGAGGGAGAGGGTTCCCTTGGGGAGTGCAGCCAGAGCCAAGACCATAGCACCATGGGTGGCCCAGCTGTACGGGGAGGTGGGGGGGAGAGGAGAAAGGTCAAGAAGGCAATAGTGATAGGGGATTCTATAGTTAGGGGAGCAGACAGGCGTTTCTGTGGTCACAGACGTGATTCCAGGATGGTATGTTGCCAGGGCAAGGATGTCACTGAGCGGCTGCAGAAAATTCTGGAGGGGGAGGTTGAACAGTCAGAGGTCATGGTCCATATCAGTACCAACGACATAGATAAAAAGAGGGATGAGGTATTGCGAGCAGATTTTAACGAATTAGGAAAGAGATTAAGAAGCCGGACCTCAAAGGTAGTAATCTCCGGATTGCTCCCAGTGCCACGTGCTAGTGGGGCATGGGACCAGTTCTGGGGGAGGTGGGACCTGTACAAGCCAGACGGGTTGCATCTCAACAGGGCTAGGACCAATATCCTCGGGGAGGTTTGCTATTGATGTTGGGGAGGGTTTAAACTAGCTTGGCAGGGGGATGGGAACCTGAGCGTAGATTCAGAAGGGAGAGAAACAGAGCTGTAAATGGAAGGCAGAAAATTAGTAAGTGAGTTTGGAAGGCAGAGGAAACAAAGGTTAGAAACTGGACAACAAAGGAGTTTGGCAGTGCTTAATGGGATATACTTCAATGCAAGGTGTATAGTGAATAAGGCAGATGAGCTAAGGGCACAGATAGACGCGTGGAAGTACGATATCTTAGCTATTACAGAAACATGGTTTAAATGAGCAGGAATGGCAACTCAACATTTCTGGTCACAGGGTTTTCAGACAAGATAAAAAGGGAGAAGTGGGGGACAACATTGGTTCAAGAAACAATTACGGCTGTGAGGAGGGATGATATGTTAGAAGGATCATCAAATGAGGCCATATGGGTTGAGCTAAAGAACAAAATAGGGGCAGTCACACTTCTGGGAGTGTACTATAGACCCCCAAACAGTCAGAGGGAGATAGAAGAGCAAATATGTAGCCAAATTTCTGAGAAGTGCAAAGACAATAGGACAGTAATAATAAGAACATAAGAACATAAGAAATTGGAGCAGGAGTAGGCCAATCGGCCCCTCGAGCCTGCTCCGCCATTCAATAAGATCATGGCTGATCTGATCCCAACCACAAATCTAAAGAACACAAGAAGTAGGAGCAGGACCCGGCCACACAGCCCCTGGGCCCTCTCCGCCACCCACAGGGCATTGACCGATCCGAACTCAGCTTCATGTCCAATTTCCTGCCCGCTCCCCATAACCCCTAATTCCCTTTACTTCTAGAAAACTGTCTATTTCTGTTTTAAATTTATCTAATGATGTAGCTTCCACAGCTTCCTGGGGCAGCAAATTCCACAGACCTACCACCCTCTGAGTGAAGAAGTTTCTCCTCATCTCAGTTTTGAAAGAGCAGCCCCTTATTCTAAGATTATGCCCCCTAGTTCTAGTTTCACCCATCTTTGGGAACATCCTTACTGCATCCACCCGATCAAGCCCCTTCACAATCTTATATGTTTCAATAAGATCGCCTCTCATTCTTCTGAACTCCAATGAGTAGAGTCCCAATCGACTCAACCTCTCCTCATATGTCCGCCCCCTCATCCCCGGGATTAACCGAGCGAACCTTCTTTGTACTGCCTCGAGAGCAAGTATGTCTTTTCTTAAGTATGGAGACCAAAACTGTATGCAGTATTCCAGGTGCGGTCTCACCAATACCCTATATAACTGCAGCAATACCTCCCTGTTTTTATATTCTATCCCCCTAGCAATAAAAGCCAACATTCCGTTTGCTTTCTTGATCACCTGCTGCACCTGCATACCAACTTTTTGATTTTCTTGCACTAGGACCCCCAGATCCCTTTGTACTGCAGTACTTTCCAGTCTCTCGCCATTAAGAAAATAACTTGCTCTCTGATTTTTCCTGCCAAAGTGCATAACCTCACATTTTCTAATATTATATTGCATCTGCCAAATCTCCGCCCACTCACCCAGCTTGTCTATATCCCCCTGCAGGATTTTTATGTCCTCCTCACTCTCTACTTTCCCTCCCATCTTTGTATCATCTGCAAATTTTGATATGTTGCACTCGGTCCCCTCCTCCAAATAGTTAATATAGATTGTAAAGAGTTGGGGACCCAGCACCGACCCCTGCGGAACACCACTGGTTACTGGTTGCCAGTCCGAAAATGAACCATTTATCCCAACTCTCTGCTTCCTGTTCGATAACCAATCCTCCACCCATGCCAGAATGTTACCCCCATCCCGTGATTTTTTATCTTAAGTAACAATCTTTTATGTGGCACCTTGTCGAATGCCTTCTGGAAGTCTAAATACACTATGTCCACTGGTTCCCCTTTATACACCCTGTACGTTATATCCTCAAAGAACTCAAGCAAATTTGTCAGACATGACTTCCCCTTCATAAAGCCATGCTGACTTTGTCCTATTAAATTATGCTTATCTAAATGTTCCGTTACTGTCTCCTTAATAATAGACTCCAAAATTTTACCCACCACAGATGTTAAGCTAACTGGCCTATAATTTCCAGCCTTCTGCCTACTACCCTTTTTAAATAACGGTGTTACATTAGCAGTTTTCCAATCTGCCGGGACCTCTCCTGAGTCCAGGGAATTTTGGAAAACTATCACCAAAGCATCCACAATCCCTACTGCCACTTCCCTCAAGACCCTAGGATGGAAGCCATCAGGTCCAGGGGATTTATCCGCTTTGAGTCCCATTATTTTACTGAGTACCATCTCCTGAGTGATTTTAATCGTATTTAGCTCCTCCCCCCGTAGAGTCCCCTGTTTGTCCAGTGTTGGGATATTCTTAGTGTCCTCTACTGTAAAGACTGAAACAAAATATTTGTTCAGCATTTTTGCCATCTCCATGTTTCCCACCATTAATTTCCCGGTCTCATCCTCTAAGGGACCTACGTTTGCCTTAGCCACCCTTTTTCTTTTTATATAACTATAGAAACTCTTGCTATCTGTTTTTATATTTTTTGCTAATTTATTTTCATAATCTATCTTCCCTTTCTTAATCAATCCTTTAGTTACTTTTTGCTGTCTTTTGAAGAATTCCCAATCTTCTATCCTCCCACTAAGTTTGGCTACCTTATATGTCCTTGTTTTTAGTCGGATACTATCCTTGATTTCTTTACTTAGCCACGAATGGCTGTCATTTCTTTTACACCCTTTTTTCCTCAGTGGAATATATTTATTTTGAAAGTTGTAAAATAACTCCCTAAATGAACACCACTGCTCATGTACCGTCTTACCCTTTAATCTATTTTCCCAGTCCACTTTAATCAATTCCGCTCTCATACCATCATAGTCTCCTTTATTCAAGCTCAGTACGCTTGTTTGAGAATCAACCTTCTCACCCTCTAATTGGATATGGAATTCAACCATGTTGTGGTCGCTCGTTCCAAGGGGATCCTTAACTAGGACATTATTAATTAATCCTGACTCATTACACAGGACCAGGTCCAAGGTTGCCTGCCCCCTAGTAGGATCAGTTACATACTGCTCAAGAAATCCATCCCTGATCCACTCAATGAACTCGTCCTCAAGGCTGCCCTGCCCAATTTGATTTGTCCAGTTAATATGATAATTAAAATCCCCCATAATTATAGCTGTTCCCTTATTACATGCCCCGACTATTTCCTGATTAATACTTCTTCCAGCAGAGTTGCAACTATTAGGAGGCCTATATACTACGCCCACTAGTGTTTTTTTCCCCTTATTATTCCTTATCTCCACCCAAACTGTTTCATTATCTTGATGCTTTGTCCCAATATCATTTCTCTGTATTACAGTGATTCCTTCCTTTATTAACATAGCCACCCCACCTCCCCTTCCTTCCTGCCTGTCCTTCCTGATTGTTAAATACCCTGGCATATTTAATTCCCAGTCGTTGTCACCCTGCAGCCATGTTTCTGTAATGGCCACAAGATCTTACCCATACGTAGTTATTTGTGCCGTTAACTCGTCCATTTTGTTACGAATGCTACGTGCATTCAGATAAAGAACTTTCAATCTGTTTTGTGACGCTTAGTTCCTGCTTTTTCCTTTTTTAACACTTTACCTATTACTCCATACCTTCTGTCCCTTCCTGTTACGCTTTCCTCTCTCTCCCTGCTCAGGTTCCCAACCCCCTGCCACTTTAGTTTAAACCCTCCCCAACAGCACTAGCAAACACTAATAGGGGATTTCAACTACCTGAATATTAACTGGGATACAATCAGTGCAAAAGTTATAGAGGGTGCAGAACTCTTCAATTGCATTCAGGAGAACTTTTTTAGCCAATACATAGCAAGCCCAATAAGAGGGGGGGGCAGTTCTGGATTTAGTTTTAGGGAATGAGGCTGGACAGGTGGAAGGAGTATCAGTGGGAGAGCATTTTGGTGGTAGTGATCATAATTCAGTTAGATTTAGCATAGTTATGGAAAAGGACAAAGAAAGAACAGGAGTAAAAGTTCGAAATTGGGGAAAGGCTAATTTTACTAAGCAGAGAAGTGATTTAGCAAAAGTGGACTGGAAACAGCTACTTGAAGGTAAATCAGTGTCAGAACAGTGGGAGGCATTCAAGGGGGAGATTCAAGGGGTTCAGAGTAAACATGTTCCCACAAAGAAAAAGGGTGTGACTGCCAAATCTAGAGCCGCCTGGATGACAAGGAGCAGTTAGGGTAAGATAAGGCAAAATGGGGAAGCTTATGTCATACACTGAGAGCTCAATACTGCAGAAAGCTTGGAGGAGTATAGAAAGTGCGGGGATGAAATTAAAAAGGAAATTAGGAAAGCAAAGAGAGGGCATGAAAAAATACTGGCAAGTAAAATTAAGAAAAACTCAAAAATATTTTATAAATACACAAAGAGCAAGAGGGTAACTAAGGAAAGAGTAGGGCCTGATCGAGACGAGAAAAGTAACCTATGTGTGGAGGCGGAAGAAGTGGGTATGGTTTTTAATGAATACTTTGCATCTGTCTTCACAAAAGAGGGGGACAATGCAGAGATTGTAGTTAAGGAGGAGTGTGAAATATTGGATGGGATAAACATAGTGAGAGAGGAAGTATTAAGGGGTTTAGCACCTTTGAAAGTAGATAAATTGCCAGGCCCGGATGAAATGTATCCCAGGCTGTTAAGAGAAGCAAGGGAGGAAATAGCGGAGGCTCTGACCATCATTTTCCGATCCTCCCTGGCTACAGGTATGATGCCGGAGGATTGGAGAAAGAGATGGACCGAGTAATTAGAGGCCAGTCAGCCTAACCTCGGTGGTGGGCAAATTATTGGAATCCATTCTGAGGGACAGCATAAATCATCATTTAGAAAGGCACAGGTTAATCAAGGACAGTCAGCATGGATTTGTTAACGGAAGGTCGTGTCTGACTAATTCGATTGAATTTTTTGAGGAGATAACAAGGAGGGTCGATGAGGGTAACGCATTTGATGTAGTGTACATGGATTTTGGCAAGGCTTTTGACAAGGCAGACTGGACAAAAAAGTAAAAGCCCACGGGATCCAAGGGAAAGCTGGATCCAAAATTGTCTCAGTGGCAGGAAGCAAAGGGTAATGCTTG
The DNA here is from genome assembly GCF_035084215.1 of Heptranchias perlo. Lineage (NCBI taxonomy): Eukaryota > Metazoa > Chordata > Chondrichthyes > Hexanchiformes > Hexanchidae > Heptranchias > Heptranchias perlo. Next base: position 13,305,656 of record NC_090351.1, read on the forward strand.
ACGGGCGTTTCTGTGACTGGAAGACTGTTTCCAGCGAGGTTCCGCAAGGCTCAGTCCTAGGTCCCTTGCTTTTTGTGGTATATATAAATGATTTGGACTTTGGACTTATATGTGGGGGGCTTGATCAAGAGGTTTACAGATGATCCAAAAATTGGCTGTGTGGTTGATAGTGAGGAGTAGACTGCAGGAAGATATCAATGGACTAGTCAGGTGGACAGAAAAGTGGCAAATGGAATTCAATCGAGACAAGTGTGAGGTAATGCATTTGGGGAGGACAAACAAGGCAAGGGAGTACACAATAAATGAGAGAATACTGAGAGGTGTAGAGAAAGTGAGGGACCTTGGAGTGCATGTCCACAGATCCCTGAAGGTAGCAGGACAGGTAGATAAGGTGGTTAAAAAGGCATACGGGATACTTTCCTTTGGTTAGGCCACAGCTTGAGTGCTGTTTGCAGTTCTGGTCACCACATTACAGGAAAGATGTGATTGCACTAGAGAGGGTACAGAGGAGATTTACGAGGATGTTGACAGGGAGAACTTTAGCCATGAGAAAAGATTGGATAGGCTGGGGTTGTTTTCTTTGGAACAAAGGAGGCTGAGGGGAGATTTAATTGAGGTATATAAAATTATGACGGGAGTGGATAGGCAGGACTTGGTGGTGGACAATTAAACAACTAACGGGAGGAGGAGGCTCTGCAAACATCCCCATTCTCAATGATGGCGGAGTCCAGCACGTGAGTGCAAAAGACGAGGCTGAAGCGTTTGCAACCATCTTCAGCCAGAAGTGCCGAGTGGATGATCCATCTCAGCCTCCTCCCAATATCCCCACCATCACGGAAGCCAGTCTTCGGCCAATTCGATTCACTCCACGTGATATCAAGAAACGGCTGAGTGCACTGGATACAGCAAAGGCTATGGGCCCCGACAACATCCCAGCTGTAGTGCTGAAGACTTGTGCTCCAGAACTAGCTGCGCCTCTAGCCAAGCTGTTCCAGTACAGCGACAACACTGGCATCTACCCGACAATGTGGAAAATTGCCCAGGTATGTCCTGTCCACAAAAAGCAGGACAAATCCAATCCGGCCAATTACCGCCCCATCAGTCTACTCTCAATCATCAGCAAAGTGATGGAAGGTGTCGTCGACAGTGCTATCAAGCGGCACTTACTCACCAATAACCTGCTCACCGATGCTCAGTTTGGGTTCCGCCAGGACCACTCGGCTCCGGACCTCATTACAGCCTTGGTCCAAACATGGACAAAAGAGCTGAATTCCAGAGGTGAGGTGAGAGTGACTGCCCTTGACATCAAGGCAGCATTTGACCGAGTGTGGCACCAAGGAGCCCTAGTAAAATTGAAGTCAATGGGAATCAGGGGGAAAACCCTCCAGTGGCTGGAGTCATACCTAGCACAAAGGAAGATGGTAGTGGTTGTTGGAGGCCAATCATCTCAGCCCCAGGGCATTGCTGCAGGAGTTCCTCAGGGCAGTGTCCTAGGCCCAACCATCTTCAGCTGCTTCATCAATGACCTTCCCTCCATCATAAGGTCAGAAATGGGGATGTTCGCTGATGACTGCACAGTGTTCAGTTCCATTCGCAACCCCTCAGATAATGAAGCAGTCCCAGCCTGCATGCAGCAAGACCTGGACAACATCCAGGCTTGGGCTCATAAGTGGCAAGTAACATTCGCGCCAGATAAGTGCCAGGCAATGACCATCTCCAACAAGAGAGAGTCTAACCACCTCCCCTTGACATTCAACGGCATTACCATCGCCGAATCCCCCACCATCAACATCCTGGGGGTCACCGTTGACCAGAAACTTAACTGGATCAGCCATATAAATACTGTGGCTACGAGAGCAGGTCAGAGGCTGGGTATTCTGCGGCGAGTGACTCACCTCCTGACTCCCCAAAGCCTTTCCACCATCTACAAGGCACAAGTCAGGAGTGTGATGGAATACTCTCCACTTGCCTGGATGAGTGCAGCTCCAACAACACTCAAGAAGCTCGACACCATCCAAGATAAAGCAGCCCGCTTGATTGGCACCACATCCACCACCCTAAACATTCACTCCCTTCACCACCGGCGCATTGTGGCTGCAGTGTGCACCATCCACAGGATGCACTGCAGCAACTCGCCAAGGCTTCTTCGACAGCACCTCCCAAACCCGAGACCTCTACCACCTAGAAAGACAAGAGCAGCAGGCACATGGGAACAACACCACCTGCACGTTCCCCTCCAAGTCACACACCATCCCGACTTGGAAATATATCGCCGTTCCTTCATTGTCGCTGGGTCAAAATCCTGGAACTCCCTTCCGAACAGCACTGTGGGAGAACCGTCACCACACGGACTGCAGCGGTTCAAGAAGGCGGCTCACCTCCACCTTCTCGAGGGCAATTAGGGATGGGCAATAAATGCTGGCCTCGCCAGCGACGCCCACATCCCGTGAACCAATAAATAAAACTTATTTCCCTTAGCAAAGGAGTCAGTGACCGGGGGCATAGATTTAAAGTAATTGGTGGAAGGATTAGAGGGGAGCTGAGGGGAAATTTTTTCACCCAGCTCTTGGTAGGGGTCTGGAAGTCACTGCCTGAAAGGGTGGTGGAGGAAGAAACCCTCATTGCATTTAAAGGGTACTTGGATGTGCACTTGAAGTATCATAACCTACAGGGCTACGGACCAAATGCTGGAAAGTGGGATTAAGCTGGATAGCTCTTCTTCGGCCGGCTCGGACACGATGGGCCGAATGGCCTCCTTCTGCGCCGTAACTTTCTATGATTCCATGAAAAGGTTTACATTTAACTAATGACCAGGTGGCATCTTTGTATACTTCAATAGCCATTATCTAGGAAGATAATGGTTATTGATGTATAGCCATAATAGCTATACATCAATATAGCTATATATTGCTATATATATATGACGTATTTATTGTGTGGCACTCCATGGTGGTGATGAAGTAGTTGAAGCACTGTGTGGAGACCACGGCTAGCCTCTGCATCCATGGCTGTTGATGCCACTGAGCAATCCACTACCAGCAGCGAGGACTGGAAGCCTGGGCATTTGTTTGCTGTTCCTTGGCCACCACCTCTGTCTGCAAGAAAGGCGTGCCTTCCAGCTTTGGCACAGTGAGAGAGTGTGCGCAAAAGGATCAATGGCTGTGCACAGTGCTTGAAATAATACCTCCCAGAGGGTGTGGGAGTTCCCGACTTAGATTTGTGGCATGTTCGATGGACCCCCAAAACAATTCTAGGATAAAGTCAAGAGCTCACTTGCACTTGCCTTCCTTCTGGGGCCAGCAAACTTCTGCCTCAATTTCAGCCAGGTCCAAGGGGCAGCACTAACTCATTCGTTGACTTCCCTCAATGCACTGGCACCTGTGCTTTTTCTGCAGGGTGGCCTTCAGGGACTGCAGTTTTGCAAAGCCATCCAGCATGGTCCTGCGCTTGTGGATATTGGGCTTCTCCACCCAAGCTGCCATCTGCAGTATATTGTTTGGCAATGCCCACAATTTTGGGATCTCCCTCTCCTGTCTTTTTTAAGAGGAGTATAAGAAGTGAAAAGCTGCAGTGGAGAATGAGAGGTGATCTTATTGAAACATATAGATCCTGAGGGGACTAGAAGGGGTGGATGCTGAGAGGATGTTTCCCCTTGTGGAAGAGACTAGAACTAGGTGCCACAGTTTAAAAATAAGGGGTCTCCCATTTAAGACAGAGATGAGGAGAATTTTTTTTCTCAGAGGATCGTGAGTCTGTGGAACTCCCTTCCCCAGAGTGCAGTGGAGGCAGGGTCATTGAATATTTATAAGGCCGAGTTAGATAGATTCCTGATTAACAAGGGAGTCAAAGGTTATAGTAGGTAGACGGGAAAATAGGGTTGAGGTCGCAATCAGATCAGCCATGATCTGATCAAATGGCAGAGCAGGCTCGAGGGGCCGAATGGCGTATTCCTGCTCTTAATTCGTGTGTTCATACATATCAGATGTTATATCAAAGTATTAGCATTCCTCCCAAAGTGGGTGTGATGAAATACATGCAACAGTCAGTTAGATTAGATGGGAGGATGTTTCAGCTGAATGCATGTAAGGATGTGAGTGAAGGAACACTTTCAGGAGAAGACTGAGGGTATACCTCTCTTCCTCATGGGGATTCATGGTAAAGCTTGTAAGTCATTTAAGACTGTGTAAGGTAGGTAATTGAAGTGTCACACCTACTTAGTATACTGCATTAAAGTAAGATGAAAGTGGATCCTTGTACCTTTGCTGACTTTGTTCCATGTGCATGATCATGCGGAGGCAGCATACACACTGGTGGGAACCTACTCCCTTTCTCCCAGGCTGCTGTTCTTGGAGGTCTGTGGTTCTCAGTGCCAAAGAACGCTTTCCTCCTTGGCCTTACTTCTTCCAAAAGAATCTCTACTGCCCCATCAGATAAATGGGCTGCTCTGTGATCTAAACAGCTGCTTCCAAACAAGCCTCAAAAGCTTTCTCCTTTCATCAGTTGGAAGTTTCTGAATGTCCGTCCCTTTGAGCTGCTGCAGACCATTAAATCCTGTAGCAGAATGGGATTTTCTGCTCCCAGTAGACAAGCACCCAGTGAGAGGCATTTCCCGTGCACTGCCCAACTACCCATCAGGCTTATGTCAGATCAGAAAATCTAGGTTAGTATGTTCAAGGGATGTAATGCATCTTGAGGTCCAAGTAATTTTGATTACTTTTTGTAACTTCTCAACCACTTGATGCAGTATCTATACAGTCCAGCTTACATGTTGTTCCATACGTACTTGTGACTCTTAATCTTTATGAGTAGGGAACAACCAAGTAATTGGTTAGCATTCATCACACAAAAATTGTAAATCTCTGAACTCAGACAATGTAAGGCTGTAGGTGAATGATGCAGTGATATGGAATGGAGATTGCATCAGTGGAAAAGGAGCTAATTGTACAAAACTGTAAATAATATAGTTCGGAATTAGATTTTTTTGTATTTAGTACAGACAAGTCATATGCTCTGCATTTTATTTTTGGGAAGATTTTGAATTTGTTTCTGGAATGCTCATTTTCCTTTTGCTTCTTTCCTTTGACCAACAATTAGACTTTATTCTTGGAACTGTCACTGTTGTGCAACATTCTCTTATGTTGATGGTTTAACATTTTGGAATGTGGATCACTCCTGATATGGTACAGGAAAGCTTGATCCCTTGTTGTATGAGTCAACTGATCTCAAGCCAAGCCAGTGGTGGGAGCTTCAGTGCCTCTGGGCTTGGGAGGGGAGAAATATTCGTCACGGTTCTGGCTCCTGGTCTTTATCCAGTGACACCTGCTGACATCGGATGAGACTCAGCACAAATGGCATGCCTGTCAAGGCCGACACCTCAAGAATGATTACTTGGGATAGATTTTCAACTTGCCACCTGGGTGTAAAACTGGCTTTGCAAAATTTTGCAGCCTGCCCACACGTTATAGAAGCCAACCCATTTTCACTTCCATTGATTTCAGTAGGTGGCCAAGCTGAAACACCAGTTTTATGCCTAGACGATAAGTTGAAAATCTCCCACCGTGTGTCGGTGAGATCAGGAGAGATGGGGAATGATGGAAGTTGCAGTCACATCCACAGTGCCGCATACAGTGGGTCACTGATCTCACTAATCGCACCACAGGGAGATGTTGAGCAGAGGACCAACCACTTCCCTGAAATCAGAGGCAGCAGTATACCCTGGCCGATCCCATGTACCTCCTGGTAGTTGGCTAGCAGAGCAACATTAATAAAAGACTGGGAGCTGTTTGCTTCAGAACATGTGAAAGCTGATGGCCATTCAGCCCACCAAAGTTCACCCATCTTGTATTCCAATTCTTCTAGTCCAGCATCCAATTGCATTTTGAATATCCCTAGAGCCTGCATCTCTACTACCCTACCTGGTATATTATTATAGATTTATCAGCCTTTGCATGAAGAAGTTCCTCTCGTACCTGATGTTAATTTACTTTTCACTGATTTATGCTTATGACCCTTGCTTCTACTATCTTATCAGTTGGGATTTTATTCCACGTATTGGTCTCCGTTGCTTACTTCATATCTCTGAAGCCCCTCGTTGTTCTGATGCTTCCCCTTTGGCCTTCTATTCCTCTGCCTTTAAATTCTTCTGCTGCATGCCCCGTCTGCCTCCTTACCTCTTCTCCTGCCAGACCTAACCTTTCCCTCTCCTACCCAATTTGCTTCCAGCCATCTACCATCCAATTTGGTTTTTCTCTCAGCAGTGTATTCATTTCAAATAAAGAAAGAACTTGCATCTATATAGACCTCAGGGCATCTTATGGCACTTCACAGCCAGTGAAGTACTTTTGAAGTGTAATCGCTGTTGCAGTGTAGGGTCATGCAGCAGCCAATTTGTGCACAGCAAGGTCCCATGAACAGCAATGAGATAAATGACCAGATAATCTGTTTCAGTAACGTTGGTTGAGGGATAAATATTGGCCAGGACACTGGAAGAAATCCCCTGCTCTTCTTCGAATAGTGCAGTGGTATCTTTTACGGCTACCTGGGATGGTAGACTTGGTTTAATGCCTCATCTGACAGCACCTCCCTCAATACTGCGCTGGAGTGTCAGCCTAGATTATGTGCTGAGAGTGGGGCTTGAACTAAGAATATTCTGGCCAGGATTTTGACCCGGAGCCAGGAAGGGGATGGGGGAGGGGGTCAAATCACGGACAGGTTTCCCGGACATTCGTACGATTTTGTTTTTATTTTTTTTTGTCGGTTTCCTGTCCGACTGGCCCGGCCTTATTGACAGGCTGGCTTCAGTCAGACAGGAGCAGAGCAAAGAAAAGGACGTGAAAAGGTAAGCCTTCAGGTAAGTCTTTGATTGTATGGATGGGGGTGGGCGGTGGACATGGGAGCACCAGTGGGGGCACCTGTGGGCATCGGAGGAGTCGTCATGGGGGGAGCGATTGGGGGTCAGTCACCGAGGTGGAGGGGGTCAGGATAGGGGTCATTGCAGTTGTCCGCGATCGTTTGGGTGGGATCGGGGGTCATCGTAGGTGTCTGTGATCGTTGCGGGGGGGATCGGAGATCGTTGGGTGGGGGGGGGGGGTCATGATCGTTGTGGGGGTCGCTGCAGGTAGGCTTGTTGGGCCTGGGGGAAGCATTCCTGCTCCTCCAGGCCTACAAGCTGTGCCATAAAGGCAATTACCTGCAGTTTCGGGCCTTCTTGCCTCCTCTCACGCGGTGTGAAGGAGAAGGCCTGGGAATCCCAGTCCCCAGGGGTTGAAATTGCAAAACCTTTCAAAATGGAGGCTCGCAGCCTCCTTGTGATGTTTTAGTGATCACTCCGCCTCCTGGGAGTAGGTTGGTTGCCCGCCCCTCGTCCCACCCCGGTGAAAACCGGAAATGGGCGGGTTGGGGGCAGGTCTGAAATTTGTTGCGACTTTCACTGCCCCCCACCCGTTTTTCACAGTTAAAATTCTGCCCTCTGACTCCGGGGTGAGAGTGCTACCACTGAGCCAAGGCTGACACCCACCCCCGCCCCCCCATTTCACTGTGAATCATGGAAAGCAATATATAGACACCGACTCTGGGAGAGAAAGCTTGCAGTACTGTTACTGAAATAGTGATAACACAATTTTAAAGGGCCTGTTCTACAAACTGCTCATCATTGCACAAGTTTTAAGGATTGTTTTCAGGTTAGCAATGTGGCGCAATTGGAATGTGTTGGGGAGGAGTGTACCTACTAGTTTATAATTGTGTAGGTCACCGTTTTGCTGTGGCTGTCTGACAGCATTCGTAAGGAAATGGGTGCGGAACTTGATGGGCCTGACTGAGTATACTGGCAGTCATTTGAGATTCTGAAAGGAAGTTAGTAACTTTGTGCCTGTTACTGTTCTCTAGGTCTTATCTCATAATCTGTGTACAGTCTTGCACATCCCGCATGACCCAGTGGCACTTGAAGAGCATTTCAGAGATGACGATGATGGGCCTGTATCCAGCCAGGGCTATATGCCGTATCTCAATAAATACATCCTTGATAAGGTAATCCTTAATCAGCGGTATCCTGAATGCATTTTTTTTTCTCTGTTTAGCATTATGATTTTGGGTCCATTTAATGTCCTGAATCCAGGAGGGTAGGAAGCTAAGTCTGTGAACGTGATGTCACTGTGCTTGCATAGTGCAGTTGAGCAGTGCAGGAGTGGATCCTCCTGCTACCAGCTTTCTTGAATGACATAACCAAGACTAGCACATTTACTGCCCAGGATGCAAATATCAGTCCAGACTTAATGGCGATCTCTGGGCTTCTGGTAAATACTTCTCACACTAAGTGGGTTATTTATTTAAATATTTTGTATTTAAATTGTCTCTATATAATTGTGGGCTGTATGTAACTCAGATTTATGGTGTTAATATTAAAAAAAATTAAAATCCTGAAAGCACTTTTTGTTGTAAGGAGGTAAGGAAGAAATGTGCAGTCATGTTTGATAATTTGCCTACCCAATACTCTCTAAATACTTAACCATCTTTTGACTAGGCAGTGTTCTTCAATAGCCCATCTCAAACAGTTTACCTTATGTCGGCATTTGAATCGTGTATTGGCGATGTGGGAGAAATGCTGACTTTATCGCACTGTAGAGTAGCCGAATGATGAAGAGGCAGAGTGCTTACTGCTGGATGAAAGTCCCAGCAGTACAACTTGCTCAGCACTTCATCAACTCTTAGCCCATCTGCTGGCAAGAGCATTGCAAAACTTGGTGGTGACCTGTCTAATTTACATTAACCACTTCATACCTTTTACTTTGATGAGCTAATTTACAGCGATAGTGATTTGCATTTGTATAACGCTTTTCAGGTGTAGGAAGATGTCTCAGAGCACTTTATAATAGGGAGGAAAAGGATGTCGTGGATGCTAAGCATGGGAAATAGGGAACAAAAAGTGGAGAGGCTAGATTGGGAACTGGAGGCACAGCCAACGATGAGGAGTTCAAAGAAGTTTTTGAAAGCAGAGAAGGAGATGGCAAGGTGGAGGGTTCCAGAAGGCAGGAGTGTACTAACTGCCAGTGGAAGAACGGGGGAAGCAAGGGGTGAGCAGAAGTCTGGTGTTGCATGACTGGAAGATGCATGCAGGAACATAAGGCCAGAGGGGATTGCGTGGTGTGAAGCCTTGGAGACATTTGAAAATGAGGGCAAGAATTTTGAAGTCAACCTGTTGAGAAATGAGGAGCCACTGCAGTATGGAGAGCAATGGGTGATAGGAGTGTGGGGCTATGTGGCTGGCGACGTGGGCTGTGGTAATTTGAAGCTTTGGGAGGGTTGAGGTGAGGAGGCCAGCGAGAAGGGTGTTAGAGAAGTCGAGCCTTGATGTGATGAAGGCATGGCCTAGAGTTTGGAAGAGATGGGGGCAGAGTGGACAATGTTGTGGAGCTGGAGGAAAACAGTTTTGGTAACAATGAATGGGGATGAGGAAGCAGCCGCAGGCTCGAGCAGAATACCTAGGCTCCGCACTTCCTGACTCAGCGTGAAATGGCAGCTGGTAAGGTTGATGGAGTTGAGTTCAGAGGCATGGACGTTTGGACAGGAGTCAGAGAGGATGGTCTTGATTTTGCCAATATTCAACTGAAGGAATCCTTGGCTTATCCAGGTCTTTATTTTCAGATATGCAGTTTGATATGAATCTAGGTCCCAGAGGCAGAAGAACAGATTCTGCCTCCCCCCACCCGCCCCCGGTAACCTGCTCCAACCTCACTTCCGGGAATTATCTGAAGGCAGGTGGTCCAAAATTGAAGTCTTCCCTCAGGTGAGCTGCCTCCGGAGACGTGACCAGCGCTGACAGCTCGCTGATGAGGCCAATTTCCATCGATCCTCGGGCCTTTTAGCATAGGGTGCGCGCTGCTCACACACCGCAGAGCCTGAGACCAAAAGCGGGCCGAGGCAAAAATCCATCCTGAGATATTTTTCGAAGGAGAGGGAGAGAAATCACTGGGCAAATCTACATAGGTCATTCTCGCTCCCTTTGAATGGCTGCCTCCAGAGTGGGACAGAAAGCAGCCTGAGGAAGAGGTTGCTTAGTTGGCCTTTTGACTGGGGAATGATGCATAGCATTGGGAGGAGCCTAAAAGAAGGAATGAAACTTAAATCTAAAACTAGGAAAAGAGTAATTGCTTTCCTCTTTCAATATTTCCAGGGATAAAGGGTAATTTAACCCATTAGACTGGGCTAACCCATTTTAATCAGTTTTCAATTCAATTGACCCAAAAGTTGGTGTCAGAAACTACATGCAAGTCCCTGCAGAACAATACTCCGGGAGTTCCTTTGCATCATTTCCTTGGATGCATAAAGAGGTCTGTTGTAATATTTAAAACATTTTTCCTCAAGCACATCTTTGTGCAATTATACTTGAATGTAACAAAGTTGCAAAATTATTTATAAAAGAGGAAATGCTGTGAAGTAGCTTCAGTGTATCAGCCTTGCACCTGTTAACAGGATCAACCTTATGTTCTGCCTGTGCCCAAAACACCAATTGAGCCACAGTTCCTGATGCCAGCAGCTCAGCCACTAATCAGTGCTGTAATGATAAGTGACCTGCTAGGCCAGGGGTAATTCTGAAAGGTTTCTTGGCAAGGAATCTTGTTTAGGAGAAACATCTAGAACAGGTCATCCACCAGTTGTTCCCCCTTCCAAACAGTTCTGTGCCCAGCGTTGTACCAATTTTTGATGTCACTTGAACTGTTGAGTTATCCACAAGTTAATTAAAAAGAAGGGGATAAGTGTTTACCATTTCTCCGATTACTAAATCGAACAGTAATACATTTCATTTCATCAGCATTGAGTTAATCTGTCTTTTAACCCTTTCAAAATGGAAGTTGGCATCTTCTCCCCTTTCTTTCTCCCCTCTTAAACTTTTTAATTAATTTTTTTCTCTCTTTTAAGTTCTCCCAGGTCATGCACCATTACCTCTCCCCCAGTATATTTGCTACTGATTTGTTAATGAAATGGAAAATATACAGGCTTCGATGGAATTAAAATATTTTGAATTTGTTTTGTTGTTGATGGGAATTGGTTCTACACAGCTTTATGGGTCTCTTAACTCAGTGGGTATAGGTACGCAATACAAAATTGCCTACAATTCAGAATGAACTGGATTTAAATAATAACCTCACCACGAAAAGCTGGTGAGGGAGGTGAAAAAAAATTCACACTTGTATAGTAATAGATTAGAATTCAGGCACAATGGTGAGGCTGAATATAGGGAACTCCACATCGCATCTGGTTACAACTTGTCCAATGCAGGAGTGCTGTATGCTGATCTTGGATGGCTAAATTTTAAAAAAATGTTTAATTCCTCACAGTGACATCCCTCAGATCAAGATGCACAGAAATTCACTTAAAATTTATGAGCTTTAAAAAATAGATAACTGTGAGCTGCCAGTCCCTTACCATTTCCTAATCCTTTGATATATGTGTCCCATAGTATGAAATTAATTGCACAGTTGAAAAGTCAGATTGTAATGTATACAGGAAACATTGGAAGGCTCCAGTAACATTACCACATCAAAGTCAGAAGTACAACCAGTTGAAAGGTTAATAACCAAGCATATTGTGAATTGGGATCTTCATTTTTGTAATTCTACTTATTACAATTGGCATTAAAAATGTACTAAAATTATAACTTTTCCATATATTATGTAAAAGGAAAGATGTGCATTCACGGGTTCAGTAAATTGCTGTCAGTACCAAAACTGATTTGACCAGAACCTGCTAAACTTCAGGGGCATTGCCACAGTGACAGGATGGTCAAATAAGTTTTGGTGTTCATAGCAATTCACTGAACCTTTACACATAGTGTGCATTTTTGTACAATTCTGACAACAAAATAATTTTGCTGCAAGAAGGAAGTAAAGAAATACTTCTTCACATCTGTCCTAAGTTTTGCCACCTTATCGCCAACATACTCCTTCATTGGTGTTCTGGAAGCTAGTATACTGTTTTGGTTGTACAATGGAAGTACTTCAGATAAATACTTTAGATAATTGCCTACCTATACCCACTGGGTTAAGAGGCCCATAAAGCTGTGTAGAACTAATGCTTATGGGTATTACCCTCATGAAATGCTCGCTTTGGTTCACAATCTCTTTTCCCTACTCCCTGGATTTAAGTCTTCTATTATCTAGTGCATTCAATATAGATTAATGGTGTGATCTTTCCTGGGTTCATGATTCCCCCCTGCCTCTGCCCCCGTTTTGTTTCTATATGTTTTAAGTTGATTGTTTTTGTTCCTTTAGCACTTGTCTGCAAAGTGTTTTGTTGATCCTTTTTTTTTTGTGGGAGGGTTTGATTGGCTCATTTACATCAGGTTTATTTGGGACCACTGAAGTGCTTGAATACTAGACCATAAGAGATAGGAGCAGGAGTAGACCATTCGGCCCCTCGAGCCTAATCTGCCATTTAATGAGATCATGGCTGATCTGATTTTTACCTCAACTCCACTTTCCCGCCCTTTCCCCATATCCTTTGGCTCCCTTGTTGATCAAAAATTTGTCCAACTCAGCCTTGAATGTATTCAATGACTCAGCCTCCACAGCTTTTTGGGGTAAAGAATTCCAAAGATTCGCGACCCTCTGGGAGAAGAAATTCCTCCTCATTTCCATCTTAAACGGGCGACCCCTTATTCTGAGACTATGCCCTCTAGTTTTAGATTCCCCCATGAGGGGTAACACCCTCTCAGCATCTACCCTATCGAGTCCCCTCAGAATCTCATATGTTTCAATAAGATCTCCTCTCATTCTTCTAAACTCCAATGAGTACAGACCCAACCTGTTCAATCTTTCCTCATAAGACAACCCTTCCATACCCGGAATCAACCTAGTGAACCTTCTCTGAACTGCCTCCAATGCAAGTATGTCCTTCCTTAAATAAGGGCACCAGAACTGTACGTAGTACTCCAGGTGTGGTCTCTCCAGCACCCTGTACAGTTGTAGCATGACTTCCCTGCTTTTATACTCCATCCTCCTAGAGATAAAGGCCAATATTCCATTTGCCTTCCGGATTATCTGCTGCACCTGAATGTTGACTTTTTGTGTTTCATGTACGAGGACACCCAGATCCCTCTGTACTGCGGCATTTTTTAGCATTTCTCCATTCTAATAATATTTTGCTTTTTTGTTTTTCCTCCCAAAGTGGATGACTTCACATTTTCCCACATTATATTCCATCTGCCAAATTTTTGCCCATTCGCTTAACCTGTCAATATCCCTTCGCAGACACTTTGTGTCCTATCTTTGTATCATCAGCAAATTTGGCCACAAGACACTCTGTTCCTTCATCCAAGTCATTGATATATATTGTAAACAGTTGAGGCCCCAGCATTGATCCCTGCGGCACCCCACTAGTTACAGATTGCCATTTTGAAAATGACACTTTTATCCTGACTCTTTGTTTTCAGTTAATTAGTCAATCCTCTATCCATGCCAGTATATTACCCCCAACACCATGAGCTCTTATCTTGTGCAGTAATCTTTTATGTGGCAGCTTATCGAATGCCTTTTGGAAATCCAAATATACTGCATCCATTGGTTCCCCTTTATCCAACCTGCCCGTTACTTCCTCAAAGAACTCTAATAAATTTGTCAGACATGATTTCCCTTTCGTAAAACCATGTTGACTCTCCTGGATTGTATTATGAGTCTCCAAATGTCCTGCTACTACTTCCTTAATAATGGATTCTAGCATTTTCCCAATGACAGATGTTAGGCTAACTGATCCATAGTCACCTGTTTTCTGTCTCACTCCCTTCTTGAATAGGGGTGTTACGTTTGCGGTTTTCCAATCCGCTGGGACCTTTCCAGAATCTAGTGAATTCTGGAAGATTATAACCAACCAATGCATCAACTATCTCTGTAGCCACTTCCTTTAAGACCCTCGGAAGCAAGCCATCAGGTCCAGGGGACTTGTCAGCTTTTAGACCCATTAGTACTTTTTCCTCTGGTGATAGTGATTGTTTTTAGTTCCTCCCTCCCCTTTGCCCCTTGATTATCTACTATTATTGGTTTATTATTAGAGTCTTCTACCATGAAGACAGATACAAAATATCTGTTCAATTCCTCTGCCATTTCCTTGTTTTCCATTATTATTTCCCCAGTCTCATCCTGTAAGGGACCAATGTTTACTTTAGCTACCCTCTTCCTTTTTATATACTTGTAGATATTTTATATACTTTTAAAAAATCTGGCAAATTGGCTTCTCCCCCTTTTTATGTAATTGCTGACTATAACTTCCGATCACTATCCAGTGGGAAGCTGTTTGTTTTACTGCTTGAGTGAGCATTCTCTCATATCGCTGAGGAGGATGTTTAAGGTTTATGGAGGTTTGTTCCATCTGGGTGATTTCTATGTTCCAAATTAATATAGTTGGGAAGTGTTCACTAATTTATTCAGTGTGTGATGTGCAATGCTCTATTTTTCTGGCAGGATGGATTGCTTTGTCAAAATTGTGAATTCTGTTTCATTTTCCCTTTCTGTTTTCTCCCCTTTTTTATTGCAGCACATTTTGAGACAGTTTATTTTTGGCAGGCCTGTTTTTTCAAGGTGGCTCTTGTGTTGTGTTGTTTGACTGAACAAGTCTTGACAGCTAGTTTAGGTGGGAGGGGAAATTGTTGTTGGTAAGCCTCATCCTTCTGTCTTCCCAACATAAGTTACATCCTCTTGTCTGTTGTCCTTAGTAACTGAGTGGGAGGCTTATTTGGTTTCTGTGTTTTCTTTTGTTTTTCTTGCCCTACTTCTCCTTTCCTGGTGGTAAGGGATTTTGCTTCCCTAATTTTTACTATTTTACTTTTGGGGTGTAAAGGATTGACCTTTGGCTGACTAATGTGTGCTGGTTCTCAGGAGGATTCTAATGGGGCAGAGTTGATTGTGTAAGATGTCATCTTCACACAACTGAATGTTGAATTGGGCTTGGTTGCTTTTGGTGCCATGCCCTTACCATAATCTCTTTAATAAAAAAGACACAATTTTTGGGGTCCCTAGCTGTCCACAACAGAGGGTTTTGGATGGAGGACAATACTGGTTTATTCACTAATGTTTCTGAGCATTAGTCATCATCTTGCCTGTTTTTCTGGCTACATAATATACTGAAGAATTTGTTGATCTATTTCATTTTTGCTGGGTGTCTACCCTCGAAGACAAGGTCCATTCGGCTTATCTTCCTTTTCCCATTCAGTGAGGATCTGTGTTCTTAAATTTATATTTTTCCCAGGTTTCTCTATTTGTTCCAAATGTTGCCAGTATGCCAGAACCACATTTAATCGTCAGATGTCACAGTGGCAGGTATTCACACTTTAAATAGCGCCAAACTGATCCAGAGGGGACTGCACTCCATCACTGTATTACTGGGTGGCTCAGCTTCAATCTATTTTCAATGGTATTTCACCTTTGGACATACATCCCTGGACAGGGACACAGCAGGTTTTCTCACATCCTGCTGTCTCTCTCATGTACCCGTTGTGGTGGGTTTTACACTCTCTATCTCTGCAAGGTTACACCGTACAGGCGACCACAGTCATGCATTTTTGGCAGGACATCTGCCAATGCTTCTATTTTTCATGGGGTCAACCCACTTGTTCCCTTTGTGGGAGAACCCAGAGATTCCTTCTGTTATAGCAGCATGGGGGTTTTCACAGATGGGGGTATGAGATAGGCCTTACATAGCTTGCATCTGGTGCAAGGGAAACTGTTTGCTCCTACAATTCTGTATCTTTTCATAGGTCCAAGTCTGTTATTTCTTGTCAATGCCTGAGGTCTCCCTTCAGGCCTTTTTAGACATGTCAACTTTGGAGTCATTTTTAACCGATTCCATTTGGGATGGTAATTTTGTGGTTAGCTTTTCTCAACAGGTGTGTTGGGGAGGAGAGTGAAATGGATGTTGAAATCTTGGACAAGGAATGGGAGGCTAGTCCTTTAGTTGGCCCAAAAACCTCAAACTTAATTCACCAGGAAGAGGGCCAATTAATACTGCATTGAACTTATTCCATGCAAGCATGCATCTACCCGCCTCTGGTACCATGGAATTTGTGATGAATGTTGGGAGTGGCTGCACTGCAATTAGCATTCTTTCCCACATTGAATGGGCTGCACGTTTAGCCCTAGAGCTTCATTGTTTAGAGGCAGGTGCCCACCTTGAGTCTCTGGAATGTGGGACTTTGATGACATTTCTTAGAAATAATACGGAAGAGACATAGTTGGGTGGTCCAGTAACATAGGCAATAGAGCACATTTCCACCCAATCTGATCGTCACAGGTTCCATTCTCAAGATTACCTACCACGGTTGGGAGAAGGTTCATCAGTTCTTAGCCAGGCTGGACATCTCACCATGCATTCCATCTCTGGCAGATTAAATAGATATAGTCTACACCCACTTGATCTGCCACAGATAGAAAGCATGGTGAGGTGCCGAGCTTAGTTAAGAACTGGTGAACCTTTTGTACTTACACCCATTGCAAGTATACCTTCTGTTGGTTTGTTATAGATGCTGTGGTTGTGGAGAAGTTTCTGTTTCAGACTTGTGCATTCATTCAGGCTGCATTTAGTAGCTAGTGGCTGTTTTGGAGAGGAAGAGGAAGTTTGTGTTGACCAGAACGCAGACGCTCCAAAATCTGTTTAGAACTGTATTCTGTATTGTCAGGTTAAAGGAATTCAGTGTGATACTATTAAGGGGCAAACGTGTATTATAATGCCAAATTCAAATAATAAACCCACTTGATTCCACATAATTTACAGAAAAGTGATTTTGCTTTATGCTTATGCTTATGACTAGAGTTAAATTAGTAACCAGAATACAGAATGACCTATTTGGGTAAAAATAAATCAGTACAATCCTCACATACGTTTTTTAATGGTTTAGTGCTGTTTACTGTTACCACTTGCAACAAACCACAAGGATTAAAATGTCAACTTTAAGATCTGAAAATAACATTTTTACATTAATTCCTGCAATTAAAATATGGAAGAACAAAAAAATAGAACACTTATAACACTGGGATGTGATTGGTGGAGGATGTATTTCAGGGGTTTGTGGTGTATAGAAATTAAAGCAGTGAGCAGTGGTAGGCACATAACTCGCTGGTGCCACAGACATTGGGCCAAACCGTGCTGGAAAAATAACGGCGTGTTAACGACGCACGCCGTTATTAATGCACAAATCGGTCAGCAAATTCAGAGGGTTAAGAGAATGCCGTGAGTTGCGAATCTCCAGAATTTGCTGGTCGATTTACACCGCTCTGCCGTTTGCTTTGTGCAAACAGAATCTCGCTCTTAGCCTCCCTGTTATTTTTAAGAACTTGCTGAATTTGCACATTATAATTGCCCATTAAACTCGCCGCAGAAAGTTTAGTCTGTCAACTTCTCTGGCCCAGAAAGGGAACTATTCAAACTGTGGAGTCTCATTCCTTCAGGTAGTGAATTATTCTTAAGATTTAATAAATTTTAAATTTTTTATATTAACGACTCTTTTCTCTCTCTCTTAATCCAGTCTTTCTTTCCCTCTCTTTATTTCTCTTTCTGTACCTGATTTGACTCTAAATCACCCTCTTTCTCCGTTGTTCCACTGTTTCTTTCTCAATTCTTAAATCTCATTGGTTAAGGAGATACACTATTGGGCCCACCGTTCACTAAGGTCCCAGATGCCCCTTTGCCTTCGCTACGCTGTTACGAACTTGCACTTCCAGGAAATTTTTCAAGCTAAAGGGTTCAGGAGGAAGTCTAACTAACGTGAGATGGCCCGCTCCACCAAGGTTTGGCCCATTATGTTGCTAACACGAGTGGCACTACTGTGGGTGGATATTTTTGATTCATTTAAAATGAATGGTATTTTTCTTTTCGTTTGGTTGGGCGATATCGAATCGGTGGCCATTGACTTGATTATAAAGGAAAATCGGGTGGGGTGTATAATGGATGGCTAATTCAATATCGCCCGTGTTACACCATCGGCCAAAGTTAAAATTATCCTCGTTGAGTCTTCTTTCTAAGATATCTTTCCTGTGGCTGTCTTGAGCACGTTATGTCATCATTAAAAAAAAAGTCTCAGTGATCACTTGTGGGAAGCACAAAACAACAGAGTTGTAATCCGATGCTGCCCTCCTGGGCTGGAGCTGGCAATGCCAGCAGGAGGGCATCAATTTGAACGGACCGTGTGGACTCTGTGCCATTTTGGGCACATCTCCGTTGCCCACCTGATCATGCCTGCCAGAAACTCTGGCACCAGCCTGCTAGTTGGATAGGTGTTTGTCCAGGACCAACACCCGACCCTTCTCATTACACCCTTGTTCAAAAAAGGGTGTAAGGATAAACTCAGCAACTATAGGCCAGTCAGTTTAACCTCAGTGATGGGAAAACTTTTAGAAACGATAATCCAGGACAGAATTAACAGTCACTTGGACAAGGGTGGATTGATTAGGGAAAGCCAGCACGGATTTGTTAAAGGCAAATCGTGTTTAACTAACCTGATAGAGTTTTTTGATGAGGTAACAGAGAGGGTCGATGAGAGCAATGCAGTTGATGTGGTTTATATGGATTTTCAAAAGGCGTTTGATAAAGTGCTGCACGTTAGGCTTATCATCAAGGTTGCAGCACATGGAATAAAGGGAGCAGTAGCAACATGGATACAGAATTGGCTAAAGGACAGGAAACAGAGTAGTGGTGAACAGTTGATTTTCGGACTGGAGGGAGGTGTACAGTGGTGTTCCCCAGGGGTCAGTGCTGGGACCACTGCTTTTCTTGATATATATTATTGACTTGGTTTTGGGTGTACAGGGCACAATTTCAAAATTTGCAGATGACACAAAACTTGGAAGGGTAGTGAAGAGTGAGGAGGATAGTGATAGACTTCAAGAGGATATAGACAGGCTGGTGGCATGGGTGGAAATTTAACGCAGAAAAATGCAAAGTGATACATTTCATTAGGAAGAATGAGGAGAGGCAATATAAACTAAAGGGCACAACTCTAAAAGGGGTACAGGCACTGAGAGATCTGGGGATATATGTGCACAAATCGTTGAAGGTGGCAGGGCAGGTTGAGAAAGTGGTTAAAAAAAGCATACGGGATCCTGGGCTTTATAAATAGAGGCATAGAGTAAAAAACTATGGAAATCATGATGAACCTTTATAAAACACTGGTTCGGCCACAATTGAAGTATTGTGTCCAGTTCTGGGCACTGCACTTCAGGAAAGATGTGAAGGCCTTGGAAAGGGTGCAGAAGAGATTTACTAGAATGATTCCAGGGATGAGGGACTTTAGTTACATGGATAGACTGGAGAAGCTGGGGTGGTTCTCCTTGGAACAGAGACGGTTGCGAGGAGACTTGATAGAGATATTCAAAATCATGAAGGGTCTAGAGTAGATAGAGAGAAACTATTCCCATTGGCGGAAGGGTCAAGGTCCAGAGGACACAGATTTAAGGTGATTGGCAAAAGAACCAAAGGTGACATGAGAAAAAACTTTTTTACACAGCGAGTGGTTAGGATCTGGAATGCACTGCCTGAGGGGGTGGTGGAGGCAGATTCAATCATGACCTTCAAAAGGGAACTGGATAAGTACTTGAAAGGAAAAAGTTTGCAGGGCTACGGGGAAAGGGCGGGGGAGTGGGACTAGTTGGGTTGCTCTTTCATAGAGCTGGCGCGGACTTGATGGGTCGAATGGCCTCCTACCGTGCTGTAACCTTTCTATGATTCTATATCTTCAGCCTCCTTAGTAAGGGGGCCCATCTCCCAACATTTTATTAAAAATTGGGTAATGTAAGGAATCTTACAACACCAGGTTATAGTCCAACAGTTATATTTGAAAATCACAAGCTTTCGGAGGCTTTCTCCTTCGTCAGGTGAAGTGTGGGATTCCTTGAAGGTTACCGCATTTATAGTCAGAGAACAATGCCTGGTGATTACAGATAATCTTTCCAACTGCTCGTTGTCAAGGCAATCAAATGCGGTAACCTTCAAGGAATCCCACACTTCACCTAACGAAGGAGAAAGCCTCCGAAAGCTTGTGATTTTCAAATAAAACTGTTGGACTATAACCTGGTGTTGTAAGATTCCTTACATTTGTCAACCCCAGTCCATCACCGGCATCTCCACATCATAAAAATTGGGTGTCATTGGGGGCCCAGACTGGCCTGGATCCCCACCAGTGGGGCTCACGTGCACCCTTGTGAAGGCCGGTACGCCTCCTCTCAGTCAGCGTAGTGGCCCAGACAAAAGCCAGGTCCTGACTGTGAAGCAGATGTGAGCACTCCAGGATTAGGGAGTTCCTACCCCCAACCATCATTTTCCTTGTAAAGGGTAGACAGAAGTTTTGTCCCATAGAAATCATTGAGGAAACTCTTGGCACAGCCAGGTCTCCACCATTTCTTCAGGGGTTCTGCTGGTCTCCCGTCAAGAACCCTTCCTTCCCCGCCCTCCACCCCCCCCCCCCCCGCCCCCAGGTTTCTATCCGTACCTGTTATATAAAAGATCATTTATAACCAGTATAACCATTATCAGAATGATAAAGTTACATTTATGTAGATTTCTGGTAACCTAACAGAAGTGAGTAAATAGGAAGGAAGGATCAGAATTAAAGTTAGTTGCATGCACAATGTAAGAATTCTATTAGGAAGCTTCCAACTAGTCTTATGTTGCCAAAAATATATGTCACTGTCGTTGTGATGACATATAGAAATGTGTTAGTGATACATTCTGGTTAGAAATTATCATCACTGTTTTATACAACATATATGAATCTTTCCCGCGAATGAGCACTGGAACCTTTTTAAAATGAACATTCAGGTTCAGTCAGGATGTTTCAAATCTGTATGACTCCTGCTGGTAATATTTCTTTTATTTTTGAAATAGTAATGAAAGTTCCAGAAATATAATCGTAGAAAAAAAATGGATCTATTACTAAATGTATAAAATTTATAGATAATAGAATGTAATCTTATTTTGATAGGTCAATCGTGCCAAGTACGAGAAAGTCTAATTTTACTTGGGTATGTGGGTTAGAGAGCTGACTGAGGAGGCAAAGGACATGACTTCCCCTTTGTGAATATTGTGTGAAAGGAAGTTTAGTTCAAAATGGGTGTCTGGTTGGAGCAACTAGATGTAAACTAGATGTAAACCTGTCTTACTCAGGTTGAGGAAGGCGCCTTTGCCAAAGAAAGCTTTGATGAACTCTGCTGGACTTTATCTGCTAAGAAGAACTATAAACACGACAAGAATGGAAACTGCACTATTTCTGATCATGACGCCTTCAGGCTGTGGTGCCTCTTCAACTTTCTGTCTGAGGACAAGTATCCACTGGTGATGGTTCCTGATGAGGTAAGAATTTTCTAGAAATTGTTTTGAGCAGAATTGGTTTCAACTTGAATTAAATGCTATGGGTGTGGCTACTGCTTTTCTTTTTTTTGGGAGGGGGGGGTTCCTGGATAATTTTTTTTGTCTGTTGGCACTTTTAAATTGATAGAGTGCCAATGGCAGCAAGAGTCCATTTGTTCTACCACCACCTTTTGCTCCCCAATATAGATTAGGTGAACGACTCACCTCCGCCGGAACACATCTGGCCTCCCCTCAGGCTGAGATGGGGAATTCAGCAGAGTGGGTGATGGATCCTGTGTCCCTCTACACCATGGTGCTGGACACTAATGGTAGAACATTAGTGCCACATAGCTACCCTTTACATTGTGTTCTTTACAGTTTCTAATTAGCCTGAAAGACTGGCCCTTGATTTGGGTGTGTTGGATGTGGGACAGCTGGCTTTATGCGCATGTTAAACTGTCTGTTATTCCTGAATTAGGCAACAATGTAAGATTACTTGTCATTTTTTTTAAAAAGTAAAATCACTTGATGTCAAACTGACGCATCAACCTAGATGATGCATGTAAGCTGGAATTTAGTGAAAAATTCAAATTATTTGGCTGGAACACCTCAAGTAGGCAGGTTAAGAAACACAAACCCATTTCTGGTTCACGTGTGTCCAGAGTGTATTACAGCACTATTAAATGTCATTCCTGATTGGTAGGGGTGCTGTGCTAATTTATAAATGCTTCCAGTAGTGGAAGCCGTGGACATGTTTTAAATTGTTCACTTGCCTGCTCATGTTGAGGTTCTTCCAGAAGTGTTTTTTTTAAGGGAATTCTTGTTGTAAGTGACCTAGATATTAGTTTGTCAAAAAAATGTGGAATGCAAATACAAAAGTAAGGTTAACATTTTAATATACATTCATGAATTGGGCAATGTCTGACTAAAGTAGGCAACAACATTGGATGTGCTTCAAAGATAAAATGACTGTTTAATTGTTTATGGTTGCACCTGTGTGCACATTAAAAACCATACTGAAACACCCACTGCCTTGCCATAGAAAGTTCTTGAATTTGGAAAGAAGCAAAAATCATCTAAACATAGCAACAGAAAATTGTCTTTGGATTGTGTCCCTGGCTGAATATATCTTCGCCTCAACATTCTGTGGCGAAAGGTTTAAGTCAGAGGGCATTCTGATAACATTAGAATGATTGAGTCACAAAATGTGCAGAGGTCTATTAATCCTTAGCAGGGCTGTTCGATGAAAATCATCTTAGGCCCTCTGTTCACTCATTACCCCAGTTCCACGAGATTCCATGATAAAGAAAACTGAAAAACAGTTGACAGGATTCCTAGTACGTTGCAGTAATTCCAGTCTTGTTGGTGAATTGACTTATCCAGTGCATTTGACGCAATCATTTCATCTTCCTTCAGCGTGTCTCCTCTAACAGTCTCTTGGTTATGCTCCTACCTGCTGCAACAATGGCAACTCAATACCTCCAATGGCTGATGACCCCAACTCTACCTCGTCTATCGATCCAAAAGCTGGTGTTACCCTCTCCAGCTGCCTGTTTAACATTAAGACCTGAATGAACCCAAATTTTCTTTTGTTTCCTGTCAGCAATACTGAAACTATCCTCTTAGGCTGCCGCCAGCACCCATATCCCACTGGTTTTAACTCCATCAAACTCCCTGGTTGCTAGCTCAAGTTGAGTTTGGAGGTAAGGAACCTTGGCATACTGTTCAAACTTCTGAGTAGTCTCCCCCACATATGTTTAGTTATCAAGACTGCTTGTTCTGGAGATCGTTCAACTGAGATGCAATAAGCATTATACAGTCCACATTCCTTAATCCTGCCATGTTACCACACTGTCATGACCCATCCCTCCTACGTTGGCCAAAGATCATTGCCCAGCCCTTTTGAGTTAATTGGTACAACTAAATAAGGTCTGAGGTTTTTGAGATTCCTTGAAGCTCGGCATTCTGGCCAAAATTACACATGTTCAGTTGTTGTCATAGATGGATGTCATATGGATTATATTAATATATTTAAATTAATTCGGCTTACTAGTAACCAACACGATTATAATTTAGTAGCACTGCCTGAAATATGCTACTTTAAGATACAAGTCTCTGCAGCAGATACCAATTTCAATGCAATGCATTTAGTTGTGGGAGAGTATGTGATACACAAACCACATTCTCCTTTGGTATGTTGAGGTCAAAAATAGGGGCGGGAAGAAAGTCAAATTAAAATAGAGTAGAAATGAGACTATGTGAAATTTTCCACTCGACATCTTAGCCTGACCTGTGTTCAGTGAACGATGGTCATTTAGTATATTGGACTTTCTGTGTTTAAGCATGTACAGTTTCTGATACTTTTAACTTTATTTTTTCAACTCATTGTGATACAGTTAGCAATGTTAAGAAATTAGTCAGTCCCCTCCCCTTTCTCCGAGGTCTACCTGATATGCAGTGGTATTCACAGTAGAGCCAGGTTGGTGCGTCATTGCTCCAGTGGCACAGTTTCAGAAGCTATACCTCTTGCCTCAGTTTGTAAAACTGGGATGTGAATTACTGAATTGTAGAGAGTCATTCTGTTAACTTATTTGGGATTTGCTGAAATAAACAGCACTTGTTTGAGGTTGAGTCAAGCTTGTGGTCAGGCTTAGCTGGAAAATAAGGTAATGTCTTACTAATTTGCTAGGCTGTTTTAAATAAGTTACTGGGATGGTAGATGAGGGTATCCCAGTAGACATTGTCTACTTGCATTTTTAGAAAGCCTTTGATAAGCTACCTCAGCATAGATTATTCTACAAGACAGAATGTTGTGGAATCGGTGGGAAGTTGCTGCAATGGATTAAGAGTTGGCTACAGTCCCATGAGCAGATTGTTCTTAATAATGGTTGTGGATCTGCTTGGAGGCCAGTTATCAGTGATGTTCCGCAGAGATCGGTGTAAGGGCACTGCTTTTTATTATTTTCATAAACGGCCTAGATATGGGTGTTGGTGGAATGATTCCCGAGTTCACTGATGTTACAAAAATTAGTGCAAGTGTTAGGACTGTGGAGATCAAATTTCTGCAAGCAGATTTAGATGCACTGGGGGAATAGGCTAAACTCTGGCATTTAATCCAAGTAAGTGCAGTGCAATGCTTTTGGGCAGGTGCAACACCAAGTATACTTACACTTACATGGAACAGATCTGAAATCGGTTGAGAGAGAAAAGGATTTTGGTGTTATGGTTCAAGACCAATGCCAAGAAGCCATAACCAAAGCACAGAGGATATTAGGCTGTATTAATTGGACTGTTCAATATTGTACAAAGCACACCATTTTGTCCTTGTACATTTAAAGTCCAGTTTTGGTCCCCTCACATGGTGGGTGATGTAGGGGTTTTGGAAGAGCCACAAGAATGATGCCCAGCTTTAAAAACTTAGTCTCACAGAGCTGTAGAACTCAGGGCAAAGAACACTAAAACAGATTTTTGAAGCAGAGTTGGGAGGCAGGGGGTGCTTTTTGTTACTTTCTCAATGGCATTGAGGACCACGGGGCTCATGAGCACTTCCAATTGGAATTTATACTGCACAGAGGTACAGACCAGAAAGAAAACAACTTTTTTTAAACTGCATGAAACACATTTAAACTGAAGTGTTTGCAGGGGATAGAGATGCAGTTTTGGAGATAGAAAAGTCAGGAATCGAGAACTGCGAGAGTTGCGAGGAGTGCTACACCAATGGAGAATAGGATTTGCAGGCATTAATCGTTAGTGCGTTATAGCCAGCAGCTCTTTGTGCCCCCTCCCAATAACCTCATCATGCCCCCCCAGTTTAGGAACCTCTGCCACTGAGTAACCCTGTATACTATTTGGGATATTTAAATCTACGTATTGTAAGCTTGGATTTGTTAACAGTGGTTACTGAGTATATATATCAAAATAATCTTAATCAGTGGCTTTCCTATGGAGCTGCTCACATTAAGTGTGAAGATGTGTTGTCTGATAAGGGCAGGAGAATTATTTAATACAAAATGTGTTATTCTGCTACTGAAGTGTAGGTGTGTCTCAGCCGTGGCTCAATAGGTAGCTTTCTCGTCTCAACAGAAAGTTGTGGGTTCCTGTCCCACTCCAGAGACTCTAGCACAAAATCTAAGCTGATACTCCAGTGCAGCACTGAGGCAGAGATTACATTCAAAAGTACTTCATTAGCTGTAAAGCTGTTTGGGACGACCTGAGGTCATGAAAGGTGCTACATGAATGCAAATCTCTCTATTTAAGGCTACAAAGGGTAATTGCTCTTCATTCCTGAAATCAGTGGTTACATCAGTTACAGTTCAAATTGGCCTTTTTGTTTTTTATATGTTTAAAACCAATTAAAGTCTAATTCCTAAGTAAAAAAGCTAAATTGACATTTAATTGTTGTTTGACTAGGGAGTTTTGCAGATTAGAAAGTGCTGGTGAGAAGCAGTTGGGTGTAAAAGATCCCACAGCATTTAAGCCTTTGGCTTTTTTGGCCCTTTTTTAAGATTGTTAAAGTGTGATGTATGTGCTTGCACTGTTTTTAGTAATGAGCGTCCTGTTTTGTTACTCACAGTAACTCAAAGACGATGCCGTTTTGTAAACATAATGGGTCAGATTTTGCTGTAGCAGGGCATCTAACGGCACCTGCCATTAGTTAGACTTGCCCCTTGCACCCTTCATCTCAGAAAATTTTGCCCACAAAGTTGCTGAAAGTGTGAGCTGATAACGGAGCAGTGAGGGAAACACGGCATCTGGGACCTGAGTGAACAGGGCAAATAACAGGGTATCTCATCAACCAAAGAGATTTAAGGATTTGGAAATAAACACAGGAAGGACTGAGAAGGAGGGCGAATTAAAGGGGCTAAATTCAATGTCAAATCAGGTACAGTAAGAGAAATAAAGAGAGGGAAAGAAAGATTGGATTGAGAGAGATAAAAGAGACCGAGAGGAAAAGTAAGAAAAAAAATTAAAATTTGACATTTTTAAAATCCCCCGGAAAAATTCAAATCCTGAAGGAATGAGACTCCACACTTGTAATAGTTAATTTTCGGTGCCAGAGAGGTTGATTGGCAGTAATTAACAATTACCGCATTGTTAAAAGGGCACTAGCTCTAAATATCTGTGGCGGGTTTAGTTCGTATCTACCATGCAAATACAGCAACTTTATCATAGTCAATGCATGTCAATGGTGAGCAGACAGTGAAATGCCGTTTTCACGACACTAATGGCGCAACTCGGACAGTAATTTTTGGATATTCACATTTATCCGCGCATCTGCTCTTCGCCTTAACATACCATTTACACATACATAACGGCGAGCGCCATTAGCCTCACCATTATTTTGGCAGCAAATTCTGGCCCATTGTATTATGTTGCTGAAGTGTAGGTGAGTTTCCCTTTTTGACTAGGAGTAATTGCTCTGCGTTGGTGAAATGAATGGTCGGGTCAGTTATCAGGTCAAAACCCTGGCTTTATTCTTGGGAAGGTCAATTAAACTGCGGACATTCTGCCTCCAGTTTTAAGTGCAACACAGAAATTTGCATTTAACCGTGTGTGTTGGTGTAATATTTTAATGCACTTTTTTATATATATATATAAATATATATGTCTAAGTTGAAGGTGTTTGGAGTTACAAAAGGGAAGGAAATCTAGGGCATGTACTTTTGGTTGAGACTAATCCCCTTTTTACAGAAAATAAGTCTTGCTACAAATTTCTTGGTGTTTACAAAAATGTCAATTTTAACATCAGCATGGAAACCCTTGAGTAGGGTCTTCTTGCCTTTAGTTAGGCCATACCAAACTGAGCTTGATAAAGACTTGATTTTGAACTCCTTGGTGTTTTCTGGTATAATAAACCTAAAGAAAGAACGAACTTGCATTTATATAGCGCCTTACAGGATATCCCAAATTGCCTTACAGCAAATGAATTGCTTTTTGAAGTATATATTTTGAAAATGTAATTTTCCAACAATCAGTTCTGCCAGATTATTAAACAAGTTCAGAGAATTTGAGACAAATTATGAATTGAAGATTAACTCTGTGACTTGCTGACTGCAAATTGGCAACTGGGGTACTTTCCTACTTGAACAAATAACTCAATAAACTGGTCACATTGGATTTTGTGCAACTTTTGACTTTTTTTACAGCAGTTCCCACCCGCCAAGGCAAGGGATAGGATTTTACTTGTATTGCAGCAAACAGTATAAAGCACGCCTTTTGGTTTCTGGTAATAGTGTTGACAGATAAGCCTCTCCTTTTATTTGTTGGAATTTGTTGGCTTAAGCATGCAAAATGTTGTTTGCGTCTAGTTGGAAAGGAAGGCTAGATTGGGCCAGCCATTATGTGTTTTGTGTTTAAATGTGATATACTTCAAATAATTAATCATTAACACATGATTATTGGAAACAGGAGTGAGCAGGAATAATGCTGTGCTTAGTGTTGGTGGGCTTGATAAAGTGTATGATAAAGACCCGATAGCTCTACCATGTTCATTGGCAGCCCAGCTTCTTGCCTCAGGATTGCAATCTCGTACCAGTCTATGCTTCCTGGCATTTCTCTCACTGACGAGTGATTTTCATGAGGCCTTTCATGACAGCTAATGATTCTGGGTTAGCCCTGCATCCATAATTTTCAGTTTGCTTTCTTTTGATGTCCAACTGCAAAAGCTTGCTTTTTCATAACACTCCTTAAAACATCTACAAGCCTTTATAGGGCAGAGGGTGAAGATGGACACTAAGTGGGAGGCAGAGGGGAACAAAATGGTTGGGGGGGTGGGGGTTGCTTACGGCATGGTCAAAGAGGAGGGTTTTGAAAGCAGAGATGGAGGTGCTGGACGGAGGTGTTTAATAAAGGAGTTCCATCGGACAGGGATATAAAGACGGATTTTAACTCTCTGCCCGGCGATTAAAATGAAAGTGGTATACAAAACCACGGGCTGGACATACTTAGCGCTCTATGCCTGGCCTGTGGTCTTTTTCACACCACTGTTTTCCTGGGCGGTTCCTAAATATATGCAAATAAGTGTCCTATCACTTTGATTGGACTCCAAAGCCATTCTAATGGCCCACTGAGCAGAGCGATCGCTGTGAACACTTCGCTCAGTAGAAACCCTCAGAGCAGAAGCGGAGGCTCCAAAAGTTAAGTACAAAACTTATCTTTGTGGGGCCAGGAGTGCTTTTCTGGACCCCACAGTTTGGGCTGCTCCCACCTTCCATGCTTTTGGGTCTTTCCTACCCTTACTTTAGACTTCCCTGAGTGATGACGATCTCTGGACCACCTAATATCCACTGGTCAGAATCCGATCCTTAAAACCCCTAATCCCATTCCCACCATCTACCTATCAGGGTAGACGGCAACGCAAGTGATCCACGGGATACAATGGTACCTGTGCTGCTGGAAGGGTGGGTGTTTCGTGATGGCGGAATGTGTAATACTGCTGGCTGGAGCACAGTATTGTTGTGTGATGGCAGTAGAAGTCGTTGGAGGGGCTGGGAATTTTCAGCTTTAATATCTTTGATTACTCTCATATGGGAGACCCAACTCCCGGTGACCTCGAGTAACTTCACTAGCCCTAATATTTAGATAAGCTTTCAGTAATGTACCCAGGATAATGAACAGAAAAACATTTCTTTCATTGCTGTAGCCTCCACAGGATCTTTCTCCCATATACGAAAAGCAGCATAGCAGCACAATCGCAGACTTTGTTTCAGACTTTGCAAAATTATTTAACAGTAGATGAACTGTAACATGACACATTTATATTTACAGTAGAAATTTCACTGTCTGGTTTCTCAAAAAGAAAAATGTTTGCAATGTCTATACTAAATTATTGTTCTTCTGAATTAACATTTTATGTGTAGAGTGATTCTTTTGTTATCTTTCTCACTACTGTGGGAGCTACACTGGTCTGACTCAACTCATGAAGGTAAAAGCTGGTTCTCTCTGATTTGAACAATTCAACTATTTTTAAATATCCCTGAAACTGTTGCTAGGGCTCCTTAGATTTAAGTACCTGACAATTCGATTCATAAAGGAGCTGTCTGTCATATAATATATATATATATACACACACATGTGTGTATATGTGTGTATACGTGTGTATAAGTCTGTGTATGTGTACATGTGTATATATGTATATATGTGTACGTGTGTGTGTGTTTTTATATATATATATATCTCTGAACCAATCACATAGCCCTGTTTATGTTTGAATTATGTGCTGTGGCTCTGCTTAAGTCTGTGTCTTTGGTGACAAGTGAACAAGACCTTGCAACACTTGTATCAATTTAGCCTGGAGGCATGTATTTCAACAGCTGCTGGCTTTTAACAGCTTTTGGGCACCTGTCCTAATATCTCCTTATGTGGCTTGGTGTCAAATTTTGTCTGATAACGTCCTGTGAAGTGCCTTGGGACGTTTTACTATGTTAACCACCCCTGCCTCAGCTCATCATCTGCTGAAACCCTCATCCATGCCTTTATTACCTCCAGACCTGGCTATTCCAATGCTCTCCAAGCCGGACTCCCACTTTGCACCCTCCGTAAACTTTAGCTCATCCAAAACTCTGCTGCCTGTATCCTAATTCGCACCAAGTCCCATTCACCCATCACTCCTGTGCTCACTGACCTCATTGGCTCCTAGTTTGGCAATGCCTCGATTTTAAAATTCTCGTCCATGCTTTCAAATTCTTCCATGGCCTCGCCCCTCCCTATCTCTGTAACCTCCAATTCTGGCCTCTTGCGCATCCCAGATTTTCATCGCTCCGCCATTGGCGGCTGTGCCTTCAGCTTCCTAGGCCCGAACTCTGGAATTCCCTCCTGAAACCTTTCTCCTCCATGAAGACGCTCCTTAAAACCTACCTCTTTGACCAAGCTTTTGGTCACCTGTCCTAATATCTTCTTATGTGGCTCGGTGTCAGATTTTGTCTGATAATGTCCTGCGAAGCGCCTTGGGATGTTTTACTATGTTAAAGGCGCTATATAGAGTGGAGTTAGTTCCATGGCACCTAGACACAGATCAAAGAATAGACCTCAGCCTGGGGTAGTGGCATTGATTGACATCTCTGTCTGTGACCTTTTGAGAAGAGGACAGGATAATCAATAGGCTGGCGTGCTTGCTGACAAACAACTTGAAGATCAGAGCCCTCCTCTTACACCATTATATTTGGAACCAATTTCAATCAGTGGTCAATGAGGCTTTTGAATGTCGCAGAAAACAGCCAAAGGCCTATGTTCTAAGATTTTAAGGGCCAGCCAACAGGATAGCTGAGCTAGATTTCAAACAGCAGCCTGTTCCACTGAGTAAAATGTGAGTATATTTTACAGCATGTATAGAGAGAAAGTGAGTGGCATCATTATTATATATATTGAGGAAGATATAGAAGTGTACATAATTCATGCTTATTATTTCACTATTCTTTACTGTTATCTAATTTGTCATATGTAAATAAAGCTTGCATCTTGATTTGGTAAGGGTGTATTTCCAATCTGCTTTCAAAGAGAGGAGAATCACATTGGTGGCACGTGATACATTCCAGTAGCCCAGCGTACAGAGAAAGAGTTCTCTGGTATGGTCCCCAGGTTTATTTAGATATTGGGCGGGAAAAGATGCACTCTGGATCAAAAACAGAAAATGCTGGAAAACACTCAGCAAGTCAGGCAGTATCTGGAGAGAGAAACAGTGTGAACGTTTTAGGTTGATTAACTTTCATCAGAACTCTGAATTGTAGGGGACACGTGATTCGCTTATGGGAGTAACAAGTGACATTGGACCCAATAAAATATCTAGTGTACAAACCTAAAAATGTGACCGGTCGATTACTTTTTTTAAAATGTTCTTTAATTTGAAATTGCCTGTCCTTGAATGTCATAATCACGAGAATCTGAGTGGGAGAGAGAGGAGAATTTCGTCTCATCAGTCTGGACTGGATGTAAATGTAGGTTCCTGGGGTTAAAGCACAGTGTGTTAACCCAAGCCCCATTTATTTTTAACATTTATAATGTAACAGTATGATTATGTAATTAGTTAACTCATTTGTAGAACCATATACAATTTTAGCCCTTTAGTTTTACTGTGTAAAGTTCAATGCTGTTAATTGAAAGAATGACAAATGACTGAATAATATTTATGGGAGACTACTTTCTATACTCACTAATGCAATATTACTCCTTTAGCTAAAAACAGTTTTCCTATGCCACATTTTATTGATGGAGCCCACTTAAGAGAATAGGTCATTTGTCAGCGAAACATATTCAGTTATTCCTCTAATCAACCTTGCCGTTTTCTCCTAATTTCCCTGTTACTTCTGCTGCCCTTGTCATTTTAAACCAGCGCAGCAATTTTGAAAATCACAGCTGACTGGACAACTGATCCAAACCACCCAGGCCAAGACCTGGGTGCTTAATGTTCCAGCAACAAACACTTGTCCCAGCCAGCAAGGCTGGTGGAATGTCACAGCTGACTGATTAGCAGTTCATTCATCTACGATATGAACACTGCTGTGTTGCTTTAAAACGGAACAGGCCGCACAAGTGATGGAAACAGGACAGGAAAAGATCACAAATAGAATTTGCTGATTCAGCTCAACAGCAGATGGGAACTTTTTAAATTCACTTCAAGTGGGCTATCCAGTTCATTAAACGATTTGGAAAGACAGGGACTAATAAGAAAAGGATTTATATACTGAGATTTCGGTTAACAAGTTGGCTCCACTGTAGTAATTGCAGTGAGAATTGGATGAAAAAGTGAATAGCAAACATGATGCAGTACACGATTGTAGCAAGCTATAGTCACTCTTTTAAAAAAAAAATCTACATGACTGTGGATGAAAGGAATCAAAACAAAATCCCCCTTTTTATACCCTGCAACTTCAAATTGGTACATAGGGATTTGGTGGAAAATCTGTAAAGCAATGACTGATACATCTGAATATGATCTGAATGTTTATGATGCGTGTATTTGTGAGTTCCTCTGCTTTCCAATTTGTTTATTTAGAGTCTTTCTAGGATATTACAAAATCAATATTAATGTTTAACTCATCACCAGACCTTAAGGTTATTACCCGGCTTTCCTGCTAATTAATGATTAAATATTATTTTTAATAAAGCTTGTTTTTTTAAAACTTCTTGCTTGTGCACCCTATGTTCTTCATTTCTAGACTGACATACAGTTATAAGAAAAGTGCTTTATCGGTGGGGGGGTTGGGACTCACGTGCCACTTGCAGGGGACATTTGTGCAGCGTGGAATTCCCCATCTGAGGAAATAAATGTAAATGTTGAAATAAAGCAAATTATTAACGAACAGCTATTAGATTCCCTGCCGCACAGATCCCCCTCCGCCGTCTCTCCCTCCCCCTCCGCCGCCGCCTCTCCCTCCCCCTCCGCCGCCGCCTCTCCCTCCCCCTCCGCCGCCGCCTCTCCCTCCCCCTCCGCCGCCGCCTCTCCCTCCCCCTCCGCCGCCGCCTCTCCCTCCCCCTCCGCCGCCGCCTCTCCCTCCGCCGTCTCTCCCTCCCCCTCCGCCGCCGTCTCTCCCTCCCCCTCCGCCGCCGCCTCTCCCTCCCCCTCCGCCGCCGCCTCTCCCTCCCCCTCCGCCGCCGCCTCTCCCTCCCCCTCCGCCGCCGCCTCTCCCTCCCCCTCCGCCGCCGCCTCTCCCTACCCCTCCGCCGCCGCCTCTCCCTCCCCCTCCGCCGCCGCCTCTCCCTCCCCCTCCGCCGCCGCCTCTCCCTCCGCCGTCTCTCCCTCCCCCTCCGCCGCCGCCTCTCCCTCCCCCTCCGCCGCCGCCTCTCCCTCCCCCTCCGCCGCCGCCTCTCCCTCCCCCTCCGCCGCCGCCTCTCCCTACCCCTCCGCCGCCGCCTCTCCCTCCCCCTCCGCCGCCGCCTCTCCCTCCCCCTCCGCCGCCGCCTCTCCCTCCGCCGCCTCTCCCTCCCCCTCCGCCGCCGCCTCTCCCTCCCCCTCCGCCGCCGCCTCTCCCTCCCCCTCCGCCGCCGCCTCTCCCTCCCCCTCCGCCGCCGCCTCTCCCTCCCCCTCCGCCGCCGCCTCTCCCTCCCCCTCCGCCGCCGCCTCTCCCTCCCCCTCCGCCGCCGCCTCTCCCTCCCCCTCCGCCGCCGCCTCTCCCTCCCCCTCCGCCGCCGCCTCTCCCTCCCCCTCCGCCGCCGCCTCTCCCTCCCCCTCCGCCGCCGCCTCTCCCTCCCCCTCCGCCGCCGCCTCTCCCTCCCCCTCCGCCGCCCCCTCCCCCTCCGCCGCCGCCTCTCCCTCCCCCTCCGCCGCCGCCTCTCCCTCCCCCTCCGCCGCCGCCTCTCCCTCCCCCTCCGCCTCTCCCTCCCCCTCCGCCGCCGCCTCTCCCTCCCCCGCCGCCGCCGCCTCTCCCTCCCCCGCCGCCGCCGCCTCTCCCTCTCCCTCTCCCTCTCCCCCTCCCTGCAAAGTTGCCTTCCAGCCAGGTAATCACATCACAAATTTAATTCAGGTTAAGTCATGTAGTAGCTCCCTTTGCTGGATTGAAGATGCAACAGGCAGAAAACGTACTTTGGCGGGTGTGGTTTATTGTGCTCTGGAGCCAATTTGCGCTTCTCAGATGATTTATTGAGTGCCATAGCTACGACTGCTGAGGCTGTTTTAACTTGAGTTACAGCCTTGTATTTAAGTCATTTTTATTGTTGTAATCAAAAACTAACATTCTCCCTGCTCCTTTGTGTTTTGTTAATTTGCTTTGGGAGGAGTGGTATACATACATTGAGAATGTGAGGTTTTGTACCAGAGTCCCATTTATACATGTAACTTGCAAAATCGGTCTCAAACACCGAGACCTTTAGTGGATCGATGATCATTTTTTGAATGTTGTCTTCCACCAAACACTTTTAAAGTTAGCTGCCTTGAACGCGAAAGAATCAGTCTGTTCAATGTCTGCTTCGGCGCCTTCTTCAAACATTGTTCTCTGAAAAGTACATCAGTTGACGCGCAGGGTACAGCAAGAATGCTCTGTATGTATCTGGCTTAGTCATTGGATGTTTTATTCGTAACAGAACTGTTAAAAGACTGCAGTAAGCTTCTCAAACTCACAGTGTACTGTGGATGAACTTAAGGTCGAGAGAGCTGACTCAACACATATCAGATTAGCAAACTGTTCTTTCATTTCTCGGAGCTGGGTATGACACAAACTCAGACTGACAAGATGCAAGTCTCTCTGCTCTACCAGACTTCGAAGTAAAGTGAATTTCATCTCCCAACCCAAATCCTAGGCCCAAAATTGCTATTACTCCATCACAAGTCAGTTTTTTGCCTGGGAAGGGCCATGAGAATGAAGGATGTGGGAAATGGAAGAATTTCCACATACCGTGAGGAGTACTCCTCTGATGTACGTTGTTTAGGGCAGAGTAAATGGAACTGGCTGTATTGTATCTGACTTGGGAGTTCTTGTTCCAGCACTGGATGCCCTAAATGGGAAAGTCTTCCATTCCCCAACACCGTCATCACTTCCTTGAGCACAAAAAAACTACCACACACTTATATAGGCTTTTACCATTTGGGAAGGGGTTCTGTCCCAATCCAGATACTTCCAAGAAACATATTTAGGTTCCTAGGGTTTTAGAATTCATATTTGTCAATTTCAAGTCAGCTGCCTTAGGAATGAAGCAGGTCACAGAGCAGCTTCAGTGTTTTTAAGCAACAACAATTGAGGATTGGGCCCTCAACCAGAAGGTTTTGATTTTGATTCCCAGTCTTCAGAGATTAAAATTCTTGTGCCTATCACTGAAGAAATGCGAGTAGCTCCTGCCCTGGGTGCATCATATGATGGAGAATTGCTGAGTGGCAGAGTGCTGCATCTCACCTTCTCACAGAGAAGAAACTAGCTGGGCAAGCCCTCTCTTGTAAAAGCACACACTCTTCTACCTGCTCACAGAGTGGTGCTGAAGGCAGCTGCTAAAAAGTTTGTGACTCTAAACTATCCATCTCTTAGCTGAAGAAAGAAGTGTTGGTTGAGAGACAGCATTTGGGGGAATGTGGAAAATTATTGTCATTGATGTAAATTGGTGCTGAAGCAAACTGGAGAATGGTTAGAGGACCGAACAAGACCATTGCTGACCTCAGTCACAAACTTCTATTAGTGCAGAATATCTTGTCCCATTTCATGTACCAACAGGGTGTGGTGTTTAGATGTCAATATGACCTTACTTTGGGATACTTAAAGCTCCGAAAGCTCATTTCAGGGAGTGGAAGAAAAATGTTCTTTATTTCCCAACATATAAAGAAATTGTAATATACTTTCTATAAATACATCAGGTCATCAAATAGACAAATAAGCATAATTTACCAGGTGATGGAAATAACTACGGTACTGGACATACTCTGGAATAAGGTCAGGACAAGCAGAACGTAATGCAAACCCCATGCCATAGATTGCAGCAATGTCCCAATTATTTTAAATGGCAGATTCGCTGCATTTAGAAATGACGATATTTATTTCACTTATCGCTTTCGAAAAACAAATATTTCTACAAACTAAAGCAGAGTGAGAGTTTTATTTATTTTGCAGTGCACCCTCTAACGTATTCATTCGATGCCAGAAAATATTGCAAATCAGCAGGGTTCATTGCTGCTAACACTTTGCTAATTACGTCAGTTTAGTTAAAGATTCCCCAAGACACTTTGGGATTTTAAATACATTAATGTCACCACTGCCATTGACTCTACTTAATGCAAATTCATTTGGGACACAGCAGTTTTACATCTTTAGGAATGAACTTAAAAGTAATGCAAGAAAAAGCAGAATTGCATATACAAGTTTTTTTTTTAGATTCATGCATATTTATAACACATGGGGTGGGATTTCCTCTGCATTATGTATAACAATATCATCAATCTGTTGTTTATAACTCGGTTTGCAATTTTGTTAGGCACAGCTCACTGTTGAAAGCATCACCAGTGGAGCTATATTGGTAACTTGTTAGATCTGTGCTACCTCTCTGCAGGCCTGGTACTACGTTAAAGGTGCAAGTTGTTGTTGTTGAGTAGAGGGTGCAAGTAAATAAACAAAGTGGGAGAAGATCACTTAGGTGAGTAAGGAACTAGAAAGTGAGCAAGGACTAGAAAATGAGTTTGAGAATCTTGAAGTCAATTCGTAGAGGCACAGGCAGCCACTGGAGCTTGGAGAGAAAGGGGATGATGGGACTGCAGGACTTGCTGCGCGTGAGGTTGTGGGCTGCGATGTTTTAAATGAGTTGTACTTTGTGGAGGGTTGGCGGGGTCAACTAGGAGAGTGTTAAAGAAGTTGACCTGGACGTGGCTAAGGCACAGACTATAGTTTCGACAGTGGTATGGGAGGGCAGACAGAGATAAGCAATATCGTGGAGGTGGAAGAAAGCAGCCTTAGTGATGGGACACTGTGTAGAAGGAATCCAGCATTGTACCATGGTTCCCACACCCACTATTTAGCTGAATCTGGACCGGGAGAGGTTATTAAAGTCAAGGTTAGAGATACATTGGAGGCAAAGAGGAAGGCTTTGGTTTTGCCACCATTGAGGTGAAGGACATTTTAGCTCAGGAAGATGTACTTAAAGTAAAAATAATGCTTTCCTCTCAGAACAGTGCATTAGGAAGCATGTTGCCTGCAGAGGATTTTGGAATGTATTGTGACCAGTAGTGGTTCTTTATAATCTGCTACACATTTTACTGGCTCCGAACACACAAGTGTGTATTTGAAACAATGTCATATGCTGCTCCAGACCACATGAACCCAGATGCTGTAGTAAGAAGTGAAGTTCTGCATGAGTGTGGGACTGTGCCCAACGTGTAATAAAAGATCAGGTTCCCACAAATGTGCACAGTAAGGCTGCTGAGATGTAGAGTAAGCTGCGTTATCAGAAATACAGTGATGCTGGAATTGAAAGCTGGATCTTAAAACAAAAGCAATCCTGTTAAGTAAAAACTGATCAAAGTCCTCGCTGTGCAACCCAACAGTAATATAATTTTGTTGTAAAAGAGAAGAATGGCATTGTTCTGCATCTGATATCTGGGATATTTTAATCCCTCAGGCCTGAGAATACTTTGTGGTTTTGATTCTTTAAGGTTGACATTTCTGACATATACACTTGGGAGCAGTGGTTTATGCAAAATAAGCCACAATATCGTGAAAGCTATAGCTCCCTTGTGCTTGCACAGTTCCTCTGTCTGGGGGTCACCCTGTGGTTTGCAGTTGCCACTAATTCCCTTTGTATATTCTCAGTCACACTTTAGAGATGAATATGTCTGAACATTGTCACTAATTACATTTTATTTTGAGGATTGATTTATGGCATCCCTATCTGATTTGCATAACAATCATTCATTCTTATTAAAGTGGTGCCAGCAGTACATTGTAAAACATCCCTAACAAGTCGTGACAGATCTCTGTGCTGTGTGGGATTTGTGCCTGAGCTTTTGTGTTTGTTCCTGGCAGTGCTAGATTTCAGTGTCACAGAGTGGGTTTGGGCTTATATGGTGACATGATTACAATGCATACTTCTGCCTCAGGAACATGGCCCACTTATATGCTTCCTCGCCCCACCACTGTCGCAACTGTAATCCCTAACTCCATGGAAATCTCTTCGAAAATCACTTCTCCTCACACCTGCCATCAAAAGCCTCCAAAAGACCCACTCCTCTGACCATTCCTTTGCTCGCCAGGCCCCTCCCCTGTTTTCCTGCTTGATGCCCATCTTTCCCTTTGTAAAGCACTGTGAGACACAAATGTAAATTGTTCATTGCTAACACCAGCTGGAGCGCCCAGTCATAAGCCATTAGATCGCTGGTTCAAGACGCATTTTTAGATCAAGAAGAGACTGAAGGATATGGTGAGAAGGAAGAGAGGTGGCGTTGATCTTTGAAAAGGGGACATTGTTGTTTGTAACAATTGTCCTTTCATAGAATCATGGAATCTTACAGCACAGAAAGAGGCCATTCGACCCACCATGCCTGTGCCAGTTCTTTGAAAGAGCTTGTTCAGTTCGTAAAAATTCTTATGTTGTTATATTCACTGCTGAAACAATTATAGCACTGCAATTGTTGTAAACCCTGATATCCTCATAAATTTGGAATATTAATTCCCTCCATCTGTTTGTACAGATAAATCTCTAGTTCCTATAACATGTTCTTTTTATTACATTAATTCCAGGCCGATATGATGAATTTTACGACAATAATCAGCTACAAGACATGCATCTAAAATCACTCCATGTACTGTTTATTACTCTGTTTTGCCCTGTGCCAAAACAAACACTTCATTGTTCTATACGCGCTTATGTTCATGATTGCTTAATCGGTTCCACAAATATATAGTGATGTAATAAATAAAAGTGGT
This sequence comes from Heptranchias perlo, assembly GCF_035084215.1. Taxonomy (NCBI): domain Eukaryota; kingdom Metazoa; phylum Chordata; class Chondrichthyes; order Hexanchiformes; family Hexanchidae; genus Heptranchias; species Heptranchias perlo. The sequence continues at coordinate 13,344,304 of NC_090351.1, forward strand.
GAGTTCACAAATGTGAAATGTTCCTAACTGTTGAGGGTACCAGGGTATATGATTCATGATTGACGTCAGCACCAATTAATACACCCTTATCATTAGGGAGATATTCAAACCATCCGCTACTAAGTGTGCAAGAGCACCCTGAGGCACTCTCTATCCATCTGTGTGAGTGTTTGTCTGTATGTGCCTTGCTCTTTGGGGACGATTTTAATCAAAAGCCTCACTGGTAGCATTCTTGACTCTAAGTCAGAAGTTCATGGGTTCAAGCCCCATTCCAGACACTTGAGCACACAATTTAGGCTGGCACTTCAGTGCAGTATTGAGGGAGTGCTGCATTGTTGGAGGTGCCGTCTTTCAGATGAGATGCTAAACCGTCTGCTCTCTCAGGTGAACGTAAAAGATCCCACGGCACTATTCGAAGAAGAGCAAGGGAGTTCTTCCGGTGTCCTGGCCAATATTTATCCCTCAACCAATACCTAAAACTGGTCATTTATCTCATTGCTGTTTGTGGAACCTTGCTGTGCACAAATTGGCTGCCGTGTTTATTATGTTACAACAGTGACTACACTTCAAAAGTATTTCATTGGTTGTAAAGTGCTTTGGGACATTCTATGGTGGTGAAAGGCACTATATAAATGCAAGTTCTTTCTATCTCTCTGTCTCTGTCTGTATCTATCTCACTGTCATATCTCTGGATGTTTTTCATAAATTCCTCTGGTGGCGTGCTGACATTAGGAGTTCAGTTTGTGGGAAAACAGTTATTAACCCGCATGCTACCACTCTATGACACTGCACTGTTTATGAAGGAGAGGCCCAGGGTTATCCCTCAGAGAGGGGAATTGGAGGAGTAATCACTTTTGAATTGTGTTCATGCACCTCTTAAAAGCCAGTTATAGAGTGACCTGAGCTTGCCTCTCCTTATTGTGGGCATGCTTGTACATGTCTTGGACTTTGCATTAACTGGAACAAGTAAACTAAAATATACTACATTAATTAACAGCGTTGAGTAATTCAACTTCATTGCCTATTGTTAAGAGTAGTGAGAAGTAAATTAAGAAGCTTTGAAATAACAAGCTTTAATCAAATTATGACATCGGAGTAATGGAATATGGAATTATTTCCAATTTTGTTTCTGCCTCCTTTCCAGTTATATTCTGCTGTGAATCACTATGACATTATCTCTACCTTTCTTCCCCTTTCCTGTATGTATTGTAATATGTGATGGAAAAGAGCTTGTTGGCCAGTAGTGGCATTAGTACTGTCTGTAGTTTTGAGGTACTGGAAAGGTATGAGTTTGAATAAGAGCAGTTGCAATGGGTGTTGATTGCAATGCTGAGGATGTTGACTTTGCACCCAGTAAATTAGATGGCTGATTCCCCGCTGGCACAGTAAGGGCATACAGAACTTATTGTAAGCAGACTCTCTTGTAAGCAAATGAATTCTGCATGTGTTCTGCATCTGAAATACTTTGGGCATATAACGTCTATAGGACATGTCAAACAAGGCTGCAATGTCATTCCTTCTCTTCCCCACCCAGAATAGACCTTTTTATTGAGTAATCCCACTGCAACAAAACTGAATTCAGAATGAATTGTCATGTAGGAAAAACCTGCATAGCTTGATTTTACACCACTCGTAAAGAACACCATCAGTTTTAGAGTAAATAAACTTGCCATTACCTCCGACTGTTGATGTGAACATCAAGCTCAAGGCTTTCTGCATAACTAACATGAAGGGCTTCCAGAGAGAAATATTGCCCATCACTCAACAGATCATTAGCATCAGCATTTGTTGGGGCATGTATGATGCTAGATTTCTTGTGCATCCCTCCCTTCCTTCGCACCACCATTGGCAACCGTGCCTTCAGCCACCTGGGCCCCTCACTCTGGACTGCCCTTCCTAAGCCTCGCCACCTCTACACCGCACCCCCCCCTCCTTTAAGATCCTCCTTAAAGCCCACCTCTTTGACCAAGCTTTTGGTCACTCCTTCTTTGGCTCGGCATCCATTTTTGTCTGATTATGCCTCTGTGAAGTGTGCTGGGATGTTTTTCCACATTAAAGGTGCTATATAAATGCAAGTTGCTGTTGTTAATTAGGCTTTCCTCAATGAAACAAGAAATGCTTCTTTATTTGAATTTGTCTAACTCCTTGTAACCTATACATGTATCCCATTGCAGTTTTGTCTTATTTGGCGTACTATAATACCAGGGCAGATCTCATGTGCGTCTTGTCCAGGGCCTGCTCTTGATGATGTGCTTTTGCTTCAGAAGTCTTTGCAAATGTTTTTGTACAGGAATTCTTTGGTACAGCAGAGACTAATTAACCTCTGCAGAGAATGCTGCGTTACTCTTGAAGTCAATTAGAAGGTATTTTCTGAAGGACCTTCCTCTATAAATTGGAATTGATTGGTTTTCTTCCTCTTTTTAAGTGTGACACAGAAATTTGTGCAGGTGGCATTGTGATGCCTTAACTTTGGGCACACCTCAGAACTTACATATGTGTTCCTGTAAACTTTTCGGTTAAGCTGTTTCCATCAGGCTGTTTTTGTCAAGTGCACCTGTAAAGCTTAAACTCACCTTTGATTGAGTCTTTCCAGCTCCGCTGTCAAGACGGGTGCCATGGCATGCTATTTTCCAGCACGCAATGTGCCTGAAGCCTCTACAAATCGGGCCTATCACCTGATGGTTTCCCTTGCTGCCTGTCCTGCTGCCACCCACTACCCGGACCCCAGAGGTGATCTTTCCCTGCTACTGACCAACCGATTCTCTCATGTCGGCACTAGGTGGCCCTTCACCCTCCCCATTTATCACTGCTGCCGGCTGACCTGGCCCGCTACCCACCTGCCTGTTTCTTTCCCACCCCAGTATTGAGTAAGTGTAAAAAAACCACATGCTTGGCTGTAACAGGGAACTGTTTTTAAGCTGTTTGAGTTCATACTGTGCTTTCATAGTAAAAGTATACTATGTGCATAAATAACTTGAACCTGATTCCCTGTCATGGCCAGGAACACAGCTTTTGGGGTTTCCTCTGGTGGCGTGGGAGTGGAATTCCCAAAATGACTTGCTTATGATCCCTGAGTTTTATTTAAAGTGCAAACTGTAATTATGCTGTAATTGCCAACATACAGATGGCGGTTATAGTTTGACCACAGCACGCACTCCTGCAAAAAGGCCCTTTTGTAAAACTTTTTTATTTATTCGTTCATGGGATATGGGCGTTGCTGGCGAGGCCAGCATTTATATCCCATCCCTAATTGCCCTTGAGAAGGTGGTGGTGAGCCGCCGCCTTGAACCGCTGCAGTCCGTGTGGTGAAGGTTCTCCCACAGTGCTGTTAGGAAGGGAGTTCCAGAATTTTGACCCAGCATTTTGAAGGAACGGCGATATATTTCCAAGTCATGCTGTGTGGCTTGGAGGGGAACGCGCAGGTGGTGTTGATCCCATGTACCTGCTGCCCTTGTCCTTCCAGGTGGCAGAGGTCGTGGGTTTGGGAGATGCTGTCGAAGAAGCGTTGGCAAGTTGCTGCAGTGCATCCTGTGGATGGTATATACTGCAGCCACAGTGCGCCGGTGGTGAAGGGAGTGAATGTTTAGGGTGGTGGATGGGGTGCCAATCCTGGCTACAAGGTATTCAGGAAAGATACGGAAGGAAAGAAAGGAGGGGGGAGGTGGCAGTATTGATCAAAGAAATTATTACAGCACTGGAAAGGGATGATGTAGTTGAGGGGGTCAAAGTCAGAATCTAGTTAGAATTAAGGAACAATAGAGGAGCTACTATGCTGCTGGGAGCTAACACGCCTATGCTATCGGCCACCAAATAGTGGGAAGGAGCTGGAGGAGCAAATTTGCAAGCAAATTACAGAAAGATGCAAGAACTATAGAGTAATGATAATGGGGGACTTCAATTATTCCAACATAGACTGGGATAGTAACAGTGTTAAGTGCAAAGAGGGGGAGGAATTCCTGAAAGCTATACAAAAGAACTTTCCTGATTAGTGTGTTTCCAGCCCAACGAGGAAGGAAGCAATGCTGGATTTAGTTCTGGGGAATGAAGTGGAGCATATTTCGGTGGGTGACATTTGGGGATCATAATATCATTAGGTTTAGAACAGTTATAGAAAAGGACAAGGAACAATCAAGTGTAAAAATACTGAACTGGAGGATGGCTAATTTCAGTGAGTTAAAACGGGACCTTGCCCAGGTAAATTGGAATCAAAAAATTGGTAGCCAAAACAGTAATTGAACAATGGGAGGCCTTCAAGGAGGAGTTGGTTCGGCTACCGAGTGGACACATTCCCACGATGGGGAAAGAAAGGGCATCCAAAGCTAGAACTCCCCGGATGACTAAAGATATAAAGTTTAAAATGAAACAGAAAAAGGAGGCTTATGACAAATGTAAGGTTCATAAAACAGTAGAGAAGCAAGCTAAATACAGGCGATCTAAAGAAGAAAATAAGAGGGGCAAAGAGAGAGTATGAAAATAGATTAGCGGCTGACACAAAAAGGAACCCAAAAATCTTTTATAAACATATAAATAGTAAAAGGGTAGTCAGAGAAAGGGTGAGGCCGATTAGGGACAAAAAAGGAGATCTTGTAGAGGCAGAGGGTATGATTGAGGTACTAGATTACATAGCATCACATAGAATGTACAGCACAGAAACAGGCCATTCAGCCCAACAGGTGCATGCCGATGTTTATGCTCCACATGAGCCTCCCCCCTCCCTACTTCATCTAACCCTATCAGTATATCCTTCTAGTCCTTTCTCCCTCATGTGTTTATCTAGCTTCCCCTTAAATGTATCTATGCTAGTTGCCTCAACTACTCCTTATGGTAGTGAGTTCCACATTCTAACCCCTCTCTAGGTAAAGAAGTTTCTCCTGAATTCCCTATTGGATTTACTAGTGATACAAAAGAATACTTTGCATTGGTCTTCACTAGAGAAGAGGATGTTGCCAATGTAGCAGTAAAGGAGGAGGTAGTAATGATATTGGATAGGATAAACATAGATAAAGAGGAGGTCATTTAAAGTTTGGCAATACTCAAAGTAGATAAGTCACCCGGTCCAGATGGGATGCGTCCTAGGTTACTGAGGGTAGTAAGGGTAGAAAATGCGGAGGCCCTGGCCACAATCTTCCAATCTTCCTTAGATATGGGGGCGGTACCAGAGGACTGGAGGATTGCAAATGACACACCCCTGTTCAAAAAAGGGGAGAGGGATAAACCTGACAATTACAGGCCGCAGCCCAACATTGGTGGTGGGGAAACTTTTAGAGACAATAATTCAGGACAAAATTAATTGGCACTTGGGAAAGTATGGGCTAATAAATGAAAGTCAGCACAGATTTGTTAACGGAAAATCGTGTTTGACTAACTTGATTGAGTTCTTTGATTAAGTAATGTAAAAGGTTGATGAGGGTAGTGCGGTTGATGTGTGTATGGACTTTCAAAAGGCCATATACACAATAAAAGTATCACATATTAGAATTGTTAGCAAATTAAAGCCCATAGAATTAAAGTGGCAGCGTGGATACAAAATTGGCTAAGGAACAGAAAACAGAGTAGTGGGAAACGATTATTTTTCAGACTGGAGGGAAGTATACAGTGGTGTTCCCCAGGGGTCAGTATTAGGACCACTGCTCTTTTTGATAAATATTAATAACCTGGACTTGGGTATACAGAATATAATTTCAAAATTTGCAAATGACACAAGACTCAGAAATGTGGTAAACAATGTGGAGGATAGTAACAGACTTCAGGAGGACATAGACAGACTAGTGAAATGGGCAGACACATGGCAGATGAAATTTAACACAGAGAAGTGTGAAGTGATACATTTTGGTAGGAAGAATGAGGAGAGGCAATATGAACTAAATGGTACAATTTTAAAAGGGGCGCAGGAACAAAGAGACCTGGTAGTGTATGTACACAAATCTTTGAAGGTAGTAGGACAAATTGAGAAGGCTGTTAAAAAAGCATATGGGATCCTGGGCTTTATTAATAGAGGAATAGAGTACAAAAGCAAGGAAGTTTTGCTAAACCTTTATAAAACACTGGTTAGGCCTCAGCTGAAGGATTGTGTTCAATTCTGGGCACCACACTTTAGGAAAGATATGAAGGCCTTTGAGGGGTTGCAGAAGAGATTTACTAGAATGATACCAGGGATGAGGGGTTATGTGGAGAGACTGGAGAAGCTGGTGTTGTTCTCCTTAGAGCAGAGAAGGTTAAGAGGAGATATGATAGAAGTATTCAAGAACATGAACGGTTTCGATAGAGTAAATAAGGAGAAACTATTTCCAGTGGCAGAGGGTCGGTAACCAGAGGACACAGATTTAGGATGATTGGCAAAAGAACCACAGGTGACATGAAGAAGCATTTTTTTATGTAGCTATTTGTTATGATCTGGAATGCACTGCCTGAAAGGGTGGTGGAAGCAGATTTAATAATAAATTTCAAAAGGGAATTGGATAAATAATTGAAGGGAAAACATTTACAGGGCTGTGGGAAAGAGCAGGGGAGTGGGCCTAATTGGATAACTCTACCAAAGAGCTGGCACTGGCACATTGGGCCGCATGGCCGCCTTCTGTGCTGTACCCTACTATGATACTGCTATGGTACTAGACATAAGGGGACTTGTCGCATGATAAATAAGCAAAATTGTCAGAGAAACTTTTATGCCCTGTCGAGCATATCTTCGGTCCACTACTGTGAAGAAACCTAAAGTACAGTGCCCTTGTTGAGGGATGGCAGAGAAGAGCAAGGTTCTGAAATGGCATTAAAATTAAATACACATTAATGGATGTTCAGAGATGAAGTAGAGAGGCGGGATCAGCCCTAAATTCATTTTACGCACTCCAAGGCCAAAACCAGCAACAGAGACGCGTGTGCAGTATTGCAATGTCACGGTATATGTGTGAGGCAGTACTTATTTTTTGATATCCATTTAATAAAATGGCTGATACGATTCAAGTTGAGGTGACTGTGTGGGTGAGCAGTCAGATGATGGTGATTGTACATTACGTCACTGAAATTGCCCCATATTAAACATCTGTTGACAGACACAATAATAATCTGCACCTTCTGGAACTCAGTTTTCAGTTAATAATGCAATGGGTGATGAATTTTCTTTGTGTAAACTGTAGAAATTAAAATATATTATGGATTGCTGAGCTTAATAATAACCTATGATTGGGACTTTGTGTTCGCAATTGTTTATCTTCTAACCTAAATTTTAAAATGTGCGTCTCCTGCTCCCAGTGCAGAGGCGTCATGTTACTTAATGCACTGTTGCCAAATAAAAGCTGAGCATGTTTTGCTTCGAATCTCTTAACTGAAACATTCTTCAGTGGTAGAATAATTAGCATTTAATGTTTAATTTACAACACTGTAGCACCGAATACATAGGTGCATCAATTTAATCCTTTTTTAAAATAATTTTTGGTGCCGTGTTAAAATGATTCTGAAAAACAATTTAGTTTAGAATATTTTCCGCCTTGAGCAAAATTCTCAGTTAGTACATACTTGTGGTTTCCTGTACTGCTTGAGAAAATAATACACATGCCTTTCCGCATGGTTTCTGATGACGAAAACAGAGGGACTTGAGAGCTGCGAAAGTTAAACATGGTTTTCTTTCCTTCCCTTCTCCTGACGGTGCTGACCCTTGCTGGGCTAAGCTACCATAGATGCCAGGTGTCTTCTACCGCCTCACCCAAGTGACTGTTCTGAATGTGTGAATCTAGACACGTGAGTGCTGGTACGCCATTAGTTTGCAGGAGGTGGTGTGAAGGGGGCATCACAGCCCAGCCTGATCCTGCCTTCACCCAACACCAGACATGCACACTTACCAGCAATGATCACTGGAGAACAGTCAGGAGTGGGAGTCCTGGCTGGTTACCCCCTTCCCCCATAGCCCAAGGGTCATTTTCCGAGTTCACGCCTTCGCTGGGAAGCCTCACTCGCCGGCTGAGCGTATCGGGAACTCGTGGGTGTGACTCCCTGCCTACAGTATGGGCTCCGAAAATTAGCAACTCGACTGAGATCAATTAATTCAGCACACACCAGGGATCGCAACTAGGACCTTCTGTGTGGCCTAACAACACATTGCCTTTACCAACAGAGCCATGGAGGTAAAGTTGAGTTAACAGTGTGCGATAGGAAGGGAAGAGGATGTTCAGCCCAAGTAGCTCTGCCCAGAAGCCCACCCTATCATTTAAGTCTTCATTCAAACCCAAGTGGATCTTTATTATCCCGCTGATTCGCTCCTGTAGCCATTGAGTTAAAAATCTACGATATTGTTGTTTATACTAAATAATTCTTAATCTGTTTTTAAAAGCTGTATATTTAATGTTTTGGAGAACTAAATGATTGCCCAGTGGAATATCCGGACCAAGAAGTTTATACATTTGTCTACAAAACATTTTCAAAACTTACTTTGAAATCAAAGGTAATTTTGAAAGTTGAAAAAAAATTGGAAGTGAGTCACAGTTTAATTGTGACATGGGCACAAGAATGTTATTGAGGTGCCAAGTCCTGCTACAAGCCTTTGCTTTGAATTTGAACCAGTAATGCAGTCCTTAAAACAGGCTATAAGGACTGTATATGCTGAAACTGGTGCTGTTATAACCAGCTGAGGTGAGGGGTTGGGGCAGTTACTCTGAAACCACACTTCCTGTAGCATTTGAGGCACTTCCTTTGTTGCTGAGCAGCACTTAAAAACTTCAATCTTGCTGTCATTACAGCACTTAATTATGGACGTGCACATACATTATGTATTTTTTTGAAGTTTAACATGTGAAGTTACAGACAGCCATGTTAAACTCTCATCATCTTGACTGATGCTTCAGAAAGCCATACTGCTTTGGCATTTAGAAAAAGTGGGTGAAGGAAGAAATTCAAATTCCAGTAGGTAGCAATGAGTAATCTATTTCATTATTCATCGTAAAGCTATTCATATTTTTGTTGACGTAATGTACTCAGTGCTTAGGAATGAATTTCTGTCGAACTGAAAGATTGGGGGGGGGGGGTGGGGGTTAAACTGTTCAGTTTCAAGAACAGTGGAGTGGAGACAACTTTACTGAAAATAGTTCACAAAGCATCTGTGCTGTTACCTGGCAGAATGATACCATAGATGGAAATTTGTACACAGTTGTCCTCATATCCTGTTGAAATTTTTTGTCTGATTTTCTTCACCTGCCCTCCAATTTTCTCCCCTCCTTTGCTGAGTTACGTTGAACTTCCACAAACGCTGGCTGCACTTTGGTGTCTCACCCAAAGATCCCACCTGATGTCCATACGTGCCCACTTTCCAAGAGGAGAATTACTGGATAGTAAATCATAAGCAGGAATCCAGGCTCATTTTTCCTTCTAAGCCCAAGAATGCTACAGGCACTTGAAGCACCGTCACCACGACCCTGACTCTGATCAGCTAACTCAGCATCGTCCAAGGATCAGAAATGGGACCTCTTGGACTCAGTACTGTACTAGAGAGTGCACTTACCAACTGAGCCACCAGGGGAGCTATTTACTCTGATTTCAATTAGTTTCGAGCAAAGAAAGTAATGTACTGATGTATTGAAATAGATAAAAAGTGCAGGTGGTGTTGTTCCCATGTGTCTGCTGCTCTTGTCCTTCTAGGTGGTAGAGATCGCGAGTTTGGGAGGTGCTGTCGAAGAAGCCTTGGCGAGTTGCTGCAGTGCATCCTGTGGATGGTACATACTGCAGCCACTGTGCGCCGGTGGTGAAGGGAGTGAATGTTTAGGGTGGTGGATGGGGTGCCAATCAAGCAGGCTGCTTTATCTTGGATGGTGTCGAGCTTCTTGAGTGTTGTTGGAGCTGCACTCATCCAAGCAAGTGGAGAGTATTCCATCACACTCCTGACTTGTGCCTTGTAGATGGTGGAAAGGCTTTGGGGAGTCAGGAGGTGAGTCACTCACCGCAGAATAGCCAGCCTCTGACCTGCTCTCGTAGCCACAGTATTTATATGGCTGGTCCAGTTAAGTTTCTGGTCAATGGTGACCCCCAGGATGTTGCTGGTGGGGGATTCAGCGATGGTAATGCCGTTGAATGTCAAGGGGAGGTGGTTAGACTCTCTCTTGTTGGAGATGGTCATTGCCTGGCACTTATCTGGCGCGAATGTTACTTGCCACTTATCAGCCCAAGCCTGGATGTCGTCCAGGTCTTGCTGCATGCGGGCTGGGACTGCTTCATTATTTGAGGGGTTGCGAATGGAACTGAACACTGTGCAATCATCAGCGAACATCCCCATTTCTGACCTTATGATGGAGGGAAGGTCATTGATGAAGCAGCTGAAGATGGTTGGGCCAAGGACACTGCCCTGAGGAACTCCTGCAGCAATGCCCAGGGGCTGAGATGATTGGCCTCCAACAACCACTACCATCTTCCTTTGTGCTAGGTATGACTCCAGCCACTGGAGAGTTTTCCCCCTGATTTCCATTGACTTCAATTTTACTAGGGCTCCTTGGTGCCACACTCGGTCAAATGCTGCCTTGATGTCAAGGGCAGTCACTCTCACCTCACCTCTGGAATTCAGCTCTTTTGTCCATGTTTGGACCAAGGCTGTAATGAGGTCTGGAGCAGAGTGGTCCTGGCGGAACCCAAACTGAGCATCGGTGAGCAGGTTATTGGTGAGTAAGTGCTGCTTGAAAGCACTGTCGACGACACCTTCCATCACTTTGCTGATGATTGAGAGTAGACTGATAGGGTGGTAATTGGCCGGATTGGATTTGTCCTGCTTTTTGTGGACAGGACATACCTGGGCAATTTTCCACATTGTTGGGTAGATGCCAGTGTTGTAGCTGTACTGGAACAGCTTGGCTAGGGGGGCAGCTAGTTCTGGAGTTATTTGAACATTGTCCCCGTGTTTGTCTGATTGTCATGTGTATGTTCCATTTAACTGAACATAAAATGTATATTATAAACTGAACATACCATATAAACTGCATGTGTATATTATAAACTGTGGGGCCAATACTGAAGTCCATCAGGTGCCCATTCCCTGGAAAATTGAGTGCAGAGGCCTGAGGCCTGCAATGTACCCGGGGCATCCAGCATCTCCTAATGTGGGCAGCCAGCATGTCCTAATGTGGGTGGCCAGCATGAAGGAAACTGTGTGCAACTCTATAGGCTCCTGAAAGATAGTAAACTTAAGGGGGCCACCCCATTATGCAACTGGAACAGCTGAGCAGTGATCCAGCCCCTCAGCGCACTTTCAAAAGGGAAGGATATGCTTGACCAACCTTATTGAATGCTTTGAAGAAGTAACAGAAAGAGTAGACAAGGGTAATGTAGTAGATGTAATATATTCGGATTTTCAAAAGGCCTTCGATAAGGTACCGCATAGTAGACTCATGACTATGGTCAGAGTAGGTGGAGTCAGGGGGCAAGTAGCAGAATGGATAGCAAGCTGGTTACAAAACAGAAAACAGAGAGTCGGGGCTAAAGGTAGTTACCTAGACTGGCAAAAGGTGGGAAGTGGTGTTCCACAAGGATCGGTGCTGAGACCATTGTTGTTTACCATTTACATAAGGGATTTGGACTCGGGAAACGGAATTTCAAAATTTGCAGACGACACCAAATTGGGGGATATAGTTAATACCCAGGATGACTGCGACAAAATGCAGGAAGACATTAATAAATTTGCAGAGTGGGCGTGTAATTGGCAAATGAATTTCAGTATAGTTAAGTGTGAGGTATTACATTTTGGTAGGAAGAATAAGGGGGCCTCATACTGCTTCGATAATAAGAGTCTAAATAGGGTAGAGGATTAGAGATCTGGGGGTACAGATACACAAATCACCTAAGAGTAGAGACACAGGTTATTAAAGCCATTTTTAAAAAAAAGCAAACCAAGCACTGGAGTTCATTTCTAGAAGGATAGAATTGAAATGCAGAGAAGTTATGTTAAACTTGTATAGAACCTTGGTTGGACCACATTTGAACTGTGAACAGTTCTGATCTCCATATTATAAAAAGGATATAGTGGCACTGGAGAAGGTGCAAAAAAGATTTACTAGGATGATACCAGAACTGAGCGGTTATACCTATCAGGAAAGACTGAACAGGCTGGGGCTCTTATCTCTAGAAAAGAGAAGACTGAGAGGACCTAACTTTAAGGTTGTGAAGGGGTTTGAAAGGGTAGACGTCGAAAAGGTGTTTCCACTTGCAGGGGAGACCAGAACTAGGGGCCATAAATATAAGATAGTCACTAATAAATCCAATAGGGAATTCAGGACACACTTCTTTACCCAGAGAGTGGTTAGAATTTGGAACTCGCTACCACAAGGAGTAGTTGAGGTGACTAGCATTTATGGGGAAGCTAGATAAACACATGAGGGAGCAAGGAATAAAAGAATATGCTGATGGGGTTAGATGAAGAAGGGAGGGACAAGGCTTGTTTGGAGCGTTAACACCAGCACGGATCTGTTGGGCTGAATGGCCTGTTTTTGTGCTGTACGTTCTGTGTAATTCTTTGTAACTTTTGGAACAGGTGCTGAAGGGGACACCCCAATTTAAATATTTTTTTAAAAACCTCTAATCCCCCCCCAGGCCTGGTGCCCCACCCCTGCATTCCAGCCTCAGTGCCAACTCTGCCCAGTGCTCTGGCGCTCAGTGGGAAGCTAGCAGCCCTTCACTGGCCCCCACTTCTTGAAATTCTGTCTGTGGCACTTCCGGCAGGTCATGAACCATGTGCCTGGACCGCTGGAAAAGTATTCAAATGATCCAGCATTATCTGGCAAGGTCAGCTCATTCCTGCACAGGCAGGTGGTGCCTAAACAGCGCTGGCATTGCTTGGGGGCCATGTTATTGACCCCATTCTCTAAGCATTAGTAGGAATATTTTCATACAGATTACAATACCCCACCAAGAAGGAAAGCTTGTCCATCTTAGTAAATAATTGCATTCGGCTAAAGTGATTTTTCTATTAGTTGGTTCCATGTGTGTCTGGTCAATGTCAGGATGCTCAAATTCCTGATGCTCTATTTCCAATGCTCCCATCCCTCCATTTCCAATTGCAGCCCCCTCACTGTATTGCAAGATATTTTACATACCTCCATTAAGTTGTACAGTTAAGACTCTCCTAGAGGGGTTAAGACATCTCCCTCTTATTTCAGTAGTTGGAAAGTACACTCAACAACTGCCCATATTATTGTTTTTACATAGTTATAAATCGCACTGACCTGCATTTAGTGGGTTTTTCACAGGTACCATAGTATTAAACATGCTCACGTTCCTCCAACAGCACCTTTGTGGTCAGTTATATAATACTGCCTTGCATGAGTCTTTGAAAGAATCATGACTTAAGGAAATCTAGCTAAAATCGGTGTAATTGTATTATGTGCCTGTTAAGGCAGTACAATCCTTATTGGTACATGTAATTCACTCGAGGCAGCCTGTATCTCAGTGTATAGGAAGTCAATCATATCTGCAGCATCTTTGGAAATCCAGCTAGTGCCTAGAATCTCTGTTTTCATTTTGTTGGGGGGGTGGGTGGGGGGGGGGGGCGGGGGGAGTGTGTCAAAAATGCACCAACTTCCTATATATGAGTTGCTATTGTAGTTTGCACCGTGCCAGCATAATCTCTCCCAGGATCTTGTTCAGTCCAATATTAAACATTTTCAGGGCTGTTGTAACTTTCAGAGAGAAGACTTATTGAAAATTTGCTGAAATATTGAGTAATCAAATCACATGTCTCTGCGACAAAAACAGAAAATGCTTAAAACTCAGCAGGTCAGTCATGTTTCGAGCGTGGACCCCTCGTCAAAATTGGAGGAAGTTACAGATGAACAGCAATTAAAAAGGAACAGAACAAAGGGAAGGGAAGGGAGGGAAAGGGGTAGCAATGAAAGGTGCACAGGGTAAAAGGGACAAACGGAAATCGCATTGAAGCGAGGAACAAAATGGGCAATTTTTGTGTCGCTACTGCTCCGTTTGCACTGAAGAGCGAGGTGGTCGTGGAATCAAAATTGGTCGAAATTACCAACTTATTGACGAGTTCCCCTCCATTCCATGTTACTGTAGACCTCTCCAGAGACTAGAGGACAAAATCTAGGCTGACGCTCCAGTACAGTACTAAGGGAGTGCTGCACTGTCAGAGGTTCCGTCTTGCGGATGAGACGTTAAACTGAGGCCCCGTCTGTCCTTTCAGGTGGACGTAAAAGATCTCATGGCAATATTTCGCAGAGAAGCAGGGGAATTCTCCCCGGTGTCCTAGCCAACATTTATTCCTCAACCAATACTTAAAATCAGATGATCTAGTCACTATCATATTGCTGTTTGTGGGACCTTGCTATGCGCAAATTCACTGCCATGTTTCCTACATCACAACAGTGACTACACTTGAAAAGGTGGTAATTGGTGGTAGAGTACTTTGGGATGTCCTGAGGTCGTGAAAAGCCAGAATTCCTGCCTGAAACAGGTTAGAGGCTCACACATATACGTTAATCAGGGTCAGGTGACGCAGTTAGGACCCCCGCCAACATTTTCGTCTCTGCTTACCTTTCTGCCACCACTACCTGCTTCTGCCCACCAACCATGAACGGTATACATCGGGAGGCAGCTGTTTCCAGCAACAATTAAAGGGATCCTCAGCTGCAAACAGAGAGGTTTGGGAGACATTTATTTGGAAGTCACTTGTTGGTATTGACCTTAGAGGTTTTCAAATTTATTGTATCTGCTGCAGTAGGTTCTGCGTACAAGATGCCTGCTGCTCTGAAGTGCAGCTTGTTTTCAATCCCGGTCCTTATACCCCTCCTCTTTAAGTTGCTTTTGCAGGCCCTTCACATTCGGCCAGCCTGCCTGATTTCCCACCTCCAATTTTGGCGAGCTGCCTGTTGGGGAGTACGTTTCACGTTGACAGCTTGCCAACCACATTATAATGAAGCCCCAGCTGATTTTGGGAAGGCCTGGACTGGCGTGCTGCATCAGAATATCCTATTGGCGTCTGCAGCTCGCCATTGTTATAGAGATGAGGGCCGAGGCCCAATTTGAAGCAAGCCTCAAGTCTCCATCTTTGGATGTGCATTTTCAACGCAGGGCTAATTTTGAGCCGGTTCCTGGTAATAACCCAATTTCTCCCTGTGTTTCTAAATTCTGAGTCACTGATATTCATTTAACACATGTCTATGATGTTAGTGAATATTGAAGCTTGTGTTTCTGATTTCTGATGAGGGCCAAAAATATGACATTTTAGTTACATTTTAGTCAGATCATTGGCAATTGATTGGTGAACACCATTCTATCGTATCAATTCTAGTCCAGCTCATTCTTTTCAAAACCTCAAAAATGAGGACCTGTTACCTCCCTCTTTTTTTTGACAATCTACAGATTTTTCTTCCAACAATCTATATATTTTTAAGATCCACATTTGGTGTAACCTAATTGCTACGACTTGATTAATCTCGTCTGTCTTACTCTCCTCAAATTTGGCGGTGTGCTATAATATGAGTCTTGGTCCTTCATCCCAGTTTCTTAATTTAGATAAATCTAAGCAGTCAGTCCAACTGTAATAAACATTGGTGGAGTAGAAGGGTAGGCAGATAGGGTTAGATGAAGTAGGCTGGGAGGAGACTCATGCGGAGCATAAACAGCGGTATAATCCAGTTGGGCTAAATAGCCTGTTTCTGTGCTGTAAATTCTATGTAATTCCATGTAGTCGGCAGAGAGTTGTAATTTACTGTCTTGTGGTTCAAAACTAAAAATGCTACTCTACCAATGTAAAATTTTATTTTTGACTCATGTTTTGAACTCCAAATGCCTCAATTTTTTTGATGGTTCACCAAGCAGGTTACTAATATGTAACCACAAACCACAATACAGATACCCCATTCCCCCTCCCCACGCAACTTTGTGTAAACATCAGAATTGAATGTACATCTTTGCACTTCTTGTAAATATAGTTCTGTAAAGTTAAAGGTTTTCTAAAAGTGCACATAGGCTAGAATTGGTCAACACTAGAAGGTGGTTGATGGAGTATAAGGCAATGACCATCTCCAACAAGAGAGAGTCTAACCACCTCCCCTTAACATTCATCGGCATTACCATCGCCGAATCCCCCACCATCAACATCCTGGGGGTCACCATTGACCAGAAACTTAACTGGACCAGCCACATAAATACTGTGGCTGCAAGAGCAGGTCAGAGGCTGGGTATTCTGTGGCGAGTGACTCACCTCCTGACTCCCCAAAGCCTTTCCACCATCTACAAGGCACAAGTCAGGAGTGTGATGGAATACTCTCCACTTGCCTGGATGAGTGCAGCTCCAACAACACTCAAGAAGCTCGACACCATCCAAGATAAAGCAGCCCGCTTGATTGGCACCCATCCACCACCCTAAACATTCACTCCCTTCACCACCGGCGCACTGTGGCTGCATAAGAACATAAGAACATAAGAAATTGGAGCAGGAGTAGGCCAATCGGCCCCTCGAGCCTGCTCCGCCATTCAATAAGATCATGGCTGATCTGATCCCAACCACAAATCTAAAGAACACAAGAAGTCGGAGCAGGACCCGGCCACATAGCCCCTGGGCCCTCTCCGCCACCCACAGGGCATTGACCGATCCGAACTGAGCTTCATGTCCAATTTCCTGCCCGCTCCCCATAACCCCTAATTCCCTTTACTTCTAGGAAACTGTCTATTTCTGTTTTAAATTTATTTAATGATGTAGCTTCCACAGCTTCCTGGGGCAGCAAATTCCACAGACCGACCACCCTCTGAGTGAAGAAGTTTCTCCTCATCTCAGTTTTGAAAGAGCAGCCCCTTATTCTAAGATTATGCCCCCTAGTTCTAGTTTCACCCATCTTTGGGAACATCCTTACTGCATCCACCCGATCAAGACCCTTCACAATCTTATATGTTTCAATAAGATCGCCTCTCATTCTTCTGAACTCCAATGAGTAGAGTCCCAATCTACTCAACCTCTCCTCATATGTCCGCCCCCTCATCCCCGGGATTAACCGAGTGAACCTTCTTTGTACTGCCTCGAGAGCAAGTATGTCTTTTCTTAAGTATGGAGACCAAAACTGTATGCAGTATTCCAGGTGCGGTCTCACCAATACCTTATATAACTGCAGCAATACCTCCTTGTTTTTATATTCTATCCCCCTAGCAATAAAAGCCAACATTCCGTTTGCTTTCTTGATCACCTGCTGCACCTGCATACCAACTTTTTGATTTTCTTGCACTAGGACCCCCAGATCCCTTTGTACTGCAGTACTTTCCAGTCTCTCGCCATTAAGAAAATAACTTGCTCTCTGATTTTTCCTGCCAAAGTGCATAACCTCACATTTTCCAATATTATATTGCATCTGCCAAATCTCCGCCCACTCACCCAGCCTGTCTATATCCCCTTGCAGGTTTTTTATGTCCTCCTCACTCTCTACTTTCCCTCCCATCTTTGTATCATCTGCAAATTTTGATATGTTGCACTCGGTCCCCTCCTCCAAATCGTTAATATAGATTGTAAAGAGTTGGGGACCCAGCACCGACCCCTGTGGCTGCAGTGTGTACCATCCACAGGATGCACTGCAGCAACTCGCCAACGCTTCTTCGACAGCACCTCCCAAACCCGTGACCTCTACCACCTAGAAGGACAAGGGCAGCAGGCGAATGGGAACAACAACACCTGCACGTTCCCCTCCAAGTCACACACCATTCCGACTTGGAAATATATCACCGTTCCTTCATCCTCGCTGGGTCAAAATCCTGGAACTCCCTTCCTAACAGCACTGTGAGAGAACCTTCACCACACAGAATGCAGCGGTTCAAGGAGGCAGCTCACCACCACCTTCTCAAGGGCAATTAGGAATGGGCAATAAATGCCGGCCTCGCCAGCGACGCCCATATCCCATGAACAAATGAAAAAAATGTGGGGAAATGTGAGGTTATTCACTTTGGTAGGAAGAATAGAAAAACAGAATATTTTTTAAATGGTGAGAAACTATTAAATGTTGATGTGCAGAGAGACTTGGGTGTCCTCGTACAAGAAACACAAAAAATTAGTATGCAGGTACAACAGGCAATTAGGAAAGCAAATAGCATGTTGGCCTTTATTGCAAGGGGTTTGGAGTACAAGAGTAAGGAAGCCTTACTATAGTTGTACAGGGCATTGGTGAGACCTCACCTGGAGTACTGCGTACAGTTTTGGTCTCCTTACCTAAAGAAGGATATAATTGCCTTAGAGGTGGTGCAACGAAGGTTCACTAGATTAATTCCGGGGATGAGAGGGTTGTCCGATGAAGAGAGGTTGAGTAGAATGGGCCTATACTCTCTGGAGTTTAGAAGAATAAGAGGTGATCTCATTGAAACATATAAGATTCTGAGGGGGCTTGACAGGGTAGATGTTAAGAGATTGTTTCCTCTGGCTAGAGAGTCTAGAACTAGGGGGCATAATTGTAGGATACGGGGTCGGCAATTCATGAGGAATTTCTTCACACAGAGGGTTGTGAATCTTTGGCATTCTCTACCCCAGAGGGCTGTGGATGCTGAGTCATTTACTATATTCAAGGCTGAGATATATAGATTTTTGGACTCTCGGGGAATCAAGGGATATGGGGATCGGGTGGGAAAATGGAGTTGAGGGCGAAGATCAGCCATGATCTGATTGAATGGCGGAGCAGGCTCGAGGGGCAGTAGCCGTATGGCCTACTCCTGCTCCTATTTCTTATGTTCTTAACACAATATCCTCGATTTTGAAGGTCAGAATAATTCAGAGCTCCAAAGAAAAGCTTCGATTTTTATATTCTGAACTAGGTGATTTTTTTTTCTTCCAGTGCTGACACTGGAACTATATTTAAAAATGCTGAGATCCTTGCAGTCACGTACAGCTGATTGAAACGCAGTATTTTGCTGTGGAGCTATGTATCTGAATTGCATTATTCTTTGTTGTTGTCACTATAGGTGGAGTATCTGCTGAAGAAAATCTGCACAGAAATGAACGTGGAGTGGAGTGCAGGAGAACTAGATGACTTCTTCTCCCAGGAGCCCTCGCAGCAGAATGGCATCACAGTCTGGGTGTTTTTGGAGTGGGTGAATTCTGGGAGATTTACCAGGGGAATTGAAAGAGAGACAGTCACAATGGCAGTGGAGGAGGTCTATCAAGAAATTATTGAGGACGTGCTTAAACAGGCATGTATTTTCAAGTAAACACTCTGGAATTTTTGATTCATGTCTCAACTCCTCCCCTTCATCTCCTAGTCACAAGCACAGGCAGATGGATTTACAGTCCTACTTGACTCAAGTTAAAGGTGCTTTTGTTGTCATTATGCTTGCAAGGTAGCTCAAGCCATTGGGTGAAGTGCTGAGCAAGATTTGAATAAAATGTTAGCTTATCCTAATGCCTAGCTGAAAATTAATTCAAGCCTTCGCTGTTTTGTAAATGAAACCTCAGTACTACATTCACCAGGGCCCAAACCCTTACACTACACAACTGTAAGGTACTTTGCTGTAGGATCTGTGCTTTTCCCAGGGGTTCTTAGTCTTTTTTAGCATTGCGTTTTCAAGAGTTTACATTCAGTTACATATTTTGTTAAGCCAGTATATAATTAGATTGCATAGTGTTAGCACAAAGAGTTCATTGATTTACTTTGCGTGGTTGTGCATAAGTTGCATTTTTTAAGGACATAAGAAATAGGAGTAGGAGTAGGCCATCCGGCCCCTCGAGCCCACTCCGCCATTCAACAATATCATGGCTGATCTTCTACCTCAACGCCATCTTCCTGCACTATCCCCATATCCCTGCACTGTCCCATATCCCCAAAGTAATTGTTTTGACTCATTTTTTATTTAAATTCATTATTTTATGGTCCAAAGACTCTTTTGCCGCTAAGGTAACGTCTTTCATCTACCTACTCAAGATAAGTTTGACACATTAATGGAGTATTTCCCAAACGCCCTCATCAGATCTGCTTTATGATTTCCATGCAATGTTGCCACGTTGGTGTAAAGCTCAATTCTTGATTGATGTTCCAGGATGCAGATATCTTTCAGAAATGCTGAAGAGGCATATGTTATAGATGGGATATTGTGGAACCGGCTTTTTTGCCCATTATGCCTCATGTGCACCAGTTCATGGGGTGTAACAGACTTGCAAAAATTAGAATTTTTTCCCAGGGAGCGTTCCCCAGGCCTCCCTAGAAATGTACCCAACAGAGAGGATGGGGTGGCATTGCCATTTGGAAGCAGTGTGCAGAGTTTTAAATTTGCTACCTGCACTACTGGAAATAGGTGCACAGACACAGGTTTGTTGCAAGCCCAAATTCATGAAAATACAACATAACAAAACCTTCGCCATCAATGCTGACTGGTATTTTTGATCAATTTTGAGACTCTCGCATGTTATCTTGTTCGATGGGAGCAGGCAAATTGGAGAATCGGGTGTGGAGGTCACCTTTAATGGTGCTCCTAATTTTCTGACCAATAGATTCAATGGTTGGAAAGTCGGCAGTGCTGACCTCTGCACCCAATTCTCCAATCTGCTCTCCCCCATTGAGCAAGACTCTACGTTCGGAGCAGAGACTTGCAATTTCAGGGCTGTAATACCTTAAAAAGTATACTGAGTAATATTTGAATGAAAGACATTCATGGAAGAGCAACTGAGGTAAACGTTAGCTTTTACTTCATAAACTGTTGTAATAAAGGAAACTGGAAGATTTGTAGCTTTATAGAAATTATCAGTGTGTGCGGGAGGAGTCGATTCTCATTTCTTTTCTGCTTAGACTCCAGTCCTTGGTTTCAAATAGGGAAATAATTTAATCACCATAATAAACCAACCCGAAGCAGGGTTTGTTAATGGAAGTTATAAGCTATATGGTTATAATTAATCAGTTGATGCTCATTACCTGCTGGTCTTTATAGAATGCACAATTATTAAGAGCATTTCCTAACAGAAAATGTTTGCATATATCTTTTGTTTTCTGTGTGCTGGAATATTTAATTAACCTTATTTATACCATCGATAACTAATGTCAAGACTGAAGGTATTAATGCTGATTTGCCTTCATCTTCCTGTGTTCTGCCAGGGTTACTTATGGAAAAAGGGCCAGTTGAGGCGTAACTGGACTGAGCGCTGGTTTATCCTCAAACCAAATATCCTCTGCTACTATGTGAGTGAAGATCGGAAGGAAAAGAAAGGCAGCATCCCTCTGGACAGGAACTGTTGTGTAGAGGTAAACATGCTTAACCAATGAACCGACTACAGCTATTTCGTGGGTCACGAGTTTTGTAAAATATGCTGCATAGTACAGGAAATTTTACTACAGATTCATAATTCAAATATATATCTTTATTAATATTATATTTGTTTTTAAGATTCTATCAGACCGAGATGGGAAGAGATGCATGTTCTGCGTAAAGACACCATCAAGAACTTATGAGATGAGTGCATCGGACACAAAGCAACGACAGGAGTGGACAACAGGTAAAACGGTTAATTTAAGATTAAGCCTGTACTTTGGGTGCACCTTACAGTGCAAAGATTGTATTTAGCTAATTTTGTCAGAGTTTTTATTGACACAAAGTAGTTATCTGTGGGTAGGCCAGAATTTGGACCCTGGCAATCCACTTCAGATTAATGGATTGGGTGTGTTATCTGATAACTGTTATCTGGAACTGAGTGCTAAAAGTGCACGCAAATTTGCAGCTCCTGAGATCATTTGGCGTGGGTAACTGTTTTTACAGTGTGCACCTCCTCTAGTGAAACATACACTTTAGCGTGTGGTTGCATAGATGCGAAAAGCTTTTCGGTACCTCATCTAAGCAATTGATGACATCCGGGGAAGCATTGCGCTCAGTGCCCTAGGCCTGGGAGCAGGACAGAATTAGCCAAATTTCTCATTCTTCATTGCTATTGATTGTTAGAAAGTGGGCATGTGTGAACATCAAGCGAATACAGCATTTGTCTTGGCTCTGAATTTCACCTCTCCCTACTGCCGATTAATAGTTGAACAGCCCATCACACTCATAGTCTAGACTCGCCCATGAGGAATGTGCAGAGTGACTGAAGTCTGCCGGTGGACATGGGACCATACATCAACATGAGTTAGCACCTCCAGGACAAAAGGGAGGAAATGGGAAAAGACTGGGGAGAAGGACATTGTGCATGATTTTCACTCGGAGCCGGGTACCCCACGTGTCCGCAGATATTCGCGTGGGGAATCCGGAAGCGAATTGAGTGCGCCGCGATCTGTGATCGCAACACAATCGAAGATGAGTATTTGAGCTTCTGGGTTTCCCACGCGCCAGCAGCCAGATTGACAGTAGGCTGTCTGTCAGCAGTGAAAGGAGCTGCAAATCAGAGAGGGGACTAGGAGGGAGAGAGAGATCATCGGCATTGCAAAAAATCGGAGGGAGGTGGGGGAAGTGGACGATATCGGAGGGGAGTCAGCCAGCATCGGAGATCAGGGGGGTCAGCCAGCATCGGAGATCGGGGGTGGGCGTCCACCATCGGAGTGGGGATCCACCATCGGTGGGGGGGGAGGAGGCCGCCGATCATGGGGGTCCTGTCGGCCAGGTGATCTTGTTGGGTCTGGATGAAGCACTCCTGCTTCTCCGGGCCCAAAAGCAGTGCAATAAAGGCAGTCATCTCATGGATCTAGCCCTTCCCGCCTGCTTTCATCTGACGTGAATCGGAAGCCGAACAGGTAAGTTTTTCAATACACAAAATATTAAGTACCTCAAGTATTTTAATGAGGTATTAAGTATCGGCCTGCTGGCTTTAAGTGGGGGCGGGACTTCCTAGTTCTGCACACGCATACAAACCTGCCTGGGTTAAATCCAGAAGTGGGCGCGTTGGAGCCAGAATGCGGTCCCGCTCGAAAAAGTTATTATTTTAATCTCCCACCTGCCCCCAACCCACCCGACCTTGGGGTTTAAAATTACCCCCATGGTCTCTCTATTCTTCTTTGGATTTTAGGGGCCTGGTAGTGTGCAGATTCATTTCCTTTTGATTTCTGTCTTCAGCCATTCAGACAGCGATACGGTTGCAGGCAGAGGGTAAGAAATCTTTGCACAAGGATTTAAAACAGAAAAGGCACGATCAACGAGAACTACGGGAGAAACGGAAAGCAGCAAAAGAGGAAGAACTTCAGAGACTCAAACAGCTTCAGGAGGAGAAGGAAAGAAAGCTGCAGGAACTGGAACTACTTAAAGAGGTAATCGTGGTTGGCAGAGGGTAATGGGAACGGCATCTTGTAATGAAGAGCAAGAAGGAGCCTGGCAAAATTATTTTGCAAGTATGATTCCTGGCCAAGGTTGACATTCCAGCTACAGTGGCTTATCAGTATGTGGGTGAAACGCCTAAAGATACATAATTCAATGTAGTCATAGCCTATCGGAAACATGTGATGGTGCAAAGGGATCTCACTGGACTGAACTCCTGGCTACCAAGCTCAAGATCTAATGACTCACCCTCCTAATCACTCTCAAACAATCTACTGAAGCCAGGCAAACAATGATGTACTGAGTTTAACTGGTTTCTGTATTGGTGAGGGAACCATAAACAATGCTTATTATATTTGATGTGTCAGTACATTTAGTAAGGCACTCTTTAAGTTAGCAAAAATTATGAAGATCAAATATGTTACTTTAATTGGTATCTCTAACCATAAAGAGACATTTATTTTAATAGCTGTATATCTGTTAATCCATTGACAGTTTATCAGCAGTCCTGTTCTGTTTTGGGAATAAGGATGACACATTTTGTGGTGACATACAAATAATCAGATTGATGTGGGAGGACTGTACTTTGGTTAAAAAGTGATATAATACAGTAAATTACTTTTGCTCAGAGAATGAACTTCCATCCAGCAGTTGGCTGTTTGTAAACAGTGTTTTCATGTATTTGATCGTTCTTTGTAGTTAAGTTAGTGATGTAAAATAGCTCACAGCTACAATTTGTTTTATTAGTTAAGCTGACTACGTTATAATACAATGTAGTGGCATTTGAACCTGTGACAGCATTTCTAGTTTTATTTTAACCATTCTTGAAATTGAAATGGCTTGAAGTATAACATTTTATGATGACCTTAACAGGTAAAAATGGTGTCCATGTGGTGACATTCTAGCTGTTATCTGACTCTATTACAGATGCGATAGATAAATGAATGGACAGTGAAATAGTAATAGCGCATCCTTTCATACCTTCACTAGGAAGAATGGAATTTAAAGGGCGGTGAAATCTTCATTATAACAACTTGGTGGACTCAATGAACTTTGGGGTGACTGTATGAATACTCAGCTCATGAATAAACTGTTAATGTCACTGTGATCTTTCAACTCAGCCACATTTGGCCTTTTTTTTAGACTTTCAGAATAAATACCAACTCTGCAGTGCTCAAGTAACTTTTTAAGAGCTTCCTGATGGCTCAGTGAGTTTACCCAGTGAGTAGTTGAGTCATACAGATCAGGAAGGGACCAGTTTGGTGCCCAGTCTGTGCTGAATGAGCTGATCTCAGTACGAGTGCTACAAATGGCCTCTGGATTCCTGAATTAGAAGGAGGAAAATCAGTTACGGGTCCTTACCAAACGACAGCTGCTGGTAGTGTGCACACGTGGACACTAGATGAGATCTAGCTGTGTTGCTTCCATGGATGCATAGCCTGCCGACACTCACTGACAGGCCTCACACATGAAGCTATTTAGGTGAGGTACCAGAAAGCATCTGCTATTCACAGATTTATACCCCCGAAATATGCCTTCTGGAGAGTTGTAGAGAAAATTGACAAGGGGGAAAAGGCAACCTTTTACTGACTAGATCTTCTGTTTGGGGAGGAGCTGGTTAATTTTATCTTCCGTTAACAACATTTTGAAACTGTTAAATAAGAAAAAAAAGCCATTCACCCCATTGTGCTTGTTCCATCAAGTGGCTTTAATCACAGTTAGCCCCTATTTCAGAGTCATCTGTAACATACATTACAAGACATTTAAAGCTCTGTCTTGACTTGTAGCTGACCTCCGCTATTGTTCCAAAAAAAATATTGATTAACGGCACTGAAACAACTCTTGAAGGCCCTAGAGTGATTTCTCATATGCCAATGTATTTGTGAACGTCTTTCTTCCTCCTTTCCTCCTTCCCTCCTTCTCTAGCCCGACCTCTGCCTCTCTCATGGCAGGACATGGTTGTTGACACATGGAGCTGCAGATCTCCTGAAGGCTACAGGTTGATCAGAGCACTTGTAGGCCCCGGGCTGTATTATGAGTATTAGTGCCATGCGCTAAGAAGTTTGGATAAAAATAGAAAGTACTAAAATATCAAGACCATTATGTGTTCAGGTGCATTTTAATGAGGTTTACTATATTTCATCTTTAAATGATTGAAGCTAATGTCCTGAAATATTTGATTTCTTTCCCTTCACTCCAGGCCCAGCGTCAGGCAGAAACACTTCTTAAGGAAGAGGAACAGCGAAGGAAACAGCAGCATGAGGAGATGCAGAGGGCACTGGAGATACAGCTTCGACAAGCTGAACAGGTCAGAGGCCAAATAGATGAGATGACAAACATGAATTGGTTACTGAGGAAACTGTAGATGATGGAATGTTCTTCCGTGAATGTGAGAGGAAGGGGAGAAAACTTGATAACAAGATCCTTTAGTCAGCTCCAAGTCCTGATTTTGCAGCGTGGAGCCTAGACAGTCCTCTACGATACAAAACCACTATGGTTATTTAGGTCAACTATTTTTAGTTCTGCTTTTTTGTGCTGATGTATATTTACACTCTTGGACTGTTGCCGTTTTATTCTGCTTTGTGTTAGATGGTGTTTTGTTTTCACTTTCTTGAAAAGTTAAGAATTACACTTTCTTGTTTTTGTGAGATGAGAGGGTCTTCCATTCTTTCAAGTTTTCTTTTCACCCTCACCCCATTCTAATTAGTCTCATGTTTTAATTCAAGTAAGAAACATTTGTAAGAACAATAGTTTGCATTCATATAATGCCCTTAACGTAAAAAATGACTCCAGATGCTTCATCGAGTCAGCAGTACAGAAACAGCCCATTCGGCCCAACTGGTCTATGCCGGCGTTAATGCTTCATCTAACCCTATCAGCATACCCTTCTATTCCTTTCCGCCTCACATGGAGAAAACAGGTGCCTGGCAGCAGTGAGAAAATTGGGAGAGGTGATCAATAGATAGGTTTTAAGAAGCCTTTTAAAGATGGGGAGCGAGGTAGCAGGGCAAAGGGATTTAGCTTGGGAGTTCCAGAGAGAAGGGCTCACATGGCTGAAGTCTCTTCCATCAATGGTGGAACAGAGGGACGAAGGGATGCACAGGAGACCAGAGTTAGAGGAACAAAGGGCATAGAATGGGATGTAAGGCTGAAGGAGGTCGCAGAGGTAGGATGTGATGAGGCTACGGAGGAAGCTTCGGAGCGATTTGCAGACAATGTCAGGAATTTCAATTCATTGCTTGGGGGCAGGGAGCCATTGGAGGTCAGCAAGGACCAAGATGTTGGATGAGCCCAATTTAGTGGGGGACAGGATGTCGGCGGAGGAGTTGTGGACAACTTGTAGTTTATGGAGAGCGGAACTTGGGAGACCAGGGCCTAAATTTTAACACGGAGCCGGGAAGAGGGCGGGGTGGGGGGAGAATTCCTGATGGGAAACGCAGAAGTACGGGTTTCCTGGACGTCCATACGATTTTGATGTAAGGACATCTGTTTTTTGTCGGTTTCCTGCCCGACAGGCCAGCCAGCCAGTCGGACGGGAGAAGAGGCAGAAAGCGGATGCGAGGAGATAAGTCTTAGATGGGGGGTGGGATCGGGGGAGTAGTCATCGGAGGTTGGAGTCATTGGGAGGGGTCGGGAGTCATCGTGGGTCAAGCATCATCGGGGGGGGGGGTCCGGAGTCATCATGGGTCGGGAGTCATCAGGGGGGTGGGTCCGGAGTCATGGGAGGGGTCAGAGATTGTGGAGGGTGGGGGGTTGCTGCAGGTAGGCTTGTTGAGCCTGGGGGAAGCACTCCTGCTCCTCCAAGCCCACAAGCAGTGCAATAAAGGCACTTGCCCATTGTTTCAGGCCTTCTGGCCTCCGCTTATGTGAAATAGAAGGCTCGGGAATCCCAGCTCCCAGGGGTTAAAAATAAAAAAGTTGTAAAAATGGAGTCCCGCAGCCTTCTTGAAAGCTTTCAGTGAACGATCCGCCTCCTAAGAGCGGGTTGGTCGCCCGCCACTGTCACGCCTCCGTTAAAACCGGAAGTGGGCGGGTTGGGGGGGCGGGTTTTAGATTTTAAAAATTTTTGCTGGCCTCCCTGCCTCCAACCCATCCGTTCTTCCAGGTTAAAATTTATGCCCAGGAAATCAGGGAGAAGTTGAGTCTAGAGGTCACAAAAGTGTGTATGAGGCATTTGGTGCCAGTGGGAGTGAGCTAGTGACTGAGGTAGAGGTAAGTGATCTTGTATAGTATATGGGATTTGTTAATTGGCTTAGGGTCAAATGCCACCAAGGGGCAGCATGTAAATAAGACAAAGGAAGGAACCAATGTTGGAGCTTTGGCGTACGCCAGAGATGACTCTGCAGGGGTGGGAGGAAATGCCATTGTTGAAGATACACTGGTGTTTAATTCAGATAAGTGTTTATTGTTGCTTGTATTTTTGTATTTTGTGTTGATCAGGTTGAGAGGTCTTAGTGACGGGGAATGGAATAGCTTTTTTTCACATACCCGGTGTCAGCATGATAGTTCAAGTGTAGCATGGTTTGGTGCAAAATAAGATTCCCTCCATAATGTTACTCAACCCCAATCTCAGTAAAGTACCCGTGTGATATGTTTCCATTTCCCACATCAGCCACCCTGTGGTCAATCTGAATGAGATCATGCTCAATTAGTGATGGATTTGTGCAGTTGAGCAAATGCCCATTAGGAACTCGATTGAGACTGGCCACGTATGCCCCTTACAGTCATCAGACAGAGGAGACGTTCATCCCATCAGTTGGGGCAAGATTTGAGATGAAAGACCACTATCTGTAGCTTCGATACTTTGAATAGATGGATTAAACCGAACTTAAGGCTATTGGTCACTGATAGGCATAGTTTGCATTTTCATTTGGTAACCAGGCTTTCTCTTCAGGCTCGAGCCAGTATGCAAGCAGAGATGGTATTGAAGGAAGCAGAAGCTGACCGTCAGAAAAAACGAATTCGGGAACTGGAGGATATGCAGAAACTCCTAGAGGACGCTCTTCACGCAGAGGTAACTGCTCGACAAGAAGAGGAGGCAAAGAGATACGCACAGACCAGGTATGAGGAAAATACAAATCTATTTAATAGTGCATGTGAGCTGGCAGGGCAGTGACATAGTGTATGGTGTACCAGTGGGCAGTACCATTGGTGGGGCAGTACATTGACATCGTTTATAGTGCACCAATGGGCAGTATCATAGGTGGGTTAGTACATTGACATGGTGCATGGAGCTCCAATGGGCAGTACCATTGGTGAGCCAATACATTCACAAAGTTTATGGTGCACCAATGGGCAGTACCATGGGTGAGGCAGTACATTGACATAGTGCATGGAGCTCCAATGGGCAATACCATTGATAGGACTTTGGGATCACATTCCATCAGCCTACACACCACTGAGCTCCCAATTTAAGCCACGATACTGTGAGGAAGGAGTGTGTTCACAGGGGAAAATCAAAGGGAGAGTCTTTGTTTGTCTGCTGTCATGTATCTCCTACTGCTGTTAATTGTATCCTTGATGTGGAGATGCCGGTGATGGACTGGGGTTGACAATTGTAAACAATTTTACAACACCAAGTTATAGTCCAGCTATATATAGTTATATATTGCTGGACTATAACTTGGTGTTGTAAAATTGTTTACAATTGTATCCTTGTGATTTATATCAATTAGTGTTAATTGTATTCAGGTGATGCATACCAATTGGGGCTCTCTTGTATCCATTTATGAGGGAGCTTATCTTGGGTGTGGGGAGTGTTGATCTCTGTGAATAAAAGCATAGAAGCAACTGAAGACCAGTATCGTTCACTATCTGGCTATCAAGTTTATAAAACTGCTCAGTAATTGTACCAATTTCCCTTGTTGCCCAATCTGCATAAGGGCATAAGAAGGGGAGGGAAAAGAAGGATTTTTTTTTACTGTTAGAGAACAAGTGTTAGCAGCAATTCTGCAGCCTGCTGTTTCTGTTCAGCAAGTAGCTGTGTTGCTTAAGCAGTTTTCCCCCAACCTCTTCATTCTCAGTATAAACCAAGTGTTTGTACCTCTAGGGCAGTATATCGACTCTGCAAATCACATCATTGAGTTTTGCTACTGTAATGTAAGGATCTTCTAGAGTATAACAATGACTACACCTCAAAAGTACTTCATTGGCTGTAAAGCACTTTGGGATGTCCTGAGGACGTAAATGCAAGTTCTTTTCTTTCTGTAAATTGGGATATGATCACTGGCACTGAAACTGGCTCTCCCTGATCTATCTGGTACTCTGATATCCTTGCACTGCAGTCTAATCAGAAGTTTTGATCACCATTCATATGCTCCAGATTTTCCTATGTGCATTTCACTGCTCTTCTTCAACCTGAGCATATACTCTATTACATTCCCATCCTCAACAGGGGATTTCCTAACCGCGCCTCTTTGATCAACAGTGATCTGTGTACTTAGCTGCTGTATGGATGTTAAGTATCAAGAACCCTAACAATTCTTGCAGTATCGCTCGCATCTTTTGATCCCAATCATGAGGATTCTGCTGAGTGTAGGCCCAGAGCATTGGCTCTGGGTGCCATTAAACCTTCACAACAGTTCACTCATCTGAGGATGGTATGGAGTGATGCAAAGTTGTTTAAAGTGACACTATCGTCCATAGCTGTGTGACTGAGACATCAAATTTTGTACTGTGATCTGGCGAAATTCTTTCTGGGAACCTGACCTGTTAAAGCACTGCCAATTATCTCAGGGTTGGCTGGTCTGAGAGCTGCCACATCTGGATACAGATGCATAATCCATCATTGTCAATATGTGTCACTTCTCAGATTTGCTTCTGAAAGTGTTAATCCTGCTGTGTATCTGCCCGCTCTTTTCAATGGTATAGTTATTAATTGTTACTTCATTTGGGTTCAACCTCCCATTTACCCATTTTCTGGCATCGATGCCATGTTTTACAATAATGTGCCACATCCTTGATACGCATATCCATGTTTGGATAAGCAGAGGCTATACAGTGCCGCCTGTGTCCACTACAACTGATGGTGCACCAGCATGGCTTTGCTTTTCAGTTCTTGACCAATTCCAAGTAACTGCACAGGCTATCTCTGTATTGGAGTTCAGATTATTCACTAATAATACATCATACAGGAGTGTAGAATTACTTTTGCTAAATTACTTCTGCACTGTCTTCTGTGGGATTGGTGTTGCTGCACAGTTTATGATATACTCAAGATTTACATTGGCACTAACTATCCCTGACTGCGCCCTGATTCCCTCATGGACAACAATCCCTCCCTTCATTACTCACCTTATTACAATTATAACACTCAACATCCTTGAGACCCCACCATGTGATCTGTGAGCCTGTATAGTCCCTGGCTCACAGAATGGTAGCCAATGATCCAAATGTCCACCAGCTGACCAGTATGAAAAGCTCATCTTCCGAGCCACTCGCTGTTTCCCTGAGGGATTGAGTAATGCTCAGCTTTTTCAGCCCTCTGATGTAAGGTTTTCATTTCCAGATCTAGCAACTCCACCTGTAAATTATTTGGAACAGTTTCCAGAAATTAATCCTATAACACCAATTCACTGAATTCATTAAAATAGTTGTGTATTCATAGGGAAGAAAATTGTGATTCATTAAATTGTTGTTATCTGTGCTGATTGGCCATAGATATGCCATTGACCATAAATATTCCATTGGCTAACTGCAAACCAGTCACAAACCTATGCAGTTCACTGGATGGGTAAGAAAATCAACAACCACCAAAAATCAATCAACCAACCAATCAAATCGCTCAAACGAATTTTCATCAAGTCCTTTGAGCAACCTTGCCATTTCCTCATACCCACCTACATATGTGTAAAAAAAAGTTTATATCACAATAAATACATTAAAAATTACAAAATTCAGACAAAAGGAACACTGAATTTACTCATGAGATTAGCCACTGTATGTTGGGAATGCCATTCAATTAGATCTTTGCTGATCTGCACCTCAACTCCATTTACCCGCACCCCAGCACGACGGAGGAGGAAAATCAATCACCATGGTTCCCACTGCTGTCTGCGAGTTAGTAAAGGCATGGGTGTAGCCAGCTGGTGAAGACATGATCAGATTTTGCTGTGATACCTTATTGTCAAATGGCCTACTGATACTTGTGTAAGTTCACACATGAGGAATGATTCCATGAACAGGGGACTGGAGGGCTTCTCGTGCCCATGGAGCGTACCTCAGCATGAGTCACTGCTTTTAGAAGAGGTGGAGAGAAAGGTGCAGACAACTTAAAACATTTTTTAAGAATGTTTTGCCAAAAAAGGAAACAAAATGAGGACACCCCAGACTCGTTAACACTACTGTTGAAGTCTTGCTTAGCTAAATTTGAGCATCCAACCCAGAATACTTCTTTACCTTGTGCTTTTCACGTGCGCAGGGCATTCTAAAGTGCTTCACAGCCAATTAATTACTTTTGAAGTGTAGGCAATTGTTTTTTTTTCATAAAATATACTTTATTCATAAAATTTGCAGCAATACATACAATACAGTTGTTATATCACATTCCAAACGTACACAATACAGATTATACAATTTGCAGGTTACATCAAGTACAGTTCAATGAACACATTGTACATAATTACAGTTCATGACACTCTAGGGTGCCTCGTTGCATTACAGTCAATACAGATTATTGATTACAGATTCAGTACACGTACATGACAGATTCATTACAGGTACACTACATTACATCAATTTGAATTTTACATTCTGCCTGAGGGGGTTTTTCCCTGATTGCATCCCATCGGTATACAATGGCGGGAAGGCTCCAAACGGTTGCCTTTCCCCACAGTGCCTTTGCGGCGGCCACACCCGTCCTCAGTGCATCCCTGAGCACGTAGTCCTGGACCTTGGAATGTGCCAGTCTACAGCACTCAGTCGAGGACAGCTCCTTGCACTGGAAGACCAGCAAGTTTCGGGCAGACCAAAGGGCGTCTTTCACCGAGTTGATGGTCTTCCAGCAGCAGTTGATGTCCGTCTCTGAGTGCGTCCCCGGGAACAGCCCGTAGCGCACAGAGTCCTGTGTTACAGAACTGCTCGGGATGAACCTGGACAGATACCACTGCATCTCTCTCCAGACCTTCTTTGCAAAGGCACATTCCAGAAGGAGATGGGCGACGGTCTCGTCTCCACCGCAGCCTCCTCGGGGACAGCGCGTGGTGGCGCTGAGAGTCCGGGAGTGCATGAAGGATCTGACGGGAAGGGCCCTTCTCACCACCAGCCAAACTATGTCTTGGTGCTTGTTTGAAAACTCGAGCGATGAGGCGTCCTGCCAAATGACATTGACAGTCTGCTCGGGGAACCAACCAACAGGATCCATCATCTCCTTTTCCCGCAGGGTCTCGCGGACGTTGCGTGCGGACCACTTACTGATCGCCTTGTGGTCAAAGGTGTTTTTTTGCATAAACTCTTCGACGAAGGACAGGTGGGGCGGAACGGTCCAACTGGATGGAGCGTTCCGTGGCAGCGTGGCCAGATCCATCCTTCGTAACACCGGGGACAGGTAGAACCTCAGCACGTAGTGACACTTTGTGCTTGCGTACCGAGGGTCCATGCAAAGCTTGGTGCAGCCGCACACGAAAGTGACCATCAGGATGAGGGCCTTTCCCCCCTTTCTCCGTAGATTTGTACATCGTGTCCCTGTGGACACGGTCCATTTTTAATCTCCAGATAAAGTGGAAGATGGCTCGGGTGACTGTCGTGGCACAGCAGCGAGGTATGGGCCAATCCTGCGCCACGTACAGCAACACCGAGAGCACCTCGCACCTGATGACCAGGTTCTTGCCCAGGATTGAGAGGGATCATCAATCCCACAGTCCCAGTTTCTGCTTCACCTTAGAAATACGCTTCTTCCAGTTCTTGGTGCACGCCCCGGCCCCCCCGAACCAGATCCCCAGTAGGTGAGCACGTTGCAGATGCCCTAACTATAATCTTTCAAAGTTCTCCAGATTCAGGAACTGTCCCACTAGATTGGAAAATTGCACGTGTCACTCCGCTTTTAAGAAAGGAGAGAGAGGGAAACCAGGGAATTATAGACCAGTTAGCCTAACATCTGTTGTGGGGAAAATGCTGGAGTCTATAATTAAGGATAGGGTGACTGAACACCTCGAGAATTTTCAATTAATCAGAGGAAGCCAGTATGGATTTGTGAAAGGTAGGTCGTGCCTGACAAACCTGATTGAATTTTTTGAAGAGGTGACTAAAGTAGTGGACAGGGGAATGTCAATGGATGTTATTTATATGGGCTTCCAGAAGGCATTTGATAAAGTCCCACGTAAGAGACTGTTAACTAAGATAGAAGCTCATGGAATCGAGGGAAAAGTACGGACTTGGTTAGGAAGTTGGCTGAGCGAAAGGCGACAGAGAGTAGGGATAATGGGTAGGTACTCACATTGGCAGGATGTGACTAGTGGAGTCCCACAGGGATCTGTCTTGGGGCCTCAATTATTCACAATATTTATTAACGACTTAGATGAAGGCATAGAAAGTCTCATATCTAAGTTTGCCGATGACACAAAGATTGGTGTAGATGAAAACATAAAATTACAAAGGGATATTGATAGATTAGGTGAATGGACAAAACTGTGGCAAATGGAATTCAATGTAGACAAATGTGAGGTCATCCACTTTGGATCAAAAAAGGATAGAACAGGGTACTTTCTAAATGGTAAAAAGTTAAAAACGGTGGGTGTCCAAAGGGACTTAGGAGTACAGGTACATAGATCATTGAAGTGTCATGAACAGGTGCAGAAAATAATCAATAAGGCTAATGGAATGCTGGCCTTTATATCTGGAGGACTAGAGTACAAGGGGCCAGAAGTTATGCTGCAGCTATACAAAACCCTGGTTAGACCACACCTGGAGTACTGTGAGCAGTTCTGGGCACCACACCTTTGGAAGGACATATTGGCCTTGGAGGGAGTGCAGTGTAGGTTTACTAGAATGATGCCCGGACTTCAAGGGTTAAGTTACAAGGAGAGATTGCACAAATTGGGGTTGTATTCTCTAGAGTTTTGAAGGTTAAGGGGTGATCTGATCGAAGTTGATAAGATATTAAGGGGAACAGATAGGGTGGATAGAGAGAAACTATTTCTGCTGGTTGGGGATTCTAGGAATAGGGGGCACAGTCTAAAAATTAGAGCCAGACCTTTCAGGAGTGAGATTAGAAAACATTTCTACACACAAAGGGTGGTAGAAGTTTGGAACTCTCTTCCGCAAACGGCAATTGATGCTAGCTCAATTGCTAAATTCAAATGTGAGATAGATAGCTTTTTGGCAACCAAAGGTATTAAGGGATATGGGCCAAAGGCAGGTACATGGAGTTAGATCACAGATCAGCCATGATCTTATCAAATGGCGGAGCAGGCATGAGGGGCTGAATGGCCTACTCCTGATCCTATATTCCTACCTTCAGGTAATCCGACCTGATGGTGAAGGGGACAAAGGATCGGTCGGTCAGTTAATTGTTGTTATGTGGGCAAATGCAGCAGCCAATCTGTACACAAAAAAATTCGACAAATAGCAATGAGGTGAACAACTAGATAACCTGTTTTAGTAATTTTGACCAGAACACCAGGAGAACTATCCTGCTCTTCTACAAATATTGCAGTGGGATTTACACCCACCAGAACAGGCAGATGGGGCCTCCGTTTAATGTTTCATCCAAAAGACGGCCTTTCCAACAATGCAGCACTCTTTCAGTACTGCACTGAAGTATCAGCCTTGATTATGTGCTTGTCTCAACTTATCAGGTAGTTCTTACATTGATGCAACACAAAAATGTCTCCTGAAGGATGCCATTGAGCAAACAGTGACAGTTACCCACACATAAACCACAGCATGTCAGTGCTACTTGAAAGTGTAAAAATAAATGCACCAATTCTATGCAATAAACAGTGCTGAACAGCCCCACCTAAATGTGCCAGTCATTATGTACAAAAAAGTACCCATTTTATATCACCTCCATAAAGAAATAGTCAATTACATTAACTGCCACAAATTGTGGTTTATTTTTAGTGTATATGCCAGCAATATTCTTCCAAACAAATTATTAGGGTCTTCCGCACCTGGCTTACCCCTGGCTACATGGCCTAGTGTCCCCTCCCACTGGCCCAGCTGAGATCAGCTAACTGAGTGCAGACCAGGGACTGAATCTGGATCCTTTCTGGCGAAAGATCACATCATGTGGTACATTTGCCCACAAGCCATCAGGGGAACCAATAGGCTGAGCATTTGTTTCAAATATATACGTGCAAGTGTCGGCAGACTGTGTGTAAATTCACAACATCCTGGCTTGTGAACATTTTTCTCCAACTTCTACATTCTTAAAGATATTCATATTAACAGGAACTACATCCTGAGGCAGATCTCATAGAAAGCACTTCAGCTGCAGTTGGGTCTCAGGCAAGTGGGCTTGAGGCAGTTGAGCTCGTGCTGACCTTGTTTTGCATCTGTCTCAAATTCAGTTCCAAGTCTGTCGTGGATCATAGTGTGGTAGCCATGATGTGGAGATGCCGGTGATGGACTGGGGTTGACAATTGTAAACACCTTTCTGTCTGCTCACTGTGATTGCCTTGGTAACGGGCAGTAATCACCAGGCATTGTTCTATGATTTTCAAATGCGAAGGATTTGAAAATTTCATTTCCACACCGTTCACCTGAGGAAGGAGGAAGCCTCCGAAAGCTTGTGGAATTTAAAATAAATTTGTTGGACTATAACTTGGTGTTGTAAAATTGTTTACAAGTGGATCATAGTGGTAGGAAAGCAAAATGAAGTCCACAACTCCTCCCTTTGAAGCTTGAAACTCACTGAAAGGTTTTGTGAGAATGACAGTTGTTGCTTCATCTGGTCGTAGTGACAAACAGAAGTTAAGCTAAGCTACTATGCTACTTTAAACAAGGAATTACAGGATTCTCACTGAGTTATGTAAATAATGTGGGTGAAGCTGCTCTGTTGGCTAAGCTGGTTGAGGCAATGAGAAACTTAGCAATAGAGATCAGGATGGTCCCACTTTTGACCCCTGGTCTATGCTGAGTTAATTGATCTCAGTCATGGAGTAACCAGACAGACAATATCCAAATGGCTTCTCTGAAAAGCATTGTTGTCCTCTTATTTTAATATTTCAGTGCTAAAGGAGTTACGGACTCCCCCAGACACAGTGAGTAGCTGACCCAGAACATCCAGGAAAATTACACATTCACTCCTCAGTCTGTGCTGAGATAGCTGATCTCAATGGGGCAGCAGAAATGGTGCTGCAAATAGCCTCAGTGCTTTTGGGGTTTGGGAGACAAAAATTGGCAAGGATTCCTTCTGCTGAACATCACCCACAAACTTCTGCTGCAAGTATACGGGTGTGGACATTGGATGAGGACAGAATCTTGCTCAGTTGTGATGTCCTCCTGATCAAATAGGCTGTCAACATTCTTTATCAAGTTCACCCATGGATAATGCCACTTGGGTGAAGTATTAGAATGCAACTGATACCTGTTATAATTTGCTGTATGTCCTACAATTGCTGTGACTCCTGTATTTAATCTATGCTGTATTGTCTTAAAGCAGTGAGTGGTATCAGCAAATATTGCAAATTATATTTCTCTTTTTTTTAAACTTGTATTTTGTGAAAAATAAATAAGTCATCGAGATAGATGCAGTAATATATAAAGGGAATCATAGTTCCCCAGATGATATCACTGACAGCTGATTTGCTTCCAAGCCTTTTTTGCTGATGCTGTTGTGCCAGATACTGGGAGGAGTCTAAGTACACAGGGCGATTTGTCTTCTGAATGTCCCCTCCCCCCTGGGTTTCTAGCTTTTGCCCAGCAGCTCTTGTGATAACTTTGCTATCAAGAACTTGTGGTGTGGAAATTTATGAATGCTAACTGGGACCCCCAACTCTGTGCAAGTTGGATAGGAGCACAAATGAACTGTCCCATTATATCGTCTTTTATTTAGTTTTCCTTCAATGTTGAAATGGAGAGATTGCTGAATTTAACTTAAAGCAATCACTTCTTATGTCTGTGTTGATCCCATCCTCTCATCAATTCCAATATCATTGTACTTCATACTGTGGATTAGAATTGACATTCAGTTACAAAGAATTACAAAGAATGTACAACATAGAAATAGGCCATTCGGCCCAACAGGTCCATGCCGGTGTTTATGCTCTATGTGCTCATCTAACCCTTTCAACATATCCTTCTATTCCCTTCTCTCTCATGTGTTTATCTAGCTTCCCCTTAAATGCATCTATGCTAGTCGCCTCAACTACTCCCCGTGGTAGCGAGTTTCACATTCCAACCACTCTCTGGATGAAGAAGTCTCTCCTGAATTCCTTATTGGATTTATAGCTGTACACGGTACAGCTGAGCTCACAAAGAGATCTACTCCCTCTTAAAGGACCAAATGAAATATTCTTTGCCAAACCATCCAGATAAGGTCATCTTCTTACCGGATGTATATCCAATCCATTTCTTCTGCCCTCTTACAGCATGCTATCATTCTCCAAATATATTACATCTACTGAATTGCCCTTGTCTGTTACTT
Organism: Heptranchias perlo; assembly: GCF_035084215.1. Lineage (NCBI taxonomy): Eukaryota > Metazoa > Chordata > Chondrichthyes > Hexanchiformes > Hexanchidae > Heptranchias > Heptranchias perlo. The sequence continues at coordinate 13,382,051 of NC_090351.1, forward strand.
CTTCAAAGAATTCAAAAAGATTGGTCAAGCATGACCTTCCCTTTTGAAATCCCATGCTGACTATTCTTTATTATATTTTCGGTTTCTAGATGTTTCTCTATTACACCTTTGAGTATGGATTCCATTATATTTCCTACCACCGACGTTAAGCTAATTAGTCTATAGTTCCCTGGACTTGTTCTATCTCCCTTTTTAAATATAGGAATCACATTAGCTGTCTGCCAGTCCTTTGTCACTATTCCCTTTTCTAGGGAATGTTTATATATATGTAATACTGCCTCTGCTATTTCTTCCCTAACTTCTTTTAGTACGCGCAGATGCAATCCATTCGAAGTTTTATCTTCTCTAAGTTTGATTAGTTTATCAATTCTCTCCCCTCTTTCTATCTTAAATGTCTTTACATCATTTTTGATCTCTTCTTCTAATGTTATGCCCACCATGTTAGTTTCCCTGGTAAACACTGACGCAAATTTAGGATTCCTTTGTAAGGACCAGCATGCTAATTAAGAACTTCAGTCTTGGAGGGAAAAATACACAAGGAAACAATCTTTTGAACCAAAATTACCTCCCTCCTTCCTCCCATAATCTTCAGGTTTCCAAAACTCAAGCTTGGCATTACCTAATCACTACTTCCTGATTTAATTCCATCTTTTTAAATTCTTTTCATCCCTAAAGATGGCCTGCACAATGGCCCTTCACCTTGGTTTCTCAATTTAAAAATGTATCTCACAAAAAAAATCAGTTAATTGATTTTTTAATGTTTGATGATTTTAGTAATATTAATTGTGGGGGAATGTAGTGAAGAACACAGAGGGGCCATAACCGATAGTAGTAGCGAATCTGCAGTTTGACACATTGCACTTTTGGAACATTTTTAAATCACTCGACCCCTGCAAACATGTGAGCTTCTGTTTAGCACAGTGAAACTGGCTGGATCGGCAACATTTTGTTGACATTGTCTTACATGCAATGACTTGTCGGCAGTAGTGTTATAGTATGTCTCTGTTTTTTATGATTCCAATGTTAGGTGATCATAGCACTGGCAGGAAACTCATCACCAAATAAAAGTTATAGACCCTGATGCAGAATTGATCATTTCATTGTATATTTATGTAATGATTCTTCACATGCCTTTAATTTTACCTCTACACTATTATGATGTTCAATACAAATGAGACCTTTGAAGGTTCAAACTTGCGCGGCCCCATCTTTATTAATCTTTCTATTATTCACTCTTGTTTGAAACGTATAGTCATCGTGAAACTTGAAATATACCAACGTCAGTGCTAGGTTGAATAGACCTCCAGACTCATTGAAAACATGCACCAGTCAAATGTATGTATTATTTACCTTGACCTGGTTTGAGCAGTGGGCGTTATTAAACTGTTAAACTTTCAGATCTCATTCACTCACGTGAAAAAGTCATTGAAGTGGAATTTGTGCCCAAGAGGCAGATGCCAGATTGGAGCATATGATTGTTTGTGCCGCTGCATGGTCTGATCTGGTTTATAGTCCTCCACCGTCCTCCACTGCATAGTCTGAGCTGCTTTATAGTTGTCCACCTCCACCACATTTGACCTGTACTTCTGCCCCTCCAAGTGCAGTCCTCTCCACCGCCTGCTGTCTGAAGTTACTGTTTCTTCTGTTGGTCGCAGTGGCCAGATCCAAAAATGAGGGACCAGTCTTTTCCAATCCCCCAGGCCCACAAAGCTCAAAGCACTGCAACCAACCAGAGAAGAAACTTGCAAACAAATGCACAAATAGAAAAAAGACAGCTCAGGCCTCCCCAGGCTGGATAATGGGAGGTTCAGGTCCTGGTCAGAATCTGGCCCACAGGAAATGCCTCGGACTCCCCCATTCTAGATGTTTTTTTCACACATCCCACAAAGCAGAAGTCAGTATCATTTTTGCCATCTTTCATTCGCTGTCATGAACAGACCAACATGCTGCTTCTGTGGAACTTTCTCTGACAACATGATGAATATTTGAATAATTGGATTATACTCTGTTCAGCCTTTAGTGTAATCACACATAAAGGTATTGAAGAAACATTACATTGTAAGACTGAGGTATCCAAATTATAGCCCATGGGCCCTGGCTGTCTGGTCTGCGAAGCTCTTTTTGCAGTTATAATTTTTATGCTGCAGGGCTAGCTGCTTAAATTTCATGGGTCAACATAAACCAAGTAGATTATATTTAACAGCATTAAAATACATTTAAAGAATGTTAATAAATGTCTGCAAATAGAATATTTGAGTTTAATGAAAATACAAAAGCAGCTATCAATTTAGAAAGGAACATGAAATGCAAGAACTTATTGTCAATATAATTAATATATTTGGTTCTCAAATATATGTAAAAAAAGATTAGTATTATAGCAAACTGTTTCCAGGAAGAAAAAATGTGCAGTAAGTGACATAAATACTACATAGAGTTCTTTTTAAAACCACTTTTTTAATAATTGAAAGTCTTGTTTCTAAACTGAACCATGCCTTAAATGTGGTGTTTTGTTTTGTAACTGTTGATAGGGGGTCTGTGGTGTTAGGGGGTGGTGGTGTGTGTCAGCTTCACCTCTGACTTCTGAGCGGTCCAAATCACTTATTTGGGGGTTGTGACAAAGTGCAGCAGACAACTGATTTTGGTGCAAGAAACTTTGACCTTTATTCAAGAGAGGAAATACAACACAACAAACTTAACACTCTAATAAAATGGTGATCATTTCAGTACACGCGAGTGAAATTACAGTAGAAGGATACCTCACCCCTCCCAATCCCACTGTACTAGCTAGGTTGGACTCTAAAGGGCCAGAGATAATGCTCACCAAACAAATCCTTGACAGTAATTCACCCAGAGGTAAGTCAGAAATAGATTGTAGAGTGGAAACTTTGCGGATCTTCGGTTTTCTCCTGAGTTGGTTTTCTTTGGCTCAATTTTACCCGGTTGGTTGGTGGCAATATTCGGTTGGTTGTTTCGTAAGGCCCTTGTTGCCGCGAGGTGTCTGATGGTCACTGGGGCTGTTGCTCTGGTTTCTTCTTGTGTGTCGGCCTGCTTCTAGAGCTGCTGACCTTCCCTGTCGAACTGCCTTCCCCTCGCCTTGTTGTTTGCTGGAAACCGCTCTTCTTTCCAGACACAGGCAGAACCAAGACAAGCAGCCCACCAGAGCCAGCAAGCCAGAGAGAGAGAGAGAGAGAGAGAGAGCGAGAGAGAGAGAGAGAGCGGTTTCCACTTGTGGATGTCTCTCTTACAATTGGTCTTCGTCACTTTAAAAAAAACACTTCATGTCTGTTTAAGTTCTTACAAAGTCCTTAAGAATCTTTGATGGCTTTTTGATGGTCCCTCATCATGTTGCCATTGCTTCTCCCAATGGGTCATTGTTAATTCCCATTTGCTGATCACCTGGTATACAAGCTTCCTTTTGTATCCAACGTCCTAGGTGTTGATGGGTTTTGCTTTAAAACAAAAACATGGCCCCACCATGTCTGGAGCAGTTGCCTCTTTCAATGGCTGACTGCCTTTCAAATTCGTGCTGCGTGTCGACCACCTGCTGTCGGTTTTGCATTAAAAACAGAGACATGTCTGAAGCATTAATTCTTCGAAGTTCCACGGTGTGTGTGTTGTTGATTTCGTCTGGTGACCTCTCACCTATCCTTCCATTTTAGGATTATAGTCAATGGCCAATGTTTTCCCATACTCGGGGTTTTTTAGGGTTTTTCTCTGAATTTTGGGGGATCTGTGAATTTTGAGAATCATACAGTGGGGCTCCATGGAATGCAGCTCAGTGCTCTACTGGGCCAAACTGTTTGGACACCCCCAATGTAATATTCCTAATATGGAACCAATTTTCAGTGCAGCTGTTTTAGGACCTGGTTGTTTTAATGAATACAACTGATTTGAACAAAACACAAACCATGTGGGTTAATGTACTTTTAACCTTGTCAGTATGTGACATGTGTATGCATTTCTATACAGAACTGATATCTGATTGAAAAGTCACCAATCAACGGTTTAATATGCAGTTGGCTAAGCCAATAATAATAACTAGTCCCCCTCTCTGAGTCAAGAAATATAAATGCATTGAAGAGTTTGAAAATTGCAGATACCCGGGCTACTGGCCCTACTACGTTAGGAACGAGACCACTCATGTAAATTGTGTGTACGTTGTACTGTTGCTGTATCTAACTCCTCCCACTGGGTGCTTTTAACATTTTCTTGTAGCTCAGCATTAGCATCAGGTGGAAGAAGTCAAGGATTTTCACTGTGCAGTACTGAACAAATCAACACATTCTGTCCCAATATCTTGGCGTTGTAAGTCCTAGACCAGAGTGCTGTAAAAAGAAAATAATTTTTTGAGCCCCGTTGTGTACTCGAACCCTGTCATGTCCCACCTGGTGTATTCTAACTGCTATGAAGTTCGGTTTGAAGTCCATTTCTTAATTGGCATGTCCACAGGTTTCCAAATGACTGAAAAAGACCTCAGAGGAAATTTGACATGTTTTGTGCCTATCAAGTCAGCAAGAAAATGTGTTCTGAAATGAAGACATCTATGTCATGCATGGTCTATCTGATTTGTTATTAGATTGCTGTCTGAGGAAGAAGACCGAATGAAAGAACTGATGCAGTTAAAGGAAGAGCAGGAGGAGCTAATTGCCAAAACCCAGAGAGAAAAGCAGGAATTAAGGCAAGAAATGGACAACAAGTCCAAGATACTAGAGGAGGCTCAGAAACAACTGGAGGAAGTGCGGGTCAACAGGCAGCGAGCAGACCAGGATGTGATGGTAAGTGTATGCACTAACCAACACATCAAACTATTTCAGCACTGAAACAATGGTCATATTTACATTAGATCAGCTAGTGACTAGTCTGTTACCTAAATCACAACATGTTGCAATGTAACATCACAAGTGAAAGCAATACTTTCTGGATATTAGATGATGTAAGTTAACCCTAAAAATAAAGAGGGTAGAAATGATTGTAAGTGATGTTTATCACCGCAGTGCTTAATGTATTCATACCAAGTTCCCCCCTCTGCAATTTTAACAGAGGGGTTTACCCATTTATTTCAAGTTGTGTTAAAATTTAAACAGAACGCTGTAATCGCGATGTGTTTAACTTGGGAAAATCCAAACATGGCATAGAATGAAGAGCCATAAGTAATCAGTGGCCTGTACTATGTTGGTTACAGATTTCTTGAAGAATACAAAGACCAATAGAGAAGTTATATGTGTTCCTTTTGTTCGGTTATATTAAAATTGTCAAAAAAAATGTCATTTGCATCCAGCTGCTGATTGGCAAATCAAAGCCCATGGCTACAGATCATACCACCTTGGTTAGAGCATAATTAGGCAATGGGACCCTACTATTCATGTAAAATATTCTGAGATTAGTCAACATTTTGAGTCCATCAATTACAGCTGATAATTAAATGATTCACATTAGTTCACACATCCATTTAGTCATCAGTCAGATTAGGGTGCAAGGAGACTTAAAAGAGGGGAAATATCGATAGCCTCCTGGACCACATATCCCAGAATCTTGATGACAAAATGATTAATTAGTCTGGTTCTTTGCAAAATGGGAAAGAAGGCTCTCACCTGTCAAAGGAAAGATTGATCTGGTATTGCAAGCTGATCAGTTTATAGGACAGGTTGTAAAGCAGTAGATATTTAGTACCAAAAGAACATAGGAACAAGATTAAACCATTCAGCTCCTAGAGCCTGTTCCACAATTCAATTAGATCATGGCTGATCTGTATCTTAACTCCATCTGCCCTCCTTGGTTCCGTAACCCTTAATACCCTTGCCTAACATAAATCTATCAATCTCAGTTTTGAAATTTTCAGTTGAGCTAGCCTCAGCTGCTTTTTGGGGGAGAGAGTTCCAGATTTCCACTACCCTTTGTGTGAAAAATTGCTTTCTGACATCACCCCTGAACGGCCTAGCTCTAATTTGAAGGTTATGCTCCCTTTTTCTGCACTCTCCCACCAGAGGAAATAGTTTATCTCTATCAACCCTATCAAATCCTTTAATCATCTTAAACACCTCAATTAAGTCACCCCATAATCTTCTATATTCAAGGGAATACAAACACTTTTATCCCGGCTATCATTCTGGTGAATCTGCACTGCACCCCCTCCTAGGCCAATATATCCTTCTTGAGGTGCAGTGCCCAGAACTGACTGCAGTACTCCAGACGGGATCTAACCAGAGCTCTGTGCAGCTGTCTCATAACTTACACTGTTTTGCATCCCAGCCCAGCATTCCATTAGCCTTTTAAATTATTTTTTGTACCTGTCCACTAGTATTTAGTGATTTCTGTACTTGGACCCCTAAATCTCACTGCTCATCCACAGTTCCCAGCTTCTCACCATTTAGAAAATACTCTGATCTATCTTTCTTAGGTCCAAAGTGGATGACCTCACACTTTCCCACATTGAACTCCATCTGCCACAGTTTTGCCCACTCACTTAATCTATCAAAGTCCCTTTGTAACTTTCTACTCCCATCTACACTATTTACTGTGCCACCTAGCTTAGTGTCATCAGCAAACAAAGATATACAGCTCTCTATTCCATCATCCAAGTCATTTATAAATATAGTGAAAAGCTGTGACCCCAGTACAGATCCCTGGGGAACGCCACTAGTCACATCCTGCCAATTTGAGTACATACCCATTATCCGTACTCTCTGTCTCCTACCTCCTAACCAATTCCCTATCTAAGCCAATAGGTTGCCTCCAATTCCATGCTCTTTCATTTTTGTTAAGTCTCTTATATGGACCCTTGTTGAATGCCTTCTGGAAGTCCATATAACTAACATCCATAAACACACGGACTGCAGTGGTTCAAGAAGGTGGCTCACCACCACCTTCTCAAGGGCAATTAGGGATGGGCAATAAAAACTGGCCTTGCCACGACGCCCACATCCCATGAATGAATTTTTTAAAACTCTCTTATCTCCCACATTAGTTACCTCCTCAAAAAAGGGACTAAGTTTGGTTTTCTTTCGTCAAAAAGATTATCTACCATAAAATTGTATGATTGTAAATGGAAAAGGTTTGCCACCAAATGCCAGAACCATGGAGATATAGTATAATGAGTTCACCAAATTTTAGGCTTTCTTCAAACTTTGCTAGCACAAGGCCTGGGACTCTGCTTAATCATAGTTCATAGAATGGTGCTCCCTATTTTTTATTTTCATGTAAATGAAATTTTCCAATCTCAAGTTTTATGAAGGTGGCCTGATGCTCACCAAGAAGTTAAATCAACCAATTGATGTTTATAGTTTATAAAGGCTCTTGCAACATGAAGCTCTCTATCCGTAAAAGACAATGAAAGCCCTGGTTTTGATGTGCTGTAACCTGTAGCTGAGTAGAGCATTGCTGATCCCTTGGCCTCTTTCTATCAAAGGTGGTTTCTGAGTCCCATTGGCACAAGATATTACTGTCTGTCCTTCCTTCCAGCCTTGTAAAAATTTAAAATAGAAGTAATGTTTTATTGACCTACAAGGAACTGTCCGTGCCTATGGATGCAGAACTCAGAGATTTAAGAAATCTGGTGAACTGCCTTTTGTTTCATACAGAAAAAGACTTTTGTACCCTTTATTACAAAACAAAGAATAGCTAATTGGCTCTTTTTGTACTTTCGATGTTGCTGTTAACAGGAAAGTAATGTTTATCATGGGTTTTCAATTGCAGTTATCACCATATGGGCCAGTTTTAAATGGGTCTTCACTAAGGGAGGAGAGTTGGAGAAAGGAAAATAATTTTAACTCATGGAAGCTTGGCCTTTAGCTTGTGGTGTTTGTGGTGATATGTGTCATATGATGTGTCAGGTTTAAGGTCAAAGTATGGTTAAAGATCACACCATCACGAAGTGTTTATTGGGACTTTGTACTAATCATTTTGAAATTCATAGAAATATTACAATTGATGGCTTATGCTTCCTGTGGACCACTGGTGGAGCTACTTTCAAATAACTGAGTCAATGCAGCCCAGAATTCATGCTGCAACAATAACAATCAGAGGCCAAAAAGCAATGCTTTAGAAATATCAGTTGCTGTTGACAACAGGAGCTCAAGCTGCCAATTGCACAACCGTAATATGGAAATGATACAACTGAGAAAGTCATGTCTTGAGCTTGTCATGGGTCGATGGGGTGAATTTGCACTTTTACCTCCGGCCAGAAAGTGGGTGTTGTTTTCCAAACTCAAAACAGGTGGTATGTAAAACGAGCGGCCAATCCGATGCTTCCCGTTTTCTGCCCAGAGTTAAAAGTGAAAATTCACCCCAATCTCTGCATAAGAAATAGGAGCAGGAGTAGGCCATATGGCCCCACGAGCCTGCTCCGCCTTTCAATAAGACCATGGCTAATCTTCGACCTCAACTCCACTCCACTTTCCCGCCCAATCCCCCGATCCCTTGATTCCCCTAGAGTCCAAAAATGTATCGATCTCAGCCTTGAATATATTCAATGACTGAGCATCCACAGCCCTCTGGGGTAGAGAATTTCAAAGATTCACAACCCTCTGAGCGAAGAAATTTCTCCTCATCTCAGTCATAAATGGCCGACCCCTTATCCTGAGACTATGCCCCTTAGTTCTAGACTCTCCAGCCAGGGGAAACAGCCTCTCAGCATCTACCCTGTCAAGCCCTCTCAGAATATATATATATTGAGTGATTATGTTTTATTTGATCAATTCTTAAATAATCTGATTTAATGTATGCACCAGATTGTGTTTTGTAGCAGCAATCTTCAGAATTAGTCTGGGGACTTCTGCAACACATGCCTGGTGATAACTAGTTCATACCTGCAGTGAGTTCTCTGTGCCTACATTGATCTATGTCCACATCATGTTATTGAGTTAGAATCATAAAATGGTTACAGCACAGAAGGAGGCCAAGTTTTGTGTCATCTGCAAATTTTGAAATTGTGCCTGCACAACCAAGTCCAAGTCATTAATATCAATCAAAAAAAGCAGTGGTCCTAGTACTGACCACTGGGGAACACCACTGTATACCTCCCCCCAGTCTGATAAACAACCGTTCACCACTACTCTCTGTTTCCTGTCACTTAGCCAATTTCGTATCCATGCTGCCACTGCCCCTTTTATTCCATGGACTTCAATTTTGCTGACAAGCCTATTGTGTGGCACTTTATCAAATGCCTTTTGAAATTCCATATACACCAACCGCATTGCCCTCATCAACCCTCTCTGTTACCTCATCAAAAAACTCAATCAAGTTAGTTAAACACGATTTGCCATGCTGGCTTTCCTTCATTAATCCACACTTGTCCAAGTGACTATTAATTTTGTCCCAGATTATCGTTTCTAAAAGTTTTCCCACCATCAAGGTTAAACTGACTGGCCTGTAGTTGCTGGGTTTATCCTTACACCCTTTTTTGAACAAGAATGTAACATCTGCAGGTCTCCAGTCCTGTGGCACCACCCCCATATCTCAGGAGGATTGGAAGATTATGGTCAGCACCTCTGCAATTTCCACCCTTACTTCCTTCAGCATCCTTGCAGCAGAACAAGAGAGTTATAGCAACAGAATAATTATATCAACTATTTTATGCTAACAGGTCCAACTTTAGGAGTGCTGCTCCTACAATGAAACTGGTCACTTCTCTGCCCCCTACATAACATGCATTGTGGATATGTTCAGAGGATTTCTTTTCATCATGAAGACTTAAATAATTAGTTAACTTAAATCAGGCTGTGTCAGAATACAGCCTACTCCTGATAATTCAATCATTTTTGCGCTAAAAATGTGATTCATCCAATAATTTGAATTAACTGCTGGAAAGTGGGATTAAGCTGGATAGCTCTTTAATGGCCCTCTTCTGTGTCGTAACTTTCTTTGATTCAGTGATTCTATGAAGAGTAGAATGTACTGCACATGGTGACTTGGTGTTTCATAAACATAAAATATGAAGCATCGATTTGCTTTCTTTCAGAGCTATTAACAGTGTTGGTGAAATTTGGTGCTAGTTTGTCAATTGTCTCTGTTTTCATAAATATTTTTTTGTTTCTCTGTATTGCACAATGAAGAACTATCCAGCTCAAGACTGATTGGATGCAATCTCCTTAAACTGAGGGATTTTTTAAATCAGTCTTTGCAATATAATCTTTCCATCTAATGCTGTAACAAGTTGGCCATGTTTTATAACTCAGTGGAGTCACAGCAGCAGAATCTACTAACTAGAGAGTGCCCTTCCTTTAATGAAACTTCCTTCTCTTCACACAATGATAAATGTATCTCACCAAAATAAAAGTATTTTAAACTTTTGCTGAGAACCTGTACAGGTGTTAACACTAGGCAATTTCCCATTTGTTGGTTAATGGAGTCTGCTTCTTGCCACCCTTTGCTGTCGCTTTACTTGCGGTTTTCTTGGTGTCCTTCTTGGGAACAGCTTTCTTCTCCACAGGCATTTTCAAACCCAATTTCAGATTTGGTTACAGTTTTCTTTCCCCTCCTTTTACAGGCTGCACAGCGAAAATTACACCAAGCAAGTTCACACGTTAAGCACTGGAACGTCCAGATGAACAGGCTAATGCATCCAATTGGACCAGGAGGTAACCAGCAACATTGAAGTAAATTATGTTTTTGCAAACAAATGTATTATTTTTTTAATTGTTGTATTTGTTTAAAAATTGACCTCAGAAAATATAAGCCCTGAGTTTTTATATCACTTTAACTGTCTTTATGCTACAACAAAAATCTGTTACGCATCTAAGAGTAGTAATCAGATTATAGACCCAAACCCTGTGCTCAGACCATAATCACCATGGAGCTGAGTTTCTGCAGGCTTTCTCCCAATCGTCCACCCTAAATTTGGTGTTCAGCCGTTTGTCGGGGGTTTCTGTCGATCTTCCGTTGAAGTTATGGCAGATGAACCGGCAAACCCCCATAGGAATTCCAAGCGATTGTCCTTACCGTAGGCAGGTGCATCCCAATGTGTTTATGTTGCTGTGGCAACAATCAACTGATATTTTGGAATGAGCTGCCAAGTCAGTACACGGAGATTTATTAAATGTGTTTGAGCTTTATACATTATGGTTACTCGAAGTTGAAACTGATGGACGAGTTTCATCACAGCAGGATGCTTCTATCAAATTTATGGGCTGATAACCTGTTCCTTTACATTCCCACCACTCCTGCACTTGAAACATTATTTCCCAACTTGAGCGGCAGGCAACATGCCAGCATCTGACAGTAGATCCAACTCTTGAGCAGCTGTTAGATTTGCAATGGGCCGTTTTTTGCAGTGAAGAAGAAAAGTAGCCAAAGCAAGACTCATTACATAGAAATACATAGAACGTACAGCACACAAACAGGCCATTTGGCCCAACTGGTCAATGCCATTGTTTATGCTCCAAACAAGCCTCCTCCCACCCCTCTTCATCTAACCCTGTCAGCATAACAATCTATTCCTTTCTCCTTCATGTGTTTATGAAGCTTCCCCTTAAATGCATCTATGCGAGTCACCTCAACTATTCCTTGTGGTAGCAAGTTCCACATTCTAACCGCTTTCTATTGTACACACTAATTTTATTAAATCGACTACCAAACTGAACTTTGCGGCTTTTCACCGGTAGCACTGCTCGCCCTTTTGAAATGGGCGCAGCAGTGTCTGGATGGCTTGACCTGCAGGATTGGGCTTCTTAAAGGCAAGTATCACATTTTAATTTTTGTTTGGCAAGTTAATTTTTTTAGCTTATTATATTGCCTTCATTTTTATCGATTCGTTGATTTTTGTTGCTGTTTGGGCCTGATTTTTTTGCATGGGCATTCCTTTGGGGTTCCAATAGTGCTCCTGGATTTAAAAGAAAAGGGGTAGTTTTGGAGGGACAGGAAAGGGAGATGGAATTATACCTCACACATTAGGTATACACCTGACCTTATCCCAGGACCTGCATTTACTGATCCAGCCAGCGCTTCCTGGGCATGTCAGAGGAGACCTGTTTTTGGTGCCTCCACTTCACAAAGTAGGTTGCCATTTAGGTCTCTATCACATTAAATGTTTCGGCCATTGGATCCTTCCAAGGCACGAGTGACATATGCCAAATAAGTCAGTTGGCTATTTGCCAATGCATCAAGCAAACAACAGTGGTCTTCTATGCAAGAGGCAACATATTCATTACTTTACCTGTGGAAAGAAGGCATCAGCTTGACAGGGCAAGTGAATGTTCTTGGAAGGGTTTCCAAGATGGCAGAGCATCAAAAATGGCATCCATGTACTGTAAAGACGATTGACCCCGGCCCGCCACCTCCAGACAGGGAAAGTGCACTGCTTTCCTCTGGGGAGGAGATATGCAATACCCAGCCTCCCGCTTGATGGCTGGCACGGAGGGTTTCCTCTGCTTGTCACACTGCTTGTCCGACATCCAGTACTGCATGAGCAAAAATTTCCTCCAACTAAATATTGGGAAGACCAAAGCCATTGTCTTTGGTCCCCACCACAAACTCCGTTCCCTAGCCACCAACTCCATTCCTCTGCCTGGCCACTATTTGAGGCTGAATCAGACCGTTTGCAACCTTGGCGTCCTATTTGACCCCATATCCGCTCCATAACCAAGACCACCTACTTCCACCTCCATCAGCTCATCTGCTGTTGAATCCCCCGTCCATGCCTTTGTTACCTCTAGACTTGACTATTCCGATGCTCTCCTGGCTGGCCTCCCATGTTCTAGCCTCCCATCTTCCACCCTCCATAAACTTGACCTCGACCAAAACTCTGCTGCTCGTATCCTAACTAACACCAAGTCCCATTCACCCATCACCCCTGTGCTCGTAGACCTACATTGGCTCCTGTTCCAGGAACGCCTCGATTTTAAAATTCTCATTCTTGTTTTCAAATCCTTCCATTGCCTTGCCATTCCCTATTTCTGTAACCTCCTCCAGCCCTACAATCCTCCAAGATCTTTGCGCTCCTCCAATTCTTGCCTCTTGCGCATCCCTGATTTTCATCGCTCCACTATTGGCAGCTGTGCCTTCAGTTGCCTCAGCCCTAAGCTCTGTAATTCCCTCCCTAAACCTCTCCACCTCTCTACATCTCTCCCCTCCTTTAAGACGCTCCGTAAAACCTACCCCTTCGGCCAAGCTTTTGGTCACCTGTCCTAATATCTCCTTATGTGGCTCGGTGTCAAATTTTGTTTGATAACACTCCTGTGAAGCACATTGGGACGTTTTAATATGTTAAAAGCGCTATATAAACGCAAGTTGTTGTTGTAACCTCCAAGAGAGGGCGTAACTAAAATTCAACCTCCTTTGTGAAATGGAGGCACCAACTTTCCCAGGAAGGACTTTCTCAGTCAGTAAATGCAGGTCCTGGGGTAAGATCAGATGTATACCTAATGTGTGAGGTATAGTTCCATCTCCCTTTTCTGTCCCTCAAGAACTATCCCTTTTCTGCTGGGTGTTGCATCGCAATGTGACTTACCCACAGACTATTTCATGGCTCCACATTGGGTTTCCTTTCATTTTATTTTTATCCGCTATTCCTTTCCCTTCCATTCCTCCATCCATCCAGCCTTGGCAAAGGCTGACAAATATTTCATATCCATTTTGAACCTTTATAAAGACTGAAGCAGTACTTGTCCCTATATGCAGCCACTTCTCTTTGAGTGGACATATCCCTTTAAATTTCAGATTGAGCATTTCGTTCTGTGTTAGCTCCCTATATTTATCACCTGCTTCTTATTTTAAAAACTAATTTTTGCTCTAGCCTCTGTATTCATCAATGGAACCCCAGCCTTTGACACACCCTCATTACTTTTAGACTAATTATATTTAACCTGTACCTCATCCCCCCCCCCCCCCCCCAATACTGGTTCACTGTTTGAGCAGACATTTTTTATTCCTACCAATTAACCTGGGCTAGGTCCCCTTCAATCGATTGACTTTGAAAAATGTAATGCATATAATATGGGAAACACTGAACAGGAATACCACAATATAACATTACATAAAATGGTGAGTAGATTGCTGACTATGAAGAATTGTGAACAGACAGTTGGTTTACAAGTAATACTTGCTTGAACGCCTTCAAAGGTTCAGTTGTCTAGTTTGTGGTTGAGCTGCATGTCGTACATTGGCAGTTTCCTGTTATTACTTACTAGATAGCTATCACAGCACCAGCTTACTGTGCCTTCAGACAAAGGCAGGAGAAATAACTGACTGCATGTAGCGTAGTAACAGATTGAGACATTCAGCAGTAAATGAAGGAATTCATAGTTCAGTGAACAGAAACTACTTTATGTAGCCTTAACAACAACTGCATTACATTCTGAACTGTAAAACCTATGCCAAGTAATAGAATATTAGTTAGCATGTTGTATTGCAAGTATAAATTAACAAGGACAGCCTTCGGTAATTGTAGGAGATCAATACCATCAGTCGAATGTTAACTGTCTGGAAACAAACATCAGTGGTTGTTCTGCAAATGTAAGGTGTGTTTTTATATTTTCATATCTCCTATCATCTGTGCTCCCTTCAGTCCTTATCTGTGGATGTATTAGCTATGCTAATCTAACAAAGAAAACAAATAGAAAACACATCTGTGTGTCATTTATTATCCTTATTGAATAATATTTCACAAAGGTATGTCCTATGGTGACCACATGTATTTTTAAAATCTAATATAACCCAAGCCATGCTGCACCTCTTTAAGCTTAAGTTGACTGCTAGCTCTACCCTACCTGGAATAGCTGTGTGGGAATCAGGGTATGGGTTTGAAATGCTCATTGATCTATCCAGGTGTCAGCAATTCTGCTGAATAACGTCGCAGTGGTGATATATCTATTCCTGCAGACATGATGATCTTCCATATTTGATGATTTGTGTTAAAGATGACTCGGCATTATGTTAGATGTTTGGGGGAATCAGATTAATTATGCCTTTGTATTCGGTAGCAGCTGAGCAACTGCATTCCAGCAAAAGGGAGCAATTTTAACCTAACCCGCCTGTCAGGAAACTGAGGGGATCAGGTGTAATGCTGCTTTTACATCCCGCCCGATTTTACTCTTCATTGAAGTCAATAGAGAATAATATTGGCGGAGTGTCAAACCAGAGTTACACCCGATCCCGTGGATTTCCCGCCTGGTGAGTTAGGTTAAAATTGCCCCCAAAGTGTCTGTGCTTCGGTATGTGTGAAAGTGCTTTGTGCTGTGTCAATGAGTGTTCAGTATTATTGATAATAGTTTCCTAGAACTAATATCATAATGTTTTGGCTGATCACCCACCTTCATATCAGTTGTGTTTCTGAATCTTATTATTGTCAGTGTAATGGGAAGCGTTTTTGTGTGTATTAATTTGTATATAGTTTAGCTAATTTTAGGCTGTAAAGCTGTGATCCAAATGTTGATATTTCGTACTGAGCTGCTTGTGGTATGAGTCTCTGTAAAGGCCAGTACACAAATTGGGTTTAGCTCCAGGTCAAAACACCATCTACAAGGGCAGACTGCATAAAGCTCCAGTTTCCAGTTTTGGGGAGACCTGCTCTGCTCATATGAAATACTCTGAAACCATCGAAAGTGAGAACCTGAATCATGACAACATTTGTTGTTTTTTTCCTTTCCATCTCGAGCAGCTGCCAATGCTATCCACTGAACAGTGTACATGTATATTATGGTGGCTTAACTGTTTTTTCTCTCTGCCCACAACTGGAGAAATGCCTACTCCCCAGTCCATGATGTTCCTGATAAGCCACTTAAGATTGGGAGATCATCTTGTGGGGCAATCAGTTGCACAGCCCATTGATTCATCAGTGTTACATTTTCAGGCTTTCACCAGATCTTTTGCCAGATATTTCTCTCATGTTCAGTATCAAGGCCCACTGACCAACTCCCACAAGTGAGCCCTTGCTCTCTACGAACTGAAGTGAACAATATCCGTTGTACTGTTGCCCAGGGGTTGAACACAGACCCTCATTTCACAGTATTTATCCTGCTGAATATGACACAGGCCTTCTGGCGATCTAGACCGGAGAAGAGAAGAATAATCACTTTATTCAACTGTGGTTGGGCTATAAATTCTAGAATAGGTTTTTAAAAGTAGCAGAAGCAGCACCTTGCTGTAATTTTTTTAATAGACCCTTTAACTCATTCCCCTCCTTGGGTACAAAAATGAAAGACACAACACTAATAATATTATATCTGATACTGTAACTGTTATAATGGCTCACAGATCACTATGAGAACATAGCTACATGTGCTGCAGTGCAGTGATACAAGAAGAATGGTTAAACTGGGAGCCTTTAAAATTGAAAATTGGATGCTGGGAAACAAAAGGGAGGAGAAATGCAACCCGTTTTTCCAGCGTTGGACCTCGGAATTTCACGTCCCGAATTGTCGCTTGAATCAGTCTTTAGGCTCCTTGAAGTTTGCATTTGGGTCCTATGCCATTTGTAGGACCCCGAATACAAAATGGGTGGAGCTTACATTGTGCATTCTCCACCTAGTTGTACCAGGCACTGAGCGGCCTAAACGGCATTCCTTAAAGGGACCACCAGAGGGTGCTGGGAGAGAAAAGGCCCAAGAAATGTTCTGTTGTCCTTCCCCAGACCCGACCTGCCGCCCGCTCCTCATGAGAGCCTGACTATTTCCCCGCTCTCCCCAACCGGCGAGCTGCAATGGTGCCCATTCTGTGTCCCAGGTTCACCAGCGGCATTTAAGTGAGGCCCGACCTCAAATTTGTCTCAGGCCTCAGGCTGTCACTGACCTGGTGAAATAGCAGGAAATACTGATTGAAGGATGAGAAAATGGCACTTTTTAAAAAACAAATTGGTGTTAAAATTTCATGAAGCAGTTACTGAATAACTATCTGTTTGTGTGGGAGTAGGCAGAGAATTCCCCTTTTGATGAAACCTCTGAACAGCAGTTCAGGAGTCATTGTCCTTCCCCACCCCACACACACACACACACACACCACTGGAGAGCAAAGGTACCAGAAACTGCTGCCACTAGTGGAGTTTCATGCTGCAAGCTGCTGTTTTGTTTCTCTGACAGTGGGTGGGCTGAATTCTCAGTCTGCTCCTACAGACCAACAATTCAGTTTTTGCATTTCTGGCCTGTATGGATCATTCCCCATATGTGTGCTTATTCAGGAGATTAAACAAGCTGAAAAGAATCCCTGTTAGTACAACTTGTAAATGGTCGGCAGAAAGACCAGGCTGCATAATCAAATTGTCTTTTATCATTCCGCACTCTCTTATGAACGTAGACATTCTCAAAATGCTTGTTTATGTTGTTGCAGGTAAACGACCTACGACAGGAGGTACCATTGGGTCCGCTTTTCGAGGAGCAGTAGGAGGACAGAAGGATGGAGGAGTAAAACTAACGGCAAGGCCCGAAAACAAAGGTAACGCAACTGCCGACGAGCTTGAAAAAGAAAATCTACATCGATCATTGTCAAATTGTCCTTCAAACGCAAGCTCGGTTGTGGAAATGGAGACCGCGGCTTTAAATGGACAGGTGAAAAGAAATTCAGTGGAAATGAGAAACCCTGTTCAAAGATCACCCACAGAAGATCCAGAGCATGCTCCGACAGAGGAACCTGTGCGGTAGTTTGGATGAGCACCAGGGAGTGTTTCAAAATAGCTGGTATTCCATTACTTCACATTGGACAATAAACTTCACATTGGACAGCAAACATCACATCACCAAGAGCAGTCCAGTAAAGTTCAGAGCCACCAATGAAAAGAGTGCAGGACAGACGGCAAGAATGACCGTCAGCCATTATCTTGAGCTTCTTTCACAGGGATAACTAAAGTCACTTCAGATAAGATGATCTCAAATTGCCTGAAGCCATCAAGTATTGTTTGCATACTGTAGACAGCAGTGCCCAATATACCCTCGGGCCGAGAATAGACTGGTGAACGAGAACTTGAATTTAAGATTGGAGCTTTATCATATATTTACATTCCTACACCTGTATGCCATAGCACAGTTTGGGGATTTTGTTTTTTTTAAATCTTTTAATTGGCAAAAGCATCAGTGTTAAAAATGGATGCCATCGGTCCAGCTGTCTGGAATGGCTTAACTATAAACTGAACAACCAAAGTCTGCTTTTAAAATAGAAGTCCATTTTTTCAATTTGTTCATATGCCTTATAATATGGAGGCATTACTTATTAATGATATTAAAGTTTTCAATTCATTATCATTGTCAACAAAGCAATCCTCAGAACTTAAGCCCTTACACATCCCTATTGTGCTCACTATCTGATTTTGGTTTGAAAAGTCTAAAGCTGCACTTACCTAAACTTGCCAATGTGTGTCATCCAAAGTCAGAATTGACCAGGCAAGTTCATCTTAAATCAAACAGTTCAGATCTATTATAAACTAGTTTGTACTCTGGGTTCATGGGATTTGCATCTCTGTGGTTTTAGAAACATGAATGTGAGGAACAGTACGTATCGAATGTTTCTTCAATGACATTGTACAAATTTTGGTTCCAATCTAATTTTGTATAGGAAGTCTAAGTGTGGGATACAGGATAAAAGGCGCTCCTGCATTTCATAAATAAAGACGAGCTTCATTTCTGCTATATGTTTTCAAATGAACATGTCCTTTATTTTGGGCTACAGTCAGAACTATTTTAAATCATCTCAATGTTGCTTTTATTTTTACGCTTCAGTTTTGTAAAATTATGTATGTGCAGTTATTTTTAATAAATATTTAGTTCAATTGCTGCACTGGGTTTTTTTTAAAGTGAAGGGTAGGTAATGGCTAACTCCAGAAGTATCCATTTAAAAAGATAGGTTAAGGTTTGTTACAGACTGGGATTTGTAAACACAAATGATATGTATGTGTATAGTTTGTTTATTGACAGATACAGCCTGCCTTACAAAGTTTAGTCAATATGATTCCATCATTTAAACTATCACTTAATCCACAGTAAGACCTAGTTCAGATACTTTCTCCACGTGTCAAAACCCAGTTAACCAACTGATTGAGGGTCAGGACTGCATATTTGTTACTGCTGTAGCCAAATTCTCACTGTTACATTATTATAAACATTCTTTTTAAATCATCTAAATGATGCAGTAATTGAGATAAATCCTGTACAGTATTTGTTACATTTCTACTGTAATAAAGTAGTTTCTTAAGATGTGTGGTTTAATGTCTGTATGTTTCTGTACAAAGTCTGGAGGGAATACTGGTTATCGTCCTGTCAGTTTGCTAATCACTTCTCCTAAAATTCCTTAACACCAAACTATTTTCTGTTCACTTTTATATAATTGATTTCATTTAACTTCAAAATATTCTCTTGATTGAAGCACTTGAGAAGGTCACATCATTTAAATATATCTTTTAGACATAGGTGCCAGCGAGGGGGGAGCAACTGCTGAACAGTGTTAAAACGGAACCTCCGATTCAGATGGTCATGTTTGTCTCTGTCAGGACAGGTTCACTGGTGAAACGTCTTGGCCAGCAGCCTGCCTGTCATTTGCAGCCGATTATCCGATTCAGATTTGCAGGGATCACCGCAGCTGCCTGGGCTGTGCTAAATTTGAGTCGGTTAGTTTAACTGACTGCAAACTTGGACAAGCCATGCGGTGCCGAACAATGTTTCAGCAACAAGTCCTCGCCAGCCAAGGCAAAGGTAATTGAGACAGGCAGGTTTCCAGTGATGGCCCATGATTTGTCTGTGAATCTCATGATCCAAATTTACTCTGCTTTGGGAAGCCGCGGTGATTTGATGGGGTGGTTTCCTGGAATGTGGGATATTTGAATAGTATCAATACACCAGGGGCTCAGCTACCATCAGTGAAACATCATTTGTGGACACAGTAAGTTCTGGGGTATCAGGGTACACACTGACCAGAAACTGCAGCACGGGAGACTTCAACAACTACAAATCCGTGGAGTCGGATCTTCAGGAATCAGACCGAGCATGGGGAATGAGGGTGGGCAAGGAGGAGCAGGCAGAGCTTGGAAAATCAGGTAGATTGGGAGAGACCAGTAGAGTATCAGGAATTGCTTTAGCAGAGAGGCAGAGCTTTAGGAATCAGGTGTGTGTGGTTGGAGCATATGACTCAAGTTGGTGTCCTGAGCATTGAAATTAATGCACCAAACTTGAATATCAGGGCTATTTCATTAATTCTTTCACATCTGGATAGTGCAACATTTTGGTGTAACAACATGTACCATCTACTGGTAAAGCCATGGGCCTATGTCAAATTCCCTATATGGTGAGTTCTTGGTCTTAATAGCACCTTTGGAGGAAGTGCAGATTAGAAACCATAGGCACTTGTTTTTATAGAATTCTCAATATCCCATCAAACGAATGCAACAGATGCTGAGTTTCTCCAGAACTTTTCAGAAAAATGATGTACCCTTGCTAAAATTGCAGCGAATCTCCTCGGTTTCGGTGAAACTCACCGTGAACTGGGAGTGTGAGCAATAGTGAAGGAAAGAGAGAAACAAAATTGAAATGGGAACAGAGGGGAGAATGAAACTGTAAGCAAGCACAGAAAAGTGGCCAAACACAAAACAAAGAAGTGGCAGCAAGAAAATCAGAAAGCGAGTGGGCTGCCACATTGAAGCAGCAATCGGAACATCATCAGACTAGGCCACAACAACGGAGGGGACAAGTTCAATTTCCCAATGCTGCTTCATTTCTCAACGCAGCCGAGACTGGGATGTCACCAATCTCCTTGCGGGGGAGGGTGAGTGGGTTAAATGCGGCACTGCCAGGGCTTTGGAAGAAAGTCGACTACCTGGCGACATGTGGCACGTGACCGAAGGAAACCAGGGGCATTTCATACCCTCACAAAAATTACAAGAATGTTTTTTAAAAAGAGAAAAATCTAACGAAAAACAACAAGCAAGCAAATGGAAAGGAGGGAACAGGAACTGTAGCAAAAGGCAACAGTTGAAGCAGAGACACAGCTGCAGCAAGGGGAGCAGGAAAGAGTAAGTTAAGTTATAATCTTGGATCGGAATTTTCCTGCATGTGAATACACAGAGAATGATGACGAGAGTTTTAATTGTTTAATGAGCAAACTTTCCTTGGTCTGTTCACGCTCATTTATATAGAAAATCAAAAAAGTGGTGATCAGGAAAAGTCACATCAAGATACGAGAGGACTTGCTACAACACATTCCTGCTGACGGTCTGCAGGCTGACTGAAGCTGCCACTGAAGCAGGTGAGTTTTCTTTACCTGTCTTTGACGTTGCTTATTTTGATTTTTCATATTTTTCTTTGCTCAAAATTAATTGTCTGAATGATATTATCCTGTTGGATCTTCCTAAGGATTTCATTTATTAAACATGAATTGATTAATATTTTATTTGTAGAGAAAGTAGTACTTAAAAAGAGATCATAGACTGTCAGAAATGGGTAAGAACAGGGAAAAGAGAAAGGGGAGGAGCTTAAGTCTCAATAGAAAAGAATTTATTGCACAGATCATGTTTAAGACTGGTCATTTTTTTTTAAAAGAGGAAGGGCCAGAAAAGAAAATCTGTTGATTGAAAGCAGCTTTTTTTTTTATTCGTTCATGGGATGTGGGCGTCGCTGGCGAGGCCGGCATTTATTGCCCATCCCTAATTGCCCTTGAGAAGGTGGTGGTGAGCTGCCTTCTTGAACCACTGCAGTCCGTGTGGTGACGGTTCTCCCACGGTGCTGTTAGGAAGGGAGTTCCAGGATTTTGACCCAGCGACGATGAAGGAACGGCGATATATTTCCAAGTCCAAAACCCATCATAAGTAGCAGAAAATCAGTGCAATTGTAAAAAAAACTTTGTGATGTGTGATCAGAAATATGGTCAGATGGGACACCCCAGATTGTTCCATGAATTTATCCAGAGAACAGCTGAGCCATGCAGACCAGGAGAGTCCTAAATTGATTGCAGGTCTATGCTGAGTTGGCTGATCTATTGTAAACAATTTTACAACACCAAGTTATAGTCCAGCAATTTTATTTTAAATTCACAAGCTTTCGGAGGCTTCCTCCTTCCTCAGGTGAACGAAATCATCTTGGCTGATCTAGTTAGATTCGGCAGTAACAGAGCTGCAACTGGCCTCAGCCTTGGGTTTGGGAGAGGAAAATAGTAGAGTTGCTGCAGCTGATCGCCATTCAATGACTCCTGCTGGAAATGTACATTTCTGGTTATTGGGTGAGAAGTGGATCAAAGTCAATTGTGATTCTTTTCCCTTCCCCCAGCCAAAATTGGCTGCTGACACTTGTTGTCAAAATAAATAATGACACTTGGCCAAGGTATCAGAGTGACCACCAACTGTGGTGCCCCAGCAAGGAGTCAATGCCCTCTGGCTAGGAAGGAAGAAGAGAAAAAAAACTAGTGGAAAAAAAGAAGCATTGCCAGACAATCTGTTTATAGATTTGTGAAAGAGAAAGGAAGGAGAAAAATCAGCCAGGGTTCCCAATCCTAAGCACTGTCCAATGATCCACATTGGAAAACACCCATGTTCAGATGTCAGGTGAGAACAAGATCAGGGTCCGTGATCATTGTAACAGGAGTGGGCCATTCAGCTCCTCGAGCTTGTTCCGTCATTCAATTAGATCATGGCTGATCTGTCCCTCAACTCAACTAGCGTGCATACATTTACTGCCTAGGTTCACACATAATGAAGATTGGCCACTTGTACTTGGGAAGGGAAAGAAGATAGTTGACTGACGGGAAGAGACATAATTGACTGAAGGGAGAGCGGAATCCATTAACCCTTCTAACACGTTATAGATGTTTAAATGCCAGCTTTACATATTCTAGTTAATAATGATTGAATATCATTTTCCTTTTGGTCCTGTAAATTAAATCTCAGGGTTCAACTATAGGGTTGAATTTTCACTTTTACTGCTGAGTGTTAAACGGGCGGGGTGCTAAACGGGCGGGGAGTCAGACGGGCGGAGTGTAAGATGGGCGGGGTGTTAAACGGGCGGGGTGTAAAACAGGCTGGTGTAAGACGGGCGGGGTGTTAAACAGCCGGCCAATCCGCTTCTGCCCGTTTTCTGCCTGGCAGAAAAAGTAATAATTTACCTCATAGTCTCTTCTTACAACGCCATTTAAGGGTACATACACTGCAGTAGTACAACTGGTTTGAATCAAGTATGGAACTGTAATGTCCATTCCCTTAGATAGCTTATTTGAACCATTTGATTTAATTAACGAGGCAAAAAAAATTGTGGCATTAACTCATTAATTGTATATTTGTAGCAAGTTTGGGCCATAACTAACTCCAATGGGTTCTTCTCCCATATCCAAATGCTCTACCTCAGGACTCCATCCTTGGTTTCCTCCTCAAAATGTTTTAAATGCTACCTCTTGATGGCATCATACGGAAGCATGGAATCAACTTCCATATGTACGCAAATGACATCCAGCTTTACCACTCCACCTCCTCCATTAGTCCCACTCTGTGACTGCCTCTCCAACATTGAGACCTGGATGAGGCATAATTTCTTCCAGCTAAATGTTGAAAAAACCAAAGCCATTCTCTTTGGCTCCTGCCAGCACCTTATGTGCCTACCAAACTTGACTCCATCAATCTCCCCAACTGCCTCCTAAAGCTAAATCCAGAGGTGCAGACCTTAATGTATTGCTCCACCCTGAGCTCAACTTCCTTACCCATTCTGATCCATTACCAATATTGTTTATTTCCTTCTACAAAACATTACCTGGCTCTGCCTATTTCTCCCCTACTATTGCCGAACCCCTAATCCATGCCTTTACCACCTCAAAGTTTGGCTTCTCCAATGATCTCCTTGTTAGTCTCAATCCATAGGAACATAGGAATATAGGAACAGGAGTAGGCCATTTAGCCCCTTGAGCCTGCTCCACCATTTGATAAGATCATGGCTGATCTGTGATCTAACTCCATATACCTGCCTTTGGCCCATATCCCTTAATACCTTTGGTTGCCAAAAAGCTATCTATCTCACATTTAAATTTAGCAATTGAGCTAGTATCAATTGCCTTTTGCGGAAGAGAGTTCCAAAGTTCTACCACCCTTTGTGTGTAGAAATGTTTTCTAATCTCACTCCTGAAGGGTTTGGCTCTAATTTTTAGACTGTGCCCTCTACTCCTAGAATCCCCAACCAGTGGAAATAGTTTCTCTCTATCCACCCTATCTGTTCCCCTTAATATCTTATAAACTTCGATCAGATCACCCCTTAACCTTCGAAACTCTAGAGAATACAACCCCAATTTGTGTAATCTCTCCTTGTAACTTAACTCTTGAAGTCCGGGTATCATTCTAGTAAACCTACGCTGCACTCCCTCCAAGGCCAATGTGTCCTTCCGAAGGTGCGGTGCCCAGAACTGTTCACAGTACTCCAGGTGCAGTCTAACCAGGGTTTTGTATAGCTGCAGCATAACTTCTGCCCCCTTGTACTCCAGTCCTCGAGATATAAAGGCCAGCATTCCATTAGCCTTATTGATTATTTTCTGCACCTCTTCATGACACTTCAATGATCTATGTATCTGAACCCCTAAGTCCCTTTGGACATCCACTGTTTTTAACTTTTTACCATTTAGAAAGTACCCTGTTCTATCCTTTTTTGATTCAAAGTGGGTGACCTCACATTTGCCTACATTGAATTCCATTTGCCACAGTTTTGCCCATTCACCTAATCTATCAATCTCCCTTTGTAATTTTATGTTTTCATCTACACTGCTTACAATGCCACCAATCTTTGTGTCATCAGCAAACTTAGATATGAGACTTTCTATGCCTTCATCTAAGTCGTTAATAAATATTGTGAATAATTGAGGCCTCAAGACAGATCCCTGCGGGACTCCACTAGTCACATCCTGCCAATGTGAGTACCTATCCATTATCCCTACTCTCTGTCGCCTTTCGCTCAGCCAACTTCCTAACCAAGTCCGTACTTTTCCCTCGATTCCATGGGCTTCTATCTTAGCTAACAGTCTCTTACGTGGGACTTTATCAAATGCCTTTTGGAAGTCCATATAAATAACATCCATTGACATTCCCCTGTCCACTACTTTAGTCACCTCTTCAAAAAATTCAATCAGGTTTGTCAGGCACGACCTACCTTTCACAAATCCATGCTGGCTCTCTCTGATTAATTGAAAATTCTCGAGGTGTTCAGTCACCCTATCCTTAATTATAGACTCCAGCATTTTCCCCACAACAGATGTTAGGCTAACTGGTCTATAATTCCCTGGTTTCCCTTTCTCTCCTTTCTTAAAAAGCGGAGTGACATGTGCAATTTTCCAATCTAGAGGGACAGTTCCTGAATCTAGAGAACTTTGAAAGATTATAGTTAGGGCATCTGCAATGTGCTTACCTACTTCCTTTAAAACCCTGGGATGGAAACCATCTGGTCCTGGGGATTTGTCACTCTTTAGTGCTATTATTTTCTTCATTACTGTTGTTTTACTTATGTTAATTTTATCGAGCCCCTGTCCCCGATTCAATATTAGTTTTCTTGGGATTTCTACTGTAAATACCAACGCAAAGTAATTATTTAACATGTCCACCATTTCCCCATTGTCAATGACAATATCCCCACTTTCAGTTTTTAAGGGGCCAACACTGCTCCTGACCACCCTCTTTTTCCGAATATAACTATAAAAGTTCTTCATATTGGTTTTGATATCCCTTGCAAGTTTCTTTTCATACTCTCTTTTTTGTAGCCCTTACTATCTGTTTTGTGACTCTTTGTTGATCTTTGTATCTTTCCCATTCGCCAGGATCTGTGCCATTTTTTGCCTTTTTGTATGCCCTTTCCTTAGGTCTTATACTGTCCCTTACCTCTTTAGTTGTCCATGGCTTTTTTTTTGGCAAGTAGAGTTCTTGCCTCTCAGGGATATAAACCGATTTTGTATCACGTTAAATGTTTCTTTAAACATTTCCCACTGATCATCAGTCGTTTTACCCATTAACAGATTTGCCCAGTTTACTGTGGACAGTCTCTGTCTCATCCCATTGAAGTCGGCCTTAGAAAGTCTAGAATCTTAGCAGCTGATTCACTTTTTTCCCTTTCAAACACTACATTGAACTCGATCATGTTATGATCGCTATTGGATAGATGTTCATGCACAGTCAAGCTGTTAACTAAATCTGGTTCATTACTCATTACTAAATCTAGTATGGCTTGCCCCCTTGTTGCCTCTAGGACATACTGCTGTAGAAAACTATCCCGGACACACTCAAGAAATTCACTACCTTTCCGATAGTTGCCAGTCTGCTTTTCCCAATCTATGTGAAGGTTAAAGTCCCCCATTAAGACCACTATGCCTTTGTTACACGCTTGTCTAATCTCTGCAGTTATACAATCTAGCACTTCAGAACTGCTGCCAGGGGTCCTATACACAACTCCCACTATAATCTTAGATCCTTTCCTATTTCTCAATTCAATCCATAAGGTCTCTGTCCCTTACAAACTACAGCTTATTCAAAATCCCATGGCCTGCTTTCTCACCCACACAAAATCCTGCACTCCATTCACCCACTCCGTGCCTCAGTGAATTGATTTCAAATCCTCATCTTCACGTAAAAAATCCCTCCATACCCACACTCACTCATCTCCAGCTATATGTCTATTGCGCCCTCCACTCCTCTGACATTGACTTCCTCCCCACTCCTACCACTCCATCACCGGTGGCTGGTCTTTCAACAACTATCCCTCTCCCCTCTAGATCTCCCACCTAAAACACCTCTGACAAGCCACCTCCCTCTTGGCTCTTCCTTTGACCATGCTTTTGTTGCCTCTCACCCCACCATCCTCTTCCCCACCCCACCCCCCCACCTCCCCATCTCCTATGCTTTGTTAGTCTGTTCTCCCTCCTTTTTGTCTGTATTTGTCTTTCAGCTTATGGAGCACTATTGACATTTTTCTACATGTGAAAAATGCTGTAAAATGTATGTTGTTGAGTACAAGCTCAAGTTGAGCAAAGGTAGCATTCACTGAGGGTGGTCTAAGAGTTTTCGAATAAGACTATAATATGGCATGATTCCCAGGCTGAAGATATAGCCAACTAAAGGCAACTGGGAAAAGAGAAGTAGCAAACAGGGAGTACTAAGGATCCTGTGTGACTCAAATAATCACTGCTTGGATCAATTTGAGGGAGTGACCTTGAGTCAATCATAACCATCTGCTTCTATTGTGTTTCTAATTTTGTTGCATGGCTCTCAGCCTATGATACGAAGAAACATCTGCTGAATATGATACAAAGAACTTTGTTAAAACAGTACAGCTTCTGTTTTGTAAAAGGAAAGTTCCAAAAGGCAATATTAAAAAGGCCTGCTACCTACAGCAGCAAAGCAAATCAAGCAGTCTTGTTCTTGTTCTTATACTGGTGTTCTGACTTGTCTACCTCCCAGCTGATAACCTCACTGGTATAAGAGGCTATAGTTGCATGGAGACAATAAGAGCAAATAAATGGATTCAAAGAAGGTGGCATCTAAGATACAAACTTCAGTCATTATAGCTGTAGATTTTGGAATTCTCTTCCTAAACCCCCTTCACTTTCCTACATCTCTCCTCACACTGGAGAACCTGTGCACTGTGGGAGTGCCTTCACCATATGGACTGCAGCAGTTCAAGAAGAAGGCTCACCACCACCTTCTCAAGGGCAACCAGGGATGGGCAATAAATGTTGGTCTTGCCAGCGTCGCCCATATTCCGAGAATTAATATGGAAGAAAACATTCTAAAGTCTCCTCAAAGCCAAGCTCTTCAACCTTTGGTCACCTCCCCTAATTCTCCAGCTTGATTCTCTCCCTCCTTTGTGAAACCTCTTGGGATGTTTTGCTAAGTTAAAGGTGTTGGGTAACTACATGCTGCTGCTGTTGATTACAGCAGTTGAGTCAAATTTTAATAAATGAAAGTAACTTACACCTTCTTCAGTTATATGAAAACAAGTCAGCAAAGAAAGTCAGAAAAATTATCTACTAACAACATATTTTCATTCTAAAATTTACCTACCTAAAAAAGCTGGATTCAGAAATTCAATTCAAAGTGGTCAAATTTGCAGATGATACCAAACCAGGAGGGGCAACTCAGGAATTATAGAATGAATTGGGCAGGACAGTGGCAGGTGGAATTTAGTGCAGACAGGTGTAAAGTGCTACACATAGGAAGAAAACATAGATGTCACACATACTCCATGATTGGTGTTCAAACAGCTAATGACGAAGCTGAAAGATGTGGAGATGCCGGTGATGGACTGGGGTTGACAAATGTAAAGAATCTTACAACACCAGGTTACAGTCCAACAATTTTATTTGAAAATCACAAGCTTTCGGAGGCTTTCTCCTTCGTCAGGTGAAAGAGACCTAGGAGCCTTAGTAGACTTGACACCAAACATGTCCAACCAATGCCAAACAACAATCAACAAAATGTTAGCCAAAACAGGGGAGTTTTCCAGGTGTCCTGGCTAACATTTATCCCTCAATCAACACCACCAAAGAGATTATATGGTCATTTATGTCATTGCTGTTTGTAGGACCTTGAGGAGTATAAATTGGCTGCTTCATTTCCCTACATTACAACAGTGAATATACTTCAAAGAAAAAGTACTTAATTGGCTGTGAAACTCTTTAGGACATCCTGAGGTCATGAAAGACACTATAGAAATGCAAGTTATCTTTTTTTCTTTCTTAGCCAAAGCAATAGAATAAGTCAGAGAAGGTAGTGATTAAACTGTCAGACTACACCTTGAATACTGCATCCAGTTCTGGTCACAAAGAAATGAGAGAGACATTTAAGTGCTGGAGGTAGTGCTGAGAAGAGCCACAAGGCTAATCCCCAGTGTGAGGGGTCTGAGAAAAGACTGGAGAAACTTTGTTTTTCAGTCTGGAAAGGAGGTGTCCAACAGGTGATCTTGCAGAGGTATATAAGATAGTTCAGGGTACAGAAAAGGTTAACCCAGAATATTACTTTAAATTAAATTGTGACAGTAGAACTAGGGGATACTGGTTCAAACAGGTGAAGCGTACTTTTAGAACAGATACCAGGGAATTCTTCACACACGAGTGATTAACATGTGGTATAAGATTTCCGATAGAATGGTGGAGGTAAAAACCTTGGAATCATTTAAGAAACAATTTGCTACAATCGATGAGGGGTGTTAGCATCTCTCAGAATGGATGAATCAAATGGGCAGAATAGCCTTCATTATCCATAATTATCTTGAGATCTTGTGATGATCCCTTCTTTACCGAATGTTGTGGGGGATTTCCTACCTCATAATTCTACACTGTCATGATAATTCCTGTTCTTGTGGACACAGAGAGAATGCAGAATGAGATTATGTACAGGAAAGTAGAGGAAGGAGGGAAAGAGGTTCCCAATGATATTTGTTCTTATTCTTTGATTTTTTTTAGAAGTTTAATCTTTAAGTAATGTCAGATGAAAACCTCAAAGGGTTATTTTCTTTTATTTTTGGATTAGGAGAATATTACAGCAACTGGGGGCAGTACAGAAGAGCAATTCAGTTCCCTAATGCCTGGAGCTTGCCCATCTATTGTAAAAGGAAGTATTATTTTATTCTGAAGAATTAAATAAAGCCTCTTTATTCTTTGTGTTTTTAAAGCAACAAAACTGGAATCATCAGGGAATATTAAAATTGTAAGTGGTAGTCCCAGTACTTTACAGGCTGCCAATTTTCCAGAGTTAGATGTAAAAATATTTGGTAAAGTATGAGCTTCCCTAGTTTAACAGGGACTCAAAGGGGTATAGAATTTATGACATTGTGTTGGGTGTTTGACATACAAGGTCAAATGTCATTGTAAAATGGCATCCAAAACCAGATGCAGGATTTATACGGGTGTAGAGGTGAAGCAGCTGTGGACTTTGTACTTGAGGTTGTTTCTTTGCAAAGTATGGCAGAAAGTGATCCCCTTTTGTGTAATTTTACAGATGGGTTTGATTTAGCAAAAGATGTGTTGTTTGGTCCCTTAATTGGGTTTAAAACAGATGTTTTTTCAAAGGGATAGCTTGTCAACCATACAGTGAAATGAGCTTTATGGTGGAATGAATGCTGGTTCGAGATGGGAATGTACATAGATAATGTAATGGTACAAAATATTGTGAGATGTATCCATGATTATAGTTTATCGGATGTTAAAAAAATAAGAAGGGAAAGGCATTGAGGAATAGGAACGAGAGATATGTAAATCAAACCTTTCTTTGTAGAATTAGACAAGCATAGTTGTGTGGCACTGCATTATCATTGTGAAATGAACCACATTATTTTTTCTTAATGAATAGATATTAACCTAGAAAAGAATTTGTGATACTAGCATTAAAATGTTTAACATGTTCATATAATATTACTTCTTTATTTTAATAGAGGCATTATTTAAAAACTGATTAACAGGCCATTCACTGTTTGTTCAATCTTGCTATGCACAAAATGGATGCCTTGTCTGCCTACATAACAACAGTTACTGAATTTCAAAGTAATTAATTGTAGGTAACATGCTTTCAGACACTTGTGAGAGACAGGGTAAGGTGATAAATAAATGCCAGCCTTCCTTCCTTCCTTCCTTCCTTTGTAGAAGTTATGGTTAGCTTGGTCTTTGTTTTCCTGTTTCAGTTTTTGAAGATGTAGTGTGCCCTGTGATGTGATGTCCTTGGTTCATGAAACAATGCACGGTGGCAGAATTGTGATTGCAGAACTGTGACAGAAAAACAGAGCAGTTGTAAACACTTGAATCTTTGAACCTGGAAGGCAATGAGTGAAAATTGGCAATGTTGGAAGCACCATTTCCAACTCTACCTGACTGCCACTGGAGTGGAAGGTAGATGGAAAACTGTAGTCTTCCCTCTTCCCTCAAGTCATTGGAAAAAATGCTCTAGAAGTTTACAAATGTTTATACTTAACAGAAAATAAAGGATAGGTTTACGAGGAAGAAAAGCACCAAATGCTGGAAATCTGGAAATTAAATACCAACAGTGCTGGCGCAGATCCTTGGAGAACGGGTTCTCCCCAGTATAACTTCAGATAGAAAGAAAAATTACATTTATAAAGCGTCTTTTATGACCTCAGGACATCCCAAAGTGCTTTACAGCCAATTAAATACTTTTTGAAGTGTGGTCACTGTTGTAATGTAGGAAACGTGGCAGCCAATTCGCGCAGAGCAAGGTCTCACAAGCAGCAATGATGTAATGACCAGATAATCTGTTTTTTTAGTGATGTTGGCTGAGGGATAAATGCTGGCCAGGGCTCCAAGGAGAACTCCCCTGCTCTTCTTCGAAATAGTGCCATGGGATTTTTTTACGTCCACCTGAGATGGTAGATACCAGGGCCTTGGTTTAATCCGAAAGATGGTAACTCTGTCTGTGCAGCGCTCCCTCAGTACTGCACTAGAGTGTCAGTCTTGATTGTTGTGCTCAAGTCTCTGGAGCGGGACTTGAATCCACAACCTTCTGATTCAGAGGCGAGAGTGTTACCTAGTGAGCCATGGCTGACACCATAATAAGTTGTTGCATGTGCTTTAATTCACCCAGAAAAGACACTATGCTCAAGGTTAGCCAATATAACAAGGTAGTCGAGACTAAGGGAATCTACAAGAAGAAGCAGTTTGCCAAAACTCTACCCTTGACGTCACCTGGTAACTAAGACTAGGAGAAAAGAAATGCATTTGGTTACCTTACATCCAGGTCTTGCATTGTGAAATCAGAGGTTCAGACCGATGATGTAATCACAGAGGCCTTGTATAGAGTATCAGATTTTATTATGTGATGACTTGAAAAGTACCACAGCGTAGACTACAGACAACCAGCATGATAATGAATCAGATTTTACAAATTCAAAGCAACCAGCTGAGTCTAAACCTGCTGCTGTTCAACAGCTACTCCAAACGGTAGGACTGAACATCACCGTGATTAGATCAAGTAACAAGGAAACCAAATAGAATTATTGAGTTGAACAGCAAAATGTTGACTTTATATTAAAAGAAACAAGTTAAAAAATTAGATAACACCTGTAGTTTGTAAATTATTAATTTTGTAGGACTGAGAGTTTAAAGTGCATTTCTTCAGCTATTGTATAACTTTAGTTTGATGTACATGTAATTTCAGTACCAGGCTTTAGATGTTAATGTAATGATAGCTATTAGGTCATTTACATAATGTGGAGATGCTGGTGATGGACTGGGGTTGACAATTGTAAACAATTTTACAACACCAAGTGAGAGTCCAACAATTTTTATTTGAAATCTACAAGCTTTCGGAGGCTTCCTCCTTCGTCAGGTAAATGTGACGAAGGAGGAAGCCTCCGAAAGCTTGTAGATTTCAAATAAAAATTGTTGGACTATAACTTGGTGTCATTTACATAGGCAGTGAAACCTGGTTTCCCATTAAACAGTCAGTCACAGTTATTGAGTTAAATTAGTTATAGACAGCTCTGATCCTTTTGACCTTCAAATCTGTGTGTCCCACACAGTAGCTGCAGGCAGCATGTCACACGCCAGCAGGTCAAAGTCACTTTTAACCTGACAAATCCAGGTGTATAAGGTTTGGTCTCCTAGCAAGCTCCATTGGATTTATAAGTAACTTCCACACCTGGACAACTCACTGAGACAGGGTGGGCTTTATGGGCAGGAATTGACTGTTGGAGACAAGCCACGAGCTGAAAGTTTATCTTGAATTATGACTGTAATGTGAAATCGCCTGGTTTCTGAGGCAGTGTCTGCATGCAGTCACACCTGTTCGGTACAAATGGAGCTGATACTGAAACCTTTTTGTAGTAAAGATTCTGGGTTCTGTAGTGGTTTTAGGTCATAGAGCAATGCAGTTATAAAAGTAAAATTGTGCTTAGTCTGAAGCCTCTCAGAGCTCAAAGTGATAACAGCAGTTTGTAGCTTTGACTACATCTACCACTGATTATATGCCTGGCCATATGCAATGATGCTAAGTACCACACTGCAGTGTTGAACTCCATTCTGCTATTTTGCATAAAAAAACAGAAAATGCTGGAAATGCACGGCAGGTCAACCAGTTTCTGAAAAGATGGAGCAGCACAGATCTGATGAAGGGTCCCACCCGAATCACTAACATGTCTTTCTCCTTCAGTTGCTGACTGACCTCTTTTACATTTCCAGCATTTTCTGGTTTTATTTCAGATTTCTAACAGTTGTAAATGTTTTTTTTTACTTTTGCTGCTTTCTATTTCTTAGCTTTCAAATTGAAGTAGATTTATTCAGGTCACAGACATAAAGCCAACAGAATCTCTACAAACACTTCATTCTGCCCATTCACAATGCTCTCAGTGTTTAGCCGTCAGAATCTCAGATAAAGGATTAGTGATTGCTGCTCGGGTCCAAACTGTATGAAGCAAAAATAAACAGACTATTGTTAACCATTAAACAAGTTTCAATTGGTGAGTCATCGGGAATGGAAACAGACTTGTTTAGGAGAACTTGGTTTTGAATGTAAATCCTAAGAGGCTCTTCAGAAACTCTCGGTGTTAACACTACTTCTTCCGTTATACAACTGTTACATTGTTAGAAATGATGATTATCTCATTTAAAACTTCCTCATGGAATACGGCTCTGTTAGTCTACAAGAAAAAACACACGCATGCAATTCTATCTTCTGATTGTAGACAATTATCTGTTGGGGGCTGATTCATATCAAGTCAAAGAAACATTCAATTCTTAAGAGGAAGTAGAGCATGATGAGTTCATAATGACCGCCCACTGAGAAGAGTTTCAGATGGTCTCAATGCAGGTTGAAGTTAGCCACCATCACAAGGCTGGTTGGGTAGTGCTTGGAGGATCTCTCTGAGGATAACAAGATCTGCGTTGTGCAATGCTGATTCAACAGGTGTAGCAAATACCTTCTGTATCCCAGGGTTATTACAAACATACGAACAATGACCATCCAGCCTGTTCCACACAATTGTGATAGCTTGTGTATCACAATATATACACTCCCAACCAAAACCATGTGATCTCCTGGGATGTTATAAATTGGATAGCCAGGTAGTGAAGGATAGAATACTAGAACCTGGTCTTCAGTTGCTTCCAAGCCTTTATTCACACAGCTCAACATTACACACCCTTCTATAAATGGATACAAGAGAGTCCCCAATTGATACCCACCACTTGAATACAATTAACAATAACTGATATAAATCACATCGATACAATTAACATGGGAGAGGCAAAAAAAACAGATAAAAAACCCAGGCCAATTTGGGGATTAAAAAAATCTGGGAAATTCCTCTCCGACCCCACTTAGGCGATCAAAATTAATCCAGGAGATCACTCTGGCCCTGATAATTGTATTCTGTAGAATGTATTTTTTGTTGTTTCACTACTGTATGTTCTATTTTGCACTGCTGCGTAAAGTCTGCTGACTGCATTTTTGTTGGTTCAGCCAAGCAATGTGCCTGAGAAACCAAGTCAAGAGGTGCTTGAAAATATTAAATTCTTTTCTTTAGTGAGTCAGTATTACCAGCTCTTCACCTCTCAGGCCTGGGTCTGAATCCAGCCCAGACTGATGGAATGAAAGTCTCCTCTCTCTGGCTACCTGCAAAGATAGGAGTGAAACCATTTCATGGTGGACAACCCCAGAGCACAAAACTGCTCATAAATCAGCAAAAAAAAATCACTATCTCTTTCAGAATGGTGGAGGGAAAAAAATTAGGTGAGTGTTCTGACGGGGTTAATACACAATTTAGTAGTGTGAATGTTCTTGTATAAAGCCTGTTCTACACCTGATTTGGGATGCTCGATACTGGCTCTGAGTGCCAAAGTGGAAACGTGTTCCAACTCCTCCCCCCCCCCCCACCCCATTAATTAGGGGTGGTAGTAGGGTTGCTACAATTGGCCTCAGCACCCGTCCCTTGCAGTCAGTCAAGGTGTTCTGCCCTAGTGACTCTTACTAGAAAGTGCATGTGTGGACATTAGTGAGGATGGGATTCGTTTTGGATGTAGTGCCTCCCACAGTTGAGCAGCCTGTCGATATGCACTGACTAGGTTCACATGTGAAGAATGGCTGCTTTAGTGAAGGGCTGGAGTGGTGCCTGTGGAACTTTATCACGGCATAAATTAGTACCATCAGGAGAGGACGGGAAAAATCTTTTTGATCCGCTAGGGTTCCGCCCAGGTCCATGCATCACTCTGAAGCTGATAGGACAGGAGAGTACGCTGCTCCCAGGTTACACTACTGCTGTCCCTAAAGTCACCTTGCACCTTTTGCGCACACCTCCTTAACTCAGTCACGAGGAGGTGTGCGCAAAAGGTGCAAGGTGACTTTACCTGCTCCTCTATGACAATATTCCTGTTTTTGGCTGAGTGCCCACCTCGACTTGGCACATCCAAGGAATATGCCATAGGATGAATTCCTCTTGTAAATCTGCTCCCTGCCAATTCATGGCACAGCACATCGGAGCATGAGCAGGCACCGTCAAACTGCTTGGAGGTGATGGTTAAACAGCCAGGTCATCAGTCTTTTATGGCCCTATTTGAAGAACAGCAGGGGAGTTCTCCTGGGACCCTGCCCAACATTTCTCCCTCAATCAACACCACCAAATACAGATTAACTGATCACTGCTGCTTGTGGCATCTTGCTGTGCACAAATCATCTGCCTATGAAATATCAGTGACTGCATCTTATAGGTAATTCATTGGCTGTGAAACATTTTTGGACGTCCTCAGGATATGAAAGATGCTATATAAATGCAAGTCTTTCTTTGTTATTAATATTTTAAAAAGACTTTGATAGCTGTGACCATTTCAAACCTTTTGAAAAGAAACAAAAGTTCAACAACAAATTGCATTTATATAATGCCTTTAATGTAGAAAAACGACCCAAGGCACTTCACAGGCATAATCAGACAAAAATGGGCACCGCGATATTAGGAAGGGTGACCAAAAGCTTGATCAAAGTGATGGGTCGGCTTAAGCCCCACAAAAGTCACCAGACAACAAACATTTATACAGCACCTTTAACAGTAAAAAAAAGTCCCAAGGTGGTTCACAAATACACATAATGAAAATGGATGCTGAACCAGGAAGGATGAGATTAGGAGAGGCGGCCAAAGGCCAGGTCAGGGTTTTTAGCTAAGATGGGTTTTGAGGGGGGGGGTTTTAAAGATTCAGAGAGATTTGCAGAGGCAGACAGATTTAGGGGGGAGCTACAAGTATAGGACCGAGGCAGCTGAAAGCTCAGACAGCACGGGTGGGGAGAGTGAAAGGAAGGGGGTTGGGGTGATTGCAGAGAGGAGTCAGAGGAACAAAGCATTTAGGATAATTCTCAGTTCGTGGAAAAGCCTCGCTCACATGCCAGCTTGTTGCAAGCAGGCCAGCTTTTGTGGGGGTAGCCATGGATAGATTTATGTAACTAATATTAGATTATGCCTTCGAGACACTCGACAACGCAAAATCGTCGAGCAGAAATTGATAGCCAAGTTCCGCACCCATGAGGACGGCCTCAACCGGGATCTTGGGTTCATGTCACGCTACACGTTACCCCACCAGCGAACAAATGTTATCTGTTTTTAATATAACGGGTCAATTGCTGTCTTTTCCTTTCAGATGTTTCTATGTTTCTGCCTCTCTCGCTCTGTTTTTTTAATTGGCATCTCCACATCATCTGTTTTTTTTTAGTTCTGGCTGTTTGTATATCCGGTGGCCCTGTAGGTAACACCTATCTGTCTGAACACTTTGGTTGCCTTGGCAACGGGCAGTTGAAAAGACTGTCTGTAATCACCAGGCATTGTTCTGTGATTTATAAATGCGATAGGTTCGAGGATTTCATTTCCACATTCACCTGAGGAAGGAG
Source organism: Heptranchias perlo (assembly GCF_035084215.1). Lineage (NCBI taxonomy): Eukaryota > Metazoa > Chordata > Chondrichthyes > Hexanchiformes > Hexanchidae > Heptranchias > Heptranchias perlo. The sequence continues at coordinate 13,418,775 of NC_090351.1, forward strand.
GAAGCCTCCAAAAGCTTGTGGATTTTAAAATAAAATTGTTGGACTATAACTTGGTGTTGTAAAATTGTTTACAATATTAGATTAGGTCAGTCAGGATTGAGAAGAATTTTTGGTGGATGTATGGCTGGCTGAGAACTATTATATGCCTGGTTTCCCTTGGTCTTATGGCATCCAACATGCTCCGGTAACAAAAATTATAAAAAACAAAACCACAGTATTTAAAATAAACATTACAATAACCTATATCTCAATCACTGTTGTCTTTGGGTTCTTCTGGCTTTGGTTTGCAACAAAATAGTTGGACAGCGAACAACATATTGCAAATCTACGACTGCTGGCTCACTGGAGATTAATGCGGAAATGGATTAGCAGTAAGTTCTGGCGTGTGGGTGAGCAAGGCAAGGTTGAGGAGGCTTGATGTTCACTGTGGTCAGAGCCAGCTAGCTCTTGTTTCCTGTATCGTACCACTACATGCAAGATTTTACTTAGGTCACACTGCACCGCAACTTCATCAGCAGATACATTTTTAAGATGAGTGGCAGGTTGTCATATGTCACAATCTACAGTTTCATTGGCCCTTTCGGCCATAAAACTCAAGCAGAGAGCAATGATATATCTTTCAGTTGCAAGTAAAAAAAAAAATCTTGTGTAAAAATAACTCATCTACTAACTCCCCCACAAACACACACACAATCACACTCACAGAGTTTACTGAACCTCACAGATACAGCCTGAATAAATTTCCTGCATAACACAGATGTGAGAAATGATAAACTTACAGAAAATAACATGCGTTCAATGGCAGCAATTTAGCGAAAGGTCTCAGTCGGGAGACTTTCCATAGAGTGTACATCCTCAACGCTTAACAGCTAGAGAAATAACAGTTAAATGTAGACTACTTAAAGATATATATTCATTTTTTTTTAAATGTCACTTTACCATGAGAAGCAGTCTTCCTTTACACAAAATGATCTTTAGGAAATCATCTGTATAGGCAAAAAATGCACTTGTGTGACGTGAAGTACAAACACCAATGATTAATTTCAGAGTTAGTCCGTGATACAGGCAGCACCACTTCAGATTTAAATTTAGTGATAATATTGTACTAGAAAGTACTTCTCTCTTCCACATAAAACCAACAATGTCGCCTCAACCACAAGCTTAGCAGATTGTCCTCTGCTGGCCCAGGTGGCATTACATTCTCTCATCCTAACAACTTATTGCCAAATTAGGAGTTGAAGTGAACGTGGCTTGTGCTTTGAATCGGTTTTTACTGACACCAGCACTGTAGCTATCGTTGTCATAGTGGGGCATCAGTCGCGTCATATTATATCTCAACCTCCTACGTCGTGTCGTGGTTTGTTTACTCGTCAGTCTCCACTGAACCACCTCCTCTGTGCTCAGCATGCCTGCAACATAATAAGAAAAGTCAAATTATGCATTTTTAAAAAAAATGTGCTATTTCCTATATAATTTTTTAAAAAACAATTTTTTGGTAGTGATTTTAAGCAGTGGTTCAATCTTGAGGTTTTCCTGATTCTGATAAATTCCTACTATAATTCATGACATTATTGGAATCACTCCAATGAACTGGTGCCTTATAATTCACCACCTGCCAACAAGTCGAGTGATCATAAATTTGGTGTGGTATTTAAGACTAGATTTTCTAATTGAATATGTATCCAACAGAGGGAGCTGTTCCTCAAGATAATATCATCAGTGATGTAGGGACCTCCTGGCTGGGATGTAGAGGGTCAACAATTACAGACGTGAATGACTGATGAAAGAGTGTTCTGGGCAGGAATAAATACAATGTCACTGCACATCACCTGGGTATTACTTTTTTATTTTAACGAACAGGGTGATTTCTAGAACTCATGAGCAATTGGGGACAATTTTTTTTTCTTTTGCAGATTATTTATTTTGCAGGTATTCCCATTATCTTTCCTGTAGACTTCCTGGTCGCTCCCCTAGTGTTCATGACACTTTTTCTATGTATTCTCCTATTGCCCAGAACACTCTTTCATCAGTCATTCATGTCTGTAATGCAGACATACAAACAAGTGGAAACACACCAAGGAAAGTGTGGAAATGTTTAAATTGTAGGTATATTTTAATCTAATGTGTGCATATGGATCAATTTAGAAACGGAATAGAGGAAACCAAGTGCAGTTTTTAAAATCTTTTTCTCTTTGTATCATATGTCCATTGTTTTCTCTCTTGTGCTTTACACCCTCTGTTTTCATTGTTGATTTTCTGTCTCTGCGTTGCTGGGTTATTTCTGCTTCTTTCTTTCAGCCTTTTGGACCCGCTGGGATGGGCTGCACAAATAGTAATTGTGGTCAAGAACTGTGGTAGCAATTTTGAAAGCACAGAAGAAAAGGTAGTGTAAAAACCGCATGAAACTGTAGGATGTTCTGCCCCTAACTATAAGAAATGACCATATCATTAAGGGATTCAAATGGTGTCAGAAATCACAAAAGTGAACCTTGAATCAACTTATGATCATTAACTGAATCCTGCAATGAGATTACTGCTTTACATACAAACATATGAAAGAAGGTTGAAAAAGTACCATCAGGACCAGTAAACCCCTTTGAGTCAATGGTCCAATCCATTTCCCTGTCCGCCCACCTCCTAACCATGCTAGCTACAGGGAGAGGGGGAAAAAATGGTCAATTCAGGAAGATTGCTCTCCTGCGTAAGGAAATCAAGCAAACACCAGAAGGTGGTGATAGCCCATAAAACCTCATGATCACAACTAACCAGCAACTTACCCCAGAACTGGTCATGTCCATTCTCAGGAACTTGTCCAGTTCCCTTTTAAAGGACTGTAGTGACTCCTTACCCACCACACGTTTCAGCAGTTTGTTCTGAAAGGTGATGACTGTGTAAATAAATATTTCCTGGCACCCTATATTACAACACTGACTACATTTCAAAAGTACTTAATTGTATGTAAAGCGCTTTGGGACGACCTGAGGTCATGAAAGGGGCTATATAAATGCAAATCTTTCTTATCTAACCCTTTGCCTATGGATTTTATATTCATTCCCTCTAGTTCTACCATCCTTCATCCATTTCAAATCACCTATCTAACCAGCCTGACCTATTTAACCAGACAAAGTCCAATCCCTTTATCATTTTAAAAACCTCAAACACGTCCCCTTTAAGCCTGCATTTCTCCAAATAACTTTAACTCTTGGAGCTAGACCTCGCTGATGATCCCAAGTTGAAGAACATTATGAAACAGATGGGAAAACTTATGGTCAAAGTTGGAACAAAAAATATAGTTTATAGTCTGAAGTCTTCAAGAAGGAATTTAAGGAGTGAGGCACCAGACTGAAAAATTGGACCTCAAGAGTTAGTAATCTTTGGATTGCTTCCTGTGCAATGTAGGAACAGGCTACGGAGAGGAAGATTAGGAAGGTCAACGAGTGGTTGCAGGGCTGGTGCAAGAGGGAAGGCCTCACATTCTTGGGACATTGGAGTGAGTTTTGGAACAAGGGAAGACTATACTAAAGGGACAACCTTCACCTGAACCAAAATGGTACCAATATCCCTGCAGAGAAGGTAAATAGAGCAGTGGGAGGATTTGAACTAGTACGGTAGGAGTTGGGATAGTCAAGGCTTAGGACTAGAGAGAGAGAGTGGGATTAATAAAGATGGAATAGAAATCAAAAGGCTTTGCTGAAATAAACTTAGAAAATATTACCAGAGGAGAAAGGGAAAGAAACTTTGAGATAATGAGAAATAAAAACACTGTTGTAGAAAAGGGAATGAATGTCAAAAAGTCAAATAAGGAAACCAGGAAAAAGAATAGTGGTCAGCATTCCAAAAAACTGGAGTCAGGATTGATTGGTATGTATGTGAATGCACAAAGCAGTCTAAACACTGGAGTATTAGAACCATTAATAATATGAAAGAGTATGATTTAGTTGCTATAATGGAGACGTGGCTTAGGTTTGGGCAGGGCAGGGTACTTAAAAGTCCTAGTTATAACATTTCCAGGAGAAAGAGAGAAGGAAAAACAGGAGTGGGTAGGAGTATTTCATCACAATACTAGAATGTCAGGATACTTCACAGGATTGTATTAAAGTAAAATCTGTTTCAATACAGTCAAGGAAAGGGAAGGGAAATGGTACAATTCTCCGTGTGCATTACAGGCCACCAAACAGTGGAAATGAGACAGAGCAATAATAATTCAATTTAAGCCCTTCTCTAAATTATTAATGAAAAAGATGAACAGCAGTGGTCCCAATACAGAGCCTTGTGGAACTCTACTGATGACAAGACCACAGTCAGATCCACTCCCATTAATAACAACCCTCTGCAACCATAATTTCAACCAGCTACCTATTCAATGTAATAGATATCCTATAATCCTATGAGATCTAATGTTTTCTAATGCCTCTTTATGTGGTACTTTATTAAATATGTTTTGGAAGTCAAGGTATGCAACATTAATTGGACTATCTTCATTCACTATTTTGGTCACTTCCTCAAAGTATACAACCAGGTTAGTGAAGCAGGATCTATATTTCCTAAAGCAATGCTGGGACTACCTAATAATCATACTCTCCATATTATCATATTATAAATCCTGTGAAATGCTTTCTAACAGTTCCCAACAATCAATGTCATACTCAAAAGCTTATATTTACCAGGGTCTGATTTCATCCATTTTTTTAATATAATGGAACCACATGAGCCTCCCTCCAATCCATGACAATCAACCCAGACCTCAATGAGCTCCTGAATACATGGTCCAGCGGCTCACATACAACCTCCCTAGCACGCTGGGATAAATGACATTGGATCCGGCAGTGCTATCATCTTTAAGAGCTAAAACCATTTCTGCAGTTGCTTCCTATTGAAAGAGTTTTAGCTTAACACCTATCCTGTAATACCGGGACTGTGGTACGGTCTTCAGAATTGAAAACTGAGCAAAGTGTCTCCTTAGCTCATCAGCCATAGCTTTAGCTTCACACCACACCTGCCCTGATAAATTCCTCAAAGGACCAATACTGTTTTTAATCGTTTTCTGACCACTGTCCTTTTTTTCTAATTCCCATTTTAGCAATCCTAATACTGGCTTTAGTTATCCTAAGTTGTGTTTTTTTAATACAAACTTATCCCTACTTTCCTAACGACATATGCAATGATCTAGGTTGATTTATCTACAAATATCTAATATTTAGCCACTAAAGCTTCACTTTACTTTAATCCTTCCTTTTTATCTTAGGGATGCAAAAAGCCCCTTGTCTTTTATCATGGATTTAAAAATAGTCTGTTTTTCCTTCAGTAGTGCAGTTATTTTTATCCAACATCATAGCCCAATGTACCTTCTCCAAGTTGTCCCCATAACTGAAAATCTAGCACTCCTTTGATGTCTCACACATAAAATTTAGCATCCAGCACACATCCATCATTGTCCAAACATCATACTTTGTTACTGACGCACAACAACAATCTTAAAAATAGCGAAGCCAGTTGTTTAAATGGAGAGTATTACGATTCAAGCTCACTCCAAATAGTTTTCTTGTGCCAGTGCAAACCGTCTACTCCCTATGAACTGAAACCTGACCTAATGCATGAGGTACTCTGGGATAGCATGCCCTGGGCAATTAATGAACACTTTTAATGCTACTGGATAACATATGGGAATTCCACTATGTCTCACTGAAGGTGGATAATATAACTCATACTTTTGTAACAAGCGTAACCATCAAACAGGATCATTCATGAACAATCATGAGCTATTTACAGAAGCAAGCAGTAAAAGCAACACAGAAATCAATCCAAAATAATAGTTTCGATCCAGTTCAGACAGCACAATCTTTTGAAAACTTCATAACAAAACTTGGGAAAAAGCAAATGCTCATCAGAGAGAGCACGAGATAACATTCTGACTCATTAACAGACCACAGAACAGTCTTGGCAGGGTGTACGTACATAGGTGCACACCAATGGAGCCATATTCCATACATGCTCCTCACTGCTAGACCAAAACCACACAAAGTAACAGTTGGCTTTGACTTCCAGGATTCCTTTTTGACCTAACAGCAGTTTCCTTTTTAGTTAATTCTCAGTGACCCACCCTGATAGGATTCTTTAGATTTGAGGTTAGGATCAGATCAGCCATGATCTTATTGAATGGCGGAGCAGGCTCGAGGGGCCGATTGGCCTACTCCTGCTCCTATTTCTTATGTTCTTATGATTCACAAGGAGAATATACTATTGCACAACAGTCCAGCAGGGTATGAGGTTAATAGTCTATGACACCAACTTTGCAATTAAAATATTTGTACATTAAGGATGCTTTGTCATTTCAAAATATTACCATGGCCCATTTGTTTCTCCAGCTACTATGTTGGCATTATGGATTTTGCACTAGATTTTCTCTAGGGTGCAGCACCAGTCACTCATGCAAGCACACCATGGGGGTGATTTTAAACCCCAAGAACAGGTGGGTTGGGAGCGGGTGGGAGTTGAAAATAGTTGTTTTTTTGGGTCGCGACCGCAAAGTTTTCAGACTTTGCATTCCCAGTGGGAAGCCTGTACTTTTACGCGCCGACATTAAATCCGGAAATAAAGCCGGGTTGCAGTCGCGACCCAAAAAACAACTATTTTCAACTCCCACCTGCCCCCAACCCACCCGTTCTTGGGGTTTAAAATCACCCCCCATGAGTTCCCTACAATCCACAGTGCATGTTTACTGCCCAATACCTAGTTAAACATTACCTGAGGGGATCATAACATAAAATTCTGATTGGTTGTACTGACTATTGTAATCCCTCACGTTCTGCCACGTGCCTTCTCCTGCCTTTGACAAAGATGAACTGAAAACATTCTTGTGAGACAAGGTGTGATTGTTAACCAACAAACTGGTTTACTTTACATAAAATACATGAATGAGCAGAAAAGAGTTTTCCCAGTAATGGGGGAGAAGAGAGGAGAGGAGAGAAGGGAAGGGAGAGAGGAGAGGAGAGAAGGGAGAAAAGAAAAGAGGAGAGAAGGGAGAAAAGAGAGGAGAGGAGAGAAGGGAGAAAAGAGAGGAGGGGGAAGGAGAGGCTGTAGAGAGAAAAGGGGAAGGGAGTGGGAAAGGAGAGGGAGGAGAGGGAGGGATGGGGAAGGGGAACCGGGAGGAAGGAGGGAGGGGAGATGGGAGGTTTGAACGGGAGAAAAGGAGGTGCAGAATGTGGAAAAGGGAAGAAGGGATGGGTGGAGTGGAAGGAAGGAGTGGGGGGATAGGGAAAGGATGTGGCGAGATTGAGGGACAACGAGAGGAGGTGCAGAACAAGGGCACAGGGAGAGGAGGGGTAGAATGAGGAAGAAGGGGCGAGGTGAAGAGACAAGAGGAGAGGAGGGGAAGAGGTGAGGGGGCTAGGAGAAGGAGGAAAGGGCAAGTGGGATAGGAGTGGAGCAACAGGGGAAAGAAGGGTGCAACAGGATAAAGGTAAGAAGAGGGGCAAAACTGGGGAAGAGGAAGAGAGAAGGAACTGGGGTGGGGGGTGGAGTGAGGAGGGTGGAATAAGAAGAGAGGAGAAAGAGGCTGGAGAGGAGAGGGTGGTTTGGAGGGAGGGGAATGGGGAAAGGTAGGGAGAAAGAGAAAGAGGAGGCGCAGAATGGGGGAGAAAAGGAAGAGGAGAGGAGGGGTGAAATAGGACTGGAAAAGGGCGGAGAGAGGGGTGAAATAGGGGAATGGGAGAGGGGGTGGGACGAGCGCATGGGGAAAGAGACAAAGGAAGGGGAGCTGAAAGTGGTAAGGTGGAGATCACACACCTTTTTTAATATATAATGGATAAATGCTGTAGAATTTCTATGGCCATCTTACTTCATTTTTAGTCCTTTTTGCTAACATTTGGCGTCATTTCAGATGTTGCCAGCCAAGATTCTGAATACAGTCAATGCCTGATAATGTCCCTAATAGAGGATGAATAACTGAAATTTTATTACATGAAAATCCTCAGTTAAGTATCTGGAAATACTTCAGCATATGTGTATAGACCCTCTCTTGGCCCAAGTACTGATTTTCTTGTTTTTTTTGGCTGGCTAAAATTGTAATTATAAGTTATAATTAGCTTCTAAAATTTTGCTTCCAACATATGAATGCTGGAACAAAATATTTTAAGTCAGACCCATTAATCATTACTACGGCAGAACATGAATCATTTATCTGTACTGTCTGGAGATGAGCAGGAATTAGATTTGTTAAATATATATAAAAAAGGTTAAATCAAAAGGGGAAACTAAAATGCAGTTTGGAAACGGTTTCCTTCCCGTGTGGCATTCCATAAGCAAAATGCAAATTAAATAAATGCCAGACAAACAGAATGACAGCAAAATGCACAAAGCATGGCCATTATAAGTTTGGTAATACAACAATATTCTGGTACAACTAAATAGCATTCAGACTTTCTGGCAATGATTAGAGCTAATCTATCATCACAGAAAAGTTAATAAGTTGTTTCTTTACTTGCTAATTCTCAATGAAACTTTAACGAGTGTTTCTGCATCAGAAGTTTTTACCATTTTTTTTACGGGGGGGCTTATTTTCCAACTCACAATGTAATACTACTTTTGCAGAAACAGTAACACTTTGTACTAATTTCCTCCACAACACTAAGAATGGAAGCAGTTAAGAACCAGAACTTTGGTCAAATCCATTAATTATACTCTTAATTAGAAAAGTCAAACACCTCCAGGCACATTCTAACTTTGAAAAGTTCAGTACTCTTGAATCCTGATAAACATGGTTATATTTTGTTAAAACTTGAATTAGGGTTATGCTCAGCGCAGGATTTCTACAAACTCCAGATCTTTCTATCGTACTTCCATTTCATTATTCATTCAGCAAATCAATCTAAACAGAAAATACAGAATATATTACACATAAGTATTTAATTATTCAAAGTGCTGTTGTATCTTTGCAAAATTTGAGTGGATTAACTATAATTATGAAATTCATCCCTAAAAATTGGATAATCTTTATGAAATGTTAGCTAAGTTATAAGAACAAACACAAGAAATGTGAGACATACACAGCAGACTGTCAGCGTCTGAACAGAGAAATCTTTCTCCAGCTCAACATAGGGAAGCCCCAAATAATTTTTCACGTTTCCCTTTCTACCTGTCTACCCACCACTTAGCTATTCACACGATCTGTGTCCCACTCCGGAGAATTGAGAATATAACCTTTTGTGCATTGCAATAGTGACACTTCAAAAATACTTCATTGGCTGCAAAGCATTTTGGGATGTCCTGAGGTTGTAAAATGTAACTTCTTTCTTTATTATGCCTCCTTTTGTCTCATGTTAATATCACTTCAGCCATTTAACCATCTCCTATTTTTCATCTAAGCACTTGACAGGTCATTCTATTTCCTCTCTCCTGTGTGTCTGCTTTCCCCTCAGTCTTTCCTTTGTTCTGTTTTTTTTAAAATGCTGTTCATCTGCAGTTCTGATGAAGGGTCCACATGTTAAAAGTTAGTGCATCTGTTCTCTCCACAGATGCTGACTGACCTGCTAATTGTTTCCAGCACTTTCAGCATAGAGAGCAAGTTGGTTAAAAGACGAGTGCTTAATGGACGTTTTTTTGGACTGGAGGGATGTAAACAGTGTGTCCTCCAGGGGTCAGTGTTGGGACCATTATTGCTGACTGTAAGTGACTTCAGGAGAATAGGCAGGTTAGTATATTGGGCACATAGAGGTCAGATGAAATTTAATGCAGAGAAATACAAGGTGATACATTTTGTGGGGGGGGGGGGGATGAATAAGATGATATACAGATTAAATGGTAAAACTTTAAAAGAAGTAGAGGTGCAGAGACTTAGTGGTTCAGGTGCACAAATCTTTAAAAGTGGAAGGACAAGTTGATAAAGCAGTAAAATAAAAGCAAATGGAATCTTAGGTTTTATAAATAGGAGTATAGAGTAAAACAGCAAAGAGGTAATGCTAAACCTATATAAATTATTGGTTGGGCTGCTGTAAGAATATTATATCCAGTTTCGGGTGCCTTACTTGAGGAAAGAGGCCCTGGAGAGGGTGCAGTAAAGATTTAACTAAGATGATTCCAAGAATGAGAGACTTTAGTTGTTGGGAGAGATTAGAGAAACTGCACCTCATTTCATTAGAGCAAAGTAAATTAAGAGATGATAGGTGTTCACAATTATGAAGGGTTTTGATAAAGATCAGGAAAAAATATTTCCATTGTTCAGTGAGTCAGTAACTGGAAGACGGAAATTTAAATCACGATCAAACTTAGCAAGGGTGGGGGAGGTTTTTTTTTTCTGCACAGGAGTTTCCAGGACGTGGAAGTCGGCTCCAATAATAGCTTTTAAAATATGTTACTGGATAAATATTAGAAAAGAAAAAAAAATAAGAGGGTTTGGGGTAAAGCAGAAATGAAGTGGTCTAAGCGGTGAACGGTTTCTGAGAGGCAACACATACATGATGGGCCGAATGGCCTCGCTCTGCGCTGATATAGTCTATGGTTCTAATGAATAGGTGGGGGAGAGAGTAAATCACCCTATTTGTAAATGGAAGGCAGACGGACCCTGGGAGGGAGGGGAAGGGGGAGCGGTCGGTCCCCACGCAGTCACTCAGCGACCTGAACCCACCGCGCTTCGTCTCCGAGGCGGCAGACGCCGACGAGCGCGCAGCAGGTTACGTCACACCGGGAGCCCCGCCCCAAACCACCCGGTCGCCGCTGTTACGTCACGGCGCGTGAAAGTCGCGCGAGGTTGTCACGCTGCATGACGTCAGTGGCGCTGTCACCGCTTGGGCTGCTGCGCACGTAAACATTACGGGAGAGAACTTTGAGCCGCTTTAAAAGTGACCGAGCAAAGGCGGAGGAGAGAGTTTCCGACCCGGCTAGATTTTAACAAGTGAAATGACGCGAGTGAGTTCCATGAATTAGGTTTTTCTTTTTATTTGTAAAAAAAAGATTCTTTTTATAACAGGAAGGATGATTGAAAGCCTCACAGGACAGCCGGGCTGACGCTGTGCAACAACCGGACCTGGGGCCGGAAATCCCGCCTCCGGCTTGCTTTGATTGGCTGGTTCGGGAGGTTCCGCACATCTAATTCGCTGTCTGAGCTGTCAGTTAGGACTGTGGCGTCTATGACCGGTAGCAGGTTAGGCTGAGTACGGGAGAGAGGAGGAGGAGGAGGGGGGGCGGGGGTGGGGGTTTGATATCAAAGCCGAAGCGGGGGTGAGTGGCCCATGGGCGAGGTCTGAAAAGAAAACACAAGGCCCGGCGGCCCCCACTATCCCGGCCTCACTTGCATCATCTTTGCTTCAGCTCCAGCTGTTGGGCGGATTCTTCGCACCGGAGAACTTTCTAACTCTCGGAAAGTTTTGCCGCTGTCAGGATCCTGCTCGGGCAGTTTCTAGCAGAGAGATTCGATACCTGGGCAGGTGTGAACCGGGCTCACCTGAGGGGAGGAGCGGGGGGGGGGGGGGGTAGCGATCCTATTACAGCACCACCTCCAACTCTCAACTTTTTAGCCACCTTCTCCTCTCTGTGGGATACCGCCCCCCTCCCCTCCCCTCTTGCTGGCGTCTACTTCATGAATGCCGCTCACTCTCGGGTGGGATTTCTCACTTGTTATTCAATGAACTACATTGTAAGCTTTATATTTGTGAGGTCTGAATAGCTGTCTCACCAAGTGCATCAGCCGATGCGATTATGAATTAACTCCAGCTGAGAGTCAAGTTTCTACGTCTGGTTTGGGGTGGTAGCTTGTCTTACACTGTTGAATTATACCACAATGTATATTTATTTTCTTCCCCTGACAGAGTAGATGGCTGGATAATCTTGTTCGAGGTATTTACCAGTGTTGCTCTATAACTTATTGCTACTAGCATAACAGCAACCACAGTTGGGGATGTGGGGAATACCAGGCAGAAACTCGTGCCTACTGCATGGCACTTTAGAACACCAATGCTTTGGTTGTGAGGTTACCCAATAGTATTTTAATCTGCAAACTAAAGTTCAGCTTTTTTTCATGAATTGGCTGCTCTGGGACACGTTTATGTTTTAGTACTGTGCTGTCCCAAGTGGCTTGCATTGATCTGCTGGGTCACACGCTGCACTTTCATACATGGTTTGTTGGAATTTTTGGAGTTATGTTCTGAGAATTGGACTTGCTGCAAACTTTGCTATATCGGAATCTGTGGGGGCTGATATATGAATATATTGTGAAACAACAAACTTTTAAACCAAGGTTATACAGCGATTAGGATACATGTCGTTGTTGATATGACAATTTATAATCAAATAATTAGTGTCTAGCTTTTTGCTGATCTTCAAATGTATAGCAAGTAACAAAGTTTCATTTTAAATGGGTTTATGTTTTTTTTAAAGGAGTGCATTTTTATTGCACAACATGATGTTGGAGGCCCCCCGTGAATACATATAAAAGTGATTGAGTTGAATAGAATTACCAATAAAATGCTGCACTTAGAATTCAATTCTATTTTATATCAATTTAGTCCCCACATCTACAGAATGTATGCTAAAAACCAAATAACCTAAAATGGGCTAGTTTATTCTGTGCAGTGATGTTTGATGCAGCTAAATGAATACTAATAAGGTTATTGGGAAATATTTCTGCTGCTGTTCTATATTGCCAGGGAAGAAAATAACCTCACAACAGAGACCATTTTCTTCCCAGGTTGTGGGAAGTACTATTTTTCTTAAGTAAAACTGTACCAAAGTTGTTTTGAGTGAGTACTTTTTCTAGTTGTGTATAACATTAAGAAGGATATTGTGTTATGAAAGCGGAGATAGGGGTGCTGTACCATCATCTAGAATTCATCACACTGCTAATGGCAGTACCATAGGTACCATGGTTGTGCTGTCCGTCTCAGTGGATTGCAGAGCTCTTGCTGTGGCAAATAGGGCAAATGCGTTTTTGCTGGAATGCAAACAAAACAGTTGTGCCACTAGCATGAAATTGAGCATAAAAAGGTGGTAATTTGAAGAATACCTGTAAAATCCCTATTTGCACAAAATGTGTGTGAAGTTGTTGCTGACTTTGATTATTAATTGGAGTATAGCTGATAGACAGCAATGGTTTTGGTCATGGTATAATTCTGTTATGCAGTGGCTTACAACTATAGTTACATAACTATATTAATATAGTTGTGTGTAGTTAAAAGATACTTGAATTAGAAGAAGCAGTGGCCAACCAAAAAGTGAGGATAAGAGAGATTGTTGCATGAGGAGTAGGGCAACATACATGAAAATCCATAAAAAGTATGAGCATGAAGCTCTAATTCTAATGACTGTGGGTGCATTTTACTTTGGAAGCCTGCCATTTTGACAGTCCATTCATTGCAATAAGGTGAATTACTAAAGGCTGGAGTGAAACAATAAGTCAGTGGCTTTAGAACCTCGATTCGCTCGATAAAACTTTAAATTTTTTTTTAAAATACTGATAATTTTCATACTTTAATAAATATAATGGACTGATGCAAACACTGGACAGTGAAACCTAGATTTTTGGCAATTAATTTGATTTCTTCTCCCTCTCTCCTGATCAACTTGTTGTTTTTGACCAAAAGCAAAATACTGCACATTCTGAAATAAATACAGAAAATGCTGGAAATACACAGCAAGTTGGGCAGCATCTGTGGAGAAAGAAACAGTTAACGTTTCAGGTCAATAACCCTTTGTCTGAACTGGAAAAAGTTGAAGATTAAACAGCTTTTAAGCAAGACTGGAGCAGGGGACCAGGAAACATTGTAGGTTTAGAGGGAGGGGATTGGCTGATTGTGGCAGATGATGTGCTTGAGGGGCAGGGGGGTAGCACAAGCAGTGCTCTAAAAAGCACTTGCCTGCTGGATCCGACTGCTCCCACCTCCCTTTAGCTGCTAGGTTTCCTGAGCCCTGGGAAACCTGGCCGGCCAGCATTAAATGGCTGCCAAAATGTCAACAACGGAGCCTTGTTTACATATAATGACAGACCCACCTCTCCAGAGTGGGTTACTCGGACGCCCCCAAACCCGCTGCGGTTAAAATGGAAGCGGGCACATTTGTGGCAGGTTGGGCGTTGGGTTTCGCATCTTTACCAATGTAACTCCCCAACCCAACCCCCCCCACCGCCCGCGTCCCCTCCAACCTGTCATGGGGGGATTAAAATTCCCTCCTTGTGTCTCTGAAAATGGGGTTTTTATTTTGTTTCACCCCAAAATGATATACTTAGGGCATAACATGCAAATTAATCACTTTGGAGCAGGCTGGTATTGGACTTTCCATCGAGATGTAAATTTGAACCCTTCCAGAGTCTGGCTCCCCACAGAGACAATGTTTGCCAATTCCTGTTGGACCATCTGCAGCCAGAAGAACACAGAGGAGAATCTCTTTGAGCAATGTTTAAGTGTTCAGGGTTAAATAAGACTTTTGCAGTTGTTATACAAATCAGCAGAAAGAAATATTCAAAAAGGGACTAAGGGAATATAAAATAAAGTAACAGTATTCAACTTACATTTATCTTAAATGATAAAATGGAAGTGATGTCATTGCAAGAGATTCTAGGTCTCTGTTTTATAAAATGTTGATAAGATATTAGTTTCACCGGATTGGATTAAATTCTAAGTAAACAGAATGAATATCGTTCCTTTGTAGGAACTGTGGACAGTGTAATCATATCTAGACTGGAACAGAAGCACCTATTGTTTCACCCTATGCTTGCTGTAAACTAAAAAAACTTACAAGATAAAAGTATAATAATTGCTGCCAGTGCTTGTATAATTGGATATGTATTACTAATTTGTGGGAATGATTACATTAGAGGTTGCTCCTTTGTGTTGGTTAAATGTGCAGAAAGTGGAAATGGGGGCGGGTTCTGCTTCCTTCAGCACTTATGTGCTAGTCTTATGAATGTTTTGGTGGCTGAAATCGTATCTGACTAGGTCAAATGTGAAGCTCAATCCTACTTCAGCATGTTATATGGTTCTTAAACTGGGCCCAGAAGCAATATTCACACAACAGTTCAAATTATATTTCCTTTTGCAAAGGTCTTTCATAAGCTTGTGTGTACAGAGATCACTGGCCAACTGTGACTTTGTGAAATTGACCTGAAACTGACAGGTTTGTTGTTGACTTGGGAAATCCTGCTGTAATTTCAACAGAAAAAAACAAACACTGTTTCCAATGCTGACACTGAAAAGGCATTTCAGGTTTAGCTTTGCAATTTAATGCAGCATACTTGAGTTGCATAAATATTTTGGCAATCGTTGTTTGAATATTGCTAAATATAGTAGTACATTAAGATGGAATTATTTATACATGGCCACATATTAAAGCATGACACTTAAGCAATCTTAATTCTTGAATTTTTTTTCTTTTTATCTGAGTGGAAGCTTGCTGAAATCTGACAATTTCCATTATGATATGTAACTGCCATTATCCTTATTTCATGTTATGTCAAGTAGAATTTACATGGGAAGTGTCGCACAGCATAAAGCCAGTGTGCCAACCTGAGTGTGCTGAATCACTTTATCCAGAGCTGAACATATGCTTTCTAATTGTTTAAATTAGAAGAGTTGATTCAACAGTAGTCCTGAAGAATCAGACAGAATGTTTCATCCAGCCTGCAATGTTTTCTTATTTACTAAGCCCAATACAGTGCTGCACCTAATTGACCAAGCAAGAAGTAAGCAGGTTTGGCACACTGTAAGCTCTAGCTTCACATGCATGAATGTTCATTATAAAGCTGCAGTTATACTGCAGCGGGTATGAGGCTGAAGCAGCAGTACCTTCTGTAGGTGGTCTTTCACCTTGTGCTTAAATGTGATTTGGGTGATTTTGCACATGAATTACATTATATGGTTAGATTTAATTCAGTTCTGCAATGTTCTGCATCAGTGCAAACTGTGTATTGTAAGTGGCCTAGAAGGTGATTATTCACTATGATGGTGCTTTCTATCCAATTTTAGGCTGTTATTACCACTGAGGACATACATTTGGCCCACAGAGCAAGTGCATTTAGGCCTCTGAACTCAATGGAGTTGTGCAGCACTAAGCTTTTCTTGAAGTCCTTTTTAACATTTCTGTGTGACACATAAGGTGATCATTTATTGCTAGTGAACATATATAATTTATGGTCCTCAAGGCTTAATGCTGAGATCTCACTATAGGCTGAAAGTGTTCATAGGATTTATGTAAGTGGTTTTATGACTTGTTACAATATGTAGTCATGTAAATAGACTCTGCAATGCCTTTGCCAAATCACATGTGCTAACTAAATTTGAAGCATCATGTGTTTGTTAGTGTTTGATTGTTTAATAACTAAATATGTCATTAGTGTATTTGAATCTTACTCTCCCAGCTGGAAGAGAGTGTGAGAGGCACTTGGAAGAGAGAAAAAAAGGTATGTTTAAAAATGCAGAATACAGTACTATGATGGGTCAGAAATAAAAGATCTGCCTCTGAACCCCTGATCTGGAAGTTCCCAGGTTCAATCTCAGCCTGTGCTGAGTTAGCTGATCTCAATCACACTGTGGTAGAGATGCCATAGTTGGCTGCAGCATCGCTCTGTCAGAAAAGGGAAATTTGTCCAGGTTGCCCTCTCCTGACCACTATCCAGCAAACCCTAGTAGAAGTGTATGGACAGCAGGTGAAGGCTGCTTCACAGTTGAATAGTCTGGCAGTCGCCGTCAAGACTCATGAATATAGACACTTTGGTGAGGTACTGGGGGACAACTGTACCCCAGTGAGGAAATTAGGGCCTTGGGGAAGTGAGCGGGCAAAAATGCACACAATAGTATAGGACAGAAAATGTGCACTAACAGTGGGGAGTATTGTCTGTCAACCGTTCATTAGTGAACATACAAAATTGACGGGCAGGAAAGGACCAGCTGGTCAATCAAGCCTGCCCAACACCATGATGGCCGGAGCATCATGACTGAATTGCTGCCATCATGAGAGGAATTCCTTTGCTAGACGTGTTTCAGTATTTTGAAGCCCATTGTCCCTATATCCTTGATCTATCCTCAGTCACAAATTTATTATTTTTCTATCAGGGCCTCTTTTCACTGAAGTAGATGGTAATGTATAATAAAATTCCTCATGAAATTACTCTGATTTTCCAAAATCTCTTACCTGAGTGCTGTATTTATGAAAACATATTAAAATTGTATTTTTTTTTAAAGTTAGTTAAATGACAACAGCTTTTATTAGTTGAGAGCTAGCTGTCTGAGTGCTCAATATTGTTCTCATTCCTCAGCTTGGCTTCAACTACTGAAATGCACAGATGTATTTTGTCACACCGCATATGAAGCCCACAGTTTCCTCCAACAAGATTTGCTGTTGAGGATACCTGTATGGTTTGGGAGCCTAATGTATCAAATTTACTGCAACTGTTCAGTTAGACAACTACAACTTGCACTTATATAGTGCCTTTAATGTAAAACAACGTCCCAAGGTGCTTCACAAATGCGTAGTAAAAAATAAAATAGATGCCAAACCAAAGAAGGAGATGTTAGGACAAGTGACCAAAAACTTGGTGAAAGAGGTGAGTTTTAAGGAGGGTCTTAATGGAGGAGAGAGAGGTGGAGAGGCGGAGGTGTTTAGGGAGAAAATTCCAGAGCATGAGGCTTAGGCGGTTGAAGGCATGAACATCAACGGTGGGGTGAAGGGAGGTGGGGAATGCACAAGGCCAGATTCACAGGAATAGAGAGTTTGGTGGGGGGATGGGGGGGGGCAATGTAGATGGGAGGACTGGAGGCAATTACAGAGATGAAGGGGTGAGATCGTGAAGGGATTTAAACATGAGAATTTTAAATAGGAGGTGTTGGGGGACCAGTGAGGACAGGGGTGATGGGCCAGCAGGACTTGGTGTAGATTTGATAGGAAAGGAGAGTTTTGTATGAGCTGAAGTTTTAAACTGACAACTGCCTAGCCTTTGGCTGTCTATTTACCATGATATCTCAGCTCAAGCACTCCCTCACCTATACCTTTACCCATGTCCCCAGCAAAACTTTTACTGTCTCCTAGCCCCCTGGTATGGCCCCCTTCTTCTTTCTCTCAAGACCAAAGGGCACAGACTTCAGCTTATCTGGCACACAATTGGCTTAGCTATCTATCAACAGATCTAGCTGGACCATATCAGGCTCTACTGGGCCCCTCTCTCCTTTGCCAAAATCGCCTGCCACTCTAGAATCATCCCACCCCTAGCCCTGTAACCCCATTTCTCTCCCATCTCTGCCATGCTCATCTCATTCTTGAGACCGACATCTTGCTCCTTTGACTCCTTTCCCCCTAAACTGATTACCACCCAACTTCCCTTCTTGGCTTTCATATTAGCTAATCGTAAATGGTTTGCTCTCTGCTGGGATTCCCTTTCAAAACCACCATCACCACCCACCCCCTCCACCCCTGAAAATTAAGATTCTTGACCCCTCTGTCCTTGCAAACTATTTTCCCATCTTCAAAATGTTTTTCCTCTCAAGTGCTTGAACATACTGTCACCTCCTAAATACGTTCCCAGCTCTCTGAACTCTCCAATCAGGTTTACACCCCTGCCACAGTATCGACACTGTCCTAACCAAAGTCACTAATGACATTTTCTGTGATTGTGACTATGGTACATTATACACTTTCATAACCTAGGCCTCTTGCAGCCTTTGACACAGTCGACCGCACTATCCTTCTCCAAAGCCTCTCTGTTTTCCAGCTCAGTGGGACTGCTCTCACTTGGTTCCATTCTTACGTATCCGATTATAGCCAGAGCATTTCTGGAAATGGTTTCTCTTCCAGCCCTTCCAACCTTTACCTCTGAAGCCCCCCCCCCCAGGATTTTTTCTTGCCCTTCTCCTCTTCCTCATTCGCATGCTGCCCTTTGGTGACCATAATCCTCAGACATGGGACCACTTTTTTATTTATATATATATATATATATATATATATATATCTTGGATGTACCGGGCACAATTTCAAAATTTGCAGATGACACAAAACTTGGAAGTGTAGTAAAGTGAGGAGGACAGTAATAGATTTCAAGAGGACACAGACAGGCTGGTGGAATGGGCGGACACATGACAGATGTAATTCAAAGTAAAGAAGTGCGAAGTGATAAATTTTGGCAGGAAGAATGAGAGGCAATATAAACTAAATGATACAATTCTAAAGGGGGTGCAGGAACAAAGAGACCTGGTAGTGTATGTACACAAATCTTTGAAGGTGGCATGATAAGTTGAGAAGGCTGCTTGTAGGGCTACGGGGAAGGAGCGGGGGAATGGGACTAACTGGATTGCTCTCAAAGAGCTGGCACAGGCTCGATGGGCCGAATGGCCTCCTGTGCTGTAACCATTCTATGATTCCACATGTAAGCTGATGACTGATTGCTCTACCTCTCCACTACCTCCTTGGACTGCTCCAATGCCTCTGTGTCATTGGATTGCTTGTCCGATATCCAGTCTTGGTTGAGCTACAATTTCCTCCAGTTAAACATTGGGAAAAGTAAAGTTGTTATCTTTGGCCCCTGCCACAACCTCTGTAGCCATGGTACTGATTCCCACTCTGGCTACTGTCTCAGGCTGAACTAGATTGTTTACAATCTCGACGACCCCAAGATGAGTTTCCAATCCCATATCCTCTCCATCACAAAGACTGCCTACTTTCACCTCTGTAACATCACCCAACTCTGTGTCCCTATCTGAGACCCTTATCTATGCCTTTGTCACCTCCAAACTCAACTATTAAATTAAATTCTTCAACCATTGGGTCTCATTTTCATTGGTATGTCTGATAAGAGGGTTTGATGGTGTTTGGTTTGGTTTCCGAACTCCTGGAGTGGCCTTTTTCCTAAGCTCATGGTTTAAAAAACTTTGGTTTCCATTTTTGTAGTGCCTACTCTTTGCTTTAAATTTGTGGTTGACCATATTTTGTCATTGGACGTATAAGTTGGTACGCAAGTAATTGCAGTTGAATTTTGCCTGTATTTATGATCGCGTATCATACTTCATTCTGGTATTATATAATTTTATAGTTTTAAACCTTGTATTTATATATTTCTTGTTGTGAATTTTTTTATGTACTTGTTTAAAATGCTGAAAGGTCCCAGGTTTGGTTTCCAATATGTGCTAATTTAACTTGTGTAATGATGGTGGGACTACAGTTGGCTTGAGCTCCTTGGGGTAAGGGAGGGGAAACTCGGCCAAGCTCTGCTTTTGATCCATGCTCCGTGACCAGAGTTGTAAATGTGCATATGTGGATGGTGGGTGAGGATAAAATCTAGCTTAGCAGTGATGCTCCCTGTGGTTGAATGGTCTGCCAGTGCTGATAGTCAAGCTCAGAAATGAAGAATGGCCTCTTGGGCAAAGTATCAAAGGCACTGCCCACAGAACAGTACAGCAGCAAGGAGTCAATGTTTTTGGCAGAGGAGGGGAGAAATTTCTCTTCAATCTTTCTTTCATGTGTTTGACTGTTTATTTCAGTTCCCTAAATTGAGTGTCAAATACTGTAAGTTTGTCCCAAGTAAAACAGGTGTGGTAAACCTAATAAAATTCTTGCTTGAATTTGTTTCATATGTGTCATTATGCACGCACACTTAAATCTCTTAAATACATGCTTTAAAAGTACTTGTGCTTTAAAGTCTTTGTGCACACCAATTTCCATCCCATCAGCAGGAAGTACTGTAGAAATTTTCATTTTACTTTCACCATTTGTTTTTTGTTTGTGTCAAATCAGACACCTGGTAGACACCACACAACATCTTTTGTTTAAATGGCTGACCCCAAAGCAGCCAGTACAGAACTACAACCGTGTGAGTTGCTGCACAACAAAAAAAAGTGTCAAATAATTTTGTGATTGACCGATCATAATCTGGTACAGGTACCAACTGTTTATAGGAAAAATATGTGTATTACTTGTCTTCATCTGTCTATAGTTTTTTTTTTAAAAAGAGCCATGTACGGTGTCATGACATGTTGAACCTGTTGCAGCTGCTTCTGAAACTAGGTAATATATAGCAGTGTGAGAACATTTAGATACAGTTCTGTGAGCATGTCCAGATTGTGGTGTGAAGAAGTCATTAATTAAAAATGATACATAAACATGTGCATGTAGGTTAATTTGCCACTATTATAAATAGTCTTAGAAATATTACCTTTTCTATCACAAACAGATCCAGTCCAAGAAGTACAAGTCATCCTGTCCCTTTTAAAGGATCAGTTCATTGCCCCAAACCCAGCTTCAGTGCCATTTATTTGTTGCAGGGAAACGTGTTCTAAAATTATGTTTGTATCTCATCAGGTCTATGAATGTTTTGTATCGGGGCTTTGACCAATTTGCGTTTGTGCCAGCAATGCACACGTCAAGGATATGACTCGAGTCACATTGCTGAGGAAGTGGGTAGTAGGTCATGGAAAAGCTACAGGATGCGTCATCAGATTCTAAGGAGGAGGGGGATGATGGGATAGATTCAAAGACCACAGATTATGAAACTCTGGGACCAGATACTGAAATAGCTTCCAGGAGTCAAACAGGTAATGAAATAATGTCAAGTGTTGCTTTAAAAAATTTTTTTTTTAAAGTATTATAGCTATTGGCTCATTTAATAGCAGTGCTCTAACTTTGAGAGTAACTAAGGGTAAGTAGCATTTACTTGCTAATTGTTCTGAATACCTGAGGAAAAAATTAATTCTGCTTCCCCTAGGAATATGGCATTTACTGGTGTCCTGTTTATACGTATCTATATCGAGATAATGGAAGCACGTTAACTCTGCAATGGCATTGTTGATCACTACTAATTTACAGATAAGTTTCCTGTCAATGAGATTTCAGTGTTTTTAATGCTGGGATCGATCTAATAAAAATAAGTGTTATAAAAATAATTTTTGAATGATAACTCTAAAATGATTTCATGGGGCACTGAGTTAGCATACTGACTTCACCTTTGGAACTTGGATTCAAATATAGTCCACGGTAATTGGTTGAAAGACTTGTCGTTCTGCAAACTGCAAGGGTCCTTCATGGCATCAGATTGGGCAGTGTCAAACCATTTCCTAGTGGGAGCAGCATATTGGTATAGTGTAGCATCAATTGCATGCCTCATATGGAAAAGGACAAGATGATAGGACAAGTAGAAAAATTCTAACTGGTGTAACGGAGGTTGTCCTGATGGCTCAAAGGTCAAGTCTCCATCTCAGAGCCGTGCATACCAGAAATGGCCTAGGTTCGATTCCTGGTCTCGGCTGAGGTAACTGACATTATCCAGGATGCTACAGTTGGCCACAACATTTTGTGAAAAGGAAAATCAGCCAGAGTTTCTGCTAGTGATCACTGTACAACAACCCCCTATTGTAAGTCTGCATGTGTGGATGCTGAGTGAAGACGAGATTGGGCTCAGCTGTGATGTTCTCAATAATTGGATAACCTGCTGGTACTTACTGACTAGGCCGATAGGTGAATAAAGGCTACTTGAATGAGGTGCTGGATGATGACTGGTACTGTGGAACCGTACCCCAGTGAGGAATGAAAATTATTGCAGGGACAGAGTAGATAGAGCCTTATTGACCGTTCTGTACCTCTCCTGTTGATTCTGACATACTATGCAAAAGTGATAGAGTTCCATTCTTAATATTCCTCACCACAATGAGCAAAAAAACCAAATCACCAAGAAAATGTAGAATTTAAATAATGATTTTTGCATAACTCTACCAAATGTAATCATTGTTTTCCTTTTAAAAATTGGGTTTGGTCTTGCAGAAGATAAAACAATGGCACTGTTAGTTGTTTTTAATTAAGAATCAAACCAAATAACTCTTAACAGCTTCACAGCTTTTACAGTTAAGTTCCCTAAACAAGATGAAAGAAACTGGTATTACGTAGCAATTTCTGACACTAAAATTGACTTTAAATATCTCTACAACACACACTATAATGAGCCATTTCCCAAAGAGGTTGAGAGGCAGCCTCTTCCCATTCCAAGGCCTCTGCTAGTACAGTTCAGTTTTGGGCAGTAATGAGTTACATGAGTCCCTCTGATTTTTATTTCCCCTCTCCCCTCTTGTTTGGAAGTGCCTTATCCCTGCAACCATAAAAGCTTTTAGAAAACAAAAGGATTTAAAAATCAGTGGTTTAAGAATTCAGTTCAATTAATAAGAAAGCTTTTTTGTTTGTGTGTGAGGGTATGAATCTATCTTAAAATTTGATTTAACTGCCCCCCCCCCCCCAATTAAACCAGTGTTTCTCTTACCCCCCTCTTATCATACTCTTGTAGATCAGCACAAGCAGAGACATGAAAGCAGTTTGCTTTCCCATCATCTTACTCTGTAATGATACGTAGTTGAGAGAGATTGTAAAATGATGGGGGGAAATAACTAAAAATGGGGTTAAAAATTATTTATGGTTATAGATGCTGAACTGAATTGTATCAGACATACCCCCATATAACAGTTTTAAAATTTTTGAACAGTCCTTTTTTTTTGGAACTAATGTATTTCCTTTCTCAGATGTAATGGAAGCTGCAAGTCCATCAGTTGTACAATCCAAAGTCACCAATGAGGAGGCCACCACCTCTGGAGTGAATGTTGAATGCCGAATATGTGGTGATAAGGCTTCGGGCTTCCATTATGGCGTACATGCGTGTGAAGGTTGCAAGGTACTGTGCATTATTATGTCCTTGACATGTAACGTGCTACTGTAGAAATGTTCACTTGCATTTTATGCCAGCATAGATCATCTAATGAAAGTTGAGCATTGACCTATAAAGACTGCTATCTTCTCACTTTCTTACTGCTGTATTAATATGTTCAGATCAATAGAAAGGTAAGATTGCTGTACGTAATCCAAGTTACTAGATGGCTTTAGAAAAAGGCAGCTAACCTTTATTGCGCTGAATGATATTTTGTTGTATGATATTTACATTTAATACCAGTACAGTCTACCCTTAGTTCAAAGTTGCTTAATTCAAATGATCTAAATTCAATTTTTAGCTGAAATTTTGACTTTATTGTGTTATCCACATTGCTTAATTTAAATTATTGAATAATTTAATTTCTAGTGCAAATAAAATCTGAATTGGCAGGAGGAAACTATTCTGTTGGTTCAGATGTTTTCAACATTGAAAATTGTATCATTAAATAAGCTGAAATCCCAACTTTTTTTTTAGATATTCTATTAGCAAAGCTTCAGTAAGTATTCTACATTGTGCTTTGTTTCAATTTTTTCATGGCATTTTATATACCTTTTCTGCAAGCTCAGTCTGTCAAATTGTAAAATTTGTGTGCGACATCTGAATATGTTTAGGATTTCCTACACCGTAAGTTCTCAGTCTTGGCCTTACTATTAGTGAAGGACAGCAGGCATTACCCCAGATAGACAGAGGAAAAGGCGGGGGCAAGTCATCCCAGCATATTTTCATACACCTCCTTGTAATTATCTCAAGTGCAAATGTGAGATTGGGAGTAAGTCAAGGAATGAAACTGTGACATCTGTAAGCAAGGGAAATAAATGGAGGTAACCTTACTTCAACAGAAACCTAAATTAATACTAAATTATTTTGAACACATACAGTAGTAAAAAGAGAATGGTATAAAACTTTATATACTGTATTTGAAATTGGAATTGTAAAGTTTAAAAATTACAAAGTGGACAATAATTGCTTAATAATAGGTTATCCACATCCCTATATCTTGGTTAAGTAACACATAAATCAAACATCTAATGTTCACCCTCCTTCAAAAGCAACACTCAATCCTTAAGTGCCCGGGTACTATTGCAAGGGAGAAATTCTTTATTTAATGCACACTGCAGCTTCCAGTGGCCATCTCAAAAGTGGCATTGGCCGAGGGCTGGGAGTGGATTGTTTATTAGTCCTCTCGGATGGTGCTTTACATGGAGATGGGGCTAAAGCCAACCCCAACCCTCCTGCTGTGATGGGTACAATCACTATAAAAATGATAGATGTAGGTGTGATGAGCACTATGGACAATGTCCCCAAACTGATATCTGGAAAAAATATAAATAAGAAAATTTTGATGTGTTATCTTTATAGAATGTGCTATTTAATTAAATACTAGGTTTTGTCTCACCTATTGGATTTTTATTTAAAGAATGTTTTGGAGAGATCATTTTTGGGGAGATGGGTCCCGCAATTAGTGAAACTTACTGAGATTTTAGTGATTCAGTAAATACTGAAAGTGAACTGATATAAGAAACAGGATATCTTGTTGGGGAATGCAGCTCAATCTCTGCCAACCCATTGACTCATTCGCTCTTTTTCATGTTAATTATTTTGAGAAGTACTTTAGAATGAAATAAAGCAATTGTGGGACACAGCAGTTTTGAGGTGCCTTGAGCAAGCTGTTCGTTTTGAAAATGCTGACTTGGCTTTGCCACCTTTGTTTGCCTTTAATTTAATCTCTATCATACTTTCTGTTTTAGTTCAGTCAAACAGCCCTTGATAGTAAATTCCTGATAGGAAACACAAAAAGTAATTATAAGTATTGTATTGTCTAAATAGGTTGAAAGCTCCAGCAGTCAGCAATTTGAGTAACATGAAAGTCCAAAAAAAGTGAAGACAGGAGTCGCTCCCCCAAAGGCTTAGCAAACTTATCCATTGAGTAGCTGAGCCATGTAGTCCAGAAAGGTTCCAGGTTTGAACCCCAGGCTCTGCTGAATTTCCTGATGTCAGCTGGAGCAGCAGTTGGGACGCAGCAATTTGGTTAGAGAGGGGAAGATCAACTAGAGTTCCTATTCCAGATCACCATCTATTGGTGCTTACTGGCACATATGCACGTGTGAATGTCAGTTGAGGACAGGATCAGGCTTCACTGTAATCGTAGAATGATAAAGCACAGGAGGAGGCCATTCGGCCCATCGTGCCTGTGCCAGCTCTTTGAAAGAGCTATCCAATTAGCCCCACTCTCCTGCTCTTTCCCCATCGCCCTGCAAATTTTCCCCCTTCAAGTATTTATCCAATTCCCTTTTGAAAGTTGTTATTGAATGTTTGCACCACCCTTTCAGGCTGTGCATTCCAGACCATAACAACTTGCTGCCTACATTTTTTTTTCCTCATGTCTTCTGGATCTTTTGCCAATTATCTTCAATCTGTGTCCTCTGGTTACCGACCCTTCTGCCACAGTAAACCGTTTCTCCTTATTTACTCTATCAAAACCCTTCATGATTTTGAATACCTCTATCAAATCTCCCCTTAACCTTTTTCTGCTCTAAGGAGAACAACCCTAGTTTCTTTAGTCTCTCCACATAACTGAAGTCTTTCATCCCTGGTACCATTCTAGTAAATCTTTTCTGCACCCTCTGTAAAGGCCTTGACATCTTTCCTAATATGTGGTGCCCAGAATTAGCCAGCTGGGGACTACCCAGTGTTTTATAAAAGTTTAGCATGACGTCCTTGCTTTTGTACTCTATTCCTTTATTTATAAAGCCAAGGATCCCGTAAGCCTTTTTAACAGCCTTCTCAACTTGTCCTGCCACCTTCAAAGATTTATGCACATATACCTCCAGGTCTCTCCGTTCCTGCACCCCCTTTAAAATTGTACCATTGATGCCCCCCATAGTTGAGTAGCTTGTTGAACTTCACTTTCCAAGCTCACACATGAACAGTGGCCACTTACTAGTTACTGGAAGATGAGCAGCATCCATGGAACTGTATTCCACCATGGAGTCAACAGCTTCAGGAAAAAAGAGGAAGGCAAGGAAGGGGAGGGGGAAAAAACTGGCAAGAGCGTCTCTGCTTCTCCACTTTCCATTCCTCCTTTAAGACTCTCCCTCTACTTCTTTAGTCAAGCTTTTGGCCACCCATCCTAATGACTCCTTCGGTTTTGGGTCTGTTTTCCTCATGTCTCTGTGAAGCATCTGGCGATGTTTTACTACATTAAAGGTGCCTAATAAATGCAAATTCTTATGGTGTCGAGGACCTGGTGGACATGCTTGCTAATTTGCTGTTTATTCAGTCTTGTTGTCTCTTCGCGTCCCTCAGTTGAATTTTTATCCTGGTTGTTTAATAATCTAAATTGCAAATAGGTATTTTCATGCACAGTTGGGTTAGACAGTAAAGGCTGCTTAGCAGTTAATCTTATTTACATAATGGAGGATTATCTAAACAGTTTGATTTAAGTGTCCATTCAAAGGATTTACTTTGTTTATTTAAATCTGAATAAGAAGACTGATGAATTATATTGGCAGCTAATGCTATTGTTTGCTTTCTCTCAGTAACATTTCTTTCAATAGTTAATTGTGTTTGTAATCATACAATTACTAAGTGGACCAGTAGTTTATTCAGATGATCGTTTAACAGATGCCCAATGCCCAATATAAGCTCATTTAATATGTAAAGCCTTTAGTTTTGGTTTCTATTTGACTCTAGACAGGTTTCAGACAGATGTCTGGGTATAACTTTAACTTCAATGTTGAATGCAGATCAGTCTACATCCGGTACAAATCTGCTCTTTTATGCGGAAAAGGGAGGAGCAATAGCAAGACGGCAAGGGTGAAAAGGTCAAAAATACCTAAAAGACCAAGTTTAATTCATTTTTATGACCCAAAGCAGCTAGGGCTTGGAATCATATAAAGGCAAATTAGAGCAGATTGCTTAGCAAGTTTATCTAGTGAGTAAGTGAGACATACAGGCCAGGAAGATTTGATCCCTAGTCATCTATACTGAGTTGCCTTCACCGAGGAGGCCCTTTGGTCCGCCCGAAACATGCTGGTCTTCCAACTGAAGGAGCTGCCCACGGCCGAGTGTTGCCAACTGGCACACTCCAAGGTCCAAGAGTACGTGCTGTGGGACGCACTGAGGCGAGGTGGGACCTATGCAAAGACTTTCTGGGGAAAGAGACTCACCTTGTATTGTACGCTACGAGTCATAAGAAATACTGTGTTTGAATTGTAATAAGGAAATCGCTTTCTGTACGATCTGTGGTGTTCTTGGTTTGAAATGTACTGGTTTGGAATTGTGATATTTACTTTGAACTGTATGTACCTTTTAAATTCAATGAAATAAAGTATATTTTGAAATTTTTAAACATCTGTACTGAGTTATCTGAGCTCAGCTGCAGTGGTGATACGAGTGTTTCAATTGGCTTCACCACCTCTAGTAAGGAAGAGGAAAATCAGGATGGGTTCCCATTATTGATCATTTTCCAGTGGTCACTGATGGAAGTGGTCATTGGATCAGGCCAGTATTGGATTAATTGTCAAATTATCAAATAGCTTGCTGATGCTCACTGTCGAGGCTCAAGAATAAATAAAGGTCCCTTTGGGAGATGCCAGAGGTGACCATTGACTGTGAAATGACACCCCAGCAGGGAGTCAGTTCCCAGAGGAGAGAATTGGCAGAGTAAAATGAGTAAGGGAAATTTTTTGTTCTTTTTAAACAAAAAAAGTCCAATTAAAGATAACTAAAAGGAGTATTAGAAGAGGTAAGAGAACAGTAGAAAGTTGGGTTATGGAAAGCAGCAAGAGGGATCCAAAACACCTTTTCAGCTCTGGAAGGTAGCAGAGAGTATGTTAGAGTAGACTGATTCCTTAAGGAATACGTTGTTTAAAAATACTATACAAAAGATGAGAGGTACGTTAAATAGTTTTTTCTCTAAATCTTCACAAATTAAGACTAGATAAATTCTAGATCTGGTCATTTTGACTTGGGAATCTGTAGCATGTGGTCAATAAAGCATGAGTCATGAAGTAAACCCCAGGAATTAAATATCTACAGGTTAGCTGAACCACACACACTATAGAATTCTCAAAGAATATTTGAATGAACCTGTAAATTATAGACCAATTGGCTTCATGTCTGTAGTGAGGAAAATACTTGAGAGCATGTTATGGGATGTCATCCATGTTCATTTCAAGAGCACATAGGACATGGGTATAGTGAATGTGTTCTTTAACCAGTGGGTTCTCCTTGTGGTATACTGGAATTCTCTGAGGCAGTTACTATATTAGTGGGTGAGGCTATCCAGGGAATATAACTTACATTGATTTTTAGTTTAGGCAGCATACAGCCGTCCACTGTGACTTTGTCACTTAACCAAAAAATAAAATATGTTTATTCTGATTATTGCGGTATAAAACCAATTTATTCAAAGTACTATAGTCATTGAGAAAAACAGAAGAAAATCTATCAGACTTCAAAAGTGTAGAAAATTTGAGGGTGTGGTTGTGCAGTGCATGACAGAGTGGTGGAACGTGAGCATTCAGCTCAGACCTCCCACAAATTGAGATTCTGCTGTCAGCTGTGCCATCATGGAGCGGTGCCAAGGAAAGGGGAAAAAATAACTATTGGATCACCAGAGGCTGTTCTCGAGCATCTCCTGCCACTGGATTTTGAAACAGTGGAGGCCTGGGATCAGGTTGCCCACTTGCCAGAATTTTGTGCTCAATAGTGGGGGTAGGGGGTACTTTCTTTTGATTTTAAAAACAACATTTATAGCTGATTTACATTCTTATTGATCAGGTACTCCTGTACATTTTGATCCACATATGGTAAGAGAATTGGAATAAAAATACAGAGGTGGAAATAGACACTGACCTTAACCACATTTCACAGTCAACAAGTTAACTTGCATAATGATTACAGGAAATTGGAAAATCTTGTCATGATTCTTCTTTAAAATTCTAAGATTATTGAACCATACAGAGATGATACCAATGTTTTAAGATAGGTTAGATCAATGATTGAAAGAAAGGGGATCAAAGGGATTATGGGAACAGAGTGAGCACATGGGATTAGGTCTTCAGCTCATGTGAAGGATAAACACCAATATGGATAGGCTGTGTTGTAATTTCTATGTAATTCTATGATGAGTTTTACCAATTGTCTAATGCAGTTTCATTAGGGAATACAGTTTCAGAAAAAAAAGTCACAGTTTATTGAAATCAATTGTATGTTGTCTATACTGCACCTGATGGCAGAAGTACAAATCAAACTGCTGGCTTCTATTGGACTGGTGTTAATATTGCATTGGTGCAAAATTTGCCTTTTAATTAACTTTAAAAGATGTGCTTCCCAATGGCTTAGTTGGTAAGTGTGCTGCCTAAACTGAACTGTACAAACTAGGAAGATCAGAGTTTTGATTCAGACTCCAGTCTGAACTGAATTAATTAATCTTAGCCAAGGTGGTGATAAGGTTGCTACAATTGGTATCCCTGGGCTACTGAAGTGAAAAATTAGCCAGGTTATCTCTCCTCATTAGAGTGACTCCTGCTGGAAATTCCTGGCTTGGCTGTAATGCCATCCACAGTCAAATAGCCTGCTGACGTTTACTGTCGAGACTTGCACATGATGAATGGCCAGTTGTGTGAGGTTGTACCGCAGCATGAGTCAGCAACCTTGGCTATTCTTAGGTAGTAGAAGCTGATTGAAGTTAGAGCCCAATGAGCAACACTTCATGCATGTGTTTGAGTGCCCATACTCAAAGCTCTGTTGTTTCCCCACTGCACAGGGATACAAGCGGACAGTATAACTAGAATTCTGTACTTGCAGCATACATGGAGAGCCCCAGCTGTGCTTAATTGAAATTCCTTTTGCAGATTTTAGGCAATTCCAGGAAGTTCTTTGGTTGATTTCCA
Source organism: Heptranchias perlo (assembly GCF_035084215.1). Taxonomy (NCBI): domain Eukaryota; kingdom Metazoa; phylum Chordata; class Chondrichthyes; order Hexanchiformes; family Hexanchidae; genus Heptranchias; species Heptranchias perlo. The sequence goes on from NC_090351.1 coordinate 13,449,324, forward strand.
ATCAGTTGAAATTCCAATGTCCTTTCTATATCATTGGCCTTGTACACTATTCCAACAAAGATTAACGCAAGCTTCAAGAACAGTATTTCATATTTCTCCTAGCCACATGCAACCCTCTGATATGAACATTTACTTCAGTAACTTCAGACTTTAACTATATCCTCATTTTCAAACCTGTTTTAATTTAATACCTGATCCTCGGGCTTTCCATCTCATTTCACTGTTTCCCCAGGAATCTCATTGCTGTAGCTATTTACAACAAAAACAGAAAAAGCTGAAAACTCCTAGCAGATCAGTCAGCGCCTGTAGAGAGAACAAAACAAGTTTATGTTTTGGTGCAGGCCCTTCTTCAGAGTGGTTAAGTTAACTTTTTATTGAGGATTGTGACCTTACTGGAAAGGAATTCCACCCAAGAGAGGCCACCAATGAAAGAATTATAATAATTGCAACTTATGCTTCAATAACTTTCATTCATCAAGAAAATTCCAAAGTTTAGCCTCAGCCAGTGCAATTTCCTGCATGTAAACGATCAAAGTTTTATTCAAAATATTCCCAAAGTTACGATTTTCCAAAATTCAAAACTTTGAATTTTTATTTGCATTCGTGTCTGTTCACTGAATTTTAGCTATGTAGGTATGATAATCCAGGCGTTGCCAAACTCTCATACACAGGAACGTGCAAACACAGATCAGGGTCATAATAGTGAAGGTTAAGTTACTGTTAATAGTCATGATACTTTTGAGTATTCAGTTTTTTTCAATGAGTCAGCTCATGTGTGGTTTATGATAGTGAAGCAATCTATGCCATTATATTGCACCCCCCCTCCCCAAACACTTGGTTCTTGACTCTAGCTTTTTGTGCAGGAGTTCCTCAAGGCAGTGTCCTAGGCCCAACCATCTTCAGCTGCTTCATCAATGACCTTCCCCCTATCATAAGGTCAGAAATGGGGATGTTCGCTGATGATTGCACAGTGTTCCGTTCCATTTGCAACCCCTCAGATAATGAAGCAGTCCGAGCCCGCATGCAGCAAGACCTGGACAACATCCAGGCTTGGGCTCATAAGTGGCAAGTAACATTTGTGCCAGACAAGTGCGAGGCAATGACCATCTCCAACAAGAGAGAGTCTAACCACCTCCCCTTGACATTCAACGGCATTACCATTGCCGAATCCCCCACCAGCAACATCCTGGGGGTCACCATTGACTAGAAACTTAACTGGACCAGCCATATAAATACTGTGGCTACAAGAGCAGGTCAGAGGCTGGGTATTCTGCGGCGAGTGACTCACCTCCTGACTCCCCAAAGCTTTTCCACCATCTACAAGGCACAAGTCAGGAGTGTGATGGAATACTCTCCACTTGCCTGTATGAGTGCAACTCCAACAACACTCGAGAAGCTCAACAGCATCCAGGAAAAAGCAGCCCGGTTGATTAGCACCCCATCCACCACCCTAAACATTCACTCCCTTCACCACTGGCGCACTGTGGCTGCAGTGTGTACCATCCACAGGATGCACTGCAGCAACTCGCCAAGGCTTCTTCGACAGCACCTCCCAAACCCGCGACCTCTACCACTTAGAAGGACAAGAGCAGCAGGTACGTGGGAACAACACCACCTGCACGTTCCCCTCCAAGTCACACACCATCCCGACTTGGAAATGTATCGCCGTTCCTTCATCGTCGCTGGGTCAAAATCCTGGAACTCCCTTCCTAACAGCACTGTGGGAGAACCTTCACCACACGGACTGCAGCGGTTCAAGAAGGCAGCTCACCATCACCTTCTTGAGGGCAATTAGGGATGGGCGATAAATGCCGGCCTCGCCAGCGACGCCCACATCCCATAAACGAATAAAAAAAAATTCCCCTTCCTTTCCCCCACTATTGGTGACAGAACCTTCAGTCGTTTGGGTCCTAAATTCTGGAATTTGTTCCCTAAACCTCTCCATCGTTCCAATTCTCTCTCCTGCGATAAGCACCCTCTCAAATTCCATCTCTTCAGCCAAACTTTCAGTCACTGCTCCTAACCTTTCCCTTCCTGGCTCAGCATAATATCTATTCTTGAAGCACGGATGTTGAAGATGCTATATTAATCCAAGTTATTCTTCTCTGCGCTCTCCAGAAGTATAGAAAAAAGTTTCCACAGCAGTGATCTGGTTAAATCTGCATTATTTAAATAGATATTGCTGAGTTTTTATTAGAATAATACAGGTTTCCCCAGATCTCTGCTGGGGAAGCACTTTTTAAGAAATCTCCTCAACCATCATGACCACTTGGTATGACCTTGACTCTCAACACCCACCCCTTCTCCCCAGTGACAATGTAGTGTTGCTGCCAGTTGGCATAAAGTACTTTAACAGCTTTGTTGTGGAGTGGGTCAGCAGTGAGTGGTGAAAGGCATAGATGCTCAGCAAGGGGGTGGGATATGACAGGACAGAGTTGGGAGGAAGGAATGGGCTGGGACTAGTAAGAAGTGCAGGAGGCATCACTAGGGTGAGGAAGGCACTGGTACATGAGGCAGAGGTTGCGAATGGATGGACGAAGCAGGAGGGAGGGGCAAGGCCTGAGTGCTTGGGCAGATGGAAAGGGGTGAAGGAGAATCCTTCTCCTTCCCTACCCAGGTTTAAAAAACCAAAAGGCTTTTCCATGCCAAACTAGGAAGCCTCATTATTATTATATGGCAAACTGAAACTTTTAAAAAAGCATTCAAATCAACTTGAAGCTAGTTCCTGATCATGGCAGGAACATAGCTTTTCTTTCAGGGTTCAGGTTGGAGAGGCAGCAGGAATGGCCCAGTGGGGCTTCGGGTCAGGTAAAGAGGTAGAAGCAATGAGGTGGGAAAGAGGGCTGATACGGAGCAAGCTTTTCAGTAGGTCCTGGGTGAGTGGCTGGAGATGGGAGGTAGGAGGACTCAATCAAAGCTAAGTATGTAAGTTTAGATAGGTGTAGTGTAGGCATGACAGGAAAGTTACAAGAAATAATTGTGATAGTTCCAGGGAGTGCATGCATACTTTTAATATGTACATATATATAGATAATTTTTAATTAATCCTTGTTTACTCTCTAGAGTTTCAAAATGAGACTGTTCTGGCTTACTCTACAGGTGATAACGGAAAACACAAATAACTTATAAATAACCCAACAACTTGGTAAGATAAGGAGTAAAATGTTGTCCAAGCTAGCATTTTATTTAATCAGAAATTTGCATGGATTTATCAATGAGCCGTGTACTCCGTTTTGAAATCCCATTTCTGTCTCACTTCATAGTTTAAAAATTAAAACAAAATTTGACTTCCAGGGTTTTTTCCGAAGAACAATTCGCATGAAGCTGGAGTACGAGAAATGTGATCGTAACTGTAAGATCCAGAAAAAGAACAGGAATAAGTGCCAGTATTGTCGCTTCCAGAAGTGCCTGGCATTAGGAATGTCACATAATGGTCAGTGAATGTTGTCAAAATAAGCAAATGAAAATTCAGGCATGTGATGATAAGTTGACAGGTTTAACAATTTTTCAAATAGAGAATTGAGTGATTTTATAAAGTATTTGTGTTAACACATTTTATTTTATATTGAAGTTGTGCTTTACAGGCAGCCAACGTGGCAGAAATATCCTTAAATCAGAGTATTAGTTGATAACTTGCCACAACTTCATTGCTGATTCACTTTAATTGCTTAACGTCATTATTGATTTCTAATTCAATTAGGAATTAATCCAGTCTTTAAAAATGATTGTGCCTAGTGCTCCATACGTGCCAGGAAAGCTCCAGGTTTAGCCTTGATCTGTACTGAGTTAACTGATCTGGGTTTAATGTGGCAGTTTTGCTGTAAGAATTGGCTTCGCTGTGCCCCAGGCTATGGAGGGAGGAAAATCAGCCAGGGTTTCTGCTCCTGATCATTATCGGAAGAGGAAGGAAAAGAAATGCAAAAAAAAAATCAACCAGGCGAGTCTGGTTTTTAAAAAAAATCTCATGAATGTATTGAAGATGCTGAACCTCAGAGTTGATTGCAACTCCTCAAGCTTTGCTCTAGTCTTTCGGGTGAGGCTTTAAACCCATGTCCCACCTGCCTGTTCAGATGGATGTAAAAGAGCACGTGGCACTTTTATGACTAAGAGCAGGGAGTGTCTTGACCAATATTCATCAATCAACCAATGCCATCACAAACATTTTAACTGTTCATTCATCTTATGGGACCCTGCTGTATGTAAATTGGCCTACAAAAACCAGAATGTGAAAGGTGCTATGTAAATCCATGTCTGTCTGTTCTTCCCTCCTTCTGTGCTTCATGATGTCCTCCAAGCCCCTCAGTTTGTGTTCCATCTTTGTAATACACTCGCAGCTATTGTTCTCTATAGTTCCTTATTATACTTTGGTGTTATCTCTGGAGTTGTTGGGAGAACAGACGTGAAGAACAGTATGATTGCTGGTCCCCGCGTGTCAGGAGAAGGTTAAAGTAAAAGGGATACTGTGTCAAAATTGTTACCAGTGTGAAGCACTGCCTGTTTTCAATTTGTGCTAACGAGCTTGTGTTGAAACCTCTTATAGCAGTAGAGCATGTGGTGATTGGCACTTGTTGAAAACAGACCCGCTATTCACTGACCAGCCTAATAATAAATAATTTGAAAGTATGCCAATTTTATACTTAACCAAAACAAACTGAATTCTTTGCCAAATCTAATTTTGTTTTTCTCTGGTAACAGCCATCCGTTTTGGCCGAATGCCTGAAGCAGAGAAGAAAAAGCTAGTTGCGGGACTTCTAGCTGGTGAAGCAACAGTTCAAAATCCACAAATAGCCGATCTGAAATCACTGGCAAAACATGTTTACGATGCATATCTAAAGAACTTCAATATGACTAAGAAAAAGGCACGAGATATCCTAAGTGGAAAGGCTACCAAGGACCCAGTAAGTAAAGGGAGAGAACCTTGTTGATCCTGGCCTGAATTTTGTGATCAGTATGGGTGCTCTTACAACATGACTATAGCTAACCGCAAATGTTTAGTTCTCCTAACATTGGCTGCACTTATAAGAAACAAGAACGAAACAACTTGCAGTTTTATAGTGCATTTCACGTCCTCAGGACATCCCAAAGTGCTTCACATCCAATGAAGTCAAGCAACAACAAATTGCATTTATGTAGTCCTATTAACGTAGAAAAATGTCCCAAGGCGCTTCAGAGGTTTAATCAGACAAAAATAGAAGCCGAGCCAAAAAGGTGATATTAGAAGGGGTGGCGAAAAGCTTGGTCAAAGAGGTGGCTTTTAAGGAGGGTCTTAAAAGAGGAGACGGAGGTAGAGAGGCAGAGGAATAGGGAGGGAATTCCAGAGCATAGGGCCTACATGGCTGAAGGAACGGCCACCAATGATGAGGGGGGATGCACAAGAGGCCAGAGTCCGTGGAACACAGAGTTCTGGGGGGGGATTGTAGGGCTGGAGGAGGTTACAGAGATAGAGAGGGGTGAGGCTATGAAGGGATTTAAACATCAGAATGAGAATTTTGAATTGGAGGTGTTGGGGGATGGGTGTGTAGGTCAGTAAGGGCAGGGGTGATGGCTGAGTGAGATGGTGCACGATGGGATATGGGCCAGCAGAGTTTTCGATGCATTGAATTTTGTGGAGGGTGAGGGACTGTAGGTTGGCCAGGAAAGCATTGCAATAGTCGAGTCCGGGGTGACAAAGGCAGGGGAGCTTGGGGGTAGGTTTGGCTTGGTGGGCAAGGGGAAGGGGTGGAAGCAGCAGAGGCAGCTGAATGGATGGTCTGAATCTTATTGACGAAGAAGTCCATGAGCTCCTCGCACATGTTTGAAGGTGAGGATAGAGGGGACAAGGGAGAGGAGACAGTTGGTAGTGGAGAAAAGAAGCTGATACTTCTGAAGAGCAGACCCTGTTATAATAAGCAAACATAAATATCTTGACCTGCTTTATTTTGGTGGCAACGCAGACCTGTTTTTTCATAGGTCCCCTGATCTTTATTCAGAACAATGATCTCCTCTGGTTTTTTCACTGTACCAGCTGTTGTGTTTCAAAATTCCATCATGATACAAACAATGAGGCATGGCACCTGCGCAGTTTCAGATTCCCTAGTCCACCCACTACATGCAATTGCATCATAACACAGCAATCCCAGGCCCACCCCCAGAACTACACTCTGATGGGCTTACACAGTGACCCATATAAGGCAGCTGTATAAACATGGGAGAGAAATGCATGGAAGTTGATCTCCAAAATGGAATGAAAAAAAGGTAAGCGTAGACATAACCCAAACTGTCCACCCACTGGGAGGAAGTTATACTTGGGTAGTTTCCATTATAATTGTGGATATAGAAATTTGTGATGGAAAAAGTTGACAGGAAGTACGTGCAGATGTCGGATTTATAATATATAGTTACTACTCTCAGATAGAAATGGAGGGGGTTACTTTGAATAAAAAGTACTCTCTCTAGACTTTTCCTTCCCTTTAAATTCAGAGAAGGCACCGCACACTTGTGTTGGGATTCAATGGGGGACTTTTTAAAAAGAACAGGAAATGGTAGGCTGCACCCTCTATATGGTGTCAACTGCCAAAAAATGGCATCTAAGGCTTTCTCTATCAGTCAATGCAAAATTGTGACATGGCAGCATGGATGCTTAAAGTACTACTTGTGTTGTAGAAGTTAATTTTAATCCAGAATGAAAATGAGACCAGAATTATTTATTATTTGTCTTAGTCCCAATTGAAAGTAAAGTTAGGTCTGTAATAATGCATTACTCGTATTGAGAAGTAATGTCATGTTTGTGCTAAACTGTAATCTGGCCTGGCATTAGATGTTAGTGCTGCTTGTTTTTGTCCATCTCCCCAGCACAAATGAGGCACTTCAGTTGAAACTGGAGGTGCACCTGAAAAACAGAGGGTGAATGAATTGAGATTCATTCACCTGCAAGTTGCCTGGCCCAAAGACGAGAATGGTGGCAAACAGTTGAGATTGGTAAATGCATCCCCGCTCTGGCCCAAGCTAACAATCCAAACAGTCTGGATGATTCAAATCTTTTTAAAACAAAAATAAAGGGAGAATTTTCTGCTGTTCCCTGAAAAATATTTAAGTATATTTTTTCCAGAATCAAGCCTCTGGATTGAAAGGAAAAGGACTTGCTTACATTTATATTGCCTCTTATCATGCCATTCAGAAATGTCTCAAAAGTGCTTTATGTGCATTTAATTACTTTGAAATGCAACGTTATTATGTAAAAAAATGGTACAGCCACTTTGTACGCAGCCACTTTGTACGCAGCCTTGATCACATGAGCAGCATTGAGATGAATGATCAGTTAATCTATTTTGGTGCTGTTGGTTGAGGGAGGAATGTTGGCCAGGACACCAGGAGAACTTCCTGCTTTTCTTCAAAAAATGCCATGGGAACTTCAACATCCATCTGAAAACAGCCAGATGGGACCCCAGTTTGACATCTCCTAAAGTATAGCCCCTCTGACAACTCAAGTCATTCCCTCACCTCAACACTGGGGTATCAGCCTGGATTATGTGATGAAGTCCTGAGATGGGGCTTGAATCCACAACCTTCTGACTGAGAGGGAAGAGTGCTGGCAAATGTCAAGCTCCTAGAAATATAGATTCCAACACTCTCTTTTTCTGAAGTCAAAGTTGAGGCTATATTTCAGAACACATTTACTATTGGTGTATTGGAGCTAAACCATGCCCAATAGAGAAACATTTAGAACCATACAACCACAGAAAAGATATAGCACAGAAGGGGGCCATTTGGCCCATCTTTCCGCGCCGGCTCGAAGAACAACCAGGTGCCCATTCTAAACCCACCTTCCAGCACCCGGTCCGTAGCCCTGCAGCTTACAGCACTTTAAGTACTTTTTAAAAGAGTTGAGGGTCCCTGCCTCTACCACCAATTTGGGCAGCGAATTCCATACACCCACCACCCTCTGGGTAAAAAAAAAAGTTTTTCCTCATGTCCCCTCTAATCCTTCTGCCTATCAGCTTAAATCTATGTCCTCTAGTTCTTGAACTCTCCGCTAGGGGAAACAGGTACTTCCTGTCTATCTAGGCCCCTCATAATTTTGTACACCTTAATCAAGTCAGCCCTCAGCCTCCTCTGCTCCAAGGAAAACAACCCCAGCCTATCCAATCTCTCCTCATAACTGCAATTTTCAAGCCCTGGCAACATTCTTGTAAATCTTCTCTGCACTCCCTCCAGAACAATTACGTTCTTCCTGTAATGTGGTGACCAGAATTGCGCACAATACTCCAGCTGTGGCCTTACCAGCGTTTTATACAGTTCCATCATTACATCCCTGCTTTTGTCTTCTATACCTCGGCTAATAACGATGTGGAGATGCCGGTGATGGACTGGGGTTGACAATTGTAAACAATTTTACAACACCAAGTTATAGTCCAGCAATTTTATTTTAAATTCACAAGCTCACCTGAGGAAGGAGGTAGCCTCCGAAAGCTTGTGAATTTAAAATAAAATTGCTGGACTTTAACTTGGTGTTGTAAAATTGTTTACAATCGGCTAATAACGGGAGAGCATTCCGTATGCCTTCTTCACAACCTTATCTACCTGTACTGCCACCTTCAGGGACCTGTGCACATGCACTCCAAGGTCTCTCATTTCCTCTACCCCCTCAATATATTTCCGTTTACTGCGTATTCCCTTTTACTGTTTGCCCTCCCTAAGTGCATTACCTTACACTTCTCCGGGTTGAACTCCATTTGCCACTTCTCCGCCCACTCCACCAACCCATTGATATCTTCTTGGAATCTACAGCTATCCTTTTCACTATCGACTACACGGCCAATTTTTGTGTCGTCTGCAAATTTGCCGATCATGCCCCCTACATTCAAGTCCAAATCATTAATATATACCACAAACCAGCAAGGGACCCAACTCTCAGCCCTGTGGCACACCACTGGAAATGGATTTCCATTTGCAAAGACATCCATCGACTTTTACCCCTTGTTTCCTGTTACTGAGCCAATTTTGGATCCAATTCGCCAGATGTCCCTGTATCCCATGGGCTTTTACCTTTCTGACCAGTGTGCCATGTGGGACCTTGTCAAATGCCTTACTAAAATCCATGTAAACAACATCCACTGCACTACCCTCATCAATCCTCCTTGGCACTTCCTCAAAGAAATTAATCAGATTTGTAAGGCATGACCTTCCTTGAACAAATCCATGCTGACTACCCCTCGTTAAACCATGCCTTTCCAAGTGACAGTTTATCCTATCTCAGTATTGATTCTAATAGTTTGCCTGCCACTAACCGGCCTATAATTGTTTGGCCTTTCCCTCGTACCCTTTTTAAACAATGCTACTACTGGTACAGCTATTGAATTTTGTCCTTCAACAATGTCAACATCCATGCCATGAACCCAAACAGTTGAAGATGCAGAGCCTAGTTATATGTTTATTTTGCGTGTCAATGAATGTGTCAACGTTATAAACGGTCTTGTGGTATAATAATTGTATCCTTTGCGTTAGTTTGGCATGGTATTGAGAATCCTGCATAGAGGTTAGCATGCTTTTCTGTTACAAATTGTTTTTTTAGAACATTTCTTTTGCACTAGATTGTGTGTGTGGGCATTTTTGGGGGAGGAGAAGGGAATGACCACACGCTCCCTAAATAATTAAAGAAGTCATTCCCCTCTTTTCCCACCCTACATCTCTGAGCCAGATCATACAGGAAAACTCTATAAATGTTACAAATCAAAACCATCCCCATGATGAGGACTATAGTCTGTACATGTTTTTGTTTTGTTGAAAATGGCAGGGTAGTACCCCAGTGGTAGGTCTCATGCAAACTGACTGGCTGAGGTCTGTCCATCGCTGAAGAAATTCTAGAATAATATTGGTTATATTGGACATACTACATGCATTTATACTTTTTCTCTGATACTGACTTGGCAATAGCCCATTCTAATCCTATGCTAGAGATTATGGGTGGAATAGAATACTTTTTTAAACTGACGCATGATACTTAGTGGGGTTCCAAAAATATGTATTCTTGCAGTTTAAAAAGATTGAATTTCGATAGTAAGGCCAGATCAAATATAATTTGGAAAAATCATCACACCACATTTAATTTTTTTCCATTTGTAGTTAGTTCCCAGTACCACTTTTTCTGCCAATAGATATTAATGTAATTTCAATGCTATACCATGAAGAATTAGGTACCTAAAATATTGGGCCAGAACTTGCGCAGAATGGCGTGTCGACGCTCGCCGCAGCTCCTGCGAATTAAATTAACAAATGTACTTACTGCGGGTTCCGTGGCGTCCACTTGCTTAATTTTGAACTTTAAAAAAAAAATTGTACGCTATCAACTCCGCCTCTGAACAGCTTAAGTTGATGTGTGTGGAACAGTCTGTGAGAATAGAAGACAAGCCCACAAAATCTGTCAGGAAGAGAAGTCACGCCTACAAGCAGGCAAGCAGAATTCATTCATTTAAAGTTAGTATTCTGGAAGTCATGTAAATAAAAATTTAAATTTTATTCAATAAAAAGCCAATGAAATAATTGAATTAAAGAGACAGAAGGGAAAGTTTAAAAACATTTTTTTTATTTTTAAATTTCTTTTTAATGACAAAACCATTAAAATAAGGAGTAATTTGAGATTCCACATTTTAAAAAATTTAATTTTTAGTTGCTTGGCAGTTATTAAGACTAACCGTGCTTTTGAAACTGAGTTTAAACCTGGTATTTTTAAGAGTACCTGTTTAGTGGCGTAATCAGTTACTTTCCAGCTGGGCAGATGAGCAAGTTTGCGATTTTTCAGTGATTTCAATGATTGCAGCGTGAGATGACCCTTTAATTCAAAGCTGCCAAATCGCTGGCGAACCAATAGGAGCAAGTTCACGACTTCCACGTCTTAATGCCCGTGTGCAAATGCAGGAAGTTGCTCTTTCGATTCGCTGTTAAAAACGGAGAGTGCTGTCAAGCTCCTCCGTTATTTCGGGAGCAAATTCTGACCCGTTATTGTGTTGTATTTTTGAACATTTACAACATATGGAGACATCTGGTGGCTATAGATGGTATTGTGCAAACCTGTTCCTAAATCACTCGTGAATAGGGTGTTTCAACACATTGGACGATCAGACTCTGTAGCAAATTTGATTTAGAAATTATGCCCAGTGTCAATTATTTTTGAAAGTGAAAGTGTAATCCTTGGCTCTTAAGTCATGCCTATATATATTACTCAACACAAGATACCCTTCCTTTGTTGAAGTCGTCTGCTCCTTGTTGGGATATGGTTCCATTGATGTGAACACTCTTCGATACCGTTCCCTATTGCCTAATAATCATTTTTGAGCCAGGAAAGTCACTGTTAAAAGCTACTTGGCTGTTGGAAGCTAATCCTGTCTTCATCCAAAGCCCACACGTATACCACTAGCAGGATGTCAGCCGTGGCTGGGCAGCACTCTCACCTCTGAGTCAGAAGGTTGTGGGTTCAAGTCCCTTTCCAGAGACCTGAGCACAAAATCCAGGCTGACACTCCCAGTGGATTACTGAGAGAGTGCTGCACTGTCGACAATGCTGTCATTTGGATGAGACTTTAAACCGAGGCCCTCAGCTGGATGTAAAAGATCTAATGGCACTATTTTGAAGAAGAGCAGGGGAGTTCTCAGTTTGTCCTGGCCAATATTTATCCCTCAGTCAACATCACTAAAAACAGATTTTCTGGTCATTATCACGTTGCTGCTTGTGGGACCTTGCTGTGCGCAAATTATCTGCCACATTTCCTACCTTACAACAGTGACTACACTTCAAAAGTACTTCATTGGCCGTAAAGTGGTTGGGACGTCCTGAGGTCATGAAAGGCGCCATATAAATGCAAGTTCTTTCTTTCTTTCCAGCAGGGGGCCGCTGGATAGTGGTTAAGAGCACAAATCCTGGCCAGTTTTCCTCTTAAGCCGTGGGTGCTGAGACAATAGCCCTTATAACATCACCCTGACTGTGATGGCTAACAGCATAGACCAGGGATCGAATCAGATCTTCATGCTCTTAATGGGTCAGCAAAATGGATAAACGCACGCCGCATTTGGGGAATATTTAAAGGTCATTGATGTGCAACATATGCATGAAACATTTCTCTGTCACCCTCTTGGTCTGACTGTATATCTTTTTTTGCTGTCTTGCTGCATGCTGTCCTCCATGTTGTGTACTCTGGCTAGCTGGTATACTTGCTCGCTCTCTTTCTCCTCTTCTCCTTTTCCCCCCCTCACCCCTGGACATATGCGTGTTCTTTCTCAGTATCACATGGCTTCTGTGTCACACCGCTTTCTCTGTCTTGCACTCACACATACTCTGTAACTCTCAATTGTGCATGCGCTCTCAGATTCACATGCTTGCATGTCTTCTGAGTCACTTGTGCTCTGTGTGTGTGTCTTTCTCTCTCTCTTTGTCTCTCTGTCTGACCCCCACTTTCTCTCACTTTATTAAGACAACTTCAATTTATATACTACCTTTCACCTAAAAAAAACATCTAAGGCGCTTCACAGATTTGCCTATGGAAAATGGACACCAAGGAGAGGTGACCAAAAGCTTATTCAAAGAGATCAGTTTTGAGGAGGATTTTAAAGACGAGAGAGATGGAGAGGCAGAAGGTTTTACAAAAGGAATTCCAGGCTTGTGGCAGTCTCTTCCACCAATTGTGTGGGGGTGCAGGGGTTGCCAAGAAGCTGGAGTCAGGAATGGGGAGTTCGGTGGGGATATGTAGCTGGAGAAAATTGCAGAGGTAGTGTGTGGTGAAGCAGCAAAGGAATTTTAGTATAAGAGCACAGATTTTAAACTTGAGGTGTTGGGGGACAGAGAGCCAGTGTAGGTCAGTGAGGACTGGAGTGATGGGCAGGCTATACGCAGCAAAGTTTTAGACAAGTTGAAATTTATGGCGGATAGAATGAGATCATTGGAGTAGTTGACTCTGGAGATGATAATGGCACATAATGGCTTCAGCAGCAAAAGAACTCGGATAGGAGCAGAGGCAGGCATTCTTGTAGCGTTGGAAGTCAGTGTCTGTGGTGGAGAGGATATGGGTCAGAAGCTCAGTTTAGGGATGAACAGGTCACTGAGGTTGTAAAGAGCCAGGTTCAGCTAGAGACAGTGTCTGAGGATGGGGGTGGAATCTATGGCAGTGGGAGAGAGGAAGATCACGATGGTATTCCCGATGTCTGTAGATGGCGTTATCGAGGGTCAGCGTGTAGAGAGGAGGGTCAACAGTACATCCTTGAGGGATTCCAAGGTCATGGTGCAGGGGTGGGAAGAAAAGCTATTGCTGGAGATGCTCTAGTTATGTTTGGAAAACTAGGAGTGGAATCATGCAACGGCAATCCCATGTAACAGGACGACAGAGGAGATGTGCTTGAGGAAGGTGGCATGGTGAATCATGGAACACTGCGGACAGGAAGGATAAAGCACCATGGTCGCATTCACAGAGATACACACCAATGTTTTTTCTTTCTCTCTTTATTCCCCCTTCCCCAGTAACATACCCCTTTTGATTGATCTATGAAATTCTAGGGACTGCCCCCTACCCCAGTACTCTTATCATTTTTCTTAGAGAATTTGAGCCTATCTTCAAATTGCTACATCATGGATTTTTCTCGGCATGAAATCTGACCAACATATGCACGTCAAATTATTATTTAAACAAATTGAAATAACCAATGCAGAAAAATCCTGACTAATTTTATTTTTAAAAATTTATACCTATTTTATCTTTTCAGATCCTTCTTGCATTCCGTAAGCTCTTCACTCCCTTGTATATTAGATCAGCGGAGTGGGGAATCAGGAAAATAAACTTCTACCAATACTATTAGTCCAGGTCATGACTCAGTTTTATAATAAAGTTATTGGGCAAATACTCATTTTTACTCTTTTTTTTCCCCTCAGTGCTTTATGGTGTAGTTAAACTCCCAGTTTCACATCAATGCAAAGTGGCTTTGGGTGCATGTCAACACAAAAGTTACTGTAGAACTCAGATGGCTAACCCCAGGAGAGTGTCGCATCAATTTGAGCGTGTACCTAGTGCTGTGTAACTCTAGCCTTACTCATCTTGCCTGTTGCCCCTCTGTCCCCTGATAATGTACCGCTGCTTTTGTCCATCAGTATTTTGAAATATTGAGGGAAATGAACTTGGTAATAGTGAATTTAAAAATGGCCATTAGATATTTTCTTCACTCACTTCCAGCTAGCTGAATAAAATGTGATATTATTTCCAATACTTGACAGCAATTTTTGCTCTCCTAGATTCCTTTTAATGGATTGTCATTAAGTATACTATTGGAGCTGTAGAAAATCTTCACATTTGATTGTGCTTTCAATTATATCCTGATATATTAAAAAGTTAGGTCATTTTTCTAATTGTTTGGCAATAGGGTAGTACACAAAGTTGGTACACCAAGCAAATCTAATTTACCCTTTTTATCTCCTCAATTCAGCCTTTTGTTATTCATGACATGGAGACCCTTTGGCAGGCTGAGAAAAACCTAGTTTGGAAACAATCTGTAAATGGAATTCCAAACAAAGAGATTGCAGTTCATGTCTTCCATCGTTGCCAGTGTACAACTGTTGAAACCGTACGAGAACTCACTGAATTTGCCAAGTGCATCCCTGAATTCTTAAAGCTGTACCTGAATGACCAGGTGACATTACTAAAATACGGTGTACATGAAGCCATTTTTGCCATGTTGGCATCAATTATGAATAAGGATGGTCTTCTTGTGGCTAATGGGAATGGATTTGTGACTCGGGAATTCCTGAGGAGCCTGCGCAAGCCATTCAGTGAAATTATGGAACCCAAGTTTGAGTTTGCAGTGAAATTCAATGCTTTGGAACTGGATGATAGCGACTTGGCTCTTTTTGTGGCGGCCATTATTTTATGCGGAGGTAAGGAAATAACCATCTTTATATCTGCGAGCACTGGTTCCCTTCACATCATTGCCTCTATCTGCGTGCACTGACTCCCTTCACACCACTGCTGCCACCTGTCTGCACTGACTCCCTTCACAACATTGCTACCATCTACATGCACTGACGCCCTTCGCAACATTGCTACCATCTGTATGCACTGACTCCCTTCATATCACTGCTTCTATCTGTATACGTGGATTCCCTTCACATCACCAATGCCACATGCATGCACTGACTCACTTCACATCACAGCCTCCATCTGCATATGCTGATTCCCTTCATGTTACTGCTACCATCTGCAATTTGCAAATTGGCTATTTTTTTCTCTTGCTTTTCATTTCAATTTTCTCAACACTTCTCCTGAAGGCTTGTTCTGATTGGGGTACAATTCCACCACCAATGGTTGCCCATGGGTACCTTGCTTATATGGTCGTTCTTCATGTGTGACCCTAGATACTGAATGTGAGAAGACTATACAACTATGGAAGGCATCATAGCTAAGTCTGATCCTGTCCCCAGATAGCGAACATGCCTCCAGCAGGGTCACAGGTCACCTGTTAGGACTGGGAACCCTGGCCAATAGTCACCTTCCTAAATCAAGGTACTGAGGCCACTTGTAACACCCTCCTCCTATTTCATGGAACAGTGATTCTGAATGGGAATCCTGGCTGGTTATCCTTTTCCTACCGATACGGAGTACATAGGCCAGTTGTACTATCCCACACTGCTGCCCTGGTTGAGATCAGTTAACTTAGCTGACCAGGAACATAAGAAATAGGAGCAGGCGTAGGCCATACGGCCCCTCGAGCCTGCTGTGCCATTCATTAAGATCGTGGCTGACCTTCTACCTCAATTCCACTTTCCCATCCTATCCCCATATCACTTGATTCCCTTAACATCCAAAGGTCTATTGATCTCAGATTTTAATATATACTTGATGACTGAGCATCCACAGCCCTCTGGGTTAAAGAATTCCGAAGATTCACAATCCTCTGAGTGAAGAAATTTTTCCTCATCTCGGTCCTAAATGGCCGACCCCTTATCTTGAGACTATGACCCCTAGTTCTAGACTCTCCAGCCAGGGGAAACAGCCTCTCAGCATCTATCCTGTCAATGAAATGAACCTGGGACCTTCTAAGGCTGTATGAGTGGGTGTCATAAAATGCAAGTTTTATTTTTAACTGCAGTATGTGGTGTATTTACCTATTGAGCCATGAGCTGGTCTCAAAGCTTGACTTCGAAGTTTAAATTTTATTTACAACTATCATAGTGGATTTCAGCCACAAGCAGCTTGACTTGTGAAATTTCATTGCATTTTCCAAGTTTGTTAGGGGAAAATGTTAATATCATGTTTGCAAATGTATTTTTCACCAATTTCATAGACATGGTTTATGAACTTAAGTTAGTCTTCTGATATTAATCCGAGAAGCAGCCAAGCCTATTTGTTTAGTATGCAAGTCCCATTTGCCAAGTGAGAAATTGTATGCAAATAGTTGAAAACACAAACCTCAAGCAGCATAACCGCTCTGAAACATTTCCTATGTAAGGGCATGAGAAAGCTGCGAGTTGTACAGATGCTGATCTGGAGACATTGCACTATTGCAGCAAATAAAGTTACAGTACTGACAGTCAATTTTTAAATTGAACATTTAAGGATGAATATATATTACAGCACAAGTATTAGAGGCAGCCCTGGTTCTGGCTGTAGTACTGCAGTATAAATGTTGTGATCTCAGTGCCTCTATTGCCACAGAGAACCAACTCAGTAAGTGGTCTGTACCCACACAGCCCGAGGTGCAGTGGCACTAGCAGTAAATATAAATGCTGCTGCAAGAACCACGTTTTTTTCAGGCCATAGAATCATAGAAGTTACAACATGGAAACAGGCCCTTCGGCCCAACATGTCCATGTCGCCCAGTTTATACCACTAAGCTAGTCCCAATTTCCTGCACTTGGCCCATATCCCTCTATACCCATCTTATCCATGTAACTGTCTAAATGCTTTTTAAAAGACAAAATTGTACCCACCTCTACTACTGCCTCTGGCAGCTCGTTCCAGATACTCACCACCCTTTGAGTGAAAAAATTGCCCCTCTGGACCCTTTTGTATCGCTCCCCTCTCACCTTAAATCTATGCCCCCTCGTTATAGACTCCCCTACCTTTGGGAAAAGATTTTGACTATCTACCTTATCTATGCCCCTCATTATTTTATAGACTTCTATAAGATCACCCCTAAACCTCCTACTCTCCAGGGAAAAAAGTCCCAGTCTGTCTAACCTCTCCCTATAAGTCAAACCATCAAGTCCCGGTAGCATCCTAGTAAATCTTTTTTGCACTCTTTCTAGTTTAATAATATCCTTTCTATAATAGGGTGACCAGAACTGTACACAGTACTCCAAGTGTGGCCTCACCAATGCCCTGTACAACTTCAACAAGACATCCCAACTCCTGCATTCAATGTTCTGACCAATGAAACCAAGCATGCCGAATGCCTTCTTCACCACCCTATCCACCTGTGACTCCACTTTCAAGGAGCTATGAACCTGTACTCCTAGATCTCTTTGTTCTATAACTCTCCCCAACGCCCTACCATTAACGGAGTAGGTCCTGGCCCGATTCGATCTACCAAAATGCATCACCTCACATTTATCTAAATTAAACTCCATCTGCCATTCATCGGCCCACTGGCCCAATTTATCAAGATCCCGTTGCAATCCTAGATAACCTTCTTCGCTGTCCACAATGCCACCAATCTTGGTGTCATCTGCAAACTTACTAACCATGCCTCCTAAATTCTCATCCAAATCATTAATATAAATAACAAATAACAGCGGACCCAGCACCGATCCCTGAGGCACGCCGCTGGACACAGGCATCCAGTTTGATAAACAACCCTCTACAACCACCCTCTGTCTTCTGTCGTCAAGCCAATTTTGTATCCAATTGGCTACCTCACCTTGGATCCCATGAGATTTAACTTTATGTAACAACCTACCATGCGGTACCTTGTCAAAGGCTTTGCTGATGTCCATGTAGACCATGTCTACTGCACAGCCCTCATCTATCTTCTTGGTTACCCCTTCAAAAAACTCAATCAAATTCGTGAGACATGATTTTCCTCTCACAAAACCATGCTGACTGTTCCTAATTAGTCCCTGCCTCTCCAAATGCCTGTAGATCCTCGTTATAGACTCCCCATGATTGGGCCCAGTGCTTATCTGGCCAATACATTCCAACACAGCAGTTTTTGCATTGTTGATAGTTTAGATTGTCCCCCAACATTGATCACAGTCTGCTGATAGAAAATTAAGGTCATGGTTATGATTTTTAAACAATAGGTAATGAGCAATCTTGCACATCTGTTTTTCTGTTGCTGTAAATCCACCCTCTTTTCCTCTCTCTCCTCTCTCGCTTCTCTCACCCCGGCAGTATCAGCCACTACACTTTATGGAACTACTTCAAGCAGAATGGATTCTGCGGTACAAACATGTCATTAAATACTAAATTACAAAGTACAGCAATGCATTGCAATATTGTGGGCAACAAAGTTAAAAGAGCTTCCCAAAGACCTGATGGATAAAGGCACCTCTCAGTGCAGTAAAGACCATAGAGTCTCAGGTTGAGTTTCTGGTCTGTGCTGAGTTAACTGATCTCAGCTGCGGTAACAGTCGGGAAACTACAGTTGGTCTCCAAGCTGCTGAGCTAGCAGAGGTGGTGGAAAAAAATCAGCCAGGATTCTCACTTCTGATCACTATTCAGTAACCCTTGCTGGAAGTGCTCTTTTGTGGACAGGGTAGCAGGGAGGGTATCCACTTTGGCAATTGGTTCCCCCACAGTTGAATAGCCTGCTAAAAATAATTGTCTCAGCTCATGCATAAAAAATGAATACTTGTGTGAGTTACCAGAAGACTGACTATGCCTGTAGAATTCTAACTGTTTCATATTCTTTTAATTTGGACAGCCAAGTGTCCGTGAGACCAATTAACTGGATCTTAAGAGTCTGGCGCCAGGTTACAGAAAATGTATTCAACAATGTAAATACCATGATTCAGCTCCTGGCTGCCAGGATCTCAGAATTGGAATTAGAGTTTAAAACCATTTTGAATTTGCTGGTCAGGACCTCTCTCGGTATAGGGCAAAAAAATAAAAATTGTATTGCGAATCTAGACAGGCAATCTGAGGGTCACCCCACGCATGGCAGCTCTCAGCATCCATCGACACATTGGCTGCAGTTTACATTCTGCTGGCGGGGACTGCTGCCTTTGGAAAAGTCTCAGAAAACCATCTTCTGGCATGATTCTAAGCTCCTTCAATACCACTAGCCCCATCTTGTTTATATTGCAGCGCTGCCATCAAAGGCAAGCACTATAATATGTAAAATACAGTCAATTTGTGCCTCCTGCATCACCAGTTCCTGTTCAGGATGCTTTAACTTACCGCTTCAGGAAGTTGTGCTAGAATTCAGGTTTATAATCTCTTAGGCTCTGCTACTCTTTTCTGGATTTAGTTGAATGTTTGCCTTCAAGGAAGATGTGGGAGGGGAAGGAGAGTAAAGAGCTAGGAATAAAGTAGAAAATGTTCTATTCTTGGACATCACTGTCTCAGCTGTGCAAACAAATTAGTCCTTAATGATTTTCACTTTCTTTTAATGTAGACCGTCCTGGGCTGATGAGTGTGAAGCAGATTGAAGAGATGCAGGACAGTATTCTCCAAGCCTTGAGCCTACACTTGCAAACCAACCATCCAGACTCTCAATACCTCTTCCCAAAGCTCCTTCAGAAAATGGCAGACCTGCGCCAGCTAGTGACTGAGCATGCGCAGCTTGTCCAGAAGATTAAGAAAACTGAAGCAGACACTTCACTACATCCTCTGCTACAGGAGATCTATAAGGACATGTATTGACAAACATTGCACATGCAATATACTGCTTAATCCTCCCTTCCCCACCACCAACATGGCTCCATTGAACTCTCTTCAAAATAGGTCTGCGCGTGGATACATGATAGATCTGTAACTAGGCACTCCTCTTCTGAATTTTCTGTTCTTTATATGGCTAGTTGTAGCTGACTCATTTGAAGTCAGCAGAACAGAACTATAATAATTAAAGCTGAAGAATGTAGGAAAGCGTACACATTTACAACACTATTGATGTTCTGCAATAAATTTTTGTGTTGTAATTTATGATCTTGGTTACAGTACTAAAACCTCCACTTGGTAGATGCAACCATGGTCAGAAGCAAATTTTGCATTACTATCCAATGGTACTGAGCATGCTGAGCCCAACAGTATACATCCATTCTGCCGGTCTTAATTTTGATATAATTAGAGGGTATGGAAATTATTATATAAATTGCCGCAATAAAAGTAGCTTATACTGTATAACAGTCTGTAGTAGAAAAGAACTTGCTCCAAGAAGTACTTAGTTAAGAATGTCATAAAATTACAGGGCTAGCCATCAATTCTTTCCGATATAGCATTTTTGGAGATAATTTACCACCTTTCAAAAGAACTTTGTGTGAAGTGCTTTGAGAAGTTTCACAGAAATGTGATGAGGTGCTTAGATAAATGCAATTCTTTCTTTAACGATGAAGAATTTCATTCAAGTGTTTTAAGTCACTTTTTTCATACTTCTGTATCTGACAGCCATACCTGCTTACCAAACTGTATTGAGGGCAACTTTGTAAATTCCCTGCTGGGCGTTGAAGTGTAGGATTGGGAGAAACTGACCCCTTACCTAACTTGTCTCACAGACTGCGGTTACATTTGTTCTAAGGGTATCTGTAGTAGGCTTACAATCTTGGATCTTTCATGGGAGCATTCCTTCCTCGCTGTGGTAAAATCCACCCAAATAATCTACACACGCCAGGACTAATGAAGCTCTCTATTTATATCATGAAGACCTTTTGGTGGGGGTGGGTGGGGGGCAATAATGTAGCCATAAACTCTACCCCTAATTAAGGAGTGAATTATAACCATATATGGAAGCAATGAAATTGTTCTTATATTTTGCTAATTAATGAAATATTTGGTTGATACCTTTGCATTGAAAATTGCTAATTTGGTAATGTCTGGTTACACTCCCATGGGGAATCAACATATCCGATCAGCTCTGCTTTGTGCTCTGTTGTGCCTCAATGGCACACAGGATACATCCATATTTATTTGTTTCTCCTCTCCTATTTCTATGTTGTAGCAACTTTCTAAAAAGATTTTTTGCATGTCTGTATACAACTAATTTTCCTGATGAGTACTGAATTCCGATAGATATGAAAATGCTGCAGTTTTCATCTGTAGGAGCCATTTTAACATGGAATGCTTCTATAATTTGGTTGCACGAGTAGAACAAGAACAGTAGTGCAGCGTCTCCAAGCTATTGGTTCTTGGCTGGCTGGCAGTCTGCACTGTCAGACCAAGTTCCCATTTTTACTGCACTGATGATATATATCAATACAAACTGATGTAATCAGAAACAGAAAATATTAGAAATACATAGCAAGTCTGTCAGCATTTTGAAAAGAGAAAAAACGGGATTGAATTCCAGTTGTAGGCCCTTTGAAATGTTACCATGTCATTTTTTTCAGATGCTGAAGGACCTACTTTGCATTTCCAATATTTTCTGATTTTATTTAAGATTTTTAGCATTCAGGGTTTTTTTTTCTATCTGCATGACACCAGAAAGGCTTGTTCCAAAGTAGATCCCTTACTAAATTTAGTTCAGTGCAAATTTGACAGTGAGATTACTGGATAGTCTATGCGTCGGCCAATAAGTAATGTAGGTTAAGTGGCAGATGGGAATTTTTCCATAAGTCCACAAATTAATGTGCAGTATTACACTTTTGCCATGTTTGTATTTTATGTTCAGTTGTAGTTTTGACTTAACTACTACAATTTTGAATTATTTTATTGCTGGGTCTCTTGCATGGAACTCAGAGGTTTCTGATGTGTTCTGGTGGTGCTTCAGAGTTGGAGATGCCTACTGCAATTGGCTGTCAGTTCAGTCGTTCTTATGCAGCACAGGTTGAGCAGGAGCTGATTGATTGACCAATGGAGCGTGCTGCAGGACACGTGAAAACCGGAAAGAAATGCCAGTTCTGGAGCATAAAACTGGGAAGAAGGGCAGTTACAGGGGACTTTGTAATAGTGACACGTAATTAAATCACGGAACCTGAATCCAGAAATGAGTTTTGCTGCTGTTGTTTCAAATAGGTATAATCTTTCTGTTTATTTTTACATTTGTTTTAGTGATTTTTATCCATTTTCTTCCAAATACCTTGTGATTTTGTTTTAAATGTTTTCTTCCCTTGCCATTTTCCCCCTTCTAGTCCTTTCCTAGAGGCGTTCACTCCTTGCTGGGGTACAGTTCCAAGAGCACTAGGTGACCTCCGCTACCCTGTGCAATTG
Source organism: Heptranchias perlo (assembly GCF_035084215.1). Lineage (NCBI taxonomy): Eukaryota > Metazoa > Chordata > Chondrichthyes > Hexanchiformes > Hexanchidae > Heptranchias > Heptranchias perlo. The sequence continues at coordinate 13,471,636 of NC_090351.1, forward strand.
GCCCGTTATTTAATTTATCACGTGAGCCTTGATGGAGGTTTGACCAGAGAGAAAGCATCAAAGCTGAGGCCAATCCTGCCCTAACTCAACATCCAGATGTGAACCTCCAGCAGGGGTGCTGGATAGAGTTCAGGAGTGAGAAATGTGGCTAACTTTATCCCTCCATACCCTGGGGTTGCTGACGCCAGTTGCCAATCCACTCCACTTGAGATCACCAAATTCTGCGCTTCAGAAGATTAGCTACATCATTAAATAAATTTAAAACAGAAATCGACAGTTTCCTAGAAGTAAAGGGAATTAGGGGTTACGGGGAGCGGGCCGGAAATTGGACATGAATTTAGATTTGAGATTAGGATCAGATCAGCCATGATCTTATTGAATGGCGGAGCAGGCTCGAGGGGCCGATTGGCCTACTCCTGCTCCTATTTCTTATGTTCTTATGAACCTGGTGTATTGCTGGTCTGCATGGCTCAGCTACTCACTATATAAACCCACAGAGATGTAGGGGAAGTGTCTTTATGATTTATTTTATGTGGGGCCAATGTCACAATGGGCAGGAGGAGGGAATGGTAACAAATATGTATATTTGCACCATCGTCGATGACATTTGCAGGGGGACCCAAGTATGTAGTGCACAACAATGGTGTAGTAATGGATTTCTCATATCAAGACAGGTCTTGACTCCGTTTGACATTTTCCAGTAGACCCTGGCCAGATATAATAGAGGGTTATAGACACTATGCTTACTTTATACCAGTTGATTCCCAGATGCTGTTCACATAGCAAATCATTTTGAGAGCTTTACCCCAAAATATTGATGATTCATATTCAACACAAACACACATTCTGCTGGGAGATTGCTGGAAAATCTGGATGCAGATTCTCTTTGGTAAAATAATTGCTGTGTGAACAGAGAAAGCTGGTAGAAGTTTTCTTTTAAAAAAATATCTGCATGTCCTGACTGACATTTAGTTTTTTTTTAATTGCTAATTATTTACTTTGTGAATCAGTATTGAGCAATACCAGCACTTGAAAACAGGGAAGAGTTTCCTGTTTGCCTGTTCATGAGTTGAAGCAGGATAGTGCAGGGATTGATGGCTGGTAGAAATTAGGAAACCTACATGATGAATAAACTATAAAGACTGTTAATGTAATGGCTATACTCGGAGACCTTTGCATACATTTTCTGTGAAGGGATTACATCCAATTAAATTCACAAAGAAATACCAAATATATTTGTGGTTTCTTGAGCTATACCTACCCAAGATTTAAACTGGAAATATTTCTCTTTCGATGATGGCCCTGATAGACGTTCTGTCTAAAGGAATCCAGGGTGATTTATTCATGTGGTACTGGTATTTTACCATCCCAATATCACATTTTGTGTGACTATTGCAATACAAATACTTCCTTTTAAGATGTCAAGCATATTTGCTGAATATCATGTGGGCAATGAGTAACTACAACTGATAGTAAGACAGGAGAGCTAAGAGGAACATAAAAAGAAAAACAGAACAAAAAGTCTGAAATTGATTTATGCACTTTTTGACTATTTGCTTCAGACTCTAAATGTGCACTAATGGTGTTATTAGTGTGTTTGTGCCCTCCGGGTGCATTACCAACTGTATTTGTCTTTGAATTGACTGTTACGTTCTTAAACTGAAAGAGATCTTCCGCCAACTGTCTTTGTATTATTTCTACATTTGTAATGAGCCTAATGCAGTGATTGCAAAAGGTACCTGGGGAAATGGATTTAAGTTTTTAGTCTAATAGACTCTAATACTAATTTAAATATAAATATCAGTTTAATTAGTTTTTGAACCAAATGGTTATAACCTTTTTAAATCGTTTTTGTTTAGTATTATTAGGGTATTATGTCTGTGGGAGATGCAATAAATATGCTTTATCATGTATATGTTTTGCTAAACTAACGTATGTATTTTTTCAGGCTATGCGTCCCATGTTAAAAATTGTCTTTTTTATCACTTAAACAGATGGCCTCTGGTTAATGTTTTTTGTTAGTAAGATCTCCTTTCATTACTTTTGTTATATAGGGCTATGCACTACCTGGTAAATGTGGTTCTAACATTGTGCTGTTTGCACTGATAGTATTTTTGTACTAAAAGAGCTTCTAAATACCAGTGTAAGGATGTGTTTTAAGTTGGAACCCGGAAATGTTAAAACTATCCGTAACCAATGCAGCTCTCCTAGTGGAGTTGGTGGAAGATGAGCTAAAATCACACTTACCAATGTAGTTGGATATTGTCCGCAGCTGTACAGTCTTACTAGCAGCAGAACGTGCACATTATTTTATCAGAATAAGGGGACCTAGCCATTTTCCTCAAATGTAATAATAAAACTGAACAAGAATTACCTCCTTCAATCATTTTCTCGTACCAGGAATTTTCTGGCGTAGTCAATATACACTCCTGGCTGGCTAGGTCTGCCATTGAAATATTATAAATTGGGAATATATTTCTGGCCATGGAGCTGGAAATGCATCACTTGTCCCCTAATTAATTTTTTCCAAAACCAACAGATAGGGTTTCAGATGCAGGTGCACACAAAATAGTTTTGTAATTTAAATAGTTGCCCTATTATGTCAATGGATGCCAACGCTAATATTTCCATCTTTATTCTTTGCAGTTTGATCTTAACCGGAGTACTAGACATGACAAATTCTACTTGTCCCATAGACAGGTGATCATACATTTGCACTTTTCCTTGTTCTTAAATCTGCCTGGACATGTGAATAGTTGGGATATTTCGCTCACCATGTCTTCAATACAGTACCTACAGGAAACTCAGACACAAATGTCTACTCAGGACTTTAAAGCACTGTGCCATTTATTTTGAAATATTTCAATACCATAATTTGATTTGCTTTGTTTATTTTGAACATCCCAGGCAAGCTTCCCTGTTTACATAGTTGCTGTGACCATATCAGTTACAAGGTATGTGTATAATTCTATGTTCGGAAGTTAGACTCAGATTTAGCTGTTATCTCCATAGGAAAGGATTCCATTATGGTTGAACAGAAATTAGGGATGGTGCCTAGACATGCAAGGTGCTTTATTCATCCATTCATGTTCTAGTTAATTATACTAATGTCTCAAAGTAGGCATGGGCACCATTTTTATGTCACATCTCAGGAGTCTCAGGACAGTAAGGTTTTTGATACTGTATTTAGGTTGTGCATTATATATGTCCTAAGAAGCATACAATTAAATTTCAATGTAAAAGTTGGAAAAATGAAACCAGTGAATACTGCATATTTTTATGTTGAAATGTGGTATGTGGTGTCATTCATGACTTCCATTAGGCATTCAATGGCATACATGTTATAAAAATTGCTATTAAGGACTGCCAGTGTGTAACGCCCTTTGCTGAAATTCTGCTATCAACCACCATTTGGGGACAATTCTCCCTAGGTTTGTTACGTTGTCCTATGCAGTACACCTTTCACTCAGCTGTATGAACCAATTTCACAGTGTTTTTTTTCCTCCTAAAAGTTGTTCCTTACAGACTGAGATTTCTATTGAAAATTAAATCTAAGTGAACCTCAGCCAATATAAATCATCATTAGTTCAGGTTTAATGGGGCCAAAAATAACCTATTTTAGAAACTCATGGAAAATACAAGAAGGCTTTCTGTAATATGTGAAGATGATAAATGGCGCTGAGACTTGTGGATAAGTTGGGTTCTCTTGTCCTGTACCTAATGTTAAAGATCATTTTTGAAGCCTCTTACCTCAAAAGACCAGGCAATTGAAATAAAGATTAATCCAGAATAAAATATGTGTGGTTGGAAGTTTCTGTGGTTGTTTGGACTGCTGCAAATCATTTCACTGGAAAGAGAAATCTCTAAAACACACAGATCGCACTTAAAAGGGGATTTTGACTCACTCTGCCTGGCGGAAATCAGGTGGTTAGGGAGTTAAAATCAAAGCGGTAGACTTACCGCTGGTTTAATAGGCAGCTGATGTGCCTGACTGACTCAGGCAGGAGCTTCATGAATACATTTAAATCGGGGTCTTACATAGATCAGACCCTGAAGCCATTTTTACGGCCTACTGAGTGAAGCGTTCGCCGTGGACACTGCGGTCTGTGGAACCTATCGGCCAAGAAATGGATGCCCTAAAAGGTAGATGAAAAAATTATTTTTGTGGGACCAGGAGAAGTAGGCGTGCTTCTCCAGGCCCACAAAAATAATCTGGGCTGCTGCTGCCCCAGACTCTCTCTTTCCACCCCCCACCCCCACCCCCACCCAATGCAGCAGTGAACACAGCTCCCTCCTCAGGATTTATCTTGCTGCTGGGCCTCCCAATATTGCACTGGTTCGGATCTGCAGAGGGTGCCCATTTATCAAATGAGTGACGGATGCATCAGTTAGCATAGCCAGCACTTATATCTCTTAATGATTAGTGTCACATAGCTGCCCAATGTCACTGCACACATGTATTATCCAAAGTACAGGGGTCACTGCTGCTATGTTCCCAACCTGAACCCCACCTTGGATGTCAGTAAGTGATCATGTTTATCTTGCAGTGGTTTGATAACAAGACTTTCCATTGTGTGCATGGGTATATGAGGTGCAATACAAGAGCTGTCAGATTATGAAGGGGCTTAGTGTGGGCAAGCAGTAAAAGTGGAGCAGGTTGACCGGTAACAAGTTTGTGGCATGGAATATTGGGCCTGCTACTTGGTACATAGTACTGTTGGTAGTTTTATCTTGTCAGCTCCTTACTGGTCCATCTATAAACTATTGGTATCACAATCTCCTCTCCCCTTTAGTGGGACTCGCAGATCTTGTTTATTGGTAAAACTGCCTGGGTGTACAGGTGCGAGGTTATTAATATAAGTAAATGTGCTATCAGTGAAAATAAACTTCAGCTGATACTTCTGTTTGATACTGAGAGCTGGATCCTGCAGAAGGCCAAAAGTAAAGCCAGGATACTTTTTCAACATGATATGCAAGAAGGATGTCATATATCATCAGAGGATCAATGATCAACATTTTAAAAAGAGTGGCTTCTGTGTAGCAACAGAAGATGTCAGAGAGAGCACGTATACCAAATGGCTGAAAATCAGCACGGTGGGAAATTAACGGAATGGGTCACGATTAGTAAAAGACTTTGTGAAAGACCTGTATGGAAAAGTGACATCAGGCAAACAGCAGTGGGAGCAGGTAGAGGTCAAGAGTGCATACTGCATCTACGGCTAGCCTAGTCTTGGAGATAGAAATAAAAACAAAGTATGCTGGAACCACACAGTACATTCAGCAAAATCTGTGCAGAAAACATAAATTAATGTTCAGGAGCAATATTTGCCTTGCAGGGACCCTGTACAAAGGTTGGTTTGGAGCCCCTACTAGACAATGATACTAAATACTACCTACTTAATCTGGTGTCAAATTCTGCACATGTACGATTGTGAAAAAGCATGTTTGCAATAGGTAATATAAAAATAGTTGATAAAATAGGAACATAGTAATAGAGTTGTTGACTAATCATGCCAATCAATCTCTATCAATTAGTCTACAACAGACCCAGACAGGAGGTGAGGAAATCTCCAGCGGTGGAAGGTTTTGGGATCCAAGAGTCCAAAGTCACTTGTTCCTCCCAAGCATGCTACATTTACTATATGTCCTGTCTCAAATTAATCACATACTGTATCCCAAAATATTTTCTGAAAGAAATCTATCTAATTTGCATTTGAATGAATCAATACTATCTGCTTCTACCATCCCCCTGGGAAGCCTGTTCCATTGATTTACCACTCGCTCACTGAAATAATACTTCCGCAGATTAATTTTAAATTTACCCCCCTTTAAGCGCAGACCATGTCCTCTGGTTCTACTGTTCTGGACAAGATGAAACAGTTTGTCATGGCCTATATTATCTAGTCCCTTCAGAAACCTAAAAACAATCAAATCAGCTTTCAATCTTCTATTTTCATGTGAGAACATGCCCAATTTACATAGTTGCTCCTCATGTTCTAATTCCCTCCATCCTCTCAATCGCTCTGGTTGCTCTTTTCTGTACCCTTTCAATAGCTGCAATATCTTTTGTATTGCGGCGACCAGAATTGTGCACAGCATTCTACGTGTGGTTGCACCAATGGCTTATAAAGTGGCAGGATTACACTATTTTGGCTCAATGTTGACTTTTTAATACATCCAGCATCTGATTTGCTTTACTTACTGCCACCAAGCATTGTTGCAATAGCTTCAATTTATTGTCAATCAGGACCCACAGATCTCTTTCATTTTCTCTGCACATAATTTTCTTTACATTTAAGTAATAATCCCTTCCTAGATTTTTTTCATCCCCATGTGAAGTACTTTGCATTTCTTTACATGGAATTTCATCTGCCACCTGTCTGCCCAATTTCCAAGTATATTCAAATCCTCCTGTAGCTTATCTTGTTCAGCTTTAGAGTCTACCACCTTCATTAGCTTTGTATCATCTGCAAATTTTGCTATTGTGCTTGTGACTCCTAGCTCCAGATCATTTATGAAGATATTAAAGGAGGTCCCAAAACAGACCCCCTGTGGGACCCCACTGATAACATTTTCCCAGGCTGATGACAATCCCTGTACTACTACTCTCTGGATTCTATTGGCCAACCAATTACGTATCGTAAAATATTTCCACTGATTCACGCTTTCTTTATTTTCAGCACCAGTCTTTCCAGAGGAACTGTATTAAAGGTCTTGCTGAAATCCAAGAACACCGCATCCACCACCTTACCCCTATTAAGATCTTTTGTCGCACCCTCGGAGAAAACCAGTAAGTTAGATTGACAAGACCTCCCCTTCATGAACTCATACTGACTATCTTTTATGATTTTATTTATATCCTGGTGCTCCATGATCTTATCTTTAATAAGGGTTTCCATAATATTATCTACAATGAATGTCAAACTCAGTGGTCTGTAGTTTCCTGGGTCACTTTTGCTACCTTTTTAAAAAAATAGGAGTAACATCTGCCTTTTTCCAGTCCCCAGACTCCTCTCCAGTATTCAGCGGTTTCTGGAAGATTTGTGTAAGAGTTCCTGCAATTTCCTCCCCTATATCCCTAAGGATCCTTGGATGCATCTTATCATCCGGCCCTGAGATTTATTTACCTTAAGCTTGCATAGCTGTTCGGCAACCATACTGGTAGTAATGTGAATAGGGTTACAACTTACCTCTGCAACATCCTCTAGTTCCTTTACAGATCAAATAAGTCACCTGTCTCATCCTTGGTAACTTCTAAAGGGATAGAATTGAAAAGCAGGGAAGTTATGTTAAACTTGTATCGAATCTTGGAGTACTGTGAACATCTCTGTTCTTCATATTACAAAGAGGATATAGAGGCACTGGGGAAAGTGCAAAAAAGATTTACTAGCATGATACCAGAACTGATAGTTATACCTATCAGGAAAGATTGAATAGGCTGGTGCTCTTTTCTCTAGAAAAGAGAAGACTGAGGGGTGACCTGATGGAGGTCTTTAAGATTATGAAAGGATTTGACAGGGTAGACGTAGAGATGATGTTTCCACTTGTGGGGGAGACCAGCACCATGGGCCATAAATATAAGATAGTCACTAATAAATCCAATAGGGAAATCAGGAGCAACTTCTTTGATAAACACATGAGGGAGAAAGGAATAGAAGGATATGTTAATGGGGTTAGAAGAAGGGTGGGAGGAGGCTTGTGTGCAGCATAAACACTGCATGGATCAGTTGGCCCAAATGGCCTGTTTCTGGGCTGTACATTCTATGTAATTCTATGTAAGACAGGCAAAAAACTTATTTAGCACTTTTGCAGCCTGTGTCATTAGTTGTCAGGCCCCCACTTGATCCCACTTTCAGTGGCCCCACTCCATCCCTCATTTTCCTTTTTCTCTTAATATGACTAAAAAACTTTTTATTATCCTTCACTTTTTGCCATATTCAATTTGATTTTTTTCTTTTGATGTCCATTTACACTCCAGGCATGCCTTTTGGTATGGAATCTATTTTAATTCTGTGCTATTTTCCTTCATGGCCTTAAATGCTTTTTTTTCTTGTTTATGAATTGCTTGGTCGTCCCATTCAACCAGGTAGGAGTGCCTTTAAGCTTTGAATGGGTACACATTGGTCCATTGCAAACTCCCAGGCCCACTCTGACAAGACTTCTCAAGCACATAAAGTTGGTCCTCTTAAAATTTGACAATTTTGTTTGGGTTTTAGTAACCTTTCCAATTCTTGGAATGTCAAATGTGATCACATTATGATCACTGGTACTTAAAGCCTCACCCACCTTTGTGTTAGAGATTTGAGTGTCCCTATTACTCATAATCAAGGCCAGGATATTTTCTCCCCTAGTTGGCTCTTTTTCAGTCATAATGTTCAGGGATCAGCAATTACCATTGCATAGGTGTACTTTCAGGGTCCCTGACTGGCTTGGGGTCCTGTGCAATTGTACAGGGTTGCACAGTCCCTGTTAATGTTTTCAGTGTAGACCCTTCCTCAGAAGACTGACCTGCCTGCGGTACAGATCCAGTATTTTCTGTTTTTATTTCAGATTTCCAGAGATTATGGTTTTTAAAAAAAATTTCTACTGGTTATGAAACTTAACTGAGTAGATATGATCAGTAACTGAATGCCACCATCTCATATTCCTTTGTATATATCTGGTCTTGTAAAACAATCAGCAATGCCCCCTTCCATGGGTGAGTCAATCGTGGCTCTGAGATACCCATCAACTCTTGGCTCACAATCACCATTTAAATCTGGCGGGCCTTGGCATCATAATAGAGGTTCAATTTGATTGGCTAAACTGTGGACCTATTAAGATCGCGATGGCGGTAAATTGAGCGATATCCCCTTATGATTGGTGGATTGTAAAGGATCACGGGGGAGGGATGCTCTGCAGCGATTGGTCAGTCGATAAGTGGGAGGCGGCCCTCGGCGAAGCCACTCGGCCTCCGGCCTCCGGCCTGTAATAAGCGGGGCCGCAGGGCCGTATTACGGTTGGTGACGTAGGGGAAAGAAACGAGAGGGATGGCGGAGGGGTGGTCAGAAAGTGTTCCGCGTCGGAGGCGTATCCTCTGCAGGTGAGGGTGAGGAGGGGGAAGGGAGAAGGCAGCTCCGATTCTTTTCCTCCGGGGAAAGAGAAAAAACTTTTTTCCTTCTTCTGTTGCTGAAGTAACGGTTTCGGCGCGCGCAGCCCCTCCCCTCCCCTCCCCCCAATCTCCGGGGTTTGCCAGGACTCGAGCTCGGTCGGCGCTTTGGAGCCTCGTGCTGAGCGCCTCGCTCTACACCTGGATGTGCAAGTCGCAAAGGGCAGCCGGGCTCTTCGCTCTTTGTCATGCAGCGGGGAAAATTACTGTCGGGGCTCCGGCGGCTTTTTTTTTTGTTTGCTTGCTCATGCACTTTTAGCGGGAGTCGGCCCAGTTTTTTCGGTCGGAGCGCTTTTGGCCCTGGGCACCCAAGCCTCCGTGCCCAGCAACTGCACCAAAAGTTGTTTACCTTTTTTGCAATGTCAGGCGCTGTTTTGTGCATATCTGCATAAGGATTGCGGGGGGTGCAGGGGGACGTTTGCAATACAGGTTTGCATGTTTTAAGAATCTTATGGGTATTGGGAATATCTTCCGTTAAAATTGTGGAACAGCCTAAAATAAAACATGTGCTGTGCCTGATAGTTGCTTGGAGCTGCTCGAGAATTTTACCACTTGTAGTGCTGGATGGTGTATTTCGCTATGAACTAAGTTGGTTACTCTGCGTGGTTTTAAGTTTTGTACCTGAAAGTGCCTATTCCTACTGGGGTGAATTAGTAGAGGATCAGACTTCAGTATCGCAACTACTCCTGCAAGAAGGTGGTTTTCCCCTCTGCCTTGGCTGCTTTTTGCAGACTGCCTGGAATTATAAATAAGTGGAATTTTATTTTTAAAGCGGAAGTTATTATATGGATGTGATGTGTGCAGATGCATTGTATCAGCATATGCAAATAATTTAATCAGCTGGTTACGGCTAGAAAGCCTGCTTCATATTTTTGCCTGTCTCTGTCTCTGCCCCTGCCTCAGCTCATCTGCTGAAACCCTCATCTATGCCATTGTTACCTCTAAACGGAACTGTTCCAATACTCTCCTGGTTGACCTCCCACCTTGCACCCTCTGTAAACTTGAGCTTATCCAAAACTCTGCTGCCCGTATCCTAACTCGTACCAAGTCCCGTTCACCCATCACCCCTGTGCTCATTGACCCACGGTCCGGCACCGCCTCTTTTTAAAATTCTCATCCTTGTTTTCAAATCCTTCCATGGCCTCGGCCGTCCCTATCTCTGTGACCACCTCCGTATGAACATACGAATTAAGAGCAGGATTCGGCCCCTTGAGCCTGCTCTGCCATTTGATAAGATCATGGCTGATCTGATTGTGACCTCAACTGTACTTTCCCATCTACCTACTATAACCTTTGACTCCTTTGTTAACCAGGAATCTATCTAACTCAGCCTTAAAAAATATTCAATGACCCTGCCTCCACCGCTCTCTGGGGAAGGGAGTTCTACAGACTCACGACCCTCGGAGAAAACATTTCTCCTTGTGTCTGTCTTAAATGGGGACGCAGTTTAAAATTAAGTGGTCTCCCTAGTTCTAGAGTCTCCCACAAGGGGAAACATCCTCTCAGCATCTACCCCTTCAAGTCCTCTCAGGATCTTATATGTTTCAATAAGATCATCTCATTCTTCTAAACTCCAGTGTACACAGGCCCAACTTGTCCAGCCTTTCCTCATAAGATAACCCCCTCATCCCAGGATTCAGTTGAGTGAACCTTCTCTAAACTGCCTCCATAGCAATTATGTCCTTTCTTAAATAAGGAGACCAAAACTACACACAGTATTCTAGATGTGGTCTCACTAATGCCCTGTACAACTGTAGCAAAACATCTCTACTTTTATATTCTGTTCCCCTTGTAATAAATGACAACCTTCCATTTGCCTTCCTAATCACTTGCTGTACCTGCATACTAACTTTTTGTGATTCATGTACTCGGATACTCAGATCCCTCTGTACCTCAGAGTTCTGCAATCTCTCTCCATTTACATAATATACTGCTTTTCTATTCCTCCTGCCAAAGTGGACAAGTTCACATTTTCTTACATTATACTCCATCTGCCAATTTTTTGTCCACTCATTTAACCTATCTGTATCTCTTTGCCGACTCCTTATGTCCTCTTCACAACTTACTTTCCTACCTACCTTTGTGTCATCAGCAAATTTAGCAACCATACATTCGATCCCTTCATCCAAGTCATTGATATAAATTGTAAATAGCTGAGGTCCAAGCACTGATCCCTGTGGCACTCCACCCGTTATATCTTGCCAACCTGAAAATGACCCATTTATGCCTACTCTCTGTTTCCTGTTAGCTAACCAATCCTTTATCCATGCTAATATGATACCCCCTATGCCATGCGCCCTTATTTTGTGTAGTAGCCTTTGATGTGGCACCTTGTCAAAAGCCTTCTGGAAATCCAAGTACACCACATCCATAGGATCCCATATATCCACGTTGCTTGTTACTTCCTCAAAGAACTCTAATAAATTAGTCAAACACGATTTCCCTTTCACAAAGCCGTGTTGACTCTGCCTGATTGCATTGAGATTTTCTAAGTGCCCTGCTATAACCTCCTTTAATAGATTCTAGCATTTTCCCTATGACAGATGTTAAGCTAACTGGCCTGTAGTTTCCTGCTTTCTGTCTCCTTTCTTGAATAAAGGAGTTACATTTGCTATTTTCCAATCTGATGTGACCCTTCCAGAGCCTAGGGAATTTTGGAAAATTAATACCAATGCATCTACTATCCCTGCAGGCACTTCTTTTAAGATCCTAGGATGAAGTCTGTCAGGACTTGGGGACTTGTCAGCTTTTAGTTCTAATTTTTTTCAGAACTCTTTCTCTGGTGATTGTAATTGTTTTAAGTTCCTCCCTCCCTTTCACCTCTTGATTCACAATTATTTCTGGCACGTTATTTGTATCCTCTACAGTGAAGACGGATGCAAAATATCTGTTCAATTCATCCGCCATTTCCTTATTCTCCATTATTAATTCCCCAGACTCACTCTCAGGACCAACGCTCACTTTACTTTTTCTTTCCTTTTTAAATACCTGTAGAAACTCTTACTATCTTTTTATTTCTAGCTCGCTTTCTCTCGTACTCTAATTTCTCCCTCCTTATTCTTTTAGTCAGTCTTTGCTGTTTTTTATATTCTGTCCAATCTTCTGACCTGCCACTAAACTTTGCAGAATTGTATGCTTTTTCTTTCAATTTGATACTATTTTTAACTTCCTTAGTTAGTCAAGGATGGTACGTCCTTCCCCTAGTCTTTTTCTCACTGGAATGTATCTGTGCTGAGTGTTATGAAATATCTTATTAATTGTTTGCCACTGCATCTCTACTGACTTATTCCTTAACCTAATTTCCCAGTTCACTTTAGCCAGGTCTATCTTCATGCCTTCATAATTGCCTTTATTTGAGTTTAAAACACTAGTCTTAGACTTACACATCTCTCCCTCAAAGTGAATGCAAAATTTAATCCTATTGTGATCACTGCTCTCTCGAGGCTCCTTTTACAATGAGATCATTAATTAATCCTGTCTCATTACACGTTACCAGATCTCTGGCTGCTTCCAATCTATATGTATATTAAAATCACCTATGATTATTGTTCCTTTCTCACAAACCCCCTATTTTCTTCCTGTATACCCTGTCCTACAGTGTGGTTACTGTTGGGGTGCCTATAAACTACTCCCATAAGTGACTTATTGCCGTTACTATTTCTTATCTCTACCCAAACTGATTCTACATTTTGGTCTTTAGAACTAAGGTCATTTCTCTCTCTATTATACTCATGTCATCCTTACCATCCAGCCCTACAACCCTATGAGATCTCTGTGCTCCTCCAATTCCGGCCTCTTGCACATTACCGATTTTAATCGCTCCACCATTGGTGGCTATGCTTTCAGCTGCCTAGGCCCAAAGCTTCAGAATTCCCTCCCTAAACCCCTCCATGTCTCTATACCTCTCTCCTCCTTTAAGATGCTCCTTAAAACCTACCTCTTTGATCAAGGTTTTGGTCGCCTGTCCTAAAATCGCCGTATGTGGCTTGTTGTCAGTTTTTGTTTGATTACACCAGTGTGAAGCGCTTTGGGATGTTTTACTATATTAAAGGTGCTATATAAAAGCAAGTTGCTGTTGATAAGAGGTTAATTTTATGTTGTTGTAGATGTCACGTAGCAGCTAAAATTATTGTTGTGGTTTTGCATTCCAGGATATGGCTTTATAATGTGTCCTTAGTAATCAAAGTCCTGTTGTGGCAAAAATTGATTTTTGGGTGTGTTGATTTTTTTTTCGAAACTTTTTATTTTGATTGGAAGTGAGTACTGACGCAACTGTGTCAGCCAATGAATTGGAGGCCAGGCAGGACTTACAGCAAGTAGTCTATTTTACAGTAAATAAAGTCTATTTAAACAGTCTCTGTGAGCTACAGCAAACAGAACTCATGACCGAAACTACAGCAAAGTTTCCCAGTAAAATGCAGAGTGGTGGATAGTTACATAATACAAAATTATGTGCATAAAATCAATCAGTCACTTACAGCAGTGCGGTCTCCAGGCGTTATTGATGGGGGATTACACTTCCTCGTGCCCCGCTTCCTGTAAGGACTCTATTCCCATCTCCCGGTTTCTCCGTCTCCATTGCATCTGTTCTGACGATACCACCTTCTGCACCAGTGCTCCTGATATGTCTTCCTTTTTCTTCAACTGAGGGTTCCCCTCCACTGTAGTTGACAGGGCCCTCGACCATGTCTGTCCTATTTCCCTCACTTCTGCCCTCACCCCTTCCCTTCTCTCCCATAACCATAATATGGTAACATCCTCCGCCATTTCTGCCACCTCCAGTGCGATCCCACCACCAAACACATCTTTCCCTTCCCCTCCCCTTTCAACATTTCGAAGGGACCACTCCCTTCGCGACACTCTCGTCCACTCTTCCATCACTCCCAACACCCGTTCTCCTACACACGGCACCTTCCTGTGCGAGCACAGGTGATGTAACACCTGCCCCTTGACCACTTCCCTTCCCACCTCCAGGGTCCCAGACACTCCTTCTAGGTGAAACAGCGGTTTACTTGTTCTTTCAATTTAGTATACTGTATCCGCTGCACACAATGCGGTCTCCTCTACATTGGGGAGACTAAACGTAGACTGGGTGATCGCTTTACTGAACACCTCCGCTCTGTCCGCAAGTGTGACCCTGACCTGCCGGTCGCTTGCCATTTTAATTCCCCGTCCCACTCCTACTCTGACCCCTCTGTCCTCTGCCTCTTACGTTGTTCCAGTGAAGCTCAACGTAAGCTCAAGAAACAGCACCTCATCTTTCGTTTAGGCAATTTACAACCTTCCGGACTCAACATTGATTTCAATAATTTCAGATCATAACCACTGCTCCCATTTTTTTCGGTCAGCTAGTGCTGGTAATGGTTCTGCTGCTGCCATTTACAGCTACTCCTGATCAATCTTTTGTTTTTTTAAATTGCCCTATTACCACCTTCCTTGTCTTGCACCATCATCCCTTTTGTCATTTAATCACTCTACTATATCACAGACTTTCCCTTTTTGTTCTTTCCTCACTCCCCTTTCTCTGGCTCTATACTTGCTTAAAAACTTTAACACTCTTAACATCTTCCAGTTCTGATGAAAGGCCTTCGACCTAAAATGTTAACTGTATCTTTCGCCACAGATGCTGCCTGACTTGCTGAGCTTCTCCAGCATTTTCTTATTTTATTTCAGATTTCCAGCATCTGCAGTATTTTGCTTGTGATTGGGCAATTCCCCCAGCAATCATCTCCGTTCTGGCTGGGACTTGTGGTGTCACTATATGCAGACAATTTGTATTGCTAGAAACAGCATGGAAGGAGTTAACACCCAAGGTCACACAAAGCACCCTTTTTAGCCAAAAGTAATCGCTCAAGCCAGGCAGTGTGACTGCTAGGTTTTCTTTAACGTGTGAGTTTATGGCCCACATAATGGTTGTCTGAAATGTTAATTGGTTAATCAACCCAGGTGGGTGGTATTTGTAATCCCCAACGTACTACTCTATTGTGAGTGGTAACACTGCAAGTGCTCAGAAATGCCTTGTCTGTTCACCCAGCCTGGCGCACAAGTGATGAAAAATTCTCTTTCTTCACTTGAATATTCCTGTCAGTAATTGCTGATCTGAAGTGATTGTGACATACAATTACCTGTTGCTTCTGTTTCAGGTTAGCTGAAAGGGCGATTGCAAATCTCCTGGACACATGTCAAAGAATAAGCCACGGCCTGGGATTTTTTTTTATTCATTCATGGGATGTGGGCGTCACTGGCAAGGCCCATTATTGCCTATCCCTAATTGCCCTTGAGAAGGTGGTGGTGAGCCACCGCCTTGAACTGTTGCCGTCCGTGTGGTGAAGGTTCTCCCACAGTGCTGTTAGTTAGGGAGGTCCAGGATTTTGACCCAGTGACTATGAAGGATTGGTGATATATTTCCAAGTCAGAATGGCGTGTGACTTGGAGGGGAATGTATAGGTGGTGTTCCCATGCGCCTACTGCCCTTGTTCTTCTAGATGGTAGAGGTCGTGGGTTTGGGAGGTGCTGTCGAAGAAGCCGTGGCGAGTTGCTGCAATGCATCTTGTAGATGGAACACACTGCAACTACGGTGGTGGAGGGAGTGAACGTTTAAGGTGGTGGATGAGGTGCCAATCAAGTGGGCTGCTTTGTCCTAGATGGTGTCTAGGACAAAGCAGATCCTATAGATTATGCAACAATTCCTGCAGATTGGAGGGTGGCAAATGTAACCCCACTATTTAAAGAAAGGAGGGAGAGAGAAAACAGGGAACTACAGACTGGTTAGCCTAAAATCAGTAGTAGGGAAAATTATATTCTATTATAAAGGATGTGATAACAGGTCACTTAGAAAATATCAATGGGATTAGACAAAGTCAACATGGATTTATGAAAGGGAAATCATGTTTGACAAACCTGCTGGAATTTTTTGAGGATGTAACTGGTAGAATAGATAAGGGTGAACCAGTGGATGTGGTTTATTTGGATTTTCAGAAGGCCTTTGATAAAGTCCCACATAAGAAGTTAGTGTTCAAAATTAAAGCACATGGGATTGGTGGTAATATACTGGCATGGATTGAAAATTGGTTAACAGACAGGAAACAGAGTAGGAATAAACGGGTCTTTTTCGGGGTGGGAGGCGGTGACTAGTGGGGTACCGCAGGGATCGGTGCTTGGGCCACAGCTATCTACAAAATATATAAATGATTTGGATGAGGGAACCAAGTGTAATATTTCCAAGTTTGCTGATGACACAAAACTAGGTGGGATTGTGAGTTGTGAGGAGGATGCAAAGAGGCTTCAAGGTGATTTAGACAAGTTGTGAGTGGGCAAATACATGGCAGATGCAGTATAATGTGGATAAATGCAAAGTTATCCACTTTGGAAGGAAAAACAGAAAGACAGTGTATTATTTAAATGGTGATAGATTGGGAAATGCTGATGTACAAAGGGACCTGGGTGTCCTTGTACACCAGTCACTGAAAGCAAACATGCAGGTGCAGCATGCAGTTAGGAAGGCAAACAGTATGTTGGCCTTCATTGCAAGAGGATTTGAGTACGGGAGCAAGGATGTCTTACCGCAGTTGTACAGGGCCTTGTTGAGACCACACCTGGAATATTGTGTGCAGTTTTGGTCTCCTTACCGAAGAAAGGATATACTAGCCATAGAGGGAGTGAGCAAAGGTTCACCAGACTGATTCCTGAGATGGCAGGACTGTCGTATGAGGAGAGATTGGGTCGACTTGGCCTGTATTCACTCGAGTTTAGAAGAATGAGAGGGGATCTCATTGAAACATATAAAATTCTGACAGGGCTAGACAGACTGGATGCAGGGAGGATGTTTCCCCTGGATTGGGGGAGGGGTCACAGTCTCAGGATATGGGTTAGGACATTTAGGACTGAGATGAGGAGAAATTTCTTCACTCAGAGAATGCCACAGGTTCACCACCCTCTATCACAAGGCTGTGGAGGCCAAGTCACTGAATATATTTAAGAAGGAGCTAGATAGATTTCGAGACACAAAAGGCATCAAGGGGTATGGGGAGAGAGCGCGAATATGGTATTGAGATAGAGGATCAGCCATAATCTCATTGAAAGGCAGAGCAGGCTCGAAGGGCTGAATGGCCTACTCTTGCTCCTATTTTCTGTGTTTTTATGTGTCGAGCTTCTTGAGTGCTGTTGGAGTTGCACTCATCCAGGCATTTGGAGAGTATTCCATCACACTCCTGACTTGTGCCTTGTAGATGGTGGAAAAGTTTTGGGGAGTCAGGAGGTGAGTCACTCACCGCAGAATACCCAGCCTCTGACCTGCTCTTATAGCCACAGTAGTTGTGTGGCTGGTCCAGTTAAGTTTCTGGTCAATGGTAACTCCCAGGATGTTGATGGCGGGGGATTCGGCGATGGTAATGCCGTTGAATGTCATGGGGAGGTGGTTAGACTCTCATGTTGGAGATGGTCATTGCCCGGCACTTGTGTGGCGTGAATGTTACTTGCCACTTATCAGCCCAAGCCTGGATGTTGTCCAGATCTTGCTGCATGCGGGCCCGGACTGCTTCATTGCGAATGGACCTGAATGTTGCAATCGTCAGCAAACATCCCCATTTCTGACCTTATGATGGAGGGAAGATCATTGAAGAAGCAGCTTAAGATGGTTGGGCCTAGGACACTGCCCTAGAGACTTTGATTACTGTTTGAGACATTTAAAGAATTGGCTGGTGCCATCTGACAAAGACTGCATCTTTCAAGAATTATATTGGCAATCCCTGTCCAAATTTAATTTTTGAGGAACATAGAGAATTATATATTGCACTGTTTTCCTGTTTATTGTTTGCTTTTCTATCTTGTTGATATAAAGTCTGTGTCTTGATTTGGGTAAGTGTGTACACCCAGCCTGCTCTCTGAAAAGAGGATTATCAAGTCAGGGCTGTAATAATGTAATAAGTGATTTCTATAGCTGGTGTACAGAGTAAGGATTTTCTGTTGTGATTCCTGGGTTGCAATCACTTCTAGATATTGTCCCCTCTGATCTGGAAAGCACCATTCCTGGCCATGAGGCCTGTTTACCTGAGTGGCCAGTGAAGCTATACTAAAGAAAATATCCAGCTGCTTAACTCCCAAAAAAAAGTGATGTACTTATGAGCTTATTTCTTTCAAACTTATTTTCAAAGAGCTGGCCTGTTTTGAGCTGCCTTTTTTCTGTTTATTGACTGCAGTTGAACGTGTTGGGGCCTGAAAGGAGCTATCCATTTGTTTGAGGTGCTCCGGACAAGGGAGCTTTCAAAACTGGCTTTCTGTCGTTTTCATTTTAGGAACCCCAATCTTTTTTTAAAAAGTTACTTGTTAGTGACGATTGTGATCTGGATGTACCAGTGCTAAAGGCTACAATTGACCACCAAAACGTAGAACTGAGACTGAAGCATTAAAATTGTAGGAAAAGGTAACAGTTTGCGTTGCTGAGTGTGTGAAGTATTTGAATTTGTTGGAACCTTGGGCTGCTAGTTGAGATTCCTACAGTG
Organism: Heptranchias perlo; assembly: GCF_035084215.1. NCBI lineage: Eukaryota > Metazoa > Chordata > Chondrichthyes > Hexanchiformes > Hexanchidae > Heptranchias > Heptranchias perlo. Next base: position 13,490,284 of record NC_090351.1, read on the forward strand.
GTCTGAAGGACTTTATTTGTATGGAGTACTGCTTTTAATGCTGATTTCTGGTTCTGCTGTCGGAGTTGCCCTGTTTATATTGCAAGGTGGCTTCAACTGCCCAAGCTTGTACAGAATAAACGACAGAAAGAACTTGTATTTATATAGCTCTTTTCACGACCTCAGGATGTCCCAAAATGTACAGTCAATGAAGTACTTTGTTTTCACTGTCATGCAGGAGTTATTTTGCTCGTACTGTTAACTTCACCCAAGATCTGTGTAGACTAGCAGCAGAAAAGCAGCTTTGCTAGACAGTAAAGCAGGATGGGGTTTTTTTTGTTGCTTATGGCAAGCTGCTTAGTGTTCAAGTTGTCATCGGAGGTATTAATGGATGGTATCCATTTTCTTGGTGCTACAGGGTTCCTGACTTTGTATGTACTATTGGTGGCAAGCTGCCATCCATGGGTAAAGTATTAAAAATTGTTCTATGTTGCTGCTGTTTTAATTAGTATTCTAGCACCCTGCTAAATTCAGTTTCCTTATCCAGGTGGCAAAATTATAGACCCAGTTTCCCAATTCTGCCATTGCAATTGGGAAGTCAGATTTGGCAATGTGGATTCTGGTCTGTCAGAACCTGAACTAAAGAGGCACCATTATAAAAACAGCTAAGGGTCCTGAGGATGTAGGGTTAAATGCAGCTTTAGAGAAGAGATGGTATAACCTCCCTCAAGCAAAGATGTATATATTTTTAAATAGCAATGCAGAAGGAAAACAAGAAGTCCTGTTCCATTGGTCAAAGCTTCAATTATCTTTTGAATCATGTTTATGGCTCTAGTTCTATTGTTAATTTTGGTGATGGAATGTTTTAAAATAATTTTTTGCAGCCAGTCTGTTAGTAACTCTTACTGGATGGACTGCAGTTAGTTCTCGAGCAGATGCAGCCCAGGTGAGAATGGGTGTCCAATACTTCAAGTAGGAATGTGTTGGCAAAGTGAGTGACCAATGTAATCAAAAGTGCCTGAGTGGGAAAGGCCTGACTCCAAATGTGTACTGTAATGCACAAATGGAATGATTACTGGCCATTAACTGGTGAAATTTCCAGTGACTGAAAACGACTGGAAAAGAATTGAATTGTTGGCTCTTTTAATAATTGAAGTGGGCTGCTGGAAGGTTTTTCTAAACTTCAACTTTAAAATTGTCAGGCTGCACAATACTATTGGCAATTTTCCCAAGGTTTGTTTGGTGGTACAAGATTGCCAGTGTTCCTATATGACATTGCGGCGTGATCTTTTATAAGACACTCTTGTTGACTGTAGCGTTCTTGGCTTGTGTAGCTCCCAGACCAAAGAAACCAATGTTAAAAGCTGTAACAGAGGGCAGTATCCATATTACAGGAGGAGAAGACTACTTTTTCTGTAGTGCAGTTATAGGTGCAGAACCATAGTTCATAAAGATTAATTGGAGTGTAATTCCCCCCCCTTTAGACTTAGCCCTGTAACAGCATTCTTCCCTTGTAACATTCTACTTTTGATGTGATGGTTATTTACTGTGCCAAATGCTAACTTTCGATTTTTTTAGTTCAAGGAGGCAGTCAACTCCTCTGTGTAGCTGTAGGATTTTGCCTGTCTTTTCCCTTGTAATTTTTAATTGGGAAGGCAGAAACTTGCGCCATGGAGCTTGTATGCGTCTGCATCTTGCGAAAATGTTTACTGTTTTAAGTGTGTGGCAAACGAATCATCAATATAGAAATTTGAATAGAGCATCATAGGATATTGACTCACTTAAATACACAAGGTTTCAGACTTTTGGGGGCTTTGGTACCATTGTTTGGCTAGCCTGAACTAGTGTAGCAGCTATTGTCATAACAGGCAGTAATTAAACCTGCTCTTGGTTATGGGACCTGTTAGACATATTGGAAGTCTAGGCCAATTAATCATGGCTTGCAAATCCCACACATAGACCATTTTGTTAGTGTTAAGGCGTGAACATTCAAAGGTTTAAAAAAAAAAGAAAATTCAATCAGTTTTATGACCAAATGTACGGTGTCTCTTTCCTGTTGCTTCTTGCAGCAAGAATCCAATAATAGAGGTAAATTGACTTGGCCTCTGGTGTTGCTTATACTCAACAGTGAAATGCTTGGTCTGCATTTCCATTGCTAAAAAACAATTTGGTCAAGTAGTTCTGAAACTCATTGCAGATTTAGTTAAATTTGCAGATGATACCCAACTAGGAAGGGCAGTTGATTTTCAGGGGGCCGCTTGGGAAATACAAAGAGTTGGACAAAATACAAAACACAAGCAGATTAAACTTAATACAGATAAGTCACATTTAGAACCTTATTTTTTGACTAGTACATCTGTAGATTTCACCCATGAAATTTTAGCATTCACTGATCATTTTTGCCCTGCAGCATTAGCCTCCAACAAATTTGATTGCACCAACATAGCCTGCCTACAACTATTAAATAGCCATAATACCTGAAATTAGTAGAGTTAAGAGGTGGATGATGAGTGTTTAGGTACAAACTTTGAGAATTATCATAATGGGAATGATGAGCTTTTAGAATCTTAGCGCATTGTTACTTGGTCTCAAAAGCATTCTTTCATAAGAAAATCCTCAGCAAGAAAAGGGCATTCGGTCTGTCAAACCATCTCCATCTAGAGCCCACCTATTAATCCATCGTGGACCTCCCTCTCATTTCTGTTTCTAATTCTGTCATATTGTAAATGGCTCCTATCTTGAGTTCGTAACAGCTAACATTGGGGAATCTATAGTATCCTGATTTGAAGCACAAAAAAGACCAAAATAAACAACAATGCACTTTTACTGATGTCTGTTTTCCAGGAACTTCGTCCATGGAGCTTGCAAATGGGGACTGAGCTGTTATTACTCACATGACCTGTCTATGCAGAAGTCGTCCCAGATCTGTAGGCACTATTTAAATGGATTTTGCTTCTATGGAGAACATTGCAGGTTTGTATTTGGACAATTGTAGGCATTCGTAATATTGTGAATGCTTCTTTATGGACTTTACCTATGTTAGAATGAATACTTGCATTTCGGTCACACCTTTTAATCGCGCTTTGAAGTGCTTCACGTCGTAAATATTGTTTTTGGTGTACAGCATATGTAGGCAAATATGGCAAACAATCTGTGCCAGCAGGAAAAAAGCTATTGAAGGGGGATAATCACAGCACAGACTGACTAGCCTTTAGTTTGTGTTGGAGTGTTCTGTATTAACTACATTAAAGAAGCAGTCAACATGATTGATACAAAGCTTTTTTTTTCCCTGTACAGGGATTGTAACAATTCCCTTTTAACAACATTAGGCTATCCTTGTCTTTGATTTATAAACACTACAGTATTCTCTTCAAACTTCAGTAATCTAATTTTTTTAGGGGGTGAGGGGGGAAAACAGGTGATGTAGTGATATCCTTCCACCTCTGGAACGTAGTTGAAATTCAGCCAACTCTGGGCTGTCTCAAATCAATTCAATAATCGGCACATAGCATAGTATATAACTTCCCATAATTTGGACGTGTCTTGATTTTGGTGGTAGTGTTAGGAACATGGGAACAGGAGTAGGCTATTTAGCCCCTCGAGCTTGTTCCGCCATTCAGTGAGATCATGGCTGATCTGTGATCTAACTCCATACACCCTCCGTAGCCCATATCCCTTAATACCTTTGGTTAACAAAAATCTATCAACCTCAGATTTAAAATTAACAATTGAGCTAGCATCAACTGCTGTTTACAGAAGAGAGTTCTAAACTTCTACCACCCTTAGTGTATAGAAGTGTTTCCTAACTTTACTCCTGGCTGTAATTTTTAGGCTATGTCCCCTAGTCCTTGACTCCCCAACCAGCAGAAATAGTTTCTATCTACCCTATCAGTTCCCCTTAATATATTAACTGTCTATCAAATCACCCCATAATCTTCTAAATTCCAGGGAATACAACCCTAGTTTGTGTAATTTCTCCTTGTAATTTAACTCTTGGAGTCCAGATACAATTCCAGTAAATCCATGCTGCGCACTCTCCAAGGCCAATATATCCTTCGTATGGTGCGGTGGCCAGAACTGAACACAGTACTCCAGGTGTAGCCTAACCAGGGCTTTGTATAGCTGTAGTATAACTTCTACCCCTTTTATTCTAGTCCTCTAGACATAAAGGCCAGCCTTTTTGATTATTTTCCATACCTGTCCATGACATTTTAATGATCTATATACATGGACCTCCACTATTTTGAGCTTTTCACCATTTAGAAAGCATTGGTAACTCCTTAACCATTGAGATTTAAGGATTGAGAAAGAAACAAACGACAAAGAAGGAGGGTGAATTAGTGTGTGTAAATTAGTCAAATCGGAAATAGAGAGAAAGGGAGATTGGATTGAGAGAGAGGGGGGGAAGATGACAGAGGAAAAGCAAGAAGAAAAATTAGAATTTTAAAATGTATCAAATCTCTAAGGATTTACTACATGCAGGAATGAAACTCAACAGTTTAATTTGTTCCTTTCTGGGCCAGAGAGGTTGATTGGCATTGCATTAACAATTATCACGTTTAAAGTGTTATTTGGCATCTTAAGTACGAGCCTTAACTTTTTGCTGCGAGTTTAATGGACAATTAACGTGTTCTGAGGTTGGATTTGATTGGACCTTTTGGGGCAGCATACTGGAAATTTTATGCTGGCTAAGTTCTTTGACTAGGGAGGCCAAAAAAAATTGGGAAAAATACTCCATTCTTCAGCATGGATGTAATTCCCCTTTAATTGCTACCCAAGTGCATTGGAGTGGGTTGTTAGGTTCAATACAGTGGGGTTGGCTAGGTTGGTTATATATGTAGTTTCCTAGCAATTTGGGACTTGATACTTAATGGCTGCTTTTCTGAAGACTGTTTTGTATGAGGTTGTAATAAAATGCATCAATGAACAATGCCTAAAAATCTCGTATTAGATATCAACACACCAGACAGACTGGAGGATGGTCATCAGAGAGCAGACGTGGTTCTGAGCCTGCCCTTCAGCTGAGGGAAGGAGAATCATCCCAGAGTTACCATGGTGTGGAATCTAGCAGCCGCACTGGAGGAAACAGACGGAGCTCTGCTCCTGCCATTCAGCGAATGCCGGGAGGATTTTCCCAGCATTCCCATGCTGTAGAATGTAGTGTCCACTCAACTACAGCAAAGGCCACTTGGGGTCGACGTGGTTCTGAACCTGCTGTCTCGAGTTTCACTCACTTGGGTAGAAATACGGAGCGTTTTGGCATGCAGTTGGAGGAGGAGGTTGAAGAAGATAAAGAGAATGAAACGCCTTCTAAGTGCTCAGAGAGATGGGGACTTGCTGCAGAATTTGTACCCCAACAGTTTCAGGAGCATGGTAGGTAACAATGACCTTGCATAAAATGCAAGTGTTACGAATTTATTGGCACTTGCATTTCTCCTACAAGATTGCAAATGTTGAATAATGCAACATTAAATACAGGAAGTGGTGTTGGTGCTTAATACTGCAAAATGTTAGTATCACTTGGGGGAGGGGGGGAGATTTTACTTCTTTAGTGGGAAGAAGAGTTCTGTTCTTGAATTTAACTTCCCAAGCTATTTTGTTGCCCTCCCTTTTCTGGAAGTAATCAAGAAATAAAAGCTGCTTTTAAACACACTGCAAAGAAGCTTTGCAAGCCTGTCAGTAAGTTGGTAAGAATGAAATCTAGAAAATGCTGACTATCAGTAAGAGCATAGAAGAGGTGCCAATGGATTGTAAACCAGCCAAATTGGTACTTGCCTTCCAAAAAAAAGTGGTAACAAGCCCAGGTAACTGCAAGCCTGTAGTCTTGCATCAACAAAATAGCAGAATTTATTATCGAGAACAAATCTGAAGGAAGGGATCTGCGCTGGCACCTATATAAAAATTACACACCTTGATTTTTGTGAGGACGTGCCATTCTAAGAGGATATTAGAAAAGTCTATGATGTGTATCTGGTCTTCAGAAAGCCTTTAATCAAGTTGCACATGAAAGAATGTTCCACAAGCTTAAAGCAGTGGGTATTATAGGTAAAAGCTTGAGGTGTATAAGAAATTGGCTGAAAGAAAGCAGTGTGTTGGTCAGGGGAGCAATGTCAGTCTGCAGAGATATACTGAGTGAAGTGTCCCAGGGATCTGCACCCGTAATCCTTTGTAAGATAGAATGTTCAATTATGTAAGATATATTGTATTTGAATTCCCATTAGGTAATCAGTATCTGGTGAATCTTTCCTCCTTTACTTCCCTCCTATTTTTCTAGCATGTATGCCTTGGAGAATTGGATTGGAATTTTACCATTCACTAAGGTTTATAAAGTGTCTAAATTGAATCATCTTGAATAACCCAGTCCAAATTTGATATTTGTTGGTTTACAATACAGCTGCAGTACACTGAGTGAAATGTAATTAATTCTTTCTTGCTGGAATTGCCAAAGATGAGATTGCACTAACACCACTTTATTTACCCACATCTTTGCTTACACAGTTAACCAAATCACAAGGTTATTCATTGAGTGTATAGATATCTATTAACAGACAGTGTAGATCATCATTGGTACAACCATTATTTAAGTGCATAACAGTATCTTATCTAAGATTAGCTAACCACAGTTTCCATTTCCTGTACTGCTGGCAAGTTTCCAATATTGGAGTATCAGGGCTATCCCTCTTTATTCATTCATGGGATGTGTGTCGCTGGCAAGGCCAGCATTTATTGCCCATCCCTAATTGCCCTTGAGAAGGTGGTGGTGAGCCACCTTCTTGAACTGCTGTAGTCCATGTGGTGAAGGTTCTCCCGCAGTGTTAGGCAGGGAGTTCCAGGATTTTAACCCAGCGACTATGAAGGAACGGCGATATATTTCCAAGTCGGGATGGTGTGTGACTTGGAGGGGAATGTGCAGGTGGTGGTGTTCCCATGTGCCTGCTGCCCTTGTCCTTCTACGTGGTAGAGGTCACAGGTTTGGGAGGTGCTATCGAAGAATCCTTGGTGAGTTGGTGCATTGCATCTTGTAGATGGTGTACACTGCAGCCACAGTGCGCTGGTGGTGGAGGGAGTGAATGTTTAAGTTGATGGATAGGGTGTCAATCAAGCGGGCTGCTTTGTCCTGGATGGTGTCGAGCCTCTTGAGTGTTTTTGGAGCTGCACTCATCCAGACAAGTGGAGAGTATTCCATCACACTCCTGACTTGTGTCTTGTAGATGGTGGAAAGGCTTTGTGGAGTCAGGAGGTGAATCACTCGCTGCAGAATACCCAGCCTCTGACCTGCTGTTGTAGTCACTATTTATGTGGCTAGTCGAGTTAAGTTTCTGGTCAATGGTGACCCCCCCTGGATGTTGATGGTGGGGGCTTCACTGATGGTAATGCTGTTGAATGTCAAGGGGAGGTGGTTTGACACTCTTGTTGGAGATGGATATTGCCTGGCACTTGTGTGGCATGAATGTTACTTGCCACTTATCAGCCCAAGCCTGGATGTTGTCCAGATCTTGTTGCATGCGGGCATGGACTGCTTCATTATCTGGGGGGTTGCAAATGGACCTGAACACTCTGCAATCATCAGCGACCATCTCCACTTCTGTCCTTATGATGGAGGGAAGGTCATCAATGAAGCAGCTGAAGATGGGCCTAGGGCACAACCCTGAGGAACTCCTCCAGTGATGGGGCTGAGATGATTGGCCTCCAACAACCACTACCATCTTCCTTTGTGCTAGGTATGACTCCAGCCACTGGAGAGTTTTCCCCTGATAGAGGATGACTCTAAATGCCCTCAGGGCACATGGGGATGGGAAATAAATACTGCCTTGCCAGTGTTGCCTCCATCCCAGAACAAAAAAAAACCCTCACATTTAGGTTCTAGACTTCCTTTTTCTAGTGCCCAATTTAAAACTGTCTGATATCTGAAATACTGGAGGACTTTGCTTACTTGTAATACTGGTATCTGCCCAAGTGCATATTAATTAGTCTGGCCTGCAACCTTGATAGGTCTAGCTCCACCTGGCATCAGGTTTTAATTGGGAACATCTGATGAAACTAACATATTAGACTTTGTCTCAGCTTTCCCAGTGTTCAAGTATTATCCCTTTGTTTTATCAGAACTTCAGTAATGTGTTTTAGAGGCTGTCTTCCTACAGTTTCTAATTTCTATAAACTGCCTGGATTTCAAAACATGCAAGTTGGTCAAATTCATAGATGGTACTAAGTTAGGGATCAATTGAGTCTGATGAAGGAATCAAAATAAAAAGTTGCAAGTGGACAGAACAATGGCAATACAGATGAGCAGAAAATGTTGCAAATTGGAACATGATGTATTTTTTCTCGGTCTCCCTCTTGCTTAACAATGACTCAGAATTGCAGTACAGCACCGACTCTTGTGCACATATAATGGTCCATGGCTGAAAACTGGCTAACGTGGTTATGCATGCGCTAAGTCTAATTGAAATGCTTTGTCCAAATCAGTACTTTTGGGCCAGGGCCTGCTATAAAAATTCTCATAACCTCCTGCATTCCTCTGGCTAAGAATACTAATACTGGTAAATCTGCAATTAATTAGGTGAACTCAGCTGGGTAATGATACAGGTAGTACAATTGGTCTCACTGTCTCGTGGCAATGAGTGGGGGAAAAATGGGATACTTCTAATCACTATCCAGTGATCAGTACTGGCAAGTAAATGTCGATAATGACCAATGTGGGCCTGGATAACCTGCCATCATATCGGAAGAAGGGCCACTTGGGTGATTAAGGCTACCAACAGATGTAGAATCACAGCATTAGTCATCACCTTCAGGAGATGAGGAGCGGACAAAAGGAAGATACAAATTATGAAGGGGTTTGATAGGGTAGACGTATAGAAGATGTTTCCACTTGTGCGGGAATCCAAAACTAGGGGTCATAAATCTAAGAAAGCCACTAATAAGTTCAGTAAGGAATTCAGGAGAAACTTCTTTTACCGAGAGAGTGGTTAGAATGTGGAACTTGATACCACATGGAGTAGTGGAGGCGAATAGAATAGTTGCATTTAAAAGTAAGCTAGTTAGGTACGTGATGTGAGAATAGAATAGTTGCATTTAAAAGTAAGCTAGTTAGGTACGTGATGTGATGGAATGGAAGGATATGCTGATAGGGTTAGATAAAGTAGGGTGGGAGGAGGCTCGTGTGGAACATAAACACCGGTATAGAAGAGTTGGGCCGAATGGCCCGTTTCTGTTTTTGCTGTAAATTCTATGTCAATCAGAAATGAACATGTGTATTGCATCTGTTGAATTTTATAAACCGTAAAAGTGAATATTTTCACTTCAAAACACAGATGACTGCAACCCAATTATCTTCAAATCTGTTGTTTAAGAATTCCATTGTTGGAAAATATAGGTCTTGTGCTTTTTGTTGCAGCAAGATCTTGTGAAAATATTTGATGTAATTTGTCAGAGAAGGTGTTTGAATTTTTACAAGTGCAAATGGTGAACTTCCTGTCTGAGTTTACTTGTAAATATTTTTGGTGTCCTCCTGTTGTATATACTCTACAAAATTAGTCAGATTTTCATGTTGAATTGTTTGCTCATTTCAGATTATGCACCAACATCACCGGCAGTATGTCCTTTCCATTGTATGTCCAGGGAGGGGTGCAGTTGTGTCAAAGGCATATCTCAAACTGACTTGGAGAAAGATTCTTCGGCTTCTCAATCTGTTACAAAGGTATGCAGTTTCAGCTATTCTAAAGGAATCCACCTGCCTGTCACTATTTAATGACTACATTTTTAGAATTCTTTCTTACCCTTTTTCCCCCATCCTCAAATTAAATATTTGAACTTTGCTACGGCCTTATGGTTCTGAGAGAATTCTTGATTGCTATCTTTGAACAAACTGGCATATCCCAGGTGGCTATGAAGGGAAATTTACTAGTTTCTGGAGCTTTACAAAGTACAATTTAGTAAAGATTCTAAAACCAGCAGGTTCCTTGATTAATGAGGGCAGTTGCCACACTATTATAGCATTGGTGGAGATTGAAGAGGTCTTTTTAGGGAAAAAAAACTTGATTATTCAGCCCTCTTTGCATAACTCAAGGCAGCACATCTTACTGTAATTTTCCCCTGCCAAAAAAAACTTGAGGGAAATTTAATACTTTGGATAATCCCTTAGGTTTTTGAGCAGATCTATCAGTTCTGTTTTTTGGGGGTGGCATCTCTGCCATGATGTGAGTAGAATTTGCCTGGGTTATAAATGCCTAACTTGTGGAACAGCTTAGACACTAGAACTGTGATGCAAAGTAGTGAAAAAAGGAATTCAAGTTTCAAGGAAGCACTGATTTAGTAAATGTATTTTACTTTTAAATTTTAGCAAAAGTGGACTGAAAACCTGGCCTTTGAAATGAGTAAAGATATAATTTGTGGAATCTGCATGGACAAGGTCTATGAAAAAACACCAGCTAAAGACCGTTGCTTTGCAATTCTTCCTGACTGCAACCATGCTTTCTGTGTGACCTGTATCAAGAAATGGCGACACAGCAAGGGGTTTACCAGTAAGATAATAAAGTAAGTAAATGTCACCAAATTAAACAACTTCAGTATTGGAGCTGTTAGTAATGTCACTATTATTATCTGATCATTGACTCTTAATTGTAGAAATGTTTAAAGAATACAAATCTCAATGAATATGTAGTCTAGGGCTTGCCCAGTAGCTCACCAGGTTTATCTAGTGAGTAGCTGAACTGTACAGAGGAGAGACAGCTAGATCCAATCACCATGTGTGCTGAGTTGTTTGTCTCAAATTTTAGGAGAATTAACTTAAGGGCTGGGGGTGGCAGAGGGGTGGGGGAAACTGCTGTATTGCCTACAGTTTCTACAATTTTGAGTTGCATTGTGCCAGGCTGTCTTTCAGTTAACTTGGTGTGCAAGTACAGCACAGATGTTACAATGGCCTCTTGATAACTGTTCAGGAACAATTTCAAAAACACAGTTTTAAAGATGCTGTTGAATGCCTGAAAGTATTTTTGGTAGCCTTGTAGGAAAGGGAAAGTAGATGTTTGCTGTCTGGAGGTAGAGAATATGCCTATCTCAAATTGGAACATTTTTCTAAATATCTGGATAAGCAAATCTTAAATCAAACTACATGATCGGTCTTGGAAGTTAAAGTCAAAGGGATGCTGCTGATGGCATTTATGAAAGTACTGCCCAGACAGTCTTGTGGACTGTGGATGGGGCTGTGATGAAAATGTTTTTTCTTTGAACGCACTGAGGGGAAAATTAAGAATTTCAAATATCTTTTCTTTGCAGGGCATGCCCTGAATGTAGAGTAGTGTCCAGCTACTACATACCACACAAGTACTGGGTAGTTGATGAACAGAAACAGATGCTCATTGACAAGTTCAAAGCTGAAAAGAAGTAGGTATCAAATACTCTATCTTTCACCTTTTATTCCACTTGGTTTGTATTTTAACATTAATTCCTAACTTAAACAGATTAGATTTTAAAGCAGAATTGGTGGGGAATTTATTTCCAAAATGACCTGGCAGATATGTACACTTACTTTATACACATTGCATTTACTGGTAGTGTATGTGATGAAAATGGGTATATAAAATATTAAGTTATATGAAACTGAAATGTAAAGCAGTGACATTGCATTCAATTTTGCATGATCTGTCTTTACTGCATTCTTTACTTGCTTACACTTAACATACTATATGTAGAGTTTGATATACATTTGGGAAAACTATACTGTAAATCTCTTAAAAGGACCTCACAGCCAGTACCCTCATACCTAGTACTGAATTCTATATGGTTGTTTTCTTTTGTACTTGTTTAGTTTCTCCTTCCTGCTGTTGTCATTGGTGATGTGGGCTGTTACTATTGGAAGTAATCACTAAACGGATCTTAATTTTATTAACGTTGGAGGCCTTCTCTCTCCTGCCTGCAAAATAGAGTTTGGGTTAAACATAAAGGAATGGCTCCTACTTGTATGAAGACAAAACTGAGAAGAAACCCTCATGGCCAACATGCCTAGTACCAGCTTGGCTAGGTTGGAACAGAGTCATAAGATTGTGGATTCGAGCTCCGTAACACTTGAACAATCAAGCTAGACTGATACTTTGGTGGAATACTGAATTGAGTGCTTTATTGTAGAGATGATGTCTTTTGGTTGAGATATTTAAACCAAGGCCCTGTCTGCCTTTTGTGGACATTACTGATCTTGTTGCACTATTTGAAGACTAGGGAGTTCCCTCCCTCTCATCCATTTGGTGACATCATCTGAAGACATGAGGCCAGGTTCCACATGTAAGCTCTGACAAAACTCTGCTGTACCGCTTCACCGCCTCTCTCGACCCCTCCACTGCCTCTGTCATTGGCCTACTTATCTGATATCCGGTCCTGGATGAGTCATAGTTTCCTCCAGTGAAACATTGGGAAGAGCAAAGCTATAGTCTTCAGCCCCTGCCATAACCTCTGTACCCTTGCCGCTGATTCCATTGCCCTCTCTGGCCTCTGTTTCTGGTTGGGCCAGACTGTTTGTCATCTTGGTGTCTTATTTGTCACCAAGCTGATCTTCTAACCTCGTATCCTTTGCAATACAATGGCTGCCTATATCCACCTCTGCAACAGTGCCCATCTCTGCCCTTGCCTCTAAACATTTGTGGCTAAAACCCTCATCTATACCTTTTGTTAACTCCAGACTTGACTCTTTCAGTGTTCTCCTGGCCGGCCTTCCATCCTCTAACTGTCATAAATTTCAGCTCATCTAAAGCTGTTGTCCGTACCCTCTTCCTCAAATTCTGCTTGCCTATCACCGCTGTGCTCACTGACCTACATTGGCTCCTGGTCCCCAAATGCCCTACATTTGAAATTTGTGTTCAAGTCCCTTTACAGCAGTACCCTTCCCTATCTCAAAATCCAGCCCTACAACCCTCTGAAAACCAAGTCACTGAATATATTTACGAAGGAGATGGATAGATTTCTAGACACAAAAGGCATCAAGAGGTATGAGGAGAGAGCAGGAATATGGTATTGAGATAGAGGATCAGCCATGATCATAGTGAATGGTGGAGTAGGCTCGAATGGCCTGCTCCTCCTAATTTCTATGTTCTTCAACTCTAGCCTCCTATACATCACCCACTCCCTTCAGCCATCTAGCTCTGGAATTCGTTCTCTTAAATTCTGTGTCTTCCTTTGGGACCCACCTCTTTTGGTCACCCTTCCTAATATTTTCTTCTTTGGCTTGGTGTTGAGTTTTGTCTGATTTATGTGAAGCACTGTGGGACTTTTTTTCTATGTTAAAGGTGTTATAGATGCAAGTAGTAACAGTAAATGTAATATAGTCTCTGAATTTAATGTTGAGGCTGAGTAAGGCTTAAGAAAGCTTGCAGGCCCAAGTCTGCGTTCAAGAAGGTGGCTTACATTCTTAACTTTATTTAATGTGTTAATTTGGCCAGGAAAACCTCACTTTGGATGATGTGAACGCATATTTGTGAATCACTCCTCCTGGAAATGGGACTTTGAGGAAACATTAAACTAATGTTAGTGTTTGTGTAGTGCAATGATTTATAGATTCAAAAGACCTGGTAGTTTCTGCTGTCATTATACATAAGCTTGTGCTATTGTGTAGTTGCACTTTAATTACGGATCTAATTAATTCAGAATCCGAGCCCAGCTTGAATGTCATGTATTGACAATACTGTTGTGTAGAGTGGCTTTGAGAGAAATAAAATGCTGTAAGCACTACTATCTAGAATAAGAGTCCTAAAGAGTTGAGGTATTTGTAGGGGTAGAAAATCACAGGAGCTGCAGCTTCTGGCTCAGGGACTGCATGAGGTCCACTTGATGGAAGAGCAAGGCCCATTGCAAGACAGAATTGCACATTTAAAATGTCTTGTAGTTACATTGCACAGGTGGCAACAAATTGAGGCAGTATCACTGCCTGGTGCTATGTCCTTTGTATTCTAAAGTTCAGATGCAAAGTTGGTAATTACTTGTTGAATTAGGGTTCCTGGAGCATTCATTAGGTTATGGGAAATTTGTTGTCAGTTGGTCCTCTTCTACTATTTCTCTCTTTATGCCAAGCAACTGACTGAGTCAAACTTAGACACTGTCCTCATTAGTTTCTGGCTGCACCTTGTTAGGTGATATACCTCAGATAAGTCGTGGTATGATGTTTCAAGGTTAGTGAAAGCATTTTACAACACTGAAGGAGGTCATTCAGAGCCACAGACACAATTGGCCAAGCTATCCACTTAGTTGCATTCCTCTGCCCTTTGTACCTTTTCAAAACTTTTCTTCTTCATATACTTACCTGCTTTCCTTTTTTTAAAAAAAAATTGTAGTTTGACTTTCACCAATGTTTCTGGTAGGGCATTCCATGATCTAACAATCCTTTTTTTAAAAAAGATAAATTGTGATAAACTTTTGACCACGAGTTACTGACTCTTTGACCATTGCTGGAAGCCTCTTTTCAGGATCCCAGTTCTGCTTGTGCCACTGCTTGCAATGTGAGCTATGACTTTTGATTGTTTCCCTTCTCTCTCTAATATTTTGTATCCATTCCACGATACCCTTTAACCTGGGAGGTAATGCACCATTCAGGACCCTGTGTTAGCACTGCAAAGTATCTTGTCTGTTCCCCTGACTGTAGAATCCCTATTGCTTTTGCACTTCACTTGTCTGTTCCCCTTTGATAACCAGTTGCTCCACAGTGCCAATGCTGGTGGATGCCCTCCTATGAGTTTTCATTGCAGCAGGTACTTGGTATTGAATATGTTTACCAATTCAGCACTTTCAGGAGATTGGTGCACTGCCTCCTGTTTACTCCTCTTGCCCTGATGGATGATCTCACACTTCCCTTCCTCACTAATATGCTCAGCCTGTGGGGTGACCACCTCCTGGAATTTGCATTCCAAGGATGCTTCAGCCTGCTAAATGTGAGTATCACCAGTTCAGAAGCCTTGGACTTGAGTTTCCAAAATGCAAGCACTTTCCCATGTCCCAGTCCCTTTGGGAGCAGACTCTGTTTAGGATCATAATATCAGTATAGAAAATCATGTGAATGCTGATTATATTGGAATATTTCCTCAGCAGTGGCCAGAACCATTTGCAAGAAAGTGGTTTCAATGATTTATCAGTAAAAAGAGGAAACTCCCCAAATGGACTCAATTGTTTTGCTCTGGGCCATGAAACTCCGTGTAGTGTTACTCAGTGGAAGTTCTTTTGTGCTTCCCCTCTCCTTCTGATTGCAAAGAACAAAAAGGAGAGTTATGGTTCTCAGCCAGATTTTTCAAGCCTTTTTGAAGCTCTTCGAAGCTAGATGGTTTCTACTACATGAATTTGGAGAATTTGAACACTATCCCCAAACAAGCTACAACTGATAATGGTCTGCGAATGAGACTTAAGTGTATATTGTTACAAACAGTTTATATAGAATCTTTGAAGCTCTATCTTGCATGCAGCAAGTACTGCATTCAATCTGTTCATAGCGGGGGGGGGGAATCAATTGTCTTGTTCTTTGCATTGGCTCATGTAGTAACTTAAATATACTGATTCATTGGAATATAGAACAGCGAAGACACCATAGAAAAAACACCACTTGAAAGGCTGTAATTTGAATCAATCATATCACATTTAGTTTTTCAAATTGGTTCTAGCTTCCATTTTTACTTGTGACCCATGTGAATACAGAACTAAGTACCCTATTAAGCACTTATTCTGGGGGTAAAAGCATCTAAAATCAGTTGTTGTATTATAAAGGCCCCCTGAAGAAGTTTTCCCCCTACATGGACCTGTCTGAAGCTTGGTGAGTGTTCTGCTGTGTTCCCCCAAGCTCCTAAGTGTAAGCGAGTCATTCAACATGCTAAGCGCTAGTTTGTTCACAAAACTAACTTTCCAGTAGCATGGTATGCATTTTTGTCTCAATCTAATGTGAATACTTTTTTTATATAAAAAAAAAAGCAGAGTTTAATTATACCATGACTTTAAACGTTTCATCACTCCTGCAATGGCTCAGCTGGCTAAAGCAATAAATAACTGAACCGCCAAAGATCAGGAAGGTCCCAGGTGCAATCCCCAGTTAGTTAGTTAATTGATCGTAGTGAGGATGATGCAATTAGACTCAACGTCCCAGGGTAAGGAAGGGGGTAAATAGGTTAGGATTTCTGATCATTATCCGTTCTTCCTGATGGAGGTACATGTAGGATTGAGCTTGCCCTCAAGTCATATAGCTTGCTGAAAGAGGCTGTCTAGGCGGCATGTGAAGAATGGTTATTCGGGCAAAGTATAAGGGTGGCTGGCATTTTGGAACTTACCACAGCAAGGAGTTGATGGCCTTAGATGAGGGGAGTTGAGAAAATTGGTGGAAGAGGAGAAATTTTTTTTGAACTGTATCCTATCCCAGCCACGCAGTTGATTTACATCTGTAATAACGAACTCTTTTCACAGAAAAATACGATGCAAGTTTTTTCTTCGAAGTAATGGCAGATGTCCTTTTAAATCTGAATGCATATACTTGCATGAGTTTCCAGAGGGCTATCGGCCCACCCGACATCAGTCAAGGAACCGAAGCAATCGTGTAAGAAAATATTATATATTATATATTCTATGACAGACTAACTGTATTTAACCGTCTAACTTGTCTCGAGGCAAATTTAAACTGCAAGTTGTCCTTAAATTAAGTTGAGTCCTCAACAGCTCTTTGGTGAAATATAATAGTGACACCAAAAACAAAAGTTAATTCTTCCTTTCCAAAAAAACAACTAAAAGAACTGAACATAAATTTCAAATATTTTTCAACATTTGATGTATGTAGGCTTTCTTCTAAGTGAAACTGTTGATAGTATGTATTATTGATATGCAGATTATGCTTGTTTACATGCTGAAGCCTGTTAATTGAATGGGCTAAATATACCCGAATTCAACAATGTTTTGCACTCTTATCTGGTACAATTTAACAAAGGCATAAATCCTGTTCATAACCTTCATGGTAATTTACCCCTTATTGACCTCCTCCATCCTATGTTTATGGCGCAGACCAGATTTGGTAATGTTGAAGATTGACTTTTTTTGGTTAGTGCAAAGTAATGTTTTCTGGAAATCTGGCTCAACAGCTCTTTGGTGGATGGGTGTAGTAATAAGGAGAGAGAAGGCACATACATTTGAGCTTCTCACATCTGCTTGGTGCCACTAATAGCTCAGCGTCAGGAAGACTATATTTTGCCACCCCTTGTATGAAATTGTTTGGGGGGCCCGTTGTATAGGCATTAACTATTTGCTTGAGAAACTGCTTCTCGGTCAAATGAACATGCAAATCTATAAAAATGATCAACTTTGTAGAATTAATATTGGAGACCTGATTCACTATATTGACCTGTTTTGACCAATAAATTTAACCTATTTACACATTAGGCCTGCAATCAAAGATTGAAAACAGCAATCTTTTTATGACCATTATAAAGCTTTTTTTTAAAAAAAAAATCCTTGCCTTGGTTTGGGATAGGAAATTAAGAATATAATCAACTGCTGTTTGACTTCAGATTGAACCTTATCAGAACCGTTGCACAACTGACCTTTGAAATCTTGGAGGATTTAATATCTTGTTATCTATCCTACAGCCTCCATTGGGAATTACTTGGGAAGACGATGATGACGATGATTACGATGAGGATGACGACTATGACCGTACCCTTCACCTTCTTGGTATTCTTTCCCTCGATGATTCCTTTTTAGAGAACTTGGTGCACTTTCAGTATGAACTTTTTGATTCAGATCTGTCTGATTTTAATCAGGATTTTGATGATGATTCTGATGATTAAGATGGCTTTGATTGAGCCATTAGTCTTCTGTGTGGAGCAGTGCTACTGCATGCAGCAGGTGGAATATTGATAGCATTTGTTTATCCTACATTTTGGCAGTGCTGTTGTAGATAGCAGGCTAAGCCATACAGTTAGGCATTTGTAACTAAAGTCCGTTTACACTGTGATCCATAATATAAGTAGTGGAGTTGAGAGAATTTTTTTCTTGGGCTAGTTCTACTGTGACATCCTATTAAGCTACTTTATTTGCTATTGCCTGTAGTTGTAACCGCTCAGCAATTGAAGCCCTTTTAGATTGGAGAAGATGTATTACATTTGTAAAGAAAGTGAGTGGCTTCGTGCAATACATCTGAATGATTGAGCAGTTCATATTGTGGTGATTTGGTATAGGATTTCAGGGATTGGCTGTGCTGAATTCCATGCTCATTGCTGGGATTAACATTCACTTGTTCACTGGGGTTTTGGCTATTTCACCAAACTGTGTAGATGTATGACTGTGGGTAATCTGACCTATATACTATAGTGACGCTGAGTTACTACACCAAAGGTAAAATAGTTGAATAATATAGATTCATTATAGCTGTAATATAAAGTTTGCTGCTTCCTTCCATCCACTAAGAATTGGGGCAAATGTATATTTAACATGGGGATCAATGGCAGTTTGACATTTTGTAACCTGATCAATGATGAGCTACTATTGATGAATGAGTAGGGATATTTTTTTAAATGTTTGTGCTAACAATTTGTCAAAATAAAACATTTTGTAAATAGTTGTGTTCAATTCTTGCACTTTCTCTTCCAGATACACTTCCTGACTTAGGATGTGTACGCACCAGAAGGCTTTACTTACTCATGAACACCTAGGGCGTGCTATTGATGAGGTGTTAATTATCCACAAAGTGCAGGCTTTGTGTTGATAAAATTACAGCTTCAATACCTTTTTTTGAAGAAGGAAGCATAATTTTTTTTGCGGTATTGTTGCCATAAGATCAAATGATTATGGAGCGTTCCCCCTCCCTGTTACTGGGGAGAGCAGTCACCTGTAAAGAAGGATGTTTGAATATCACACCCACGTGCAGGCTCTGAAGTTAGTCTCGGGTTGTGCGGCAACTGACTGTTGTGACTGGAGTCCACATCGAACTTTTTCTTCGGTGCTGGTATCGATGGAGTGTGTGGCGAATTCACAGGGAAGCTGCAGCAGACCACGACATCAGCAATAGTGTGTGCTTCCTCTTCCAAGGAAGCACAGGTCGTCACTGGTGGTTGGAGGAAACTGAGCCTTGAGTACTAGCTTTCGTACCTGGGTACTGCTGCCAAGGCCAGCATTTATTGCCCATCCCTAGTTATCCTTGAGAAAGAGGTGGTGAGCCATCTTGAACTGCTGAATCCATGTGGTGAAGATGTTCCTGTAATGCTGTTAGATAGGAAGTTCCAGGATTTTGACCCAGGAACAATGATGTATGTCGAAGTCAGGATGGTGTGTGACTTGGAAGTGGCTCCCACTGGCCTTGTCCTTATGAGTGGTGGAGGTTGTGGGTTTGGGAGGTGCTGCTTGCAGATCAGTGAGGATGCAAATACAGGCCCTAGTGGAATTATGGCTGCTAGAATTGGACCTACCTGAGGCTGCTGTTGTGTAGGATTGCACCACATCCCAGGCATCTTCCCTTTCCCCTCTAATCACTTAGAGCTGCTTAGTCAAGCCCCAGGGTTGCAACCTGCAGCAGCACTCTCCTGCCATGTGAGGAGGGCCACCTCAGTCCCACAGGAGCAACCAACCGCTTCTCTTGGTACTGGCCCTCAGATTGCATCTAGGAGAAGCACTAAAATGGATGAAAGAATGGCACAGCTGGACACCAAGAAAGCACCAAATACGTTGGCATCTGCTCACTTCGGGGTTTGTTATTAAAGGAGAATCTGCACACACTTTTGTGCAATGTGACTGACTCGGGTGATTAATATATGCATGGACATATTACACTGTTCCCCTGTGGCTGCTTGAAATGACTGTCTAATTAATGTTGCGTAGTCATAACCTTTATAGTCACAGCCAGCACTGCAGGCAGAAGAGTGTAGTTGCAGGTTGTCATGTAGTGGGCACCATTCCCTCATTACCTCTGGAGAAGTGCTTGCTTCTAACAGTTAGGAGCTGTGTACCATGTCAAGGCCTTGGAGAGGGTGCAGAGAAGATTTACCAGAATACCAGGGGTGAGGGATTTCAGTTATGTCAAGAAAGTTAAGGAGAGATTTAAGAGGTGCTCAAAATTGAGGAGAAACTGTTCACAAGTAACTTTCAAAAGGTAATTGGGGATCATAGAATGAGACAGCTCAGAAAGAGGCTATTTGGCCCATCACCCCTGTGGGAGCTGTTTGAAAGAGATGTCCAATTAGTCCCAATCCCCTGCAAGTATTTATCCAATTCCCTTTAGAAAGTTGTTATTCAATCTGCTTCCACCACCCTTTCAGGCAGTGCATTCTAGATCAAAACCACTTTGTACTTTGGCAAAAAAGTGAGAAGAATTTTTTTTAAAAATCTGTGTCCTCTGGTTACTGACCCTTCTGCCACTGGAAACAGTTTCTCCTTATTTACTTTATTTAGAACCCATCATGATTTTGAACATCTCTATCAAATCTCCCTTTAACCTTCTCTGCCCTAAGGAGAACAACCTTAGCTTCTCTAATCTCTACATGTAACTCCATGCTACCATTCCAGTAAAATTCTGCACCCTTCCTAAAGTGTGGTGCCCAGAATTGGACAAAATAATCAAGCTGGGACCTAACCAGTGATTGATTTATAAAGGTTTAGCATAACTTCCTTGCCTGTTTTATAAAGCCAAGTATGCTTTAACAGCCATCTCAACTTGTGCTAGAATCATACAGCACAGAAAGAGGCCATGTGCCCCATCATGCCTGTGCCAGCTCTTTGAAAGAGTCCCACTCCCCTGCTTTTTCCCCATAGCCCTGCAAATTTTCCTTCAAACATTTGTGGATGTACACCTCCAGGTCTCTGTTCCTGCCACCCCCTTCAAAATTGTACCATTTAATTTATATTACCTCTCATTCTTCCTACCAAAATGTATCACTTCACACTTCTGCATTAAATTGCATCTGCCATGTCTGTCCATTTCACCAGTCTGTTTATGTCCTCCCAAAGTTTGTTACTATTCTGTTTACTACATTTGAGTTTCATGTCATCTGCAAACTTTGAAATTATGTCCTATATACCCAAGCCCAGGTTATTAATATGTAATCAAAAAGAGCAGTAGTCCTAATTTCAACCCCTGGGTGATACCACTGCATTCTGGTCTGGAAAAAACAACTGTTCACCACTACTCTGCTTTCTGTCTCGTATCCACTTTGCCAAGGCTCCTTTACTCCCATGGGCCTTAATTTGGATAAGTCTGTTATGTGGTATTTTGTTAAACACCTTTTGAAATTCCACATACACATCAACCACACTAGCTTCATCTGCCCTTTCCATTCATCAAAGAACATCAAGCTGGTCCAACACAATTTACCTTTAACAAATCCGTGCTGGCTGTCATTGTAACTCCAACCAGTGGCCTGCATCAACAGGAGCCGAGTGCAGATAAGTCTTATCATTTATATAAACTTTAGTGGATTTCTTGTGCTTTGCAGACCTGATGGCAGTAGAAAGCTACTTTCCTTCAACGCATTTGTGAAGTTGTCAATATAGGGATCTGCAGCACCATCAAGTGGTGGAAAGATGCAGCTGCAGGCATTGTCATGGAATGGTGATGCTCACAAAAGTGACATGCAGAGCAAATTTATTATAGATACATACACTACACAGCCTCATAATCCTCAACTTAATTTAAATATAGCTGTGTGGATATCTTCATAGCTATTCGTCACCTATTCCAATTTTTGCTGTGGTTCATAAGTTATGGAACTGAAGAGACATGTACTCCGACCAAACTAGATGTATAACAAATGTATTATCACAGTTCCTCTCCATGTCCCACCATTGTTTCTGCTGTTTTAGATAACTAGAAAAGCACCTCACGTTGCATTGATGTGCTTTAGTGCTGCCTGCATTGACTTCCTCAGAAATGTCGTGTGTCGAACCAAGGCACAGGACAGTGTGTTCTTGTGAGCCGGTGTTATCTAGAAAAAGCAACAACAAAAAAAAGTCAATATGTTTTTGTATCATTTCTACAAATTATTTTCTTTTAATTTCCCTCCTCTCCTGAAGGTCTCTGTGACGGTTCTACAGATTCTGTGGCTTGACAGTGGAGATGGAGGGGAGCTTTCTTCGTAGCCAAGCTCAATCCTGTCCTCACATGACAGGTACTTTCCAACTAGGGTCACTGGATAATATTTAGAAGCAAGAACCCTGGAGCCTAGCCCAGAAGTCTCAAACCAATTGTAGCACTACTACCTTCATCAAACCCAGGACCTTCTGGTCTGTATGGCAGGTACAACACTGCATTCGTTAGCCGAGTTTTGAGCAGCCCTCCATTTACTTTCTGACCCTTATGTTCCTAAGTTGAGAAGCTACCCTTACTGCCCTCCCACTCAACCCAATTTATATATAAAAAAACTTTTCCAGAAAAAAGTAATGCTGGTACAAGACAAGGGTGAGGTTGGAGCCGGGGTCCTTGGTCAAGTCTAGTCAGGAGGTTCGTTCAGGGAGCTGCGGATGCTGATGAGCGATGACAACATCCTTATAGCGCTATCAGGCTACAGTTAGTGGACTCTATTGCCAACAGCATCCAACCATGACCAGCAATAATGAATAGGAATGGTGCTGGCAGGGCCATGGGTTCGCTGCAGGTGACTGATGGAGCGACGTGGTTCCGTATCAGGTATCAGCCATGGGCCCTCAAACTGTCTAAACTGGGTCGCTAATACGATCCACAGACTGTGTACGTGTTATACCGGCCATCGCGTCTAACGGGCAAATCGCAAAAAACGTGCCCGCTGTAAGAGGTGGGGACTGTACATTGAAATCCCCATTCTGTGACATAATTAAGAATAATTGGCTGAGGCCATCACTCCATTTGTGAGGCAAATAAAGAGGACTTTAACTAAATGCCTACTCAGGTAGTCTCCATGGTGCAGTCAAGAGCCACTTGGAAACATTCTCTCTCTTTACTATAAAGCAATCTGTTTTTCCTATAATTTTCTAAACATTTAGAAAAAAGTTATATTGCCACTTAACCTGCACAATTATCTGACCTTAGAGTACTTAATGAGTCCAGTGGTTACAAAGGGAAGAATGTTTCATTCCACTGCAATGTGACCATTTAACTGTACTGTTAAATTAATACAGTACATCAGATGCAAGAGTCAAAATTTTCCACTGTCGTACGACTGGGCCACATTTTCAGCCCAGCAGGATTAGTCCAGTCACAAAGATGCCCCTCCAACTCAGCCGATTTTCTGGCTTTGGGGTCAACTGCATAATTTTGGCAGACATCAGAGATGTTAGCCAGTGGCCTCAGTGCTGCCATTGTATATCTCCAAAAATAAAAATTAAATGTCAGAAAAGCCAATGCAAACGATCACCAGATTTAAAAATGTATAAATTTTGAATGGGACCCATGCGGCCCACCTCAGCCAGCAATGAACAGGCATCCCTTGACACAAGTTAGATGCGCACTTCCTCTTTTTGTATATTATTCCATTACACCCACCTATAGATAGATTGACATATTGTCTGTCTGCCCCCCTCCTTGCTCCACTTCTGGCAGGATACCCTAAAGGCTTTTTGGGGGAGGGGGGGGTGGTGAGCAGGGAGCTAGCTGGTTGACTCTGGTTACATCCCCCTCCCCCCACCCTGCAGTTCTGTTGAAAAATGAGTGAAGATCTCAGCCTGAGTTTTTCCTCAAAGCCCAGCTGTAATACTCACATAAATCTGGTACTTCGTAAGTGTAGCTAGGACCATCTTGGCATATTTCGTAGATGCGTTGAATCTCCCAGCCTGCTGGCTTAGCTTTTGAACAAACTGTTCAAACAGTTCAGACGTTAGTTCTACCTGTTAGGAAAAACAGAATGGGAATTGTTCAAATAGCAGAACAAGTCCTGGCTCCTCCCTCAACCAACACCATGAAAACAAGTGATCTGGTCATTTATTAATATGCTGTTTGTGAGACTTTGTTATGTGAGCAACCAACAAGTTGCATAGCAAACAGTGACTGCATTTCAAAAAATAAGTAAATTTGTATAGCAATTTGGGACACCCCAGTAAAAATGATAAAGGACTACATAAGCGCAAGTTCTTATTTCTTCAGATTGTGAGGCATTTCAGAAGGGCTAATACTGGATTTTAAATCCACACTGGGAAGTACACAAATTCCTATTAACCCGGCTCCGTTTTCTTTTTTTGAAATATTATCTCCACCATCTGGCTGCCTTTCTATTGCTAGGATATGCAGGTAAGAATAGTCTTAGTTGGTGATTTATATTATCAATGAGGATGGTCACAGAGCATGGAACCAAAATGTAAGCAGGACTTGGGAGGTAAACCTGCAATAGCTGATTGGGAGGAGAGCATTATATTAAGTGTACATATTACATGGACATACGAACATACAAATTAAGAGCAGGAGCAAGCCATTCGGCTATTTGATAAGATCATGGCTGATCTGATTGTGACCTCAACCGTACTTTCCCGTCTACCTACTATAACCTTTGACTCCCTTGTTAATCAGGAATCTATCTAACTCAGCCTTATAAATATTCAATGTCCCTGCCTCCACCGCACTCTGGGGAAGGGAGTTCCACAGATCCGCAACCCTCAGAAAAAAATTCTCCTCATCTCCATCTTAAATGGGAGACCCCTTATTTTTAAATTGTTGCCCCTAGTTCTAGTCTATCCCACAAGGGGAAAAATCCTCTCAGCATCTACCCCTTCTCGTCCCCTCAGGATCTTATATGTTTCAGTAAGATCACCTCTCATTCTTCTAAACTCCAATGTATCCATACCTAACTTGTCCAACCTTTCCTCATAAGATAACCCCCATATGTTTCAGTAAGATCACCTCTCATTCTTCTAAACTCCAATGTATCCATACCTAACTTGTCCAACCTTTCCTCATAAGATAACCCCCTCATCCCAGGAATCAGTCAAGCAAACCTTCTCTGAACCGCCTCCAAAGCAATTATGTCCTTTCTTAAATAAGGAGACCAAAACTGCACACAGTATCCTAGATGTGGTCTCACCAATGCCCTGTACAACTACAGCAAAACATCTCTACTTTTATATTCCATGCAATAAATGACAACATTCCATTTGCCTTCCTAATCACTTGCTGTACCTGCATACTAACTTTTTGTGATTCATGTACGAGGACACTCAGATCCCTCTGTACCTCAGAGTTCTGCAATCTCTCTCCATTTAAATAATATACTGCTTTTCTATTCCTCCTGCCAAAGTGGACAAGTTCACATTTTCCCACATTATACTCCATCTGCCAAATTTTTGCCCACTCACTTAACCTATCTATATCCCTTTGCAAACTCCTTATATCCTCTTCACAACTTACTTTCCTACCTACCTTTGTGTCATCAGCAAATTTAACAACCATACATTCGGTACCTTCATCCATATCGTTGATTTGGATTGTAAATAGTTGAGGTCCAAGCACTGATCCCTGTGGCTTTCCACTCAATACATTTCGCCAACCTGAAAATGACCCATTTATGCCTACTCTCTGTTTCCTGTTAGCTAACCAATCCTTTATCCATGCTAATATGATACCCCCTATGCCATGCACCCTGATTTTGTGTAGTAGCCTTCGATGTGGCACCTTGTCAAAAGCCTTCTGGAAATCCAAGTACACCACATCCACAGGATCCCATATATCCACGTTGCTTGTTACTTCCTCAAAGAACTCTAATAAATTAGTCAAACACGATTTCCCTTTCACAAAGCCGTGTTGACTCTGCCTGATTGCATTGAGATTTTCTAAGTGCCCTGCTATAACCTCCTTAATAATTCTAGCATTTTCCCTATGACAGATGTTAAGCTAACTGGCCTGTAGTTTCCTGCTTTCTGTCTCTCCTTTCTTGAACAGAGGAGTTACATTCGCTATTTTCCAATCTGATTGGACCCTTCCAGAACCTAGGGAATTTTGGAAAATTAATACCAATGCATCTACTATCTCTGCAGCCACTTATTTTAAGACCCTAGGATGAAGTCTGTCAGGACCTGGGGACTTGTCAGCTTTTAGTTCTAATATTTTTCAGAACCCTTTCCCTGGTGATTGTAAATGTTTTAAGTTCTTCCCTCCCTTTCACCTCTTGATTCACAATTATTTCTGGCATGTTATTTATATCCTCTACAGTGAAGACGGATGCAAAACATCTGTTCAATTCATTTGCCATTTCCTTATTCTCCATTATTAATTCCCCAGACTCACTCTCAGAGGACCAACGCTCACTTTACTTTTTTCCTTTTTAAATACCTCTTACTATCTTTTTATATTTCGAGCTAGCTTTCTCTCATACTCTACTTTCTCCCTCCTTATTCCTTTAGTCATTCTTTGCTGTTCTTTATATTGTCCAATCTTCTGACCTGCCACTAATCTTCCCAGAATTGTATATGTTTCTTTCAGTGAACATATATACATATCTGATAGTAATTCAGAATACGTCTATCTATTATTATTTACTCAGCCAATAAAAAGAGCAGCTCCATTAACTAAGATAGTATATAAACAGAAACAGTTCCAAGTCAGTACTGTCAAAAAAAGAGATATAATTCTGTCCTCTTGATGGGGTGCAGTTTCACTGTTCCAGCTGCCCTCTGGCACCTTGCCCAAGAATAGAACAGGGCTAGTTAGGAATCTGATGCAAATCACAAATATAGATGGTATTTTATATGTTGGCAGATACTCGTCTGATCCAGTTGGACCTGCCATTTATTTCTAGGTCAACTGGTTAGTTTTGCTGCTGTTAACACATGCTCAATATTGTAAACTATACATAGTGTCTTGTGGTGTCTCCAACTTTGTTATTTTCTTTTATTGCTCACCTTCCTCTCAAGCAGTGTATGGACCACAGAAAGTATTTCTTCACTCCACGTTATGGACATGACTTGTCTGTAAGTATATCACAATAATTAATGATTTTAGCAAGAATGGCCAACACACTTAAAAGAAAATCTTAATAGTTTTTTTATATAAAAGACACTATTGTTCACATATACAAATCTATTATACAGAAGTATCTCATAATTCAACCTGTTCAATTCTCTCCATTCTTTTCTTGCCCTCATCAGGACCTTCCACAGACCACATCCTTATTGTAGCTATATATATACTATTACGTGGAGTCTCCCTTCAACTATTCTTGCCCAATAAAGGCAAGTAAACTCGTCCCAAGACTGACTGTCACTGTGGAAACCAATCACTTACAAGTTACACAAGATACAATGCTGGTGTGACTTATTCACCAATTTACATGTCAGCTTGGCTCAGTGGTTAAACTCTCACCTCTGGCTCAGAAGGTTGTCAGTTCAAGTCACCAGGACTTGAGCACTTAATGTAGGCTGACATTTCAGTGCTGCATTGTCGGAGGGGCCGGCCTTCGGATGAGACATTAAACAAAGTCCCCGTCTGCCTGTTTAGCTGGATGTAAAAGATCTCATAGCCCTTTTGCAAAGAGCAGAGAGTTCTCCCGGTGTCCTGGCCTAACAATTAGCCCTCAACCAAAATCACCAAAAACAGATTAACTGGTCATTCATCTCAATGATGTGTGCTGCCACATTTGCTTACAAAACAAATGACTACACTTTCTAAGTGATTTCACAGGACACTTATTTTACCAGTTGATCTGGATTCAATCAGAGCTAACTACATACCAGTGAAAGTTGCAGAGCGCTGGTTTAAACTCATATTTCTCCCCATTTATTCCTGTGAACATGGTCATAAGCACAAGATCTGTGCTGAAAGTAGAGAAAATATCTCATTGGCAGCAGAGATTTTGAAAATAATGCAAGGTCCCCAAACCACAGCTGTGCAAAACAGTCAGATCTTAATGTTTATTTTTGGTCATTTTTCATTGAACCTGCCGAGGGTGCTCATAAGGATTCCTTCTGCAGCTATGCTTTCAAGACTGTTTGCATAAAAGTAGCTCTTTCTTCTATCCTCCCTCATTACTGATTAAAGGGGAAATAAAATCTCGGAGTAGGTTTTGTTGAAAATACTCCCTCTTTCCATGGACGTGAATGATACTCATGCCTTAAATTTATTTTTAAAAACATCAATTTTGTGGTTACCATAAAGACCCTCAGGTAGGGCCTCCCTCACTGCTAGGTCTCTTTGGTAAAGTTGACCAACATGGAGTGGCTGTGTTGCAAACAGTGGTGGCTGCAACTTTAAACTGGCCTGAGTGGCACCAGACCCCTCAACCACAATACAGGCTGGGAATGCAGCTCCAAAATAGCCCGATGGCTCATCTGCAGCCACCGTCCCCATTGTTTGCACGGAGGCTTCCTCGATTTAATGCCACCAGCAAAGTGGCCCAGCAGGGAGGGAGACACTAATCGAGACTCTCAATGGTGGATTTAGAAAGAATGAAGGACTTTTTGTTCCCTGAGATTTGTCTTCCATTTAACCATATGAATGGATACTTTCAAATATGTTTTTCTAAGGGAGGAATAGTACGAGATATACATGCGATGTAAACTTTAATTATCAATAGAATAAATCAACCCAAAAATCGCTGTTAGATGCTCTGGTTCGAGGCAGTCTTCTGTAAGTCTGCAGATCAGCTCCACTTGAACATTTCCTGTAAAGAATCCGAAAACATTGAGTGTTCCCATTAAACTGCAGGCAAAAGCATTTTTAACAGTTATTGCCTATTTCAGTAAAATTCAATATATAAAAAAATTACTTTACAGTTATTGATTAAGATGATAGAGACTGAAATTTGCCGTAATGCATTGTTGCACAGCGTGGAAAGATACAGGTGCAAGCCCACAACTGCCCGCACTGAGGGCTCTTAATCTCAGTTAAACAACTGGTTGAGACTCAGAAAGGAAGTTTCACATAGAAAGATTGAAAAGTTCCACGATGGGGGTATTGGCGCCTGGACGTTAACTGTAGTGACATTGCAAACACAATCTTTTTGAAGGGATTTACAGCGTTGATACAAATAGCATCCACAGCAATCCAACCCTCAATGAGTCAACCTGGAGTACATTTCAGCATCTCCTAGCAGCTGGTATAAGAGCAGCATCATCAGAGCACTGGAGGACGTTACTTCAACAGATTTCATGTTTCTAACTAGAAACAAAAATGTAACTTACAGAAAGATTGCAACTTCACAGAATTGTATTCTATAGATTATGCAAATTCAAAGCTAACTGTGGCAGCCTGGTGACGCAAATTAGATAGATTTCTTTCAGAAAATAATATTTTGGGATACGGTATGTTAATAATTTATGACATGACGTTTGGCAAGTGCAGCATGCTTGGGAAGAACGGGTGACTTTGGACCTATGCTTCCCAAAGCTTTCCACCACTGGGAGTTTTCCTCGCCTCCTGTCCTGGTCTGTTGTAGACTCTTGATAGAGATTGATTGTCGTGATTAGTCAACAATTCCATTATTGACTACCAAAATGGGAGAAAGCGAACTAGATGGACCTCGATCTTTTCTCGTCTAGCAATTCCTATGTTCCCATGTTCTGCTCCAATACCTTGTTACACTAAGTGAAAAAACACAGGTTCATATCCATAATTTTGCATACAGCAAGATGCTGACCACTGCAGTGATGAACTGGCTAATCTCCTCCCAACAGGGAGAATAAAAGGCGAATGTTGGCTTAGTGTTCAGTTAAAAAGAGGCAAGAAAGAGAGTACAAAAATTGTTGCACAGATCACCAGCGTAAGGAGTGTTTTAGTCATTCTTAGTTAGTCAGAGATAACAGTTGTTCAGTGGCTTCAATGCATCTCTCACAGCTTTTCGAGCCTGACCGTACCCAAGTCTGGAGTCTGAAGGAGCGGCCCGATCAAAGCATTGCAGGATGGACGTGCGTACTTCTTGCAAAATGAAGTGATGGCGACTGTTAGAAAGCGTGACGCAGGCTCTGTCAGTGAGAGTACCTGCAAATATACACAATCCACTTATTTATTTATTATTTCTCCCCATCTCTACTGAAGGCCATACTCCTGGGGACATCTACAGGCGCTTTCAGTATCTAGTCTAGATAGCCTTTCTTCATGTGTCAGTCCATAAAATGAGTATTAACATACTATTTGACCATAGAGGGCACCAAAGCCAAGCCTGATCCTCTCCTTGTGGCCCTTTCAGCAGTGGGGGGGGTCATCACTGGATAAGCAATGAACATTTCTAATGCTAAGCTGATTGAAATCAACTAATTCAGCACATACTATGAACCAAACTTCAGAAACTACTGACCCTTAAGGTTCAGCTACACACTGCCTTTACTATCTGAACCATTAGGAGAGCTACATATTATTTATATCAATGCATATATACATAAATACAAATCTTCACTGGCTCTGCATCAGCTAACCTCTAAAATGAGCAGATCCCAAGACTATTCAACACTCAACGGATGCAGTACTCCAATCTTGTGAAGCATCATTAACAAGCATATAGTGACACTGTAGTAGAAATCAAGTACTGAAAATAGTATCAACACATCCCCTGCATTACAGATATAAATAGAAACTAGATTTTCTGCTTGAGGTGCTCCAGTCCCATAGTAACTAGGATGGACAAGCTGAAAACGTCCTTGGGAGCCACTCTGCTGGCTCCCCACTCGTCCCTTCCACTTCCAGGATTTCCCGGTGGAAGTGACACAGTCTGCCCATATATGGATGAGCATGCTGCAATGCTCTGCAAATAATAGAAAATACGTTGGATGATGTATTTCTGTCATATGTGCCAAGACACAAGGGACATCTGTCAATCCCTGGTGCCCAGCGTTGCTATGGGCAGCAGAGGAGCCCTTTGAAATTAAAATGGCTGAAAAGCCCAAGCTGGAAAAAAAAAGAGGGAATTGAAGAATGTAGTTCCAAATTATACCACACAAATTATCATACCCTCGACAAGAAGAGGTTCCGAGCAAGCACAGTCGCATTACTGTAACTGAGATCAGATGACAGCGAGATCAGTCTGTTGCAGGCCAAGGGCAGGAGGTGCTCTGGGAGATCAGACAACCGCAATAATAAACAGAGTTTCTCCAGCTACAAGAAATGGAATGTGCAAATCAATCACTGAAAACGTTATGAACAAAACTTTAAATTTACCAGACAACCAGCAGGATGGGGCCACTATGTTTGTGTTCTCAGAATCTCACACTGTCAAAAGTACCGGTTTTTTTTCTTTAGAGTGGATAGGGCCTGACATGAGTTGGGGACAGGCTCCGCCTCCTTCCTCTTTTCTAGAGGGTAGTCCTTGTAGCACAAAATGTGCCTACCCCATGTACTGATTGAACACCGAATTCAAGGGCTGCCATTAAGGGCCCAGCCTTCAGCATTCTCGGATCAGCAGAGGGAGTCTCAGGGGTGCAGTGGAAGGGGCTTTGAATGCGAGTGTGCAAAGGTCCCAACAGTAACACAAAAAAATTCAATTTTCTTCACAAGCTCAACATTTTGTTGCTTTCTCCCCCACGCAGCGATCCTGGGGCCTGTCGCAGCAAGTCTCCATCCCAGCTCTGCCGCGACTCTCCCGCAGAGACTGGGAGCCTCCTTCCCTCATGCAAATTATCCCGGGGACCGGAAATACAGCCAGGGTCAAGGGAGCATTTCCTGGGTAAGTACCCCACCAGAGATGCCCCCAAAACGGAAAGTCCAGGCCAGTGAGACTTGGCAGAACAGGATGCCACCGTAATAAAGACAATCTGAAGTGCAGTTCACTGCAAACGGTGTTGCTTTAAAAAAAACACTCTGGTCCTACCTGACTTGGATTACATTCATTGAGGATATTTAGTTCTTGGGATGGTTCCAACTTCTGAAAGGAGAAAAAAAAACCTCCTCATAAAAATAGTTTACAGATAGTATCAACCTGCTGTTGCATCTATCTGTAATCATCACAAACACAATAAACTTGATTTCAGAGCTACATCTTCAACACCCAACACCTCCCCCATCAACAAGATTTCACATAATTACAGTAATTAACTCATATCAACTTTATTTCCATTATTAAGTTTCCCACAAGCCACACATCACCCTTGCATGAAGCATAAACACCAGTATAGATCAGTTGGGCCGAATGGCCTGTTTCTGTGCTGTAAATTCTATATAATCATGGTTCCTTGAAGAGACGGCAGTATTCTGCGCTCACTGGTTTGATTTGGGAAACTAAATATATTGTACATCACTGGTGCTGGATGGCACTAATAATGAACTATTTTTTGTCCAAATATGATTGATATCAATAGTCAAATTAGTACATTATTTTCTGCCCAATACTAATCCAGTGGACGAGAATGAGCATGCTTTATTTTCTGGTGAATAAAAGCACTGCTGCAAATTACCAATCAAATAGAAGACATATGAACATTTTTTTCTACAGTTTGAATACATCCCTCCTTCAAAAAGGAGCTTTTGTTTTGTGTAGACATTCTGATCAGAGATACTTTAAAGAACACTTACGTCTGAGTCTGCCTCAAACAGATCCCTCAGTCTGGATACAGAAGACTGTTAAAGAAAAACAGTATACATCATTCAACAGGTTTGGAACCAGGAAGTTTATGCAGAGAAATCAATTAGTAAGGCTTGCTCTATCAATTATCACATCTAATGACCTCCTGTGTCATTAAATAATGGTCTCCATTTTGGTTTCCCCTGTCTCTCTCTCTCTCTCTCGAGTTTATTGGTCTCCATTTCAGGTATTGTGTAATCACTCCATGGTCCATATGATTCTATGTTTATTACATCTAAATGTACCAGGATTTCATGTTTTCAGTATAGAATTACCAGTGAATCTCCTGTGGTTTGTTCACAGGAAGCTGGAGGAAATATACATCTTTTAGCTGTGTTGGTCCTAACAGGCTGATATTATTTGCTCTAGAGGTGGCACTGTAAATACTAATAGCAGGCATTGCTATTAACACATTATCCATTGAATTCAACGTACTTGGGCATCACAGTGTTACAAACTCAAGAATCTTGAGATATTAATGTAGATTGTATGACTTGTTTACATGGAGGAATCAAATTTAATTTTAATTGCAACTCTCCACATCTTCCTCACCAACTTCAAACCAATGGGAGAGGATGCTAATTCTCTTTAGCACGAGTTGAGTTGGGGAAGATTCATGTTCAACAGCAGTGTGATTCCTTTATGTCCAACACCAATGTAATTCTAGCCTGGGGTTTTTGTTGCTGTCAGTTTTGCCGTGGTCTTTGCTGCTGCTTATGTTCTGACCCATTGATGCTGCCCTCTGGGTTACACCACTCAAATAGGCAAAAAGGCAAAGGACTGCATACTGGGATAAGATTTACTGGTCCGGGAGAACTGTAACACAAGCCGTCAAACCTATCAGGAATTCTGCAGGGCTACCACAAGGTGGGCCTTTTTTAACAGCAACTTTACCAGAAGATTCTTCCTTTAGACCGAAGGAGGGTGGTGACATATTTGGCAGAAGAACCAAAATGAGCGAGAGGTGAGGGTGCAGGAGGCAGCGGCAGTCGAGCATGTAGCCTTGATTTTAAGGAGACCATGAGCTGCTCACATTTAACATTAGAGGCGACGATGGTGATGGAGCAGGAATGAAGGTTTGGAGCTGAGTGGGACCAGTATTAGTGGCTGATATGGAAATTATTTGGGGTCAAGTACCAGCACATATTCACCAGCCTTTGGACAATCTGCACAGTAGATAAAGCACTAGTGAACAGTGTGTCAGTGTCACAACTATGTGAATGTAACAAATACAAGAGAGAAAGAACAATCTTGCATTTATATAGTGACTTTCGTGACATCCCAAAGTACTTCACAGCCAATGAAGTACTCAAATCAAGAGATAAAGAAAAAAACTTGCATTTATATACCACCTTTCACATCCTCAGGACTTCCCAAAGCACATAAACATAATGGTAGGAGGAGTCTGGGCTTGTTCTTGCTCCCTGAATGACCCTGGAGTAATATGAGGATCATACTGCAGACAGGAAGCAGCAATACTGCTTCAGGAGATCTCGTAGGGGACAATCATACGCCATATGTACATGGGTCTTCTGCCCATTATCTTGAGCCCGTGGAGGTGGCTGTTATAGTGGGTTGGGAGGATAAGAGTGTGAGCATCCAGAGTCTGGTAGTAAGAAGAATATTGAGAGTGAAGGCCAGACTATTGTGGATTCACAGAGCTGATTGATAGACAATGATGGGCAATAAATGCCAGCGATGCCCATATCCCAAGAATTAAGTTTAAAAAGATATCAGTAGTAGGCCAGAGACTGAAAATCAGATAGAGCACTTGTGAGGGAAGCGAGGGGCTGATTTTTCCAGGATCAGAAAGAGGGGGAGGATTTAGGGGCAGACATCCTATAAACAGATGAAGTAATCGCAAATGAACATGTTAATCATCATCTTCAAGATAGCATGGCCTCATGATAACAAGATGGAGGGAGCAGCAATGTGTGCAGATGGGGCAGTTTGGTGAGG
The DNA here is from genome assembly GCF_035084215.1 of Heptranchias perlo. NCBI lineage: Eukaryota > Metazoa > Chordata > Chondrichthyes > Hexanchiformes > Hexanchidae > Heptranchias > Heptranchias perlo. The sequence goes on from NC_090351.1 coordinate 13,524,657, forward strand.
TTGGGGGGGGAGGGGTAGTTGACAGAGATGGCAGAAAAATCAGCCAAAGGAGATAGGGCAAGAGGTAGTGCAGGTGCAGCAAAAGTTGCAGATGATGAGTTGCTCAGTGTAAAGACTGAGGCCAGAGGTAGAGTGGTAAGGAAGGCAAAGAAGGTACCAGAAGGAATGCTAAGCAATTAGGATCCTGAAGGAGAGGTGGGAAGGGTGGTGGAGATTGAGGAAATCTAATGTGGAGAAAGTACGTTAAGCTGAAGTAAGATCTGGAGATGAGCCCCCTTTGCTTCCACAGCAGTTCAGACACGGGAACATGTTAAAATGTGTAATCGAGTGGGGGTGGGCTCGGTGAGAGGGGGGAAAAAATTGCCATTCACAAGACAGGTTTCAGTCAGATTCAGGGTGTCAATGCACTCATCCTAGATAAGACCAAATAGGAGGATCTTGTTTAAGAGAGCACAGATATTTTGCAGGACATTGCAAAGATAATGGCAAGCTTGAAGGTTGCTGCAGTGGAAGTTGGAAGGAGGTATTTGGAGGGGAAATCAGAAGGGGCATGAGATGGAAAGAGTCCTGGAAAGAAGGAGCATGAAGGAGTGGCACCAAGGTACTGTAACTGACAGTAAGCACTGGGAAAGGGAAAGAGGGCAGCCTGAGAGGATGCTCAAAGAGCACCAGCAACTTGTGCCACAGGGACCCAAGTTAGAGTAGGGTTAGGCTATGGGTCTGTTTGAGGAAGAAAACGACTCTGGGACATGACAGAAATGTAGTTCAGCAGAGCAGTAATGGGTGGGATAAGAGACTGGCACAGCGACAGTGCAGTACACCAGGAAGTGAGGCCAGGAGATGAGATTTGAGAGCAAGGCAGGACAAAGACGAAGAAAGAAAGACCATTAAAACTGCACCTTTCACATCCTCAGGATGCCCTGAAGCACATCACAGCAAAGGAATTATTAGCTACAACAGTGTGTAAAGTCTCTGCTCCTCTTTGAATAGGGCCACAGGATCTTTTACATCCCTGTAAACTGGGAGATGGGGCCTTGGTTTAACATCTCATTCAAAAGATGGCACCTCTGACAATGCAGCACTCCCTCAGTACTGCACTGAAGTGTCAGCCTGGATTATATGCTCAAGTGCTGGAGTGGGGCTTGAATGTACAATATTCTGACTCAGTTGAGAGGGCTATCACTGCACTACAATGATACAAAATGAAGGAGATAGATGGAAGGGAAGGAGCATGGGTCCAGAGCTCCTCTATCTACCTCCTCTACATGCCACCATACTCTTCTCCTGCCCTTCCTCCCTTTTGTGGTGCATCATAGCAATAACTATGGTACACCCTCAGAGAGCAAATCATTCACAATCCTCTGTACTTCTGTCTGAAAAATAGTCTTTCCAGAATGTTAATACCGGAATTTATTTAAAATTTAACTTTATTTAAACCAATAGCATAAGGTTCTGGAGCGATATTGGTTGGAATAAGTCACTCAAATTACGGGGTAAAACTCACATGATAAACAATTCCTGTCAAACATCCTCGACCTACATTTGAATAAAAATGACGTACCTTGACGTGTTCTGGCAAATCAAGTCTTTTCTCTGTATTTGGAGGTACTTTCTGTTCCACCTCAACGATATCCAACTTGTTATGGACTTGTGTATGGATAAGTTGTACTTTTTCCAAGTTCCCAGTCATTGGGGTAACATCTTGCTTCTTGTTGCCAATAAAGGGATCTAAACAGACAATATCCTGCGACAGTTTTATTTTCTTTGTTGCATTTTGCTCATCATCATCATTATCCAAAGGAGATGAATCTTTCACAGAGATTTTCCGTTTCTTAGAGTTCTGTGTTAATACTGACTTGCCTTCTACATCTTCAGAGGATTCATTACCGCTGCTGTTTTGTTGTTGACTGAAGTACCATCCTAACCTTTTCTCAGAACCGGCACGGTCTTCAGAAATCCCCATTAATTTTTGACGGAGACATTTTAATTGATGCTGAGATCGGTCTGTATGTGAAACATACATCAAATGACATAGTCCATTTTCTAAATCTTGTTCCAGGACATCAATTAATTTCTGTGTCCAGAGATCACTGGCAGGGTTTTGCCTCAACTGCAGAATAAGATGATGCAGACAGTCTTTAGGTACAATGGTGTTGCCCAAGTGAAGAAAAGACAAGAGGTTTCTTCTGACCATCACTGGTAAAAAATAAAACAATGGCTTTCTAAGAGAGAGCAAACAACAAAACTGTTAGTAAATAGCTGAGAGACACAATACTGTTACCACAACTTATTACATACACACATATATATGTCACCGTATATGCTGGACATATTGTTAGACCTAACCATATGAAATCCGACAACAAATCCTGCAATTTTTTACACTTACCCCAATGTGACTTGCTGCCTGAGTAACACAATTTTGTAGAGGCAGTGGAAACGTCAGAGGATCTCAGTGATAAATCACTTGCCCTATATATAATTAACTGCCCAATGAATATGTGATGCTTTAATTACATACCACTGAAATAAGGTGAGTAGAGGTTATGGGGAGGCACTTTCACTTCTGGGACCCGAGTTCAAATGCTAACCATACTGCTGAGTTGAAGGTCTGCTCTATATGCTGTCTGTTAGAGTCCTACATGAAATGAATGTTGACAGTTTCAATCCAGTTTTAATGAAGGTGGGTTCCTTATATAAATCTGTATCAATTTTCATCAAAATATAATGGAGCAATTTAAGAAACCGCATTGTGGTTTAATTGTACAAAAAGTGAAAAGACATTTAGCCATTTAGTGTAATACCACGCCTGCTGGGTTAAAGATTCCTTTAACTGAGTTCACAGGTAAATGCATTGCCTCGTGTAGTACTAAGCAATACAGACCAAGAAAGTCCCAGGTTCCATTCCTGGTCTGGTCTGATCTGAGTTAGCTGATCTCAGCTGAAGCAGTGGTAGGATTGTACAACTAGTCTCAGCACCTCCAGGCTGAGGGCATCGGGGAGGGGTGTGGGGGCCTACCAAGGTACCTACTTCTGATCCAATGATCCTTGCTGGACATACATCCTTATCAGTAGCAGGTAAGGATGGGATTGGGCTCAGCTGGTAAGTTTGCTGGCACTCACTGTCCAGGTTCAAACACAAAGGGCCAATTGGGGAAAGTGCCAGAAGGTGGCCACCAACAATGAAACTGTACTCCAATATCAGTCACCACCGTAAAGGGGTAGAACTTTTGAATCTCATTTAGCACCAGGTTTCTAGTAGTCCACAATTAAGCATGTAAGCTTCGGGCATTATGGCAAAGTTGTGCATTGAGGTTCCAGTCTCTGGTAAGAGAGGTTTGGTTTCATGATTCCCACATACAAAAACTTACATTTCTATAGTGCTCCTCACAAAGAAAACATTTGAGTCCTTGAAAAGACAAAAACAACAGACATCAAGTAGGGGCAAGAACTGAAGTCGGGATGACCAAAAGTACAGTCAAAGACAAAGGCTCCTGATCGCCATGGAAAGTTCTCAGCTGTGCCGCCACAAGGAATCACCGAAAGGAAGACAAGTGCTTCCAACTCAAGGAGAGACAAAAAGGTCAAATGGACAGTCACAATGCACATCTTTATGCATCTCCTCATAGTTGGATCAACAGCAGATGTCCAAGAGGAAGTCAATACCTGCCATCTTGGCACATATGCGGCAAGTGGTACAAAGAGAAAAATAGAAAATAATCAACCCTCAAATTAAGTGATGAAAAGAGAAAAAACTTGCACTCCACTCCAGAGACCTGTGTACAGAACTATGCAATAAAATGAATTATGCGGATTCAGGTTTACTAAATGTTTCACATATTTGGTGAAATCTCAGAATTGTTCACAATTAAAGGTTCTTACAGACTAAGCTTCTGCTCCTTCCCTTCCAACAATGGCTCAGACCTGCACAGTGTCTCTGTAAAGGTTCTCCAATGGAGAGACTGCTTGGATTGGATACGCTGCAGAATATGAAATGCAGTAGTAGCTCCCAATATGCCCTGGGTCAGCGTGTGAAGCAGGATTTGGAAAGGTTTCTCAAACTGTTCCAGCAGCACTTTATAGTCCTCCATGCCCCTTGCAAGAAATCAGAAATAAAAATCAGCATGGAGCGCCTGAATTAAAATGATCTTGTACGTGGCAGGTTTCACATAGGAAGCAGCATTTTTAAGCAGTCTCTCTCTCTCAGGCTTTTGCTCTCCTGGTTCTTCCTCTCTCCCTTCCAATGTTTGTCTCTTGGTCTCTACCTCCTGCTCATCTCTGCTATTTTCGATTCTCTTCTGCAGTTTCTCTCTCCCTCTTTCGTCCAGATAAGATGGGGACTGTACACGATCGCTTATTTTTCTGTCACTCCTCTTCTACTTGCTGTTTTTGCCACTCTTTCTATCCCATGTTTTCTTGTCTCTCTATCCTGTATTGCTCTCGTGTTATCTCCAGTTCTTTTTGCTGGCATTTTCTTTCTCTCTATCCCATTTTCCTGTCACTCTCCATTTTTTGTGAGTCTCTCTTCCTCAATTCTAAGCTATACTTCTCTTTCTTCCTATTCTTTACCATGAAGGTCTCTCCCTCTATCCCCAGCTAATTTTCAGTTGCATTATGCTACACCAACAGAGATCATATTTACAATAAATATAATTGAATTCCAGGTTCTGGGCTTTACACCTTGGTATTTTGTATTATTATTGTTTTAGTGTTGATACTGCTTCGTAAAATATTAATAATAGGGTGGGTAGTTAAAACTCTGGCATAGAATGAGATTATCTTCTTACACATAAAATTTGCAAACTACACAAGTCACTCTCTCCCGCTATTGCCCTTTTGTCACTCTCCCTCCTGTCTCATTCTGACTGGGTCTCTAAGTGTGAGCCCCCTCTCTCTCTCTGGATCTCTCCTCCTTGCCCTTGTTTTCCTCTCTCACTATGTGCAGTTATCCCCCTCGTTATACAATATTTGTGCCTCCCTTTTCTCTCTGTGTATGTCTCTCTCCCTGTTCATCTCCTCTATATACCTGGCCCTTATTCCCTCCATACCAGATCTCTCTTTCCCCCTGTATAATGTATCTGTATATACAATATACAAAGCACCCATGTTTTCTTGTCTCTCTATCTTGTATGGCTCTCATGCTAACTCCAGTTCTTTTTGCTTGCATTTTCTTCCTCTCTATCCTATTTTCCTGTCCCTTTCCTCCCCCCATATACCCGGGTCTGTCTATCTCTCTCTTCCCCCCCCCACCATATACCCGGGTCTGTCTATCTCTCTCCCCCCCCCCTATACCCGGCCCT